>NC_050483.2:30837126-32246126 GCF_012460135.2 Molothrus ater
TGCTGAACTTTTACAGATGTGCAGATATTCCCATGCATACCTCACACATTGCAAGGCTGGCAGTTACATGTATTAAATATCAGATTGTCCTTCAATGGTGTTATTTTTTATACTCATTAAAAGGAATAGTTCTCTAATTTGAATTTAACTGTGGTGAATCATATCACTCTTCACAACTGAGATATTGCAGTCCCATCTACAACAGGAAATTGTAAGAAGAAAGAAAATCCAGGAGAAAATCCAAAAGAATTTGGAGTTCAGAGCAGGTATTGCATAGCTATATGGGTCAAACCCACAGAATTTGGTACTTCTATTTCTGTGTGGTGATGCAGTTGTTCTGCACCAGCACCCTCACAAAGCAGAAGAGTAGGAAAAACTGTAGGTGGGATTATTCATTCATTTCTAGCGTATCCCAGTAAGGATTCTTCCATACCAAATATAGGACTAATCAGTCTTTAAAATAACATCATGCCTTACATGATGTTATTTCCCCTACATTTTTTACTATTTGTTTTATATTCAAGGGGTTCTCCAGGGAATATTTCTTTAAAATTCCCAGGATAACAGAAGAGTCTGGTGACAAGTTATTACAAGAGCCTTCATTTCCTTAGAGCAAGTTTGTATGTGACAAAGTTTGAAAATATTTCTTGTATTGCAACACTCAGACATTATGGAAGTTATTGAGGCCTAAAGGGGAAGGGAAACACAGTTAATATCCATTTATCAAGAACAGTAGAATCTCATCTGTCCTTCTGAGAAGCGTGATTTTAGATCCAGTTTGGGACTTATATCTAATTGTAGCTGTAAACTTCCTCAAATGATTGTCTGCTATTTCTGTTGATCCATAAATTCTCATTGCTGTGTACATACAAAGCAAGATCATTAAAAATGTAAAAAATAACAAAAAAATAATATTTACAGTCCAGTCTGGAAAATTGAACCCCTTACAATATGCTGCTCAAGAGGCCTGAGGTAATTTTTCCATTAAGTTAGAAATGCAACACAAAATTCTTATGCTTCATGCACAATCTCAATATTAACAGAGCACATTGTGAACAGCAGGATTCATACAGTACAGTAGAGAGGGCCAAAAGATCAAAATTTTTAGACTGAATTTAATATTTGAAATGGGTTGTAGTAAATTATTTTGTAAGATGTCCACACCTGAAATTACTTCTAGTATCATCTACTTGTGCACCCTTCTTAACTCTGCTAGGATAACCCTTCAGGTTTTTATTCCCCAAAGACCAGTTATAATGTGAAATGGGACTGAGCTATTTTCCTCAGATGTGGTCCAGGCTGTTTTCAGTTTTGAGGAGCAGATGTTAGTATTGGGTCCCCTTCAGGTCTCCTTGCTACATTTCCCTCTGGGTTTCACAGACTTGTAGTTGTCCCACTGGACTTGCAGCTTAGATGTTCCAGTCTGTGACCCAGGGAAGCCCTAAAATTTTGCGGCTATAACACAAACATGCTCTTATTCTGTCCCACCTGACTTACACAAAGCTGGGAAATGTTTCTAAAACTGACCTTTACTTCCTGAGAAAGGTTCGAAAGCTATCATGTAAACGAAGCTGAACTTATGTTTACTTCCAGGGTACTTATGTATTTCAGGGAAAATTAGCAATCTAGAAAGTGGATTAATCTCTTCAGAACTAATGTCCTCTGTAGGATTCTCCCCTGAAAATGTAGTTTATATGCCTGACCTTTGAAGCCACCTTATTGTAGACCTCTGGCTGAAACGCTGGTTGTATAATCAAGCTAGGATTTGGTTTATTTTTCTTCTGTTAGTCATAAATGAACTAGCATGGTTTGCAATGACACATTTAGTATATTGTCTTCTTGCTTTTTCAGAGAGTGTCTCTGAGTGTTTATACATGGTCACAAGAACTAATACACCTACAGAGCCTGTATTTTTCACAGTGTTAAGTCAGTAGTGTCTCTGTTGGAGACTGTTTGTGTTTGTCTTCTGTTGTCACTGTTTTTGTTCAGCCACAAAAAAGTTAGATGAAAGAGCATTGTTGCAATTAAGAGTTTTGGCACAGATTTTTAGACTAGTGTTCAGGACATCCAGATGAAAAGAAATTTTGGTATTTGGTAAAGCTTATTCCCTGCACTTGTTTCCAGAAGGTCAATATAAGTCACAGTTTGCTATGCAAGCCAGAATTCTGAAGAGAAAAAACATTTTAAGCATTCCTGCTTGGCTAATCAGTATAGAACTGACTATCTCCCTAGGTTATGAACATTCTTACTCCATTTTTGTTGTTATTTGAGCCCAGGTTTTACTGGTGTGATAATTTAGAATTTAGAATTTGTACAAATGGTGTCATGTGTGTTTCAAGGTCTGTTATTAAAACTCAACCCCATATAGGAATGTCTTCTTTTTCCTTATGCTAAATTTTTATTGGGAGAGAAATTGTAAGACGTACATTGTTGCTTTACACCTTTAGACTGGAATGCATCTCTTTGCAGCAGATATATCTCCTTTTGTTTACTATAGTAGCTGTTATTTTATCGCAGATCTGTAGATTGGCAGCAGTCTCTGTCAGAGGCTCACATGAATTAGTTTCATCATTTTGCATGTCTCTCTTACTGAAGTTATCTACTAGTCCAAGCCAAAATTCATTATGCTGAGACACACAATGTTATGATTATATCTTAGTATTACTGGGAAAAGGCACCAAATAATGTGTGATGTGTTGGTTTTAGTTCTTTCTGTCATAAATTTTATAAGTGATGTGGCAATTGAAGTGAAGCAAGATTGAAGCAACTTCTCTGCAAAGTGTGCAGAGAAGATTAGAAAAATTGCCCATTTTTGTCGTTTTCATATTCCAGACACTGGAAATTCATTCTCGTTCCTTTTCACCTGTCTCACACAGTGATGACATACCAAGAGAGAAATTCAGAACACAGCAAAACGTACTTGGTATTTCAAACAGTGAACTTTTCTCTTATCATGGACTTCTCTTGCAGATGTTTTGCTTCCTGTATCTTGATGCAAATGAAAAAGATGGAAAATAAATTGTGTTGGATTCCTTTCTCTGCTTAACTTTTGAATGCAAGCTGGAAGGCCAGATGATGGCAGGCTGTTGAGGACTGTGAATCTCTTTGATTGCAATCCTATTTTTAGTGGGAAGTTTTGGAATTTTCAAAACTGTAAAATGTTCTCAGTTGTATATAGAACAACTGGGCAGGCATCAAAATTTTATTTAACCCTCCACCAATAATGTTTTACTCCAGACAGAATTATGCAGAAAATGGCATGTGGTAGGCTAGATGGGGAGCATGTAGATTGAGTGGGTGGATGTTCATCATCATAATTGTTTTCTAAATAATGTCTAAATGTATAGTTATGGGAATACCCTTTAAGTTCCTGATTGAGGAGTGCAGACCTATCCCGTTTTCTAGCTTTTTGCCAAGGCCAGATCCATGTGTCCACCAGTTCTTCCCTCTGTGTTTACACTAGATTCCTGTGGAAATTAAATTTTCTGCATCAACTGGGAAGAAACTTGGGCTGTATTTCAGTAAATCCCTAGTCTGCGTAATGGGAGAACAGTATTCTAGGGATCCAGAAACAGCTCAGTCTCAAATATTGATCTATGTACTTCTAAAATTTTCCATGAGCAAAAGCAAACTTGGCAACAGGGAAAGTGAATGGGAGGAAAGTGGAAGCAGGGGAGAAAAGGGCAGATGGGATTTTGTAGGAAAGAAGCAAAGGTGAGCTGGCTGTGCACTGGGAGTGGAATAGTGAGGTCAAGAAAGGTGGACTGTGTGATTTCCTGATTTTATGGACACTCTTCAACAGGTGGATGGTAAACTGGGACAAAAGTGACACAGTGTGCAGCTTCAGTAGTGTGGTAATGACAGCAAAGCCAAGGGGCTCCTAATTTCCAGATGCTTCTCCAGTTTGAAGGACCTCTGGAGGCTTCTTCGGTACCCAAAGTACAGGGCCTTGCCTCTTCTCTGCTACACTGAAAGCAGTGGCTTCTTTCAACGCTTGTCTCAGGGCTCTGAGGTTTTTATTTAATACTGATAGTTATGAAATAAACTGGACTAAGGTTTAATTCTCTTCATTGCCATCACTGGATTTGTGCAGTAAATTCTGGCTTTAAATGTGTTCTGGTTTTCATAAGAACTTGTCACCCAAAAGCTGATGATGCTTTCATCTTGATAAGAATTATGACCTAGCAACTAGGAATGTGATTTTGGTCTGGGGATTTTATTTCTGTGTAAATTCAACATCTTTTCCTAGAATAAACTCCGCCTAATCTCTGATCCCTTTTACAGATGTTGGATGCAGTGCCATGTCAAAATTTGCTGCATATGGGAGAATCTCAGCTTTAATTCAGTGATATTCTAGTCCTGGTAGCCTTAAGAGAGAAAAAAATACTAGTGGGTTAATGAAAGTGAGGAAATTAACTTTTTTCCCCCAAAGTTTTAGTCCCAGAGTCATGCAATTTGACTTGGCAATTGTCTGTGTTACTTCTTTTCTGCAACTGATACTGACCTTGCAAGTGATGACACTGGGCACTGAGATAAGATTTCTTGTGATAGCAATTGTAAATAATAGGGTATACCTGTTGACTAATTACTTTCATATCATGAAAGTAATACACAGCATAGTGGTTGCTCAATAAAGGAAAATTACATTACATCATCCTGCTTACCTCTTTAACTTAGAACAATGACCAGTGGAAATACCTTATAATATTCTTATGTGTTACAAAATTCATGTCTGTCATTGCACCAACCAAGAAAAGACTACTTAAAGGTCATCTCATGGATGGGGAAAGTTATGACTCATAAACCCCCCAAAATATCTGAATTAACAAATAGTTTTTGATGAAGAATAGAAGTATATTTTAATTGTTCCTGGTGATATATTATTAATCATTTCCCGTCGTGGTGTAACTTTTTCCCAGCTTGCACAAAGAATTCTTTGGCAGCATAAAAAAAATGCTTTGTGGCACTGAGTGATAGTACTTTTTACTACACAATATTTAAGAAGTTCTGACACTTAAGAGGGGTTCCAGGAAATATTAATCTAGTTGGATGTGTAAAACCAAACACACAAAAATGTGGCAGCTGTAGCTGCTGAAGTTTTTCTCCAAAAGTGAGGCAGTGAGGTTACCAGAGCTAAAAGGAGACTAAATTAATGTATTAGCCATGCTGTAAAGATCAACCTGTAAGGAATGATGGAGAGGAGCGGGAATTGGGAAAGCTACTGCACCTGCTGTCATCAGCAAAGAATTTCCTCTGTAGTGTTTGCTCTTCTCCTTTAAAAGATGAGAAAGTGTGCAGACGGAGCATGAGAGGTTTTTAAGAAAGCTGTATTCAGTTAGATCATCTCAGCTTTTCCAAAAGAATTTGTCTCAAAATAATTTAAGCTGAATGCAATTCTGAGAGATGATTGGAGTCATCTGACTGACAAACATACAGGACTTGTGATGTAGAAATGCCCTTTATGGGACAAGTAAAACATCTATCACCTTAAAAAAAGTCATATATGTTTATCTGTAAATAAAAGAAACCTTGAATTTATTGTGAGTTAAATTCTGGAGTTCATGGAGATAGATTTCCCACTGAGAGTTGCCCAGATCAGGATTTGCAGAATTTGTTCCAGTCGTACAATTGGCACAGGGTGTATTCCATCCAGCTTGTTCCAAGACAGACACAGCCTGGGCCCATGAGTGGTGGTGGTAGTGCCACAGTGATAGTCTATTTGAGAAAGGGGGAAAAACCACTGCAGAGCAGCAGCTGGAGAGGGAAGGGAGAATATGGGAAGGAAACAGCTCTGCAGACACCAAAGTCAAAGCAGAATGAAGGGCAGGAGGTGTTCCAGGTGCCAGAGCAGAGATTCCCCTGCAGGCCATGGTGAAGCATCTGTGCTCCTGCAGCCCATGGAGGTCCATGGTGGAGCAGAGATGCACCTGCAGCCCCTGGAGGAGCCCATGTAGGAGCAGGTGGATGCCTGGAGGAGGCTGTGACACCATGGGAAGCCCACACTGGAGCAGGGTCCTGACAGGACCTGTGGACCTGTTGGAAGAGAAGCCCTGTTGCAGCAGGTTTGTTGGCAGGACCTGTTACCCTTGGGGACTCCATTCTGGAGCTGCCTGTTCTTGAAGGACTGCACTCCATGGAAGAGTGACCCACACTGGAGCAGTTCATGAAGAACACCCAAGTTCTGAAGTCCTCTCTTGAGGAAGAAGTAGAGGCAGAGACAACATGGGACTAAACAAACTGCAAACCCCATTCCCTGTCCCCCTGCACCACTGGCAGGGAGGAAGGTAGAGAAATCATGAGTGAATTTGAGCCCAGGAAGAAGGGAGGGTGGGAGGAAGGTGTTTTAAGATTTATTTTATTTCTCTTTACTTTTATTCGACTGGTAATAAATGAAATTAATTTCCAAGTGTTGAGCCTGTTTTGCTTGTGACAGTAATTGGTGAGTGATCTCTCCTTGTCCTAATCTCAACCCAAGAGCTTTTAATTATATTTTTGCTTCTCTTCAACTACCCCTTTCAGAGGGGGAGGATAGAATGACTTTAAGCACCTGGCATCTAGCCATGGTCAAAGCCACCACATCTTGCCATTTGATATGTAACTCTGCATTATCTTCAGCTGTCTTGGACAAACATATAAGTGGTGCACACAGAGCTTAAAAGGGAAAAAATCCTGCTTGTCTGTTTTCCTGTGGTGGAACCAGTGAATGAATTGGAAAGACTGGAGTAGCATGATAGAGAAGGGAGAAGTAAGTTCTGAGCTGTGGTTATCATACAAATACAGATTTACTGGGAGAGGCTAAGGGAAATTTTGCATGCTTATTATATGAATCAATGGAGTACATGTTCATGCAACAACGAGATGCATCTGCCCCTGCAGCAATGTACACATAAACCCATAGACCTCTGTGTAGGGGCAACAATCAGTCAGATGAAATTCATTCACCATCATAGGCGTACTCATATTCACTCATTTCATAGCCAGATAGTGGTGTTTGTGGGGTAATTTCTTTGAATAGGTTCAAATTAATTATGACAGCAAATAATAAAGAATGAAAAGATCCACTGCAATCGAAGAGCTAAGGTAAAATTATCAGAATTTCCTGAGGGAATTTCCAAGTTCTGAGGAAAATTCTGTTGCCTCACTAGTAATGCCATAATAAAGCATTGGGTTGTACTGGCCTTAAAAAAAGGAATTATTCATGTTCTTCATATTAGATAAGACAACCTGAGTTTTAAAGTCTGAATATTTGCAGTTGTTATCAACTTTGACATTGCCTGTTTGGTGCAGAAAAGTGGAGACTGATTACTAGAGGCAAGAAAAATCACAGTCTACTGTAATAAATTTGTCCAAATGAATAATTTCTTCATCTTCAACTAGAAGTCAATTCAAACCTAAAAGGGTCCTAATAAAACTGTGCATGTTTGCAGGAAAAAGAAATCGTGAACAGAATGAACTCCATCCATTTTGCAGCCTAAAGGAAGGCAGCAGCAAAAGCAGGTGACTGCATCTTACTTTGAGCTGCAAGACAAATCAAATCCACAAATATTTAATCCCCATTTGCAAACAGAGAAGCTAGTAAACAGTCTATATCCCAGGGAAACACATCTTCTGTCACAAATACTGTGATTTCAGGGAGGTACAGCGAAACTGATTTAAAAGAAGTCAGTGACAATTCAGTCCAAAACAAATAATGTTAATTTAGCAGCATTTAAAAAGGATGTTGTGGTTTGGTTTTCTTCCACTATATCCTCTATTCCCTGATCATCAAACTATGATATGTTTCATACTGAAGGAAGAGAAAAATATAGCTGAAAAGAATTAGGATGTTAAAGTGACAGAGCAGAAACACTTATAGAGAGTTTTGCAAGAAAAACTGCCTCACAAAACATACTGGAAAATGCCTTCCCACATAGTTGTAGAAAAGGCAGAGGACAGTAATACAAGACTCTCTCTAAACAGTTGTCATGAGTGCGTGCTCTGAGGTGGACCTGATTTCAGAATAGAGAATTCTTTGGCATTCAAGGGGGAGTTATGCAATATAAAAATGTGTGTATGTCTCCTCTGTATTTACACATATTGAGATAGGTATGTGTCTGTTTACAGTTCCACATCAATGCACATTCTCCATCCTCTTAGCTCAGAAATGGTTAATTAATAGCATAGTTACCTCTCCAGTTGGAATAGGCTTGCCAATGAGAACAGAGATATGAAGAAACCTGTAGCCTAGGGCAAGAGGGGGGCAGTGGGTGGGATGTTGTGGCTTTTTTCTCAGCTTTCCTCAGCCTGTTCCTCAGGAGTGCTGCTAAGGCAATGTGAGGAGGAGAGTGGCTCAGAGAAAGAGCAAGAAAATCTGCTGCTACAGAAGTTATGTTCCTTGATCTGTGAGTCAGAGGGAGGCTTTTCCCTGGTAAAAAAGTAAATGGTACCTCTTGACCTGATATAACTAGAAAATCACATGTCTGAAAATATGGCCATTTGGACTTGGATATAACTTCTGATTTTCTCTGATGGCCAGTGTATGCCATTCCCCAGATAGGAAGATGATAAAATAGTCAGCCTTGCTGTGGAATTTGCAGACTGAACTCCTATTCTTGTTTTTCAGTAAAATTAGTATTTCAGTGGCTGGAGAGTCATTATTTTTTTAAATTCCCTTTTCATCCATTTGTTCATAAACAGTGAGAAGGATGAGAAAGGAAGAAAAACTGCTCATGAAGTTGCATTGAGATATAAGTCAAGGGTTATCAGAGGGGAAATTGAGCTCCATCTTGGTCATCATATTTAACACAGTGAATATAAGAGGAATATGGAATTTCACAGATTGATAAGAAGAATGCAATATACAAACTGCTTATAGAAATATATTTCACTCTAGACTGGTATCATTTCTACAACTTCAAGATGATACAAGAGATTTCATTCTTCCTATTAAATAATCTCAAAGTGCTTAATCATGTATCTCATGGGCTCTGTAGGGCTGAAGGTGACACTAATGCCAGTGGAGGGATCACTTCTTTAGGAAAGAACTGATGCTAATCTAAAAGGAAATTATCATACACTAAAATAGTTTATTACTCTAAAGTAAGGAAGTAATAAAATACTTATGTCTCAAAAAACTACTTCAGAAATTGCCTTTAGAAAACATGAGAAGCTGATACATAAAGGTCTTTGGGAAGGCAAACTGACAGGGAAGAAAGTGAAGAAGGGCTGTCATTTAATGAAAGCAGGGGTCATGCTAGTATAGTAGGAAATTATTTCTCCAGAAGGTAAAGAGAAGAAACAGCATATGATGTAACAAAGTTCTAGAATTTTCCTATAAGAGGAAGAAAAAGGAATATTAATTTACCAGGACAGGCATGCAAAGTACAGTTGATATAGGAGTGAATTATTTCTTTGTTTCCATTTTCAAGCATTATGCTTAAAAGCATTACATTACAAGCATTACATTATAATTTAAAAATTTATTATATAGATACTTTCAAAAGGAGACAGAAAATTTTCATGAATACATAAATAACAGGTTGAAGGTGCTTAGATAAAATAAATGTGGTCACATTGCATGTGAATGAAGTCCATTAATGAAAATTAGTCCAGCATTCTTGAAAACAATACTAAAACTAGTATCTGAAGGGTGATTAATTATCTTTGTAAGTATGGATGATTTTAAAAAGGAAATGGATTCCAAGTGGAATTCTGGAAAAAATTATTACTTAGTAACAGTAAGGAGAATAATAAATAGCAAAACAACATAAAATTATCTAAGACACATTACAGTAAATGTATCTGTTTTATGCTTTTTTGAGTGGGAAATTGCCTAATGGAGATAGGATGCCTGCTTGCCTGCCTGCCTGCAGGTAGGATGTATCTTGAGAACTTCTGTATTGTCACATCAATTCTCAGAATTAAGCTAGAGAAGTTAGGTCTGTGTAATGTTTTCCCCACAAGTTTTGTTGCACAACTGTCTCAGTGAGAAATTATTGATTCACAGACAAACTGGGAGAGTATTTCAATGAGTCAGTCTCGATTTTAAGCAATATTTTACTGCAATTATTTAAGTCTTGGAATAGAAACTAAACTCAAGCTATTTTCTTTTCTTTTGATACAGGCTAAGAAATGAATGATGCTGATGATCTACTGATGACACAGATGATATTTACTTAGAACTCTGTAAGGCCTTTGGCATTCTCTCACAAAAAAATCCTTTTCTCTGAACAGGAGATATGGATTTGAGGGATGGACTGTTCAGTAGGAATCAAAAAATCCTTTTCTCTGAACAGGAGATATGGATTTGAGGGATGGACCGGTCAGTAGGAATTTTATGTTTTATGTAGAAAATTTTGATAGAGGATGCACAGTCTTGGATAACTCTAAATACCAAAGAATACTACTTCTATTGCTAAAGAAGTCCTTGATATCACATCCTTTACAAAATACTGAAGGAACTGAGGTAAGGCAGAGGCCTCTGATGGTGCCTGACTTGTTCATCCTGAAGAAAACAGGGCAGTTTGATTCTGAGCCAGGTAAATACCTGGGCCCTTCTGAGTGATCTGCAGTAGGTTCTTATGCACAAGTGCTTTAAAAATGTCAGCAGACCTGCTGGCAGCTATGAAGCTGTGCAGAATAATAAACTGGATTTGCCATTCTTCAATCTACTGTCTTTCTTGTATTATATAACTAGGGAATGAGAAGAGTAAATTGTAAGAGGAAGCACTGTTTCATACACAGAGGAAGGAGATGAAGGCAGTGAAATGTGGTCTGAAGAGATGTTTTTTTCAGTTCTAAACGTAGTGGAAAAGGTCTGTTATAACACCCATCCCTCCAGATGGAAGAATAATGTAAACAAGTCTGTTAAATAGTTCTGTTAACTGTCCCAGCTGTAAGATAGAACCGAGCCTTTCATATATTGAGAATGAAGAGGCTAGAATAGCGCAGAGTTTGAGGATGATTGTTGGCAGGATCACCACCATAAAAATAAGGCTCCTTTTTCATGTGTCTTGGCACGCATGTGGCTCAGGCAATTCAATAAGCCCTTATTTCTGACAGACTTGAAACAGACAAATATAGGCACATATGCAGGTTTTCATACAGAAAGAGTGATGTCTTAGGAGGGACACTGAGAATTCACCTTAATCATGTGAAAAAACAAGCAGCTCACTTCTAATGGCTCTGCAGCTCTAGTAACAATAAAACTTAAATTGTTGTCTCATGGTGCCACAGTGCACAGGTATATAAATATACTTAGATCAGTAATTATTGGATGAATGGTCTTCATGGATTAACTTGAAATAAAGGGTGACTGAATAGGAAATAGATATACAATCTATTCTTTAGAAAAGTTGGTTTTGGTGCAACAGACAATGTCCATACCATGCTCTCAAAGATTTGTGCTACATGGATTTCTGAAATTCAGAATGGGATGAAAGAGCTTGAGTCTGCACAACATGGGTGAATTTTTTTGTAAAGAATTTTTCTGCTAATTATTTCAAGACTAGGAAAATCCAGACTAATACAACATGCAATAGCAATGCAATACAGAGATTGCTGACTAACAGATAGAAAGAATACCAGCTTTGCAACAATGCCCTCTGCTTCACACACTTCACTTCCAAAACTTGCTGGGGCACATAATGGTTTCTGTATTACACTCAGCTTAAAATTCCATAGCTCTGTCAGTGCCAGATACACTATCAATTGAATTAAATATGTTGTTTAACATAATTTATTGCTCCCATTCTGTGAATTGCTGCAAGTTTCAAACATCTGGACCTGTCATATCATATTATCTCAGAACAATAACCATAAGCTGAGAGACTGATCTGTTTATGAGAATGGTATCTGTGCAGGGCCACAAAATCACAACCAAGAACATTCATACTTCCCTGCTCACTGCCTTATGCTAGAGCAATTTACACTGTACCCTTTTGTGCTTTCATCTTAGATCTTGATTGGAGATTTATTTAACAGGAAAAAATCCTTTGTTTATGGCTGTATATCTATTAAACATAGGCCTGGACAATTCTAGAGCTGTGCAGAAAAGGTTAGAAGTTCTCCACTAAGTTTTAATTTACTGTTGTGTGTTATATAAGCCTTTCAATAGCTATTCAAACAGATGAACATTGATTTCTAATGCAATTTATGTTTCATGGTCTTATCTGTTTGTAAACAAATACTGTGTGAGTAAAGCATCCCTTTATTATATGTGTATATTTTTTTCATTTTTATGAATTACGATAGAAACCTAAATTACTTGCTAAAATTTTTTTTTAAATTATTATTGGTATGATAATAACCTGTTGAAGAGTCCTTTGGCTACTTGGGAACCTTGTATGACCCCAAACCTGGAACATTCTGTGTGCCTGTAACGCTGGATTGTGTCCACTGCCCACTATGGCTGCTATTGGCCTCCTTTCCTGCAAATGGCAGGCCTGGGGTAAGATAAGAGTGAGTTTATCCCTACAGAATAACTTCACTGCTGGCTAAAGGGCAAACAGGAGCCTGGGGAGGCACTCTAGCACCACATGGGAATGCATTTTGAAAGACAGTTGGGAGCTGTGCAAGCCTTGGCCAAAGCTTTCAGAAGTGCTGAACGTGTGTGCTGACGCATGGTCAGAGTCTCCTTCTCTGCCTGCACTTGTGCCTGATCAGACAAACACCACGTTGGGCTGCTGTGGGCCCCCTGCTCTACCCTGTCTACCCTGACAGGGTAGACAAGGGGAAATGCAGTGTAATACTAATGCACCTACCTGGTTTTGGTCTGAACCTGATTTATGTTTGTCCAGTAACATGTGCAAGGTCACAAACATGCTTCTTCACACCCATGCATATAGAGATTATGTCATATGAATTTTATTGACTGTAAGTTTTCAAATGATTTACACATCTTTGAGAATTTCATTCCTAGTAGCCTCTAAATAATTGAATTTTGCACTTTCAGCCTGGAAGATCAGTTACATTAAAGAACACACAGCATCACACAGATGTGACACTGCCACTGATTTGGTTTTTATCTTGAAGGCATTTGCTTATACTTCATAGTAAACAAACTAGAAACATTTCTGTAACTAACTGAAATGTTGCATACAAGTTTACTTTTTGAATATTAAAAGTAAAGATATATTTGTACAAAAATATTTAGCTATCAGTATTGCTTACTCTATTGAATAATTAAAAATGACACTTCTGAGGAGTTAACTCACAAGTTATTACTGAAGCATGCATATTTGTAATGCGTGGAGTCTGTCTTTTTATATAGTATCTTTTGCTCAGATAGTATGACCTTTCCTTTTTGTTACTGCTTATGATTTCTTCGCATTTTAGAAAAACTCTAAGGAAGCAGATGAGTTAATTTAGTTCATTTCATTTCTAAAACTAGTGATGGAAAACCTGTTGCAGGATAAGAATTAAAGATACTGTCAAGTCATTCTTAGCTGTTCTCAGTGTTCAGATCAGATAACATCTCAATTAAAATGGTTTGAAATTATGACAAACCTTCTCCTCAGATGTCTTGAACTTTACCCAGCCCAGATTGTAAACTCACATTCCCACTCATCTGACAATTCATCTTTCCTTCCTTTTAGAGATGATCTCTGCACAGAATATACCAGTAGTGCAAAATCACAAGCTGCCAATGGCCATTGTGTTCTGTATTCATGGACTGAGAACTGGGATGAACATTTCCTGAGATACTCTAAAAGGCTTTACCTTAGAAATTCTTTGCCCTGGCAAAAGGAATGGGTGTGCTCTGTCTTTCCAAACCTGTAGAGTGTATTCACTTCACACTTCAGCCTACTAGTGCTGGTATCCAAAAAAGTTTATTTTTATCTATCTAATGGGAAACTTTACAGGGTTTTTCCCTTCAAAGGCCATTTCCTTACCTGAGCTTCAAGTGCAAAAATAGAGACATAAAATAATATTATGGATTGTCAAACAGTCTCAAAGGAAAAACAACACTTGTAAGTTTTATTTTGGTTGTACAATTCAGCATAGTCTTAAAAAGGCATGAAATGAGATTCAGATTGTTTTGAGCTCCATGGCCAGGTTTTGTTGAAAGACTGAATCTCTTCAGCCTGAATTCTGCATTGAGAACAAAGCATAATCTGCCATTGTGTTCCTCAGTGTTGCAGTGTTACAAGGTTGAGTGAGTCAACTTCTCTCTGTTCATGTGATGAATAATCAGATTAAGACATTTCCTTATTTATAACCAGGGCTGGTCATTGTAAGGGTCAAATGAAAGATCACTCGTGTTGGAAACCCCCATTCTGTTGCAAGAGAGCACTGTACTTTTTCTTGAAGGGTCCAGCCATCTCGTGTTTACTACAATATACACCCATCTTGAATTATGAGAGACAATGCAGGTTTTGTTGGCTTTTTTTTTTAATTGGAACATATAAGCCTCTGAAGTGAGACTCTCAAACTGTGTTTTGTAGTGGAATTTAAACTGACATGTTGTCTTTCTGATGTGTTTAGATGAAGACTACTGAGATGTGCTAGAAACTGCAGTGAGTTACTACCCACTGCAGTGATTCTTAGATCAGAAAGGATTCCACTGCAGTTTTGCCATTTTATTTAATTTTGTATATCAACAGCTGTTGTCTGTTGAATGCTACAGAGTAAACTCACCAATGAGGCCAGATTATTAAACCCGTGAGAACAGCAGTGAGATAATTTGTATATTCTTAGTGTGTCTGCAAGAAAGCACAGAAGAGTAACAAACAAGAAATATATTTTACCAAATGAGTATCTCTGCTCGGAAAAATAAGTTTCTGTTCTTCTGTGGACAAAAGAGCTTAATTCAAAAGATTTTCACTTAATAAAATAATTCATCTCTGGGTTGAATTTACTCAAATAGTACACTAGTGCAGGATGTACAGCTGATGTTAGACTACTGGCAAACAGCACAGTCATAAAAATATTTTTCCTTATGCATGTGTAGTTGCAAGGCTGCCTACCACCATTTCTGTGAGTTCTTGGTAGGGAGAGAGGCTTTGGCAGGTTTTTATTCATGCCTTGGCAATGGTCAAACTTCTAGCAGAAAAATTAACAAATGTAATTTTAGAGGTAAACTGCTAGACACTGTAACATGGTCCAACTTACTGCTAACTTTTTGCTGTTTTGTCAGGAAATAGTTTTACACATCACTTTTAGAAACCTGCTATATTGTGTCACACTTAAAGGTGATCTTCAAAAATTCTGTTAAAAGCTTCATGCTATCTTTATAGCAAAGTCAGATTTAATTATTTGTTCTATTACTTATATAGCTGATACTACTTTGACAGCTGCTGCCGCAAAACACTAATATGACTTAAAAATAACACAGCAGTAACATCAATACACTTCACAGAACTGCTGCAGCTGCTTTGGTATGAAACACAAAACCTCCCAAAAGGCTGAAATTGAAAACAAAACAATATGTACTGATTTATGTTGCATTCTGAAGGTCAATAAAACTGGGATCTAGCAAGGAGCACATGAGAGCAAATTCCATAATAGACATCTGCCTCTAGTAAGTGGTGCTGCCAGCACTGCAACACTCAGCACCAGAATTTGACAGTATAAAATGTCCTGACTGGTGTTTAAATGTTTAATTAGCTGCTGATAGGCACCATGAGAATGCAAGAGTGTATTTAGGCTAGCATTGGTGTAAATCATGTGGTCAATCTAGCAGGACATATTTATAGCCTTATAGTTGCATCACCCACAGCATGTCAGTGGACAGTAGAAGGCTGATCTCTCTGGAAGCTCCAGCTGCAGAACACCACAGACTTTGGCCTGCATGTGTGTCATGGAGTCACCTGTGGTTAGTCCATTAGGGCCAATCGGTGTCAGCCCAGATTAATACTGCAACACGCATTGCAAAAAATATAATTATTTCCCCTCAGTTAGGAATGAAGACAAAGTATGGTTCACCTCTTGTCCCCGTTTCCTGTCTTCACATGACAAAACACACTTTTTAATGGTCACAGTTCTTGATGGTCTCACTAGAAAGGTCAAAAATAGGTGTAAGATCTGAAGCCTGAATTATTTTTTCAAATTCCTTTTGGAAGTGAGGCCTGTGCAACTCAATGGAAACACGGGGAAAAGAGAAGCTGGAGGAAGCTAATGCTCTACATATGATATGTGATCTGTGTCAGGTGTGCGGAGGACAGAGGTTTCCTATTTCTCTTATTAGTAAATGTGATGTCCCAGTGATATGGTGGCAAGTGTGGGAGGAAGCAACTTAAATATAAATTTCTTGCAATTCACCAATCCATCGCAGCATATGTGCTTGCACATTCATTAAAACAATCCAGAGAACATTTTCAGGCTTCATTTTCTAGTTTGTTATATTTTAAAATGTAAATAAGATAATGAGAAGTGAGACGTGCAAACAAAGGAACAGACTCTTTTCATCACTGAAGCAGTGCTGCAGGTGTTCCCTTGGCAAGCACAAAAGTAAATGTAGATTAGAAACACAAATTTAATGTCAGGAATATCAAATATAAAAGGAATGAGATTTTTAAGTGGTAAATATTTATAAAATACTTTGAATGAATAAGATTCTAATTAAAGTTTCATAGGAAATGTGGCAATTTTTGGTACGTATTTAAAAATAACTTTCTATTTTAAGAGGTGAAAGAGTGTAAATTAACTTGAGAATCTGTAATTGGAAAATAGAAAGTGAGACAAAAATTGCTTGCTAATATTTCTCTAATTCGAATGTGACAGGGCTGCGTGCAATTTATTTGAACCTTATCTAAGAGCTTGTCTGTCTATATGATGAGAACTAGGAAATAAATATTATGCTGTAATAGCTGTATACAAAGAACATTCTGAGCTCAGTTGGGTTTTTTCTGACTATAATTGTTCATTGCTCTTTTAAATTAATGGCTGCAATAGATTTTTCCTCAGATTTGGAGGACTTCAAAATACTGAAATACAGAAGAGTGAGATTAATAAAAGGTAATCCTTAGAAAGAAAAATTCTGAGGCGCATAAGGGGAAGTGCATAACACAAACATTCTGTGTGAGGAAGCCTTTAAACTGCAGACCTCATTTTGGACAGTGTTTCTTTAACCCAAAGTTAGCAGTTGGCTAAACGGTCCCTCACCACAAGAAATGCAGGATGCACGGGCACAGACAGAGGTGTGACATGACCCTGTGCAAGGAAACAGGGGCCAGCAAGTGGGTCTGGGCCCCTGAATCCTCGCCATGGCACTCTTCAAACATTTGCATTGCTGACTCTCTCCTTGCCATCAGCTAAGCTTCAGAAGTGCTGAGTCCAGTCTTTTTGCTGCTAAACTGGGCTGTTGTAGATTTTTGTATGTCTGAGAATCTTTTCCTCACCCAGAGGAATGATGCAAGAGAGAATTTGGGTGCATGAGACCCTCCAACAAGTTCGGGCTGCAACCAGGTGTGAGAACGTTTGCCTGCTGGGCAAGTTGGTATCTGAGAAAGGGCTCAGACTCCCACTCCGTTAGGAATTTAGACCTGGAGTTTGCAGCCTGTGCCTCATGAACTGCTTTTGCCTTCAAACCTACAGAAGGCAATGAAAAAAGAAAAAAAGAAGCAGCCTACTGCTGCTAAGCTTATATTTGCTCCACAGAGGTCTTGTCAGCCTTGGAAGATTTGCGGGACTCTAAAAACAAAAGAAGAGAAAAACAGAGAAAAGAAGAAAAGACTGATTTGTGAACCCTACCTTTCAATGGAGGTTGAAATTTAAATAGTGCAGTCAGTCACAAGAAGATTTGAACTACACTCAGGGAGTTGTGAGAATGATGATTTAAGTACCTGGGATGAAAAAGTCTTTAGGTGAAACATATTAAATTCAATGGGAACAAGTTTAGGCCCCAAACTGGAGACGATTAAAGAAACTATGAGTGTTCTATTACAAGTCTTGTGAAATAATGTATTTATCTATTAATCAAAGAAATGTGAAGATTTTTGGAAAAGATAATTTTAGATTAACAAAAGCCTTAAGTATCCAACTGGATAGAAAAATATAGTTGTTTTTGTTGTGACTAATGATTACGAATGATAAATATGCAATGCAGCTTGGTTTTACATACACTACAGCATGATTTTTTTCAGAAGAAAACAGATTTTTGCTCTATTATGGTATGTATTTTTAGTGGTAATTATGAGAGATTTATGAGGAATCATAGTGAACATAATTAAAATAATCCAATTATCTTGGATGTGCACTTTTGCCAGTTGTGATCTGTGTTTCATTCTCTGATGCATCAGCATTTGAATACAAAAGGTTAAATCAGACCCCACATGATTATTTATATGTGTATTTGCCAAGGAAAAAATTAGAGCTTTCTAAACTGCTTTGAAGTGCATGATGTCATTTAAACCTTCATAAGGTACATAATAAGTGTGCATATTACAGATGAGTCAAACACTATATTTTTCCAGAGATAAAAAGAGGGGTTAGGGTAAAATTCAAGCACAGACTTTACATAAAAGTTTAATGCTCCTCACAATCTGAAGATCTTTTGTATTACCCATAGGGTACATCAAGGTGTTCTTTGTTTCTAGTTAGCCCGGTTAGTTGGAGTTTTTTATCAGAATTGGCAAATATGTTTGCAACTAAAATCAGATCAAATCAATCTCAATTCTCAGTCTGTATTCAAGAATGCCATGAGAATTTTGTGAGGACTTTCTTTCACAGAATTATGAACTTCGCATGAATCTTTTGTACAAACTTCAGTCTTAATCACTTTGCAGTTGAGATTTGCAGATGCATAAAATTTCTCTGTATTGAAGGAAAAAAGAGAAAAAAGGCTAAAATCTGTGGAAAAATTTCTCTGTATTGAAGGAAAAAAGAGAAAAAAAGCTAAAATCCGTGGTCCAGATCCTCCTTTGGATAAATTCCACTTAAGGAATCAGTGTCAGGATACCAGACTTAGGCCAGGTTGAAACATCCTGTTGAGACAAGAAGCTTATGTTCTAGTGGCCTTACCTTGTGTACATTTCACATACTTTCCATATAATCCCATATTTTGGTAAATTCTGTCTCAGCTGAAATATTTATTATATGACTCAGAAAATATGTTTGAGAAGAGTTTCATCTTGTAACAGTAGCTCACACTGGGACAAGCCTTAAAATACCTTGTGTTGTGGGGCTTTGAATTTTTTTCTGGTTATAAATTTCCTTCTATAATTATTAATATATAATTTATATATCAGAAATTTCATGGAACTGGATTATTTGTGTTTCTTTGAAATGAATAAAAAGAGTTACATAAATTTTATCAGTTTATTTTTGTATTTCCCCTTTTACTCTGGGGTGGTGGCTTGAAAACATCTGAACACTGGTAACCCCTTGGGATCAAGCTCTCTATTATCAATCAATATTTTTAAAGTATTTTCAGAGAAATAGGTTACAATTAATTGATGTTCTCAGCTACAGATGAAATTATCAAATACCGGCTCATGGTAACTACCTCAGGTGAGAGTAGAATCTGCTCTGCCTAAAATTAATTAATTGTGTGTTGATCAGTACTGCAATATCCATGCTCTTTTTTTCCATTTAAATCCTTTGCACATAGAATTTCATAAGGCTCCCAGATGTAGGCATCAGAAGGATCTCCACAGTACCCTACTCTGGTAGTTATGATCCATCAGTCCTTGAAGCTCCACATTCCTGCGGTTCTGTAACGTGCTGTAAACACAGATAATGATGTTCCACAGAAAAACCACTGTGTTGCTGAAAGTTCATACAAATGCACAGTGGTTACATAGAAACACCACATCATTCCTGTTAATCAATTACTTTGATTAATTCCTCTTTCTCAACTGATAAAATTCATGGTGATATTTCTGAATGTAAAGCATATCCTATAAGGGTATTTATTTAAAAGGTGACTGTTTTCCCTAGCATTTTAATTTGTTCAAAATTATTTAATATATTAAGATATGAGTGCCATTAAAATTCCTCATTCAACTTCAAACACGTCACACCATGTACATAAAATACTGCTCTAAATTTCTAAATTTGACATGTAATAGAACTTCAACACTCAAATATCTGCATACTTAGACAATGAGATATTTGGTATTTTCATGTCACTTTGCTGAAATCTGATAATGAAACATCAAAAAGTTGCTTCATAAGCAGCAGAAATATTAATTAATTTGTGTCCACTGTTTCCTTAATGTAAATGGAAGGTTCTTCAATAATGCATTGATAAGATCTGTTCTCTCTACTACTGGCCTACCTCTGTGAAGTTCGTGGATATGTAATGTCTCTACAATGTCTTTACCTCCTGTTAGTTTTGTCAGAAATCAGCTTGGAATAGTTACTAGAACAGTCTTGAACTGTGAACTCAGTCTTTGTTCTTCAGGAAATTATACTAAATTACTCCTTTTTTTTACCATTTTAATATAGTGCATAAACAACACTCTATAAACAGTACATTTGCTTCTCCTTTAGCTAATATCCGTATATACTGCTATTAAAAATACATAGGTAAGATACATGACATAATATTGAAGCGTTTTTCCACTCTGGAAGGGATATTTTTTTTGCTGAAGTGCTTTATAAATTCATGTTACTCTTGTCTGCATTTTCCAGCTGCCAGCTTGACAATAATTTTCCAGAACAGCAGCATCTCTATTGCTTTGCTCTGTGATAAGAGATGCTGAAATCATGAGAGTCTGCCTTCCAAAATTTCAAGAAGAAGATAATAGGTTAGCTAAACTTCTTCCTTGTAGCTTTTCTAGTAGGAGTTGGGAGGGTTTCACTGAATAAGGAGCAGCAAGGCAGATTGCATTACAGTTTTGAACACACATTCTTTCATCAAGAGAAGAAAGGCTGAGAAAGTCTGACACTAAGAAAGGCTGAGGTCCTCACATGTCCTGACATTTCCATTTGTAATTGAAAATTTCTGGCAGTGTTTGCTGTACATTACATGGAAAGAAGAATATAGATTAGGAAAAAAATTGCTAGGCATATTTCAGGAATGTTAATAAAATATGAGTTAGAGTTAATACAGGATAAACACTAAATTGAGAGTTTTTTCAAAGAACTCTGATTTAAAGCAGGATTGAATACAACATTAAATAATTTAGAAGTTTTCTTCAAGAAAGTATCCATTATAAAATGATAAATAAGAATAAAATAAAAAATAAATAAAAAGATTTGAACTTAAGTAAGTGCAATTTTTAGAACTACCTAAAAATTAAAAAAAAAAAATATTTTCCTTGTGGCCTTCTCAATACAAGTTAGAGATGCCAGAGGTAGGTAGGTAAGTTGCTTGAAGAATTTTAATTTTGACACTAAACAAAAAGTCAGTTTGGACATTATTTTATCTGAACTAGGTACCCATTCAACTTTACTTTAGCCAAAACTATGCCTAATAGCTAGAGAGTCACAGCTGATATAGTGTGATATAAACCTAATTTGCTTTCCTTCAGATAAAACTCCAGATCAGATTGTAAAGTTCAAGGCATTTTCTGTTACCACCCCAATTTTATTAATTGCCTGGAGGCTTTAATGCTTTATTTGTAGGTATTAAATACAAGTTGAATCTGAATGTTATTTTATTAAATGGAGAAACATTGTTTTAAATGAGTCATAGATGAAAACTATATATCAGGAATCCAAATATTAATTAAAAAGAATATGCTATATTCAGTAGCATAAAAATACCACAATGATGAACCATTATTATGGGATAAGATCCTTTTCTGGCAGAAGATACATTCCTTGGATTTTCATGTCAGTGCCTAAAGCAGTAAGAGCTGCCATAGTCAGTGGTTGGCAATTTAATCTCAAATTGCAGGAGATTTGCCAGATAGAATTTTTAAAACTTCAGGAGTGAGAGACTTTGTATTGCATGTGCTTGTATGTATTGCAAAAACTATTGGAGCCTTTCCCCAAGTCTTAATTGTAGAAAGTTCAGGAAAAGGCACAGTCATTTGTTTACCCTATAAGTTAGGATGGTAAAACTATGATTTTGAAAAAAAATCCCTTAATGAATATTTATCACCATTCTCCTCCCCACCCCTGACCCCAAAATTGCTTCAGTATTCCTGGGCACCAAACATCTTCCTTATTTTAGGAGATGATCATATTTTAATGTCAAAACAACTTGAGGAAGAAAGAACAGTACATTCCAGGAAGTGTGTCAAATTCAGTTTCAGTCAACAATTTAAACTGCAACAATCTTATACTGCAGTTCTTAAAACAGGTGCTTCTTTGTTCAAGTTATTTCCTGTTAGTCTATGTAGTGGGATTTCTCAATAATTTTCCACATATTTTTGAGTATCATCATTGAGTTAGCCTGCCATATCTGATCAAAGGCTTCATAGCAATGCCTAGTTCCTAATTCTGGAGGAATTTAAACATTTGAATCAAATGTTTGAAACAAATTCATCAAACATTTGAATTACTATAGATATGCCAAATTTTTCTGAAGGATCAAGTTCTTTTTCCATTTAAAGGCAAATCTTATGCACACGGGATAGAAAACCCATGGTGTCTACCAACGGCAGTAAAGATCAATACAGGCTACTGGGTAAAATCGAGGATGAAAGATGCAGTCCAAAACCCAGTATTTCCTTTGAATAGTTTATTTTATTTTGCAGCTGAATATTGTTCTATAAGAACCTAAATGTCTGCTATTTAGGCTGTTTTGCTGTGTAGAGAGCATCCATTTTTCAGATTATAACTAGTGTGGTCAGTAATCCAGACAATGATTTAAATTCTCACTTAACCTTGTGGGCTCCAGCATTCCCACTTTTCCTTCTCAGGCATTTGAAAATACTTGTATGCTCTGAAGATATTTTTTGTTCTGATGAGGACATAAAAGGTACCTTGTTTTGTCCTTTGAGAGTTACTGAATGCACAAATAGTGACCTCAGCCTGCTAAGCAATAGGACATTGTGGGAGTTAAGGTAGATCACCTGAACTAATAAAAAACCTTTGCTTTTGCCCATTTCTTATGCTCCATATTGATTACAGGGTGATGATGATGAGTTGCCATTTAGACAACACACCTGTAGGCAGCTTAACTCTGGAAGCTCAACAATAGTGGTAGAGTGAAGGATATTTCAACAATAGTGGTAGAGTGAAGGATATTTTTGCCGTGAACAAGCAGTCTGACATCAGGACAAGGAGGCTTCCTTTTCTGTAAGGACCTCAGGGTCTCCCAGAGCATGTGAGCCAGCAGTGTGCCTGACAGCACAGTGCTCACAGGAGGAGCAAGGGAAGTGATTTATTGAAGGATTTAATTTTCTCACATTTCTGTTACAGAAAGGAGGTACCCTAGCATCACCTAGAAGGATAGGTCAATGATTTGATCTCACATCTATTCGTGACAAAACTTGTCTTAAAATATGTAGGACTTCTGAAATGGTTGTGTTATGAATCAGCTCCCTCAGAAGATGCAGAAAAAATCAAGTGTTTCAGAGTACACAAATCCAGTCTGTAACAATTTTGTCAATGAAAAATCCCAAAGGTTAGTATTTCTACACAGATTACAAGAATCAGCAATTTTTCCTTTTGAGTTGATGGCAAAACTGCCTGAAAATTTTAAAGTGATTCAAAACCAAGTAAATGAGTCTTGAAATCAGTTGGGCATGGCACATCGTGATACCTTCATCAAAGAATGCACAGATTTCACATTCACCCCACAATTCTAACAGCCATGTACTGTAAAATTTTTTAAACCACTTCATAACTTCCAACCAGATAATATGGCAAGTTTTTAAGGAACAAAAATGAAGTAAAAAGATGTGATTAACATTTAGCCCCTGAGATAATTTGAGAGTGAAAACAAAAGCTATCTTTGGGTTAAAGATAACTTACCTAAAACTGACAGATGCATTTTTAAAAAAATTTAATGTGATCAGCTTTTGACGCATTCATATGTCTTCTACTGCAACAATGGACAGAAAAGTCTGAGGTTAGTGGCCATGATGCTCTTTCCACCAAGAGATGTAGATGTGGAAGTGCTTAAAATTCTCCAGTACCAAAGTCTCTATCTTTAGGGAGACCTTTTCCTCATGTGAAGAAAAGGAACAAAAAAATTTACAGAGGATCTGAAGTCTTGACTTGGTGGGGATGAAAGGAAAATGTACTACCTATCCCTCTGTCAGGGATATTTTAATACTGCCATTAGCAGTTTGCCATAGACAGTGGTCTGCCAAAATCTTAAGAATGAGAGCTTTTTTGCTCTGTGAAGAGCTTGGTTTTCTTAGTTGAGACAGAGATTATTGACATTCCATGTTAAAATCTCTGTTTGACAGAAGCTGTATGCTACAATCAGTACTTTGAATTGGGACAAAGAATGTTAATATCTTGGTCAGTTAGTGAAATTTGAATTATCTGCTTTGAATGTGCATTTGAATGTGATATGTTCTAAGGTTTCATGTCCTCTTGGCATTTGCTCACAGCTAGTCAGATCCCTTGTTTTTTTCTTTTCTGAAATTCTTTTTCAATTTATTCATGGTTATACTCTGTTGAAATTGACTCCTTTTTCAGTTGGTAACGAAAAAGCAGAAGGAATGCATTTTATCTTTTCTGGGGAAACAAGTAAGAATTTCAGAACTTGGCCCAGAGATTGGTCTGCATCCTGTGGACTTATGGAAAAAAAAAAAAAAAAAAGCTTAAATGCCATGGGAAGCTTTTCCTTGTTATTTGAAGTAGTTTTTTTAAACCAGAAATACATATGTCATAACACCTGTAGCATAAAATGCATGTATTTGTAGGAAAGTTCAGTCTTTTTTTAATGCCAGTCTAGCATGCATTTTATAAAACAATTTTTCATCACTGAAATTTACAAAAAATTGTTTTATATGTTACAACCATAATCAGGGTGAAATAAAGACATACTATTTAGTTTTCCATAACCAACTATTACTCTATGTCATATAAAAAACCACAAACCCAGGAGAAAGCAATATTCTGATTATGAAGCTTTGATTATTTAGACTGAAAATGTCTTAGAAATTCTGTTTTCCAGGATGTGTTTACAGTGCTGGAGGAGCTGGCATTTGTGGAGCTGATATTTCTGCAAAGGAAACTTTTGCTTGCAGAGACAGAACTATTGGGTCTCAAAGGCAATGCTGCCACTAATGAAACCAAAAGTATGCAAAAATAATTCTACCTATGAGATAGAAGCCCAAGAAATGGGAACAAATGTAGAGAAAATGGCTACCAGCTACAGAGGATGAAAGACACTTCAACCAGCCTGTGCCAGAAAATAAAAAAATAAACTTGCTATTAGACACAGTAGGGGCAAATCAGTAGGAAATCCATGAGTCCAGCATAGCCTTTAGATATGTCTTAAAAATTTCATTAGGTTATAATTGTTATTTAAGGGTAGATATTTTCTGCCTATTTGCCTCTTTTCCTTTTTTATTTAATTGGCCTTTATCCAGTTTTCTCCAACTCACACTCCCATTTCAGGCAGGTCTGAAGATCAAAGATTTTGTCTTTAAAGAGAGGCAATTCTCACTATGCTTGTGAAGTCCCAGTCATTCCTCAATCTTCTCAATAGTTTTGAAATACACCCTGCAATAAAATTAGCTAATCAATGGAATTTACATGCAGTGGATATAGTAATTTATAAAGTCTGTGGGATTAGACATAACCAAGCAGTTCTGTCCAGTGATGCACTGATAACTCAGGTGATGCAGTGCACTCACTGAAGAGGAGTCAAATGTGGTTGAGCAAGTTCTCGGTGAATCGAAAGAATCTTTCCTTGATTAGGCCAGAAGAAAATCTGACTAAACAAACACAGCTGGATTTTAGATTCATGGCTGTAGCTCTCCAAAATCCCCATACATAGAGAAAAAATAGAGGTGATAATTGGCATGGCTGGCAATATTGTGGGATGGCTTCCAAAGGATCGACTAATCAGCTACTCCTTGAGGTTATCTGTCCACTGATCTGCTGCTGACAAGCAGTAAAAATCATGGCTGCCAAATACTTTTAAAGCACAGATCTCTCTCAGGATGCCAAGCCTGCAAGGCCTGTTATTTTGATGTAGCTTGCCTGGATGTAAAGGCCTGATTTGGAAATCTTTCTCTTTGACAGATGTTGTTTTTGCCTTCAGCTTCATAGGAAAATGAAGCAAGTAATAAACATAATAAAGTCGCAGAACTTAGAGGTAAGCTTTCAAAGTAGTCCAAGAAAAATATTGTTTATATAAAATAATTCTGAACCAAAACCAGAACTGTCTCTGGACAAATACATAATTGTAACCCATGGCATTATCTTCTGACTGAACACCATATAAGTTTTATATTTACCATACATTTTGGGAAAGAGAGCCTGCCTGTTTTTGAACAGTGAATATTTAAAATCCAAAACAATTTGAAAGATGTATTTAATGGTCACTTCTGACTGAGAGCAGCTGCCACTTCTGGAGCATTTGAGAAACAGAGGTAGATTACAAATGTTGCAATGTTTCCTAAAGTCTTGGGAGTGTCTTAGAGCATTTCTATCACAGCTTTGCTTTACAGGTTTGAGACTTCTAAATCCTCTCTCTCTGTGCCATATTGTATTGGGTTTATTTGGCCAGGTTTTTTTAGTGGTGGAGGCTACAAGGGTGGCTACTGTGAGAAGCTGAGAGAAGCTTCCTCCATGTCCAACAGAGCCAATGCCAGCTGGCTCCAAGATGGACACACCACTGGCCAGGGCTGAGCCCACCAGTAACAGTGGCAGTGCCTCCAGGATAACAGTTAAGAGAGGGGAAAAAAATACTACAGAAGAGAAATTGTGGCCAGAGAACAGAGGGGTGAGAACATGTGAGACAAACAAACAGCTCCACAGACACCAAGGGAGGGCAGAAGAAGGCACAGGAGGTGCTACAGGCAGCAGAGCTGAGATTGTCCTGCAGCCCATGGTGCAAACCACAGTGAAGCAGCTGTGCACTTGCAGTCCATGAAGGACAGTGGGGGAGCAGAGATCCACCTGCAGCCTGTGGAGGAGGCCACATTTGCTGGGTACCTGGCATCCAGCCAGGGTCTACTCATCACAAACATCTAGGAACTAGATTCTTAGGTATTTTTCTGTTTGGAGTGCCAGAATTAGAGCAAGGTAAACTCTGAAGATTGCAAAGTTTGGCTCATTTTATTTGCTGCATTTGAGCAAATAATGTGGTGGGGTTTGGTTTGGTTGGTTTTTCTTTGGTAATTTTCTTTTGCTCATTTATACTTAATATGACCTAACTTTTAAAACTCTCTTGCACAGGCCACTTCAAGCAGTGTGACCTAAAAGCATAAACTCTTTTGAAACAGTGGGTCATTCGAAACAAGTGGTTGTTTCTGCCACTCATTTTTCAGACAACAGGTTGTAAGCACAAACAACAAGAAAAATGTCCCTGTTCTTCTTTCATCTACTTCAAAACATGTGATAAGGAAAGCACACGTGCATTGGACACACTCTTAGAGAATTTTCTCCTTTATTTCTTCATGTTAAACAGTACCATGATGATGTTAAACACCAAGAAAGACTCTTTGACCTCAGAGGTTTAATTCTAACACTTAAAATTAAGTCGATTTTTAAAGAGGCATGTGGCTTAAGGACCTAGAGCACAAAGAAAAACGAGACAGATTATTCCCCTTCTAAAACCAGTACAGATAAGGATGCTAAAGGGTAGAGGTCCCACACAGACCTCTTAAAATACTCTAGTTCTTACTGGCTTAGTGGCACTACTCATAGAACCCAGTTATCCAGTTTTAACTTATCCAGTTACCTGTTTAACTGGTCTGTAATGTCCTAACTCAGATGTAAGACCCTTATTTCTGCAGGGTCTCTCTGAAAACCCTGTCAATCTCATTTTGAAGTTCCCTGGTGTTGTACACCCTGCACAGCTGCTCACACAGTTCCTTGACGTGGCAGCACAGCTCCTCGGCCAGGTCATGCCTCCTGCAAACAGGAGATCCTGCCTGCTCCAGCCCCCCTCCCAGGCGCTGCCAGCAGTCAGGAGAGGTGTGCTGTCCCTCCAGAGCTCTCTTTGTGTCTGCTCTCTGCTGTGCCAAGGTAGTCATTCCAGTCATAGTCCTTTCCCTAGAATATGATGAGTAATGGTGTTTGACCTTCTTTAACAATGAGTCAGCTGAAGACAAAAGCTCAAAGCTTTTGATAAACGCTGTGAGAAACTGATAAAATTCACTAGAAAGGAAAGGCTGTAGTTTCTCTATCCCAGCAGCAGCAGACTAGAATTAATTCAGTCATAATATGTTGTTAATAATATAACCTCAGTAATAGTGGGAAATAAAGTTTCTTCCTGTGAATCATCTCCAAAAGTCACCAAAAATGTATTCTAATATGAGAAATAGAGTTGATGATTCTCTAGGGGAAAATCCTCACACTTGAACCAATTCTGAATCAATGGTACACCTTCAGGAACTGACTCAATATACTAACTTCAGAGGAACCTCTCTGGGGGATTAAAATTGTGGGTAGTTTTATGCTGAATGAGTTTACTCAGTGAAGAGTCTCAATAAGAAGCAGAGCCAAGGATCCATGAAGTACCCTCATGAGAAATGAGGAAGAAAAAGATAAGGAGAAATGATGAAAGAAGTAAGTGAGACTTCCTCATTTGGCCATGGCTAGCTTTAATAATTTACTTCAAGCTTGAGAAGGTTCATTTTGAATGGTGTGAAATTGCAGTGTGTCAATGGCTCTGCAGAAACTGGCAACTCCTGATCCAAAATAAGGAGAGGTCCTTTTATTTCTGTCATAAGCTAGGTTGTATGAGATGATACGGACAGACAATTTTCAATTGTCTATTGAACAATCCTACATCTTTGTCCTACAAGCAGACCACTGGGTAGTGTATCCTTTTACTTTGTTATCTGTGCAGACACTCAGACACTTTGTAGTTGAACAGGAATGTGGAAGGGTTGAGTCTGACTTTCACAGGACTAAGTGGAGAAAGGAATGCTATTGCTACCTTTAATTAAAATTAAGAAGTCCATATTTGGGTTTAACACTAAATATATTAAAGGAAATCCCATCTGATTCTTAATATTTTCTAATTTCTGGTAACATTCATGATGCTAAAGCCATGTAGAAATCAGGTATGTGTCTCATGGAGGCTCCTATTCTTCTTTAAGCAATCTGAAAATTTTAATTTCTGTCACATCCCTAGACATGCTGTATATTTGTATACTTTTGATTGTTCTTGTGGCTTCCTTTACTAAGAAACTTGAGTTTAATGAGAGGTAATTTACGAAAGCAGCAAAAAGGTGCTAAAATAATATTACTGTGGCTACTGAAACAACAGTGAAGAACAGTAAAACCATATGGAACATAAATACCTGAAAAAATATCTACTCCTCCCTCCCTGGGTTTTTTGGTCACATTGACTCTAGTAGGTGATGACTACACTGAGAATATACAAAGCATGCAGGATAAACTTCTGTGGGATATTATATTTTAAGTGTTAGAACAATGCAATCACCAGTTCCATGTTCATCAGTGCCTAGAAAGACAAATGACATTTGGAGATGAAATATTTGTATGTAGATTTATGGCTCACCTAGATCTTAAATACTACATGCATCCAGTTTAAGACTTATGAGTATATAATAAAACTTAAAAAAAAAAAAAAAGAAAAAAAAATCAAAAAAGAAAAACAAACACAAAAGAACAGAAAAAATTTACCAAGGAATGAAGCAGTTTTATAGAAGGAAATGCTGAGCAGGTAGAGACTGTCAGCATTAAAAAGAAGACAACAGAGAGAGATGTGATACAAGTCAATGAATGAGAGGGAATAAAGAATTACCTTTCACTTTTCACTGACCCTGAAAAGTAAGGGGTACCCAATGACAGTTCAAACCAAACTAAGTACTGTGTCACACAATATGTAATTAGGTTGTGGAATACATTTCCTCAGGAGAGTATAAAGGGAAAACCAAGAAGTGACTTAATGGAAGAAAGTATATTTGGTAGTTGAACAAAATTACTTGAAAGCAATCTTTTTATCAGGAAAAGCCTATATCTATGATTTTTGCACAATACAAGGGTGCAGAGAAGGAAGGCTCACTATCAACTTGTCCTATTTATTGCTAGGTAATGGGATTACAGGCTGCTCTCTAGGAACACGGAAGAACAGAGAGGCACAGCAGGAGGTGCTGGAACCCAAATAACCTGCTCAGAGCAAAGAGCTCCTGCTCCAAATCTTCTGCAGGCTGTACCAGGGGACTCTCAGCCCCATGAGTGGGCCCCATCCATGACTCTGCGCCAGAGGCTCTCCAGGTCTCCTTTCAGGCTAGGGGGGTTTAGCCCACGGGTAAGGGAGTTACCCAGGGGAACTCACTAGGGGAACTTATAATGTGCTGCTTAGGGTAGGTATCAAAATGGTGAAAGGAGGAAAAGGGGAATAAAAGACAGTTTGCATGTGGTCAGTACGCTTGTCTAGTCATGTCCTGCACCTGGTCAATTCAGTCTGACCCATCTTCTCATCAAGTTCCACTCTGGATTCTTTTTGCGGGTGAGGAGCTGTAATTGTCTGTTCCACACATGTGTATGGAGGTCTAGGAGTGGCAGCTGGCTGCAGCAGGGACTGTGGGTCATTGAGGGCCGTGCATCTGGGCTGCCAGAAGTGTGAGTGAGGGCTTAGGCCAGCATGTGGTCGCCAAACTAATTGGTGAGCAGGTGAAGTGACTTGGAAGCCAGGGGTGCTTGTGCGTGTGTGTGAGTGTGATGACCAGAGGAATTGTGACTGAAGAGATCAGGGGGTCCAGGCCAAGCGCTGAAGACACCAAGTCTGAATGCCAACAGAGATGTGTGTGTGTGTGTGTGTGTGTGTGTCTGTGCATGTGTGTGTGTGTGTGTGTCTGTGTCTGTGTGTGCAGGGTTTGTGTGAGGGTCTATGAGGGGCCTGGAGCAGCACCTGGAGTGGGGCTGCAGCCTCAGCAACAGCACGTGTGTCCAGGTACCAGCAGCAGGATCAAGGATCCAGACACCAGAGACCTTTGAGGGGCCCGAGCCCATCCACTAGAGGAATCTGCATAGTACATACGGATGTATTTCCCACTAATGGACCTTCAGCCCGACCAGCTGGAGAAGGACCCTGGGCTGGAACAGAGGTCCATTGTGGGTGGCCAGAGGGGCATTGTGCTGTTTGTTACTGCCCGAGTGCCCTGTGTGCGTGTCTGTATTGATCTGTGCAGCTGGCTGTGTGTGTCCATGAGTACGTGTTGTACGTGTGTCTCCACGTGTGCCAGTGGGAAGAATACATGCTCAGACTCCTTATTGGTTGGGCCTGGGGCATGAAGCTGTGGCAGTCTTGCCTCTTTTGACCTATCCAGTTTGACCATTACCTAACATTTACTATACTAGTTGCTGCTAGAACACACTAAGCAAGATGTCTTTTGTTCTGACCCAGTAGAGAAACCCTGAACAGACAATTAAGGATGCATTGTAAAATTTCAACAGATGTGCCTAGCAAAAAATAATGCAATAAATTCCTTCTAAATTCCCTTTACTTCATACTTTTCTTATCTGATTCTCTTATTTATCCTCCCTACATGATGTCATCTGTTGTCTTTGTATCAACTAGCCTTACCTTTACACATTCTTGTATAACATTTTAGTTTTGCTGCTTTTATGTTCTTTGATTTCACCTGAGGGAAGAATAATCATCATAAATTTAATAATTCTTCCACTGAACAATGAAAGAAAAAAATCAAGAAGGAATCCAACAAACAAAATGAAAACTGGTGTAAATGGTGTCTAAATACTTAGTTGATGCATAGCCAAGGTGAAGTGTGAATTAGGATTTTGTCATTTTTCTTTACTTTCCATAAAAATCACAATAAAAAAGATGGAAAGCTGACATGTAACTACTTAAATTTCAGTTTGGTGTTCTTAATGCCAAATCATGTGATAGTAGTATGTACCTATGGACATGAAAAAACCTGATATACATGTTCTAAATTTACTATCTTATCCCCTTAGTTTTTAAAAGCTTTTAAAAATTTTTAAGAAGAACCTCTACTCATGTATGCAAAAAGAACTCTGACCACAGCCACCACACATATATGGTAGGATTCAGTGGATAAATGAGAGAAAAAGTTCAGCCTAAGAAACAAAATATGGATACAAAACAAAACAAAACAAAATCATAATCAGAAACAAAACAAAATCATAATCAGTTTAAGTTGTGATGAGACTTTAAATTAGCAGATTTAATTACCAGAAAGCAAATTTCAAGCAACTTTATACCAGAGTTAGTAATAGAAGGCCAGACTGTCCACTAGAAGAGCCTGTGGATGGGAATTCAGAACAAGACTTGAGCTCTAGCAGAAGTTTTATATGCCTAGGAGCATAGATTTCACTAGTGATGGATTGAATTGTGGATCAAAATAACATTTTTTCTTTCTTACTTCAAAACACATGTGAGGTCCCTGCTGCAGCTCTTTACTCACATGCACTGAACTAGAGATCAGAGAGTATCACAGCCTGAAGTTACATGACTTCAAGTTAGAAATGAGCATGAAGTTGCTTGGAAGGAGCTGAATGTCTTCTCTTCTGTTTGACTGAGCTATACATAACCAAAGGCACTGCAACAGCTTGGGGCTATGTGTATAAGTTATTTCCCTTGTGCACAAGTTGCACACAATTTAACTGCCTAAGTATTTACATGTTTTCTGAGACTTCCTTGTTGTAAAAGAGGAACGTTTGTCTACATAACTGTCAAAACATGCTACTCTTTAATCTGGCATAATATTTACTTCTGTGGTAATGTGTGTCAGGAATTCAGGCTCAGGTTGTAGATGGTATCGAATTTTAGTAAGTGATAATGACATTAGGGAAGGTTGCCTGGAGAAACATCTGAACTATGCAAGTTAAAAATTGCCATTCAAGAATTGATTTAGCATGCTTCTGATTATAATATTCCTTTGAAATGCTATTGAAATTTTTATGCCTATTTGTACTAGGCAATGCCTTTTGTAATGCAGTGCAGCATTTTCTTATCTCTGAAGCTCAGCTGCAGAACATTAAATCAGCCCCCAAGAGCATCCACCTCTCATCGCTTCACCAGCAAATCCTTGTACATTTCCCCCCACCCCTAGCAAACATACATAAATGCCTGGTGTTATTAACCTAACTTTGCAAAACATGTATTCAGATGAAAGGGCCAGAGATGAAGACATGAAGACAGACATTCTTAGCTGGCTAGAATGTAAATGCAGAGCTGACAAGTGAGTGGGCCATTTCAGCATATCTGCTCCACTTGATTGGTACAAAGCTTTCCAATGTCATTTTGACTAGGTATGAAATCAAATTATTTCATGAATAATTTCAAATTATTAGCATAATAATTTCAAATTATTAGCATGAAGTGTTGAGCAGCACTGAGCTGTTCTAATGCCCACTGGATATTGTGAGTGACTCTCTGTGCCTGACTCCTCATTTCTATAACTATTCTGGCCCACTGTTTTATCCTAAGCAACTAAGAATCCAAAATTTCATCTCTGCCTGACCCTGGATTGTCAGGTCCAAAGGAAGTCCATGGAGTACCCACCAAAACTCACGGAGTGTCAAATTCCCTTGGCACGCTCAGGGACACTCAGGGACACCCTCTGCAGATGCTGTTCAGGTGGCTCTCACTGAGGATTGATTGGGCTGCCTAGGGTCCTGGGCTCCTATTGTACTCACAGCTGTCTTTTTGACATGTATTCGACCAGCAAGTTGTTGCACTACCTTTAAAGGGCAAAATTCCACTGAATTTACTGAAATGTCCCTTTAATCCCTGTAACTGCAACATGCCCAGAGCAAATGGGCATGGAATGGCTGCTGAGCTTCTGTATTAAAACCAGTGGATTGTTTGGAGTTTCTTTTCATAGTGGAATTCAGATTACTTTGCAGTACATTTATTGAATTTATATTATGACCAAAATTAATTAAGACATTAAGCAAATAATGTTATCAGTATATGATACATTGAATTATCAACTTTTAAAAATGTTTAGTCTAATTTTAAGATTATATTCACATTATGGCTGACAAGAACTTCTTTTTTAATATGGCTGTTTGTAGCAGTTTCTGAAAGAAAATATATAATTTCATATTTTAGTAAATGTGAAATTATAGATTAGTACTGCATCCAAAATCTATTACTGAATATTTATCGGAAAAAAAAACCTGCTAAGTAAAGCAGTTGTTGTCTTACTGTAAAAAAAATATTAAAAATTGTCTAATGAAAGCTCATTTCCTCTCAGTGAATAAAGCATAGTGGGAAGAATGATCAGAAATATCCAATTAAAAATCTATTTGTTAAATTCTGAATGAAACAAACCCTACTGATCCATGAAAATTTCTCTGTCTTTATTACCTAAATCCAAATGAAAATATTAATATCTAATAGCTATATAGCCACATAAAAGAAAGAAAAATGAATGTAATTTTTCAAAAACTTGTGTAGTGATGCTTTTACCTACAGTCAATAAATTCACACTCACCTGACCTGTCTTTAAAATAGAAATGTTGAGCGTACTTTATAGCAATGTGATTAGTGCCTCTGCCACAGAAAAGAGAGCGTGAAACAAAACAGAAAAGAAAATGCATTTTTTAGTCTGCTCCCAGCTCCAGATGGCATGCTGATTTAGAAAAGAGATAGATAATAGTTACCTTCAGGATACGAGATGAACAGAATGAGGGATTGATTTGACAAGTTTATTGTACTCTGTTCCTTTTGTCAAATGTAGGATTCTTTAATTTATTGCTTTTCTTCTCAGGATATCCACGGTAATATTAGAGAAGTGCTGATAGTGTAGATACACTACAGTGAGCCACCTGTAGGCAATTCTGATGTGACCTGTTTCTCACACGTATCAAATTCTCTAATTACCCTAAAAAATTTCAGCTCACATGTCTTTTATTTGCAACTATCATTCTTTCTTTTCTTTGTTCACTCATTCACTCATTCTCTTTTTTTTTCCTTTCCCACTAAATACATGACTCTGGACAGAATTTTAGGAAGAAATCTAATGATTTGAAAAATGTTATTGACACTGTAATCAATGTGATGCAGTGTGTGAGTCTATCAGTTGCTGGTATGACTTATATTACTACACCTAAGGGAGAAGTTAAAATTTGGTGAGGAGAAGCAACCCACAAAATACCAGTCTATGACTAATTAAATGAAAAAACATTAAAATCACAGTTGTTCACAGAATTTCTACTTTCTGCTGAGTCATTCTACTTCATCAATAGTCAGTGTAAGAAAAATAACAAAAGTATAAGACACAAGGCAAGAGAAAGAGTTTGTTATATTAATTCTGACAAACCCCGTTTGGACCTAAATGCTATTACTATACCTTATTTACCTGTCTTCCTTTCTGAAATTACTTAAAAGCTTATTTATTTTTTCATGCAAGTTACTGAATCTGAAAATTGTTGACAAAATTGGTCTTGAATACCATCTTCTGGAGAAAACCTGGAGAAGAAGACATTAAAGTGGACATTAAACGCATTCAGAGTTAAGGTTGACCCAATTTAGCCTTTGGTATTTAAAACACAATTTGGCAAATGTTAGCTTTATAAATTTTAAAAATTGAAGAACTTTCTTCCATCCCAGGACCAAAGTTAAGAGAGAGATTGAACACATATTTTCTTAGAATCTCCATTTGAATAATAAAATTTTCATATCGTCTTATCTTAAAATTCCTAGGAAACAATTACATATGAAATGTCAAGCCAGAACACTTTCTGAAATAAGAAAAAAAACAACCCTTCAGCTCAAGTCTGGTGACATCTTTGCATTTAAAATCACTGCTAGTTTGTAAATCTGCATTACAGCTAGTGCTAACAGGGAATGCAAGGGATTATATTCAGGTATTGCTATAGTTTTTGCTGATTCTTTCTGTTAGTTTAACAACCCACTGATGCTGGCACAGTCTATTCTAGCCTGAGTTGAAGACAAAAAATTCCTTCGGAAATCCAGTTGTGCCCTGGCAATTGATGTCCCAGCTCATCCCCATGAACAAACCTCGTGTTCTGCAGGCCTGGCAGATATTGTTCTTATTTTAGCTTGGGGACAGTTGGATTGAATAAGTGAAGGGTCAGGGGAGAATTTGGGTGGTTGTTTCCTACTTGAACTTCTCTGGCATATAATTCAGGAAAAAAATCAAAATAAAAAATATTGGAACTATGCAAAAATATCTTCATAAATACTTGCTATTAGATGTTTACTGATAAGTAACACTCACTCAATAAAAAAATTTATTGTACAAGCTCTGTCTGTTGAAACCTTCCTATTCCATTCCTTGGTAAAAATTTGTGGTCTAATATTTTTGAGAGTCTAGATTTTCTCTGGACCACTTCCTTCAGATGATTTGAATTCAGAGAGTTTAGAGAACTTCATCCACCAGACTCAGTGATTCTGCAACTTTCACATATTTTAGGTTTTTAATTATTTTACAATTTACATATATTGCCCTTTAATTTTTTTTCCCAATGGTTGAATAAGGCATAGAATGACATTTTACCAGGCCATTTTCATTAGAGAATTTTGAATCATGGGTTAAACATTACTTTGCTTATTTTTAAACTATTTTATGGAGAAAATATACCATTAGAACTATACATTTCTCTCCATTCACAGTTGTGGAAATTAGTTCTCTTCCTGCTATGAAGTGTAGCTTAGGCTGTGATAATTACTACTACAGAAAAATCCCCTTTAATCAAGAGGGATTTTTTCTGTAATATTGCAAAGAAAAATTGATGTGCTTTGAGACCAAAATTCACAGAATTTTTAGTTTTTCCTTTTATGGTATAAATGAATGGTCATATATTTTTCCCTTTTCAGTAAGAGATAAAGATGTTAAGCCAACACGGAAATATTTCTACACTGAACTGGTTTGTGGATATCTTTCCAGCAGCATTTGATTTAGCACTGCTAAACTCATTATTTTTTTTTTTTTCCTATGGTGGATCAAAACCTGAATTTCCAAAAATATTACTACCATTCTTGGGTTGCTTGTTGACCCTATGAAAGAATCAGTTTGAGGTAGACTTGTCCTAGGTATCACAGCCAGTTTGGAGACTGGCCGAGCCACATGCCCTTTGGTATCTTCTTAAGTGGGGAAGCCAAATTTGCAATTTGCTTAAAAAATATGTCTGGGATTTAAATATTTTCAGAGCTACTTAGAATGTCAACTTTTGGCATGTTTACTCTCCAGCTGTGAACACAGCATAAGAGTCAAGTGATAAAAGTGGTGAATGAATTGGACAAGTGTCTTTGGTCACTAAATAGACTTTCAGACACTTTCTGACAAGCTAAATTTATAGACTATAGAGTTTTTTAATCCCCTTGCTGCAAGCAAACTCCTTTTTAAATCCACTCTATTCTTTCATATTTTGTCCTTTTTTTTTCTCTTTATTGTTTGTACATGACTGACTCTGTTATTTTACTGATTTAAGTTTTGAATTGTTTGGTTTAATTCTAAACCATAATTTACCAGGAGTAGTTTTTCTGTCCTCAATTTTCATAATTTCCATCACACACTGGTAAAACTTGAGGCATCCAAAAATATATTGACTCACAGTCTAGGTATTTGGTAAATGATCTGCATCTTTCCTTTCAGTTTTTCATTGCCTAGGTATGTGTGACCATTCTTCACATAGCTGTCATTATGCAACAATAAAATCTTCTTTAGAACATACAAATGAAAAGCTAAATGAAAATGATCAGATGAACAGAGTGTTTGGAAGGAAAAGTTTCTATATGAGATTTTCCACTATAAATTTGCTTTTGTTTTAATGGCACCATTTTACAATGCTTATGGACAATTTGTCCCTTCTCTTGGAAGGCAAGTATGTGCTGCAGAGGCAATGTGCACCCCTTAACCTCTACTGTTAGCAGAACGAGCTTTCCTTGCACTGCATGTGTTTGTTCATTGTGCTTATGTATGTAAACTTCAGTGGTCATGCCAAAACTTACAACCAGGCATATCTGAAGGACAGCAGTTGTTTAGAGACACAGAATGTGTCTTGATAACTCATGGAATTACAACAATGTGCAGTAAAATTGTTGTGCTGCTGCAACTCAACATGGGTATTGTCTAATGTACTGCTGTGTCAAGGAACTTGAACATAAGCCAAAAGGAGTTTGTTTATTCTGATGAAACCATTGAAGACATAAAAACTACCAATGAAGTATTTATAAGGCAACTTGTTAATATTTCACCCAGACATTCAATTTGAATGAATAATCACATGCTAGCAGGCATTTTAATGAGGTGTTTATGTTGGTCTTAATCAGACTGGACACTCCATATTCATTTGACTTTTTTATTGATATAACCTCATCAATGTTCTTGCATTACTGCTAGTTAATAGTGATCAAACTGAAAGCTAAAATTCAGATAAAATGAATTTACAGTTTGTTTTAATAAATTCCAAAAGATGTATGCACAGGTGATTTTTATCCTAGCTTGAATACATTTTTTCCCTGTGAGTTCTTTTAGTCAATAGAGATACAGAAGAAACTTCAAAAGTGATTTATCCTATTCCCAAATCAGTTTTGAAGGAAAAGAAGTGGAATGAGTTCGATGCTGAAGATGTTTATCTTCCTCTGCTGACTGTTGAGAAGACCTAGACCCAGAGAAAATAGTAAAGAGAGAATAAATTGATCCTCTAATCCCACTGACTAGGGTAAAGAGAGATGCACATTTAGACAGCCCTTACCCTATCTATTTGAGATGCTATCTTAAAAGATCCTTTTTCTTCTATCTGCTCTAGAGGTAGTCTAGTTGATAGTTGCAACATAGATGCCTAACTTCTAGATGGTTAAATTAGGTGAGCTGAATCACACCTTCAGTTATTTTCTGAGGCATAGTTAAGAATGTAAGTAGAATTTGTCTCTCCCTGCTCATTAGCATGGGCTTCTGCTTTTAGTCTGCAAGATTATGAGGCGTCTGTTTTTCTTTGTAAGCCTGCAAGGAACTATGGTTATTACAAAGGCAACCAAATCAAGATGTGTGTTATTCTCTTCCCACAGGCATGAGGAGTACGGTTTTGGTTTTCACTGATTTAAATATAGTGGTAGGTTAATCCACAGAAATTCACGTTCTAACCACAGAGATTTCCCTGTGTAAATCTGAGCTGGCATGTGTCAAAATGCAATGGTATGGGATCCCATGGCCAAGAACAGCTTGTGCCTTGTTGACCAGTACCAGAATGAGAATAAGGAAATGGTAGAATGTCAATTAACTGAGGTAGTATTACACCATCTCTCTGCACAAACAGTCTTCTGGAATGAGACTTCCATTAATTGTAGACAAATTCACGCTGTCTACAAGCAGTGGCTGTCTTTTCCCAATTCCTGGCTGGCCCGAGCTGGAAAAAGCAGCATGAATCCATGGGCTGGATTGACATGTAAAGCTGGAGAGATATAACCCTACATATGTAATGTGCAACTCATCCTCAAATTAATACAAAAAAAAATAAAATAAAAAATAAAATAAAATAAAATAAATAAAATAAAATAAAATAAAATAAAATAAATAAATTCCACACTACTCAAAGTAGTCTTCAAAGAGTCCAGCAGGCAAAATTTCGCTGGAAATTATACAATTTTTTCATTTGGAATAGTTTGGATTTTTTGGTATCAGATAATGTTTTCCATATTCTCATATAGCATAGCCTGGTAAAAATTGATAAGATCAGTCTCCCCTTGTGAAATCCATCTCTCTTTTGCATTGTAACACTGTCTGTGGAGACACCCACTGAACACTATTGTATAATGACCTATGGCAAGTCCTGATGAAGTGATCAAAAATGCAGAAAACTAAAAAATGCACAGGGCCATGGAGGGTTGCTGAAAAAGTGCAGGTAATCCCAGGAATGGATCTGGTGCCAGTTACATCAATGGTGACTGATATTTCTCAAACACTACCATGGGAAATAATAAGCCAACAACAAACTGCTTTTATGGAAAGCTATGGATTGCCACCTTTCATTCAGTTTTGCCTCCTAGGTGGAGAGGCAAGAAAACCTTTCCCTTGCCAAGCAGATATTGAAGTCTTTCAGTATGAGATGCTTCAGCAGTGAAGCAGGCAGCACTTACAGTGGGCCATGCTTCCAAAGCAGCTGATGCGATGAGACAATTAGGATGTAAGCTAGACACCCTGTTCTAGTTTGGGACTAGAGGCCTGGCAGAAAGCTAGGTGACTTTCTAATGCAAAGCTGGCTAATGAAAGAACTTTTCTTCATGCAGATGAAAGAGTGAATCTTTGTAAAACATGGTGGAAATATAAAGGAATGAATAAATATTGTCAGAATTGCTTTGCTCATTCACTCACCAGAAGCTGCAGTGAATTTAGAAACACCTGGCATAAATATGTGCTTGTTTAAGTAAATATGGAAGGGAAAGTATTACTGGGTTAATTATCTATTTGCAAAGAACAGATAAAAAGACAGATCTTTCTAAGAGTAGGGCTTTTACACATATAATTTTGAGATATTTAAGTAATAGAAAGTGTGAACGTTAGTGACTTGTGTGAATTCTATGGCTGTATTGTTCATTTAAACTATACTTCTGGTAAGCAATTAGAAACATGGAATGTGGCTACAGAGAATCTTTGTTTCCATGGAGATTTTTGAACAAATGTCTCAACTGTTAAATCATTGGAGAACCAGAAGGAATCACTTGTAGGCCTTCTGACTTTGCCTGTTTGCTTTTTGCTGCTTGGCTGCACTATTTTTACCTAAAGAGAGAAATGTTTATTCAAGACATTTTCTTGATTAGTTTTGTTTTCAAAAAAGAAGTGAGACTTTTTCTATTTCTTTATAACAATGATATCCAGAGGTGTTTGTTCTGAAGTACTTTAATATTCTTTTTACCTTCTACAGAAAGAGTCTTAAATTTATAGACAGTTTTAAAATTGATTTTGATTGATAAACCACAGTTTTAGACATGTACCATATCCTCAAAAATTTCCAAAATAGGAACCTTTCTTGCAACAGCCAACCAGGTATCACATAAGCAGAGAGAAGGTCCAGACAGCAGAGACCATCTGTAAAGTCTGCTTTTATCTGTTAGCTAGAATTCTTAGAACCTCTTCAAGTTTCCTAAGAACTCTTAAGACCAGAAGTTGATCCAGGATTGACACCTGATCTTTACTGAGCACACTGTGATTCAAGGAATCTACATGTCTAGGATTCCTGCCAGAATCTGTGCTTCTGCACAGTCCCTGAGTGCTCCTCTTGCTGAGGAAGCTAGTCTTAGAGGAATTCTAAAAATAGCAGGAAAATAGACTTCTTTTCCTCTAGACATTGTGATTACATATCTCTTCGCATTCATTTAGAAGCTATATGTCAATCAAAAAAATTTTAATGATTTCTTATTCTCTGTCAAATTTTGAAAAAATGCTAAAATAATTGTTATATGCAGTATATAATTATTCCATATTTAGTAACAGTTAATATATTTTAAATATTATTCACCCATATAGAAAGTATACTATACGTTATTTGTATATGGGTGTACTTGCCTTCAGTTTGAAAACTGTAAATAAATCAGATTAGGATTCACAATGTTGCAAAAGAAATTATTACACAGAGGTACTTCAGATAAGGATGCTATATAGTTTTTCTAGTATGCTTATATTAGTTTGTGTTTATGAATGAGTTCATATAGAAAAATAATTTCTAAAAAAAAGGGAAAACAAATTGTCAAAAATGGTGACAAAGTATGACAATGTTGTTGGAGATTTCATTTGTCTTCCAATACTTTTCCTTACATGACTGAAATAAGGTGCTTCTCTTCATTGCTTTTGTATTTTACTTACAAGACATTGTACTTTACTAAAAAGAAGCTCATCTTCTTGCCTTCTTTAAAAACATTTCTTGCAGACTACTATGGTACTTATTAGTAACCCAAGCATAGTATTTTTATGCAATGGTTCTTTGCTTTACCACTGGTTCCAAAGTTAAATCTAAGATCTTTCATAATTTGATACTCAGAGAGTATATGCAACAGGAGTTGAAGGAATTGTAAAATTTTGCTTTCCATATACATATTTTACAATCACCTCTATTCTTGTCACCTTACATTTAAAGAAAATCCAAACTGGATTATTGCATTGTTTGCAATAATTCAACTCAAGGAAAAAAAGACTAAAAAATATTTCAATGTGTGTTCTATGGTTGGCATGGATAGGCAACCATCAAGCCTTGGTTGGCAGTGTACATCAGAAAAGAAGGATCAGAACCACAGTGAACAGCAAAAGACCTCAACATCTCCTTAAGGAAAATTTTAGACTTGTTTTCTCTTCAAATTTTGTATCTTTTCTGCAACAACAAAAACAACAACAATCTCTTTGTCTTTCTGTATAGATTTTTGTATTTGCAGGAACAACGGAAAATATTCTGAGAAATATTTCATTGCATGAGCATGGATTCATTTGGACAGGGTGGAACCAAGTCCCATGTAACTATTCCTTATTCTATGCTCATTCTGCCAACTCAGGATACACTCTCTGATCATCCTCTGATACATCCTCTTGTCATCCCATTTTTCTCTCATTTCCTTTTGTAAAGGAAAATTAAAGTATATTTTTCTTAAAGGAGAATGGCAGAAGTATGCAGGATTTCAGCTCAGGTTCACTTCTTTCAGCTCTGGAAACATTTTCCCCGAGAACGCTTGGATTGATCTGTCTTTTCCCCATTGCATCACACTAACAGTCTTACTCATTCTGTTATTGAACACTGCACTCTTTCTTTAGGTCTTTAACAACTTATTATTTCTTAGTTTATAGAATTAATTCCTTCTATTTGTGTATGTATTCAGGGCCTTTCATTTTTTGCTGTTGACTTTACACCATTTTGGTTACTCCAGTCCAAGAAGGCATCCCTTACGCTGCATTTGTGGTGGCTCAGAACCTTGTGCCAGGCCCTTTCTGCCAACAGCACAGATGAGACACTGTACTTAAACAGTCCCTAAGGAGCTGCTTTTGGAAATTCCCTTGTATTGTCCACTACTCCTCCCTCCTCTTTGAAGTAGTTGTTTTTTCATCTAACTTAGACATATAAACCTAAAGGTATAAGCTCTACTCCATTTGTCTGGAACATGTAATACAGAGTTTTCCATCTGAGCTAATAAGTGCACTTATATTCAATGTTATACTGAGTTCTAATGAGATATGATCTACTTTATTTTCAGAGAAAATAATTTTCTCTGAAAAGGAAAGGCTCTGTATTAAATATGGTCTATTGTACCTTTGGTGAGGGCATATTTTATTCTTCTTTTTTCATCACATGTATTTACATAATCTTTCTTTCAGAATTTGTATCTTTGGTTATGACTGAAACTGAATAAAATATTTGTCAATAAAACACAGATGCTATATTATCTAGTCCTACACATATGATTACCTATCACAAAAATGTACAAATTATTGGGGTTTCTTCTGCAGCTGTAAATAACTTCTGCCTGTGAATGGATAGTCTCTTCCCTCAAATTCTGATTTTGTTAAATAAAGTCCAAGACTAGGTAGGGATGAAGTAACTTCCCAAACAGAAAATTCTATGGGGTAATCTGTCATCTCAATCTGCTTTTGGCATGCTGTGTGCTGTTACAAGCCCTTTGAGTAAGATGGGAGAGAGGGAGAGTCCCAAGAGATGAGCAGAGGCCCTAAGGTGCTGTTTGCTACAATCTAAGCATTAGCCTTCAAAACTGAGCTATAATGCAATGTAGTCAATGATCACTTCAATGTCTCCTGGGGTTTCAGTTAAAAGTAGAATTTGGGTCCCTTCCTGCTCCACAGAACCCTCCAAAACATAGCCAAGTGTCTCCACCTCCCCACAGTAGTAGCTGTGTTTCAGTAGTCAGCAAAGTACAAACTCTAGAGAGCAATATAATACTATGCTGAATAAAGGTCACAATTGATCACAGGGGACCTATGGCTTTACACATGGTATAAATGTCACATAGCAGCAGTCAAAGTTGACATGGAAAACAATGAGACTAGATATACATTCCAATTTGTTGAAGTTAAATGTGTGTCTGGTTGTAAAAAATGCCTGGATTCTGCCAGAATTTAACTCCTCGTTTTTGATTTCCATCGGGGAATGTAAAACACTGATGATTTTTTTTTCCAATGCTGAGGTTGTTAGATCCTAAATTTCCAGCTGCCCATACTGACACCTTTTCAAGGACTCTATGAGAACAATTGAATCGTTTCTTTCGGCAGAAAAACTGACTCCATTAGATTGCAGTGGCCCAGAGGACCAAGGGCAGCTGTTAAAATGCAATCACTGTTGAGCTCATATAAATTGTTATAAAAGTTCTTTCACTGTTTCTCTATTTAAACTTGCTAAAGTACATCCAGTAAATGCATCCAACCTCTCCTTTAGATGCTTGCTCCTACTAGGGTTATGAAAGAGGGTCTCTCTGTAGCAGTCTTTGTGTTAGTCTTTTATCCTTGGTAATGTTCCAACAGCTCTGAAAATGGCAATTATTAATTCACTGTGAAAAAAGCACCACTTCTTTCTTGATATTCTGATTCATTTTATTCCAGTTTCTAACCTGCTGTTTCTGGCAAAAGCCTTTTTGATAAAGTGAAGGCTGAGTCCTTTTGAGGCAGAATTTGACAAAATTAGGTGTCATATGTGACAAGTTTCAGTTAATGTTTGTTTAAGCCAGGGGGTAGACCACAACGACTCCATTTGGTAGCTCAGGTTTACATTGACAGAAGGGTATTTAGCTGCTTGACTCTTCTCTGGAGACCAATCACCGCTGGGAGTTTGGCACCTCATACCTCCACTGAGCGGGCCAAGGCACACACAGGCATTGCACTCATCTGACTGAAATCACAAAACAGGGCTGGTGAGTGCTTAACAAGTTCCTGACAAATGCAGGCTATTACCCCAAACTGAGTTTGTTCCCCTCATCAGGCTCTCCAAGCCTGTAGAAATGCAGTTACAGCCTGACTGTATGGATGGGCTGCAAAACTGTGAATTTAGGCAACTACCTAAGGAAAAGGTTTTCTTTGTCAAGGCTTATTCTAGGTTAAATTTGAATTATCTTCTGTATCCCTTGCTGAGGAGGTAAGATACCTGGAATTGCCTGGTACTTACCTGAAACATGGCTGGGTGATTGCTAGAAAGCTGCTGACACAGAGTAGCTTGTTCCTATACTCAGAATTGCAGTTGTTATCTATTCATTTGGATTTTGACTGAAATAAACATAAAATTATTTTCACAGGAACTAATGAGCTACCTTCAAGTAATAGTTCAATGATGATAAAGAAGATCCATTTCTTAGGCACCAACTTGGTCTTGGGAAATCCTACTTGCAGCACTCTCAAACACCTGCAGTGATCTTAGGCAGTCATTTTCTCAGATCTTTGGATGTACACTCATCACTGATTTTGGGGGTGTAACTGATTGTCTTTCAAGAATCTGACCAGCATGCCTCTATGCCCAATGCCAGCTGTGATGTGAGTAAAACCTTATGTTACAGTAGTCCTGAAGGACGAATAAGGTGCAGTGTTGCTGAGGGCGCTGTGAATAGCTAAGACAGATAACCAAGACAGAGTATTGCCCAACTGAGGAGTATTTAATGGAAAGTTTCTTGGTGGTTTAGAAACCCCCAGAGTGAATCCAAGTGGTAAAAGCAATTCTGAAATACTTAGTTTCCTTCCTTTGTATTCTCTCAGAATTCAAGTGCTTGTGTTATTTGTATCCTACCTCAATTTTTGATAGAGTGAATTCTGAGACTCTACCTGTTTCATGACAGCCTGATTGTATTAAAATGTGGTGAATTCTGTGTGCCTCTGCTTAGGCTCAGAAAGGCTGTTCCATTGTAGCCTTCTAAGCAGAGGCTGTAATATCTTTATGGTATATCACAGGATTTCTGTTTGCTTGCAGGTAAAGGAAGACTTCTGTATTTCTGTCCTGAGGTTTACTGATAATCCCAGTGAGGCAAAGAGCATTCCTGTACATAACTTAGTTCAAAAACAATTGCATATCAGTCCTTCTGACACCTGTGGGGATTGAATTATCAGATCAAAGCTCAGAACAGATTTCATTCTTTGTGCTTGCTTCACTCAGTCAGAAATAATTTGTAGAAAACCTTTAGGGTACCTTAAGTGGAGCACAACTGCATTGATTGGAAAGATATGCATGCTTTTGTGAGCATACTTGTGCAGATTTCAAAGTGCAAGGTATTCAGACCAGGGTTTTCCTGGAGGAATACCAGTGAACTACGTGGGTGTACACATTCCTGTATACCTGGAGAGACATCTATGGGCTGTGAGCACAGTTAAAACAGAAAAACTTTCAATATTGTGAGTGGAAAACAAAAGGGAAAAAACGGGAATCTAGCATGAAGACTATTAGTGCTGCATTTAGTGGGTAACCAGGAGGGCACAGAGCAGGACAGGGCATTTCCTTTCCTGATCTTGTACTGATCTTGGTTATTAAACAGTGAACATTCTCAGAAGAGAGAGGAAATGGCTGGTACCAGTGTGTGGGACAGTCTGTTTAGTTCAGTAGTAGAAATCCACAGTCAGGTGAAGAGATTCCCGGATTTCCTCCTTTGTTGAAGTCCTGCAGTACACCTAGAAGAGCTGGCAACAAAAAGGAAGAAACTAGCAGACACCACTCATTTCATCCAGCCATGTGCCCAGCTGCCAGGGACTAAAGGGAGCTATTATATCAGTTTTATTAAAGGAGGGAAGTCTTCTGCAAAACTCATCAGTTTTTGAGCTTTGGGGGTTGAGAGGCGAGAGGTACTATTTAAAGAATGGGGAATCAATTTGTTATTGTGTAGCTATTTTTTACTTATGAAAGGTATGATTTATAATGATAACTATGTACCCAGAGCTTGGAGTGAGTGATTAAAAGACTCTTTAAAAGGACATAATTACATTTCCCCCTTTTCCAATAGAAACTTTGTCCAATAAAATAAAATTATGGTTGTGATATGAAAGCATTGTTTATAAGAAATTCTGAGTCACAACACAGGAAAACTAAAAGAGGAGTCTGAGCAGTACAAAATTTTAAAAAATTATATTTTTCACTCAAGAGGACTTCCTCAAATATGAAAATGTTTAAATTATTACTCCAGCATATTTGATGTACATGACATTCACTTTAGAAGTTTCAGATTTCCTTAGCAAATAGAAACTTAATGTAAAAAAAGCAGTCAGATCATAAGCAATAATGACTAGAAATAGCATTCTAGATATTTTAATAGGGACATTCCAGAGATGTTTACCTTTGTGAAGATAAGCAGAACATATACAGAAACTGAATGAACAACAATCTGCATTCCATCATTAAAATGAACTTTACAGATGACTTGCTTTTGGACTCTGAGGCAAGTTATTTTTTTTTAGAGCACAGTCTGCAGAACCAGAAAATAAAGACAAAACCAGCCTGTTTGCAACCTCTCAGGGAACAAATACCACACAGAAAGTGTTTCGTCTTTTTGTATTTATTTTTAAATGCTTAGTTTAGTTATTAGAACACCAGTTCTTTGTTCTCCTTCTGGAGTATTTCACATCAGCTCTGTGGTTTAAAGTGATACTGAAAATGTCTCTAACTTCATTACACTTACAGAGAACTCATGCCAAAAGCCTTTTGCATATGACACTTTTGAAGCATCTGCAGTATCATTCTCAGATGCCACTTTCATCTATCCCATCCATCTCTGCAACTTTTACACATCTGGGCTGTCATTCACCAGGGCAAGCTAACCTGATATCCCTTGGCATCAAGGCCACTTTTATTACCTTTGCTGAGAATAGAGTCTAACACAGCTATAAAATTTTATCAATAACTGTTTCAAGGAGTCCAGACCTTGGGAGAGTTCCATCCACAGGATTTCAGTCTGGTCAATGCTCTTTTCCAGTGTCAGGGAAAGTCAAAGTCAACAAAAGCAATGTGTGAATGAGGAAGTGAGGATTATCAGACTCTCAGAGCTCCAGCCATATTCTAGGTGAGATATAAAACCAAATCCCTCATCAGTGGTCATTAGGCAAGCTTCTACACTGTGCTGGACAGCAGCTGTCAGTGTGGCATAGATCACAAAATTGTTTGTCCATGTACAGCACCAACCACCCTGCCCGAGTGACCCTGGAGCTGACTTCATCATAATTCTGAAGATTTTCCCCAGGGAAATGGAAAATCCACTCAGTGAACATGATCCAAAAAACTACGCTCACAGTACAGGTGAAGCCCAGCAGCCTCCAGCAATGTCTTTTTGTTGAACCAGGAGGCAGCAGGGAACACCTTGAGACCTTCTTAAAAGGAATCCTGTTCCAAGCAGCCAGCATCCACAGGGAATCTGAATTCAGCTTGAGTTTAAGCAATCAGTGTCTTGTGTGTCTTGTTAACACTCACAGAGAGAAACTGGTTTGCTCTTTGGTTTAACAGCTAAAGAGTTACATTTAACTTACAGAATTACAAAACCTACTTTTACCATGCAAAAGAAACCAATTTAGAAAAATCCAGAACAGTGCCTTGTCATCTAGCCAAAAGCAAGGAGAGATAAAGACAGAGCTTCAGCAACTTTCTGTATTACAGTTCAGCACAAAGTAGCAAAAAATAAAAAAAAGTGTTGACATGAAAATACGGAAAAAATTTACTAGTGTTCTTTGAGAGTGTCCTGAAGACTTTTCTTCTCCTTCCTTCCTTCCTTCCTTCCTTCCTTCCTTCCTTCCTTCCTTCCTTCCTTCCTTCCTTCCTTCCTTCCTTCCTTCCTTCCTTCCTTCCTTCCTTCCTTCCTTCCTTCCTTCCTTCCTTCCTTCCTTCCTTCCTTCCTTCCTTCCTTCCTTCCTTCCTTCCTTCCTTCCTTCCTTCCTTCCTTCCTTCCTTCCTTCCTTCCTTCCTTCCTTCCTTCCTTCCTTCCTTCCTTCCTTCCTTCCTTCCTTCCTTCCTTCCTTCCTTCCTTCCTTCCTTCCTTCCTTCCTTCCTTCCTTCCTTCCTTCCTTCCTTCCTTCCTTCCTTCCTTCCTTCCTTCCTTCCTTCCTTCCTTCCTTCCTTCCTTCCTTCCTTCCTTCCTTCCTTCCTTCCTTCCTTCCTTCCTTCCTTCCTTCCTTCCTTCCTTCCTTCCTTCCTTCCTTCCTTCCTTCCTTCCTTCCCTTCCTTCCTTCCTCCCTCCCTCCCTTTTCTCCTATTCAGGAAAGAGGGTATAAATTCTAACTTTTGCTTGTCAGTGAAAAAAGACTACAGTACATAAAAGTTCCCTGTGGAATTCATAAGAGCCTGTCCTTAGGGAGCCATCTGTCTGCTCCCTTGCTTGGGCACACAGTGAGCATACCAGCAGACTGTGCTCCTAGTGGCTTTGGATTAATACTTTCACTAAAATAACATAATAATGCCTTAGGTATTAGTGGGTGAATTTATACAACTTCAGTGAGTGAAAGAATGAAACTTGTCATGTTTCTAAACAAAACTGAAATTCTTTGAACTGCTGGCAATACTGTAAACAAGTGAAGTTCAAAAGGAGTCTGTATCCAAAACCCATACAGAGACAGGCCCTGAGACAGGCCCAACTGCAATTTCAGGTAACGATGTTGTCACAATGTTCCTCTTGCTTTAACTGTCTGTATTCTGCCTCACTTCTGTGAGCTGCTCACAGATCTGTACCCAACATTAGGAAATTTCAGGAGGTTCCCAAGAGAATTGTCTTTCCAGCTCTTGTGTTTGTGCCTTTGACCTTCCTTAGTGCTTGCTGTTGCCTTTCTCCATCTGTGTTAGTGAGTGTGGGGCTGCATGCACATGCACAAATTTCTTACACAGTTTGGGGGACGACTGGCAGGTGCTGTGATGTGGAGATTTCACTGGAAGGAGCTGCCATGAGTGCACCCAGTAAGCAGGTTGCAGCTGGCAATTGACAAGCACTAGGTAGCCCCAAGTGTTCAACTTTTTTATGGTTTGCTCTCCCTGAGATGGTGGAAACACAGACTATGCATTAAGAATTCAAACCTCCTCTAATAGACTTTCACTTTTTTTACCACATCTTCACAGACTCAGGAACAGTCCACAATCACAAACAGATAACCATAGGGCTACATCTAGCAAAACTGTAAAAATAAGTCCTTAAAGCAATCTTGTACCCATTACCTAGGGATATGAGTGTGACATGGTTTGTAGAGAAGGCTAATATATTTAAAAAGATCCATTTGTACTGTAAAGAAACCAAAACACTAAGAGCACACAACCCTCACTTCTGGTACAGAATTGAAGGTACACACTTAAAATTAAGTACAAGCTGGTAATAACTGCTCTCAGTTTAATTTAATTTAATTATGGGAGTACTTTTATTACTGGACAAATTAATTATAAAAATCTGGATATTATTTGAGACCAGAATGAGATAGTTCAGAAATAGGGAATTACCCAAGTTGCTACCTCTTGAGAGACTGATACTGAAAGAAAACTCACTGCTTGTGGAAATCTGAGAGTTTATATCATAATTGGTCTTCATGTACTTAGAATCTCCCTGAAAAATTTTCTGCTGATTTTGTCTAAATACATTTTCCTCCTGATAGAAAGTCACGTTTTGTTCACTTAGAATGGTTAAATGGGAAGTGCTTTAGGGAAACAATTAAGTTCTACATAGAATCTTCTGTGACGATATAAGTAGCTTAGGACAAAGTTAAAAACCTTGATAGATCCACATCTTTTTGTTTTAATATATTTTGCATTATGAATAGTTTTTGCATGTTCTCACACTGGATCCAAATCAGATTTCTAATGCATTCAGGTCTGAGTTATTAATTAAGGTGAATTATTAAACATAGCATTATTAAAGTAGATCATAGTAAAGTGAGCCCTAGGACAAGGAAACTCACTATGATTTATGTACCTTCTGGCTTAAGTTACTTTTTCTTTTCCAGATTATCATGTGAAAATTTTCTCTGACTCCTTTTTTTTTTTTTCTGTGCAAGCTAAAACTTCACTTTTGCTTTTGAAGATTCTCACCATGGGACCATTTTCTGCTGTAATTTGGCAGACATTCTTTCTGAGTAGGAGGTTTGGACTTTTTTTCAGGAAAACAGATATTTCTTTTTTTGCTTTTGTTAAATTTTGGTATTTTGCTAACCTTTTTGATGAGTACATAGGGACTTTCAAGAATAGCTTTTCTCATGGAAATGGAAAAATTTCTGTTCTCTGCCATACATGGGAATGGGAAGAAAGAAAATTGCTCTCTCTGAAAAACAAAGAGTGAACAAATGGATTTATAGAACTGACTGGAATTCATATCCCTGAAAAGTAGTTGATTTTACATTTATGATCTTCTTCTCAGATACTTCTTATTTTTCTAAACTATGCTCGGTCATTCCTAGAAAAGAATAACATTTCCTAGTCATTAAGAAATATGCTATATCACACCCATGAATTAAAACTAAATTGGCGATAGAGTACAGTAATTCTGACATAATTTCATTACTATTTTTAATGCATATACTAACAAATCTCTCTGAAGGAAGGAAGTAAATTTATGAAAATATTTAGATGCATATACCTAATGATTGGATACTCTTCTCATTGTTGAATTAGAGGCTAAGCTTTCCTTTTCATTCCTTGACAATGGTATGCTAATATGGCCTTAGAGATTTCTTGTCTGTCAGTTGGTTCTCCTGAAAGAATGCCTGTTGAAGAAGTTAGGAAAAATGTTTCCTAAGCCGTATTGGAATACCTCTATTTAAAGTTAAGTATATGAAAGACCAGTCCATGGTACAATAAGAAGTGCAGTAAGAGAAAAGTTGCACACTTCAGTTGTGAGAATGAAAGAGAATGAAAATATTACAGTTGGTGATGGGGTCAATAAAAGATAACCTTTGCTCATACACAAATTCCTTGTCCCAGTAATTGCACTCTGCTTAAGCTTCTGTCACTGGGATCATGTGGAAACTCATTCCTCAAAAGCTCAGCAACCTATAGAACTTCTCTAAGACTTTGTGAAGGGTGATTTTTCTTTTGACAGCTTGATTTGCCTCAGATATGAGCAGAGATTATTCTCCTTCACTGCCCAAGATGTGCTAGATGGGATTTCAAATTCAGGTGACAACAATAGACTAACTTTCCAGGTATGCCTCTTATTTTGGAATTAAGAGCATTACTTTTGCCTATCATAATAAATACCATCATCCCCAGAAGAGTAGGGTACATCAAAATTTTCCTTTATTCACTTTCCAGATGACTCCTAGACTACTAACACTACTTCTGTCATTCTGTATGTTCTCTGGTCCTGACTTCAGGTTCCTAGAGTTCACAAAAGACAATTTTAATTAGAATTTTTACCTTGTTCAAATTAATATAAATTGAAATGTATTCAAATGCCTTCTAAAAATGCTTAAACTATCTGACTTTAATTCTAGAGGAACAGTAAAATACATTAATAGTACTGATTAGAACTGAGGAACTCCACTCTGAGGCACTGGAGCATCAATACCTTGATAAATATTTAAAATACACACCCTAAGCATCCCTAGCTTAAAGTAGATGTATTTTCTAATATAATTTGTAGATTTCCAGTAAAACTGTCCCAGAGAAGCTTTAACTTCAATGCATTTAAGAAAAATTAATTTAAATCAGGACATCAGGGTTATTCCAACATTTCTGTAGAATGTGTAATGAAATCATTAATGTCCAGATAGATATCTGAGGCAATGATAACATTGCATTGACTGTATAGTGAGAAACAGAAGATTGGAGTTTTCTTTCATTTACACTGTTAGAAATTTTCTATATGATGCAGAAGAAATAATGGCAAGATAACTTCAAGGAAAATGAACTGAATAATTTCTAACAGGCTAGCCCCTAGTCTGTTAGAAAAAATAAAAGTTTTTGATGTTTAATTGAGGCTGCGATACAGAGGCAAAACTGTAATTCTGCAAATCCTAAAATAGTACAAGCTAACTTGAGTACTACATCTGAAAAAATACATTGTAAATGTATCGTTAATAATGAATTAAATTTAGACATCATCATGTTCAACCCTTAATGCCAAATATGTAAAATTTTATCTAGAATGGAGTGGAGCATTTTTAAAACATACAGATGACTGAGTTCTAAAATTACCTTTGTGCATTTATGCTTGGATTCATCCTTTATTGGTTATCTAAAGTATTTGCTATTGACTGCTTTCTAAATATGTTCAGAACTTGTTTCAAAGTCTTTGAGTTTGGTCTTGAAAGCTTAAAAGTTTTGTGTAGCACACAGCATTATCATCTGGGAGCACTGACTGCTGCCTGGCATCATTTAGATATCTGCTCTGTCTGGGCACAGCAAAGCTTTCTACAAGTCCATCCTTCTTTTTTGTTTAATTGTGAGGAGATGTAGTAGCTGACTTACGATAGTAGAGCTACACTGAACAATCCTAGTGGTAATTAACTGTTTCTAGTCATATGACATCTTATTGGAAGGTGTCCCTAAATTTTTTCAACGTTATTACTTCTTAAGAAAAAAATTAAATTATTATATATATATTAATATATATATATATTCACTGAGCATTTATATATATACTATATAACATATATAGTATATATATATATAGTATATAGTGTGTATATGTATATATACACACTATATAATATATATGTATGTATATTCACTGAGTTACACATGTTTTATAAAATTATCCTTCAAGCTGTTTGTATGTTTTGCACAAAATGTATTGCTTGGCATTTTTCAGCAGATACATATTACTGCCTTTTCTCTTTCTGGAATTAGTTCTTCATGTATGGTCATGAAAATAAGTTCTATTATGGAGCAATGATTTTCCACACTGCAGACTTACAGGATGTGAGAGAGGTTCTTACTTGTGAACTATGATGTATTTCAGGAATGTTGGCTATCAGCACAGAATGTGTTCACCTTGGAGCTGGAGGTTTTCTGCAGAACACATCAATAAAACGATATTTCAACAGCCCTCTGTTCCAGCACCCAGGTGTGCTGTACTTGCATCCTGTTTTGCACACACCGGAATAGTTTCAAGTATCTGGGTTCTTTATTGAAATCATGGCCAATCATATTAAGATATAATTTCAGGTAATTATAAATGGAAATAATATTTATAAAGTACCTGCCTGACTAAAGGTTATGCAGCAGCACAAAATCCATGTTTTCTTACGAGATCAGTCAACTCCTTCAGTTTAATGAACGGTTTGTTGGCAGATTTGTAAAGTGATACTGGTTCTGCAGGTCCAAGTAGTTTTCTGCTAAGGAAATAATTTCAGTGTTTCAGGTTACAAGTGCTAAAATTCTTAACCAAAATGTTATTTGGGAATTCCAGCCTTATCAATTTTGCTGCATTCTGCTTGAAACACATCTACTGTGCACACTTTATTTGCACCAGAGTGCAACAGCTCTCTCTACTCAGTTTTTGCAGCTGGCCAGCCCCATCTGGTCAGTGGCCCAGGATGTGTCTGAAGGACAACATCCTGTGATTGGGTCAGGGCAACACCCAGCATCACCACAGGCTGGAGATGAGTAGACCCAGAGCAGCCCTGCCCAGAAGGACTTGGGGGTGCTGCTGGCTGAGAGGCTGCACATGAGCCAGCCATGGGCACTGCCAGCCCAGAGAGCCAAACGTGTCCTGGGCTGCATCCAGAGCAGCGTGAGCAGCAGAGCCAGGGAGGGGATTCTGCCCCTCTGCCTGCTCTGCTGAGACCCCACCTGCAGCTGCATCAGCTCTGGGGTCCCAGCACAGGAAGGACATGGACCTGCTGGAGTGAGTCCAGAGCAGGGTCATGAGGATGATCAGAGGGCTGGAGCACCTGTCCTATAAGGAAAGGCTGAGAGAGTTGGAGTCACTCATCTTGAAGAAGAGAAGGCTCTGAGGACACCTCGTTATGGCCTTTCAGCATTAAAGGATTCCTATAAGAAAGATGGAGACAGACGTTTTAGCTGGGCCTATTGGGTTAGGAGAAGGAGTAATGGTTCTAAACTAGAACTTATCTAGTTCAAATATACTATCTTATACTTAGACAGTATATTTGGACTAGATAAAAGGAAGAAGTTTTTACCATGAGGGTGTTAAAACACTCATGTTTCCCAGAGAGGTGGTGGATGCCTCGTCCCTGGAATCATTCAAGGTCAGGTTGGATGGCTCTCTAAGCAACTTGATCTAAATGAAGGTGTCCTTGTTCATTGCAGGAAAGTTGGACCAGACAGCCTTTAAAGGTCTCTTCCAACCCAAACTATGCTGATTTTCTGAATCTATGATTATATGAAATGTATCTGCTTGGCCAATAAAAAATTGAGCTGGAAAACTTTATGAATCAGTATTTGATTTTGGACAACTGTTAAAATATTATTTTAGTGAGGCTAGTGTTCTGAAGAAGTATCTCTTGAACTGAAAACTGTTGTTCATGCTAAAACTTGAAGCAGATTGTGTTCCTGCAATACTGTGCCCTTGAGTTTAGCATCACAAGATAAAAAAAAACAAACAGCAATTTTGGACCACTATGCCTCTCTTTGAGATTTTGAGTCATTGGCAGCCTAATTTTGTTTAGGAAAGGAAAAATGAAGAGTCTTGATGTGGTTTCTATTTTTTCTACTGAAATACAGAGTTGAGTGAGGGGAAAGACTGAAAATTTTCCAGTAAGATAGGGTCTAATTAACCATCATTCCATAACTAAGACGAAAGCAATGCCAGAGAATGGTAGCTCTGAAGTGCATATTGTTGTCAAACACTGTCTCAGGATTCATGGCCGAAAATTCCTCAGTGACAAGTGTGGCCAGACATCACATGTACAAACATGTTCACCAGGCAGAGAGCGACACCTCCCTGCTCAGCAGAAGCATCAGGACCAGAGGAAGTGAGTCACAACTCACTTTCCAAGGATCAGTATGAAACACAAGGGCCAGCAAGTGAGGCTGACAGCTGCAGCTATTAATGTCAAGGGCCCAGAAAAATCTTCTGTTTCCCAGGATGGCACACTGCTTGTGCTCTTCCTGCTTCTGATGACTCACATCTTTGTCTTCTGATGCTTACAGATTATTTGATAGATCCTAGACACAAACCACATGTTTCAAAGCAGCTGGAAAAGTGAAGATCTCCTAGATTTGATGTTGCTGATACTTACAATTGCTTGGTAAGGAAAACCAAGTTAGCCAAATATACACCTAATCACAGTCACAGAAGAAAATCCCATCCTGTGTCAAAATCACAGCATACCAAAGACTAAACAACCTGACAGTCTCCTTGCTACACAGTATTGTGTGAAATGTTGGACTTCAGTACCAGACAGTCTTGAGCCTTTTGTATTTTTTTATCTGCCAAGAATGAATGAATGAATTTGAGCTTTTTGTGTCTTAAGTAAATGGTTTGAAAATATTTAGATTTATTCCTGCTGAAATTTTTGTTATTTTACCTTTTCATTTTAACTTGTAGATTTGTAATCTTTTGAGTGGAAGAAATTATAAATATGAGATGTTTGAGCCTGAAGAAATGAATGTTTTACACTGAAAATAGGAGATTTTTCCTTCTTTGATTTAGTTATTACACTGATTTCCTGTAATAAGCGAACAAATTGATCTGCTCACAGTACAGTGGGATATGCTGGCAGTGTGACCAATCAGCGTTAGCATAAAATGCTCACATTAGTTGTGGAGACAGCCCAAAGCAGAGCTGGTGAGACAGAATGGAGAGAACCATGAGAGTGACTGCCAGCCACATCTTTAAGAAATTTCTGTTGAATCATTGTGATCAGATTTTTTCTTCCACAGATGACTTCTTTAAACTTTATCTAACATTAGGTGAATATTTTAGAAATGAAGCCTTCTGAAATACAAACCCCCAACCAAAGCAGTCAACCACACAAAACAAGCCAACCAACCAACCAACCAAAAACCATAAAACACCCCCCATGTGGTTTTAAACTCTTATATTTGTAAAGAGTATAGAATGACTGTAACTGATACATCAGTAATTCCCTGAGCTGGTCACATGCTGCAGTTCTCAGGACATGAGCCAATGGATATTTTTTTATCTATATAGCTGTGACCTAATATTCCCATAACTTTGTTCTCCTTACTAGTCTTTTTAAACAGCATTCCCAAATACATTTATTTGGAAAATCCATGCTCTTTACAGCAAAATTAAAACTCTAATCCAGATAATTTCTCTAGCTTTCTGTTTTGCTTCATCAGCCCCGGTAGTTTGTTGACTGTAGCCAGCAGTTCTAATAATCAGGATTCATTCTGTAAATTATGCTTTAGTTAAAACTTTCAAGTGCTTCCATTAACCATGTATCTCAGGAAATATTTTTTTAATACAAATATCTGGGATTTTTGGTTTGGAATTTTTTTTAAAATTAATAAGTCCATTCATTTGGAATTCACTTTGAAGTCTTCATATTTCCTTTGATTACAATGGCCCAGTAACAACCCATAACAATGGCTTTAGTTAAAGACATCAAATCTAGAATCTTAGTGCCATCATAGCACTGATAACTGGGTGAGGGCAGCCCCAGAGGTCCAGTTAGTGCAGGGAAGGTGTACTGATGTTCTCCACTGGCATCAGTTGCTTTAACAGAATACGGTAAAAAGGGAATGAAAAGTCTAAAGAATCAGAAAATTCTGTAAGTGTCCAATAAAGAAAGAACACCTGGTTTTTGGATAATTAGTGACTAAGCTTTCCTCACTCACCAAGCTTGGAAAAGAAGCCCAGTTCAGGGGAATAAGTTAGGATTTTTCCAAACTCTTTCCTTTCCCAGGACCTCTTAGGCACTCCAATATCTTTGCCACCCAAGTTTGCCATAAGGTTTTCTCATTGCCCAGTGTTTAATAACAGATCAAATGAGTAGAAAACCTGTGACTACTCAGTTTGAAGAGGAGACAAATGAGAGAATCATCTGGAAAAGTTTCAAAGAATTATGAAAATAATGAAGATGTGACAGACCTGGTCACTGATATGTACAAAGCAGAAGCCTCTCAAAGGAAGAGTATGAGACTGGTTTCAAGTAAACAAAAAGAATAAAAAATACTTCTTTGCACTGTAGGCACTAAAGTACTGGCACTGACACCACAGACTGCTGTGTGGACACAGAGAGCATTACTGGTTCTGTAAATGGCCAGTGCATATGTGGGATATAGGGAGGACTGACAGAGGGTTGATCCCTGCTTTATCTCCTCTGGATGTTGGGAGATTGCAAGGGAAATGCACCCCACAATATGGCATGGTCATACCCCTTCTGTACTTACTCTTTGAGCCATGAATGGGGGCAGACTTCTGTACTTTTTCTAACAGGGCACTCCTTATGGGCTGATGCTTTGACCCCTCTCCTTAATTCTGTCCCACTACAATTAATCTGAAAACTTGAGGTCCGTTGTCGGGATTTAAACTCATCAGTGAAGTCAAAAAGAGTATGCACACTTGTAGCATTGGGTTGGCATGCACCTCAAAGGTCATCTGGTTTCAACTCATCTGTCATGAGTAGGGACACTTCCCACTAGGGCAGTTGAAGGTTATGATTATGTGATCGTATCTCCACACGGAAACACTGTTTTGTGACCAGCTTTCACTGCTCTTAATTCTTCCCTAACTTCATTCAATGACTGCTAAAGTGACCTAAAATGCCCTGCTGGAGCTGTGGTCTGGGTAGCTACTTCAAATATAACTCCATTCACATATCCATAATTATGTGTGACAAATATTCATGACAGAGAGCAGGTAATGGGTGCGGGGAAAAAAGAACAAGAGATATTAAAGGAAGTCTTGTGAACTGCAACAAAAGAAGAGGCAAAATGAATTCTGTTCATGAAGAGCAGGGTCAAGCAAAATAAGAAGGATGATGAAGCAGGCAACTTCTATCTGAAGCCATGGGAGACCTTTTCCTCCTAATAACTGTCTAAGTGCCTTTTCCCTACACATTCTGCCTCTGTATAGTGGAAGCTATAGTCTTTTCTGTTTTTTAACCTTGAATCTGTGGGAGGTAGGATTAGACAGTGGCCTTCATGTGTGGGCTTAACAATCCTGAGGCAGGAGCAGGATCTATATCCAGTCTTTGTTCTCATTATGACAAGTGGCAAGTTAAAAAATGTACATCTTCTTACAATTATTTTACAATAAATTATCCTAGACCAAAATGAAAACTGATGAAGCAGCTATTATCTCCTTAAAGAAAAGTTGTTTTTATGGATTTCAGAAAAGAATAATAACTCCATCTATTAATTTCATAGAGAGTACAGTCTGTGTGGCACCCTTTTCTTTGGGGGAAAGAATCCCATCACCAACCAACACCAAGATACCCAAAGAAACCGTAAAAAAATAAAGTCTTTTAAAGTGTTGTATTTAATACTTTTATCTTATTTAAAACCATTTTATTGACTTGCATTGATTAGATAGAGGAAAATTTGATGAGTTTGTTTTCTTAACTTGTTCAGATGGGTAAGTGAATGAATGAACCAGTAGCTGCTTGCTTTCCCAAACTGCCTTCCTAATGGGCCAAAGTGGGCTTGCTTTTGGCTGAGGGAAAATATTTGTACAAAAAATTAGTGGTCAGCCACTGCATGCAATACCAGGAGTCAGCCATCTGGATTTTACATCAGGTGCCCAAAGAAAGAAGAGAAAAATTCTTTGTCCTACATAAATCTCCGGAGCAAGTTTCATCCAGATCCTCAGTCGGATGTTGCTTTGGATGCCACAGAAACCTTACCTTCAGTTGTTTGTTAGTGTTCCCTGCTTCTGGATTTGCAATGATCCTGACATTCTGTTCCTATGGTTAGGGTGTTTGTTTTCTCTTCATTTGTCAAAGTAATAATGTCAGGAAATTCTAACCTTCAGTGACCTACAGACATCTTTAAATCTTTCTTGTCAAGCCATACACAATCTCAGAGAACAAAGAACCCTCTCTTCAGTCTCATGCCTTTGCCAAAATATTTCTATGTTTTCTGGGAGGGACCAGCAAGATATTCAAGGAGAAACTGCCAGGTAAGACAAGCTGTCACTAAACACAGATCCCACTGATTCAATCAGGAGGGAGGATTTTTTTGTGTCAGGTAGAATTGCTGCTTTCAAATCAAAAGCTTTATCATCATCAGGAGCTATTGTCCAAGAAGCATCCACTGAGAGATTAAATACTGAATGGGGACAGTCCACCAAATCAATTAATGCTGCTAGACTCTCCGGCCATCCTTCCACAGGCCCTGATGGGCCACATGGTAAAATAAAGTTAAAGCACTATAACAGAGGTTCCTTACTAGGATGACAACACGAAAGTATTTTTTCTAATAATATTACCAGAAATAGCTGAGTTGTTATTTTTATCTTTTTTAAAATGCCTCTAAAATTGTGCTAAAAACACATGACTTGTAGACATGAACCTTAAAGACTAATTGCTATCTTTTTCCAAATGCAGTTTACTGAAATTACCAGTATAACTGGGGAGCACATGAAGTGCCTGTTCCTTGAGCGGATGTGCACTCTTTTTACAAAATTACTAATTTATTTCTCTTTTCCTTTTCAGAGATAAAATGCAACATAAGGCAGATAAACAATGTTTAGGAGCTAGATTTTGTGTAAGACTTTGCATTGCTGAAGCAGAGAAGAGACAAGGCTATGGAGTTTGGACATCTGTCTGCAAATCTTAAGATCAAGCTGTACCTCAAAATTTTATGTCTATAGATATATGCATTTACATATTTATTATTACTTTTTTGATTTCCAAACTGATAATCTCCCTGGAATGTTAATTGTTGACACTCTTGCTACTCCTCATTCTTGCAGCCCTCAGATGATCTAAAAATTTAATGGATTTTGCACTCTCATGTATAACCAGCCGCAGAATAGAAGAGATATAAGACTGTGCTTTCTAAGCTCTGTAGTAAAAATATCAGAACTTAGAATAATCACAAACAGGAAGTTAATAATTTGTGTTCTTGTGCATGGCTTGAAACCTGGCTGCTTTTCTGGAGCAGGTAAATAGCTATAAAAGAAAAAAACATCACTTTTCAAGGACCCAGGTTAAAGTGGGTTTTTTTGCATAAAAATAGTAATTTTCATATTATACATCTAGTACTTCTTTGGCACAGTGCCAGTGCATAATGTCTCCTTGGAAAAGGCCATCAGTCTGAATATCTATTACAAATCTCTTTCCTGAATTATTTACACAACTGAACAATTAGTTTTCTTTTGTTTAGATGGGTACCTTGGGTACATGGGTGCATTTTCAGTGTTTATAAATGTAGTTCAGGGCTGGCACAACTGAGTTTTCCACAACTAATTACTTTGTGGTGCAGTAAGAAACGTGGTTTATTTAATGTATGTACTCTGTAAATTAATCCTAAAGTGGAAAATGCAATTGGTCTTTAGAAAGGGATCATATGCTGCCATTGAAGTAAGACAAAATGGTTTTTATGCCAGCTTTGTACTGTAAATTTATCACATCTCCGTTAACTGTGATTTCTTCACCATTCTGTTTTCATCTGTGAATTGCAGGGCAATCCACTTTTCACACATGAAGAGCAGAATTACATTAATTTAATCATCCAGTTCTATACATATGAAATATCATTTGATCCCTTTTGCAATGGTGTTTCCAATAGTTCCCAGCAGCAGGTAGTCACTGAAAGATAAGAAATAGCAAGGTTGTGTAGCACATTGTTTTACACGGTGATTTCTCAGAAAGATCAAACATGCCAGATGTTGAACTAATATACATTGAACTATTTCTTTTTTGAGAACACTTAAAAGATTAGGCTGCAGAAATAATTTACATTTCCTGTAATCTAATTTGCAATGTATAAAGTAATGCTAGAAGCTCACTTTGAGCTGAACACCCAGAAGCAAAATTTTATTGCAGTATGTTTTCAGGTCAACCGAGGATGAAAGAGTAAGGAAAGCTTGCTCCTAGAAATAATGTTCAATACTGGGCAGGTCCCATCTTGCAGCTTTCTGCCCTCAACATAGCTTAGAGCAGTTGAGGCAAGTGAGACAGCAGAGGATTGCCTGTTTTTTTCCTTATAATTACAGCAGTGTGGTTTGCTACTTGTGACAGGAATATGTTGTCCTGTCTGACTTTCTCCTGAGCTCAGACATTTTGTGGAAGGCTGATTCCTTTGCCATGAGCACTGAGCTATGAAAACATGGCAACAAAACATATGACACGTTGATTTTGGAACTTACTGTGTGTGATAATCACAAATCTTGTTCTACATGCATTATCTTGTTCTGTGTTCATGTCAGTGAAGTAGACAATGTCAGTTGCTGTAGGTGCAGTGACGCTTTGGAATTACTGGTGCCCAACTACATAAATTTTCTCAGGTATGCATTTCCCTGGACCCTGTCCCTATAGGCCTCATGTAGCTGTTGACTCTATGGTTGCTTGACAATAACCATGATTGAAAATCATAGGCAAAGAAACACACATTTAGTGGGTGAGAATACAAGGAATTTTTCCACCACGACATGGCTATTTCAGAAAAACTGCAGCATGAGTTGAAGTGTTTGTTTTCTATTTGTTTCTGGCTCCCATTCACTTGTATGCTCACAATGAACAAATTCCTTGTTCTGTGAAAACACTAACACATCCTTCTCCTCCCAAATCCCCCAAATCCAACATATTCCTGAAGAAATTGAAGAACATTTTTAATGCCAAAGAGATGGGAATTTCAGGCTGCTGAAAATTAAACAGTCTAAAATACTATCATAAACATCCCCAGTATTTCCAAATACTTAAAAGGAAATATTTGTCCATTATAACTCAGAGGATGTTGTTTTTTTCCTTCTCATGTCCCCTCTAAGTTAGGTACAGACAACATAGAGAAGGAAATGCATGTTGCAGAAGCTGAAGAAAGCAGAGACTGGAAAAATTTTAGCAGCAAATTGATGCCTAGGTAGTAGCTGGCCAAGAAGTCTAGACCTATGAATTACTGAATGAAATGTAAAAATGGAATGATGTTGGTCCTGGAGCCTAGAATTGACTGGACGAACACACCTGGGATGAGGGTAAGGTCAGTCAGGGAAGGGAGACAAACAAAGAGACAGGAGAAGAAACTGAAGACATGAAATACTAAAAAATAAAAGAAGGGAAAACAATAAAAGCAAATGGGATAACCTGAAATGTAGGGAAAGGAACCAAAGCTTGCCCAATTGATCCTCATTGAAATCTTGGAATTTCAATGGGAAGAAGTTGGAGAAAAAGAGGACAAAACAATCGAAAGTCAGATTTTAGTTGTGAGGGAAGATGTGCCATTTTTCATGCCTGGTGTTGTGACACTGACTCACAGCTGCTGCAGGCTCCCCATTTTACAGATCTTGGAGTAAAGATGGGGATCCAACTTAGATTTTCTCTCCTAAGCCACATGCCTAATTTATAGCCTTTTTAGTGTCAGTAGGAACATCTAAGTCTCATCTGAGCCTTAGTGCTTGCATATAAACATTACTCAGCAACATTTTGGCAACAGCGGGGATAGAAACCCATTCTCCAGGGAAACGTGTAACTCCCTTAGTCAAAAGAGCTCATTTTGTTAATTTCAACACTTCTGGATCCTTTCCCAGTGTTTTTTCTTCTTGATAACAAATTATGCAGAGGGCTCTGCATATCAGGCGTTTCACTTGTGACACTTTAATTCACTTACTTCCTCTATCCCCTGCAAAAAATAAATCAGGATTTTTCTACAGGTAAAAGGTATGGGGATGGAGGGTAGGGGGGCAAGAATTGTGTGATCTTGTGAGCAAAGTCTGAATCTTAAGAAATGAAATCAAATAAAAAAATTATTCATATTTTAAATTTTATTTTTTTAAATATGGGTTTACAACTTTAATTAAGTGATCTTAACCTATGTTATGTGTACAAAAAGGCTAAGATTTGGTTAGAAGCCCCAAAAAGCTGATACAAGCCTTACTGCATACTTCATATTGAATCTAAATACTTATGTCCATTTATGTGTAGAATTGCACCTGTGTTGTAAGAATGAGGAAAAGACATCACAACCAAGCAACTACCTCAATTATATAAAAAATATTAGTGGCCCAAAATTTCCTTCAGCATTTTACTAGAGGGGATTATATCCTTAATTCTACAAATTACTCCTTCCTTGGTGAGTCTTATCTGGTGTTGATAGTGAAAAAATGGTAAAATGCTAAATGCGAAAAGATATGATTGCATCTACCAATTTTCAGTTTAGATCTATATGCAATAAGGTAACTATTTATAGAAAAATGTTCTCTTTGAACTCTGTAGTTTTAATTCTGTGTTTGCTCTTTTTTATGACATCCCTTTGACACTATTTATATTTCTTTAAAATATTTTTATTGCCCGGATTTTTTTCTTTATAATGTGTTATCTTTTTCATTAAAAAAACATTAAACAAACATTCTGTTTATCATCTAGTTTGTAGTGCAAGCTGGAAAATCCAAGGATATCTGTACTGTTTTTCACACATGTCCCATTCTCATTTTCCTGCAATATACTGAAAATCTGTGTCAGAATCTGTGTCTTTGGCACACTTTCGGGAAAACCACATTAATATGTTCTGGTATGGACAGATGTAATATATCTGTGACATGAATGAGGCAAACTCCTGAATACTTAAAGAGAAAGGAAATCAAAGAGACTTGTTCTGAGACTGTAAGACATTCTCTAATTTTCTTGGTGCTTGAATTACCTGAACATATAACAGAGAATTGCAAACATCCTGACTATTTTCATTATTTTGAGTGTTCTACATGCCAGAAAATGGTCACCCATGTTCTACCATGCAGACTGTATTAACTTCTTAAATGCATCTTCTATTTGCAAAGGTTCTGAATGCACAGTGTGTTCTTAAGAGTTCAATTAAAGAGCTTGCCTGTAAATCAAGAACAAAACCAACACAAAAAGCACAACTCAGCTTCTGTGAAGGTATGCTGTTGCCAGCAATAAATGTGGAAAAAGCCATTAAAATGGTTGTGGAGCCAAATAAAGGCTCAGGATTATTGGACTGTTTGCACTGGCTGTACATAAGTTTCAACAAAATCAATGCCTACATCAAACGTGCTACAATTAGGCTTCAAAGAGTGTTTGATTACAAAGTAGGTGAAAAACTGTAAATTTCAGTGTGCTGTTATTAGTGTGGAAAAGTGAAGCTTGTATATCTTCTGCTTGAATGATGGCTAAATTTTCACTCTTAAACCCAGGTTTTAATTCCTAATTCACATATTTACATTTAGAAGTTATTTTCTGTAAACACTTGTTCAGACACTCTTACAGTGCTTTTTTCCCTTGTCAATAAAACACTTAGCTAAAATACTGTGCAGAAATGGTCATGCCTGATCAAGAGGAGTCTACCCACCAAGCCTTCTTGTCCCAGCTACAGGAGGCATTATGCTCTCAGGCTCTCATCCTGCTGAGGGACTTCAACCATCTTGACATCTGCTGATGAAAGAAGCACAGTGAGCTTTAGGCAATTCAGGAGGCTCCTGGAATGCATAACTTCCTGAGTCAGGTAACAGACAGCCCTGCCAGAGGGAGTGCAATCTGTTGGTCACAAACATAACAGAGCTAATTGGGGATGCCAAGACTGGGGGCAGCCTGGGCTGCAATGATCACATGCTGGTGGAGTTCACAGTCCTGAGGAACATGGGTCAGGTAAAGAGTAAGATTAGGCCCCTGAACTTTAGGAAAACAGACTTCCAGTTCTTCAAGGAAATAGCCAATAGGATCCCTTGGCAGACTGCTCTCAGTGACAAGGGGGTGTAACAGAGCTGGCAGATTTTTAAGGAAGTCTTTCCATAGATTGCAAGAGCTAACAACAGCCAGGAGCAAGAGATCAGACAAGGAAGGCAACAAACCAGCGTAGCCAAGCAGGGATCTGATGGTCAAACAAAAGTGCAAGAAGCAAGTGCACAAGGAGTAGAAGCTAGGACAAGTAACCATGGAAGAGGAAAGAAATGAAGTTTGGTTGTGAAGGGGTGAGGTGAGAAAGGCTAAGGTGAAGCTTGAACTGAACCTTGCAAGGGGTGCAACAAATAACAGGAAGGACTTCTACAGGTATGTTAACTGGAAAAAGAAGGTTAAAGAAGGTTTACACACTTGATAAACAATGCTGGAAAGCTGGTCACAAAAGGAGAGGAGAAGGCTGAGGTACTCAAATGTTTTGCCTCAGTCTTCAATGATAACCTCTCTTCCCAAACCACTTGAGTGAGTGGACAACCTGGTTTAGTGAAAAGTATCCCTGACCATGGTAAGAGGGTTGGAACTGGATGATCTTTGAGGTCCCTTCCAACTCAACCCTGTATAAAAACCCATTTGATAATTCTATGATTAGGATATGTATGGAATAAGGAAACAAGACAATATATGAGGGATTCAGCTGCCTAAATGAAGGTGTTCAGTGTCACTTAGGATGTGTTTTACCACACAAGATAACAACACAAGTCTGACAGGGTGCTTAGGGTGACTCTGACGTCCCTGCAGCAGCAAGAGAAAGTGCACAATGCCTAAAATAACAATGTTTGGGTAAGCAAATCTCATGCTGTCAGTCCTATTGATGTGCAGCCCCTAGTGCTGGCACCTTAATTCTTGTCAAGATTTTCTAGGCTTCATTCTAGCCAAGAACTGAGGAACCAAAGGACAGTACTAACAGCTTTACAGGTCAGCACAAGACAATTCTAAAAGCAGAATGGGAGAAAACAGAAAGGGTGCTTGCTTTAAATTCTAGACTATACAATCATCTGGAATTGCTACAGAAGGAGCTGTTCCCCTGTTTTCAATACTGAATGAGAGATAGTAGGTGGGACATGGTACTTGATGACTGGTGAAATCCAGAAAGTGTAGTATGACCAAAAGCACAGATTAGGGAGGTTCTTTGTGTAGGAGCATTCAGAAGATTCTAAATGAAAAAAAGGACTGCATTTACAAAGGGAAAAAAAAAAAAAAAGGATACTTTCATGCTCTGGACGGAAAATTAGAACCTGAATGAGATGTTGTGCAATTTTTTCTTTTTAAGGTATTTTTGGGGATTTTTGAGATGCTGACTGGACTTAGGGCCCTGACTGAGACTTGAATCAAATATGCTGCCCACAACTCTGGCAGATGCAGGCAGGCTGGCAGCATTCCCCTCTGGGAATGAGAGGATGGGGAAGTATGCCAAATGCTGCTTAGCAAATCCCTTAACAGTGCACTCAGTGACAAATTCCTAAAGATGAAATGCAGTGAGATTTGCAGCCCTTTTCTTTTGCAGCATTTTTATTGGACAGTTATAGTTGTGTAACTACCTTCAGCAGGGTTTTATGTAGCAGCCATGTCTAAAGTGTAATCTTTCATTTCTGTGGTATTCAGCAAGGCCTTTTGTAGCTTCAGTTGCAAACTCAGCTCAGGTTTCTCCCAGACATAACAAGGAGGTAAAAAAACAACAAGAAAATAGATTATTTAAGACAAACCACAGTTCATTTACCTTAAAAGGTTTCTCTTCTCCAGAAGATAGCACATGTAAGATAGAATAACATGGGTGCTGAATCAACCTGATGGTTTTCCAGTTCAGCACAAGCTCTTACTGATGCTGTAACACCACTGCTGTGTAGAGTGATCTTTTGGATGCCTCAAGAATTTGAGACACTTGTCTCATGCATTTTTCAGATCCTATTTGTAACAGAGGACTCTCCAGATCCAAAAAGCTATATGCATTAGCTTTCTGGTGTCAGACAGAAGCTCACTATTGCACTCTTTTGCACTGAATAGAGGCTTTTACAGTGTATATGTGCTTTTATCTAATTCATAGGGTTACTTCCAGCCAGCCAACAAAACTGCAAGTAACTGTGTAGTTGCTAAGCCGTTATCTCATTTAATCTTGAACAGGTAGGGGTTTTCTCTATATTATTTTTATCTCCTACCAGGGTAAAATGAAAGGAGTCTGGAGGCATGGCATGTGTACAAGCTCACTCAGGTCTCTCTGTTATGTGAATCCCTACATCACTGAAGTTCCATTAGATCTTCCCGTAACATCTTTGTTGCTTATGCTAGCTTGATGCTTTTGTTGATGACTGATTATACACCTTTCATTCAGAAAGACTGCAATATGCTATTTTATTTATGTAAAAGCTCTCAGTTTAAGCACCCAATTGAATGCAGCCTTTTACTGAGTGCTGAGGTTATTCCAAAGCACCAAATTACCTATTCCATTTGCTCCACTACTCCTTCCTCTGTGCCCAGCAACACAGACACTTTCTCACTTTTGGCAGCTCTGCCTTTCACTGGATTCCCAGTGAAAAGTTACTTCAGCTTTGGAAGGGACATAAAACTCATCCAGCAAAAGAATGAAATTTTTTCATCTGGTTTTATAAGCTGAACTCACTCAACAATAAGTCAGAGCCAGCACAAAGACTAGGACAGGACACTGTGCCTACAAACAGGTCCCAACCTGATGAAGGGAAAGGAAGAAGCTGAACCACCCCTCTGGAGGTGTTTTGATTGCACAAATGTTTTAGATGAGCTCAGCTGTCTAACAGCAGACAGAGGTTAATTAATGGCAATTGTCTGAACTGGACTTGTCTTGGACCAGAGATCAGAGACATATGCCCTTTAATGCAAGCAGCCACGTGTGCAGCTTCTGCCTGTTCTTAAAAGTAATGCAGGTTCACTGATGCTGCTTCTTTTTAAAGCCTTCAGGCCGGTTTAACACCTTGGCTTAAATGAGAAGCTATCAAAACCAGCCCCTCCTGCATCAGTCTATTAAAAAAATTCTTGCTGTTACTTACAAATCTATCAATATGATGTGCTAAGAAAGCAACTCAGTGTGATATAGCTGTAAGTAATATATTATATTGGCTGCACTTTTGGGACTCCATCAAAATGGAAAGGTCTGTGAGAACATTGCCTGGACAGGGTAGTGAATCACTCCAATAGTGAGCTCTGCCCCATTTGTTGCCTCATTTCTATTGTGCAGAGAACAATGTAAAAGGAGAGAAGGGAAGCAGTAAAAGGAGTGTATTTCTGTAGGCTAGTGGTTTGGCTACTGATCCAAGAGAGTACCCTGGGATCTGGTTCTTTCTTGCTGGTCTGCTGATGCAGATGGATACTGAGATATTGGATCCTATCTAGATAGAAGTTTCAGGCACGGAGGCTTGGACACCAAACCCGCCAACCTTGTCAGTCACTGGGCTGGATTGCAAATTCTTCATCCTTGGCTGCCTACAAGTCCAAGTTCATTAGTATATTTGGAGAGTCCTTACATTCCCTGGCCCAGCCCAGCTCAGCCTACTGCTATCCAGGCAGCGTAGGCTTGGGTGCCCTTGGGCAAAAGATTCCAGTGTTTGCCACCTGGGCTGTTGCAAGGCAGTGAACAGTATTTGAGACAAAGTGGATTCAGTGCGAAGTGCCTCTGACAATCAATCTGTGCATCAATCTGCTTCATCCTGGCATCCCTGTCTTCTTTCATATCATCTGTTTGTGATTCCCAAGCTGTCCTCTTTTCCTGGGCTGAAGCTTTTGTAACAGTAATCAAAACAGTGCATTGCCTAAAACAGGGTCAAAAGAGACACCTCTTTAAGACTGGCCTCATCTCTCTATATGCTGTGTATATGATGCTCAGTAGTGGGATAAGAATAGTGGGACATCTCAAGGTGGGGGAATTAGGGTGGCACAACCTCCTCATGGGCAGGAAGAAACAAAAAGTGATAGGCCAAGACAGCAAGGAGCCCCCAGCTTGTCAAGGAATGTTAATGAATCCCACAGAGGCTCATGAGCAGTGGGTGTGAGACAGCACAGAACTTTATTGAGTGCTGCTGGGCCAGATCTGAGCTGGTAACAGACCAAATACATACAGGCAAAGCAGCTACAGTCAGCTGAGTCAAAGGCCCTTCTTTCTTCCTAAAACATGGGGTATTTTTGTCTCTAGGTGTTCAATTTAACAGCATCCCTTCTACCTCACCTTTTTACAGTTAGTACAGCTACACACTGTTATATCCACAACCTACAAAACAATGTGGTTACAAACCTTATGGGAGATATAGAGGCAGAAATACAGCACAGTTGAGACAATTTATATCTAGAGGAGAAAATTCAGGAATCAGAGGCACAATAAAGTCACTATGACATAAGAAGTTAGTACCTGATGAGTTTGGATCTGTAGCTGCTGATCTCTGTGAATGCTCTAAGCCAACTCCTCACATCTCAGACCCAATATGAGAAAGGCTCAAACTGTGGTACATCATTCTACAGCCAAAGCTGTCTGAGTTTATGAACAGGGATAATTGTTTTGCCTTAACTCACAGATGGCAACTGGGCAATCTACAGTCGAGGCCCTGACCAAGGAACTCTTTTAGTTCTGCAGGACCTACCTTTTTGATAAACCTCTAGGCTTTGAAAGGCTGTGTATTCATAACACTTTGTGACAAGTTTGTCTTAGAAATTAAAGAGCATTTTTCTTCTGAACATAAAGAATATAGTGCAATTCAGTGAACTTCATTGAAGTACTTCTGGATTTACGTTAGTATAGCTGACAGCAGAATCAGACTCCATATGCTTTGGCATGTGCTCTATAGGACATTGTAAGAAAAAACAACAAAGTTAACCTTCTTAAGCCATGTTTGAGCTTGCTGGTGGATCTGAGCTTTAAACACGACACTCTAGTCTAATGCCAGAAATTTTACCTGGTTTCAGATCTCTCCATTTTAAACTGTTTGCCAAGGTTTGAAAACTGTAGGTGTAAAATACAGTTAAGGAGTTTTACACTCAGACTTGCCAAACATAGTCCATGTCTCCCCTGCATTAATGACTTATATTGTAGCATGTCTGGAAAACTATGACTTTAATTAGCAAAAAATTAGAAAATGCTTTAAAAAATAGCCAGTTGCAGTAAATTAGTGCTGCTTCTTAGAATTATAAGTTTGAAAAGGTTTTCATTTACCCTAATCAAAGGAAAAAAATTAGTGCAATATGTTGAAAGTTTCAATTCCTTCTGTTTAATCAGAGAACGGGTATATGCACATGAAAGACTTCACATGATGGTTCTGTGCACACAAATGTCTTATGTAGATTTAGCCTTTGTGGGTTAGAGGTTTGTCCTGTTTGTCAGCTGAAAACTAGCCATGTACTGGCCTTTACAAATAGGAGCAGAGCCACAGGAATGGATTGTACTCCATTAGTCAACACTCCTTACCTCACATCTGGAACAGTGCATGCCATTGTGGGCCTCCAATGCAAGAAAGACAGAAATGGCAGCAAGCTCAGCAGAGAGACACTACAGCTGAGGGCTCTGGGCTGGTCCAGCCTGCACAGCTGCCTTCTAATCTACAAGGAAGTTACCACGAAGACAGAACAAGTCTGAACTGCACAGGGGGAGAACAGGAAACAATGGTGACACATTGAAATAGGGAGATTCCAATTGGATATAAGGAAATATTTCTCCTTTGGGATAACTTTTCATTGGAAATGGTAAACTAGAGAGACTGAGAACCGAAGAACCTCATTTGAATCCAATGTTTACCTGCTTTGAGCAGGAGAGTGCCCAAGAGAACTCTCTCTTGTTGTTCCCAGCCTGAGTGGGTCTGACATGTTGCCATCCAATAGAGTCATTTGCACCAGTGAAGGTGGATTGTAGCAAACTACCAAAAGAAAGTGGAAGTTTGTTTCATCTGGATGCAAATCCAGATCCGATCCATTGTGCAATTTAAGCAATAGCAAGCGTCTAGGCATGATCTTTCCATAGCTTTCTCTGCTCTGTCTGTACTTACCAAGTCATTAATGTCAAGCCAAACAAACTGAGAATAGAATGAGTCCATAAAGTTACTTATGATTTACTACACAAAGTAAATAGCTTTATGAGCTTAAACAAAATTATATTGTCAACTGAAGGAAAAGCATTAAAAAAGCCCAAATGCACAAGAATGAAGAGAGCAGAAAACACGAAAAATGAAGGGCCAGGTTGTCTTTATTTTGTTCTGTGATGTTTCAATACATTTTGGGCAAATAAATGGTTTTCTCCTCTCTTTTTTTGTCCCATATTCATACTTCAGAAGTTGTGTCTACACCATAGCTGCAGAATGAATTTTGGGATGCTTGGCACTCTTGTAGCCTGGTGTCTGGGACAACAGTCAGCATTTAGCTTCAGCTCAGATTGTCTAAAACTTAAGTAATGCCCGAGTTTAGAATGGACTTCAAGTATTCTGTGGGGCATAACCATCCTTAGCACTTCCGCTTGAACTTATCATTGCAAAAGCTGATGGGACAACTCTTACAGCTGTGTTTTGGCAGGGTTGTAATTTATTTTGTGGCTTTCCTACATTCTCTCTGGAATATAAGCATGGTCTACCTTGATTCAGGAAAGTATCATATACAGAAATTTATTGCAGTCTTTGGTCCACCCCTTGGCACTGTTTACAAAGCAATGCAGATGCAGCAGTTTAAATATCAGTCAATGCCCAATATTCTTGTGACAAAATCTCCACTCTTGTGATACTAATATGTGATGGACCAGTAGTATAAGTAGATGCACATTTGATTCATAGTCAACTCCACATTTAATTGCCAAAACTGGTCTGATATACTTTTAAAGTTTGCTTAGCATGGATTCAAATGATATATCCTTATTGGCCTGAGAACCACAGAGAAATCTAACCAATAACTAAAAACTGACCCTGAGATTTCCAGTTGTTGTGTACAAGTGCTGTACTTTGAATTCTGAGGAGGAAAAATAGCTATGAATCACTGTTGATCTTGTTAAGAGTAGCAATGGATAAATGGTTGGGTTAACACAGATTTCTAAGATGGAACCTTCATTTAACTTTGTTGATGTAGCAATCAGTTTAAAAGCAGCTAGATAAAAAGAGCCATTAATCTATTTCCTTCAGTATTTTCAAACATGCTGCAACATAAAATGTCTGATAAAATTATTAAGGTTATTTATTTCAGTCTCATTGCCTTTACATGTCTGAATGGCACCCAGCCAGAAGTTTACTCAGTTTAGTATTTAATATGTACTGACAAAAAAAAAATCCCCTTTTAAAAAAATTAACGTGATAGAGTGTTCTTGTTTGTATGTTAAATCTAAATACATATATTTCACCAATTAAGGGAGAAAAACACACAAAATATTTTTTTAAAATCCAAGACTGTTTTATTTTTCATTTTGTAACATCTTGATAGGTAATGTTTTTCTTTAGGTATTCCCTGTGATCAAAAGATGCAGAAAAGGGTGGGAAGGGAAACTGACTTTTAAAACATAGCTATTTTGGTGAAAGGTAGCAGTCCTGAATCAAAGCACAAACTGCATAGGTTCCCCAAAATATGAGCTGCCATACAGTGTAAAGCTGCTGAGCCAAGATTTTACTTCTTTCCCTTAGTAGGTCTTTTTGAGCTTCATTTTGCCCCTGTGGCTCAAACTGAACTGTACCTTCCTCGTCAAGGCACGCCTTCAATTCTAATTACTCTATCTAGACTCTTCTCAGGCTAACCAAAACTTCCAGAATCTGGCTTAGTGTGTTAAATATAATATTTTAAAGATAACTGCAGGCTTGATTTTAGTTGCCAAGACTTTGTAGCAAGTAAATTTTGTAACCAAGAAAACAGAAGATAAACCACAGATAAAACCACAACAATTTCTTAATTAACAGAAAACACCCTCAAGTTGGGTTTTGAAACTAAAAGGTGTTCTCTTTCTTCCCATTTCCACCATTGTGGCTGCTTTAAATCTCCATGTTCTGGTTACCATAGGGTATATGGCCAGAAAAATACAAATTAGTCGCAGCATTGGTGCTGGTAATTAAATTATGCTACAGGTTGTGATTCTACAACCCTTGTGTTGTGAATCCATGTACTTAGGCTACAATATAGTAGAATTGCTTTAATTACTTTGGTTTAGGATACTAGGGGTTATGGTACATTCTATATAGCTTCTCAGAAACCTTGAACATTATGAAACTTAGAGGTCTGTTTTTCAAGAGGCCTCATATTATAAAACATAGATGTCTGCATTGCTCTTTAAGATCTGTATCACTTACTCCAAGTGGGAGCCACAGGAGTCAGCAGCTTAAGTAGAAATGATTTATAACAGTCAATAGGAGATGCTAAAGAGAAGAGTATAGCTTAACTTGTTGAATCATTTAGTAATTTACATTGGAATCTCTCTCTGAGATTGCCTCTCAAAGCAACTCAAAACTTGTTAGGGCAGGTTGTCCAGTGTCATATGCAGTTGAACTTAGAAGGTATCTCTAAGGGTGGAGATCCCACAACCTATCTGAGCAAACTCTTTCTGTGGTTTATCACCTTCACCGAGAAGACTTTTTTTTTCCTTGATTGCATAGAGAATTTCCTGTGCTGCAATTTGTGTTTATTGCATCTAATTTTTCCACTGTATATACCTCTGAGAAAAATTTGGCTCCATCTTCTCCATAACCATTCCATTACCCTGCAAATGGAATACAATTAGATTTCCCCTTTGATCTCCCTTGATTTCCCCTTTGGCTGAGTAAAAGTTGTCTCTGATTCTCTCTGTACTTCCCAGTTCTTCTGATAATCTCAGTGGTCTTCCACTGGACTTACTCTAAAATGCACAAGGAAGATCAGAACTGGATATAGCACTCCAAACACAATTTCAGATGTGCCAAATAGAGGGCAATAATCCCTTTTCCTGAATGTCACACATTCTTGCTAATAAGACCAGAATGGTTCTGATCTGCTGCTGGCTCCTCTTCAGATTGCCATCCCTGATGTCTGGCAGTAGTTTACTCATCCAATCCTTATGTCTCTGAAAGGGAGCTATGGGAGACTGTCTCTAAAGCCCTACTAAATGACCACTTTACATATACCAGAAACAATGCAACAAGAAAGGAACACTCATCTCAGTATTAATGCTGCAGGGCTAACTGAAACTAAGTGTAGTCAGATACCATTTTTGTCTGGGAATGAAGCAGCTCAGGTGCTGACTGCAGACAGTGAACTATTCTGATAACTGAGGAGCTGCTTTTTATGTGCAGTTATGTCTCACAGACAAGATTCACTTAAGCAGTAGATTTGTACTAATGGCTGGCAGAAAATTACCAGAAAATTATTTATGTCTCAGTGCAGTGATGAGATTGTCATGCATCTATTTGTCTCAGTGTTGTGGTGTTGCATTTTTGGGCATGACTCATCCATGCAGTTCTCCTTCTGGAATGAAGCTGGTAGATTACTTTGCAATTTTCATTTTAAGTGGAGATCCAACATATGATTGTGTGAATTCATGAGCTGTTTTTTCACCATAACAACATATTTTTGAAATTTTTGGTTTGATATGTTGAAAAGATGCAACAGTATTTTCTGACAGATTATTGTATTTAAAGACACCATTGGTGTTGCTATTATAGTCCAAGGCCTTAAATAAGACCAGATTTGTAAGTAGTAATTATACCACTTATTAGGAAACTGAAGCAGACAGAAATATTCAATGCACAAACCACATATTAGATCTAAACTGAAGTAGTAGATGCCAAAGCAAAATACAAGCTTAACTAAATTTGTATTAATGAGACAATTTTTGAAAATTAGAGAGAGGTAACTTTTGTCTTACAGACAGCAACTCCCTACATATTTTTCACCTCTTGTTCATATAACCATGAAATTGGTCTCCAGGGTGAGGTTCTGGAAAAACAAGAACTGACAAAGGTGAAGACTTTTTCATATTAAGGAGCTAAGTCAAGGGGCCTTGAGGAGAAAGCTACAGAATGACCTATAAGGACAATGAACATAGAGCAAGTCTAAGACATTGCAGCAGTATCCAAAAATCAGAAGTTCTGTTTCAAAACACAGACAATACCAAACAGAGACTTGATCATAATGCTCACATACTTTCTTGATGAACTAAACCAACCTAGAGAACACATGATATCCACTACCTGTACAGCAACACTGTGGTGTGTTGTGTGGGATGTTTTTTTATCTAGAAATGAGACTTTGTGACATGGTCTTTTTACAACAGACAACAAATTGCCATTGCATGGCTGAAATTATCTTCCATAGATCAGGAGCATTTTGAAGACAATTCAAAAATTTAATAATCCTACTGTTTTATTTAACTAAAATAAAGGTTAAGACACTTGTATAGTTGATGAAGAAATCAACATCTCTGCCATTACCCAGTGACAGTCACTTGGCAGCCTTTTGAAGAAAAAGCACAGGTAAAGAGATGGTGAATATTATGCTTATAATTAATTTCCCAAATCAATGTATTAACTGATTTGGATCAAGTTAGAGGTTGCTCAGCCAAGGGCTCATGGCTTCACTAAACCGTGGGAGTAGTAGGAGAAATTGAGGAAGCTTGTAAGACAGTTCAGTTTGGCAAAGAATTGAGAGGCAGGAGGTCTTCTCTCTTCAGTAGGAGACCTTCTCTATCAGTTTCTAATGACAGGGAGAGTGAGCAGGGGAGTTAGGTTAGGGCGGGTCAAGAAATCATCAGGGGGCAATAGTTAGCTACAACAGAAGAGTTCAGAGGCAGGAAACAACAGACTGAGTCGACCTCCTGTTTTCAGAGTTCTTCTTTCATGAGCTCATAGGCCAATATTCTCATAGGTCTGCTAATGGTGAAAGACAGAAGTGTTTTTTGTCTCAAGTTAAGGGCTTTATCTTCTTTCATGTGGGTTCAACATTTTTATCAGCCTTAAGGAAAGCTTCATTCATAAGAGATGAGGAGACTTGGCTCTTCCTCAAATTCCCTGTATATCAGAAAGATATAACTGTGCTTATGTTAAGGACAGAGGGACAGAATGCTCCAGGTTGTGTCCTACTGCCTGCTCAGTCAACTACTTTTCTAGTAATTTTAAGCAATTAAACTGAAACAAGAAAAGGAAAACTTCCAAAGGCAGTGGCTATGCCGTAGCACAGATATCAGTCGTTTCAGTAATGGTCCTTGGTGTTCTTCTGTAGATGCATTTCAGACGTGCATGTAAAATTTCTGCTCTTCATGAGCAGTGGAGATGAGCTGCTGTTGGGATGCAGGTCAGTTCTGCTAGCATACCCATGAGTCTTTCTATTAATTCTATTCCTTTAGGAACTTGTCCCCTCCAACTTGTCCCTCCAACTTGTCCCACTCCAGTGAAAAGGAGTGTCTTCTCTTTCCTGAAACAGCATCCTCTCTGACAAGAATCATAGTTTCAACATTGTTTAATATTAATTGACCACAACAGTTTTTAATATTAATTGACCAAATCTTTGATCAGAACAGAGTTATTTACTGTACTTCCTCTTCCTGCTAGTCTTTAGGCACACTGAGTTCAAAAAAGAGCTAATTTATGTAGAAGTCTCCTAAAACATGGCTGCTTCCATAGTCTTAGAGTCTTCATAGAATACTGAATGCTTTAGAATAATTTGCAGGTGAAATTTAAAGCATTTTTTAATATCAACTGTAAAATATATGCGCAATAAATATCTATTCCTAGTTATTTTTAAATGTGGCAAAACTAAAAGCAGAAACACCTTTGTACAATATGGTGCTGCAGAACTTGTGCTAATCACACTGAAATGGAATATTATCATGGTTTCAACTTTGAACTGAAAAGAGCTTTTTTCTTCCTCTCTTTTATTTTTAATTTTTAGAATTTTTTCATTTCTGCCAAACTGTCAATCAAAGCTTATGTAATGGTGGTGGACCAGATTTCATTAAGCAGTAATTCAGCATGCATTACTGTTTATGGAAAAAAATACAGGTCACAAGCATCTTTTTTCTTCCCCCCCTTACTTAAAAGTGCTCTTTCTCTCATAGGTCCTTATCAATTTGAACTACTAGAAGCATCTTCTAAAGAATGGGAAAACAAAGTAACAGGTCTGTTTTCCAAACTTTTTTTTTCTGTTCCACCTAAAGTTGACAGAAGTAAAACCTTTATTTCTGTGGGAAATGTTTTCAGTGAAAACTCTTAGATACCATAGCCTTTGTGGCTCTGATTTGGTGCAGAATATAGAGTGGATGGACAGCAAGCCAGCTAGACTGAAATCTTTCTCTCTGCTACTCTAGTGCAGTATATATCATCTCTCTGTGGCTGACAGGGCCCATATATCTTGGGACTGGGAGGTGTCTTTCTCATAAATATGTCTGTTAGATAAGGGAAGATGCTACTCCTTTTCAGAACAGCAAAGAAATGAGCTTCAGAATGCAAGATCAGGCCTGTCACTTCAAATTAAATCTTGGCTCTCAGGAATCCTGCAGCAGAAGAAATACTTACCTTTATGGAGGACAGTGTTTAGAGAGCCAATTATCTATGTGTATTGTAGCTGGCAACAGTCATCATGAAGTGTTTTTCCTAAAAGAAAAATTCTCCATCCATATTGAAGATGTTTCATTAAGATGAGGATCTGGAGACAGCAAATTGTGGAGGGTGCTAATACATTTCTTTCCTACAAAAGTAGCAAACACCTTGCCAACTGTACTACTGTATTTCATTAGCTTTTCTGACTTGTATTACACTACTTCTTAACCCCATTGTGCCAGCTAATGCAGAAACAAAGAATAAAATCCAGCCCTTTTTTAGCTGAGCCCCTTTAATAGTTCTTGGTGGGGCATTCTCAAACATGAAAAACATTTGCATAAAAGAAAAATGCTGTATGTCTTTGACAGCAATCTGAACTGCAAAGAGAAATTACATTACCTGGAACTAGAAGTGATTTTACCTTAGACAACCTCCAACAGTCTGAGTCAGCAGGAAAACTGCTTTTGAGTTCTACACACACTAGAACAAAAAGTGCAGATTAGTCTCCAAAGAAATACAGTAATAAGGCTGTTCACCTAATAAACCCTCATAACTTCTGGAAGAAATTCTGCTCCTACTGAAGTAGGAGTAGCCTGCTTCCTACTGAAATGTATAGGATTTTCCCATCAAGTTCAGAGCAGCCAGTAACTCGCTATCAATTCTTAGAGCAATTTATGCCTTGCTGTCTCCCTTCCTGGAGTGTAAGAACATCTGTGCAATTCCTGATGTCTAGATTCAATGCTTTTGATAAAATTCAAGACATTTTAATCCCGTTCTGGTCAGAAAATTTTATGTCAGCTTTCATAGGTTGTTGGGAGGGTTTTTTGAATGTTGACTAGAGTATAGTAGGCATGCCTGTATGCTGGCTCATTTTTCAGTAATATGGTAACATTACTGCTGGAGAAGGAGCTAGATGGCCCTCTTGCTAGCTGAGGAAAATTAGACCATCTGAGTCTTTTCAAAATCACCAGATCAACATCACAGAGAAACAAGTAATATTGTTTATTGTTACTATAAGCACATGATTCCTACTGTCCAAAATCTAAATATTCATTGATCCTTCCCAGTTTTATTTTATTAATAAACTTATTGAATATTATATGTCTTCCCTTTCACACACACACAGACACAAACACACAAGCACACACACACAGAAGTCAAAAATTCAAGATATGGCTCCTCTTGAGTCTCTTTAGGAATGGATATCCTTTTTCTGCTGGTGTCATGCATAATTTCTGATTAATGCCAGTGCTGGTATCTCCAAATTTAAATTAAGTGCGGTAACTTTCAGGGAACCTTCCTTCAGTAAAGATGTCAGTTTCTTTTAACTTCTCTTTAGTCTCTACTCTCTTGAGAAACTTGACCTTTTCTCTCTTTAATGTATAAAAATGTTTTTATTAAAAAACTGGCTTAAGAAAAAGAAGCAGTTTGGCTAAGCCTTCCAATCAAAACTTTTAGGTCTTTTTGAAATCTCAGAAAAGGAACATGCCTATCAGATCATAATCTGAAATGTTTAAGTGACACAGATCCTTCTGTAGGGTTCAGCCAGATCGTGGAACCCTTCCTGTGGCTCCTACTGAATAGTCCTCAGAATTATTGAGTGTCTTCAACTGCCCTGGAAAAAAAATATTCAGTTATATCCAGGAATAATGTAGCTTGAGAAAAGATTGTGTCAAACAAACATTAGAAAATCAGGATTTATGAGACTTTTAATGTTCAAGAACAGAATCTGGGCATATGCATTTCTGGTGTTTGATTGTTAGAAAATGAAGAAAAGATATGAACATGGCTAAAGATGTGGCACTTTTCTAATCAGTAGGCAGACGGGAAGTGCAATTTCTGTGATACTGAATCTTCTGAGAATTTGTGGTTTTGTCCAGCTGAGTGTCTGGCCTGAACTTGGCTAGATGATAAAAAAGGAGATCTAATTTTTTGGCCTACAGTATCATAGAAATTGTTCAGCAGAAACATGAAAGCCAGCATGAGCTGAGCTGGAAAGCAAGAGGATATTGTGTAATAAATAGGAGTTGAGAAGGTGACTGGGGAATAACATTTTCCATTACCCCAATTCAAAGCAGAAAACTCAGCCTCAAGATTTTTTCTCCCTGTATGTTCTCCCTCTGTTTCTCAGAAGAGCACTCACTAAGTTCAGCTATAGATTCATTTTTCATTTCGTATGAAGATATTCACAGGCTGAATCATGAAGCTAAGTTCGTCACAATGAGCAGTTTTAAAGGAGCATATAACTGCCAAGAGTTCATGGTGGTTCAAGGACTTTGCTTTTACAGACTTCTGCAGAGATTAAAAGTTAGTTCCAACACAAACAGCCCTTTCACTATGCTCTCACTGGTGGTGACAATGAAATAAATTCTTCAGAAAGCACACCATTAATAATATCCTTTCCTTGTTTCCAAAAAGGACTATCTACTTTAAATAAGATGGATGCTAATTTTAGATACTTAAAACCAAAAATCATTGAGGAATAATGTCTTTAGGAGCCAAGGCAGAAGGCAGTTTTCTCTCTTCTACTGATGACTCACATCACGAGTTGCTGCACAGCATCATCTTCTCAGAGAAGAGGAATACTTCTGTTTGATTCTAGTCTTTGGAAACTGCCTCTTTTTTCTGCTTCTATTTCTAAGTACCCCAATAATTACAGTAGGCAGCCTCTGATTGCTTTGATATATCCCTGGATGTAGATTGACTTTTGAGACCTACACAAAAAAAAAGATTATACCTAGCAACTCTCACAAGCCTCAGAAGTGGATTTCAATACTGGGTTGCTTCACTAAAAGTGCCTACAAGAATGCCAGTAAGTGGAAATTTTGTTTGAAAGTTGTGTTTTTAACAGTTAGCAGCAGTTACAAAGCTACTGACAAAACAATGAAAACTTTAAAAAATGCTATTCTCCCAAAATAACAAGGCTTTCAGGTCACAGATGCAGCTCTTTTAGGAGATTCAATTCTAATTACTCCAAGCCAAGACCTACTCTTTGAAGATGACAGTAATCGTCTTGCCCGGAGAGGCCTTTAAAGCTCACTCATTTAGCCCTTTATCCCTTTCCTGTCTGATATTACCTTGCCTTGCAGTGTCTTCATTTGTTTTTATAATTTCTACAGCACCTTGTCAAAATCTGTTATACTACTTTCTGATATAAATTTTGAAAATTCATTTATCATTAAATTATTGGTGAGGAACAGATAAGGGCACTGAAAATTAGATTTGGTACTACTCTGAGATTCCCTAGTCTAGACAGAATCTGCTAGACCAAGGATCAGAGTGAGCATGACCAGAAATCTGCTGTGTTTTGAGGGCAGGATATCATGATGCATGGTGGATGGTGATAATCTGCATGTCTCAAATATGACACTGCTTTATGTAATGCAGATGTACCATAGTTCCCATTTTCAATAATTTCAATAATTAGGCCTTTAAATTATTTAAGTGAATCTTAATATATCAAATTATTTCAGATGATAAAATTCTCATTCTGAAGATTCATCTTCTTGGAAAGAGTGGGAAATGTTTAGTTCTGCAGTTCTTTTGAGGAACTAGTTTTGTTCCCTCTGCAGGACTCAAGCTGTTGATTTATAAAGCAGATTGGGAGCTGTACCCAGCTGTAGGTGTCTCCCATGCTATCACAATGCTCTTTCAGTGCACACACTGCTCTCTGCTGGAAGTTTTTTGTGCATGTATTTGATGTGAGAGACCCACTGAAACCTCTCAATCAACCTTTGGTGCCATCCGTCCTTTCTTGTGTATTTATGCTAGCAAACTGTATCTTTTAAATATGGGATAAGTAAGATCATGCACTGCTAATCTTTCTTCATCTACATCAGCTTCTGGTCTCATGTCTGGACATAAATTTTATCATCTGAAACAGTAGATGGCAAAACATTCCCAGGAGAGGTTCCTGTGACCACTCCTCATTGATTTGTCCATGGCAAGTCAGTTTAATTTCAAAGTGTGTTGTAATTTTTCTGATGCTTTTTGATCCTGTATGGACACCTCAGCATTTTCCTTCACCTTAAAAAGTTTATGGCATGTTGTTTCTGTGGAGTAAATTACAAAACTCCTACCATTTTTAACAAACACAAGCTGATTCTCAGTAGCACTGCCAGGTTAAAGATCTGTTTCTTTTTTAAATGGTACAACATTGACTCAGGCCTTGGCAGTGACATCTGGGTCAGGTGCTGCCAGTGTGTGTGAGCACATTGCTGCTTGGCATTCCTCAAGCATAGCTCTGTCTCTTGAGGCTGTGAGAACATTAGCTGGGAGGCATTAGCAAAGAATGGGTTAAAGTGGCTCTACAAGAGAAAAGACGTGGGAATAGGAATTGAAGTGGTTCCGTTTTTCACAGGATACAGCACAAAACTATGCCCAGAGTGTGGCTTCTGCTGCCTATTCCATCCTGTTTAACAACTGATGTTTTGAAACACCCAAAATTCTTTTGTGTATATTGCAATAAACTTTAGCCACTTTATATTTTTAACTATTTTTAAGAGCTGAAAATAATGCAGAAAATAACATTTTATTTGTTACTGGCTAGCTTCATGAACCGCTAGTGAACATACTGAAAAAATTCAGCCAGTGTCACTGCATGTGCTCAGTTAGTGGAAGATTGCTTTGCCTCAGGGCCACCTGACCTGTGCAAACCAAACCAAGTTTCTTGATTCAGCTGCTGTTTGGTAGGGGAAGGTGGCACCGGCATATCTGACGTCATGGAAAAGAAGAAAAGACATTTCTGGGTAAGGTGAGGAAGAAATCCTACCAGTACAGCTTGCTCTTTCTGATCAAAGTTCACAACTGGAATAATTAGTATGCATGGCCTTGGTCTTAAACCACAGATTTAATTTTCAAGGAATGCAAAATTATTCGAGTGAGTTTCACTACACTGACTTTATATCGAACAATTTAAAGATGCCTGAAATTCTCTGAAACTAATCAGTTTGGTGACAAGTGCTGAAAATATATACAAGGACTATGGATCATACTAAATTAAGCACTAATATACTGAGTTTATCAAGAAAATTCCATTTCAAGGACATCATAAAGAAAAAGTAATATCTTAGGTCTGAATAAGCTCTTCTGTTTGAGAAGCTGAGTGATTTTTTTAAATTTTATTCTCAAATCTGCCACACAATGACACCTGAGCATTAAGGCTCTGTTTAGTGGGTCCATTTATGTATGTAAGTACGTAGGAAAAAAATTGCAATTTCAAAACTAATGCTGCTAATATTGAAATGATATTTATACAAATATGTCTTGAAGTAGCATGGAAGCTGCCACTGGCATCTTTGTATGACTGCAAATAATGTTCAGTGCTACCTCTAGTCCACTTGCCTCTGGCAATAGCATTAAAACTTCTGCTGCTTTTGGAATTGCATCAAAAGTCATTTCTTCTTTTATCAAATTGTTTGTCACAGTGTAAAGGACATGGAATTCTTGTGAATATATGCATTTGCATGTGCCCAGTCTCTCAGCTGCTCATTCCTGTAAGACATCCTTGTCTTCTTTGAAACTCAGACTTTAAATGATGTATTTAGTTGTGTTCAGCATTCACTTGCAGTATTCATCAGAAAATCCAGAAAATTTGTACCAAGCTATTTCTAGGGTGAAAAAAAGTTAGTGATTTCCAGAAAATTAATACATTTTTAAGTACCTATTTATGTGTGGTAGATTGGACTGGTGGCACCATCTTCTAAAATTGCCCAGAAATTCCATTACAAAATCATTTTCTCTAGCTCATAACTTTACCAAACTTTAACTATTTGGCCTGAATTTTTGCATACTGGGTAATCTGCCTCAGGCTGAATCTTTCTGGAAAATTTCAGTCAAAATTACTATTTCCAAGAACTAAATTAGGAGAAAATACATCATTCTGTCCATATCAAAATGTTCTAGTTACCTCTTTTGTGTGAAATTGTAATGATTTGAAACAGAAACATAAAATTTGGAAGGAGTGACTGAAGTGTCCAGCCTGTACTCTTTGTTGTTGACGTGGAACTGCATCTTTAACAACTTAAGACTTTAAAAAAGGAAAAAAAAAAAAAGAAAGGCAAAGATGAAAAAAAAAGACCAGAAAGAAAATATCTCAGTCTGCAAACTAGAGGATTGTGAGGCTTCTGAAGTCACAGCTCTAGAAGGCTGCTACATGTACTGAGGGAGATTCCAGCTTGAAGTGAGCTGGGCTTTTCTTTGGAGTAGATCAAGTCAGGGACTGGTACCAAGAGTGCATGTGATGAGAGCTCAGCACTGTCAGTTCTGGGTGTCCTTGCTCAAGCTGTGCAAGGGACAAAGCTCTCTGTTTTCAGAACATAGATGGCCAGAGGTGTTTACAGGAGGAGAATGTTAGGACAAAGAGTTTGGTGGACCACACTGAGACTTGAAGCATCTGTCTGTAAGGAGGGAAATAGAGGTCACAGGAACAAGGATATAGGAAAATAGGGCTGTGGGATGACCCAGTTGTTTGACCCAAATGAGTCCTGTGCAGGGCTAACTTTTTGGATTGGATGTTGAATGCCAAAGGACCATGAAAGCAACTTGAAAGCAGAAGTCCTGTGAAAAAGTACTGTGCAGTCCTGTAACTAAATATTGTAATAATGCCCATATTCATCAGTGCTGCATTACAAGTACAATTTTTAAATTTATGAATATGTGCAAGCTTATTACTGGAATGGGTATTATATTTTTAATGCTGTATTTTAGTGTGCAATGTAAATGAATTCCATGGTTTCCAGTGTTAGGTTCTTATGACCTTCTAGATTTGAAAAACTGAACTTTATACCTCACTGGAAGACTGGTAGGCTTTCCTTCTGATTTATATAATGTTCACATCATAACCCATTTGAGTGGCAATACATCAGACTTCATCTCACCCATGACAGAAAGTGCTATTCTGGGCTGAAACTCCAGGTAAATATGGTTTCCAAAGACAAAAGCTAAATAAATCAATTCCTTTTAATTTTTAAATTGAAAGGCATTTATCCAGGCAAGAGTAGTGTTTGCTCTAGTGAAAGAAGCAGTTCATTATTATGGAAAAGGCTCTTGGATGCAAGAAATTAAAAGTGCTGAGATATATGAGTTATAAACCTCTTCTGTGGGAAGAAGGTTAGAACTGGACAGAAAAGTAAGTCAGGGCTAGTTCCATTCAGCTGCTGAGATTGATTCCTTCACAGCCTGGGCTGAACGGAGCAGAAAAGAGTCTAAACCAACTTTTAATTCAGCAACATTTATGGAAGAATATAGGTTAGAATGGACATTGGAGATCATCTGGTCCAAACCTCTGCTGGAAGCATGTGTTAGTAGAAATACAAGAAACCAAATTAGGTCCTTATGCAGAAAACAAAACAAAACTTTTTAGACATTCTAGCTAAATACTATTTTTCTTATAAGAAACTACTCCCTTTGCAAGCAAAACACATTTTTGAGGTCAGCAGATCAGTTTATATCTTATGTCATATGAGAGCAAACAATGAGGGAAGAATTAGTAAAATTCTTAATACAAGAAACACAAAGTGTGCGATTCTTGAAAACAGCTGTTCTGCTATTAACATTCCTCAGACACTGAATGATTTTCAACGTGGCTTTAAGCCTTGCCAAGTTAATTGACATTATAGCTGGGTTGGTCAGGACAAAGACTATTGGAAAAGGGGTCTTATTATTCTTCACATGGGTCAAATGAGGGCAAGTCTTAGCTGATCTGTGACCTGAAAGGTTAAATGTTTGACCCCATCAGATTGTCAGGATGGCAAAGAGAGCAATAGAGACTGAGAGAGCTGCTGGGTTAAGCAGCAGTAGTTCACCCATACTGTCCTTTGCACAGTTGCACAAATATAAACAAAAAGGGAAGAATCTGTTTCTAAGGTGTGATACAATACAGCTGAGAAGAAGTTTTGTAACAGACACAGGCTCTGTCTCTGAGAAGTTGATATCATCCAAATGCTCTCTATATATGAAGATACCTTTGTGCAATTTAAAAATCTTTAACTACTGTTTGATTCTGATTTGTGTTTAAAAAGAATGTTTGCAGCAGTATGTAAGCATCAAATAGTGTAATATAAATATCATAGCATACAAACCTTCAAAAACATTTGACTGTTATCAATGCTTAAAAACAAATTTCTGCTATGACTTATCAGCTGGCCCCATAGCAAAAATTATGGGATAGTTTAAAACTCTCCTACCTTTGTGCTAATCAGAGTGTTTAAAACTGTTAGTACAGTATGCTTGAAGGCAAACATAAACATGAAAGTTTATGCTGAAAAATTCCCCAGCTACTTTCCTATTGGTGAGACACAAATAAATCTGTGTGGTCCATGTTTTCAACATGGTTGATTTTTAAATAATAATGGATCTGCATGCACCCTATTCTGCTGTAAAGACTCAGTAGTTTATGAAGTGTGAATCTGGGGTTGTGTTAGCAGTGAGTGCTTTGAACGGCAAATGTTGGACTGCTGTAATGGAATTAATGTCATTTAACTCCAGCTACCTGAGATACATCCATTAGATCAGATTAGAGACTGAGGGGAGACCTCCTTGTGGTTCTCAGCATCCTCATGAGGGGAAGACTGGGAAGGTACTGATCTCTTCACTCTCATGAGCAGTGACAGGACTTGAGGAAGTGGCATGAAGCTGAGTCAGGGGAGGTTTAGCTTAGATATCAGGATAAGGTTTTTCACCCAGAGGGTGACTGGGCACTGAAACAGGCTCCCCAGTGCAGTGGTCATAGCACCAAGCCTCTCTGTGTACAAGAAGCAATTGGAAAACACTCTCAGGCATATGAGAGTGTGGTCCTTGGGGTGTCCAGTGCAGGGCCAGGAGCTGGACTTGATGATCTGCATGTGTCCCTTCCAACTCAGAATAGTCTATGATTCTGATTCTAAGTTTGTGTGAGCAACCAGCCTAGTTCTGGAGGACAGGTTGCATCCTCAAATTTGTGTGAATCACTGTCTTCCTTAGCCCAGGACAATTCAAACATCACTATCCAATATCCAACAAACTATCCTGTTGAACAGGGACGTGGGGAATTTCAGCAGAAGACCTGTTTGGGTAAGCAAGTGATTCTTAGCCTGTCAGTGAAAGGGATCTAAATGTAACCTGCAACAGCTGAAGAGGAATTAGGAACAGTCAAACTCTTCTGGATAGACACAGTCAATATAAGAGAAAACCAGCACAAACTGCAGCCCAGGAGGCTCAGCTCAAATGGAAGAAGTAACTTTCAAAATCAAGTAGCATGGCCCCGGAACAAGTATCCAGAGAAGAGAAGGCAATTTCTCTGGAGATTTTAAAGATCTGACTAAAATGAAACCAACAGCCAACCTGAGCTGGGGCTGTGAGAAGGAGGATGGAGTAGACAGAATTTCTGTCATTTTAGAAATGTCCTTGGACAAGTATAAAGAACGCATTTCTCTACTTATGTTTGTTAAGACTGGAATTTAACTAAGCAGAGGATTTTGATGCTGAAGAGGGAATAGGAATGTGCTTATTTCTCCTTAGTTCTGACTGAGAACCAAGTTCACTCATTTTGCTGTGAGAGACCTAGACAGCAGCTCCCTACTGACTCACTGCCCAGGCAGAGGCTGGGCTGAGTGTACAAGGGAACGGACTGCCAGGCAACATGGGGAACCCTATGTGTTTTGGGGAAGAGATTCAGAGTGGCTTGGGGCTCTGTATTGGCAAAATTCCTGTGAATGTCTAAATGTTTTGGTCTGTCTAGGCCAAAGGCCCTATAAGGGACAATGGAATGACTGCAACTCTGTAACTCCTTAGAGCTAGAGATCTGTAGTCCCTAAGAAAAACAAAAACACTAAAACAATAACCAGCAACTGCTACATATATACTTATTACCAAATTTTTAACAGTTTAAGTTTTTCACAAAATTTTAACATTAAATATATTTTGCATGTTGCCTTTTAAAAACTCCATCATTATTACAGCTACTCTCACCTGACAGATCAAACTTTTTTCTCCATTCAGTCTCTGATTTCTGACTGTACATTCCTTCATTATTTGCAGTACTTGCTAATTAAGTGCTATCTGCAAACTTGGATGCCTTTGCTTTCCACATCTCTGTTACGTTATATTTGCGTAAATATTTAAAATCTGGACCTCTAACACTGACTCCTGTCATCTACTACTGACATTTTAGCTTGAATACTTTCCATTTATGACTACAGTAGATTTCCTACTAATGCAGCCAAATTTATGTTTAAGCATGCCAGTTTTCTTCCTCTCCTCTGACTAGAGCAGAGAAACTTGGTAGCAAGAATCAGACAGATTTCATGCATTTTTAAAAAATAATTTAAGCGTCAAAACCAGCAGGTTTTTAAGCTGTATGTTTCTTTACTTCTGTTGAAGGTATTGATCACTTTCAAATTATTTCAAACCTAATTTGTGTCATGTGAGATACATTGTCTTTTGCCATTTTTTCATCAAGTTCACTATTCCAAAACCTCTTTGTGATATTTCTTCATGCATAAGACCCTATTTCCTTTTACATCTTGGTATGCACAACTGCGCAACTGGCATGCACGACTTCTGACTGTATAGGAATACATACACAGCACATATTCACATTCAGGATGTAATAATATTATTTGGAGGAAATATGTCTTCTTTTTTTTTTTTTTCTTGGAAATTCCCTATCATTTAAATGCATATCTTGAAGTTTCAAGTTATAAAAATAAACTTACTTCCTCTAAAACTCTCTACCATGCAGCTGTACTTGTGTATATGCCAACTGATCCATCAGCCTTCCTTTCAAACCACTTCAAGCATCTGCACATCCCTAGGGATCAGTGGTCTTCCAGAAAAGGTGCAGTTTCACACATGGAGCTTCTTCACATCCTTGCTTTGTGTAAAATATCCTTGTCTTATTTATACTTCTTCAATATTTGCCTCTAAATATACCTTCCTTGGCTTCATTTAAAGAGTGTGTTTCTATATTTACATTACTGATAATTTATGTTAGATACAAAAATTAACTTTCTTTTTTGATGCACATTTGCTGGTTTTCACTTCGTAGGGGTGTAAATTAAATTCTTCAGAAGTACTGAGCAGTTTGTCATTTGCCCTAGACAAAACCGGAAGTCACTATTGTTATGAAGAAATATAATTTTTTAATGAAAGATTGCCTAACACAGCACTTCATAGGCTATCCCAAACAGTGCATGAAGTATCACTAAAAGTAATTCTGAGGTGTAAGTACTTATGTATGCTTTACATAGTGACAGAAATACTTCAGTACCTAAGACAAAGGATAACAGGATATTTTAAGCAGCATTTTGAAAAGAAATGTTGTAGACAAATTTAATTTAGAGTATTTAACAAGTGCAGTTCATATTGAATATGAAACCTTTTTTCAAGTAAAAGTGACAAGTTAAACAGTATTTTTTCCTAAAATATTTTTTAACAAACCAAAATCATGTTCTTGAAACTGCCTTAATATATAGTAAGAATATACTATACAGAGAAAATAGATTTAATCGCTCCTCTTTCTTCCCCATAACATGATCATTTACACATATTTCAAAGGCCATTGTCTTTCAAGATTCTCACTAACTCACTTCAGCCAAATTCATATTCTCATGAAGAAAGGAGTTTTTTGTTATGATTTGATTGTCAACTCTGGCCACTTTATCAGCTGTCTGCCAGGTTATCTCTAAAGCTAAAAGAAGATTCTTCAAACGAAGAAGTTATGAGCCCCTGGAAATAAGGGATCTTAACTATACACCTCACAGTGTGGGGATTAGTCAGAAGCAGTATGAAATATGCTTGCTGCATAAATATCCTTTTGTATCTGGACTTTAGCAGAGCAATATAGTACAGCTGAACATCACACTTTTCCCATATAATTACCAGGGCCATCATGGGTCTTTGCTTGCATTCAATTCATGTTCTCACGTATGTTTGTCAGTAAAAATAAAGAAACAAATCACATACACTGAGCTTAAACTAAAAAAAAAAAAGAAGTCAGTTTTTAGAAAAACCACTGAGCTTATCCTTCTGACCCACCACCGCAGTCTAGCTGCTGGAGGGCTCCCAGTGAGGAGCGTTAAAGATGATGCAGGGCACACAGAAGCAGCACTGTTTCCACACTGGAAACAGCATGGTGGCCTCTTCAATGTCGGCACATAACCACAAATTGATTTTGAAGTCTCAGTTTGAATGTCTAAGCATGACTAACACCTAGATAAGGCTTTTGACTATAATCCAAGTCTGTTCTCAGAAGCCTCTCAGGAAAGCATGCAAAGACACTTCCAGTTATTATGAGGAGTGTGTCTTTGCTACCAGAGTATTGGCTGCAGAAATATCCTCTGAAAAGGCATGTGTGTGGGCAGTACACCTCTGCCCATTGTTCTCCAGTCTGCTTCTCTGGTTTATACAGCTGTACACAGTGGCTTGAGCAGGCAGAATTCACATGGCTGTTATCTATCAATAATCAGCATCACTTGTTGCAATTACATAAGAACCTGCTGTGATGGGGAGTTGTGGGACAGCTGTCCCCTAAGGCTATGCCCTAGGGCTAAAGAGAGGTTATGTCTCAATACAACTGTCATATGATTAATTTAATAATGTATTACATGCCATGCTTCCTGAATGTTCCATTGTGCTCTCTTTTGTCCTATCAAAGAGCTATTCAAAGTAAACAGTGACCTCATCAATACCATCTGAAACTTACAGTAAATGGAAATCTTCCAAAACCATAATAGAAACCATATTTCAACAGATGTAAAAAGCAAGATGAGGAGTGAGACCTAATTTGGATGTGAATGTTACAATACTTGATCCTCGACTTGGCTTTGCTCAGCCTAATCTTTTTGCTAAGTGCATTAGGCCTTTTTCATATGGGGATCTAGATTTTAAGAAAAAGAAAAAGAAAATCACTGCTTCAGCTTTCTGCAACATTCATGGCTTGGTGAAGAAGAGAGAAGGAATTTTACCTCAGAAGATAAAAAAACAAAGCTGAAAAAATTTGTCCTGCAGGAGAGAGGAGCATGAATATGGTCATGAGTGGGATTTTCAAACCTGCAAAGGTATTTGAAAAACCCAATTTTTTATAAAAGTATTCGTTAGCCTATTCATTCATGACCTTCAAAATGCCACCCTTCAAAAGCATGCAAGGATTGCTAGAATAGGAACAAAGTTTCTATTCAGGCTTTTTTAGATTGATCACAGCCTACAAGCCAAGTAAAATAAAAGATCCTATCAGAACATCTTTGTGTTAAGCTGCAGGTGCTTGATTTCCAACTTGGAGAAATAGTTGTTTTTGCCTTGATCGTATACTTGGATTCTCTTTATCTCTGAAACTCAGTAAATTTCCCAGACTACAGTTCTTTTTATTTTCTAGATAGAGAGAAACACTAATTTAAAGAAAAAACATCAGAGGTTTACACTTTGATTTGGGATCTACACATTCAACAAGTATTTAAAAAGCAACACTTTTTAAAATATTAATGAATTATAGGCTTGGATTCCAGTTAGATGTCTTTATTTTGGTTGAATTTTTTTTACCTGTAGATTAGTATCTCATATAATAAATTTTAAGGCAGGTTGCATTTTCTCTTGAAGTTCTAATGTGTTCAGAGTACTGAACAGAATACTGTGATTTCTATCACATTAATAGAAATCTCCTATCAGAGTTGTCCATCACTGCTGTAATATCCTGTCATGAAATCTGTGCTGCTGGTGATGTAACAGTGCTTACACCCATTGGGAAAATATCTGAATAAATAAAAACATGAAAAGAATGAAAAAAACATGTAAAATAAACTAAAGATGTGGTACACCCAGCAAAGCCTTGGTTTCCAGTATTTTGGCAAACACTCTGATTTTCCTTATCTAATTTTAAAACCCAGAAGAGATAAACAATTGACCTGCAAAAAATAATATATAAACTTTATATAGTCTAATATATAGTCAAAAGTGGTTTCATTATATTTGCCTGTTTTTCTATATTCATATTTCCATAATATATCTTGTATCTGACAGAGAGCCACAGCCATTCTAGGTGGGTGAGATTTATCCCTCAGAGTGTGAAGAATGTCTAGTAAGTATGCAAAAGGTTTATTACATTTCTTGAAAATTGGTATCTCCCTTAAGAAAATTATGGTTACTTGTGATATTGGAAGAGTAGTATTTTGTTGTTTTTTTTTTTTAATAGCCATTAAAAAATGAAGAAATCTCATTAGAACACGCGTGCTTTTTTGTCAACTCATGGTCTGCTTGCTCATGTTTTTATCATTCTACAAGATGTAATCCTTTGTGGACAGCACACTCCCTCCACTGGCTTCTGTATCCCTGAAGAAGATGCTATTTCTGGTCTCAGTAGCATTTTAATTTTAGAACAAAATAAGAAAGAGGATTTCAGGTAGGTAGAGAAGGGTGTACAAGAAAATAAGATTGTACATTGTGATAAATACCTGGATCTGCACAGTTAGCAGCTATCCTGGAAAAGAAGGCTGTAAGCGCTTGTGTGTCTGTCTATTTTCTGTTGGCATTATTCACAAAAATCAATAGTATATATTCTTCTAAATAATAATTTCTAGACAACCTGAAAAATACTATATGCTACGTAGCAAGATCTTGATTCAATGGAAGTACAATTATTTTAAGGCTGTGTAATTTCATATTCTGTTCTTAAATTGTATTTGTTGCAGAATGGGGAGAATTTTCTTCTTTTATTTAGGCCTCACAGCATGAGAGCAAAAGGCTTTTTCTTGGAACAGATCCAAAATGGTGTAAGTTTATGGTACTCTATGTCTCTATTCCATGTTTTTCAGTATTTTCCCCACCCCAGCTGTGTATCACAGGATAAGTGCTGTTGTCTGTGTAGGGGGTCTGGAGGGGAGTGACATGCCAAGCTAGAATACAAATTGGCAGATTTCAGTAAATAAACATTACTTCTTCATTTTAGAGTCTTCACTGGTTCATCCTGTGGGGTGGCTTTTTCCTCTCACTCTGCATTGCTAAGAAATTGTATAGAAACTTTCCTTTTGTCCAATTCTGTCAGCATTGCTTTCTTTCAGCAGAATGACTCACTGTTGATCTGGATTCCCTGTGTATGGAAGCTCACAGCTCTGTGAACAAACTTGCTCTCGTGTTAGCCTGACATCATCTTTATTACGTCTTTCTTGTCACTGACATTAAACAGGACAGGCCAAAGGAGACTACCTGTGTCTCGTCATTTCAGCAGCACTTTGACAGTATGCTCTGCACACTTTCTACCATATTTTCCCTTTGACCCCATTCCTTCTCTGACAAAGCTATATAGTAAGTCAAGCACTTCATGGGTATCAGGTTTTTAGCTCCAGTTAGGATTTATATCCACCACATTTCAGCTCAGATGATCACAGGGCACAGAGGCAAAAAATTTGCATATTTATTAACTTCTGTGGAAGAAAACATCTCGTCTAAGTAATGTGATTCACAGTTAAACTTATTTTCTCTAATAAGCAGGATTGCTTTCACTCACTTAGGTCATCCCTGAGCTCTGTTGTGCGTGCTGGTCTGGAGGCCCACGCTGGCCTGGAGTCTCATTTTCAGCAGCCAGCAGTTGCTCCAATGTAATTTACCATAACGCAAGGAACTTCTCTTTCCTTTTAGCTTCACCAGGATTGCATTGGGATGCAAAATGACTTTCACAAAACCTCCTCAGGAGGTCTTTACCAGGAACTTCTACAGTGCAGAGTAGTCCAGTAATGATCTTGCTTTAGACACAATCACCAGTCCTGTGGTGACCGTCACTCTTGAGGTTACAGCTCACCGCAAGCTGCTGACAGGAAAGTTCATGGAAAACAGCATAAGGAGCACATTAAAAAGAAGTCCTGACCATGAAAGATGTAGCAAAGTAGTAAAGCTACCAGTTCAGGTGAATGGTGGGTTTACTATCTTTCTACCAAAGCCCAAACTCATCCCATCACCACCTCCACCACCTCTAGGGAGACCTCATTACTTTGTAAGGTTTCACATGACATAGAAGAGGCACTGAACTGTTGTTAGTCAAGTTATTTGTATCCATCTCAGTTATCTAATAAGGGTTTACCTGGGAGGTGAGTGTCTGACCTCCATGGGAAGTGTTCAGACTTTCCCCAAAATGGGACACCTTTTCTTTCCTCTTAATATCTTGAACACATGGCTGGTTGACAGGCTGAATTCAAGTCCTACAGGGGAGTGGAAGCACATTCTTTGGTAAAAGGACCTAGTAGTCTAGTGAAAAGCCCTGGATAGGGCACACTGTTCTTCACTGGGCAGGAATAGGAGACATTACACAATATGCCCACAAATGAAAATAAATCTGCTTTCATATGGCTACCTCAAGGGAAAATGTCTAAACCAGTAAAATTGTCTTCCCAACAGCTTCAGCCCTATCAGACCTATGTCCTTACTTGAAGGATACAACCTGACTAGTTGCTGTTGCCTCTTCACATCTCCCTTCCTTAATACTTAAAAAGTGACAAATGTGGTCAACTGCAAGTGAGGAGCACTGAGTTCTGACCACAGTCAAACAAGTTACATATGTTAGCAATTTAGCAATTAGCAAGGTAGCAATTGCAAGTTAATAGGGCCCTATTTTTCTTCATCTGTCTCAGTCTCTTGCAACTCTGATCAGAGTCCCACACTAAGTCCACAGTACAAGCTAAAATGTGTTTCCATTGTGACTTCGCAGCCACTGACCAACTCAGTAAGGGATGATATGTAAACTGTTGTTGCAGACAACAAGTTAATGCAATGGGCATGACATCTTATAGATGCCATATATTACAAGTACCATACATGAGTTGGATAATGGCTATGAGATAAAATTTTTTTCTATAAAAATATGTAACTGCCCATTCAGGGAAAAAAAAGTCCACCAACTAAAAATGAATAATGTATTCCTAAAAATCGCCAAAAGATTACAGGAGTAGGAGATGCTTTTCACTGCCACTTTATTTGATAAAAAAATTAACCTCCTATTTTAAAACTTTCATCTTAATATTTTTATTTTTTTAACAGAAAGGGATTCTATAGGCACTCCATAAGGAATTTTGCTGGGTATCCCAAAGATGTGCATACTTTACACTCTATTGTTCTCTCTCTATGCATTTTACAGGTTAAAAAGAACATGGAAGGAACTGTATGGTTCTAAAGGCCACATCTGGCTTGCCTGTTTTACATCTGCATCCTATTGGGCCATGCCAATTTTCTAGTTCTGAGGAGGAAAAGCATATTCACATTTTCATAACCATCACTCTTACATAACAATAAAGTGGCATGTTCGAAGGTAAGAGAATTAGTTTCACAAAAGTTGTATTTCATTATTTTTGTAACAGTTCTCCTTCATCAGTACAAGAGAGAAATTAATGCCATATAATACACAAAGTCCTCTGCATGACCAGGGTTCAGGTGCTACCTGCCTGGCCTGGTCCAGGCCATTATTGCTCCTGCCACAGAGTGATACCTTTTCTGATGTGTTTCCTTCTCAGAATCCTGTGCCAGTGTTGAAGGTATTATAAGCAATGTTGTCCTTCATTTCAGTTATGCGAAGGAATTCTAAAGGAAGAAGAAATTTCTTTGGTATTTTATGGTTCAAAGTTGGGATGGAGAGGATCAGTGCCAACACCATCCCACCTCTCCTAATATCCAAATGACAGCACTGGTACCCAGAAACATGCTGCACACAGCAAAATAATCACTTTTATAGTAAAACATAAGCCTTTTATTACAAATAGAAGAGACTGGAAAAGTTCTGACAAAACCTTTTCTGGTAGGAATTTGTTGGCTCAGGCAGATTGAAATCTGTTTCTGAGACACTGGTATTTTCCTCTGGGTCTCTCAGAAGCCTAGAAGCTGCACAGCTGGAATGGGTTTGGGGCTCCAGCAGCTGAAGGAGGCAGCTCTGGGAGAGGTCCATCAGGAGCAGCCTTCAGGGCAATCCCTTTCCTAACCTGTCTTAAGAAAACAGCACTCACACTACTAATGCTTTGGGGAAGCCCAGAGGCTGACCTGCTCCCATACAGAAGCTTCACTGCCTTTCACAGACAATTATGAAATGTTCAGCTTTTGTTACCAAGTGGAACAAACTCAGATTTCACAATAACCAAAATCCTGTGCGAAAGTCAATTAGTTCTCTCTGCAAAGCTGAAACTATGACCACATACTTCTCACTCACTTGTAGCACCTGCATGAAGATGTCAGTGCTGAAAACCTGGCAATTCTGGTGAGGTTGTGATCAACATAATTGGAGATCAACCTCTTGAATATAACCTGTAGAACTCCCTGATGCTAGAAAGAATAAACAAGGATGACACTAGATATTAGATGATAATTAATATTGTAACTTAGAATTTTCTTGCATTTAAAGTTTTAAAATGTGCCATTAATGCAAACATGAATAATCTCAGCGGGAGGCAAGCAGAAAGATTGCAATTCTTTTCAATGAAATAATGGATTTCGGACTTCTGCAATACTGTATATGCAAATACATCTGAACTAAAAAGAATATCTACAAACAAACCGTGTTGAAGTTTTAAAAGAGAATTCATAGAGTCATAGAATGGTTTGGATTGGAAGGGACCTTAAACATCATTCAGTTCTAACTGCTGTGGACAGGGACACCTTCCACTAGACCAGGCTGCTCAGAGCTCCATCTGACCTCCAGGGACAGGAGGTGTTACCACAACTTCTCTGTGTAACCTGTGCCAGTGTCTCACCACCCACACAGTAAAGAAGTTTTTCCCAATGTTTAATCTAGACCTAAGCCACATCTCATTTTTTTAGTGGCTGTCAGTCTGAACTTTGGAGAGAAGAGCTGGAGCTGATAGCCTTGGTGGGTGACCACTGTCTTGTGATGGAGGGGTCTGTTCTTAGGCTGGTTATGAACAAGGTGTTTTCAGTACACAGCTGATGCCAGTCTGCAAATGCCTAAACTGATATATGGAGTCTTGTAGGACATAGTTTTGTTGAATAATTTTATTATAATCACTCAATCAAATGTAGGAGAAATGCCTTAAAATTTATTAATTTTTTTTGTGGAACAATTCATTGAAACCTATAGAAGGAAGATCACTCTGCACTAAATACTTGAAGTTTCAAACTTAAGACAGCTGAACTTCAATTTCTAAATGGGGCCTCTGTTCCTGAATATATCTGGTTTGCATTTGAACATTACTGCATCTTAAAGTAGTTCCAGTTCATTAACAGGAATTATGTTTTGTTACTTAAATGATACAGTTAAAATAAGCTTTTATGGAAGACCCAGGTAAATATATTGTCCTTTATTCTGTGTCATTTTTCTTCTAAAGGTTTTTGCGGTGTAGATTGAAGATTTTGTATGAAGACAACTTTAGGAATGTTCTATTACTAGATTTAAAAGCAGCAAAGAAGTACAAAAGTTGTTTTTATGTATCTGAGAAGTAGACTGATACAGATGTTACAGTAATTAACCTCATTGCTCAATCAGTGACCCCTTGTATTGAGCCTAGAGAGCAGAATTAGGTGTTCACATAGCACAGTAACACTTCTGAAATATATGGAAAACTCTAATTCTGGCCAATAAGGAATTTGGAATACTGTATTATGGTGTGTAGGAATATCCTATATTTCATTATAGGAATGTTGAAATCCTGAATGCAAACTTACTAAACTTTGATCTACTATGTGAACCCTAACCTCATAAAGCTACTCGTCAGAAAAAAGTGAAGCTTAGAGGAAGTGTACTGAACACACATGAAATATGTTTTTCCAGGGTGAATAAACAGCAACATTGTAACAAGGTTATTTTCATGTTTCCTTCTTTTATGACTAATGATTTTTTTTTTTAATTATTGAATGGGGCTTTCATATTTCTCAAGATATTAAAGAACCTCCCCCTCTCAGAGTCCTTAGAGATTTGCAGCCAGCCTTACTCAGAGGACATTCCAGACTTGTCACTGCACAGCTGCTCTTGGCAGTCAGCCCTCCATGCAAGATCTTTGCCAAAGCATTGCTTGGACCCCCCAACCACTCTGCTGAAATAAAAATTAGTGCTATGAATTTTACACAACTGCTAAATAATTTTTGGCCTTAAAATTAATTTTATTTACTTCAGTTATAAAATATGCTGTATCTTTGACATCACAGAATTTGCTTCTCCAGCCTGCTGTGTTAGCTGACATTGATATCTTATATTCCAGAAGTAGGCTGCCAGGTAACATAAGCTTTAAGTTCTTACATGGCAAGAAACAAGATTCATTACATTTGTTTAGCTGCATGCTTGCTTTTTCCACAAGTACTTATCCACTTTGGAGAGTCTTCCCTTTCTATATCTTTGAAACACTTGCTTCAACTATCAAAGATGTAAAGAAACAGAATAATAAACCTTACCTGAAAAAAGTTTCTTTTCCTTTCATATTGAATTCCATTGTGATAATTCCATGGGTCTGGTCCCAAGGTATTTGATTCCAATCGGTGAAAGGCAAAGAGGTGTGTATTTCTTTTTGTCCTCTCTAGACTTCATAGAATGGTTTGGGTTGGAAAGGACACTTGAAAATTCTAATCCCATCCTTCTGTCATGAGCATGGACACCTTGCTCAAAGCCCCATCCAACCTGGCCTTGAACACATAAACTTATAAACTTCCTGTTCTGTGTGAATACCAAGAAGTTTGATGCATGTTCTGATAAGGCAAAAAAAAAAAAAAAAGAAACAAAACCAACAAACCAAACTAGATTGGAAATTATTTTTTAAAAAGCTATGCTAGGGTTTTATGCCTTGGGCATTTCCAACATCTATTCTTTGTAATTTTTAACATCCTCTAAGTCTGGAGCATTTGGAACCAAAACACCAGGGATTCTTCCTCTACAAGTTAAAAATGCCCAGTAAAAATATGGCAATAATGCTTAGAGAATTTTCAACATAGTTTGATAATAAAATTTATGATATATTCTGCTTTTTTTAGTACAAAACAAACTTTCTGGTTTATTTGTTAATTTTTATTTGTTTTAAAGTTAATGTGGTCCAAGTGAAAAGAGAGATCAGAAAAACCTAACAAATCTTTTCTGCCTCTAGCAAGAAGAGCACAAGGCAGTAAAAGTGAAATCTTGTCCCCTACCAGTACAAGGTCAAGGGATTATATTTGAGCCTAGCTGCACAACATCCTTCAATACACCATACTGATATACTAAACTAACTGTGAGGCTATGCCTAAATGCTGGGAAGGAATCCATGTCTGCCTCTTTCTTCCTTTTTTTGGTAGATTGCTTCTCTGCCATGGGTTTCATCCATGTCCTGTGTTCTACTCATACAGTAGAGGAGCTTTTTTTAAGGCCAAACTCAAGGTAACATTTTAGGAAAAGACCAATTTTTTATCAAAGGATTTTTTATCAATACTGATTTAAACAGTTATTCTAAGGGATGTCTTAGACAATATTGATTAGTGAGCAGTAAATGTTTTCAATGGCAATTACTGGAATATATGTGAGCTTCTGAAGCCGGAAACTGAAGTTCAAATTCCTAACAATTGCTAAGAGGTTGCATTAGACCTTTTTCTCCTTTGCTATGGTACCATTGTTTTTGTTTGTTCTTAGTACCTGAGTATCTTGCATGTGGTTATTTTAGTTTCATGACTTATGAAATGTAAACAAATTCTAAATCTGATTAATTCTTAAAAAATATGTAGTATTTAATAGAATTTTTGGTTTTAGGCATGGACCTAATAAGGCTTACCTTCTTACCACAGTACTCTGCCTGTGTCATCTGGATCTTACCTAATCAGCTTTTGAACTTTCCTCTTGTAGTAGTAAGATCAGAAACCTGCAATAAGAAAGTGTTTATTTTTATTTCCTCTGCTCAAATTGCAAGTGCTATACATTTATTCCCTATCTCCAAATTGTCAGCTCTATCACCAACCCAAATGGAAAATCATGATTTGAAAAATGAAAAGACAAACAATACCAGGAACAAATTTCTCCAAAACAAACTTTAGTTCATTTAGAACAGGATGACTCAACCTTCCCTGATAAAAAGTTTAGTGACTCTTTCACAGGGGAATCAGAAAATTCTCAGAATGTACTTTTATACCACCTCCTGTAATGTAGGGATTCTTTTTCCTTATACAGCTTGTCCTGTTTGTCACTCACAACTTCTACTCATGATTAAATATTCCTGTTTATTGACTCAGCCTGCTACGTAAGTGACCTTTACAGCTGTGCTGATGTCTTTGTTGTCCTGACTTCAAGTCTGAAACACAACAGATGTGTACTGGAATTCCTCTTGTGCTTTTTCTTCTTCTTCTTCTTCTTCTTCTTCTTCTTCTTCTTCTTCTTCTTCTTCTTCTTCTTCTTCTTCTTCTTCTTCTTCTTCTTCTTATCACCATCATCATCATCATCATCATTTATGTCTATGAATACTTTGAATGGAATAGCATTCTAAATCACAGGAGACGGGAGAGTTACCTGATATGTTGCAAACTACTTTTCATTCTTTATGGAAAAGACCACAGACTAAGGTCATTTTAAGTCTATTCTAAATCTTAAGTGATTCCTTTAGGCTTTTCAGCCAGTTCAGCAGTTGGTTTCTCTTTTATATGTTAAAAATCCATAAAATTCCAGGCATTATTGACACATTAGTTCTTATAATTTTTTAAGAGCATTTTAAAGAGCTGACCCTGAACTTGTGTGCTGCTCTAGCTGGATCCCTAAAAATCTATGGAGCCTGATCTGAGGATCCTTGAGGAGCTGGCTGATGTCATCACCAAGCCTCTCTCAATGACTTTTGAGCATTGTCCCAGTTTTCAAGAAGGGCAAAGAAGGAGGACTCACACTTTCCATCTGAGAGAGATGCTCCAGTGCTCTAATCATCAGCACAGCCCTCCATTGGACTATCTCCAGTAGCTCCTTGTCTTTCTTGTACTGAGCCCAGAACTGGACACAGCCCTCCAGGTGAGGCTCACCAGGGCTGAGCAGAGGGGCAGGATCCCCTCCCTCAACCTGCTGGCCACGCTCTTCCTAATGCAGCTCAGGATCCCATGGTCCTTCTTGGCCACCAGGACACACTGCTGGCTCAGGGACAGTTTGCTGTCCACCAGGACCCCCAGACCCTTCTCCACAGAGCTGCTTCCCAGCAGCTCAGCCCTCAGTCTGTGCTGGCCCACAGGGTTATTCCTGCCCAGGTGCAGGACCCTGCACTTGCCTTTGTTGAATCTCAGGCAGTTCTTCTCTGCCCATCTCTCTAGCCTGTTCTGAAGGGCTGCACAGCCCTCTGGGGTATCGGCCACTGCTCCCAGCTTTGTGTGCTCAGTGACCTCGCTGAGGAGAGATCTTCCCTTCATCTAAGAAATTAATGAATAAGTCAAACAATACTGGGCCCAGTATTGAACCTTGGGAGACACCACCTGTGGCAAGCCTCTAACTTGACCCTGTGCCACTGATCACAACCCTCTGAGCTCTGTCATTCAGCCAGTTCTCAAAACACATCACAGTCTGCTCATCCAGCCCACAGCTCCTGAGCTTGCCTGTGAGGATATCGCAGGAGCGTGTTGAAAGACTTGCTGAAGTCCAGGTAGACAACATTCACTGCTCTCCTCTATCCAGTTGTCCCATTGTAGGAGTCAATCAGGTTGGTTAAACACAACAACTAAATCTCCAGGAAAAAAGGTCAAACACCTAGGCAAATGTAGGATGCATTAAGAAGGGCACTTTCAAGGGAATGTATTCATTTATTTTTCCACACAGCCTGGATTACATATCTAAAATGAAAAAATGTGAACAGCTCTGCTCTCCCATTTCTGTGGAAACTTAGGTAACTGTAACAAAATTACACAGTTTATCAAATCTAGTTAAACAGAAGTAGAGAAGATGGACAGTTCTTTTCTTGAAACACAGCCAGAATAAGCATCTGTGAGGAGGAAAGAGACATAGAATATGAAGAATAAAGCATGAATTTACACTGGAATTTAAAAAGTTTCTCACTCTCAAAGAAGTGAGTTTCTGAAACAGCCAATGAGAACATAAGTAGAATAAATATGTTGCAGTTGCTTTTACTGCAGTTACATAGATTTGCTGAGCTTTTCCTTTGTATTTGTGTAATATAAATAGAAAGCAAGGAAAAGGTTAAAAATGAAAATTTACAGGAATGTGCCTTAGAATTTTTTTAAACAAGCATGCTTTATTTCTTCAGAATGAGGAGTAATGTGGAAAAGCGTTATGTAAATATGCAGAGTTAAACACTAAGCCAGTAGCTGTTCCTTCCCTGGAAAGCTGAAAAATGGCAAAATTAACATAAATATTACCTGCAAGAAAAATGTATTAATCTAGATTTACACAGTACCCTTTATTTCAAAGGATCTTTAAAATCTCTTTAGACCTTACCAAACTAATAGCCTGTGTGCAAACCTAACCATCCCAATTGAACTACACTCAGACTTAGGAAAGGTTCTCATGACGATCCTGGTTTCTGTACCCATTTATTTATTTAGCCATGGGTTTACCTATGCTGCAGTACTCCCTGGGAACACTGGTCAATTGCTAGCCAATGTATGGAAGTAGAAAACAAGGACCCAAACACCTCAGAAGTCAAGGGGAGAGAGAGACTACTGGAGAACTGAAGGGATTCCATCAGCCAGTATCAGGACAACGGCTGTTGGCACGAAGTACCAGTACCTAAACAAGCAAGATGTCATCCATGGCAAAGGACATGAGTGCAGAAGCCCTCCTAGGCCAGACAAGGTAGCTGCAAATTAGGAAAGGTGCTAAGACAGTATGGAAATGAGAACAGGAATGGTGAACAAGGCAGGAAATGAAAGGAAAAGTGTGAAGTCAAGTAATGTGAGAAGAAGGCAATAAAAAAAGGATATGGAAATGGAATCTGAATGTTTGTGGCTAGGAGAAGACAGCATGATTAAGATGAAAAGCAAGAAACAATCAAGCCTAAATTTCACAAAATATAGGGAAGCAGGGAGGAGAGAGGGATGAAGATAAACAAATGGGATCAGTATGGGGAAGGAAGATAGATGGAGTCTTTACAAGACTATCCAAGTATCAACTGTGGGACGTGTCAAAGAAATATGAGCACACTATGAAATTTTTTAAAACTGGGCAGCACAGTGAAGGTGCTCCTGTGCAGACCTGCTAGGAAGCTGTTTTTTCAAGCATAATTTTCCTGTCCATGACTGAATCATATTTTTCCAAGCTGAAGAGAAAAAAAACCCTGAGATGTTTTCTTGAGACTCTAACTGATGACAACATATTTACTGAACTTCTCACAAAAATCATCACATAAATATTTGACTCTGATTGTGATTTCAGCAAGTTTATTTCCAAGAGTTTGATTTATAGATAAAATTTCATGTACTGAGACTCCAAACAAAACAACAAAACTGAGATTGAATGAGAGGCAAAGTTATTAGGCTTTGTTGTAACATATTTGCAGCTACTATTTTCTTTTTTTTTAGGATACAAGCGACAGAAACTAAATGAAGCTGCAGAAGATCCTTTCCGTTTTAATGATTTGAATTTTGATATTGACTTTTCCTCCCCTGATAAATTCCTTACTGTAGATTTTAGATATAAAGTCCTGCAAAGCAACGCAAATTCTGAGTACTGATGAATTTATACATTTAAAGTAATATAAGACTATAAAGGACAACATAAATGTAGAGTACCTGTTATAGTCTGATTTACGTGATTGCAAAATGCTGAAACTTTGTTTATAGCTGTGGAGTAAATTCCTGACTTATAAATGAGAACTGAATCAATTGAAACATTTCTAACTTTTTCCACAGTCATATTTTTAGAAAATGAACTGCTGGCCATAATGAGGAATGCAAGGAAATGAACAGGTTCCATCTTCCATCATTACAGAGCTGAGCTGTCTGCTTGGCAGCTGAGCTCAGATTTTACTTGTCACTGAACTTGATGAAAATAAGTGTAAAATGTATTAACTCTTTTGCTTTCTACATCTTTTGGATCAAAATATCATTGCTTTAAAGTAGTCTTACTGAAATATTTTGAACCACAAGCCTGTAATACATGTCCTTGTTACTTGAAATCAGTTATAATTCGAGCTGCAGCTGAAAGAAGTGTAATTTCAGGACTGTGGACTGGTGCAGCTGAGATGATAAACTGGCACCATACATGTTCTTTCTAGTGCATGAAAGCCAATGAAAGTTTTCTCTGGCTAAAGACATAGTATCCAACATGTCAGGACCTCATCCAGGCTTTGCTCTCAACTACATTTTGCACATTCTTTTTATGAGTTGCCACAGAGCATGTATGAGAACCCTATTCTTTTTAAAAACCCTATAGTTTTTAAGGACTGGAAAAAACTTTCAAACACTGTTAGTGGACTATATGTTTTCCTACTTCTTCAAGTCATCTAATTTTAATATAAATAAAATTTCTTGTAACTTATAGGAAATAAAGGGTGATGATATGTAAGTTTTGCAGCTCCACCATATAGGAAGCAGTTAGTTAATATGAGAGATGAGAAGTTTTTACTCTATTGCTTGATGAAAAACAAAGGCAGGGGAAGTCCTTGTCCAGACATCAGACTGAACAATATTTGGGAAGCAAGCTCTACAAAAAATAAATTGAATATACTAATGTACAAGCTTGGTAAAGGAATCCTAACTGTGTATATAAAATATTTCTTTGATGAATAGTCAGCAGCTCTGGTTTCTGTTTAAATTCCTCCCTCCACAGTCATGCATCTAGGAAACCAGATTGGAAAAGATTCATTTCTGGCATTACCAGATTTACTGGAACAAACAGAAACACATTTACTGTGAAGAAACTCCTTCTGAAAGAGGCACTGATGCTGTCATATCAGATGGGGCAGACGCTGTTACTCTGTGTCAGACCTTCCAAAGAAAGGGTGGCTGAAAAGGTCAGGAGGCACTGAAGAAGCATGGTGTTTTGTTTTGAACATACCACCTGCTTAACATGAAAAATTGCACCAAGCTTGAATATCAGACATGAACAAGGGGCAATGCTTGATCGTTTAGGCACAAACATCTGATATATGTGACCTGGAAATGTTCGTCAGAGCTATTCCTGCCCTGAATGAACCCAGAGCATTAGTGCTCTCTACAGGGAAAGTTAGGGCATAGAATGGCCTTGACTGGTGTAACTACAGTATCCTGACATGTCTGTCTCATTTTGCCAACCTATTTTAAAGAACAAGCAATACATCTTCCAAGAAACTGCTTTTGTATTTAAGGGACTTTTTTCTCCTTATTAACCAAACAAAGGGGATGAAGTTTTACGAAAGATATCTAAATATATCCATTAATTGATGAACAAGCTCACTTTGTTGTTTGCAAAACAATAAACAACGACTCATTGAATAAATGCAAGAGTAAAAGGAGGGTTTAACTAGGAATTGTTTTTGTGTGAAACTGTCATTGTGATAGTGGAAAAAACAAATTCTTTGAATACACAGAAAAAGTTAATCATTGGCATCTAAAGAAGAAAAAATTTAGTTAGGTTATTTAAAACATGTTAAATGCCACAGTTTATTACAAAACATGAAAGAAAACAAGCTTCAAAAAACCACAGTAAAAGAGAGATAATAATATCTTACATTACAAATTTTTTGGGAGAGTTCAGTTTCTGCTTCTTGGGAGCAAGTATTTCCTTCTCCAACTTTAAGCTTCCAGTAGGACAAAGGTACTGCAAAAATAAGTCAGATAAGCATCATTAAAACAGTACATAATGCCCTGACAAAACATAGGAGAAGAAAGAGAGGAAATCTTGGAAGAAGACAACATCCCACCTCAATGTAACCTGCAGTCACTAGAATAAAAGATATTTTTGCTGTGCATACTTTCTCATAATTAAAATAATACCAATTATGACAGACTAAACTAAAAGCCTTGAGCTTCTTGGATTTTCATATAACGTCAAATTTGGGAAGCATTGCTTCTTACCTAAGGTGAACAAAGAAGTACAGAACCTACATCCACCTGGAAACTATGTTAAGGCACGTGGAAAATAAGGTGATTGGTGACAGCAAAAATGGCTTCATTAAGAGAAAATCTTGCCTGACAAATTTAGTGGCTTTTTACAGGAGTAACAGTGTTGGTGGATATAGAAGGTAAGTGATTTAACCTCTTAGGACTTGTTCAAAGCATTGAGCATTTCAATGCTTTGATCCTCTCCAAACTGGAGAGACATGCCTTTGATGGATGGACCAATCACTCGACAAAAAAAAATCTGGATGGTAACATAAAATAAAAATAAAAATCTGGATGGTCACACTCAAAGTGTAGTGGTAAGTGGCTCTAAATCCAAATGGAGACCAGTGAGGAGTTGATGTTCCTCAGGGTTAGGCAGTGGGACTGGCATTGTTTAACATCTTTGTTGGTGACATGGACAGTGGGACTGAGAGCAGCCTCAGCAAGTTTGCTGGTGACACTGAGCTGTGTGGTGCAGGTGACACGCTGGAGGGAAGGGATGCCATCAAAAGGGATCTTGACAGGCTAGAGAGGTGGGTCTGGGTGAACCTCATGAAGATCAAAATGGCCAAGTGCAAGGTCCTGCTGGGTCAGGGCAATCCCAAACACAGGTACAGGCTGGGTGGAGAATGGGTTGAAAGCAGCCTTGAGGAGAAGGACTTGGGGGCATTGAGTGACAAGAAGCTCAACATGACCTGGCAGTGCCCATTTGCAAACTGAAGAGCCAACCACATTCTGGGCTGCATCAAAAAAACTGTAGCCAGCAGGTTGAGGGAGATGATTTTCCCATTCAGCTGCTCTCATTAGACTCCACCTGGAGTAGTGTGTCTCACTCTGGGGCTCTCAACATAAGGACAACACAGATTTGCTGGAGCATGTCCAGAGAAGGGTCATGAAGATGGTGAGTACTGAAAGACCTCTCATATAAAAACAGGCTGAGAGACTTGGGTTCATCCAGCCTGGAGAAAGGGAGGTTGAGGGGAACCCTTACTGCTGACACCTTACTTCCAATATCTGAAAAATGATACAAGAAATCTGGAGCGGGACTTTTTACATTGGCCTGTATGCATAGGACAAGGGGGTATGGTTTTAAACTGAAGGAGGGCGGGTTTAGATTGGATACTAGACAGAAATTCCTTATTGTTAGGGTGGTGAGATACAGGCACCCAGAGACATTGTGATGTCCCATCCCTAGAAGTGTTTGAGGGCAGGTTGGACAGGGCAGCATGGTCTAGTGGTAGGGGCTGGGAACTAGATGATCTTTAAGGTCCCTTCTGACCTATGCATTTCAGTATGAAACAAATTTTAGTCATGAATGGGACCAGCAGCTATTTGAAATCTACACAGAATAATGGAGTAAATTTTAAAAATATGTATTCATTAAAGTTTATTATATCTCAAAGCCACCATTTTTATAGTCCTTATTTCCACATCATTGTTAGCCTCCACTGAGTAATGCACTGGAGGTTATGTAAATGTCACTTTCATATAGAAACCAGAAGTATGTATATAGATTTTTTATTAGATGCTAGCTACCATATATTTATAGTAAGGTCACTTATGTTTCCAAGACATAAAGGACAAATGTATGGAAAAGTCAAGACAAAAGTTTATTGAGTTACCTTAATCCTTTCAATTCTATGCATTTTAGCTTTTGATCAAGTAGAAACAAAAAGTTTGACTAACCTTCAACTTTGGTCCACTCTGGCAATATCTGGAGTACGATCTCATATAAGAGCAGACGTTTTATAGTTTTTATTATCTTCTTGTATTTTTGTACCCAATGACCAGTTAGAAGTAACAGCCATTTTACTGATCTGTGTTCCAGACATTTTTGTTTTTGTCTTTTTACAACATGAAGAGAAGCAGCCAAATCTATAAAAAGCCTATAACAAACTACTATTCCATGCCATTTTCTAAGATCATCTGGATTTCTCCCATTAGTAGTGTATCTCAAACATTCCAAAACAAAGGAAAAGGTCCTACCTCAAATCAGAAATTATTTTAGTTCTCTCATCTGGAGAATGGATTGAAGTATCTCAGAAGCTCTCCGCTTCTATACTGGAGAATGGATAGCTATTTTAATGCATGTTCTGTTGAACAAGTCAAAACATACTTCATCTGGTACATGGGGATGCTTATGTTTTGTTTCTTAACAAACAGTAACAGCTTCTATGTTTTTTGCTGTTGGCTTGGATAATACTTCTGGGCACAAGCTAAATTTTTACCTATTTACTCTACTGTAGCTCAGAAGCAACATTACAGTAGCAGCAATTTCTCAGTTATTTTACTCCTCATTAGTATAGTAACACTTCAGTAATGTTCTCGTGTTCTCTGGATCAGCTGACTATGGGAAAAATTTACTCTTTAATACTCTCAATAGAACTGGTCTGACATGTAAGTTCTCTTTAGATTTAAAGATGATGCTGCCAAAATCTATTCTACAATGGGCCTGCTCTGAGTACAATGGGCTAGATGAATTCCAGACTTTTCCAGACTATATATTCTGTGTCTCTCTGTTCATCTTACAGTTACAAGCATGAGTACTTACGGTGTGTGTAGTTCCACCTTTAAGAAACCCTTTGGAACTACTTTCAAACCTAGAACCATTTCCAGTGTTATTGTTCCTGTAATGCCACTTGTTTGCTGTCTCAATTACACTAAGAATATGGAGCAATCTTGCTGTCACAAGAAAATACAAAATGAAGCAGCACTTCTCATGGTGATTTCACTTTATTCAATAAAAATAGTGTCTAGTGAGATCTTTAAAATTTATCAAGAGATAGCAGAGATAGAGATGACACAATTTATTACTCAGTTACTTTGGTTTCCTGCAGAATTAAGATGTTCTATTAGAGTTACCATGCAGTTTCTGCAAAACAGCATGTAGTATTTTATCTTTTCAAATAATTACCTTACATTCTTTTTTCCTACTCTAAAAATGGAGACTATGAAAACAAAATTAATGAAAAGTGTTTAATTGGGATTTGTGCTGTTATTTGGTAAAAGATTATGGCAGATGCTACACCCTAAGGATGTATCAGTCTTTTTAATTATATGCTAGTGGTAATATTTCTGTGAGTTTCTAAAACAGAGAAAACATGTGAGACTCTTCTGCTCTATAGGAGTATGTGTTAACTCTTTGGCATTCCATTAAGCAATTATAAACTACATGAATTTCTACCAATGAAAAGAGAGACAGCAGAGATGATCTAACCTGGCTTCTATTCTCATAATTAAGTAAATAAAAAAAATCATCTCCCTAATGCCTCTTTTTGGTCTTTCAATCTAAACAGAATTTAACAATAGAGGAGTATCTCATTGCTTAAGTTGTCAGGTTAGTGAAACTCAGGCCATTCATGACCTACTGTCTACCTTCTTAGAGGAAGCCCAGTGTAACTAGAAATTTTGTATAAAAATCCAGCCTGGTGAAAATGAGTGTGAAATGCATACTTTAATCGCAGGAGTAAGAATAATTTTCCTCAAAATATGGACCAAGCCAAAATAGGAACTATAATCTCTACAGTCAATACATACACATGCCTGCGTTTATGTATATTATATTTTAATACAATGCTGTTGACCAAAAGCCAAATGGATTTTTTTATTTGTGTTTGGACACATAGACATCCTTTGTCTAATGTGGAATATGTCTGGCTTCCAGTCAAATTATGAGGAACTGACAGCATACCAGACCAGGTAAAAAAAAAGCTAATATCTGCATATCTGAACATTCATTAAAGTTTTAACCCTAGGTCAGGTATTGGGTCATAGTTTGTATAAGCAGAGAATACTGTGTACTGATTCTGTGGCAAAGTAAAAGCATCTAAAATGTCATATATCTCCTTTCAGCTATACCCTATACACAGAAAAGCAAAACCCACATGTAAACAGTCACTAACACACATCTATGTATAAGCATAGGAAATAAATGTACGTAAAGGTGTGTAGGATTTCCATGAGTACATCTGTACTGCCAGTTTCTTCCCTAAGTAATATATTTTTTAAGACTTGAAGAAAACTGCTATCCCAATTAAACTATTACTTCTCAACCATAATAAGATTTGCTGTGTTTGAACCTTCACTAGGCAAATGTGGGCTCTTTTTGTGTTGGGTTTTTTGTTTGTTTGTGGGGGGGGGGGGGTTTGTTTTGGTTTGGTTTGGTTTTTTGGTTTGGTTTGGTGGGTATTTTTGTTTTGATTTTTGTTGTTGTTATTATTTTTGGTTTGGGGTGGGGTTTTTTGGGGTGTTTTGTGTGTTCCTATGTGTGTTTCTATGTGTGTCTGTGTGTGTGTGATTCGAAAGCAATGGAGGAAACACCTGAACTTGATGCAAACTTAGAAGTTGCAGAGTAAAGAAACAAAATCATCCTACTCTTCAACAGGCAGCTGTGGTGGGAACCTACTTCAGTGTGTATGGCTCTGCTCTGCTATCCTATGCATATATATGAGTTGTCAAATTCATAATTAAAGCTGAATTCATGCAGAGATGATGATGGAGTACTATGTTTTTTAATGGTGAATCTGATCTTTTCAGGCTTAGGAATCTACTTACCATAAAACAAAAACCATGAAGACTGAATACGAACTTCCCATCATGGTAAGGAACAATATGCTAGAAGTCCATGCCCCATGAGATGAGAAAGGAGTAATGTGTGTGTCTGTCTCACTAACCACTGCTTTTGAGTATGGTCTTGATTCATAAAATGTCTCTGTGGATCATACCATCGCTGAAAAGGAAAGAAAAACTTGTGTTTGCCAACAGCTCTCTGTGTCCCAGGCTGTACACCAGCTGCTGCAAATGCTTGAACTTGAAAGGTGTCAAATCTTCAAAGAATTTCAAAGATTATTTAGATTTACACACATGATTAACACATGAAAGTTAATACACTGGTGTCTTTAGGCTCAGGTGTACAGCACCAACAGTAACAAGCCCTGAATAAGCTGGTGGAAGGCACTTTTGTAAGACATTGAAAATTTATTTGCATTTATTGAACCACTTTCCTAATGTAGCTGCTTAAGGGCAGCCTCAAAATTTTACATCTCTTGTTAACTTAATCTACCCATTTACCAATATAGATATTTATTTAAAAAACCCAAACAAACTCCAAAGTTAAATGTTTATGTTTCTTTTCTCACTATCAAGCCATGTTCACATTCTGAATGGATTGTAACTGGGTCTCAGAAGCAAATTGGTAGTCCTTCTTCACTATTGACTGTCCGTCACTGGGCATTTACATGCATACTTTATTACCTTGACTGTTTTTAACAGCACACCAGTAAAATTTTGCTCTTTAAACCTATCATTGCTTATCATTCTGATCACCTAGATAACTCTAAGAAGAAATTACAACTATTGCTAGATTCAAATATATCAAAATTATTTCAGCAACACATATCAGCTACAGTGGGGCCAAAAGACACTAGTTTATACGCAAAAAGCAAACAGAAATAGATATGCAAAACCTGATCTCTTATTTAGAGGATTTAATATAATTGAAAGAATTTATCATCTACCCCGTAACTGAGAAGCCACTCTCTGTTCTGAAGAAACCCAGATTGCTTTGTTAAAGAGACTTATGCAATTGCTGACGTGTGACTTTAGCCAATAGCTTCCTGCTGAATAAATGCTGAGGGCATTCCTGACATTCCTCGGGGGAGGTTCCTGGCCAGGCTTTGGCGGCTGGGTCCATCCCAGCTCTGTTCTGAGCACTGAGCTGAACCCCCGCAGAAGCCGGCTCATGTCAGCACACGCTGGAATTTCCAGACATATATGGACAACAACACTCCTCTGTGAACAGGGTGTTCCCCACCCCCACGCACAAACCAGGACTAGAACATGCTGAGGTCTCATGTCATAGATCCCCAATGAGGCAATCACATGAATCCAGAGCTTTAATTTGGTACCTACGTCACCAAGGCAGGGTAGATGCCTTTTCCCTTTCTCTGTTTTTATTTTTGTTTTGTTCAGTTTTGGTCCTTTAAAAAAAAATAGAGTGGAATTTCTTTGAATAAGGTGGAACTTATCCCAAAATTTTGAGCATTTTCTTATTTTTTCTAAGCTTTTGAGAGAAATACTCTAGATCTGCAATAAAGTTTATTTTTTCTCAGCAAACTGTCTAAAATTATAACTTGTGTTATTTAACAACTTATACGTTCTTCAAAATGCTCTACCTTTGTAAGTCTGATTTAAATGGAATCAGAAAAATAAAATAAGCATTGATTTTACACCTTCATCTCACATCTGTGAAATTCTACAGTTTTCACTAAATTCCTAAATTGTCATAAATGTATTTTTATTACTTCTTTTGGCTTAGAAAAGTGAACATTCCCATTCAGAGTCACTGGTAAATTTTCTTTGGAGGGTAGAAGTATCAAATGCGCATGAAAAGCTCTTTATCAACAGAGCATTTTTGGCAGTTAGTTATAAATGTGTTGACACCCTTTTCTTCAACAAGTACTGACTACCCATTTCTTTCATTCCCTCCCAAAAGTCCTGCCTACTCTGAAAGTGGATTTATGCTACTCTGGATAAGGAAGGACTCAAATAATAAAATACTTCCCTCCTGCCTCTCTTTCACGTTTTGCTATCTCCGACTCTGAGTGCTGTTTCCAGTCATGTTTTGTTTGTGTATAAGACTTACCTTGTTATTTATGCTCTTTCCCTAGTTTGCATGGTCAGTATTTGTGCTGAAGGTCACTGCCATTTCCTTGGTCTTCTTCCAGGGATTTAACTGTTTCTTTATTTTTTTCAATAACAACTAGTATTTGCATTCAAGCTAGAGTATATATATAAATTGCACTCCTCTTTTACATTATCAGGAGGCCCCTGGGACCTCTTGAGTTATCTTGCATACATGGAATGTGCAGGACCAACAGTGTGGACTCTAAGTATAAAATTATACTGAATGTTACTAGAATGGTTTGCTGCTGTATGTGATTCCAGTCAAAATGTCAAGTAAAGAAAATTAAGTGTTCCAGCATGGATCAAGCCTTGTCAAATTGGAAGACATGCTACAAATACTAATTTTTCTCAAAAGCATGTCCTGGCACTATTTGCCTCAAGCCATTGTTTATATGTAGAACCATCCAGCTGCATTTCCATATTAGTGAAAGGAGACTCAAGCGGTTTACATAGTAGACAAAAATTTGTAAATTACCCATAAAAGTATATCATTAACATGGCCTATTTCTTTTCCTGTATTCCTTATGAATGGGTCATAAAGAGGGTCTGTTAGGTTTGACAAGAAGTAAACCAGAAACATAGCAATAAGGTATATATAAAAAATGCTATGAGAAATAGATACAAGTTTTGCAGTTAAAATGCCCAGAAATAGTCCAGATGCCTTTGATAAAATATGGCTGTAAAACATTGAGCTTTTTTCCATCACAAAGTTTTTAAGAACATTAATTTAAATTAAAAATCAGAAAAATCTACATACACAAGGGTATAGTAATAGATTAATTAGTCTATTTAGCCATACACAAAAAATGCCAATTTTTTGTCTTTTTCTGAACTTGTCCCAGCTCTAAATTCTGAGGCAGAGATCTTCTTCTTGCTTTATGTTTATTATTATTTAGCATAGTGGGCCAATGACTAAGATCAGGAGCCCCTAGGAAGACCAGCAGTAAAATTAGTATTTTAAATAGGGAGAAGCAAATGAAATAATGTTTTCATTTACTATATTTTATTTTCGTTTACCTAGGTATATCTACGCATGATTCTCTATAATGTCCAGGACAAATGTGTATAACAAAACATCCACCAAGATATTGAAGGAGAAAGGCCTTTTCACTGAAGTGCTCACTTATCTAAGGTACAATAATGTGGATAGCTAAGAAAGAGTGAAATTGGGAAAAAAGAACCCCTTGGATTAACATCAGAATTATGGAACATCCACCAGAGATTAAGTCAAACCCAGTAGAACATCCAACAATTGCTTTTGAACTACATACTGTTCTAAAAACTTGAACCTCCCTTATGGAAAAATTTTAGGATTTATTGTAAATTAGCTAATGTCCTGATGTCCTAATTTATTGTAAATTAGCTAATGACCAAAAACCTCTATTTTTTATTGAGACCTCAGGTGACATTAAAACTAAAAATGTTCTCTGAAGCCAGAAATTATACCTTGCTATTTGAGCATTTTGAAGTACTTTTGATTAAATAAATTTTCATAAAATTTCCTATTTAATCAGATCCAACTTTCAACATCAATCATTTTTGAGACAACTTTGGCCTGACAAAAAATGCCATCAGTGCTGTCTTGCCTTCCCTTACTCAGTATAACTGCTCTGCTGTTTGTAATCTCTTATTATGTCATGGATGCTTCTAAACTGCTGTTGAGCTAACACATATATTTCCTGTGTGTATTTTCTGGTTCAGCCAGAGGAGTTTCTTTGAAGCTTTAATGCATTTTGATTTTCTATACACTCCTGGCACTTTGGTTGATGGGCATTCCTGTGAATATTCCACAGAATGTTTCAGAGAATTTCACCGTGTCAGAGAAATGGCATAGGTAGCAGAGAGAATTGGTGACTCTTGGGCAAGCAGCACTGACACAATAACAAACATGGTAATACTTCATCCCTATTTGTAAGCATAATCAGTAATGGATCTGTAAACTTGACATGAAAAATTGGTTACTGTTCTTTTCCTGTATATTTTTATCTGTAGCAACTCTATCAAAACATAAAGGAAGAAAAATCCCTGACCTTACAATTCCAGGGTCTCCAGACATCTGAAAATTTAAAACAGTTTTTAAATCAGTAAAATAGGAAGATGATAATACATGAGACTTTAAATAACTAAAAAACTGATGTGAAATATTTTGCCATCATATCAATCTGATTTAATTCTGTTCTCCTATATCCTCCATATAAGCAATTTGCCCACAGTTCAGAAGGGTGTTACCGGTGCAAAACTAGGGCAGATTACTTTTAGCAGCAAATGGCTTTCTCCCCATCCCCCATTGCATTCTGTGGGAAAGCTGACAATAGGTAACATGCTGATGGGGAGGTCTTGTAAGGGGTGCTGAGGGGGTGAACAATGAAAAGTTCCTTCAGGAGGTACCATTCAACAATGAAATCCATAGAGCGGAAATCCTCCTGTGTGATGAGAAGAACTTCAAAGTTTTTTACATAGTGGGAATGGTTTCACGGGACCTGATTCATAGATCCACATGAGGCTTGCTATCAATGACCAAAAAATCCACATACTCACCTGAGTGCCTGTTCTTAAGATACTGTTTTTAATTTTTACATCTATCCATCTGCAGGAGTTTATTCTTATACTTTTCTTTTGGCTTCTTTTGTGGTTGTATACATTTCCTTACAAATTTGTAAGGAAACATGGCTGCATGTCATTAGGCATTTTTCCAGGCTGCAGTGTCTGCAGGGCCTGAGGCAGGCACACTAATAAGCTCATGATATATTATTTCATACTAATACCAGACATTTTTACAGAGCAAGATGAAAATACTCCTGTTAGCTGTGAGCTGTCTTTCTAATAGGATTTTGGAGAAAAGAAATAGGCATACTTCTTTTGCAAGAGTTGCAATTCAGACAGGAGAACTATAGTGCTTCTTGGAGGGAACAAAAATGTAATAGGAAAACCTTGAGATGTGTAGCCAAAACTAGAACTGTACTTTTAAAGTAGATTTATTCCCAAGATTGATGTGAATTTCATTTTTAAAAAATCTTAGCTCATATGAAATTATTTATTTTCAGCTTTGGAAAGTTAAAAATAAGGAAGCTTGAGCAAAAAGAAAAAATCCAAATGCATCTGACTGCAATCTTATATCAGTCTGTTCCTCAGTTTGGCAGATCACAGGGTAACTTAGGAGTTGTGTAAAATAAGTGTGAGTCCAAATCAATGCAAAATGCAGGGTAGCCACTAAATTTTTAAACAAGTCTGAACACAAAATGTTTAGACCTTGACATATCTTTCCTTCTCTCACTGGTCCTTAAAAGACGGGTTTTTTTAATTACTTGTATGTAGATAGGTGCATAGTAAAGTTTTTGAAAAAATAAAATCTCCTTATTGATTTAAATAGTTGCAATTATTGCTTATAAATAAGCATGATCACCTATGTTTCCTACAAAGTATAGAGAAACTACTTTCTTGTTCCAGAAACATCTCTGATTATCATGAAGGTCACATAAAAGTAGAGAAAAGATTTCTGTACACCACATTTCCATTCCTAAAACCTTCATCTTCTGCAGATTACTTTATCTGTTGTACCTGATGTGACAGAATGCCAAACAGTGGACAACTGTGTGAAGAAGGGATGTTTCTCATGCCTTAACCTATCTTCACTGGCATTTACATTCAATTAATGGATTGTGGAGTACCAGTCATCCCTAATAACTAACTGAGACTTAAAAGCTTTTAAATTTAGTATTCCAAGGAATATAAAGGCCAGCTGAAGCAAGGTTCATCTCAGAAACAGAGCAGAAGTTCTTAACAGCAAAAACAACTGGCCACAGTTTTAACCATCAGGTGGAGTCTTCTGTGCAAGAAGTCCTGCCCTTGTGAAAGACAGGCTCTGATTCAACAGCAGGTTTTGGGGCTTAATGCAGAAATGTCTGGGTGAAACATCCTGTCCAGAACAGACTCTTCTGGGAAGGAAATTTATAAAAATAGCAACAGAAATATGTAACCCAATGAGTGTATCAAGAATTTATTTAGGACTTGGGCTCAAAATTCTAATGTACTTTTCCCCCACAGGTTCCTAAAGCCATTTATAACAGGACAGCTTCTCATGACTACTTAAATTTAGAGTTTTTCTGCCTGGTTGTTACTGGTCACATTTTTAGGCTTTGCATTGCGTTTGAAATAACCTGAGTAATTTCATGTTCATGTTTACCACTCTAGTCCTTATTTTATGATATTTTTCCATGAGTCTGAAATGATAAATGTCCTTTCCTCCTCTCTGCTGAAAAGTCACAACCACAAGTCATCCATCACAGCTCAAATTTGTCCCTTAAAATTTTATCAGATTGCTCACAGAAGAGGTATTTCCAATCCAGAAGTTAAAGCTCAATTTTTCTTTAGTTCTCAGAGGAGATGAAAAGAGCTTGCCTTTCCTCCACAAAAATTATTTCCACCTTTTCCTTCAAATTCTGCACAGAAAATTAACCGAAAGAAAAATCTTTTCATTCCTGGCACTGCAAACACTTGCAGTTACTTTTAGGGTTTTTTGTATGCTTTTTATACTGGAAAGAAGAGAGCTGAGAAGGAAAAGGATATGTTGTGGTTGTGTCCATCATCTCTCTCCCTCATGCACAGTTCACCAGTTCCGAGCTTCAAAAAAAAATTCATGCACAGAGTGCATGAAACTAATATCAAGCACTATGTCCAGAAACTTTCTTTAAAGAGCTCAGTACATTCAGCTCTATGTTGTATATTATCCTCCATTTTACTCTGAATTATGAACAGTCTCAAATCTGACTGAGATGTCTCATCTACAGCATCACTCTTCCCATGTGTAATAAACTCACTCCTTCAACTTTCTGCAGATAGGAGCAGCCCAGCAGTGCCAGGCTATTACATCTCTGCTACCTGGCCAGCAGTTGGGTCCCAGCTGTGCTGGGGCCCTCAGAGCACCTCCAGCTTTCCGGTACTTTGGCAGTGCTGTGGCACTCACTTCCAGCATGGTGAGAACATGAGTAAGGTTTGCAGTTCAATCTTTTGGTTTCTACATCTTCATAGTTAGTTATTGGTTTTGAAGGGAAAAATAATTTGATGTGTGCAGCTGGCAGTAGAGTTTTTCCCAAATGTTTGTGAGGATCCCATTTCTCACAGATGTTTCTGCCAAGAAAGAAACGTTTTTTTTAAGAAAATAACAATTGTCAGCAATCATTTTCTGCCTAAAGTATTTCTCCATTCAAATGTTAACCGTGCTGTAAACAAGAATGACTTATTAAAAATACTTATTTCAAGTGGGAGAAGAAGGCAAAGAGGCCCAATATGTGGAATTGAAAAGATTCATCCAACAGCTGTACAGGTAACTACAAAACTATCTTGCAAAACACCAGGAAGGAAGGAAGGAAGGAAGGAAGGAAGGAAGGAAGGAAGGAAGGAAGGAAGGAAGGAAGGAAGGAAGGAAGGAAGGAAGGAAGGAAGGAAGGAAGGAAGGAAGGAAGGAAGGAAGGAAGGAAGGAAGGAAGGAAGGAAGGAAGGAAGGAAGGAAGGAAGGAAGGAAGGAAGGAAGGAAGGAAGGAAGGAAGGAAGGAAGGAAGGAAGGAAGGAAGGAAGGAAGGAAGGAAGGAAGGAAGGAAGGAAGGAAGGAAGGAAGGAAGGAAGGAAGGAAGGAAGGAAGGAAGGAAGGAAGGGAAGGAAGGGAGAGCAGACACCTTTCCATGTAGAGGGTCTGTTGCCTTTCATCAGCAACTGCGATAGTGGGAAATTACAAAGCTGTGTGTCCAAGATCAAAGCCTGAGCCTTTATTAAGCAGGTAAGCCAATATTAACATATTTATTCTCAGAGACTCATAAATGTTTGTATCATGCTGACTCTGTTTTGTGCATTCTTTCATAGTTGTTTTTTTTAACTGATAGGCAGAAAAAGTGTTTCCTTAAGGAAAGATCAGCAAGGATGGTGAATAATACATTTTTATTTCTCTGACTGCTATTTAGTGCATTAATAAACAAGAACTGTAAGTATCTATATATGTCTGAGGAAGAAGTCCTCTGTTGCAACTGCTGATGAGAGCTGCCGACAATGAAACTGATGCAGGGCACTGTGCAGGCCCTGGCATTAGGAGTAGGAGGGAAGCACTCAGCAGAGCCTGCTTCCAGTAGGTTGAAAGGATAAAGTAGGTTTCCTCCTGAATGAACAACTGTCAATGGTCACACAAACTGAAAGGAAGTCAGAAACCACAGCAGCATGACCTGTTGGGATTAACTACAAAAGCTAATTTAGAAGCCCCTGCTGCTGCCAAAATTATGAGGACAAAGAACTTGGCTTAAAGACACTTTCTTTCTCTTCCTTTATAACTGAATAACTTCAAGGTGATGTGAAATATAAATCTGCTAGAAAAATATGGAAGCCTGCAGTTTGTTTTTCATAAACAGATCTGATACAATTACTAGTAGCAGACATGAAATCGAGCTAGAAGCTATGAAGCCCTAGGCAAACCTCCTGAAAATTTAGCGTGTGTTTGGGAGTGAAGGTTTTGGTTGGACTTTCCCCTAATGGGCAGGCAGAATTTGCTAAGTCTGAGTCCAATTCCATGTTTTTCTTTGTTTTCATTGTTGTGATAGTCATGGCTACTGCTGCAAAATTAGGCCATTAAAAAAAAGGCAAGCAGCCATGCCAAATGGTTCCTATTTGAGCTAAACTCCTTGGGCTCAGCAATAGACAGAAAGGTACCTATTTAGGACATGTGTTTTCTGCTTATTTCTGCCCTTGACTTGTTTTGGATGATACAGTGAGTTGACAGATGAAATTTCCTTCCTAGGGAAAAAGGCTGATATTTTCCAAACTATTTTCATCCCAAATTGGCATTTTCAGAGACCAATATGTTTAGGAAAAAAAATCAGTTCAGAAATGTCAAAATATATTTTTTAAAATCAAATCCAAATATTCCACATTTCCCAAACTGTTTTAAGTTTGCTCACACATGAACAGGAGTCATGCTGCCTTCCTAGGGAGTGTCAAAGGCATTATATGTATATTTACACCTATTCAATAAATATCTCATCAGATTTTGAGCTAATGGAAAGCTGCTTGGAAACTGGAATCAGGATGGGAGACTTGCATCTGTGCTAAACATGCCAAGAACTGATCAGGATCTATATCCTGAACCAGCACTGATAGATCCTCACAATGTGAAGATCCCAAAGCAACCTAGCTCAATTATTGTGGCACAGAACCCACAAAATCTTGGCTCTTCTTCTCAGCCAAACAGTGCAAAAATTCCCTGTGACTTTCATCTGTTGCTGCAAAGCATCTATGGTTCAGAAGACAAAATGGCAATCAAAAAGTCAGCAGCTGGTCAACCTTACCATAGACCTACTAATATAAGTTGCACCAGTACTGGCAGAGCTAAAGAGTAGGAATTAAATGGTCTCTCAGGATCTGTGGAAATGAGGGATGGTATTATTCAGAGGCAGGAGGGAAGGCAGAAATACTCAGATCTTGTCTCCAGAAGAATTTATGGTATTTTCTACAGATTTCACACTTGTCCTTTAGTCTGAACTGTCCTTTTAGGAGCATTAACTGTTATGTTTTGACTAAAACATGAAGAATGTTCCTTTCTTGCTCATTTCCCCACCTTTTAAAAGACATTGTGTAAGTGCAGTGTTCTCATAAGAACATTTAAATGCAAGAGAAGTACAACTATGTTGTCTTGCAGACTTCATTAAATTATGCTTAGAACTCATTTGCTTTGTTGACCCAAATGATGGAATCAGTTCTTGCTCTAGGGATTCTTTATATGTCCCAGAGCATTCATAACTCACTGAGTTCAGCCATCTACAAGTGTTTAATTACAGACTGCCTGTTTCATGTAAAAAAAAATGTCTGCCAGCAGTCTTTTGGCATAGTAAGGTATGAACTTTTTAGATCTGCTCAATGAGCACCGGCAGCAGAAATAGGGAAAATTACTTCCCCAGAGCTACTTGAATATATAAGTTTCTGGTTCTTGGCATGACTAGGTATTTTATGCTGGAACTGTAATAAATTTTGCATTGAAATTTATTGTTTTCCCTACTTCTCCAGCCAAAAATGTATGTCCATTTAAGAGTACAATATGAAAATTAAACTCACAAGACAACATTGCCCAAGGTGTGAGCTCAAACTTTGTCTAGAAAGAGAGAGCATCTAGGCTTTTAGAATACAGATCATCAGTACGATACTATGTGAAGATGAATCTCACAATTTATAGGCTAAAACCATAAAAATGCCCTGCATTATTTAATCCCTTAACTGACTATTTTGAATATTGGAACTGACTAGAGACTGGAATATTCACATTTCTAAACTGGTTTTTTATCATCATAGATGTCTGTGCAAAATCTTGTCTTGCAGTGAAATGCTGAATTTCTCTGATGGAGTGCTTTTAAAGCTAAATCTGAAGATTTGGGTTGAAAAAGACAGATATTTATCTTTCTTTCTTTTTTACTTTTTTTTTTTTTTTAATTTGGAAATGTCTTGAGTCCTGGGATTTCTTCTATAATACCTTATCTCCCCTCTCTCTGCCTTTGAGACTCATGGATGCTGTGCAAAGCAGTTTCCTTTGAATGTCCATTTCTGAAGACAAAATTCTGCTATTCTTAACTGCTGAAGTTTGAGTCCCTGTATCAAGTCGGCATACCATATTGCAACCTCAGGCTCCTCTACATGAGATGTCACTGCCTCACCCCAGCCAAGGACCACGTGTAATCATTTTTTGGCAGACATTAGATAGACCAAAATATGTGAAGACCTACTCTGGAGAGTGATGTTGTCTCACCTCTTTCTGGAAGATAGAATAGAAAATTGAACCTGGCAGAACTTAAACAAAAAAGGCCAAATTGTTTCATTACCTGAGGACTAGGTGAGCAAGATTTTTGTACTGCAAGTCAAAGCATAATTGGGCAGGTGAGGAGAAGGGTTTCCTAAAGATCCAAGGGCAAGCACAGTGAGCCTGAGTGAGGCACCACCAAGGAGATTTCCACCATCTCTCCATTTCAGCCCATCAACATGGATCAGTCAATGGGAACATTTGCATTTTGGGTTCCCAGATCCTGCTCCTTGCTGACCACATGAGGGCCCATGCCCTCATGCCTGTGAGGGATGTTAGCAATGAGGGCAAATGTCCAGGAGGCCCAGAGGCAGCAGGAGCTCTGGGGAAGGCCCTGCTTCGCTGCTGTGGGGGTGCCCCAGGGGAAGGGACAGCCCCTGGGTCTCCTGCATTCCCCCTTCACTCTCTTCCAGGAGCTGGGCTCCCATGATGTGCCAAGCTGGATCAAAATCTTTGGGTGGCAGTGATCAGCCACAGGGCTCTGGGTGGCATGTGCTGGGGGCACCGGGCTGAGGGAGCCAGTGTGCCCTCCATGGCCCCTGGCAGAAATGCAGGAAAGTTCTCATAGTGACCAGGGAGTTATGCAGTTTCACACCTAAACTCTGAGCCAAAAGGGTGGAAGTGGCATTTTCAGGTTCTCACCAGCCAACCAGTTGGAAGGCCAAGGGTCACCTATGAGAGAGGCTGAGGGTGAGATATTCTCCTCTGGCAGCTCCCACTATGGGCCTGGTTTGCTCCTCTCTAGGCCCTGGCTGTGCTCCAAGGTACCTTGAGGTACACAAGTCCTTGAAGCGTGAGCTCATTTGTTGTCATTTCCACTTCTGGGAAAAAAAGGTCATAAGGAGAGATCATTAAATGTGCAGTATTCATACAGCATGGACTCTAACACAACAGGCGTGTTGCAGTGTTATCATATCCAGGAAAACAGCAGCAGGCTACATAGTTTCAAAATACCACCCAGAAACTCTTGTTTGGAAAGGACAACTCATAGCATCAAAGCCTAAATATATTTGCCAAACCATACTTTACCCTACTGCCAGGACACCAAATTTATCCCCTTAAGCAACAATCCACTAAACAACATGGTGACTGCTTCTGCAAACTGGCCATGGGTTTGCTTCACAGAGGTCAGGAATACAAAAAAAGCCCTACACATATTAATGCTTGGTGAGAAAGGTGGGGGGCGTTCCATATGAAATCAGCCTAGAGATAATTTGTTCGTTAGTAAGCCTCAAAGAAAGAATCCAACAAAAAAAATAAAATGGATAGTTGTAAGGTCAAAGGAAATTAATGAAACTTCAGAAGGTTTAGATTAGTACTTTCAGAACAAAAATGAGACATAAATGTCTAATAGAAATCTCATTGAGGAAACAAGTTACAATGCGAGGCATATACTCATACTTAAAAAAATCAAAGTGAATGCCCTGGTTTCTATCTTGCTTCTTCAGACTGTCCTCATCTGCAGTCTTTCATATGGCAGGGTATGTGGAATAACTTCCTTCAGTATCTGCAAAGAGGGAAAGGGAGGGAGTAGCTCTTCCCTAACTGTTCTCCTGAACCAGTCACAAAGCAAAGTCATCTCTTCACTTCTGAAAGCCCTGCAATAACACTCTGCATACCAAAACACAGCTCTCCAAGCCACAGCCTGGCCCATCAAAATTTCTGACATGGCATGCATCCAAGTCAGCTCTTGTCATAATTGTAATCACAGTATCTACTGACACTTGACTGTGTGCATGGCTATGTGTATGCACAGATCCTGATCTGAGAACTGTGATATGCCTGACATAGTCCTACAACCAATGTGTGCATTGTGTTTGCCAGCAGCTCTTGGTGGGAGACAGAGGGACAAGTCATGGAAGCAGTTTGCTTTTGTAAGGTTGTTTTTCTTCTTTTATTTCTTCCCAGAAATGCATTCTGTACTCTGCATGCATCTTTTACTACTCGTCCTAGGACTCCTGAAAGCAAAAATCGAGAATGTCAAAACTTGATAAGGGGTTTAAATAAACAAACAAACAAAAAACCCCAACGACAAACTGTATGCAAAATAGATACTTCAAATATATCGCAGATACATGGTTTATACACACACATCACTATGTGCATATATGTCACATACGAAAATATACATGTACACATGAAGACACGGCGTTTAAAATGTGCATGCACACAGGCAAAAATCTTCCAAAACCACACCAAAATAATAGTCTTGGTCAAAGAGGGAGTTGATTGGTTTTGCCTTTTAATATTTTACCATCTGAACTTAGGGGATAATAGTAAGCATATGTGATTTTGGATTTTAGTCATCTAAGACTTTCTTACAAGTACTTTGACTCTTGGTATCTATTGGGGAGTGCTTTTCCATGTAAACTTCTACGAATTACATACATGCGAACTTGCACATGGAACTAATCTCTTCTAGGTATTATGAAAAACGTTCTTACAGATCAGCAGGTCCTAAAGCAGAACTCACTGTTTTTTTTCCCTTTGACTTCCTTTACTCTGATAGATCTTAACTACCATGTTTAGCATCTGATAACCTGAAAGGGCATTGCTTAGCATAAGGGTGAAATCATGTTATTTGTGCTTTGATGGCTATTACTGATTCTCATATGGGAGCAAAACATTCTGTATAGAGAACTCATAAATTTATGAGTTTTTATTTATAACCTGTTCACTTGCAGGAGATAGGGTTCAGATTTATGAGGACCAGGAAAGAGAGGGTTGTTGTTGTTACTCCTATTCCTAGCCAGAAATGAGAGTGCCTGCAGATTTAATGGTTCTAACCAACCAAAGAATTTTTTTCCCATAATATTTCTATATCTGTTCTTCAGAAGAGATAGCTACAGTTTAAATGATTTTCAGCTCATAAGCACATAGACTTTAAGGAGACATCATGCTACAACTGTGAGTCTGGAAAGTCTTACAAATGCCTAATCACAGTTTTGTGTATTCAATAACACAGAATAGTCCAAATTTAAAGTGTATCAGTTGAAATGCTGCTATATACATATAAGTGGTTATAACTGGTCTCAGCAGTTATATGGCAAAGAAATAATAAGGTGCTGAGCTGGTTCCAAGGATGCCCACAACTGGCACAGCATCAACACTCTCTCTAACACTCTGCACCCACACTGGTAGGCAAGGTTTGGGCAAGTAGGCTGGGAGTGGATAAGCAGGACAGCTGACCCATACTGACCAAAGGGATATTCCACACTAGATTAAATCTGCTTGGATATAAAAGAAAGGAGGAAGCATGGCCATTCATTATGTACAATATTTGTCTTCCATTGTAACCACTACTTCCTCGGAAGTGACTGGCTATTGCTGGTGGAAAGTAGACAACAAAATATTTTGGCTTTCCTCTTTGCTTGTGCATGGGCAACTTTTGCTTTTGCTTTATTAAACTGCATTTTTCTTGATCCATGAGGTTTTTCCATCTTATTTTCTCCCCTTCCCTGGCCTGTTGAGGAGGGGAGTGATAGAGTGAATTGGTAGGCAACTGGTGTCCAGCCAAGGGCAACACAACACACATGAACATGGATAAGTTCCACCAGCATGGAATGATAGCCATCCTTAGTGCTGTGTATAACATTACTTGTTAATATGTGCCATAGGACTGACAACTTCCTGGAAACCTTAGCAATGCAGAGGTTTGAAAGAAATGGAATGACCTGTAGTTCATAAACAACACAGGCTGAATAAGCTGCTTCTAAAGGCATCAGAAACTCTTGCTCATAGATTTATCCTTCAGTTCTAAAACTAACAGTGCTAAAAAGTGGCATGACTAAAAAGGCAGTGCAGCAATAAAAATTCCAGTTTGACTCTAGGGATAGCTTCAGAGACATTGTGGTTAGAATTTTCTCCATTATTTGCAAGTTGCCAAAGAGGAATGTTCTTTATTCTGGATTGACTTTGGGAAACCTATTAAGACTTTTAATTGCATTCAAAAATACAGTTATGTTTTGAAACCTAGTCTGCAGGAAGTTTAACCTTCATTAAGGTCTCTGAGTGTGGCAGAGGCTTACGTATTAGGAGGTACTTACCTTGTCTCTGCCCAGTAAGATTATAAGGAATAATGTCAGTTTAGGGAAGGAATAGATGAGAGAAGGGAAGGGGGGAACACAAGTTATGAGCTGCTTTGGTCTTCATCCTCAGGAAATCCTTACCAACTTCCATTGCCTCATCTCATCTCTTCTATTAGAAGGACTTTATAAATTACAGGAATAAGTCACCCATTGCAAATAACTTCACAACAGAGAGCAACCAAATGGGACTGAAACAGGATAGGAAACTCCCTTCTCTTACTGCAGATAGTTCTGAGCTGCTTGCATTTTTTCCTCTTGGGTAAGGATGAAAGTCAAAAATCTCAATAATTTCCAGAAATTGAAAATCCAAAAAATGTGTGGGCTGAGTGCAGATGGAGCATTTCATTTCAGTAATTTCATTATATCTTATTTCCATGCTTCTCTTTCTTTATTAATTTTGTATCTAAATTTGCTAATATTTTAAATATTTTATTTTTGTAAAAAATTTTATCTTGAAGGAAAACAAAACCTTTCTAATTCAAGAGGTTGAAACAAGGATATTTTTAATGTTTCTCATACAAATTATTAATTAAAAAGCAAAGGGAAATGTAGGGATCCTTTTCTTAACCATTAGTCTGAATCATAACTCAGGTCTATAACAAACACTGTGTATTTTGGTGTAGTTACTAACTCTTTTTCCTATCTGATTGACTGCAGCAGCATTTGGATCAGGCCTAGAAAGATGGCTCTCTTAACTAAGCCAACACCAGAAGTAGGCTTCACTCATGTACTGATAAGTCAATGGAACATCAAGGAGAAATATTCTTTTTTTTTTAGCCAAGAACAGTGGAGCTGATCACAAATAGAGTGTATCCTTTGGCAATAAAAATTTTCCTCTAGTCAATTCCATGATTAAGCCAAAGCCACTGCTTTGTTCCTCCACCTGTCTCAGTGAGTCAGAAATGGTTTCCTCTTGTTTTGCCTCCAAATGAGATGCCATGCCCTGCATGGACTGAAGAGGCACAGGTGGTACGCCCACATTTCTGAATTGCTTAGCCTTTGCAATCTTGGCAGTCTGTCTGAGCTCTGGCAAGTTTTTTTACTAAATAAGATAGCAAATTGAGGGTAAAATCCACTTTTCATGCTGCTCATAGTTTTTTTACTCTAAAAACCAGGAGTTTGAAAAATCTCATCAACAAAATCTCTAATGGATTTAGAACTGTGACTAATTAAAATTCTAAGTTTTGCTCCTTAACAGAAGTACTGAAATGTTTCAGAGTTTAATTCCATGGAATTCTAAAAGTTGGAGATGAGATATATATGTGCGAGCCAAATTTTCACATTCAATTTTTGTTGTACTTCGATGCCAATGACTTCACAGGCATAGGTAGCTTTGTACTTGTGAGTTATGCTGCTGCAATGGAGACTTCTTTCATTTGCTGAATATATTTTAGTTTATCTCATAACTACATTTCACACCAAATTCTCTCTATTAGAGCACTTAATTGATGGCTTTTGCCAAATGTTCTTCCAAAGCCAATATGAGCATGAACAACATGAAGAGGTGCCACCTACACAAGTGTCATGTCAGCCCAGGCAGTGTGCTTCCCACCTAATCATGGTGGGAAAGAATCTATATGACTCAGAAGCAGGAAAAGGAAAATAAGCATCAGACCTCTGGACCGAGTGGTCAGCTTGCCAGGGAGGAGAGCTGTCAGAACCAGTGAATTCTCCTCTGCCTTATTTGATGGATTGTAGATCTGTGATTTCTGTCCCTATTGCATCCATCTCTTCCAGATAAACAGAGTTCTGTACCTGGTTATCGTTGTTTCAGTATCAGTAACAGATTCAGACACTTGGAGGCATGGTGTTGCTAACACAGCTGTAAGAACATCAGTAAACAAATCAACCCCCAAACCCAGAGGAGTATGCATGTGCCCACTGTGTGCATGCATAAACTTCAGACTGACTAGTCTCATGCCATACTGATGAGCAATATATTCTGGCTGTCCTTTTCCCATGCAGGCTTAGCATAGCTGATTTGTGTACTCAGCACTGAAACCTACACTTTTCCCAGGACCCATCAGGTCAGATTGCCCACAACCTATTGCTGCTTTGATGGCTCTCATCCTGCTTTCAATTGATGTGGCAGCGCGTGAATGCATATGACCAAAAGCTTGATATAAAATTCATTTGTCTAAACACCACCTATTTATGTTTGATGGCCTGAACAATTATTAATCCTGATTGGAAATATAAGTCATTGTGTCTGCAGTATCCTGTCACAGCATCCCTGTTCGTTCCCCTGAGGCCAAATTCTCTGACAATGCACATAGTGTCCGGTTCTTTCTGCACACAGTATCATGCCCTAGCTGAAATCCCAGGGAGGAAACCTCTTTTTCTGTATGCTCACTAGTGTGGATGATCCCCAGGAATTTTCCTGGTCTGCCAGTGTATATCCAATAAGACAGGAGATAGTCTGAACCACTGTGTGCAATAATTTTCCACGCTCTCAAAAATGTTCAAAAATGCCTTGGCACATGCATACCTCATCTATGGTGGGCACAACCTGTATCCTTCCTGCTATAGCACAAGCTCCCACACTAGTCCTGAGTTTGGGTAGAGCCCCGAAGGAACTGGAGCTTCCTGTAACCTATAAAAAGAGTGGAAAGCTCCAGAGCAGCAGCAGGCCTGCTCTCTGTGTTAAAGAAGTGATACATTCCTCCTCACTTCCTGCTTTTCACTGAAAAAGCAGTGACGTTTTTTTTCTCTCCCTTAAAGAAGACTCTGCTCCACCACTGCCAATGGAATACCAAGTTCTAGGCTGTCAGATGACCTAATCTGCCTAGCAAACAGTCACATACAAAACCCAGAACAGCAGGCACCAAGCACCCTGTTGCATTGATGGCTGGCACCACACACCTTCACCCAATGCTATTTTGTCAGCAGTAATTCTACACAGCCACCATGGACCAGTCAGTGCACAGCACAGTGAAATACAGCAGTGGGCCTGGACCAGCTGCCACCAGTTACTGCTGTGCTAGAGCCCATCCCTGCTAGGTTCCCAGTGCTCCACGGCCCCATGGCTCCTCTCTCTCCCTGTGCTACCTATCCGCAATACTGTAATGTTGTAGGGGAGCCCCATGGCAAATAACCCCCCCCCAAACCCCACAGATATGTCTCTTTCCCAGGCCAGGAAATGGCTAACAAAAGCAGGGGAAGCAGTTCGGACACACATAGCTCAGCTGTTGTGAAAAAGCGTGGTTTGGTTTCTGTTGACAAATATCCGAGGACTGTTGAGCATTTCTTTGATATGATATGGTGGTGCAGTTTATGGATCTGAAAGGTAAATTAAAAACAGGCTGTTTCTCAATTATCTATGGATCTTACTGGGATAACTATCAGAAACACTCCACCAGAGGATTGCAGTAATGTGTAACAGAAATACTGATTTTGATGTCCAATCTGGGAGAAGTCCATTATCTCAAATACATCATCGTAACTTCATTTTGACTTCAGTGAAGTACTGAACTTTCCATTAGATGACAACTTTTCCCTGCATATAGAAATGCTAAGGCAGGGGACAGGGAGTTGTTTTATATAGTTTTCTTTTTCTTGAGTTTGTTGGGGTTTTTTTATGGTTTTTGTTTGTCTGTTTGTTTGTGGTTTTTTTTGTTTTTGGTTTTTGGTTTTGGGGTTTTTTTGTTTGTTTTTTTTTGTTGGTTTTTTTTTTTTAATGCTGAAATAATTATAAACCTACTGGAGGACTAGAAATAATACTCTAGGTCTAGCAGTTAAAATTTCTGAATCTTAATCCAAAAGAGTTTATAATCACCATTTGATCAGACTTCCTGCCTGAAAATGGGCACAGAGAAGGAGCATTGTACCTCTGGGTATATATTTCTATATTTCCTCTAACAGTGACACAGAACTGAGAACATGGGAGGTTAGTTGCATGGCAAAAAAAGAAATGTGCCATCAGTTGGTTATCTTCCCTTTCATATGCATTCTACTGCAATGGCACCATTCCTCTGCTTCCTGTGAATCAATAAAAGGATATAATCTTCTGTAAAGAACACAGTTATGGAGAATCCAGAAAATCCTTTACTCTAAGTGTAAGCTAAATTTCCTTAAGGTCAGAATGGAAATGCCTACAGATTTTATGTTCTTTTTTTTTTCATATGTATCATACTCTTATTTGCTAATTTTGCTTACATTTCCCCTGCAGAAAATTAAAACAATTAAGTAAATTCCTAAAAGACAATAACGAATCAATCAGAAGCACCACAAATATGGTTTTGACTCTCACAATTTTTTCAGCTTAGTGTTAAAAAAATGTGGTAAAATATCCAGAATGTTCTGTATATCCTATCCTGTGAAAATTATTATTATTAGTTAGAACTGCACACTCCATAAAATAAGACAATTTTAAGATCAATTTATAGAAAGGTTGAAGACTGCCTTTGATTTTTTGGTTTTGTGATTTCTTTGGAAGTTTTGGTGTTTGGGCTTTTTCTTTGATTTTGCTTTTCCCATTTATGAAACAAAATATTCTGCTTGGTGAACTGGTTTGATGATGGAATTGCTCCTGAAAGTTATTTGTCAGTGAAAGGAGTAATGAAAACATAATAGCTAATCCCTGAAAAGTTCAGCTGGATTAAAAACAATTTGAATGCTTTTTTGGAACAAAAAAAAAAAAAAAGCTGTTTGCAGATGGTCTTCATTAGAAATACTAGAAGAGTTATTTCACAGCTCTAATAGAATGTCTAGTCACTATCCCCTAGGCCTTAATATTTTCAGTTTCAGAGATTAAAAGTCTCATTGTAGTCATCTGCTTGCATTTAAGAAATATACTCACCACACACACATATAGATATAGATATATACATATATACACATACATAATCCCTTTAATGCAAAGAGATACTATATATTAATATATTTGCATATATTTATATTGCAAGAAAAATAATTGAAGAGGTATGATGTTGAGAAGCCTACTGCTTCAGATTAACTTTTCTTTTCAATCTGAAACTAAAGCTAAGAAAGTTAGCAATTTATTTTATACTATACTGTCAGTGTCAATTACACATTACCATTGCAAAACCAATTTCCTGCTATGGAGAAAATGGATGTACCCTGAAGAACACATCAGCCTCCATGTCACCCTGCTGCCCTGACTTTAGCTATGGTACCACACACAGGCAGATAGATATATAGCTATCCAACCTGCGTATATTATCTGATTGGCATGTTCACTTGCTCCTTGACTGCCATAAATGACTGGCTGTGCAGGTGCCACTAGCACATGCATCTTTTTCTGAATGCACCATTGTAGGAGTAGCTGAAAAGCTGTTTGTACTACACAGTCAGAAAGTTGGCAGAAGGACTGGGTGAAAAATGGCAAGTATGTTTCAAGAAAAAAGTAAAAAACTTAATGTTTACTCTACATTTTTTTAATCAAATACTTTTCAGGCTTTGATTTTAAAATTATTGCATTTTCTTCTTCTTACCTTTCTTCCTTTGACCCCTTTTTTTTTCTACTCATTTCATTTCCTGTCTTTTGTTTTTAATGACCAGGTAGAAGAGAATGACAATAAACAGAATGAATGAGAGGGAGGAGGAAACAATACCTATGAAACTGTAACACTTTTAGTGAGTTAGTTTAATAGTGATGTCTTTGTTTACCTGTCTTGATATAATAAATGTTCCAGTAGGTGAAGCTCAGTTTCATAGAAAATATTTGGCCAGCTCAGCTTGTTTAGCTGGTTATAGATTTTGACCCTACCCATTTTCTCTCTTAAAAATAGTACTATTGTACATTTTTAGACAACACTAAAAGAAATTACTACCTCCTTTTGTTTCATGTGTTGGGTGTTTGCAATTTGTGACCTAAATCAGCAGATACATATGTTTCATGCATATGTATAACACTTCTGAAAAATTGGCAAGAATGATCTTTGAGTTCAAAAGGAGAAGAAATAAAAATTTTGTGTTTACAATTCGTGGCCTAAGCTGTTCCTCCATCTCACGATTCATGTGTTTGCTTTCCATTTCAGCAGCTGCTGGAAGCACTCTTCAATAGTAACCAAATAAATCTATACCACCTGTCTGTCTGAATTGGAGGCCAAATCATTCTGTTATTCTATCTCAACATTTAAGAAGTAATAAAGCATCTCAACCTCAATTTTCATGCCATGAAGAAAGAAAAACAGAAGGGGAATAATAAGACCTTTGTTAGGCAATTTACAGGCATGTGACTTGGAATTACAGTAAAATCTTCATTATTGATCCAAAAATTCTTTGCAATCTGAAGCGCAGTGTCTTCCTCTTCAAATTTGGTAAATGCTGATATGTTGTGGCTTGAATTTAATACTGACCTATATTTATTTTACGACAAGCTACATTTTTTGGTCTTTTGATATTCAGCTTCTCCCCCTGTTATGTCTCATGGCAAGGTGGCTTTGAAGAAACTCACAGATTTGTGAGTATAGAAACACTTATCTGAGAAAACCATCAGGATTCTTCCAGAAGCACATGGTGTGTTTATCCCTATAGACTTGAAAATTATTCTGCTCTAAACTCTGCAGGTCTCCCACACAATGTTCATAAATAAAGCAAACTTTGAATCCCTGCCTTTAGTCCTAAATCCCAAGGTAAGGATTGACTGGAATATACTGGAACAGATCTTTAGGTTTGGACAAAATGCTAGTCTTAGGTCATTGCCATGCCTTTCAAGCACTCAAAAAAACCCTACTCTAATATTTTATTTTGGTATTGGGCCATGCAAACCTTGCCCAAATTTTGAGTGCAGGAGCTGTCAGCAAAGAGCTGTATAGTTGTAGGCAGGAGGTGCTTCAGTGCACTTCAAATGAAACTTGTCCCCTCATTTCACTTCAAATCAGCTGATTAGGAAAAATGCATTATTGTGCCAAGATGAAAACAGATAAGCCAAACTAATAATTTTTTTTCCAATGAGAGTTTCATACAATCCATTAAATACAGAATCCAGAGCAGTAATCAACACATTCACTGGGGTGTTAATGGAGATATGGTAAAGCAGTGTATGACAGCCAAGGGACAGAGTGCACCTCTTACTCACTCTCTCCAGCCATGAAATCAGTAACTCAGATCATTTGTCTTAGTCATCTACTATTACTTTGGGGTGAATCAGTGCACGGACGTTTAAGGACATCCCAAGCAGATTTGTTCATTTAACAGGGAAACAAAACAAAACAAAAATAACAACTGTTTTATTTGAAAGCCAGGACCAAGTGAGATTTAGTTTAGCTAAAGCAATATTTGACATTAGTTCAAGTTGGCCAGGAGTTCAGCCAGAAGTTATCATATGATTGGGTTTTGGGGTTTCTAGCTTTTTGGAAGTCTGTGTGAAATGATCTAGTAGTGGTCTGAGTCCAAATTCCAAAACATAAGTGCATCTGTTCCTTGCAAAACCCCACAATTTGCAACATTGTTAAGAGTCTCTAAATAGAAGGAAAGACATACAACCCCTAGTCTGCTCCAGTTCTGATGTGCACATTTGAAATGAGACTGGGGATGTGAAATGACATCATTACCTTTGCTATCCTGACAATCCCTCATTAGGAAAAAAAAAGTCTCTGAGCAAAAAAAGAAAATAACTACTAACTACACCAACTACTCTGTAAAGGTTTCTGTCCTTATCCTATGAATCTCAGCAAGCCCCTCTTGGCATTGTCACACTCTTGTTAAGCCTGACTAAGAGTCAACAGGATCTACACAGTGAAGATGAAAGAACTTACTATGACTTCTCTTAGAATAATTTGAAAAAAATGTACCCTAAAGTTTCTTCAAAGTTGACTTTTCATTTATTTGCCTTTTAGCAAGTGTAAAATAAAATATATTAAAAAATACAGAGGTTAAGAAGAAAATAGAATGAAAAGCACTGTCGTATTTAAATTATATCAAGTTTTCCACTTTTAAGGAAAGTTTTTTTTTATGTCTATCACTATAGCCTTCCCTGCAACCAGTGGAACACATTTAGTCTGCATTTAAAAAAATTATATCCCATGAAACAGTTTCAATGGTAAAGGGAATAGTTCAAAGTAAAGGAAAAGCTTTCACTAATCTCTCACGTACAATCCCATCTTTAACTATATTATTTGCCTATTCCTGGCAGAGTTTTTCAGAAAGTATTTTTTAGAGGACTGTAATTAAGAAGGAAATTTTCTCAGTAGTTTTGTTGTTGGCCTCCTCAGTATACAAGTTATATTTCTAAGAGTACCTCATGACAATTCAGCACTTAAAAATACTTACAAAACAAACTCCACTAGTCTAAAAAATAATGCTAAGCGTGTGAAGACATGGGATATTTTCTTTGTGAACACTAGTAATAATCTAGCAATAAAGATTATATACCATTTACCCATTTGTTAGTTGAATTATTTCATCCCTCTTCCTCTGCCTTCTTCTACATCTCCCCTCCACCTTTCCAAATGAAAGTTTAGGCTAGAAAATTATGCTTGTCATTCAGGGTTTCAATTGAAAATGAAATTTAAAACTTCAGAATCTGCTTTCAACTTCAGATAAATGTGTGGAGTGCCATTAAAATAAGCGTTGAAGTTAAGATAAATGTTCTGTATCTGTTTAGTTATATTTGATCAAACTTTGGAGTAGCTAAGGATATCTTTTATCCTGAATGAGCCTTACCAAATCACACACAACCAGATACTGAAATGAAGAAAAACTGAAAGTTATTTTTTCTACACAGTTCGTTTGCCTTTTTTCTCATTTTTGTACCATACTGAAAACAACAGATCGGACTACAAAAGTCTTTGGTTGTATTTTATGTCTGTTCTATCCCAACATGCTGTGAAGGCTATGTGGCTGCAGCCTATTTTTGATTCACATCAGTTAAAAAGGAGAACATTCAGGCCTATGTAGTCCTGCAAGGATTGCAGATATATGGTGTCCTGGCATTGACCACAACTGCTGGATAATGGCTCCCCTCAGAGGTAGTACAGGAAGCATGCGCCAGTCCAGTAGGTCTTGCTGCTTGATGTCAGGAGGAAGGAGGTTGTGCATTATATGAGAGTTTTTGCAAACATGTATTGCAAACTCCATCCTTCAATGCAATAGGGTTTGTCAGTTTAGTTATTTTCTTTTGTGAGAATTGACTATAGCTAATGAATACAATATGTTACAATTAATGATGGAAGTATACATAAGAAATTAAAAATGAAAATGTGGTATCAAGGATTAAGATTCATTTTACAAAATATAGTGGGCTTTTAGGTTGCAGTAGAAGCATGCAAAAGAGAAGCTTACTTGACTATTTTCTAATATTTCAGCTTCACAAAATTAAAATGAAGGCAAAATAATGAATAAAATCTTTCTATTGATTTTGCAAGCTAGAGATGTGAATGTTTGTCCAAACAGATGTTTAGAGTGACTCTGTGCCAGGCTCAGTTGTGTTTTTGAGAATGCTCTTTCTCAGTAGTGTCTCTCATAGTGTCCCATTGTGTCCTTCAAAGCTCACAAGCAAATTTTTTTGCCTCAGAGCTGTTAATATAGGATAACATATCACCATGAACTCTGTCCTATACTTCTTTGAGGGATTCTATTAAGAAATATGAAGATAAATCCTTCCAATATTATTTCCTGCCACTTTTATGAGTTACATAAAAATGTCATTAAACTGACTATTTTTAAAGTAACCTAAAATTTTTCTTAAAAATTACTCACAGTTTGACCATCAGATCATTGTGGAATGCAGTGGCCTGACTTGTTTATTAAACAGGATAATAGAATAAAAGGATCATTTAATACATTTAACATATTTTTTGAGGTCTACTCATTATTCAGATTTCTCCAATATGAGAAATTGAGAATATCAAATGAAACTAGCATGTGGCAGATTCAAAAATAGCCAGGAGTAAGTGGTTCTTCACAAATGAGGAGAAAAAAACTCCAAGTCAGAATTTTCTGAGATGACCATCATCACCACAGGAAAAGTCTGGAAGCTATAACTGGTGTAAGAGCTAGGAAAACATCAGTTTACTGATCAGTAGCAGTTGAAGTAGCAAATAAAAATATAGGGATTATTAGGTAAGGAAAAATTACAGAGAAAGAAAAGAACAGAGCTTTGCCCAGTGTAGACCCATGCTGCATCATGAATCCTGTGCACAGGGAGTCCCTTGTCTCCAAAAATAGGTACAGTGCAGTAGGAGAGGGGTGGAGAGGGGCAGCAGCACCAACAGGAAGTGCAGCAGCTGCATACATGGAGCCATCGAGTACCTGGGGCTCTTGTGCCTGGAAAGGACTCAGCTGGGCAAAAATATGACAAAGATTTATAAAATCATGAGTAGAAATATAAATAAAAGTGGATGGTGACAGATTGGTCATCACTTCTCCAAATACAGGAAGTATAGACCATGAATGAAAACTAATGAGGGCAAATCTAAAGCAAGCAGTGGCAGGTACGTCCTGCCTGAATACATCACTAAGGTGTGGACCTGCCTGCCTATTGTGTAAAGCTTAAGTGAGATAAACAGGAGACTGGAGAAATTAGCGGCTGTTAAATGTGTGGATTTCATGTTAGCTCAGCAAAACCTTTAGTGACAAAGTGCAGGAAGCTGGCAGTACCCTATTTTACAAGTTCATTATTCTGTTGATAAAGGATAATTCCAAGTATATTTTTTATTTCTAAAGGAATTTCAGATTTAAACATAATCCTTAACAGAAAAAAACCAAAAACCCCACACACAGAAAGGTATTTTATAGTCTCTTAGAGGTTATGAAATGGCATCACCTGGAACACAGAAAACCAAGATTAAGAGTAATTTCTCTTCTCTCAGTCTTTGCATTGACAGTTCTGAAACACTTTTGCACAGACACATTTTTCTCTCATGTTGTTATAAACCTGGCCAGTAGTATTCAGCATTTGTTTTTCAAATGGATGAATAAGAAAAAGAATTACTAGAACACTCTGGTTTTCAAAGCTTTTGTCCATCCCTCTCTTCCACTGAAAGGTAAACCTGTCACTATAGTTGTGTCCTAGTTCTGGCCAGGAGAGGGTTATTTTTTTTCAGTAGCCAGGAAAGGTATGGTCAGGACCCTGAGGTTATTCTGTATCACCCCACATCATTTTCCAGGAATAAGTAAGGGCTTGCTTCTGAGTCAGGTTCTTGGGGTCTGCTGTCATTGCTATTGTTGCTACTATTCCTTTTCTATCTCATTGTCATTTCCAGTAAATTATTTTTATCTCAACCTGTGCTCTTTACTTTTTGTGCCTCCAGTTCTCCTCTCCAGTCTCTGGCAGGGGGAGGAGAAGAGGGAAGTGAGTGAGCTGTGAGTAGTTTCAGTGGGAACTGAATTGGAGAATGCATTTCCTAAACCATGATATGTTGTCAGGTTACAGTGGATGGCAAGAGGTGAGCAAATCTTATTCAGTAGGTAGGTCTGAATATAAACCAATAAATAAGGTGTGCACAGTCTTAGCTAAAAAAAGAACAAATAAAAATTCTGTTTTATCCAAAACACTCAGGAAAGGGTTTTTGTTTTTCCCCCAAATGTAAGTAATAAAATGTGTAAAAATTGATTTGTGCATCTTCTGCCATCCGAACAATATACTAATTAATTTACTGGCCATAGAAGTTGAAATAACCTAGCATTAATTAATGCACAACAAATTTTAAGAGCCAAACACAATACAAAAGAACAATATTTCACATTTCTTCCTACCCCCTTGTTAAATACAATTTGAAATTGAAAGATGAAACAAAGGAAGAGGTTGTTCTCTTTAATAATGTATGTTATGTTAATTAAAAATAAGATCTGAGATGCTAGATGTAGGATGCTTTATGTGCTTTCCACAAAGAAAATAATAAAACTGTTGTTTTTGTAGGCCAGTGAATTTCTCTAGTTAAAAAAGCAAACACCCAAATCTCAATATAATCTTAGGACAGACATTTAACTGAGACTTATTGCTGGAACATATGTAACAACTGCTAAACAGTTTGGATGCTTTAAATGTCAAAATACTGAACACAGGATTATCTCAGATAATCAAGATACCTCTATGGAGTCTGAGTTCAAGAAGGTAATTCCTGAAAATCAGAATACTCTACTGTATTTCAAACAATGGGCTATTAAGCCAGAGCTCTGAAAATCACCCCTCTTTTCAAAAGCCTATGTTGTGGGAAGTTCCCAATGTAACAATGCATCTCAGTGATAAAGTGATAAAACCTCACTCTCCAGGAGTGAAATACTGCTCACATGAGTGCATGAATTAGTGCCATATGATCTTCTGTCATTTAGAGATCTACCCAGTAAAAAGATAATTAAGACTATTATCCAACAAATATTCTGACAGCATAATTTTCTCATCACTTTCTGTCACCTCTCACTACATGACTAGTTTAGCCTCTGTTTTTGTATAACTCAGAACATAGAATCTATATGAGAAAAAAATTCTACCTGAGCAATTTTGCTTTACATCATATAATGTTATTAATTATATTATGTATTATAAATATATATGTATATAATATAAAGTTATTAATTAAGTATATAATATTATAATATGATTTTATATGATATGATATTATTATATTCCCACAGCTTAAAATGCCAGTACTTACTAGGGAGCAAGGGGAGAATCAGGAATACAAATGAAGGCCATAGTCTTTCAAAAGCATCTCTATGCTACTGACTGCTCAAAAGAAATCTCCCTCACTGTGAGCATGAGGGGATGTGCAGTACTGGTCACACAATTTATGTGGCTTTGTACAAACAGTTCTGAAGCAAACCTCAGAGATATTCTGTCTCACCAGGGGACAATCTGTCTCATTGCCACCAGTATGTTACAGCTGACACTCCTTCATAACATATGGAAGCAGTGTGTGTGTATATAGATATACACACATATATATATTTTATATGTGAGGTGCTGTTTCTTCCCAGAAGTCAAGGGATGGAGAAATCCAGTACTGCATCTTCTGTCCACTAAATGTTCTCACATGGCTGTTGTTGAATATGGCCATTACTGGCCTGAGAAGTAACGGCTTCATGTACCAAATTGTAAAAATAGAAATTAGTCAGTTTTCCAATTCAGCTGGCAGTTTTTGTTTTTAATATTTTTATTACTGCAGACATCATCGTCCAGCCATCTGCTAAAGATGAGACAGACAATAACTGAGCAGAACTGGAATGAATTTTGCTGTATCTGCAGCTGGGCATTTCATTACTTTATTCTGATGGGGAATTGATGGGGGTAGGTATTTTGTTCTTTTTTTAGAAGCAATCAAAATGTGATGCACAGGAACAATTAAGTGTGCAAAAAGATGCTGTTTTTTACAGGAAGACTGGAAGACCCATATTGACCTTCGTTTACCACTCTCCCATCACTGTTGTGACAGAAGCAGCAAGTCTGTCTCAGTTCCTCCTTCTGTCATTCCTGAGGCTCTTCTGATAACTGAATTATCAAGTTTTTTGCAAAACTGAGAGAGTGTTAGGCTAATCTGCCCCAGATGCCACAGCTCTCTTGTATCGTGCTTTAGCCCTTCATACTTTCCCTCTCCTCCACAGTTACCCTCCAAAGGAAAAACATGACCATCCTCCACTGCAGAAATTGGCAGCCAGCAGGCTCTTCCTTCATTAAATCCAAAATTGCACCAGAATAGATAATTAGGATGAGTAGCTTTAGCCAGCTACAGGCCATAGTGTTTATCAAAAGGGCAGAGCTCTCACACTGAGGTAAGTGTGCTTTACTATATATTGAAAATCTGTAGGAAAACCACTGTTTTATGAAGTTTGGCAAAAGTCAAATAAAACAGTGCCTATTAGGGTTAATATTAAGTCCAATGTGGTGGATGGGGTACGCCCTGAAAGCACAGCAGTAGCTCTCTGCACACAAAAGTGTGCAGAAGTGAAACCTTGAAGTCCTATGGCAGCTTTTATATTAGATGATTCTGGGATTTGGTGGTCTTTAGCCAGAACTATTCCTACACACTTATCCTGTTGATCTATAGCCTCTCATTACAAATACAGGTCCTTTTGTTTGTTCTTTCTATGGGTTTGTTAAATAACTGGAAAAAGTCACTGGATTAAAAGATGCATATAAGCACAGTATTTATCACTTGTGTACAATTACAAAGAAATGCAAGAATTACCTGTATCAACTTCAACAAATCTCAGCATGAAAGCACTGTAGAATAAAAGAATGGAGAAAACACAGTTAGAAGTAGGACATAAATGAGCCCTGATCCACTGCCCATTGATGTCAGTGGAAAGACTTGCACTGACTTCACCAGATGAGGCCTGTTGTGAAGGTCTGAAAAATGCTAATGATATCCTTCTGCAAGATATTTTCAGAACAAAATGGGGATGCCTTTTTTATTTAAATCAATGGGTTTTATAATATGTCATCACTTCACAGAATATCCACATCCATAAGAAATTGTAGCAAGGAAAAACAGACCACAGAAAATCTTTTTAATTAGCCTTCAATTAGTCAGAAACTTATCTATGTCAAGAAAGACTACAACAGAGGAAAATATGCAGTAACACATTACAGCTGTTCATTTTGAAGACACAAATAAAATAATTTAATGTAATTGTTGTCTTCTTACATTTTTACTTCCTCCCTCATACCATATTTCTCTTTGAGAAATCTCTCAGCACAGTTAAATTGGAACGCTATACAGGAATTCTTTCTCCTTTTTATTATTTTACCATATGAGGGTTCAGGCATGTTGTCAGGTCATTTGACCTCCTTAAGTGCATTGGCAGAACTCTGATATTCATGGCCAAGAAATTTTCCTTGTTTCCTTTTCTAAAAGTTGTTTAAATTAAATGATAATTTGTATTTATTATAGAAAGTGCATCTTTAATTAACAGAGGAAAGACTTATTTTTTTTTTCCCAGGCATCTCTTACATTTTAGCTGATGAATCCAATGATGAGAGATATGGAAGCTGACTTTCAAGTTGTTAATTTTTCTTATTAATAAGAAGGATGGAAAGATGGAGCAAGAGAGGATCTATACAAAAGGAAAAGATGAGACACATTTGCAATTTGCAACTCCCAAAATTACCTTTCTTAATAGAAGAAGCTATAAGAGCAAGATTTAAAAGAAAGCTTTTATGGTGAAAAGTGATATATGGAATCTTGATTTAGAAATTATTCTACCTACTGTAATGACTAAAAAACCCAAACCAAAATTAATGGAGATGACTGTTCCAAACTGAATTGCATACAAACAGGCCTGAGAATGTGCATTTTCTGTAGTATCTATTTGCACCAGAGGAAGGTTGTATCAAATTTGTGCCTATAAACCCAAAGAGAGGTGCCCTTTTATTACAGGAAATGTGCTTCCAGGAACAGGATGTTATTAAATGTAAATTAGTATCAATTGATTACCCAGATAATTTTTCAAGCTTATATACTTTTTCCATCACTTTTTAAAAACTTAAGTGACAAAAATCAAGAACAGAAGACATATTGCTAAAACAAAATAAAAGCATTTTTACAAGTCCTCTCAAGAGCAAACATGCATTTTGAAGTCAGTTTTAGATAAAGTATTTACAACCACTGAAGAAGTCAATGTTTTTTATTTGGCAGTAAGCTCAAGATTTCTGAGCTTAATTTTTTCTCAGAGTTACGATTTTTCCCCTTGGATATTTTTGGTACATTTTTAAAAGTGTTAATGTTCTTTAGGTGGTTTTCAGCATCTAAAGTTCTGCATTTATAGTAGAAATCTTAGCAAATTGAAAGTGTAAAAGCATTCAATTTTCACATTCTGGAGCTCCATTAGAATAGCCTACCTCAAAGCACCAGTCAGACAAAGCATTTAAATCTGTTCTGAATTTCTCTCTCAGCCATAATTTTCCCAATTTCAGCAAGGCATTCACATGCTTTAAGTCAAGAACTAGTTTTGAAACTTTGCTGAAACAGAGCTGAAAAGTTGCTTTACCCATTCAAAATACCAGAGCAATTCAAGTTTTCTCCGCCTGTAAATGTAGGGTTCTGTGCACTTTGCAGCCCTTGTGAGCTGCTGCTCTTATGCACTGCTCCAACCCTCTAGAATGCACTGTGTACAGACAGACAGCATCTACCAACACTCCTCAGAGCTCATTAACACTTTGAAAGAATAGCAGTCTTCCAAATCCAAAATATATTGCACATCCAAATTATGAAAAAAAATTACTAAAAGATTTTTCACATGACTTATTTGAATGCATAAACTTGAAGTCAAAACAGGATTTTAGACTAGACATGCAATTTTATTAGTAAGGCAAGCCAATTAGCCAGATCAGGGTAGAAGTGGGGAAACTCACAAGGGAAAGAGAACATCTGCCCAACTCAGATGGCAACACTGCTCTTTTCCAGAGATTAATGTGTTTCAAGACAACCCCAGAAATGACCAGCTTACTTTACAGAAATGACTTTACATCTTCATATCCAGGTCAGATCTCATGTCTTAGGTAAGATTTCCCTTTTATAGCCCTCAATACTTCACCTCTTCAGTTACCATCAATGACCTCACAAGTTTTGTTCACTACATGAGGCTATAGATCTTATTTAAGTAACATCAGCTTCACTAAAAGTTAAATCTAGAACACAGAAATATTTAAACCATTAAAAGGAAATACAGTCACAGTGCTGAGCATGTACCCAAGTACAGATCTTGCATACTCAGTTTCTGAGAAACAGTCTCTAACTCCTCTAAGACTCACAGTGTTACAGTTCTGTTCCCCATAGATCCAGATACTATTTTTGTTGCTAGTATTTTAATAAATTTCCAGTTGTAGAAATTTCCTCAGCAACTTTTAAAGTTGCTAGAACAGATACATATGTAGTATCACATAAATATCAGATTGCAAAAATTCAGCTCTACAATTTAATTTTTTTTAAATGTAGTTGAAGCATGTTTATGACAATAACCCTTTCACATGCAAGGTGTCCTGTTATACATGGCTGAATGGGTCTAAAATTCTCAATACATGTCCTTCTACCACACTGAAATTCATGCTAGGTAAATGATACACAACCAAAAGGTTAAGTGAGGATATGTGTCATAAAATGGTATCTGAAGTACCTTTTACTAAAATGTTGTTTAGATATTTACTGTTACTTAGATATTTATTTATTAAGTTCATGTCCCCTAGGTATTACTTCCTAGTTTAGATCCTATCTAGGATTTCTTTCACATAATTGATCATTTTTTTTCTAGTTAGTCAAATATGGCCTTGTCTAATGTCCTGTTTGCTCAAGCAGGAATTACACAGTGTTGTTGGAAAATATGCACAGGAATCAACCCTGTTTTCCAAAATATTAGGCTAAAACTCTAAAGCTTTTTGTTTTTTGGTTTTTTTTAAATTACATTTAGCACCTGTTGCACTCTGCTAGAACAGGTACTATCACTGTTCTTCCTCTGGAGGCCATTTCTATTTGGGGTGAGACTCTCAGATACAGAGGGATAGGAGTATGTGGTGAGACTTCACAGATCAAACCATCCATGACTCCTATGAGACAGATACATATGAGTACACAGGCAATAAGCCCTTTGGAATTCACAAAAAAATAGAAAACAATTTTAAAATCTAAGGAGGAAACCATAAGTTTAGTAGGGAGGTTAAATTAGATACAAGCTTGCAGTATGCGTACCAGAAGGGTTGGAAGAGGAACAAACTTCATTATGAGTAAATGTATCAGCATACAAAAGCATCTGCACAACTAATGCATCTTTAATCCTTTTCTCTGGACTAGCAATAGAGGAACCCTCCTTTCTCATTTTGACCTTATTATAGCACATTACTAGAAATATTTTGACGATATACCTATTTTAAAAATAATACTCAGTTCCACGTTGAGTAACACCAATTACAAAAGTAGGTGGTTGTTGAAATGAAGGAAAAATGGGTCACAATTTACTACATGTGGCACTTGGATCATTTCATCTGGCTTTTCACTAAGGTTGAGAACTGGCGTGTTTCACTGGAAAAAGCTGAGGAGATCTAGGCACTGAGAGATAAAGCCAGAGGTTCGCAACAACTACTCCCATAAGAAAATGATAGGCAACAATCCAGAAGCTCTCTAGGCTGGAATCACAAGCCCTGTCAAAGGAAGATAAGGCTTGGGAAAAGGAAGTATATTAAAAATATAAGCATTCTGAAGAATTGTTCCACTATTTCTTTTCTGGAGAGTTAATATTTCCTGATCAAACTGCCATTCCTCAATTTAGTGAAGACCAGGAAGGGACTGCATACACTTGTCTCCTCAGAAAGTCTGAACGGGAAGAGATAAATCTTTAAAAGTGACAAAGGAAATCAGAGGATGCTGTATCATGTAAAATGATTCTAAACATTCAAGTGTCCTCCATTTCTAAACATTCAAGAGTCTCTCCCCTTTGAAGGGACCCTTCAAAGGACAAGCTGAAGACAGAGTCCTTGACACAAGTTCCCAGAATAACACATGTGCTCCCTCTGGTATGATTTAAGGTGTCTGAGTATCATTTATGGAAAACAGTTTTTCACTGAACCCAAATCTTCAATTATTTCAAATGTCCTCCTTACAGTTAAATAAATAAAAAAAATTGCAAACCCTCTTTGTTTCCATATTTATATCAGAACATCCTTGTATATCTGGAAGTCATATACTGGAAACAGCTTTGGGTCTGAGTTTCAGAAGGAAGTTGAAATAATGGAAACTACCTAGAGGTAGAAAAGTACAGTGTGTTTTCCAATGATTACAGGGGAAAAAAATCTGTGAACTAGGACTCTTTAGTTTTAATCTTGATTTTATCAGAGGCTGGCTTAAGACATATCCACCTTAGGTGTTTCAACAGCTAAAAGATGCTTGGCCACAGCAAGACGATTCACAGTGCCAGTTAGGAACCTTTCTCCTTAGTCATTCAGCAAAGAGATTTTTGGGGGGGTATGTGTATTCCCAAAACAGTCAATAGAGACTGATAGACTACTTTTAAGAATGAGTCAGAGCATAAGCATCAGAGAGTTATTCCTGTAATTGTAGAAAACTCTGAAGGAGCCCATCTCTGACTGTGCACTACAGAAAAAGTGCCTAGGAAGTATCCCTGAGTTTCTTGGCATCAGCTCAGTCCCAGGGTAACTGATCCCCCCATGATTTATGTGAAAGCTCAGCCAGCTGAGGACATTGTCACATCAGCCACAGGATCTCTTGCTTGAGCCCCAGCCTCCCTGATCACTCTGGTGGCCTCTCTGCTGGCTGAGGCTGATTTGACCTGGGAAGAGCCAGCTGTCTCCACACTCAGAACCACCTTGTAATCCCAGTCTGGAGCTCAGTTACATCCCCATGACTGATAGGAGCGTGCCTGATGTGGAGCTTTGGCTCAGACAGTCCTATTCAAGCCTGGTGCCCACACTGTGCAGTCTGGAATCATGGGGACATAGAGACTAAATCAGAGAAAATTCCCTATCTCAGGTTTTATGGCACTCAGTGGTAGCAGGAAAATACTGAATTTCTGCTGAAGCAAGTTTCTGACATGAATATGTTTTTATAAAACAGTTCACAAGAAAAGAAGTAAGCATTTCAAGACTAGATGGTGACTTGGTATAACTAAACTGTCCTAGGAGATGCACTGGACATGCACTGGGATGGACCTCTCTTTGGTAGTGACATTTTTACTTCCAGGTAGTCACCAGTTTTTGAAAATAAATCATTGAATAAACAGCAGGACCTAATGTAAAAGAACACTTAAATATCAAAGTTATCAGACTGCTTCTAAACTGTGATTTTAATAGTCTAGATTCCTTCTGATTCAAAACCACTTTTCCGGGCAGTGATACTTCTTCCGCTCATCCCAGCTTGCTTCCTGCAGCTCTAAATATTCCAAAATAAGGGCTTCAGCCTCCCATCTCATTGTCAATCTCCCATCTTCACCTATGCACTTCAATTTCTCAACTACTGCCAAATGAGGGGGCTTGAAAAGCAGAATCACTACAGCTGCATCCACACAGGTCAAGTATTACCCAGTTGTGCTGCTCTAAGGGCTGTGCTCCCTGAGCCGTGCCATTCCATGGGCATGGAAGCTTAACAGCCTCTATTACTGCACTGCCCTGCTTTCTCTGCATCTGGGTATCAGAGAAGAATGTTTTATGTCGCCAAATTTTTCATCCTCAAAAGTTACAGTGACTTGCATATGATATATTTTCAGTGCTCTGAGTATGTCTGAGGGACTTAATTCACTTGTTTTGGTTTCCAGAAAACACTATTTCACAGTCCTATGGATTTCAGCATTTCAGAATCTTTGGATTTCCATTTATTAAATCTTTTATATAACAAAATATATAATCTTTTCTTGTTTTCATATTTTAAGCACCATAAATGTACAAGAGACTTTTTTTCATTAATTATCACTTTTTGTTGCTAGAAAGTTAAGGGTGAGTTCCAAAAATGAAACCACTTTCAGAGTAGTGAGTCCATCCAGACTGTTTAAAACTGAGATCATACCAATACAGCAGCTCTGACACTATGTATATACTGTATATTCTATGTAGTTAGGCTACTGTCTAGAAAGTTCTCAATGAAAGCTCTTTCAAAGGCATCTACAAAAAAATCCATTTTCAAAAATCCAATTAAGAAAAATATCTGTTTTTCAATAAATTAGAAAAAGAAAAAAACAGAACCAGTTAAGAATAAAGAGGGTAAGCTACTCTCTAACTGCTTGAACTCTTGAATCTACAAATGAATTATGGAAAGTCTGACAGACGGACCAAGGTAAAATGACATAATTTCATTTCTGCTTCTGTGGGGAGAAAAGGAAAGGGGGAAACTATTGTGGTTTTGAAATCACAACAGAATGAACTCACTCTCTTTCTCTGACCTATTCATTTCTCAATACTTATTTTTATAGTTCATGTTACGAAGTTGTGTAATGATAATTTATAGTTTGACAGAACCAGGCAGACAGTACTCAACATGATCCTTACTCTTCCTGCCCACAAATACAAGAGCCTATATTACTTCTCCTATCCTCCAGACTATTTGAACCTTCCTCACAGTGGTGTGTTATGAAAGGAAATACATGAACAAAAATATTGAACAAAGGGAAGAAAGGGCAGACTTTTATATAATTCATTGAAAAACATTTCTAAAAGCCCAACGAGGAAGCCACATTCCAAAAGCAATTCAGAGAATGCCTACAGAATTGGTGCCCACAACACAGACAGATATCTATTTTTCTGGGTTTATGTCTAAGACTCTGGGTTCAGCATTTCAGCAGCTCATCATTACGCTTCCAGCGCAATATGAGTGTGGCTTGCAATGAGTGCAGAACTGATAATTCATCCATCACCAGCAGTCCCATCCAAGCCTGCCCAGACATAAACACACACACTGGAGGAAAAATGTGGTTCCTATATATAGAAAATCCTATTTTCAGCTAATATGTTCCCTAAAAATAAACTCTTACTCAATTTCAAGGGTTTCCTTCATTCCATTTTATTAGTGGCATTAAAATACAAAGTCCAATTTTGATTTGAAAGAACTATTCCTACTTTAGCAGTGTCAGGCAGCTGGCTTGCAGTATTGTGTGAATACACTTTACATTCTTATAAGGAACTGAGCATTTTTAGACGGACAGAACTTTATATTTTGAAAAATATCCCTCAGTGATTTTCTGCCAGCTGAAGCATCCAAAGTGTCTGCCCTCAAGAAAGATTCAGTACTTTTGGCAACATTTGCAAGCTAGTCTGTTTTTTCCAATCCAGAAATATTTTCTTTGCCAGACAGTCATCTGAAATAATGTTCTTACACAGAAAGTACATGTTCAGTATGTTTTGCATTTATACACTGTTAAAGACAAGGAGTTTGGAGGTCATAGAGGCTGGTACTGGATTACAAGCACAGTTACTTTCAGATTGAAAGTGAAGACATTGGAAGATGGCAAAGGTGATAATAAGAAAGCACTAAGATTTCTAAAACCATGACTAGAATATTACTCCCAGGCTTGCAGGGTCATGGAGTCATGATGCTAAAGAGTAATATAAGATTACCCAGTAGAGAAGGCTGTAATCAAATGTCAGCCCCTCATTGAGAGGATGGGAAGAGGTCAGCATCCAGTTCACAATGTTTGGCCATGGGGCCCTGGCTGAGTAACTGACATACATGACCCAGGTATTTCCAAGGTGAAAATGCTGAAGGAATAGGAACAGGACAGCAATTCTCTTGATGTGATAGAAAACTCAAAATTTTATATTACAAATATTTTCCTCCCTGTTCTAGGGAACTTTCTGGAGTGAGGGTTTTTTTATTATTGTTTGAACAATGGGCTATCCTAACAACATAAATTACAGATTACATTGTGCATTTTATGAACAGAAGTTCCTAAATGAAATAGGATTTGGAATCTAGCATTATTTCAGATTTTGAGGGATCTATGGGTACCTCTCACAAAGAATAGTCCGTTTCCATTAGAAAAAGGGACAAAGTCAGAGAATTTAAGTATATGAAAAGATTTTCAGATGTGAAAACAGTGCACAGCATTCTAAATGCTTGATCAGACACAGCTGGTTATCAGACTATGCCTGACAAATGTAGCTGTTTCCCCAGCTGCCTATTAGGTTCTCCTGACAGAGGTTATAAAGTCCCAGCAGAGAAGGACTGGCAAGCATTCCTTATCTGCTTCTCTGTAAGTGGAGATAGCTCATAGAACATAGAGAGTAGGCAGAGGCCTATGTTGCTCTTTTACCTCTTCTGCCCTTCTTTCCAGAGGACATTCAAATGCAGGGCCCAATAAGCTGCAGACTAATCTCTCTGTAGTCTGAAACATCATCACATTAAAATTTATTAAGAATGTGTCAGCATTATGACAACTCTAATATTCTTCAGAACAAATATTTTTTCTGGAGCAGCCTTTCCTTTTAAGATTCACGATGACCTTGGTTTTCCTCTCCTTCTCTCTTTTGAGTAAAAGAAATACAATTTTCTGTGTACAAGAAAACAAGTACTACAGAAATTAAATACACATACTTCCCACTGACAGTCTTCTAGAGTTGTTTTTCTTTGTTTGTTTTCTTTTTGGTGCCCTTTTTTTTTGTTTGGCATTTTTTGTTTGGTTTTTTTCCCTTAAAGTATGATCTCTGAGTTTAAAGGACTCATTAATCAAGCTTCATGTCCCAAATTCTCAGAGAGAGCCTGAGCTTTTTTTATTCTGATCTGAAAGTATAGTACAAAATGTGATATAAACTGCCAATTTCTGTGTTTCAACAAAATCACCTACTCACAGTTATTAAGAAAAATACTTCCCTTTACATCTTTATGAAGCAAATAAGCCTTTTTTTTCTTCTCTGAAAACATCTATGTGAAATGCCATGGCATATATTATCTTTAAGAGCAGATGAGCTAGGGTTTGTCCAGAAGGCAGTTCACAGAAAGGAGGTATTTTTCACATATATTCACAAGAACCGCTCAACATCTAAGCACGGCCAATTTGTCATTCCCAAGCCAAGGAGCAGACACAGACCCTGTGCCAGTCTAGTTCCAAAACACACAGTAACAAATAGCAGTCTCTGAGGTGATGGCGAGCCATCAGCAAGCCCCTCCTGGACCACTCAAATATATTTCTAACATTACACAACAGACACAGAAGCCCAGCTTGCATTCAGCCTGCAGAGAGGTCGTAGACCACGGATGACAATGGGGGTTGCTGGGGCCCCCATCTGGAGCTGCCCTGCTCCTTCAGAGCAGCTCCAGCATGGCTGGGACCCCCAGCCCCAGCAGCAGATGTGCTGCAAAGGCTGTGTGACGATGGCTGCTAAGAAGGCACATCGTGCTCTGCCTTGGACCAGGCACAGTGTGTGTCCAGCTGTGCGGTCAGGCAGCAGCCACGGTCCCAAAGGCAGCCTGCAAACAGCATCCTTGTCCTGCTTAGCTGCTACAAGCTGAGGGCACCTCCTGGCAGAAGGCTGGCTATGAGGCACAGATCAGCTGGAAAAGCATGGCATGACAGTCCTGTGTGAACACTACCCTTGTTGTCAGTGCACAATTACAAGTACACAAAGCCACACTGAGATCCTGTGGAGCCCTTCCTAAGAAAATGCTTTTTAGGCTCTTGCAGCCTACCATCCATTTGTGCTTTTATTCCAGTTTCCCATTTCACATGTCACCCATTGAAAACATTGGCTATCATAGTTTCTATTCCTCGGATTTCACCTACTTGTCAAACTTTTAGCAAGTTTTCTCCAGTGTCTTCCTTGTGTAACACATTTCTCCACCTCAGAGTTTTCTTTCCACTGCTTTTTCCATCAATTTTTCAGTTTTTGCTTTCAGATTGCCCCATGTAGAGTCTTAAAATAGCCCTGCTCATTTCTTTCTCTTTTACCAATCACTAGATCTGAAAAAGTACTTCTGGGAGCTCCAGACATTTTCTATCATCTGCTAAGCCCTCCCTCCCTTCCTGAGATCCTGCCAAAAGGCAGCAGAGTGGTCACTGAACTTAAAGGGTCAGTCACAATGTACAAAGGTTTTGTTAAATAAATTTTCCTTAAAAATAGACTGCCCAGCTCTATTTGTGACAGTGCCCTGATATTTTTAGGATCTTGACTTAATAAAAAGAAAAACAAAGCTCAGATAAATTGTCCTTTTCATTTTTAAACCAACAGTCTGAAAGAGCATTTCGTTCTTCAGTGAGAGCTGAATTGAGCTCTGACTTTTGCTTAAGTTCTCATTTGGCTTTAAGAGCTGGATAATGCTTTGTGTTTTAAAGCTTGTTTACTAGGCAGCTTCTACTAACACTCATCACTATACTCTTTCTTTCAGTGGCATACACATGAGATGGCAGATTTACTAACTAATTAGAATATTTGACATAAGCAAGAAAAATATCCACTGCCCCTTTTTAACCAAAGAAACAGGAAATAGCCTAATGCAGCATTACTTACACAAGAATTAATGGTAAAAAAAGGTTTAATCATTGGACCATCAGGTCTACGGCTCTGTGCTTCAGCATAGAAGTCTATCCACTGGATTGTTTTGCTATAAAATAATAATGCTTCCTTGACATGCCACACAGCTGATGGTCTTTAAATAACATAATTTTGTCACAGAATTAATTCTTAATATGATGGGCCTTGCTTGCTTAATTCTCTAATAAAGTTACACAGAAGCTCCTGGCCAGATTTAATCATGTTTCTGTTGTGACTAGCCCTTGGGAGACCATGGATAAGATTTCCTTCAGTCCATATAACCAAGTTTTTATTACTTTATTCATAAGTGTTGTTTGAAATTAGACAATCTGTCTTTTTCCACATGTTGGAATATTTTAGCAGTAATTCTAAACTGCCCCAAATAGATGTTGTAAAATTTTCTGCATCTGTGTGGTTTTTATATTCCAAATTTTTGTTTCCATATTACAAATGTGCATGGCAGAATCTAATAAATCTAATGGTTATTGCAGTTTTTGCCCATTAATATTGTGACTGTAAGTCTAGGCAACAGGCAATACTTTATTAATTCTGAGTACCATATTATACATAACCATCATGATTGCAGGAAGGAATGTAGTGTAAAAGATCAGTAACTTAACTAGGGGGTACCATGAAATCTGGGCCAAAGGCGAAGGGAAACTGAGTCAGAGACTGGTAGAAGAATATCTCAAGATCTGGGGAAAGACTCTGTGCTATTTCTTCTGTCTTCCCCCTCCATGTTAAAAGGCAGCAGCACTGAGAGCAGCTGTAATGAAGTATGCTGGGGTATTGAGCAAAAAGAATATCTGGACGGGTGTGCTGGTTTTGGCTGGGGTAGACAGAGGCTGGTACAGGGCTGGGTTTTGGATTTCTGATGAACACAGAGTTGATAATAGAGTTGTTATTGCTGAGCAGAGCTTACACAGAGCAAAGCTTTTTCTGCTGTTCCTATGGCCATGCTGGTGAGGAAGGTGGGGGTGCATGGGACATTGGGAGGAGACATGGCCCAGACAGGTGATCCCAGTTGACCAAAGAGATATTCCAGACCATATGATATCATGCTCAGTATAAAAAGTGTGGGGAAAAAGGAGGAATGAAGGATCTTTAGAATGATGGTGTTTGTCTTCCCATTCACCATTACAGGTGATGGGGCCTTGCTGTCCTGGGGATGGCTAAACACCTGCCTGCCCATGGGAAGTGGTGAATAAATTCCTTGTTTTGCTTTGCCTGTGTGCATGGCTTTTGCCCTTCCTATTAAACTGTCTTTATCTCAACCCATAGGTTTTCCACCTTGTACCTTTCTGATTGTCTCCCTGATCCCACTGGTAACCAAGTGGCTGTGTGGTACTTGGTTGCTGGCTGGGGTTAAACCCCAGCAATAGGTCATAGCAGAAAAAGCCATGGTACCAGTGCATATTGAAACAATTGGCATGATATATTATTATGGAAAAACAGAGTCAGTGAGAGCTTTACAACCCAAGCATTTAGGAAGAAAGGCAGCCAAATGGTTATATTCCCCATCAACACTGAAGTTACATGTGGTGAAGGAAGGACAGAAGAAAAAGAGAAAGAGGAAAGAGAAGGAGGGAAGGAATGAAGGAGGGAAGGAGGGAAGAAAGAAAGGAAAAGGGAGAGGAAGACGAGAGGGACAGAGGGAGGGAGGGAGGGAGGGAGGGAGGGAGGGAGACACTTTGGAAACAGTTTTGAATTTACATAAAAGAAAACACTAAACAAGCACAGAAAAAGGATCAAAATAAGAAGAGAAGCTTAAAATTATAAGTCAACTGCAGCATACAATATTTCCTGAGAATCCAGGCTCATATATCTAATTCACACACATGAAACATAGCTCTGACCAAGTCCTGCACAATACAATGCAGTTATTCAACTAAGTGCTTTAATGCTTCATGGAAAATTTCTAGGTCTAGGAAGCCACCTTAGAGTGTAGAATGGTAATGCTTCCATTCTTGAGAAGTAATTTGTATACTCAGGACATAAATTACAATTCAAAAGAAGCACATTTCAGTGTGAAAATGAAAAGAAGTATTTCTAGATAGTTCAACAAACCAAATCAAAACACTTTCCTTTGTCAATATTGGGATATGTCATTTCAATTTAAAAATAAAAAACATTACAAGCTGTGGTTATTTTTACATATCTATTTTGAAATGTTTCATCGCAAACAAAAAGGAAAATTGTATTTCACTTACTTGATTTGATAAGAAATTAAGTCAAGCAATGAAATGTTGACATTTCCTACTGAGATGAGTGGACATTCAAATTTGTATCTAGTTTAGAAGACAGGTGTTTCTTTTTCAAGGAAATATCTCATTCAGTTAAGAAAATGTTATTGAGTCTATCATCTCTGATACAGAGATGCTTAGCGGCAACTTGGTATGTGAAAGAAGGAAATATTCTAAGTCAGTTTAGATAAATCAATGAAGTATGAATGCCAAAAACTTTGTTGTGCAATTATTCTTCTGTGCAAAAATAAAAGATTATTGGCCAGAATATTGGAAGACTTGATATGTCAGTGTTTTGAAACACAAATAAGCCACCCTGGAGCAGATAAAGCATGGAAGCAATCTCCACACCATTTCTCCACATGACATTGAATCATAAACATGCAGTTATTTACTTCTTTCTACTAAAATCTTTCACGTTTACTGCAGAATAAGACTGTGCAAACAGGCAGAACAGCTGAGCCACAGTAATGTTTCCCAGCAGTGAATTTTTCATATGTCAAAAAAAATCTTTTTTCAGGTCCTGCTACCTCAAAGTTCATAGCTAATGTGCATTCAGTGACTGTTGAACAATTCCAAGTGCTGGCAGCCCTAATAAACAAGAACATAATTTTGTTATTGTTTTGCATTGAAAGGAGCGTGATGAGGGAAATATTTGGAAACAAGTGAGAGTGCATCAAGATATGAAGGAGCTTCTAGGAGGTTTTATTTAACTTGTTTATTAAGACTGGAATTTAGCTTAGTACAAAACTTTCTGTGACTTTCTGGAAAAAGTTTTTAGTCAAATGTAGAACAGCTGTGCTCTCCTGCCATTGCATTAAACAACATCTGTTACAGAGTACTAGCAAAAAGAATTTATTCAGTTGAATTCAGTTCTGGAGATAGCAGGAAACTGCTGAATGTATCTTAAAATGATGCCATTTTGGCATATGGTTAGTGAGTCAAGAAGGAACTTGTATCTCATTCCCTCCATGTATTCAAAAGACCCTATTGCAGTCAGGATGAGGCTGCCCAGCTGTAGTAACTGAGAAATAACCCAGTGCGAGTTTTCTTAAGCCATGAAGATATGCTCCTGCTTGCATGGTGCAAAGCATAGAGGAATAGAACAGGCATGGTTAAATTAAACACTAGCAGAAGCTTTGGACTGAATCCCAGCCACATGTAACTTTATGCTTAGTAGAACATATCCCCAGATTGTTTGAATGATAAGGCATAGAGCTACCTAATATACTCCTTCCCAGAAAATGACAGAACTTATGTCTTTACTGGGGAATCAAGAATTCAGCTAAAGCACAAGGAGACTGCCATTGCTGGAATTTCACAAATCAGCTTCTGTGCCATGAAGTGGTCATACTAGCAGGTGATTAATTTTTCATTAGAGCAGGTCTTGTAAAGTCAACTCTCTGAATCAGTTAAAAACTACTTGGATTTGAGCATCTTTCTTCCAGCAATCTGTTGAGAAAGGTGCCATGATCAACATCATTTATTCTGCTTCTCTGCCAGGTCCTATCAGCATCCAAAAAAAATTAAACAAACAAAGTTTATATGAAATTCTGAAATTTCTTCCTATGATGTTCATCACTGGTATCAAAGTTTTACAGACCAGACATAAGATGTTCTAATTTATAGTCTGCATGCAAGATATTAACAGATAAGCACAATGGCTAAAACCCCAGTCCGAGATATTAAAACCTGATCAGATTTATTTAATGCAGCACTACCCTCATCCCTTTCACCCAGGTAAATAGCTCAGAGTTTACACTTTCATCTGGAATTTAGAAATGCACAGTTGATCCTTTCTTTGCATGAACTGAATTAACTCCTTGAGCCTATTTCTGCTTGGTCCATGTGCATGTTTTAACCAGCATAAACAGGTGAGTCTTTGGTTACAGCCATTGTAACTTCTGATGAACTTGTCTGAAGCAGAGAAAGAAGAGCTGAGAATGATTGCATACTGCCTTAGTGCCTTGCAAGTCCCAGCTTCTTTCATAAGCCTTAAAGGGATAGGAAGGGTTTAAAAATGTGACATTATACTCCTAAAAGTCTCCTGTTCCTGGATTTTATAGAGTTTGTTATGCTGGCTGTTTTAGAGGGATCTGCACAGTCTTCAGGTTTATATTTGTGTATTTAGAAATTTAAATAATACCTAAATCAGGCTCTATGGATTTCTGGAATATGTATGGGCATGAATCTAGATAAACTACTAAGTTTTGTTTGACCATTTCTTCTCCCTCCCCGCCCTCCCACAAAATCAGTTATAAGAGAATTAAAAGATAGGGAAAATGTAAAGAAAGACCAGAGAAATATGAAGAGAGACTGAGAGCAATACTGTGATATCAAAGAGGTACTTGGACACAGAGTGTAATTATCTGCATTTCAATAAAATTGTGACTGGAGATTCTTTAGGTATATTCAAGAAAGATACAAAACCTATCAGTTACTTGAAACAGAGCTAAATTATTAAGCAATGAGGATAAATACCTAGTGGATTATATAATATTCTAGCAGATTTACTTTCACTGTAAATGTCTGTTTGCTGTCTTGTTTCTAAACTAAAGGCTGCAACTCAAATGAGGATTAGTTATAACAGTACTTTGTTTATTTTTTTCACTGGAAAATTTTATTCATAAGAGTCTTCCTAGTTTTGTAATCTGTTCATCTGTTAGATATGGCAAGGGCATTAATAACTCATGTTCAGTAAATTCATAAAGCTATTGTTTCAGAAATCAATCACAGGCCTGAATTTTATCACATCTCTCTATAGTTGATAGTTTGACTTCATTAAGCACTGAATACAGTAGCTGCTATTCAGACAATAGCAAGAAAATTCTTCTTAGACACAAGGAAATGCCAGCTGTTAATACAGTGGTGTTAGCAATGTGCACTAGATGTTTTCATTTAGAATAAGTCAACATGGGACAGATGTGAAGATAGTTTCCGACCACATCTCTAGTGTCACTGTGCACAAAAAAATGTCTGTTTTGGGTGACAGGCTGTTTCCCTGTAAGATATTTTTGGGGTTAGGCAAATTCTTTGGGCACCAACACAAATGATGGAATCAATCCCAACTCCTCTTTTCAAGCTGCCTTCTGACCTAGTCAAAACAGTCATGCAACTGATCTAAAAATCAGAGACTGCAGCACTAGTTAGTACTTTGAAAGAGGGGTTAGAGACCTGCATTGGATTTTTTCTGAATTGAGCTACTGCTGTTTTTAGGGATAGCTGTTTGATTTTTTCCAAAGATAGCCTTCCTCTTTTCTTTTTTTCTAATTTTATTTTTTTCTCTCTCCTCATGGTGTTTTGTTTAATGATATTGTTATGTGTACACACTTCAAACATACCTGCATTATACCATAGTCACTGTAATAGTCCATGCAACTTTCCAGTAACAGTACTGAAAGCAAAAACAGGGGAAATAAGGACACATCATTAAAAGCAGGATTCCTATAAAGCTCTGTCTTTCCCAGCTAGGTGTGACATTGTTTATGAAGCAGCAGGAGGATACTCCTTTTCTGGCTTCCAACATTCTGTCTGCCCTGGGAAATTTAATCTAGGTAACAGTAGGCAAAAATATTACACTTTGACCAGATTTCACATACTGTGAAGAGAAAAAGGGTTGGGACATATCTATTTTTAACCAAAAGTTTTCTAAAAATGAATCATTTTTGTGTTCCCTTTCCATAAAGAAAATAAAAAAGTACTACTTTTTGTGGTAAGCCACAAAAAAAATAAAAATCTGTTGGATTTGATTGGAAAGGAAAAACAACATGGCAATAATACACCCAGTAGCAGATTCAAAACATAATAAATCTTATTTTCTCTCTTTTATTTTTACTTCTTATTTTTAAACGGCGAGGAGTGTCAAATTCTAACCTTTTGCCTGAAGAAGCTCAATTGTCTTTCTCCCAAGTATGGAAACGGCAAGAGAAAGAAGTAGCTAAGAGAATAAGAGCAGTTTGGCTTTACACTTTACCTCCATCAGTTGAGAAACATTATAAAGATGCCATTAGCCCCCTGGGTTGTCTCCAGTTTTTCAGCAGGCTTATGTGTGAAAGCAGGACATGGAATATAAGCTCCTGTTCACCTCAGTGTATGACTGTCACCCAGAAGAGATTCCTAGGATTCCTACTGATTTTGGATTAGATTTACATGAGTGACCTTTGTTTACTATGTTGGTGTATCCTAATTAGATGGGTTTGATAGGACACCTACCATGATGGCACTTAAGTGCCGTGTGGCTGTCTGCACATTGCATCATCCCTTGTCCCTCCTGAGAAAGCAAGTATCTTAGTTTTATTGTTATTTGAATGCCTCCACAGTATTTTGTTATGATCAAACATTTAGAGGCAGGACAGCCTAATAGACTTTAAAAAGAATTGAAAAAACAAGAACTCATGTTCAATTTATCACTAAAGGAATACTCAGCCCTTGGCAATAATAACACTTTGTGAACATCTCCCAGCTGTGTCAGACAGAGCTGTGTCCAACAGTATTAACATTAAGATTACTAAATAGGCCTCGTTTTCTTTTTCCTCATCTCCATGGATTATTTAGATCAGATTACAATGCAATCTATTTGCTCATTTCATCTATGAATGATATGGATTAAAGCTTGATAAGTTTACATGAAACGATGCAGATGCAAACTTCTAGCTGAACTCCAAGTATTTTAATGTCCTAAATAGGACTGTCTTTATCTGAAGCATGAGCTGAATTATGCTTTACATTCAGAAACACAGTGAATAATTTGGAAGCTTGCAAGCCACGATGGAGCTTCCTTGGCAACATTTTCTATAATTGTGACATACCACTTAAAGTCCAAAGATCATGCAGCTTCTGTACTACATCAAGTTATTCTTCCTGTCATTTAGAGATTTGTTTTCAAAACTATGTGTTACACCACATTGTGGCATTTGTGACAGCAGCAAGAAAGGCATATAGTTTGTTCTCCTGATGTGGTAAGTTACCCTACTTGTTCCATAAATATGTGACTACAAAAATGAACTTAAGCATAACCTATGAGACTTAAGTAACTGTGTAACATCCAGCTTTGGAAAGGAAAAAGCAACAAAAAAATGGCCAAGTCTTCAACAGGAAGAAAAAGTGCAGTCTCTTCTTGTAATAGGCTACAGCAAATCTGCAGAAAAAGAAGCAGAAATGTTATGTCTGCCCTTATGAAGTTCCTATATTTATATGAGCTGCCAGTAGCAGAAGAGTTTCCAGAGCAGGATGTAGACTGAAGAATGATCTATGCTTGGCATTATGCATGACATTTCAAAATTTGATTAGAAAAATATGAATTTTTAATAAAAATGCAAAAATTAATCTGGGAACCTTCTTTTCCTACATGTTCTGCACATACTAGTAACAAAAATATCCTGCAATACTTAAATTTCAGATATTTCTGAAGTAGTGATAGCTAGTGTGATACAGATTTTCTAAATTTTTCTGAGACAGATATGACTAATAACAGATTATGATGTTGCCTATTCATTATTATTTAACCCAAATGAATCAAGCCACACAATTCAATTTTTAAAGTCATATTTGTTACCCTCAAACAGATGCCCTTGTAATGGAAAACCTCAGAAGTTCCAAAAGCTTATAATTTTTTAATCCCTCTATTTTTTTCCATTCTTCTAGTCTAGTTCTCCATTCTTTAAATCTGTTCTCAAGAAAGCCTTCCACTCTGGAGACAAAAGCCATAAAATGTAATTCTTAGTTATTTGTATGAGAGGGTTTCACATTCCTCTATATGGCCAGACTGTAACTATGTTACAGTCAGAGGCAGCAATGAGTTGAACAATTCCATGCCACAGAAATCCAGAGTCCAACCAATGTGCCTTTTACATGGGATGTGAGGCAATCTGCATCAGAATAGTTGGCAAAGTCTCAGCAACTATTGAAAATTACCATTTACTGAAATGTTACTTGAGGCTGAGAGAGATGAAGTTCAGTCTGGCTCAGCTCAACAGACCAAGATGCAATACAGTTGGAGTCATATCTGCAACTCCTGCCAGATCATTCATGGTATTATACAAAGCCCTTTACTGTGACTGTCTGCATGGCAAATGGTAATGACAGCTGGTTTTCTGCCTGACTCTGAGGGCCATTTTCTGTTCTAGAGGAGCACTAAAGAATAGATGTATTCATATATACATATCAGATTTTCTTAGAGGTATAGAGGCCTAAAGCTGACCTCCCATGCACTGTACTCTGCAGTGCATGAATTCCAGCTACTACTCGGATCAGCTGACTGAGTCAGATCTAGGCTGGATCTGGAAAACCAGAATTTTGAAAGGATGGGACTGCCAGGTTTGTCTTCATTTGTCCAAGGGGAAAGGTTGCATACACTTTGGTTTGGAAATTTTTTTGGGTAAGGCTATCTTTCATTTCCATTTTGCTTCACTAGCTCATGCAGTACTGTTATTGAACATAACCCAAATTCTCCCTTCATTTGTATATGTGCATGCTTTATCAGCAAGTAGCCAGCCCCAGGTTGCCTTGGTTCTTTCGATGTCAGTAGTGAATTTGGCCAAGTTGTTTTAATACATACAATTGTCAATTATTGTAAACTTGATTGAGGCACTCGTGAATTTAGTTCTGGAATACCATAAAAGTATTGCCTTCTAGCTCAAAGCACATGCAGTACAGGAAGTCTTGGAAATTATTTCACTAAGCCACTCAAATTCTGTCTGGACAAGGAGCATAACAGACCAAACTATACAGTTCAGGAAAACATTGGTTTTACTGGCACTTGGGCAAAAAAGACAATACAAACTTTATCTTATGAACTTTTAAACTGCCTGTATCATATTAATCTCTTTTAAATTTCTGAAATGCAAATAATTAAGGCTTGCTCTTATTACATTCCTTACCAAAGGGAAGTATGACAAAGTCTGAGTGGGGAAAAACAAAAGTGATGTGATTCTGGGTAATTCCACCAAATGCAAACTCACTTAACACATAAGAGGATTTCAGAATCAAAGTTATTCATGGAAAGTTACAATCATTATGAATAATTGGTAGTGGCTTGATATCAAGACTCTCTTGTTCTAAGGAACATTTTTGTGTATCTTTAATTTTTTTCTGTAATATGTTCCAATCTTTTTAGAAAGACAGCTAGTAAGAGAATAATATTAGGTGTATGGACTTCTACCAGCCCAGTCACAACAGCTTTGTAAAGAAACCTAATTCTAGGCCTGGATGACCTGTTGTAATGACACTCTCTCTATTGTCTGGCAGAAATGACACAAATCAAAGAAAAATTCATGACTGAATACTGGAATAAAGCATGTGAATAAATTCGGGCATTGCTATGGCTGCAAGGGGACTGTAAAACCTGCTTGTTTCATAAAGCAGTTTTCCTGTTAATCATCTTACATTTCCAATGAATGGGATTTTTGACAATGTTTAACAGCATGATGGGTCAAAGTAAGCCTAAGAAATTTTCGAAAAAAGTAAGACTGACTTATACTAACACGAGCTTAAACCATCCTGTGTTTTTCCAACAAGCTTGTTTCTAAGTAGTAACACTTTCCTGTTCAATGCACTCAGAGAAACTCTCAGTGGTAAAGAAAAACAAAAGATTGCCCTCCCACGTGAATAGGGAAAACTTTCCCTGCTACATGAATAAAACCCACCATGCATAATGTGGTTAGGCAAAGAAGGAAATTACTTGCCTCTAGAAAAAAGACATCATATAAGAAAGTGGACAGCAGGTAATATCAGTAACAAACAGCAAGCAATTATTCTGTTTAAGTGCAGATATTTCACTTCATAACTGAGTCAGTTACAGATTTCCACAGACATACATAGCAAAATGTTCATGATAGAGACAGTACTCAGTCTCCTGTGTTGGAATCTACTTTACTGACTCAGATGATCATTAGAGCCTGCAAAGTTTGAACAACATTCAGATACAGGATTTTGGCAGGGGCCTCTTAACATACACTTGGAGAACAGCTCCAGTTTTTAAGCCCTTCAGAGAAAGTTTACTGGACACATGCCGTTTCCCAGAAATATCCTGTGTTTTCAATGGGAAATGGCATCCATGACTTCAGACTGTCTCACAATACTAAAAACCATCTATTTCTCATTCAGCTAGAGAGTTTCTGGGTAGTTCCAGACTGAATCATGGATTCCCTATTTGTGAGGGCCAAGTTTCCATCCTGCTCATAGATTGTCTAACAAAGAGGAAATGCACTTTCTCCTAGAGCTCCACACATACAACACTTCACCTTGGGATTTTAACTCTTCAAGGATGTAAAAACAGAGAGACAAATAGGCAGAGGAAGAATTTCTTCACAGGAATCTGCAAAGAAACTGAGAGAGAAGACTAACTAAAAGAGATGTACATACCCATGTCCTTTTCTTTGAATCAGTTTTCCCACTAATCCAGAGATATTTAGGCTCTAATCAGAGTGAAGATGCCTACAATTACTCTGCCCCTTGTATTTTAGTTATGACTCTTCTATTTAGAGTTTACATGCTTTCAGTTACCTCCCTTGATTTTACAGCTAAACTTTCCTTCCTCCTGCCATTTTAATTAACCTTCCCATGTCCAAGCTACACTATATTCCAAGACATATGCACAACCATTCTTCTAGAATTTTACGGACATGGATCAACATATTGCTCTTACACTGTTTCAGACTTTTCCACCTGAAAAGAAATTAAGGTGATGTTCCTCACATCTTCAGTCATTACATTGTCCCAAAGGCGTCCTGTCAAAGCAGCTGTCTATTAAGATTTTTCCCATTAACTTTTTCTTTATGCAGCAGAGGTGTGCAGCAGCCAAAGTTACTAACGACTGACCCTAAATTGTCATATCCTTGAACTAGACTATGTCAAAAAAGAATGATTAGTGGAACTACTGTTACAGTCATAGCACCTTCTTCTTTCTAGGTGGCTTTCTGTGGAGTGATCATACTTTGTTTCAGTGTGGGCTATTGTGAGGAGGAGAGAGATGGGCACGTTACGTTAATTGTCTATATTAGGCAAGGTCTATACATTGCAAGGTCAATTGTCTATACATGGCAAAGTCCTGGTAGCGGGAGGGCTGCAGAGGTGGCTTCTGCGAGAAGCTGCTACAAACTTCCCCTATGACACATAGAGCCAATACCAACCACCTCCAAGATGGACGTGCTGCTGAGCCCATCAGAAATGGTGCTAGTGCCTCGGGGAAAACATATTTAAGAAGGGGAGCCTGCTGGAACAGGCATCTGGAAGAAACTGTGAATGTGTTAAGAGAGGAGCTTATGCTGCAGCAGAATTTCTGGCAGGACTCATGACCCCTTTGGGAGATCCATGCTGGAGCAGTCTGTTCCTAAAGGACATGGGAGGGACCCACACTGGAGCAGTTCATCAGGAACTACAGCCTCATGTTAAGCTTTATGGCAGGACTCATGTTAAGAAGTTCATGGAAGATTGTCTCCCATGGGAGGGACCCCACACTGGAGCAGAGGGAGAAGGAAGACAGTGGTGATGAACTGACCTCAACCCCCATTCTCTGTCCATCTGTGCCACTGCAGGGAAGGAGTTACAGAAATTATGACTGAAATTGGGCCCAGGAAGAAGAGAGCGGTGGAGATAAGGTGTGGAAGGAAAGTGTTTAAATGTTGGCTTTTATTATCTCATTACTCTACTCTTGTTTGATTTGCAATAAATTAAATTAACCTTCCCCTTGTTGAAGCAATTTTGCCTGTGACGATAACTGATGAATGATCTCTTAGTGTCCTTATCTCATCCCACAAGGCTTTTGCTGTATTTTTTCTCCCCTGTGCAGATGATGAGGGAAGTGATAGGCTTTGGTGGGCCCATGACATCTAGCCAGGGTCAATCTGTCACCTTCTCTTTTTTCTTTTTTACTGACTTGAAGAGACAGGGTACACAGTAAACTGGCTTGAAGAAATCAGAAATGTATTTCAGAGGGAAAATTAACATAGCATGATATCTATTATATTCTAGAGTCTATTATTTAGGAAGGAGAAATTAATAAAAGCCAACCAAACAAAAACATTTCTATAACTAACATGCCCTTGGGCAAGAATTATAGAAATATCTTCAGTAATCATTTAGAAAAAATAGTTTCAATACAGTAGGAATGATAGCAGCAGCGGTCCCAAGAAAAGACAGTAGGGTGAAAGGGTGGAAATTACCTTCCTACAAAGGAAAGAGACCATAGCTCTTTTCTAACCAACCCATAATCAAGGAAGGTCACACCATTCTGCAGCATAATTTGCACTTTATGGACAGGACTGTGAACAGTGTTAACTACTGCAGAACCTTCTTTCTGAGTATGATTTATTTGAACAAATAGAATAAAATATATTTCTCTATTGATTACTGAAACTGAACAAAAATCAGACCAGCTATAGAACTACCAAGAAATGCTCTTCATGGTAGGAAGAAATGTCAGACTGCTAATTTTTACTCATGTTAATGGACTTGCTCCCTGTTAAATCAGTGCTCACACAGTCTCTGTTCTTCTGATGGAGGAATGTTATGAGTTTTCAAGTGAGTTCTTCTACAAGTAAGGGAAAGAGATTTCTAAGAGAAAGTTTGGAATACTACAAAGTTTACACACATGAGTATCTGAATGTTCCTCGTTAATGAAGATACAGAGCAGGCTAATTTGTTGATTTTAATTTTGTTCTCAATGGATCCATAATGATTAGAGATAGTAGAGAATAAATTTCTAAAAGGAAGCCATTTCCAGTCTGGAAATATACACTGATATTCACTTGCAAACTCTTAATCTTTTTTAAATGTCTGGGCAAAAGTTTCAAAAATTGTGTGCTCAGAATAGAATTCAGTAACATAAAACTCATTACTAGAATTTTGATAGTAAAACAGTCTGCATGAGCAATACAACAGAACAAATATTTGGTCCTGCATGTATTTCTGTTCAAAGCATCCAGGAAGATATTACAAAGTGACTGTACAAATTGTTAGCATATTTTCTAAGCAGAATAGGAACTGTCAAGGAATTGCTCATAATATTTCTAGTTATGCATTCCTAAGATAGAAATAAAAATTCTTGTGCACGTCACTCAATTCATTATGAATGCTTCCCATTGAATGAAGAGATAGTTTTGGGCTTTTATGGACAGATAAAAGCTGCATCTGCATTTTTCTGCTTTATGCCATAAAAGCCCATTAAAACCTTTTCCTGTAGTGCAGCAGGAACAGCCCATTTTTAAGAGCTTGAATGACAACTAAAAGGCCAAGCCTGTCTTCTGTTTCTGTATTTGCTTTTTTGGCATTTGTTTTGTAAAGTAACCTACTACTAACAAAATACAGTAGCAAGTTTATGTCTTTTAACCAAAAAAAGGGAAATAGTCTAAAGCAGTGATTGTCAGCTAAATCCATTTCATCTGTGAAAATACTGCTGTTTCCACTAGTCAGTAGTCCCAGTATTTTGCTCACTTACATCAGCCACGCTATTCAAGCAAGTTTTCAGAAGATCTTGCTTGAATCTCTGATACAGTATAATTCCTATGTAACATGCTCCTAACAAATGCTATCAAAATATAATTTGCCACATTTGATGAGGACAGAAAAAAGACTGAGACCACCAAAGTTACGACTTTGGGGGATATTAATATTTTTCATACCTAATTCAATGCATCAAAGTATGCTTCTACCACACAAATTAACAGCATTCCTTGTAAGAAAAAAGTAGCATTTCAGTATTTCCTAGAGCAAGGATTTTAGTCTTGGATAATAATAACAATAATAATACACTTTGGTTTGGGGCTGTACTGAGGATGACATTGAGTGAATAAGCCATCCTATTTACTCCTCTCTCCACAAAGTAGTGTAAGAGGCAGCAAAGTCTGAAGGATACTCTCAATAACCCAGTGAGTTCTGAATGTTGTTCTTTGTCCTGCACTGCAGTTCAGACATCTGGCATACCTCAGGCAAAACTGCTCTGCTGCACAACTAATCCCTTCCATTGCCTCTTCAGTTGCTCAGTGTTTGCGGAAGGCCATAACACCCTCTCACATTGCTTTCATTAGCCTTTAACTTCAGCAGTCTCCTACCTTTCCCTTTCTCTGTTTACAGCTCAGCCCTTTAGACATAATCAGTCAGATTTTGTACACCATTAGTGGAGTAAGAGTGTTTTTGAAAACAGAGTGAATATTGTCAGCTGGGAAAATTAACAATCTTGTCTGCTAAAGTGCTTGCAGACAAGATTTCCCAGAGAAATCAGACCTAGAAAAGTGCTGGTCTACCACCTATGCCTAAAACCACCTGCATATGGACATATTTCTGGCTAAATTAGTTCATGGTACAACCGAATATCTCTGCATTTGTGGCACTGTACCAGACTGCAGCAGACAACAAGCTGTTTGGGCTATCTTCAAGTTTTGAAGGAGTGTGAGGCAGGTAGAGGTATCATCTTATTCAGATGAATCTGTGTCAATTTTAAACAGATATGTGTCCTTCTGCCTAAAGAGGTATGAAACATAGCTGTGACCAACCTGTACACACATACTTCCCTTCAGCAGAGTGGGCACTATTCATTTGTACTAATTGGTCGAACATCAAGAATTTTCTCCCTTCTTCATGGAAGATATGAATGACCAGTCTACCAACATTCAAGCTATCCTACTTCACATAAAAGGGAGCTGTACAAGAGGCAATTCAGGAGAGAAGGACCCATGAGTTAGAGAAGAAAGGGAAGTAGAGTCATGGTACTCAGGGAGAAGAGGAAAATGAGAGAAACTGGAAGCATTAATTTCCATACTTCTGGTTCTGTGACTGCAGTGAATCATCAGAGCAAAAGTAACTCTCAGATTTTTTTCCAATGGAGAAAAAAAATATGATCTAATTTTCAAAAAATATACTCTAATTTCTTTTACCTCTGAACATCATACATACTGTAAGGTTATACTAGCAAACTATTTGAGACACTTTTCATAAAAGGGAGAGAGGCGAGTCCAAGTATGGTTAGCTGGTGTTTATAGGGCTATATTGTTTTAAACAATTTTTGGAAAATTAGTTATAGCCAGCATTTCAAACAAGTCTCATGCTCAGTGTAAAAGAGGCTTTCCTGTATTAATTCAAAGTGTTCTGAAGCCCAGACACAACACTCAGCAGCTCATAAATTTGTCAATGGATGAATTTAGCTTAAGAAAAATAAGCTTCATGTATTATAGGTGTGGCAAGGAGCACCACCTATATTCTTCCAGTTGCTTTGACCCTTTGCAGTTGGTTGTAATTTGTTATAACTTTGCCAAATTCTAACTTCCAGTTCAGTTTTGTTTTTTTTTTTTTTTTTTTTTTTCTAATTATAGTTACAAGCCTTCCATGCAGTTATCTGCTATTTGAGCTATTTGGGGAATTTTCAGTCAAAACAGCTCAGCAATTTCTAAGGGCAAGTGAGGGGAGAAAATTGAAAAACCTTTTCATGTCCAAAGTCATAAATTCCTTTGCTATTTAAGATGCTGAAGTGTTGCCTTGCTTCGATACAGGGCGTCCCATTCCTAACTCTTCAAAATACATACCTCATCCAAATGAAAAAAATTTCAGAGAGCACAATTAGTACATTAAAACAAAGTAGATATTTGCTAGTTGGAAAATGCTTCCTAAAAGCTCTGCCTACACAGAACGTGCAGCAGCTATGGGCTGGAAAAATGTTAGCCTTTTAAACAGGGCTCCCATGACGCTCCTATGGGGAAATCAGAGCTGCTGGGATGGAGTGGGGTCCAGCAGCTCCAGGGGGGCGGTAGCTGGGGGTGAAGGGGCTCCCCAAGGATGCCTCAAGGCAGGGCTGTGTCCAGGCTGGTCTCAGCCCTAGCACCAGGCACCCCTCTGGGGCCATACCAGGATGTGGGGCTGTGCATGGGCACAGCTCAGGGCCCATGGCCAGGCAGAACAGCACCGTGGGGAGCTGGAGACAGGCCCTGCTGTGGCATTGTTGGAGCAACTTCTGATGTGCGATGGATGGGCTGACACAGGGCCCTCTGGGCAGTGGGCAGGGACAGCAGGGCCTGCTGATGCCCTCAGGGCTGGCAAACACAGTGACAATCAAGGGCAGCCTCACCTGTACACTCAGGCTACGGCTGGAACAGGGGTGAGCTGACCAGAAAGGGGAGATTTTCATGTGGAAAAGACATATGGAAACTGTGAAGGATGAAGGTGAGAAGGATTAGCATGAGGAAAATAGCTGAGCAAGAGTAACAAAAATGGGCAAGTGGGACAGTAAGCTGGAGACAGAAACGGGTCCATGACACAGCCTGCTGGACAGGCAGGACATAAGAGGTTTGGCTCAGCCAGTTCATGTTTCTTTGCAAAAAATGGAAAGAAATAAAATTGCTGAACCTGAAGATGTTTTGAGTCCCAAAAAATGCCCATAGAACTCAGGCTTCAACTGCTACTGAACAAATGCGGTGAAATCCTAGTACTTCCATCAGGCACTCAAAAATTGAAAGAAATAAAACCTGCTGAACCTGAAGATGTTTTAACTCCCAAAAATGCCTGTAGAATTCAAGCTTTAACTGCTACTGAACAAATGTGGTGATATCCTAGTACTTCCATCAGGCACTCATTATTTGTGAGTTGTACACAGTGACTCTAAGTCCTCCGTCCTGGCAGCAATCAGGAGGTCTCAGGATGATACCACACAAAAAGTTTCTGTCCTCTTTCAAATGCTTGGTATTGGTGTAGCAGGATAGAAGACAATCAGTTTTTTGTGGTCCTGGATTCTCTCAAAATCACTTGCTCATCCTGAGTACAATAAGCCCACCTTAGGATTCAAACAAGGCTTTTGTCTGTGCTACTAATAGACTTCAGCACTGCATACATTTTCCAGATTCATAATATCAATTTAAAAATGCCATTCTGCCAATGTCATACTAAGAAGTTGAGTATTAATACCTGAGGTGTGGTCACCACAGGAATAGCTGGATATGTGACTCTGAAAATGAATGGTCAATGGAAGGAAATAAAACCACAACAAAATTCTGAGGTATATGATACAAAGACATTAACAGCAATGAACTTAATGAAAAAAATAACTGAATATTAGAATCAAATATGTAATAGGTTCTTCAGAAGTTGCTAGATAATAAAAAGACAGCTATAACTGTGCCTTTTTTGAGCACTCAAAATGCAGTCAACATTAATTTTAAATTGGTTTATTTTTCTTTTATTGCTATGTCTGTGTGGGGCTGTAATTCACAAAGATTCAGAAGTATTCTGAAGTGATGAAATTCAGTTTCACCTGAAATACTGCCACTTTTGGCACAAAAAGACCCTCCCAAATAGGTTTTCCACAACAGAGAAATTCTGTAATTAAATTAAAAGGAAGTGAAGAATAACATTTGCCAATTGAAAACATGTAAGTAATTTAGTTGGGCTAAATGCAATGACCAGAACTGGAATTTTGAAGGCAAACAAAGATTAAACACTGTGCTGCTACCAAACATTCCTTGGATTCTTTTGAAGCCACAAGGGACAGATCGTCAGTTTTCCATCTCCTCTGTTTTACTGGGCCATGTCTACAAGGGGACTTGTTGCTTCCATGACAGGAAGGACCCAAAAGCCTAACCACTTTTTTCAGCTATAAATGACAGTAGTTTGGGTCTGAGTTATTTGACAGCATTTCTTCCTTCGTCACTTATGTTTTTCTGGATGTCTCTTCTCCATCATTGTCATGGGATTACAATATTCTGGGTTTATACCTCACATTTTGAGATTTATCATCAGTTTCATGCCATTTATTCACTCTATTTGAAATACAAGGATTTCTCATCTTGAATCAGCCCTTCAGATCTCATAAACAGAGTTAGACTGATTTACTAGGGAAGGAAGATTACTTTTCACTTCACTCATTCAAACCGGAAAATGTTTCCTGATTTTGGACAATACATATGGACTAACACCTCTCTCTTATATTTCACTAAGTTTTTAAGTTTAAGAAAAGTCAAAGTATTCTTAGGTCAGAATACTAAAATTTCTAAGAAAACTATTACAGGAACATGATAATAGATAGAATTCCATATTTTGTAACTGAAAACATAAACATGCAAAAATTTTCATCATAAGAAAACGGTCCTGTTACATGGATTGTGTAGAAAAGGAAAACTGCTAAGAAGGAGGAGTTGTCCATAAATTGGTATCGTCAAATGTGTTCTTCCATTAAACTATACTGTGAAGTGTGATACTCTCTTTCTTGCATTGCTTGATTGTTAAATGATGATTTTAATAGTAGCTCTCACTCCTTTGCCTAGGATTTTGAATCTGTAGTGTTCAAAGTAGATCGCCATTACAGTGATTCATAGATGAATTAATATGTTTATTGTCTATGTATCTTGGTTATACCCAAATTGTTCATGGAGTTCTCAATTAGTTTTTGATCCCACTTAAAGGTATTACTTCTTCTTGATAAAATCAATGAGCAGGAAAAGAATCAAGCCAAAAATTGGAAATTCAAGTATAATTAACAGAAAGAGTGCAGCAATATCAGTCTTTTCCCAGACATATTGTGCATCTTAATGTCCAATAGAGGTGCCTATTTCTTCTGCTGGTACTGGCTCTTGATTACTCCTCATACCATTCATCTGAATCATGGAGCAAATTGTTCAGAACTTATTTTTCATCTGAGTCCTACCATTTCTCCTTCCCCTTTCACAACTGAACAACTAAAAATTTCACTTAGGGAAAATGGAAGGAACAAACTAAGTGTTTCATGGATTAAGACCCTAACACTCAGAGTTCCTGATCATTACCACACAATTTTGTGACACTAAACTGAACAAAATAAGTAGGCAGAATGAAATTTTCAAATAAAAAAGGAATATTGTCCTAGAAAGCTCAATGCATCTACATGTATATGTGTGAAGAGCTATGTCAGATTCCTATATTCTGAATGTCCCACTGAGTACAAATGAAGTGAAACACTTGTATGAAACATCTGAGAGGCCCACATGTTAGTATCTGTTAATAAAATTCTCCTACAGTGGCTTTTTCAGAAACAGAAAATCAAAATTGCACATATGCTTGCACACATGTATGCATTCATGACTGTGAATTGGTCACAAAAATAGGATATACCCTCATATATACACAAATGTGTGTATTATGTATAAATGGCATGCATTCATTATATTCTTGGTTGGATGTTTTTATGCATATGATAGCAAAAACATTCCTTCAGGCTGTACCGCTATGCTAGTAGGCACTGTGTCAAAACCAAACAAAGAGCCAGTTTAGTAGGTTTGCTCTCTAAGCTGGAGTGTACAGAACTTTCCCCATTTTCCTCCATAAGTGAATTTTGTAGATCTACCCTCACTCTGCGTTCTGTGGGTCCTTATTAGTTACAGAATCGAGGACTCACTCTTAAATTATTGCCATTTTACCCTGGGAGATCATGGAAACCTGGCAGTGAGACTCTTGGCTAGCTGTGCCACAGAAAAAAAACATACTGCTGTGTTTTAGAAACTCAGGGTTATAATACAGCAACTATATCATAGGGCTTTTTTTCCACATCTTTCCAAATTCTACACTGTGTTTAACATTGGCATGACAAATATGTCTGAAAGTCAAGGTTTGAAAAGTCCTTTCCTGGTGCCAATTTACTGTTTGAAGGATGCACAGACCACCTCAGAAGGGATTGAAACACTTAATTCCCTCCATTTTTGTTCCTTTTATTCAGCAGATGGATGTACCTCTAAACAGTTATAGTTCAGAAACTGTTTTAGCTGCATTCAGCCAAAAACACATTCAAGAATGACTTGACCAGGATTTGAACAGGTAGCAAGGTCATGTCTTCATACATGCAGTCCTCTAGAGACAACCCTTGGAATACCAATATGTTTCCATTCTATGTTTCCCAGAATTATAATGACATTATATACCCTAAAGGAAATTTCAGAGATGCTTCCACAATACTGACTACTATACATAATGACCACTTATTTTTCTTAGTCTGTCTTCTTGAGTGTAAAATCTTCTTTTCCTTTTGTATTAAGGAACAAAATTCTGTTCCTTGCAGAACAGGAACTGGACTTGTCTGGGGGAATGTCTGGCTACAATACATGAATAGTTGTCATTGTCCTATATTGTCCACTCATTGAACAAGTACTTAATCTGCTTGTTATTTTCATTGCCTGAACAAAGTTCAAGCAAGATACTTGAAATTGTAAAGTAGTCTGTCAGTCTACCTGATCATTTATAAATAACATATTAGAAGTTGTCTTTCATGTGTCCTTTTTTCGCTGACTTTGGACTAGCCGTTGTTACATTCCTCCAAAGCCTCTTTGTTGTAAATGTTGGTGGTTATTTTCCTTGTTTAGGCAGCAGTGTACAGAGAAAAGGCTGTTGAGGAGCTGCTGACTTTTTCAGCATGGCCATTTCCTATTCCTCAGACACAAAGTAGCCCTGTTTGCAGCAGGGCATTTCTGGTGGACCAAATGATGGCTCTAACAGACTTAGCTTTTGGCAGTAAGAGAATTTTATTCCTAATGCCTGCTCTTCTTTCAAATGACAATCATACATAGAAATATGAATGTATTTCAAACAGAATTTCTATATGCAGACTCAGCTCTTGGGGGATTTATTTTAAATATCTAAATAAAAAATATTTTTAAATGCAAATACCTTGCTTTAAAAACTAAATTTCAGAGAACTCCACAAAGGTGTGAAAGTACATTACTTTTCATTTCAAAATCCGGTGTCTAGGCCATTTTTTTCCCAAAATCAGATTCTTTAACTCTTTTTTATGCATGAGATACCAACAAAATAATTCTGATTCAGTTGAATCTGAAGGTCTACTTCAGTAAAGCACTCAAGTGTTAGTATTCAGCAGAATACTTAAAGACATTACTAATTGTGAGGTTTAGAGTTAGCCAGGTGCTTACATGCCATTATTGAAGAAAAATGCTTTGCTTTCTTACCAACACCTCAGAATGGTCAATCCAGCTGGTGTAAAATAACCTGAATTGCATTTTTTCCTGTTGGAATTGTAAATCGTTTGTGACAGAAGATCTTTTTTCTATATAAGTCTATGAAGCAATTAAAAATTCAAATTATTAGTTCTCTAAAAAGAGGGACTTTCATACTTATACAATCATAGTGCCAATTTTGATAAATATTCTATCAGAACATGTTCAGTAGACATCAGAACTGGGCATGTATGTGCATAAGATTTGATAAATACTCTCTGAAAACTTCCCCCACAGCACTTACACTCATATATTCCGAACACTGAGTCTTTTTCTCCATGGTTCAGACATTTTTGGTTTATGCAACATCTTAGGCTCCTATTAGATCTGATACTAACTGAAATTGAAAGAATAAAATTAACATTTACAATGCTTTTCTTGAAATATTCCTGCAGAGATCTGAAAGGGAGATGACAAACCACATGCAACAAAACTTCTTCTTCAGCTGTTTGATGTACAGTTTTACTGCCATGCTGTTTAATGCGCATTTTCTTGGTCTCCTATAATTCCAGAAACTTTGAAATCCAAAACCAAAGGAGACTTGTGCGCCACTGGTGCTAGCCACACACATCAACAGACAATTTGTAATATTTGAGTAGAAAAGTTACATACTGGTCTCAGTCTTTTATTATTCTCTTCCATATCAGGAGCAGTGACTTTTAAAATTACTACTACTACTACTATTCATATAATTAGTATTTAACTTTAGGATCACAGGTTGAAAATCCAGCTAATTTCTACTTCAGTAACTGTTACTGTTACAGAGAGACCAGCTGGCAAAACTAGGACTCTACCCTGCCTGCAGTAAAAGAGGGAGGGCTGACCACAGTTTCCTAGACTAACTGATGTCAGGAAATCAATTATTTATTTGCATGCATGAGAAAGACTGAGTTTGGTTTTTTAAATTCATATACAGCCATGAGGGTTCATGTGATCATATTTTCTTGAGGGCTGCTATTTGTTTTCTCATTATTAGGTAAGATGTTGGACAGCAAAAAGAAGCCCAACAGCAAAGGGGAAATTAAAGAAATCTGTGCAGAATATTCAGCCCTGCCCAGGACAAGTTGCTGAAAGCATTTGTTTTCAATCTTATAGCAATAGTGTTCTGTTTAGCTTTTTGAGTGTTCTCTTCATAGTTGTGTATGTCCCTACCTTCTGTTCAGAGCTAAAGTTATTTTTGCAATTTGTTTCACTCATCTTTGTTTTTAATAGATGTTACTCTGACGTGATTAAATTGTGAGTGGCAGAAATAGAATGGATCAGAAAGGAATCAGTGTCATAACTTGAGATTTCCTGAGCTTCCAGTCTCTCTGTTAGTCAAGAATTGTAAACAACACGCAATGCATGTTAACACTTCTATTTTGAGATGGTGCTCAGTATTTCCAAGTAAATTTAAAATATGGACCACAATAGAATTCTTATTAATTTTTTTTCTGTTTTCCCTAGATACTTTCCCTTTCATTTGTCACAATACTAAAATGGTTTTCTTGTTTGTAGCAAAATGCTCCATCTTTATAGCAAAGTGTAGTCATCAAATTGGCTTACTGTAATTTTATATACCTTAATGAAAAGGAAAAAGAAATGGAAACACAAAGTCTTTTGTAACTTTAAATGAACCTATGCTCTATTGCAGATGTTATCACCACTAGTTAATGATAGACAGATCAGAAGTTCAGTATTAAAGCAAAAAAGTTCAAAAGTATTTTGGAGAATAGTTAATAATTTTCAAAATATTTTGTTCCTAGAAACAGGTAGCCCTTGAGAAAAATCTGAAAACAAATCAATTTAAACTATAACATAGGGATTATTTGCAAATTTAGGGGGCAAATACCTTCTCATTTTTAAAAGAAAAGCAAAAAAATTCTACATATTTTAGCTGGTCTTTTTTACAGTTTTAACTAAGAAATAATGATAAAAAAGTCACCTCTATAATTATGGCTACATAATGCCTGTAGATTTAAAAAGAAAACATATACCAAGTCTGTCACAAGAAACAAGACAAACAGGTCTTTCTAATTTTTTCTCTCTGCCTATCCCTAGCCTTATTTTTATGTTGACTTTTCTTCAGTTAATAGCTAAATTAGACTGTAAAGCTTTAGGAGAAGTCATCATTTCAGCTTACTTCTGAAGTTTGCAGAATGATTTGTAATCCTGTAACAACAGTAAAGCATGGGGACAATTTTTGTTTTCTAAAGTGCTGAGGGGAAATTTGATGGAAAGAATCCTTTCTGGCATTTCTGAAGTTCTGAGTTTTAACCAGTGTCGGTTATTATCTATTTTATTTTTTTTGGTCACTGTTGTAAAAAAACCTAACCAACCAACCAACCAAAAAAAAACCAAACAAACAAACAAAAAGACCCCAAAGAACAAAACAAAACAAAACCACAAAAACCCCACAAAAGAAAACAAAACAAAAAAAAAACCAAAACAAACCCCCACTCATAGATGAATGAAAATATTGCAGTAATCAAGATGTCAGGGCTTTTTACGAACTCTGCTTGAGTTTTGCATTGTTTCAGCTCTCTAAATTTTTCTGACCACTGTATCTGTAATTACTGGTACAAAGGAACCATAGTACTGTTTATATACAAGTATTGGATACATCTGAAAAAAATTCAGTATATTAGCTTTTCTACACTTTTTGTGTATGTTCTATTTTTGGACCATAAATATTTTTACTCCCTTGGCTTGACTTTTAGCAAAATTGAAGTGCAATGTCAAAGTACATTTTATTTGAGTATGGCAAATTTTCACCTAAATTCATAACATTCCAACTTTACCCCCAAACCACTTTTGACTCAGTTCAGATTCTTAGATATTTGCAAAATATGCCTATACCAGAAAAGAACCTGTTCATTTTTTTCAAATTAAGAAATAACCTTGACTCTGGGCTTTCCTGTTACAAAATTCTGCCTTAGAGCTTTCTAATGTCAGAGTCCAGTTCTAAACTGGAATCACACTGAGATCAAATTTGCAGGTCTTAGTGACTGAAAGACATTAACTTTCAGGTTTATAATCTGGCTCAAAATTACAAAAACATAGTCAAGAAGAGAAGGATGTGTTAAGCATATGCTCCATCTTCTGCCAAAATATTCTTATTTCTACATTATATTTTCCAGAGCTTTATGAGTGTTCTTTCTAAATTACTCAGACTGCTTCCTGTTTTCCCCTTGGGAAGCTGTCCCACAGTCTAATATATTGCTGCAATTAAGTAATGTTTTCCTCATAAGCAGTCTAAATTTGTTTGCTTTATTTCATCAAGTAACAGTGATTACTTGCCCTCTGAATATACATATGAATTTTTCAGGTACAAGGTTAATTATGAAATGCTACCATTCCTCATGGCTGTTTACCTCATTGTATATCCACATGCCAAGAATGCCACGTACTACAAATAGAACAAATAGAACAATAGCTGATAATCCCTACCCATAAAGGTGTGGAGTATGTTCCCACATTATTCTCATACAAAGCCTCAGCTTTAAGCTTTTCCTAATGAAAGACAAGGGATTTAGTTCAGCACCTCAGTAATTTTGATAACAGAAGAGACCATACCAAGCAAACAAAACCAAAATGAAACAATAAGAAGCAATCTACCATGTGTTAGAGTGAGGCATTAGGTATGACCTACTACTTGTACAGCATCCCATGGAACTGTGTAGAATGCAACTGCTAATCACACTTAATTCTCTGTGCCTATACCAGCCCTTGAATTAAGGGCACAGGCTATTTCTGGAACAGGGCTTTTTCATCAGACTGCTGTTTATATGGATGGAGTCCAGGTGAGCTCCAGAAGACACAATTGAAGGAAAAAATACAAGAGCAACACTGAAGAAGTTCTGACTCATTCTATCATTTCCTTTAATACTTTTTCTCTGGTTAGTTCAACAAATTTGAAGTGTCCCTTAATGATAAGAAACAAAATTATATCAGACCAGGAAACAACCATACTAAGTGTGATAAATTTCAGTTCAGCATGCAGACAATCCTTCCACATATATGAAAGTTCACCTAAGGAAGAGCTAAGCATAGAGAGAAGGCCCCTGGGAAAGAACATGCTAAAGGCCTCCTATTTGGATTGGCTGACTGTATCCCAAAGCTTTGCTGCTCCCACAGTCAGCAGCAGCATGTGGCAACAGAGATGCTAAACTTCCTGTACTATGTCACCGATGTACAAGGTACGGTCTGAGAATTGCGCCATATTGTAGCTATTGGTCAACAGAGGAAATATAAATTCCTGGCTATTTCATCTTAATGAAAGCAATAAATACAAAGTTTCTGAGATACCCGTGTTTAAATTTCTCTGTGACTCTGGCATCAAACACAGCAAATGCCCATGCAAAGGATACTCTGGCATCAAACACAGCAAATGCCCATGCCAAGTACTGCCCATAATCCATGAGAAATCCTTGAACTATCCTGGCTGTAAATTCACTTGTAAAGATGGAAATTAGCTCATTAAGATACTGGGCCAGAATTGCAAAAACTGGCAAGTCCTATGTCACATAGAAAGGTAGAAGAGTGAACGAGTGAAGGAATAAGAAAAAAACAGAGAAGGGTAAATATTTCTGATGGCATAACAACAAAATATTTAGTTGCAGGCCTGAGCCATTGATTGGCCTGAACATTAAACAAATATCTCTGCCAGCTGAATACTGGCCAAATGGCAAGTGGCAACCTCTCCACAGCCTGATATACAAGCAAATGAAAAGGTTTTGGGTGCCAGACACCAGGAAGCCAGTGCTTTTAACACTACCACCCTGTAATTTATAGCATCTTGGTTTGTGCTACTGTAGTTAAGGGTCTGTTAATGTTTGTCTTCTGAATTCTAATTCTCAAGGGCTTATAATTTGGCCATTAACATGCTCTCAGTATCAAAACCTCGGCACACATAATGGCTAGCCAAGAACAGTTTTTAGGTAATTTTTTAAGGAAGAATGTTAGTTGGTTTCCAAAATATGAGAAAGGAAGTAAAGAAGGCAGGAAGGAATGACTAGTTAAAATAGTTAAAGATAATAATTTTGTGTGCTCAATGACTTGAAATGTCTTGCATTTTAAAAGATGAATTATTGCTATGAGGTGATATTATTTTTCTTGCTTTAAAACTTTTTAAGATGAAGTCTTTTGCAGTAACCTAACATTTCAAGTGATTTTTGAATGGCAATTATTTCAGCCACTCAAAATGCCACAGATTTACAGATGAAGAAGTACATTGCTGAATCCCACCACTATAATTTTAAAGGTGCAATTAGTAAGAACAAGAATGGAAAACACACTTAGGAGTGGTTTTGACAATTTACAGTCCACACTGTTAAAGCACTTTGAGTTCTAAAGAATGTATCTCCTCTGAGTCCTTTTGTGGCTGGATTAAATAAAGGAGTTTTAGCATAGATAGTTCCTGCTCAGCTACAACGAAATCACATCCTTCCTCTTTTTAACTAAGATACAGGGCAAAGAACACCTATGGATACCCATAGATGTCAAAGTGCCATGGTGGCTTGTACAACCCACTGTAAGTCTTTGTGCCTCACTGTACTGTAAGACACGCAGATGGGAAGTGAGAAGTAGAAATCCTAAGCTAAAAATCAATCAAAAAACTACAATTGTTCTTTACTTTTTACTAAAGTAAAAACTGCAAGAACCAATTCAACTTGCAATTGGCTTCAAACTAATAGGTCTTGATGAGCCCTATAGTTTAACAAAAGTTTTGTTTAGGATGATCCTTAAAATTTCTGAGCATGATGCCCATACTCCTGAAATCTGAAGCTGTTATTGTGTTTTGAAAAAAGGACATTTACTTTTTAATTCTACCATATCTACCTACAACAGTGCCTGCCATAAGGTGCATAGAGCTCCCTAAAAAACCTCTATTACATAAATATATACAAGTAATATGTTGTAAAAACCAAGTACTTAAAAATATTCTACATAAGAGAGTAACTTATTAGTCTCTAACTGAAGGTTTACTTATTGTCCACCAGCTTGTCCCCCAGCACCTCCAGGTCCTTCACCATAGTGCTGCTTTCCAGCTTTCTGTATTGGTGCAGGGGGTTATTCTTAAATTAACTGTTTACCCTCTACTGAACCATTATGTCTAGGGAGCAGATATCTTACTGCTGCAGTACACAGAAATAATTGCCAGGTCATATGCACTATATAAAAATATTTTTTTAAATCTAATAGGTTAAATTAATTATATATGCTTTCAGCATTACATTCAGTGAATTGGCAGTGGTGGAATCCTTGAAATCTATGTATTAGTCCTTTATTACACAAGCCCCTGCTAATCTGCTCTGGCCTGCACAGACTGGCATATGTGAGAACAAGAGTGTGAGAACAAAACAGTGACCAGTTTAAGAGAGGTCAGACATTGCTATGAGACAACATATTTTCTTTAACATCTACTGGTAGTATGAGTTGAGGGCCAAAATATAAGTTCAGCGAAGGTTGAGAAAGGATTGTATATTCTATTTTCATTTACATTTGATTTTGGGGGGATTTGGATTTTGTTTTTTTCTTCCATGTACACATTATGAAGGCTCCTTATTGCTGGCTTTCACATTTGGCCCACAGTCTGGACCACAGCAGTCAGCCAGTCAAGATGTTGTAGGAAATATATTGGCCCAAAGATTATGACTTGGCATCATAGGCTAACTGAATTGCCTGATGCTTTTACCTTGATGTTCTGATAATAATATTATCGGGATTAAGTCACCAATAATCTATGAACAGTTTCAGTTCTAGAGACTGACTGGTGGCTTGCTTTTTTCAATACTTTTATAAAAATTGACAATTACAATGCTAATTTTGGATATTATAAATGAATGCTTTTATTTAAATTTTACTTGACTGCAGTTCACTGTGATTTAAGGTAAATGGTAAAACAAGGTGTTCCAAGAGTGGTGACTGTGAAATCTTTATAATTCTTCCACATCCAGTCCACACAAAATTAGCAGATAGAGATAATATATTTTGACAGATAGCTAGAAAATATTGACAAACTTGTGTCTCTCTAGCCTGAAGATTTTATGTGCTTGAAAGCCTGTTTGCTTCACCCAGTTTTAATATTTTATCTAATAAAAAATTTTACTTTTATCTGCAAACCTGGATCAGCCAGCACTCTTTGACAATGAAAGCAAACAAGAGATCACACCATTCCCACTGGCTCTCCAGGAAAGGTCCCAGAGAACCCAAAAGAATGCACTGTGCCCCATCTGTGTGAAATGGATCCACCACCTAGGACTCAGCAGTCTATTCCAGTGGCTCATGATCAGAGGCAGAAAGGCAAAGAGAGGATGACTGAATCTAGAAGTTTTCTTTGAACAGCAAAAAGTGGGACATAGCTGCTACTCCATTTTTCAGGTTATACCCAGTTGTATTGCAGAGTACACAGGCAGTGGACAGCAGTTTAGTTTCACACCAAGCGACTACTGATTTAAGGTGTGCAAAGAAACATTCAGGAAGTCAGGCAGAACATGTGAATAGAAAAAGACTCAAAATGTGTGTTTCAACTTAAACAAGAAGTTAATGTATTCTTCATGAGACAAACCACAAGTTTTGACAAAATATCTTTCTCAGGCTGCCTTTCAAGGCAACAGTCACTCTGGTTACATGAAATTGCTCCTAAGTGAACACCCAGATGTATGTTTATCATTTTAATTTAAAACCAGACTTCCTTGAAAATGAAAAGATAGTTTTACAGTTAGCTATTTTTTCTGACCAAACATCAGTAGTAAGGTTTTAAATAAGTTTTATAGGAAAAAAAAGATAACAATTTGCTCAAAAAGTTTTGATTGCAATTCTTTTACTTTTGGAAGGTACATTTGAATTTTCTGCAAGCTATCATTTTTATAAAGGCTTTACAAAACTTAATTGAAACATTCTAGGGAAGGTGATTAGCTGGCAGAGCAACTGAGTTAGGCGTCCACAAAATGCAAAGACTACAGACAACAACCTGTCAGATAACTATCATGGTCCAATGCAATGCTGGTCAGGACTTTGCTGGAGAGCAGACATCTGAAATGTCCAGCCAAAAGGCACATTATTCTGCTTTAGAGGTGCTGCAGTGGAAACTTTAAACTTTAGTTTCTGTTTACAGCAAGGACTGTACAGAAACTGTTGGCATACCTGTGAGTTACTCTCCAGAGCATGGATCTCAGATGCAGAGGGCTGCTCAGAGAGAGGGAATCTCCTCTTATTGCAGACAACCAGAACTAAAATCTTGAAGTACTTTTTGTTCTGCAGCCCACTTTTCTGGGCTAAGTACCAAGTTTTGTCCCTTCACATTCAAGAAATACTCTGAAATTACTTTCAATAATAGAGAAAATAATGATTCTTTTAAAGATCCCTTGATATTTCTTTAATTACTAGATTGTTCTCCATTGCTGCAGTGATGTCATAACTAGATTTGTACTTAGCAAGCCAGTCCAAACTTCTTAAAAATTCTGAATTCTTTTATATTCTACTGATGTCTCCACACTGTTTTAGTACAAAGCATGTATTTTCCAGTCATGTTTATTGAAAGAAATCAATCTATGGATGTGAAATCATGCAAAGGAGGTTCTTTTGGAGGCTAATTTTTTTTTGTTAAATTTATAAGTCAAGCCCATAGAAAGGAATAAATCTAGTGCTATATTAGGATGAGAAATGAATGGGACACCTGAATAATTTCATATTTTTCTTATGCTGAACTTGACAGGGCTCATGGCTTCTATACTAGAAAAGTAGATCTCACCTATTCCACAGGTTATTCAGAGAGCAAACATATTTTTATTTATTTATGTTCATTATAATGAGGCCATCTTCTTTTAAATGTTTCTTGTACCTGGTTTAAAATTTTCAGAACAAAATGCTGAGAAGACATGTCAAATGGAACAAATGGTTGTTTTCTGTGGATTCTACAGATGGAGAGAGATTAATGAAAAGTCTGCTATATGTCTTCATACATCAATTGTTATGATGTCTTTCAGCAACAGTACCAAAGAGGCTAATTTCATTCCATTTCCAATGTAGTCAAAGGCACAGTTAAATATATTTGGTCTAATGAAAGTGTAATGTGTGCAAGGAATATTCTCCGGAGTATGGCCTGCAGGCAATTACCAAAGGAAAATCTTGCCATACCCAGCTTGCCTCAGGGATGATGATTCTTACATATATGCTGAGAAAACATTGTATCCAAGATACTGAAACATGGATTGAGATCATTCCATGTTATTTTTACAAAGCTAATTTTTAAGGTTAAAACAAGATTTTAAAACAAAAGAATTCTCTTTGTGTTGAGTTTCCTAAAAGGAACACAAATTCTGAATAGCAGTATACGTGGGTGGGACATCCAGGATTAATTGAAAGCTGTATGAAACTAATGACACCCATGTGACTAATCTTCAGTAAAGGCAATGAACACTGTAAAATAATTCAGCAAACCTGTAGAGATGCAGGGTGCCCCTTTATTGAATGTACAGATTACAATCCTTGGCACTAGAGTTAAAGGAGTGGTTATTTCATTCCTATGTATTTTATCCTGCTGGGAGATAAATAAAAAATTACAGTACGCAAGAATAATAAATCTATTGGTGAAAATAAATCTGATGTTTTAAAGCAGTTATAGTTCATTATTGGTTTGAACAAAAGTCTGAACATCCTACATCTAGTGGAGTTCTGCCAAGTAACACCAATTGTGAAACTTTACCCCTATGGCTTCCAGGTTATTCTCATTTATGTTTCTAGAATAAACAGCAACCACCTCAAGATAGAGACTCCAGTGCACATCCTCAGGAGATGACAATCACAGACAATCATAGCTGGGTATTAATCCTTCCGCTGTGTACTTTGTTCCTCTGTTCTTATGCACCTACCAAGTGACTGAACTTTAGCAAGAGCCAACACTTCACAACATCAGCTAGTAAAATTGTCAGACTTCTTTCAAAGTTATTGCAGCTATAAAGATTTCCTGGAGTGGCACATATTTTTAAAATCCTTTGGGTGAGATCTAAACATGTCTGATGGAACAGTTCAGTACAAGACAGCACTCCCAAGCAAAGCACAGTGCTGGGAGGGTGTATGTACTTACTTGGTACAGCTTCAGCTCCCCTCCTTGTTATGCCTCGGGTTCTTCAGAGCACATGTCTTAGTAATAACAGGAGAATCTAGTGTGACAAGTATCACTTTATAAATTTAATTGTGTCACTCCCTCAACAGAAGCACAGTATCCAACTGAGTATACAGGATCTGTGTGGTAGATTCAGTACTGTAATACTAAATTCAGTGGTGATCAAGTCCTTTAGACTGAAAGAGAAATCTATGTCTACAGATTTCTTCTCTTTTTCTGAAGGTCCATTTCCCATATGAATGTTACCACGTGATGCAATTATTTAATATGTAATTATATCTTTTGGTTTTTAGACATTTTAATTGATATTTAGGTATGTTTCAGAGCAATATTGTGAATTAAAACAATTTATTGTAATTGGTATGACTTGTACTTAAAATTTGGTATCTTTTAAGCTTGTACTGATGGGAAACAAAACTTAGAAAAATCTGAAACCACTGGAAATCATGCAAAATAAGAAGAATGGGGAACTGTTGAATTGGTTGAGATTGAATGAAGCTTTACTCACCCCTTGGACTAAACATTTTTTTCCTGTTTTTTCATCTGTACTTATTTCTGGGACACCAGAAGATGAAAACATCAGAAACCTCTTTTCATTACAACATGAGCTGTTTTTCATTTCCTTACGAAAGCATAACCTGGAAAGAGCAGCTCACTGCCTAAAGCAATATTTTGAGTCAAAGAAATTAATTCAGAGAAAAAAACCTGTTTCTCATGATAAATGCAGCCACTAAGGACACAAATCTTTGCTACAAGCACCTGAAAATCTGTTTAAGTGCAATGGGACAGTCACTCCCTGGTGGTGAAGCAGAGGTAGCACACTCTTAATGAAAGGCATTGAGTATTCCTTTGCTGGAGCCACTTGACACACTTGTATCGAGGAGGGGTTTAATCACTGTGTATATGACTCCTGGAAGTATCTCTTGGGATTACAGTGTCTTATTTTTCCACCAATGATTTTTAAAATTTGCCTTCTGATTTTGAGTTCCTTGTTTATATCTATTTCTTTTCATTATTCTTCATTTTGCAAAATAGAAGCTGAAGTGAATAACTAGAGATAAAAAATGTCTTCACCTCAATATTTTTGTGAGCCATCTGCTGAAGGTATAGGCTAGAATTTTGGGATGATGTTTTATTCCAATCAAATTTCAAGCCCTGTTCCTGGTTCTGTTTTGTTTCTTTGAAAATGTGCGTCCAAGTGGAAGTCATAAACAAAGAACATTCTCATTAGTTACCACAAAATCATCACAAGTATATGTCCTGTTCTAATTGCAAGGGAAACAGTCGTGATCTCAGGTTTTTCATGTGGTAACTGTTGGCAAATGGAAATGTTTAACGTTAACCATAGTATATTTATTTCAAGTCACTTGCTTAAGTATAATGTGTTCTGTGCAGACAAGTTTTGATGTGAAGTTCCAGGTACAAGCTGTTGTAGTATGTAATTTAAATGTATTTTCAGTAAATACTATTTTTTCCTTGCAAACAGATGCAATGTTTATCCTTCCTGTGTAAAAATCCTACTTTTTGTTTGATTTTTTAATTACTTGGCTAATGCTGTAAAATCTAACACACAAGGAAGAGACATTTTCTATGTTTAAATAGCATATGGGAGTCAAATTCCTCAGAAAAATCCAGATCTTCCCTGAATTAATGCTCTTGCTTTTTAAAACATGTGATATAACATTTTGCTAAAATAATTAATTGTTCAGGGTGTTGAGGGCTCTGGGATATATTATTCTTTTGAATATGCCAAGTTATTCACTTGTAAAAGGGAGAGTTACACTCATCTTAATAAGTTCAGGTCTTTTGAGCAATTACTGCATGATGTAATCTGCATCTAAACTATAATCTGCATGTTATATTGGAAGGAAAATTCAATTTACTTACTGTTTTGAAAAAAAAAAGCACACTAAAAATGTTAACAAAAATTCATTATAGATACACATTAAAATATCTGGCAGATATAGCAAATTGAGTGTCAATTACTTGAATGCAGAGTACCTATAAAATTTTTGTTGCATATTCATCCAAGTCATTCTGTGGAAATAGATATGCCCGGCATGGAGCTGATTACTGCCATTCACTAAGAAACAACGTTAAGATGGTCAAAACACTTAAAATCTCCACCAACTTTCTGGTAAGACTCCCCTTGACTTCAGTGGGATTTCTCCCTACCTCTATATATAATCTAAAAGTAGTGTCTTGACAACTGCTCCAAAATAAAACCAGCAAGCTAAAAGCTGCAGCCCCAAACCATGGGCAGAATGAGGCATGAAGAATATTGTGTGTTTTACAAATAAACCTGGAGGAGAAGTTTATGAACATAGTTTTTCTAGATTCACTTTTAGGCAATGTATTGAGGTCAAGACCAATTTATTTTCAAAAACTAGTCACCAGATCTTTGTTCCCACTGATAAAGATATTCACACTTATCTCTGTATAAGGGCAAACCTGCTTGTAGATTCTTTTCCTGATGTGGTCTGCTGGAGTATTGGTTTATATTTATTTAGAGGAAAGAGTGCTTGATGCTGAATCACGCAAAATTTCCCTTAGCAACATAATGTCCAATGGAAGTCTTTCACCTATATCCCCATGTATCTCCATTAGAGCTCTCAACTTCTTCTCACCATTTCATGCAGACCCAGGGAGTAGAGTGAAATGTTGCTGATACAGACACAACTGACCTCCATAGGTGCAAAGCAGCTGCTGTGAAAAGCTGAACTTTACTTTCCATTAGCTTCTCAGGAGGAAGTGGGGGATATGCAAAGCATTCATTGCACACTGAGGCTGATCCCTAACTTCTCTTTAACCTTTCATTTTCCTAACAGTCTTTCAGCAGAGATGAAAACAAGCTGAGAGACAGAGTCTAATAATCACATAAAGTTACACGGAATTTCCTCTTGGACAACCAGAAGGTTATATTATCCAGGGACCTAGCTGTATTTATGGAATATAGGCAACCTATATCTCCTTTCCTTCAGGCTTTAAAAACAAACAGTCTTACATAAAAATACACAACTGCCACACTGTGCCTCGCACCACTTTAAGACACCTTACCTTGCAGTGTCTGCAGCCAAAGACGCTAGTGATGAGGAAGGCAGCCTTCTGTTTCCCCTAATGCACCCTCTCAGGCACTGTCATCTACAGAGCACAGAAGAATTCTGTAAGTATGAAGTGTTGAGTGCTGGATTGTGAGACTTTTGGCAATATACAGTGGTTGACTCTATATTATTTCACAGATTTATTTCATAGAAAATTACAAACTACATAAAGCTTTTCATTAATAACTCATACTCTTTTTAAAGATAAGTGGAAAGTATCTGAATTAATTCTGGTACAAGTCAGAAATTACCAGTCAAGACATATGAAATATAAAATTTCTGTGGAAAAAAAAAAAAAGAGGATTCTCTAAGTCTTCCTTTTCTGGAGGTGAAATGTCTCTAAGGGACTGTTTACTCCATTTTTTTCAGGAGTCAGGAGGTTAAGAGATCATACCAGGACAATTTTGCTACCATCTGTGAGTGGGAAACTAAAATAGGCCTAACTTTATGAATATGCAATCCAAACAGTCTGAGTTTTAAATGTCAGAAATAAATAATGGACAACTAGAAACCAAGCTAAAGTTGATTATTATTCCAAAATCATATTTGATTACTCACTTCATGAGAATTACAAACTGTTCTTTGGCAATATAAAAATGGCTACTACTAAAGTGCATCTATGAGTTACTTAAATCATGACAGTAAACAGTTCGGAAAAACCCCCACTATGACTCCAGGTTTCAAAGAGTGCAATGTAAGGGTGGTTTTAAAGTTACATATTCATCATTTCATCTGAGTCCTCTTCTGGAGGAAGTTCCTACTATTAAACATAATAAATGCTTCCAATAATAATGAGAAAAATATCTGTGTCCATTAGGGAATAGGTGATAATTATCTTGCAGTTAATGGGCTGCTAAACAGTTCAAATACACAATGCTAATATTTTGTCCCCAAAATAGATGCCTACCTACAATGGTTAAAGTCTATTTACAGTTCTTAGAATAATTCCAATGCATTCAATGGTGCAGCATTTCACAATGCCTTGGATGCAACGTCTAAAGCTACCAGTAAAACTGCAGCAATGAACTTGGGCTTTTTTCTTTCTTGATGTTTACAGAAAACAATGTCCTCATAGTTCAGGGACACAAATGAAAACCAAAGACTAAATTCAGGCTGCAGTTTTAGCACCACCCTGACCACTATGTGGTTTTTTCAAAACCTTTAACTCACAGGAGGCCACATTATCCTGGGTAAGATTTAGTGTCCGAGAGGTAAGCAAGAATTTCTGACATTCATTGAAAACTATGCTGACTTTTCCAAAACCAAACACCACCACTTGGTATTCTTAAGCCAAAATAGTAAACCTGAAATATCATGACAGACCTGGGAATGATGAATAATGTGCCTTCAACTCCTATGGCAATGGGGAAGCCACATCTACATTACCTACTCCTTCCAGTAACAGGGTGGGAAGGTGCAGCAGCAGGACTGTTTTACTGGTTTTCCTTGGAGCATTCTCTCACTACAATTACACTGTATTTTCTCCTGCTGGCCACCTCCAACTGACTTTCTATCAAGCCATGAATCATGGAGTTTTAATCCAGGTTTGAAACAGAACTTGCAAGGAATTTGAATCGGTAAAGCTTTACTGTTTCCCCCTTTCTATACAGGTATATGCCTTTTTCTGTATGCAAAACTTACTTCTTTTTTCTAAGTATTTTAACTGAGGGAGCCCACAGGAAGATACATTCCATGTCCTGAACTGTTTACAGTAAACCTGTATGTAAGTTGCAATGAGTCCACATGCAATGAATCATAAAGGAAAGAAGTGAGGTGGAGCACAAGAATATACTCAAAGTATAAAACATCCCTTCACTGCTCACAGTGGTCCTTGGCTTCTCTTAAGATCCTAATAATTCTCTTAAGATCCTAATAATCACATAGCATTTCCATAGCATTCTGCCCATTTTGGCCGCTCTCTGTTCCCCACCCTCTTTTTTCTATGATTTTGTGCAAAACAAAGTTATTAGTTTGATTCATATTTTGACCATAGATTAACTAAATTTTATTGCTTGACAGAAAGAGTAAATAAAAAGGAAACAAATTGTTTTTGTTTTATCCTTCATTATTGTGTTATCCTTCTTCACAAAGAAATTCCAAAACACTATTTAGGGGCAGTATCTTAAAGACAATAAGAGATTAAGTTGGTGGAGTCACAGTGCCACTATAACATTCTTTGCGCTTGCATACAGTGTCAAATGTAATAGGAACAGTGTCTGATATCTTGAAAAACAGACACTGTGATAAGGAAGACAAGTAAATTCAGCAATATATACTACTTTGACATTTCTTGATATTTCTACACTTGCAGTCTTTAAATCCTGGAGCTGAATATTCACCTGTAAAAGAGGTTTTTTGTTCTCTGTCTATAAAAACAAATAAAATGCACTGAAAACATATAGCTAATCTATTCAGTATGTTTTGAAAGTATTCTTGTTTTAGTTCCTGAGTCATGGTTAGAGAGGTGTCCTTTCAGCCTAAACTTTCCCCTCCAACCAGATGTGCAAACATGCCTCTTAGAAAAGAAAATTGCTGGAATGGAAAGGGAGAAGTTTAAAACCCATCAGTTTTCTGTATCTCATCACTTCCCCTGCAATGTTATACATTTGGGGATGTATTTATGTATACAGTCTGTGTATTTAGTAAACCTCCATCCTCCCACTTTACTGAAATTCCCTTTTAACCAATGTCTCCAGAACAAATCACTTCCTAAGTTGTTTATAATTTTTCCAAACTTCTTTGCAGTTCCTGCAATAACTTAAGAATTTATGGTGATTTTTGAGCACATGCACAATACTTTCATATTAATACACAGTAGACTTTTTTTTTCCCCAACTTTTTTCAGGGCAAGAAGCAACTTAGGATCTTACTTTTTGAGCTGCATGAACAATGTTGAGCAATATATTCTTTTTTCTATTATGTTTTTAATATAAATATCTCAGAATTATTTAGTGCTTTTTTTATCCACAAAACCAAAGTGAAATGGAAGACTAAAATAGTCACTGCCTCCAGTCAATGTTTCTGATTTATAATAAACTTAATAATTTTGCTTCATCTGAGCTTTAAGTGCGTTTTACCCTGCAAAATAATCCATTACCTGTAACATGAATATATAGAATGAGGATAATAAGAAAACATGCTGCATCTCCATTTTGTAACAACTCAAGCCTGTTTGTAATATGGGAATGGACTCTGAACTCATTTAGTTGCTTCAATTCTCTTTTCTCTTTCCAGTATTGCCTTGAAGTTGTTATAATAAATATAGAAATTAAATAAATGCTGTATAAAGGAAGACTTTGGTATTAAAACAAACAGAATAAGGATTAGAAGTCTTATTCCAAGCTCTGAAATCAGTGGGAATTTGGCCACCGGAATGGAAGCTGCTATCCTCTAGGAAGGATAGTTTCAGTGATGACAGAATAAGGCTATTTTATAGATTTCAAGTAACTAATTTTCAAAGTCAATATATTTTTAATATAATCTAAATGTCTTCTGTGCATTATAAAAGTCCCTTTTATCAGGGTTCCTTGAAGCTAAACCAATATCATTGAAGCAGAGGCAAACTCTGGAGGAGATTTAGCAAGGGAATTGTGCAGAAACTAAAAGGTAGTTCACTGAAACCTTTAATTCTTTTCCTGTCCTTCTATCTGAGCAACATCAACAATGGACGAGTTCAAAATAGATCTTTTCTGTCTGCAGATCCCACCTCCCCAAGTACTGATGTCAAACAGCACCTTTAAACTGCACAAAGCCTTCAGATTTGGCCTGCCTTTGACCACTAGTCTCTGATCTCCCCTGAAACAAGAAACAAGGATGCAAATCAGTTCCAGCAAGATATTATCCTTTCTGCATTATTGTCATCTGAAGTGAGAGGAGAGCTTTACTTAGCTCATGTATCATTAAAAACTTTTTATTATCTCCATGCTATGTTAACTTTCAACTGTGCTATTGAAGGTAGAGGCTCTACATTCCCCTAAGAAACATCAAGCAATAACCCAAAAATCGCAAAATTCATAGGGCAATCTTAAAAATCTAGAAAATCTACTACATAAATCACAAACCCAGGACATGGAGATGCAGTAAAATCCAAGTGTTGCAAATTTATTGCAAGGCTGATAAAGGACTGTTCACAGATGCCATTTCTGTGCTGTACCTTCCCCTGATTTCAGTGAGACTATCTCATGAGAGCAAGCAGATTTCACAGGATTCTCTAATTAGTGATTTATGCAATTACTATAATTTATAACTTTATATAATCATTATAAGTGCTAACATTTTTAATCTTCCAAAAGTATCACTTTTATCAGCTGTAGCAGAATTACTGAAGCAAAGCAGATGTGCATATATAAAGCTTTATAAAACAAGGTTTATATGAAAAAGCAGTTACCTCAGCAGTTTAAACCATCTGTGCAGCACATCAGCCTCAGTTGTATTTTTGACAAAAGTCCAAACTATATGTTACCATTAATGTATGATACATAAATTCACCCAAGAGTAAGCAGAGATGTACCAACAATGCAAATGGCAGGATCATTTATTAGCTGGAAACAGGTACATCCTTTCAGCAAGATTGCATTTCCAGGCATGTAAATTGGGCACCAAGTTAGCTGGTGTTTTGAAGTATCTATTCCTATGGCCTCTTCTGGTGAGGAGCTTCACGACAGTATACAGGGAAAACCCTTCACTATTTGAAAGAAACCTCTGAACAAAATAATAATTTTTAATTTATATTTTAAATTATTTTGCATCATTCATTTGTACTTTTGCTACGTTCTGTATGTACCTTATTAGAATTTGTAAGATAAAGTTATGCATATTTAAAAAAAACCAAAACTGTCATGACTGGTAAAATGTCCAAAGTAAATATTTTTCCTATATTACTACTTTAACAAGGTCTTCTCCCTACAGATCAAGATTAATTTTTATCAATAGAGACTCATGGTGACAGCAACGATTTGGTTACTTGTCTCAAAACAAGGGTACAGGATTTATTTACAGAAATCATCATCTAATTAAACTAATGAATGCATTTCTCTATTTCATCATGGAACACACCTTGTAAAGTTTCTCTGGTGATCAGGCTATCTTTTTTGAAAATGGTTAACATTTTTGCATGCAGAAGAGAAATTAGTGTAAATTGCTAGGAGGATTCTAGAAAGAAGCATAATTTCTGTTTTGCTGATCTAAATTTTAATACTCATGCAAATCACCTGTATAGGAATGGCATGAATAGAAGGAAAAATATCACCAACAATCTCAGGCCAAACTTCATTGTCTCCGACTATCTTAATTAAAGATGCAGAACTGAGAGATGCCAGCCTCAAATACTTGAAGCACATAACCTCACCTTGAATATTGTCTGCAGTTTTGGTCACAACAATATAAGAAAAATATTAAACTATTATGGAGAATCCAAATAAGGGACACAATGATGGTGAAGGTCCTTGAGGAGAAGTTGTGTGAGGAGTGGCTGGGGTCACTTGGCCTGTTCAGCCTGGAGTCACTTGGCCTGTTCAGCCTGGAGGAGATTGAGGGGAGGCCTCATCACAGTCTACAGCTTCCTCATGAGAAGAGGAGGGGCAGACACTGATCCCTTCACTGTGGCAACCATAGACAGGACCCAAAGGAATGGCCTGAAGTTTTGATGGTGGGGTTTAGGATGGATAGTAGGAAAAAGTTCCTCACTCAGAGGGTTGTTGGGCACTGGAATGGGCTCCACAGGGAAGTGGCCACAGCACCAGCCTGACAGAGTTCAAGATGTGTTTAGACAATATTCAGGCCCATGGTGTGACTTGGGCTATCCTGTGAGTTGGACTCAATGGTCCTTATGGGTGTCTTCCATCTGAGCATACTCTGTGATTTATCTTCAGTGATTGGAAGGCAATACTTTTTCCAAAACAGAATCATGAGACTCAATACTCATATAATTTCATAACCAAAACACTAACTCAAACATTTCCTGCAGTATATATTTAGATCATTTATACTACTACAGACCACTCAAAATACTCGAGAGGTCGGGCACAAGCAGCATTAACTGATTCAGGGCAATTTGATCTGCCTGTGACCACAGCATCACTGACACGCTCCTCACAGCTCCAGCCAAAGGCAGCAGGCAATCCACCTGCACAGTCCTCAACATAATGAACAGGAGGAACCCACAGCTCAAGAATTAATGAAACTAAATACAATATCTGTACAAAATGTTCTTACACATAAAACAGGCAGATATGGGTCCCTGTTGAAATCAGTGACTCATCTGGATTTCTAATTTGCTGTGAAATATTCTTGAATAATATCACATACTCAGAAAATAAATGATAGATGAGAGCACATGTACTTCTCTGTAAATATGAATCAGGAAATCAGGACATAGTTGAGGATTTTTTGGCTAGCAAATCCAAGTTGAAAGAGAAGGAAAGACAGTGGTCATGATTCTTTCCTAGGTTAAATAATAAGTAAATAAATAAATAATTGGCTAGTATTAGGAAAAAGCAATTCTCTGGTTATTGTCATACAGGGGTTGTGTTATCCTCACACATTCCCAAGAATATCAGACTCCATTCATGTTCTGCATTTTTCATGGAGAGGGATGGATGACTTCATAAAATCTCAGCCTTATTTCTTGAGTTCTTCAATTTTCATTGCACTGCACTGCAAAAAGGTCACCACAAATGAAATAAAGGACTCAAGTCACTCACCAGTCAAATTTGTCTTACTAGTTGGCAGAATCCATATCCCCAAGCTGAATCCCTGCATGGAGCTGTGGAAGAAACGAGTGCCTCCAGGTGGCATGGGGAAGCCATTGTGCTGGGAAGGGTCACTGTGAGATGACCAGTCCCTCTGCAAAAGGACTGAAGTCCCTGACCCATGTACCCTGAATGTATTCCAGCCCTGACAGAACAAACAGAGCTCCGCAGCAGATGTAGCCACTGGAAGTGCTGTACTGGTGCAAACTTAACTGTTGGGGAAATTCATGCTCCTATGATTCTAAGCAGCAGCTGCTTGATAGTTTTGTAACTAAAAGAGGTACCTTAATGCTAAATTTACACTCATACATGTCCTTGTGAGTCCAGCTCCTGATGGTTAAACTTTCAGCCTTTTGGCCTTCAAATAATTTAGTATATCAGTGGAACTAGAGGAATTCTGCAGCTAGTGAATTATATATTAAATGTAAATTCAATTAAACTAAAGCTCCTTTATACCTAACAAGAAGTAGCTGAGTTCTTGAATAACTGACTGAAGCGGACACTTAAACTAATAGTTCTCCCAGTCAATGGGACCATGTGTATATTTCGTTTCACACAATCTACTTTGGTTTCCAAAAAAAGACAAACAACATGCTAAGAAGTCTCTCAATTAGGTTAGTGATAGAGAAAGCAGCCCCAGTGCATTGCTGTAAGCAGCAATGTGTGAATTTTCTATTCAACACAGCAACAGTGGGCTATTTATTCGACTTATGTGCATAATTAGTAGTAAAATTACAGGGTTTTTTTTTCTTTTAGCATACAGTAGTTTTTCTTTATGGGTCTGGATTCTGAACAAAAATATTTCCTTTAGACTTTGAGTAATGCTTTCTTCAGGTGAGCTCTGGCAAATGCTGTTAAAAAATATAAATCTGGAAACCCAGGAAGCATAGAAAGTGGAAGGAAATTACTTCAGCTTGGCATGAGGTACAATATTACTTTCTTTAAATAAAATGTATCCTCTGTCCTTAGGAACCCTTACAGGTTAATTTGACATTTCATTATACTCTGTCACTTGGCCTTGGCTTGCCAGAAACACATCAGGCAGCTGATATGACAGTATCTGGAGTTACAAAGGCCTTATGTTTACATACACTGTTTGTGACTTCTTTCTGAATGTGTGGTTGATTGGCACCTTTCTGATTTATTAATAAATTATTTTTTTAAATTTATTAAATAAAAATAGAACATAGTGGCATGTGCACTATTAACAAGACTGTAGGTAAATTTAGAAGATATCATACATTTGTCATCAAAACTGCAATTTTACTGGCTGTATCACCATGTTGGCTAACTTTTTTGCAGTCAATGATTCTTATCTAAGCAAGCAGAAAAACCACAATTTTAGAAAAAAGCTGCATGCAAACTGAAGCCCTTGAAAGAGATATATGGTTGATACATGTAACATTCTTAAAAGTGCATTTTAATATATGATAGGAGCCATATAGGTAAAAAGTCTAAAAGATATTAGCACTGTTAATGCCATTACTACAACTCTACTTAAAACAGAACATACAACTACATGTTGTAGATATTTCAGAGGGGATTCTGAATGGGTATAGATCCTTGTAAAATACTGTTAAATCTCTTTCCTAAATTATCTGAACAAAAGACAAAATGATGTCCAGGAACGTTCAAGAAATAAAGATAATAAGACTAAATAATTGCTAAGTCCAAAGATAAAAGACAACTTACATGGAGTAATCTTCATGGTTTTCTCAACTTACTTTAAGGGACCTGTATGTTTTAAAACATAGTTACATGGAAGCACACAGCAATAGTAAAGAAGGAATAGCCTCACAGAACAGGGACTGTGACCTGGAGCATGCACTGAAATGGTCATTTTAGATAGCGTGACCATGGGGAAAGACAGTCAAGTCTTCTCACGTGTACCTTAGACATCCAAGCAAGGCCTGACAGAATGCAAGATATTCCAGGGATAAGTTGTTAGCAGCTCTCAAGTCAAAGCTGTCCTATTTTTGCATAAATAATCAAATATGCAGCAATAGAAGAATTACTCTAAAGTTTATTAACTAGCACCTGTCTTGACTTTTTCAAGTGGATAACTGAGATGGATTTTCATGCTCTGGTACCTCAGAGCTCATGCACTGTGAAAGGCTAGGACAATTCATCTGACACTAAGTAATCTTAAAAGAATCTATTTTACAGACCTCTCCTTCACTAGCAATACATTAACACATCAAGTTGATATTAAGCAAAATGGATCTACTACTCTTTAAGAAGATTCAGATGTTAACTTTAAATTGGGATGGCAACAAATTAATTATTCCCATTTTTCTAATTAAAGTCCCACTCCCTAGTAATATTTCTCATGCTTAAGTTTCCTAAGAAGAAAAAGTAACCTTTCTCAGAACTCCTCACTTGTCTATGCCAGTAACTAATCAGTCAAAAACACTCAGGTGTAAAGTTGATCTGATAAACTCTATTGAGAATATATATGGTGTAATTTTACTGAATCCTCAGTGGAGGACAGAGTGTTGGCTAAACCCAAAGGTTTATCAAAACATGGTGATAAATCCCAGATGCAATCTCAGCTTTTCACTCTTTCTATTTTGTTAAGATCTCGAAAACTGCTCATGGGATTTTTGTTGGCTGTTTTCTTTTTACTCTCCATTCCACAAATTCAAAGTAAATTGGTCTGGCTTCTGGTACCTGGCACACTGGCACACTTTCTCTTAACACCTGTAAGCCTGTCTGAAAAACAGAACAACATCTTTGATATGGGGTGTTTATATGGGGAACATTTAGCCACTGCAGTGAATACAGCCCCACCTTCAAAGAAACTCCTGAGCACTGTTCACCCGATGAAAGCATTAACTGTTTTTCTTGATTTACACGGAAGCAGACAGTTCATCAACTGAGCTGAAGCTGGAGAAGTAAATGTAATGCACATGCAGATGTTTTCCTAGCTACTTGATGTCAATGTTGCTGCAGCTTTCCCAAGTGTAAGAGTACAAAGACAGCAGTGATAAGGCTTTGCAGAATCTCTCAGCATCTAAAGGTGAGCAAGCTGTTGAAAATATTTGTATGAGGGCTACTTATGTCAAAGAAGTTAAACTTATGTAACCAAATCTAGGTAATTAATGTATAGGATGGTACTATGCACTGCACACGGGACTGCACTATACATGTACTTCACAGAAGCAATAATTAAATATGGCCAAGGGGTAAATGGAGGGCCTGGCACTCACATAATATTCCTTAAGAAATCTACACTTTAAAAAAAATTTTTAGGTTCCTAAGCTTCAAGTAAAATTATACCTATTTATAAAATTAAGGCACCTCCTCTAGGAGCAGTCTTTCAAACCTTAAACTTGGATAAGGTCAATTTCTCTGGTCACTGAAAAAAGAGTCCTTCCCGCTCACTTCTTTTTCAGACATTGTTCTTTCCTTGAGTAAAAAGGTTTAAAATAATAGTCTCATGAATATATGAAGATGTGTTCACACTATGAAAAACTATTTCGACCACAAAATTAAAATAGATAAACTTTAATGAGCAATATGGATAATGTTTCATACTCATCAGTTTTTCAATGTCAAAGGTATTTTCTGCTGTCTTTCACTAAGAATCCTAATTAAAATTACACCCCAACATATTTTCTCAGCTAGAAAGCTAAATAGTAGCTCCCTATTACAGTTGCTTTTCTTGGCTTGTTATCAAATCCTCACCACAGTCATAACAGCTACAGATTAATCAACCTGCTTTTCCTCAGTTCATTAATTTAGCTGCTTTGCTCATATAATCTGTCTGTGTGGAATCTGAGGGCCTTTTATTCCTATTGCAAAAGATCCTGTAATTTGATCCTTAGTTCAGCATACGTTGAGTAGGAGTCTTCACAGACTCTCTATAAGAGAATGCCTCAATTACCACGTAACTTCTGCTTCTTACACTCTTACAGTCTTTGTGCCACTATGATTTTCTTTCCTAATGAAAAATGTGTCTCATATATTTGGACATTGAAAATACTCACCTTCTTAATTCTTCTCCTGGGCATCTATCTAAACACCTTCCTATCTTTCTGTCTCCTAGATTAGTATTATGTTTATCTTAGATTTTTAAATCGATTTTTCCCACCACTGTAATTTATTTATTGATTTAGAAGAAAATAAAGTGAACAAGAAATAAAGTGAAAAAGGCAATGTGAATGGTATTTGTGTATGCTTATGTATATTTAATATTAATCATGCACTAAAATCAATGATTTTCCTTCTATTTTGAACCTCATATGCTTGTTTTCTTATTAAATTGGACAGTGAAAGAGAATTTGGCTTGCAAAATTCATCACTTTGCAGAACAATTTCTGTCTATAATATCCAGCATTAATGAAACAAAAATCAGAATGTGTAGATGGTTAAAGAAGGAGATAGCAATCTTGAGAAAACAAAGAACAGAGCATGTCTGTGATTTTGGTAGGCAATGTATACCCAAAGGCCTTGTTTTCTCACTGTAGAGACAAGCGATTTTTCAAAAGTCAATGTTGATTATTCATTTCCAGTGTCAGGAGAGTATGGTGCCCAGGTAAAAAACAATTTACAGTCCAAATTTCAATTCCCAAATTGGCTATTCAGCTGTAGCCTTGTAAGCACATTTCAAATTTTACATTCACTACATTTAGTCAGTGGTCTAATGGTCATAATAGGCTACTGTGCAGCCCTGTGTGAGAAATCACATGCTCAAATGCTGACAAATGCTCATCCAGTCCTGGATGCTCAACATAAGAATTTTACATTATCAAATTCCAAGAAAGAAAATTTCATTTTCCAGTGTTCATACATTGTAAGTGTGCTATGTTTTTAGCACACTGGAGACTCTTTCATTTCTGGATGACAGCTTATTCAGGGTCTAACTTATGAAGATATATTCCTTGATATGTTTCTGATAGATAGCTGAAATGCCCAGACAAACCAAAACTGAAATTCTTTGTCCGTGCCCAGAAGCTTTTTTTTTTTTTTTAACCTGGGGATTTAGGAAATTACAAGGGTAGCTTTAGAACTATAAAAACAGTGACTAAGTGAAGATGTGGAATACACTTTCTTGAATTTAATTCTTAGTATCTTCTTAAACTCCAATCCCAGTGCCTAAGCATTTGTATTTACTAAAATATACAGTGATTAAATACAACATTAAGAATGCAAGAGTAAAGTACTGCAATGGAAAAAAAAAATCAAAAGTAGGAAGACTTGACCATTCTTAAAGCAGAATTTGGTCAAAATTAGCTGTCAATTAGCTACCCACTTAGGTCACTGGAATCTAAATATTTTTGAAACTGGAGGGCCTATGCCTAATCTTCTGTGTTTTGGTCTGGCATTTCAATGATTTACAGTGATACTCAATATATTATTGCAAATTAGTAGGACAATCAAATGGAGACACACAGCCCATTTCCTTCTTTTCCTAGCCTATAGTTTTCTACGTGTCACTTGTTTTTGCCCAGAAGAAACCAAAGTATGCCTGGAATTGAAATTCAGAAAAAAATTGTAGATTTGTGGTAGCAATGGCATTGACTACCGGCCATGAAGCTTTTTAATAAAGCTTTTTTTCACCATCTCCATATCAAGTTCAGCAATGAATGCAATTTGATCCCAAAAAAGACTTTTTCAGTAACCATGTAGCCTTTAAAGGACCACATATAATATATTAACTCTATTTTGATGAAAAACAAATCTGCTAGATACTTAACAGACTTCACCCTGAAGTAAAAGCTGGTATATGATGTTGTTCTTGGCAAAATAGCCTCAGCCTCCTTAGAAGCTGTGATTTTCTATTACCACCCCTTTTCAATAATAATGAACATAGGGTAATCAAAAAATGTTACATGCAGGAGAACACAGTATATGCAGGGGGTTTGTTATTCTTCTCATGCATGAGGACCCTGTTGCTACAAATCAAATCAACACCACTTAAATTTATGGAACTATCCCAATTTATAGCAATTCAGGTCTTGCAATTGCATTCTGCTTCCTAGAACTAGAGGCAATTGTGACTTATCTTTTTGAAGAAGACATTTGCTCAGGTTTGCTCCTGTGATGACCTATGCTTTTACCAAAGGATGAGCCATCATTAACAATATTGAAACTAAGTAACATAAACTGAGCACTTTTACATTTCAAAGATGGAATAACAGTCAGGACTGAAAAGTAAAAGGAAAAAATCCAAGCCATATAAGCAGAAGGGAGATCTAGATTTACAGCACCAACATTTCAAAGTTTAGAGGCATTCAGGGTTTTTTTTCACAGAGAGAGCTTATTTGAAAAATGTGGCCATGCATCCAGTTATATCATTATCTCCATCCACTTCCTTTCCCATAGAGCTTGCAATAGTCAGGTCCAGGCTCAGGGACACCTTTGGCAGTAGAACCCATCATCTGGGAAAGTGTATTCTTACAGAATACATTGAATATACTTCATTAGGAAAGATTCAGATAGAAATTAATAATGACAGAAAAAATAATATTTTTTGGTTTTCTTGCTTTGGGCATGGGAGAGAGCAATGAGTGCAGTATTTTCCACTGATCCTTTTTACAATTCCTTTGCTTCTCTCTGGATGTTTCTTAATCGAAGACCAGATTGTTATTGCATGGAATAAGCAGCTGGAGAAAGGTAACTTGCCATCCCCATTTCTCAATAAAGAATGTCTGTATGTAGGATCCCATGCCATTATGGCACTGTAATTATTTGGTGAGCTGCTGAGTGCGAGAAGAGGCTCACTACAAATATCTCCATGACAATCATAATGGTAAAGGACTCTGACATTTCAAGTTGAGTTACAACTATGCACACCAACTATGCACAATAGACACTGTGACCAAATATGCATGCAGACACAGGCTAAGCCAGAATGTTCATTGGACTTGGGATATTGCAAATCTTTATTTCTTCTATAGCTGAATATCCAACTGTAAGTTTTGATCACTCAATATTATGCACTTTTTGGTGTAATTAGGTCTTGTTCTTCCACAAAGCAACTTGTGTCTCCTATGCAGCAAGTGGACTGCAGGCAGACATAAACAGTATGAAGGCCTTCACATACTGTGGTCTCCTCTTTTCTCCTAATTCCCCATAATTCCTAGTTTCTTTTCCCTCAGATACTGATGAATACAATAAAGCAAGTTTTACTGGACAGTGACCATTTCACCTTTGAACTTAATTTTCCTTTCTTCAAGTCAACCAAATGGAGAATTCCACCGCAAGGGGAATCAGGTCAAAGAAGACAATTTCTCACCACAAATATTGTTTAATCAAAGCATAAATACTGAACTAGAGCATAAGAAATAACAAAATTTGCCGTTTAGCCACACATTCTTAAATAGTCCAGCATCTAGACAAGGGGGAAAAGGCACAAATTTAAATTTGAACCCAGCAAGTTCCATCTCAATAAGAGGAAAACTTCTCTTCAAGGCTGACAGCATTGGAATAGGCTGCCTGGAGAGGTTGTGGATACTCCTTCTCTGGAGATATGCAACACCCACCTACGTGATCGTGTGCAAGCTGCTCTGGGTGAACCTGCCTTAGCAGGAGGGTTGGACTGGATGTTCTCCAGAGGTACCTTCCATCCTCAAACATCCTGGGACTGTGTCATTCTGCAATTCTGAATTGTACACGCCCTCCTTTTCCTTCACTCCATGCATCTCTTATTCTTGGAGCTTGTCACACCCAGCTTCCATTTTGAGCTTTTCTTTTCCTATTCTCATGTTGTCCCTGCTGGCTTCCATCCAAAACGCTCCTTTTTTCCCTTTATTTTTTAGGTGACTCAAGCTCCCTCTCTGCTCATGCAACCAAAACCTTTTGCACATTTTTGTTGATTTACAGGGGCCACCTCAGGTCACTACCTCTTATGCCTATATAAACATTTCTCTTTCTTGCACCCCCATTTTGAGTGTAGGTCTCTACACATTCCCTGAAGGCCACCAGCATGTGTGGAGAGGTCCAAACTGACAGAAGAGATCCTAGAAAAGCACTCACTCTCAGGTTCAAGTCTCTAGCAAATACCTCACTGTATTTCTGAAGTTTCATTTTTACATGGAATTTATAATAACAGGAAAGAGAAATATACAGGCTTTCAGTGCTTGGAATGGCAATATGTCATGTGGCTAGGAAAAGTATGTTCTGGGAGTATCATATAGCTGTTACTCAGTCTAGAGACAGAGGAGCTTTGTGTGGTGTGCTGAGGCTTCATGAGCAAGTCAGACCAAAATACAAACACATGGCTGAGGCTGTTCTGGCTCAGACTGACACAGACAAGTTTCACACCCAAAAATAAGTAGCTATTTTTTATTATGACAACAAAAATTTGTAAAGGTAAAAAATTAAGTCCTAGTATTTGACCCATCTGACTCCATTTTCACAACAGGGCAATCTCTCTCTCCCTGCAATCCTCATTCAGGCAAGGACCAGAACAGTTTCATTTCAAAGCACACTAAAGAGGAGACCTATGGATCATGCTCCATTAAACAGAGGACAGTTGCTCTTTCTGGAGACCTCACAAGGGAAAAGCTTGCTTCTTTATCTTGAAAATCATCCATTTTTAATTACTCAAGAAAATTCCATCTTTTATTAGCTTTCTAGTCATGAATAATTAGATTAAAAAGTTGCAACCACTCAGATTTCCAGCAGTAGCATAGGAATTTAAATATTTTGAAAAAGTAAAAAAATGTTTGTATTTCAGAGTTTTTTGATACACCAGATTCCAGTGTTCTAAAAGATAAAAAAAGGGAAGTGGAATTTTTCTCTTTGAATCTGTAAGTTTTGGAGGGTCCATTTAGAATAGGATACTCTCGGTTTTGTTCATGCATAAAAAAAATAAGCACAATCTATGAGCACGGGGGAGAAGTGGTTGTTGAATACCTGCATGTTTAATACAGAGCATTCAATATTGTCATTGAAAGGGAACAGATGGAAAGATCTCAATCATAAAGATTAACATAGGACTTCCTGCAAGTTGCCTTAGTAGGAGTTAGGCATTTTCAAAGCCATCTTGGGAATAGTACGCTTATTTGGTGAAATTTATGGTCAGGAAAACAGCACTCTAGAGGATGGGAATAGGCCAGTTTCTTCTTTCCATGCAGTACAGAAGAACCCCACAAGTCATCAGTGGCATAGATCCCTTTGATGTATGTTTAGGCATAAACAGTTGCACTTGGATATACAAGCAGCATATAAAACACATTTCTGGCAGCAGCAAACACAGTGTCTTACAGAAATTACATGTACATCAAAGAGTTTGAGAAAGAGGTCTTAGTGATGATGAGAACGGATCCCACATGATAACCAGTAACAATCACTTCATGATGAGCACGATGAAGCTAAAGCAAAAAAAAAGTATGCCACACACAGTGAAATTGGATATTCCACAAAACAGTCACCCCAAATCCAAGTCAATTTATACTAGAAACTTCATTTTGTTACTGGCATACTACTGACTACATTACACTACAGAACTCTATAGTAATTTCTCCAGTGTGTTGTAATGTAGGTTAACTACTTATAAATAGCAAAGCAACTGCAGAAGTAAAGCTCAGTGGGTTCAAAATTTCTTAGGGAAATTTCACTGTCCTGGAAACAGTGCTCAAGAATTTTTTTAATTCAGGCTCTACTCAAGCACAAACATTTACCAAACCATCTGTTAATCAACCAGAACAGTATGTGCAATAACATTTGCTGAGCACAACAGCAGCCGAGACCAGCAACCCCTACTTCCATTCCCTGAGGAAATTCATGGTTTCTATATATTGTGTCTACACAGTACTCACTTTATAAAAGGTATTTTCTTTCTTTTGCTTCTTCTTGGTGCACGGAGTTACCTTGCCACTCATTCTAGGCTTCCAGAGGCTGCTCAAACTCAGGACGTATCATGACTCCTGTTATCATTCCCAATTATTCCTCCCTTCACTACTGTTCACAAAAGGAAGCACTTAGGAAGATAAGGGCATTAACCAGTCATTTTTTTGTAAGACAAAAAAATCTGTCTAGTTCTGTCTCTTTCAAAGTTCTGTAGCAGAAAATAAAGGAAGTCATTAAGAAAAAAAAGAATGTATAGAAGAGTATACTTATGCATTTACATAATTCTCACCTTTCAGTTTGAAAAACATCTTAAAAACCTCAAATATTTTAAAGTTCTACAGAAAGGTCAACAGATAAACCTTTTGATCTGCACAAGTTCAAGGACTAAATTTATTGCTGCTTCAAGGAAAAATACTAACAAGTTCCAAAGAAAGGGACAACAACCTGTTTCAGATTTGCTAACACTCTTAATTCGTACCAAAGCATGAATACTGAATTCTTTTCAGCAGGACATGGTACAGATTTTCCAAGGTCTGGATCAGAATTCCCACCTATAAATATCAAATTAATGAGACTAATTTTTTGTCACAATTACATCATTGCACCTCTGCTGTAACTACAATGCAAGCACAGCAAGATACAATCATTTTTGTTTATCCCTAGCTAGTCTCACTTACGGAAAAGAGTGACTATAGATTATTTTTAAATCCTGTGGTTCTTAGCTCTGCTGTGAACTACTCAGCCACAGGCAAGATCTGGCTTCATTACTACTGCATTTCCTGACACCTGTTCCCCACAGCTCCAGCTAGCACCAGTCACCTCTGATGAAGTCTACTAAAGTCAAAACAAGAAGTTATCTGTTATATTGGGCTTCATGATCTCAACAGACAGAAGAATCCCTGACTTCAGATTTTATTGGATTCTTTCAGATGGATGATAAACCAATAAAATTAAAATCTGAATGTCTCTATAGTCTGTGGCTTATCTTCTCAGAACCCCACTACTTTCATTAGATCTTTATCAGCTAGAAGTGAAACAAGGTCTGAGAGGATCCTCCATGACAGTTCTGCAAAATCTCAGCAACTTCATGCGTGTCAATTCACTAAGTGACAATAAGTACTTACTCCATGCTCCCAAATAAAAGCTTCATGATTTGACTTGTTGATATATTTTCTGTTCCTGTGAACAAAAACTGTCATTCTTTGTCTGTCTTTCCCAGCCAGCTTCAGTTTGGACATTTTAAAAGGTAATGAGTTAATGGAATTTATTGACCAAAGTCCAATAATTCTTAGTAAAATACAATTGCCCATTTGTCATAAATATTTTCCAAGGAAATAAGTGATAAACAGAGTAGTAAATGTAGCTGAGTGATCTGCCTGAAGAATGCTTATGCTTGCAGCAACGACAGAATGTTTACTTGTGATGAGAAACATTAATGGAGATAATAATGAATGCAGTTATTATCAGTTACTCTATAAGAAAAATAACTTTCCAGTATTTTTAACTTTTTATTTTACTCTTCAATTATTCTCATGTCTCCAAGTACCCTTTAAATAATATCACTTGCAAAGCTAGCCAAAAAGAACTCTGAAGAATTTATAAGCTGTTTTTCCTCCTATCCTTGGAGCTACTCTCCGTAGAAGCCAAATCCATAAATCTGCAACTCAACACTAGGAATGACAAGTTAATCTTATCAGTGTTGTCAAGGTCTAACCCAATGACCTCAGGCATAGGACATCGGACAGATGGTGAACCACAATAGCTAATTCTACTTCAATTTCAATGAAAACCCTTTTAGATTATTTTTTCTTACCTGTTGTTACACTGAGATATAGTTCCAAAGACACAGTGAGAACTTTCAGTCCAGACTAAAATTCAAGTCCCTACAAAGCCCCTGGTAAGCATCAAAGTTCAACCAAGTAGGTGGTAGGCAAGTCTTCAGAGATGCAGGGATTTGTTTTAGATAATCAGTATTCAAAAGCTGAGATGCCAAAGTAATCTGCAAATGCACTCTCTAAATATCTCAGTTCCAATATATTTTTGAAATTTCTTCTCCTGAGGCTAAGGACTATCTAGGAGCCATATTTCAGGTAATATACCAGTCCCTCTTCTTCTGAACAGAAACAGGAGAGAGCATAGCTAAATTCATTAAGAGAGTCAAAGAAAAAACTTCCAAATACTTTCAAACCTTGCTGAATGTTCAAGACACTTCAATGCAATTGGCCGGTCTTGAGCAAAATGATTCATATAATTCTACCAAAAACAAAGAAAGCAAATAGGTTCTCAGTAGCAGACACAATCTAGTTCTGAGTTATTTCAGTGAAAAATGTAATTGAATTTGAAAGCACAGTACTTTCTTATCTTTGAATAACAGAATCAGAGAATGGTTTGGGTTGAAAGTACCTTTACAGATCATCTAGCCAACCCCCCTGCCATGGACATAATCATGGATACAGTCTTTCCATTTTATTTGTTTTTTTTAATATATTACTGTATATACTCTTGAAAGTAAACAACTGTAAATTCAATTGCAAATTCTAAGGGTAAGGGCATAAACTTAAGACACTAATCACAATGGACAAATGAAATGTTCCAGCAGAGTATGTCAGTTGCCCAGAACATTTTCAGAATTATTTAGGAAAACAGAAAAGTTTCATTTATTTTCATGTCTTGATACATGATTGTGTAACAGTATTTGTAGACTATTATTTATAAAGGTTTAAATAGGTATAAGTAACTTAGATGTATTACAGAAGACATAAACAGAAAGAGCAATAGACTTAAAATGTATCTGTTTATCCTATTCCTGTCATATTGACTTAATAAGAAAATTTTGAAATATGTTGAAATCCCCCAGGGTTCTCAGTTCATTGACCTTAGCATTGTAACTTGCCTAGAGTGCATTTGTATATCCAGGAGAGAAATCCCTGAGGTTAGAAGACTATTTCTTCCCACCAGAGAACATCTGTGCCTATGCTAGATTTAAAGTGGAGGAATTAATTTTGGTATTTCCAGCATCAGCAAGCAATTCTAAATAATTGTTTCCTCTTACCACAGCTTTTCATATCTAACTATGTGAGAGAAAAAACATAAATGTAGCATTTGCATATGTCAATCCTTTATGGAAACTGCAACTTGGACAGTTTAAAGCAATATAGCTATTTCAGTGCAAAATTGTATCTCATTTACAATAAAAAAAAAGTCATTAAAAGAGCAATGATTTTTAAAAGGAGGAGGGAAATAGAAAGGTGAGATGGTGATGGATTAATTTCCTCTGAGCTGAGAGACAGGCTACGCGCTCAGGAAAACAGGAGCAATAAGTTCAGCAGAAACAGTGGTATGTAGAACAGAACTGGAAAAAAAAAGTGTTTCAAAAAAAGACTTGCTGTATTCATCTGTCCTGCCAGAAAGTTCTTGTATGATCCAGAGATCAATGTGTGTTAAGAGCCCCTTTCTGGGCTAGGTTGCCGAGATGTTATGTTTAGCCAGTGCCAACCTAAACTTCTGAAGTTATTCAGCAACCTAATGACAAAAGCTATCATTGCACATATTTTTAGCATTTTTTTTACATACAAAAGGAACTAAAATTCAGTTGTGAATAAACAGCTCTTTATTAGGCATCTGTTTGATGAAAAAGCCATGATATGGGCAGCCAGAATCTTCCAAATTCAAGTGCATGAGCTGTTCTACCTACATCTTATTCCTTCACAATATCATACTATGAGGGGTGTGACAGACTGCATATCTGTGTCCTATTGCAATGCTAAGGAGTCACCAAAAATCATTTTTGTTTAATACTAGGTAATAAGTTTAGTATCAGGTTTGGAAAAATGATCTTATCCCTAAATTTAGCCCATCTCTTTCTCTGCTTTTCTGCAGCACTTCAGCCTCTCCAGTTGAGCCAAGCCATCTCTAGTTCTGAATGAGTAGATAAGCAGCTGTCACATTTCCTTCTGCCATTCACAAGAAACAGGTGCATCCAGAACTGAAGCAGCGTCTAAGTGCCAGATTTTATCTTTCCTTTGGGTACATATTTATTGTAGTAAAAGTGCCACACACTGCTACTGACTGTGTTTATTACAGTAAAGTCTTGACACATCAAGAGGAGCCCTTCCTTGGGCTAAGCCAAACTTCCCATTTGCTACATGTGAGTCAGAATTTTATCAACCCCACTTTTATTGTGATCCCTTGATGCTTCACTATTAACAGGAGTTAACAAGTAATGGAAAACTGTTATGACCATTAAAGTATGCAGAGGAATAGTAGCCAACTCATGCTTATGCATATGCCAGAAACCAGAATACACATTTTTTCCAGTTCACAAACACTTGAGAAAGGAATTTTGGCCCTGGCATTTTTGGGAAAAATCAAATGCCTGAAGGACACTTAGTTCCAGCAATGGTGAAGTTTTTTTCTTGGTTTCAGAAGGCAAACCAGGCAAAGATATTGAAAGATGCAATTTTAAAAGCCAAAAAAAAAAAAAAATCAACACATTTTATTAATGTTTTGAAAAACACACACCTTTCAGGTTACTTATTTTCAACATAATACTGAAGCTATTTTTCTAAACTTGCCCAGGAAAACTTATTGAAGTCAGTAGAAGTTTTGCTCAGTGAGGACTGCAGGATTTGTTTCTAAGGGCCATTAAAATAATGTGTTTATTACTGAAGCAGTAGCAAAATAAGCAGTCACTATGAATCATTCAAAATAACAGTTTCCTTTAAAGACTAGAAATTCAGGCAGATAATTCCATCAGATCTTTGTGGACTTGGATAGAGTGGTCTTTGGTAGACGTTTGGATAACCTACAAAAAGCATATGGGAATCTTAGGAAAAGAAGAGGCAAAGAATGAACTTCTCGTTTGAGGTAAGACCAGTGCTGTAACTCTAAGTGTGAGGGGATATTAAGGACAGTGGGAAGTTTCTGCCAGGATGCAGGCAGAGTGGATTTCTGGAAGGAAACATGTTTTCACCAAAAGAAAAGGGAAAAAATAAACAAGATGGAAAAAGAAGCCAACACTTTCCACTGAAAGAAAGAAAAACTTTTAAAGGGAAAGAACAGGTAAAAGAGGAGCTGCTTTGCAGACTTGTCACTTCCTATTGCCCTTTTTGTTTGATGGACTCAAAATCATGGATTTACTTTTTACTTCTGTACTTAAAGGTTATCCTAATTTGCTCTTCTTTATTCATGTGCTTGCTTTTAAATTATGCGTGCTTTCATGTTTCCATTGTCTTTCCTCCCATTAAAAGAGCATGTATGGATATGGATTTCATATAGAAGAGTTCTTAAAATATTTCTTTTACTTTACAGCTCTCTCAAGAGACTACGGATAAAGGTGAGTGTTAGAAGAAAACCATATTCTAGTGAATAGTCTACTTTGTCTGATATTTAGTGTCTGATATCTGGCAGTTTAAAGATGCATTTGAGGAAAGCACTGAAACTCCAATTCTTTGACAACGTACCCAGAGGAAAATGCATTTTCTAATATTTGTTTATTTACCAAAGTTGTTCTTTCCTCCGATTGATTCCTTACCCTGGCATGTGTTAACTTTTCCTCTTTATTTGCTGAGTATCTGATTTATGACTGTGGCTGCTAGACTTCATCACTGTACAGTACAGACAGTCTGGCAATAATTTGCTTTTTTTCTTGTGTCTCCTACATCCCTTGTTTAAGAAAGCATCAAAATTCTGGCCCACATATGTTCTATTGTAAACAGGCAAAATTCAAAAACAAATTCATAAATATAAAAACACTGAAAAAAAGTAACTTATAGAAGTCAAATCAGCTACCAAAATTTAAAAAGCAAATACACAAAGTATGTTTGTTTTCATAGACTCGGCACTTGAGAATTGTAGAATCATGGAATATTCTGAGTTGGAAGGGACCTGCAACAATCATCAGGTCCAACCCTTGAGACTCTCATGTTATTTTTAAAATAATATTAAAAGCACCACAGGTTCCTTCCATAACCTCACATGTGATCTCTAAGAGCAATTACATTTCAAATTATAAATTCAGCAAAAGTGTCTGCACTATGTTATCATGAAGAAATATACATCCAGTTTCATATGCAAAGTCTATCAACTTGTTTTCAATCACTGTCATGCAAATGAGAGATCTGACATATTCCCAGGAGATTTAATCTGAGCAAGTCTTTCTAGAGCTGAGAAAAGCACAGAAGCCAGAACACTGAACTCAAAGCCTCTCTGCTTGAGGATCCATCTGCCCTTTAAGTAGTACATATACAGGGTGCCTGCTCATTGAAGCAACCCTGAGATAAAAGGTATATCAAAGTATGGAATATTAAATTTCAAAAACTCTTGGAACTGTCAGAGTAGTCAGCTTAGGTTACATAATCCTTCACTGACAAATTAATGTCATAATTTCAGTGTGTTTTTAAGATATACAGTGTGTTTCTTTGGAAGTCCCACTCTCAGCAATACATTATTTTTGGAATTTTTCCTACCTGAGCTACAATATCAGTGAGAGGGGAACACAGAAAATAAATTCTTGTATTTAGATAACCACCAGGCATTTGGCTAATCCCAGAGTACCAGTGTAGCTGCACAAGATTTCTGGCAATTGTGCTTATTTTGGGGATATGGCCTCATACCAGTTTGTGTGCATGTATCAAAGTGCTACACAGCTGACCTTGTGCATTATCTCACAGACACTTACAAAGCTCAGCTTTGAAACAAAAATTCCTGTCCTGGAATGAATTCCTATTTTCCAGTAGAGGCAGATTTCAGTGATGAATACTATAGCTGCTTCAGAAAAGGGATATAGGTCATCAGACAGACACTGACTATGGTAGCTTCCTAAAATAAACTCTCAGGGCAGTTACAACCTGTCAAGAATTCCCCACAATTTATCTACATCAAGAAAAACAGTGTCATTTCAAGGTGGTGAACAGGTTTTCTGTCCTTACAATAGCTTTCTTTTTAATAACTATTTTATCATAACCAACGAGAAGCATTCTCAAGCCAAATATGGGCCTGTTTTTGAGCAAATGGAAATGTTTGTTTTTTAGATGCAGGATGTAAATCAGACAGCCCTCACACAAGAAAATCCAATTGTTCTGTGACTGCAACATTCATCTGACACGAAAGTGTTCTGTCCTTGCATCAAATCAGGCAAACAAGGACTCCACTTCTATTTTCCTCTTCCTAGTATTGTCTATTGACTTATTTACTGTTCCAAGCATTACATGTCACTCCTTGGAGCACTTACATTCCTTCACTGAATTTCCTTCTCTCAAAATATATAAAAGTCCAAATAAAAGGACAAGCGCAAATACTTGCCTCATAAAGAGTTGAAAGATTCACAAAAACTCAGTAGCTACCATTGCACAGAACATTTCCAAAGCAGCTCTTTTCAGAGGATACCAATACCAATACCAATACCAATCTTCAAAAAGACTCAGCTTAAGGCACAGTGAATAGAAAATGTTGGTCAGTTGAATCAGTTTTTCCATAGTGCCACTATCAGTTCTTCAATGTAAAATGAATACAAGTGGACTCAGAAGTGAAGTCAGATCTGCCACAAAACAGAGGATACTGACTCGAGTAGTATCAATCTCACAACTGTAACTTGTTTACTGGGGGAGTTTGAGGACTGAGCACAAATACTAATTTCTTTCCAAAAGTGCAACACCCAAATAACTGAAAAAAAAAAAAAAAAGGAGTCCCTTTCTGGCCTTCACAGTCCAGACTTGCTCTGACAAGCTAAGAAGAAGGAGAACATTCTCTTCTGGTCCTTCTCTGATGACAACTTTCTAACATCTTTTTATAGGTATAACTTCTGCCATCTGGAAAAATCACTACTGCAAAAATGCTGTTGGGCAGTTTGACAGCTTTATTCCTGTTGTGAATTGTCATTATTAGTTTCAAATAATAGTTTCAAATTATTCACAAAATTATTTATTATATAATAATCATGAAAATGAGGATTGATTTTGAGCCAGTCCTGGGGAATAAAAGCAAATCATTATTAAATGCAATCTTCATTCCTTGAAGACTACTGGGTGTGTAGACCACTAGATTCTTTGACTGAATGAATGCAAGATTGATATTGAGTGTAATAATTATTCATAATTTCAAATTAGTGAAGATTAGATTGAAATTTACTTCAGTTGCAAAATTACTAGTGATATTTCAAGAAGGAAAATTTTCAATGCAAAGTGAGCACAAAATTTAATTTGAAATGAAAGTTAGACAACTATGATATTACTCAGTTACTTCTAGAATCAGAGCTGATCTACCACGTCCAAATTCAGGTGAGGATTTGTAAGTCCAGCACCTGAGAATTTGAAATCAAGCATTTTGGGAATGGTATGTTTAAAAGATTTGTGTCATTACATAATGATCTGAATAAGGGTTTTTAAACACTTTCACCAAAAAAAAAAAACCACAAAAAAACCAAACATCAAACAATAAAAAAACACCACAAGAAAACCCTACAATTTTGGGGCTCAGTTATTTTGATTTTGTTGCATTTTAAATGAAATCAGTACTTGTTTGCATGAAGTCTAATGTTCACTCCCTTTTGCATTAAAATATAATATCCACTGCTATCTACTGGTAGCACTATACTGATAAAAACCTTCCCTGACACCACCTCATTTAAATGACAGGCAGTGACCTGGACACCATTTCCCTAAGGAATGTGAGCCAATTTTCAATCATGAAATCCCATGGAAGCTTTTCAAAGTACTTCCAAATAGGTAAATAAATCCCAATTGTTTATCATTTTGATTCTAGACCTTTAATGCTTTGTGTCGCCTATCTGATCTGTAACCAGAACAAAAGTTCTGGAAGCCATTAAGAAAAGGCACAGAGTATTGCTGAGATTTAAAGGCAACTTCTGTCTGCTACTTAGCTGGTTCTCCAGGGATGAGAAGGCCAACATGAAGAATGCTCAGCATCATCACTGTCTATTTTGATTTGAGGGCATAAAGGCTGTACAATGAGACACCCTCTCCTAACCACTGTCAGGATATATTTATTTATAGCTGGAATGATAATTACATGGATGGCTCTTTTAAGATGAAGTATGATTCCTCCTTTTCACTTTAAAGTAAGGGTGATCATACTAAATCTGTTATTACAAGTGGTGTTTTCTTTTTTGTGATACTATATAAGACTGCCAGCCTGCCAGCTCAGCAAAGATATCAACAAGCACTTGTTTTGTTGACCAGACAAATACAAGTGCATTTCAGTTTAAAAACTTCAGCATTTTAAATACAAACTTTTCAAGCAAAAGAATACACTTTTCCAAAGGAAGGAACACTTTTTGAGTGAGTTCTCCTCCACCTTCCTCAACTTCAGAGGATGCTGAACTGTGTCAGAGGAAAGGTCCACTGCAGCAGAAAGGTCCAGTCCAACCTGTGGTCCTGTTCTGCAGGGATCAAGCATGTGACTTTCTATAAAGTAGCTTTTAAAAAAGTATATTAGAATTTACTACAAACTCTCAGTGCTACAGTCCTAGATGTACTCTAGAAATGCATTAGTCTCAGTAGAAAAAGTAGCTTTGTTTTTATCTCTAGACATTTCTACAAACATGAAAAAAACAAAACTCTTCTGTTAATTTTAGAGAATGCTTTTGCCATAAATGAAAAAAAAAGCATATTTATATAGGAAAAACCAAAAATATCTAAACAAGAAAAGTTTGAATATCTGATATATCTGAATACCTGATATCAGATAGAGGCCTGGCTGGAAGACTTACCTTTACTATGTGGCTTTCCAATATTATTGTCATGCACTAAGACCAGATCTATTTATATAAACCAGGAATCACTTCCATGTGTTTCCATATAAAATATTCCCTCTTCTCATGTTTAATAAATTTCCTGTTTCAAGAGATGCAAACTCCTTCCTTCCCCTTTCCCTTCTTTTTTTCACTTTCCCCCTCCTTTCCCACCGTTTCATCCTTTTTTCCCTCTCCTGCCTCTTTCTTTTCAACTTTCCTTCTATAATCTACTTCTCATTTTCTTCATTTCACTTTCTTCCATGCTATGCCCTTTTTTCTCTCTTCCATTAAAAAAAAATACTATGCAAGGGCATAAAGACATGTATAAAATAAAAATTTAAAAATTTCATTAATAGACTATTTCTGGAGGATTCATCCTTTTAGAGTTTCTTCTTTAGAACACATTGTTTCTGCCCACCATGATTTCAGAAAGTTGAGAAGTAAAACTAGAAAAATGGTATTAGCAAAATATAGACAAGAAGGCTCAAGTTAACATCCAAACAAACACACTAAATAAAATCCTAGTATACATAATTCCAAGTTCACTATAAATATTTGCACACTCTTCCTGTCAAATAAAAGTTGACATTCAGCAGTGATGAATTGCTATGCTTCTTTAAATTTGGATTTAAAGATATTAATGTTTTCTTACAAAATTTTATTTTGTCTTATGTCTTGTAGATGGTAGATGGAGATAGTTACCCAGACATCACAGAGTAACTTTGAAGTCAGTTCCTTGAGCATACAAGGCAAATTCAAAAGCCTGGCTACTGAAAAAACACTTCAGAACTCACAGTTCTGATACAGAAAACCAGACAAGAAATAAAGTAAAACTCGTTGTACACATTTTTGTATAAATACATAAATTTAAAAAAAAAAAATCATCATGCAGAATTGATTTGAAATAATCTCACAACACCTGATATTCATTTTGGGTAATTAGACAGTACAGAAGGACACTAGATTTTGCAACTTCCCAGTTGTATTTGTTTTAGCTTGAGAGGCCATTTGCATGCAAGCAATCCTCTGGGTCCTAAGTCCATCTGAACATGAAAACATTACACAGCTCTATTTTTAACAAGGCATTTCCATTCCTTTGCGTGACTAAAAATTCTGAAATCTGAGGAGAAAACAAACCAGCAGTTAGCTACGGTGTGACAGAGTCACTGTTATTTAAATGCTTAAATAGCATCCTGTGGTGCTGCTGGTCAGTGGCATCTGGCTGGCACCCTGCACTGAACCAAGGGCACCTCTGAGAGGGGAAGCACTGTAAGGAGGCACCACCTGTAAGGAACAAATTTTAAATTAAAATATAAATTTCAGGTTCATTTTCCAAGTAAAAAGGGAGATGTCTGTAGAAGAAAATGTCTCATTTGTAAACTATACAAAACATATGGCTGCTCAGGAGTGAATATAGTCACATTCTGGTCCATACCATAAGAAATGCAGGAGCAAGCTGACTTAACCTCTCAGTTAAAAGAAAAACAAAACATTTAATGTGAAATTGAGATATTGCATGAGATGGCTTCATGTTCTAGGACTCTCTAAAGTATATAATGTGTGTTGCTATGCCTCACTAAAACTTATCTGTCAGTTTTCTTAAGCATTTTCTTCACAAACCAGGTATTTAGATTTAGCAATAAAATGAAAAAAAAATCCCATGAAATAGATAGATAATATCCTAAGAATACAAAACTCTTCACCTTAGGGTAACGAAGGAGCTCTCTTTTGTCTGCTGGTCAGATTGAAACTTCAGGATGTGTATTACCACTACACCTCTCCTTTAGGACTCCAGTAATAGCTTCAATTTTGTGTCAGACATGCACATTTAGTGATTTTATACAATGTTTGCCAAAAGTAAAATAACACAATACATCAAGGTATGAAGAAAAAGGTATATAGATCCTTTAATTCATAAATAACAGGAATGCAGCCATGCAAAACCTATTGCTATCAAAAACCACTTTCATGTAGGATCACTCCTTATACATCTTTGGGAAAAATAATAAAATACATATTTAGAAATTACATACTTAGAAATTGTCATGGAAACAAGCCCACTGTAAAAGGAACATCCCACAAAACCTTCTGAACTTTGTTACCAAAAAAGAAAATGAGCTGAACTATTTTATCCATAAACACAAATAATTTTGCTCATTTTTTTTCCATGTGCAAGTCTGAAGATCAGTCCTCTTATACCAGCCTAAACAAAAGGACCCAGAGGGAGGCATCAAGCCACCTCTCTGCTTCATTGCCCAAGGCCACACCTGTGCCTGGCCAACTTTTCTGTACAAATTTTAACATCCTGAAGTCTGCTCTAATTTATACCAGTTGGTGAAGCTCCAAAGGAGCTGCCTTTGTGGCCATAGCTGACAGGGGCTCAGAAAAGCATCAGTCATGGTTCCAAGCTGACACTGGCACCAAGACAGAATACAGCTTTTCCTGGCTTTTTGCTAGAAGGCATCCCACCCAAAATTCTAGAAAAATATCAGGTATCAGAGTGGTGAAAAGTATTCCTGATGACAATATTTCTAGAGCTTTCTATTTTAGCTTGTTTATAAACCTATACAAGCAATTACAGTCTGCATTAAACATATGCATTAACATGTAGATAGGTAAAATGTACACTGTCAAAAAGAAAAGGGCGAGATCCAGAGGCAGGAGAAGGAAAGTTTAAACATATTTTTGTATTTTTCTTTCACAACGTGCAATATTGAAATTTCAGTTTGCTACTTATGTAACATTATTTCTCATCATCTGTGTTCTATGAAAGTGATGTCTGTATACCATTAAATGGATCTTCCTTTTTCCATAGAGATGTAAATATAAGATATAATTACAGGATTTCTTCTGCTGAAAACAGTCGTACTTTACACCTTTTTTACTTGTGCCCACTAGGTAGTGATTTTCTCTCTTACCCATGGATTACTCCCTTTCAAATCCATCATTGCTAACTACTCATTTGGTGGAGCACAGAAAGCTTTTTCAATCACTCATTTTTGCTGACCATGCACATGAGGTTGTGGAACTCAGCCTTGTCAACACAAGAGATTTGTTTTGGTACAGTTTTATTGTAAATTTGAAATAATGTAGTCACAACCTTAAATGCAGATGTTTTGCTTTCAATACCACAAAACTTTTTGAAGTTTGTTTGCATCGCATGGGAAGAGCTCTAAGCTAAAGTAAGCAAATGCTTCTTCTCTAATAAAAGTGTTCATGTAGGAGATTATATCCATCCAACATTTCAAATTATTTGTCTCCTGCCCAAACAAAGTCCTAGACAATGACGTGTTTCATGCAGTTATAGAAGCAGCATCCACATGACAGGTCTCAATGCTTCTTTAATTGGGTCGGATAACATGGTTTTCTTTTAAATAGCATGCCTCTATTTTTTTGTCAATTTTTAAAAGAAAATAAAACCTTTCAGATGAAATCTTACTATAAGTTATTGAGTTGCTAAGAATCCTTCAAAAGCTTGTTATAAAGACTCAGAAAGCCCTAGACTCTGGTCAAATTTATGTAGAAAATAATTTCTAGTATTGTGTTTCCAACATGCATGGCAAATTCTTTTTATTTTCAGTCATCTAAAGAACAATAGTATCACATGCCATGGTACTCAGTCAACAGTCCAAAGAACCACTTCAAAAGAACACACAGGTACTGGGAGAGGAGATTCACATAGTAGAAAATTAAAGAAAAACTTTCTAGGGGAAAATTCAGGTCCAAAAACATCAGATTTTTTGCACGCAATAGGGAAAGAAGCCACTTGTCAAAAAAATGCAAATGAAATTTATCATCTGAAAAAATTGATTCCCTTAGGACTTCAGTGACAGAACTATAACTCAGTCACAGAATCCTGTAAGGAGTGATGGATGGATTATTTACATGTACATTGAGGAATTTAGAGTAAAAATACTCAAATTAGCTAAGTAGATCTGCAAACATTTGCACCATTTTTCTGTTTCATCGAATCCTTGTGCTCTGAAAACTCCATTTTCTGCTTTTATTTCAATCTATAAAACATGAGGGTGAACGGTGTTAGGTCATAAGTTGAAAAATGCTCATATTTCTTTTTAGAGGAAAATTTCAGACAATAAAATTAAAACACTACTAGAAATGCCATTTTAAGTCTAGAAAAAGGTAGGTAGCTGCTGCTGATGTGAATGCTAAGCAAGCAAGTACCCATCAGTTTTAAGAGTTTAGGTAAGACCAATAGGTTTACATAACACTAGTAAACAACTAGTCTAAAATTTTTTGCTCATCAGGCAACCACAAAATTCTTTTCTGAGAGCTGCCTTTGCTCAGTACTTGACCATTACATGGTCAAATAGAGACACTAAACCAATCTTTGGTACCCCTGCATATCTTCAGAAAACCTTATTGCTTTTAAATCATACGGCCTCATATAACTGAAAACAGGGTGGAGCAAATGGAAATTGCATATTTTCTAAGCAATAGAATTCCACACTGCAATTCTAAGCTAACTATCACTTAGTTGACAAGACAGTCCTAGAGTTCAAATTCCTTCATTCCACTTAGACAATGCCCTACATTATATCCTTATTATTTATTTACCACCTTCTACAAGACAATTCTGCAACACTTTTCATTAAAGAATACCTGGAAAATAAAAAAGCAGATAGAAACAGCACTGGGGTGCATTGGTCTGACCCCAAAATACCTAATTACTTAAGAGATCATAGAATATCCTAAGCTGGAAGGGACCCACAAGGATCATTGAAGTCCACCTCCTGGCCCTGCACAGGACAACTCCAAGAATTACACTATGTGTCTGAGAGCCCAAATGTTTCTTGAACTCTGTCAGGCTGGTGCTGTGACTACTTCCCTGTGGAGCCTGTTTCAATGACCAAACAGTCTCTGGGTGAAGAACCTTTTCCTAATATCCAATATAAATGTCCCCTGACATAACTTCAGGCCATTCCCTCAGGTCCCGTCACTAGTTACCACAGGGAAGAGATTGGTGCCTGCCCCTCTGCTTCCCCTCATGAGGAAGCTGGAGACAGTTTTGAAGTCTTTCCTCAGTCTCCTTCTGGATGAACAGACCAAGTGACCTCCCCATATGGCTTCCCCTCTAAACTTTCCCCATCTTCATCCATCCTTTTTGTCCTCTTCTGGACTATCTCTAAAAATTCAGTGTTCTTCTTATACTTACATAAGGTGACGCCTTCCCAGAGCAGAGCAGAGAGGACAATCCCGTCCCTTGCCTGGCTGGCCGTGCTGTGCCTGAGGCACCCCAGGACAGGGCTGGCCCTCTTGGCTGCCAGGGCACTGCTGACTCATGTTCAGCTTGCCACAGACCAGGACCACCAGGTCCTGTTCCACAGTGCTGCTTCTCAGCCTCTCCATTCCCCAGTCTGTCCATACATGCAGGGTTGCCCCATCCCAGGTGCAGAATCCGGCACTTTCCCTGGTTGAATTTCATGTGGTTGGTGATTGCACAATCCTCTGATTTCTCAAGGTTCTTCTGCAGGGCCTCCCTGCCTTTGAAGGAGTCAAAAGCTCCTCCCAGTTTAGTATCATTAAACATACCTAGTACACATTCCAGGTCTGTGTTCAAGTCATTTCCCCAAAATGGAACCCTCCAGAACCCCACAGGAACTACTGACAAGTTGCCAGTCTCATGTGACCCCATTTTGCATCCAACCCATGAACCAGTTGCTCACTCATCATCAAACACACCTCAACGTATTTATCCAGATCTAGACTGGACATTTTACCCAAAGGGATACTGTGAGACACAGTATCAAAAGATATACTGACATTCATATATATTAGATCAGCTGGCTTCCCTTGATCAGCGAGGTGGGTTACCTTGTCATAAAAGGAAATCAGGCTTGGGAATAGTATTTCTACAAACTGATGTTATTGCTGAGAATTTCCACTGGTACCTGAAATTTCATTCATGTTTAGGATAAATATCATGTCTTTAGCAGTGTTAGCAAAAGGGTATCAGTCCACAAACAGAGTGATCAATATTTCTAGGAAAACATTGTTTCCCCATTGAAGGAAAAAATGTGTGCTTTTGGAAATAGGCCTGGTTTTTGCACCTTCTGGTTCTCTAAACAATAAAGAAAAAGCCCATTTCCTTCATTTGCATAAGCAGAGTATCTCTTTTAGCAGCTGATTTTTCCTAGTATATTGTTCATCTAAGCAAAAAATGATCACTAAATAAAGTAACTGTGCCTCTTTCCCTTCATTTGCATATTGCTCCTAAAATGTCCCATTTTTTTACATAATTGATCAGCGTTATTTGGATGAATGTGTTTGCACAGCTTTGTAAACCAAAGTGGGTTTTTTTCCTTCTCATGCTGGAGGGAACCATTTATTTCAAAGAGTTAAACAGACACAGGGACCCTTGAGATGTTCTACATCCTCTAGCTGTGGTATGCACTCTGCTAAGCTTTGAAAGATACCCTATGCAGCAGTCCCTTTGAGGATATGGCTATGTAAACCATCCAGACTCTTTTCCTACCTATACTAAAGGCCTAGTGTCTCCAGGAAAAAAAACCCTAATGATTCCTGTAATTGGAAAAAATTACAGCTAGAAAGAATCAACAACAGGAAACGACTGAAATGGATAGGTAATCCAAACACGTGCCTGAAATTCCATCATTCATAATATAATTGGTACAAATATTCTCAACAAAGCTCCACTGTTAGTCACACATACCATTGTTTACATTGTTGTGATGCTTAAATTAACACAGATATAACTCTACCTTAAGCCTGGGACATTTGTGGCATGACATAAGTCAAACCCCTGTCACATGTCTGTTTATATTGCTGCCTTTTAAAACAGAAGTGGGACTCAGCAAAAACGATGCAGATCCCATATGTCCTGAAGTCCCAGAGCTGCATGGGTTTCTTCTGGAAACTGGGATCATTAAGTGAAAAATGCTGTGAAATAAGCCCTTTAAACACAATAGCCAAATTATTTTCTCAGTCACTAACTGCAGCTCAGGAATCTTTACTCTGGCATCATTCCTCTTTCTCAGAAAATAGAAATTAATAACATCCCTCATGTCACCATGTGTGATGGCTCTGTGTAACTTAATATTGTGATCTCTCCCATTCAGTATATACTTGCAGCTACTTAAACACAGCAAAATATTTAGTTAAGTGTGTGCAGGAAAGAGCTAATTTGGATAAGGTATATTAAGCCTCACATTTCCATAACTGATTTACACAGCATTTTACTTCTGAAAATGAGGACTTGTCAGGCCAGCTGATCTCTGCTTCTTCATTTAAAGGCAGACCACCTTTCATGACCCCACTTCACTAACTACAACATAACAGAACTTCTTATTCACTTCTAAAAGACTCCATGGAAAGTTACCAGCTTTCTCTTGACAGAAAAAGAGCATTTTTAAATCTTCCAGTTCAGACTCCTTTCTTAAGAGTCATCTGGGTCACTGTAAGTTTTGGTATCCTTTTTTGTTGTGCATGTATTATATCACTGTAAGAGAGTGGGGGAAAAGTGAGTCAAAGAAGGAAAACCAATCAAGGATGAAGGTAAAGAGCATGGGGAAAACAGATTCCTAAAAGGTTTTTTCCTGGCAGGAAAATGCAGGCATAGGTTGTGTGAAGGGTAATGGAATCAAGGAATTGAGTGATCTATCTGCTTCAACTGAAGAAAAGATTTTTGGATGTTAAGACATTTGTTGTTATTGGAAGATTAACAGAAGGGACAGAATACAGAACCTCTGTAAAATTAATAGACCCAAAGGAGACTGAAACACAGCTCTCCAAATAATTTAGAAAAAACAACACTGAGGGCAAACATTTCCTTATATAATTTGGCAGCCCAGAGCTAAAAAATGAAATGTGGATCTCTATTACTTGGCAACACCATATGGCCAAAAATGGCCTTGTGTGAATAATATGCAAAGCAACTGTGAGCTTTAATTCAATTTATCAGAAAAATTATGAAAAGAAAGATCTTCTACTCTGCAAAATTTTAAACTGTTTTTCCAATCTGTTTTCTTGGGGGTTTTGTTATTGTTGTCAATTTTTTTTAATTTTAGTGAATATTGCATATCAAACACTAACAATTATTCTTCTATTTCAAAATATCATATAAGAAACATAGAATTAACAGCAAAATGCTCAGAATGTTCAGAATTTCTTTTAGGAATTTTGCAGAAAGAGTTCATAATTCTGTTCTTTTCCTTGAAGTTCATCATGCATCAAACATGCTTCAAGAAACAACAGCTAAGGAGAAAGATTACTACTAAGATTTGATACAGAGAGTTAAAAGCACATTTTTAAGAAAATACTCTAGTCTCCAAAGAGCAACTCAAAATTCATAATATGCAATCTTTTCTTTGTTTGGGCTTTTTTTAGTAAAAGAGTAGTTTATAAAAGTTTAAAAATATAATTATTTTCAAAATTACTGGAGAAGAAAATGACAGGTTGAACATCCTTCTACATTAATTGCTTAGCAAACCTCTACCTTTTTACCACATTTATTTCTACAAAATATTAATTTCAATTTTTAGTTTAGTCAAATGAGATTTACAAGGTTTATGATTTCTTTTATGATGAACAAACATGAAAGAGGGATGAGTCAAAGATGCTATTACTGTCTCTTCTAAATGGTGTTTTATCTAAAAATCTTTTCAGCTACAAGTATTATTCAATTATAAAAGCAAAAGCCCACAGATTTCAACAGAGCAAGAAATTGGCAGATTTTATGATCTGAGACATGCAGGCTTCTGAAGAAGCACCAATCTCATTACAAGATCTAGGAATTTGTGTTGTTCTACTAGGTTTGTTTCATCATCCAATGATAAAACCTCTTGTTTAATCTGTGCTCCCTTCACCACTCCTTTGGACCAGATGATTGCATTGAAGCTCTCTAGATTTCTCAGCTACAGGTAGTAAATCCTGACAAATGTTAACCCTAAAGAAAGTTTGATATAAAATTCTGGCTTTTGCAACTCAAAAGAAAGAAACTAAAGGAATACAGGCTGAAAAGAACTGAAAGTGTGTCAAGTCATCAAAATAAGGCCATTTTTAGGACCTATTGATCAGGAAACTATAGACTTATTCCTGCAGCTTTGCACCAGTTTTGGGGAAAGCCTTGGAAAAGAGAAAATGGTAGAACAGCCAGTAAACTACTTCTTGAATCAAGGATAGCCAACATGGTTTCAGGAAGGGAAGGGCATGCATGCCTCACTTAGTTGCTGGAATTGTTTGAGCCTGTGGCTGCCAATACAAACATGGGGAATGCTGGGGATACTGTGCACCTGGATTTTCAGAAAACTCTTGCCAGAATTCCTAACTGAGATTACTGTCTAATGTGCAAAGCCATAGTCTAATTTCAAAAGGGCAAAGGTGCCCTCATAGAAGTAAAAGGCTGGCCCTTAACCAGGAAACAAGACAAGCCCCTCTAAATTGCAGGCAGGTTTCTGATGTTAAGATTTGGCCTTATTAATAAGCTTACCAATGCACTGTGAGACGAAATTAATGTGTACCTATGCTTAGAAAGAATCAATTATGATGCATCTTGAGGACAAGTAGAACATCATGTCATTTAATATGAAGGCTTATTAATAATAAATTGTCATTTTGCTAATTTTATAAAAACAAATTCAGCATTAAAGACTATCACCTCAGGGGGCACAGCTGTAATATCACACACGAAGCCACTACAAAACTTGCTAGAAATATAGGCTTGAACACAGCAAAAAAGTTTTAAACCCAAGAGCCTCTGGGGAAAAAAATGTTAAGAGTAATTGTGAAGCTGCAAATAACAAAGTGGTCAATTTAGCTGCAGAATTGAACAGAAAAATCCAAATTTGGGTTGATTTGAAATTAAAGTGAAAAAAAAAAATAAGGTGAAAAAAATATTAAGGACTAGGAAAACAAACTGGCTCAATTCTTCCTAAATGTGGCATTTCCCAATTAGTATTTAAAAAGTGAAGGCACAAAGTTATGAAATAAGAAATTGGCAAAAAATCTCTTTTACTTACTGTGCAAAGGAAAGCATGCACTCAGAATAAAAAAAACCAAAAAACCACATATCCCCTGCCATTTTCCTAGTCCCTAGAAGTCTGACTTGAATAAATCCACTAGAAAGTTTTTCCTATACCACTGAACAAATTTTTTCTTCCTTTGAAATTAGCATTTACATATTTATTTAGTTGGGGGGGGGAAGTATTTCCTAATCAGTGGAGAAACACCCCAGTCCTTGATTTAATCATAATTTTATACCAAGAAAATTTAGTTAATTTAACACTGACACCTTTAGATTGCACTACAAGTCTTTCTTTCAATAAGAAAAATGTGAGGATTATGTGCAAACCTCTTCAACAGAGAAGATATTTTGCTGTCTAGTGAACATCAATCTTCAAGCCCTCAGCATTTTAAGTATCATAACCCCTACTGGATAAAAACTGCAGATAAATTAAATTCCAGGCAAACTTGGGGAATCACTTCACAGTGAATCACTTCACAGATTTTATCTGTCTGGTTATCATAAACCGTATCTACTCTCATTTTCCTAGTACAGAGAATATGAAACTCAAACTGTAAAGTATCAGTTTTAACATACTGGTCTAGAGGTATGAATTTTAAAGATGAATCATAAAAATTGTTGCTTGATTTTTTCAAAATCACATTAATTTTTTTATCAATATGTAAAATGAAGAACAAAGACTAGTCATGGTATCATGGTGATAGCCAGAGACAATTCTATAATAAATGAAATAACTTTTATTCTGTAATACTTTTGGAGATGATAAATTGAATTGTCCTTTACTCATTTTTGTAGGTTTAAACATCTCTTTGATTCATCAAAGGAACAAAATACTTTTGTTTCTAAAATTAAGTCCTTTCTTAAAAAAAAACCAACAACACTTGTAAGGCTTGATCCTGTAAAAATAAGTAGAGGTAACACAGGGGAGACACAGCCCTCCTTGGATTAGGTTTATGCTGGCCTCTCCAGCAGGACTTCTTCACAAGGTAGGAACACCCACTCCAGCTGTCACTACTAATAAGGAAAGAAAGAACCCACATTTCACCGAATCTGCAGCCTGGTCATGAGATACTGCTAAATATCAGACAGAGGAAGGAGCTTTGTGGCAGGTGATTCAGTGTTTTGAGAGTTCTGTACAGTAGCAACTCAGACCTTTACATTTACACAATGGGATGAAACAAAACAGGAGTTTATATCAATGATCCACTGGTATGTTGAAGATTTCCTTAAAATCCCTCTTCTGGTCACATCCAGCCCTCTGCTTCAATGTCTGCAGAAAAAAATATGGCTATTGCCACAAGAGCTTGTGTCTCACTCCTCAAAGGAGTTTGCACAAATTCAATACTGCCTTTATCATGCCAAACCCACAAAACTAGGATGGGGCAAATCAGCAGTAGGTGTGTTGAAAAAAAAGCAAATATCATGTGTTCTATGTTTATACTGCTACTTTTTTTTTTCCACATGCAATCAACCACATGGGAATAAAACTTAAAATTAAAGTAACTTTTTGCAACATCAGGGGTTGTTTTTTAGGTTGGAACTGCTGCCTCAAATTACAGTGAATGGATTAAATGAATGAATGAAGGACAAGTTGATTTTCTGTGCACCACAGAAAATACCGATAACAATGGAATGGTATTTTGCAGAGCAGAGAAATGCAGTTACACATACATCACAAAGTGATGCAATGTTTACTACTTGTTCGTCATAAATCACAGATTAATGTAATCTGGCACCTTAATTATAGTACTATACTTTAGAAAGGCGTGATACTGTGATAATTTAGACGCTAATTTAAGTAGTAAGAGCCCTGGAAAACTCTATAATTTTAGAGCATCAGGTCAACAAAAGCAAAAATGGCAAAAGATTAATTTAAGAAAGGTTTTGAAAAACCTCAGTGGAATAGCTGTGAATCCAGATTTCATTTAATACAAACCACTAAAGCCTGAGGAGAAAGGGAGTTCCTCAGCATGTCCCTGGTTTTGGCACAGTGCTTGGTATTCGAACAAGACAATTGGAGTATGTGTTTTCCTGTAACAAAACTAAATTGGCATAAATTTTGAAGACAGAAGAAAAACATCATGGTTTGAATCAACCTTTACAGTACATGGCAAACTGTGCCTGTGCATGAATGAATAAAGCAGAGTTAATTAAAAAATCTGATTGCTAAATCTTGGATATTTTTTTCTTCCTTTTATATGTATTTATCATTTAAAAGATTCCTTTGTGTCATATAATGTGGATGTAGATGGAGGAGGAAAGCAAGAAATCTTAATTTGTTGTGGTAAAACAACTCTAAGAGTATGTCTGCTTCAAAAGCTATTGTCACTATTGCTAAGATTACAAACTATGGTAAGGTGCCTTGGATTTATATGAGGAACATAGCACTGGAATCAGCAATATTTCCAAAAGTACATAATTCTTTTTAGAGATGCTCCACACAACTCCACTTCAAGATTACAAAAGCTTAGTCTTCACTATATTTTAACATTCAAAGGTACTTAAGCACAAACCTCCTGAGAAGATCCAGTGTCCCACTTGCTCACAGATTTCATTGCTAAAAGTTTTTAAAAACAAGTAATGAATTAAAAATACCACTACAGAGCATTCAATGTGTTTCTTGTAGTTTGAAAGTATAGGAAAAGGGCAAAAGTTTTTAAGAAATCGTAAATTTTCTATGAAGTTCTCTCTAAAGTTAGCAACTTAATTTAGAAGCACTGAACAAATAACTGAATTACAGAAAGACACATAACAGCTAGAAGTCATAAAGAATAAAAAATAAAATACAAAATCATAAAAATCATAAAACCCATAAGATTCGAGGAAATGTTATGAATCTGTGTCAGGGGAGATTTAGATTGGATATTAGGCAAAAGTTCTCCACCCAGAGGGTGGCTGTGCCCTGGGAGAGGCCTTGAGGAAAGTGGTCACAGCACCAGCCTGTCAGAGTCCAAGAAGCATTTGGAGAATGCTCTCAGGCACAGGGTGAGATTCTTGGGGTTCTCCTGTACAGGGCCAGAAGCTGGACTCGGTGATCATTGTGGATCCCTTCCAAATCAGGACATTCTGTGATTGCATTCAGTGACTCCTTCTGTCTGAATGAAGACCCAAATCCAATCTTGAAGTTAAACACATATATAAGTACCTCATTACTTATCCCTTATTTCAGAGGTAATTATTTATTACCTTTGAAAGTGTCTTCATCACAAGCGCAGTTGTTTGGATGGGCTTCTTAAAGGCCAGATGCAGGGAGCCAACATCCAGCAACAGAACTGCTCTGAGAGGCCTAAAGTCCCAAAATTACTCTTTCAACTCAGCAAGCCCACCACTCCAGATATGCCCCATCTCTCTTTTCCATTTAATGCAGTAAACGAACACAATTCTTACTGTGCTTGAGGCAGGGAGCATACTACATCTGAAATACTTTCCAGATACAATCACCTCTTTGCAAAGAGAATTGTTCAGATTCTGAAACAACTAAAACGCCCTGAATTACCTTCTCTGCCACCCTTGGCTTCTGTGTAAGAATAAGCAGGATTGACACAAAAAAAACTCTGCTAGGTATTAATCCCCTGTTGACAGAACTGTCATATTCAGTCAAGTACATTCGATGCAGATAACGATTTAGGCTCTGTAAAATAACAATGTTGATAGTTACAATTTTTAGCTGTCAGATTTTATTCCCTACCAGCAAACTGTTTTCTACTAAAAATGTTAACTGGTTCTCTGAACTATAAAGAGAAAAAAGTGAAGCAGGAAGATACCATGGACAAAGCTGCAATTACAGAAGGTCCTGGTGACAACAGCAAGCTCTGGAACCTTGCCCATATGGTTAATTACGATGTCATGGTCCGCTCAATGCTCAGTGTTTACAGGGCTTTACTTCAGGTCCTATCATTTATTCTATATATTAACATCTAGAACTATAACCATGATATAACCTAGTCATTGGAAAAGGCCACAAACCCTGCTATGGTATGTCTCAATGCCAGTGCTGCAGCTTCACTGCATCTAAGACAGAACCACAAAAAAACACATGGGTTTTAAAACTGAGGAAAGACAGAAAAGCACTGCTAAGTGGAGGCACTTTGGAGTGACTAATAGCTCTGTACTTCTTGTGCTGTGCAATTAAAAAAGTGTCTGCAAATGGTGCTAATTAATTAACTAACACACATCCACAGCAGGCAACTCATCCTACTGGAGATATGTCTCATTTAGAATATTAAAATGTATGGACTGAGGCTTAGATGTTGGGCTTCGATTCCTTTTTTCCCATGTTCAAAACCAGAAACAGATGTGGAATATCTGTTTATGATTTCTACTGCAGTGTATAGATCAGGAGGAGCTCCACTGAGTAAAGCCAGATTACATATAAATTATTTGCATTGTAAATATTGCAGAGGATGTGGAATTAGAGCCCTGGAAGTTGTTTCAGACCACAAGATCTCCCTCTCTCCTTCTAATGTCTCAATAACAAACCTCACATATCTCTATTTCCAAAACGGAAGACATTATTCCCAGTCAGACCTAACCCTGCCCAGAAGCAAACAAATGTTTTTAAAGATTAAAAACCATGTCTTTTTTTCTTCAAAATCTCCCATGATTGTTATGTAGCCCATTGCTAGAGAAAATGGTATTTAAAAAGAAAAGTATAGTACTGGAAAGTCAACTTCTTGTATTTGACAGAATATTTGTTACTGCCCTTGAGATTCTTTCACTTCAGATCCAAGACCTTGAAGATGTCATATTGTGACTTGCTCTACTCTATAAACTAGCAAACCTCTAAATAAAGCAATATTTTAGTACTAGTAAACACACAGGAGAACCTCTCAACACCAATATATATATTGTTCTGATATGGGTTCTGATACAAGCTAATATGGGTACCATTTTTAAAATTCTAGGTCTAGGTATGCACTTAAATAAACGTATTGAGGCAAAAGCATATCTCTGTCTGGATCCTCCTGTGCACAGACAGGACATTTTCTTTCCTCCTACCTTTTGAAATTTACACTTGAAATATTTTAAAACTACCTTTTGAAATTTACACTTGAAATATTTTAAACCTATTATATCAGGAGTGAAGACCTGAAAAGGTGGTTTCCCCTCAGCTGTTTCCCATTCGATACCTGGCCGGGCAGCCAGAGGAAAGGTGCCCGGGCTACTTTGTACAGCGCTCCCCAAGTTACCTGCGCCGAGAGCCACCCCTGGCGAGGTTCCACGGGCGGAACGTCTGAACCTGAGCCGCCAGGGCAAGCGGTGCCCGTGCAAGCGGTACCTCCCGCGCGCGGGGCGGAGGCTGTGGAGCAGCGGGGATTCTAGGGCCGGTATGGGCTATGGGGTTCCCGGGACAGGGGGAAGCGGGGATTCCAGGGCCGGTATGGGCTATGGGGTTCCCAGGACAGGGGGAAGCGGGGATTCCAGGGCCGGTATGGGCTGTGCGGTTCCCAGGACGCGGAGGCGGCGGAGCCCCGCGGCGGGCGCTGCGCGGGCGCCCTCTGCTGTCCCGCCGCGGCTGCGCCCCCACCCGCGTCCCCGGAGGCGGATCCGGAGCTGCGGCTCCGCGGAGGGCCCGGGGCAACGAGAGCCGGGACCCGGGTGGGAAGGCACGGCACGGGCCAGCCAGGGAGTTAGCAAACAAACGCTACCAGGACCTACGGGATAAAATACGTATTTTTCTTTTCAAGTTAAAGGGTACAGCTGTTATAAATAAGAGGTGAGAATGCCACTGCAGTGTTAAAAAATGTTTGGGCGCACCTATGGGCACGGACACCCTTCTGCCCGCTCAGCGGTACCGCGGGAGAGGCCCCTCAGCTCCGCGGGTGCAGCGGCCCGGCTCTCTCTGCTCTCTTACCTGGCAGGTGAGTGCATCGGCCCCAAAACATGACATTCAAGCAGTAAAAATATTCAAGCAATCAGGTCTTCTAGGTCTTCTGCTTCTTCCGTACCAGACCGCAGCCTGAGGGAATACACGATGGCACATTTGGCCCTAGGCGGGCCAAGCCAAAGGCGGGCTGGCAGGGCAGCTGCTGCCTGTCCCTGGCTGCCAGAGGGACGCTGGCTTTCTCCCTGCCCTCGGTCCGGCAAGCCATGCTCGGGATCGGGCAGCCCCTTGTTTCGATGTTTTCGTGTTTTCTTAATCTTGATAAAGGGGCCAGACAAGCAGAATGCTTAGGGCAAATAAATTTTTGTTTATAACTCTGTCCATTTCAGTGAGGTGGAGATAGTAGGTGGGCAGTATCCTGTGTTAAATGAGTATAGAAGGAAAATAAACAGCCTACAAACTTCAACCCGTTTTATGAACAAGAATATTTACAAGATTATGACATTTATGAATCTAAAGAATATTTATGACATTAACCAAAATCTCAACTAACAAGTCACTTTAGGAAGGCTAAATTTTCACTATCTGGGTAGTGAAAATCCCGGAACTTTTGAAAAAGAGAACCAAATTCTTTCATTGCATCAATTGTCTTAAATAAACAGTACACTAAAATGAGGCCTCCTATTATACGCCATCATTTTAATGGTTTTCTACAGAAGGAGATGGAAAACATTGGTGAAATTAACCTTACAGATGAGGTAGCAGAGCTGCAATTTTAGAAGTAATATCCTTCCACAAGATCCAAGAAAAATGAAACAGTCCTGTGTTTTTCTGTAGGCTCCTTATTTTATTTTCTGCTGCTTTGACTGGCAAGCCCAAATATTTTAGCATGAATTTTATTACTGAGGAAAACAACATGATTATTTAATGAAGATTACATCAGAGATGCATCTCATACCTCTAATATCATAATATTAACTTAAGAAAAAAAGTTTATCCAGCTGTTCTTATTAAAAACTCAGTTGAACAACAAGAAAACTGTAGCTCTGGGTTTTTTTCCGTGTTTTTCTGAAATGAGCATTCAGAGAAATTAGAATTTCCGCAAAGTATTTTTCCTTCACTAAATCTGAAATTTCTGATGAAGATTACAGTGAAAAAATGTAGACTACTCGTTAGAAATATATTCTTCTTCTATAGAACTAGAACTGTGTCACCGTTTTACCATTTTCCCTATTGATGGTTATTGTGATGTGAAATGTTATTGGACCCCTTGAACAGAATACTGATGACCAAAAGGAAAGGAAATCATAGAAATGTGTCTTTTTGATTCATTTGGGTTTTTGAAAATATTTTCCTTCTGAATTTACTATGTGAGTTCACACACTTGTTCTTTACACTACAAGTATCTTCACTTACATTTCAATCTACCAGAAGGAGTGAAATGCAAATTTAGTCCAAACCTTTGAATGACCCTTTTTAAAAATACCAATCAGTGTCACAGACTTGGCTGGAGGTAGCCATCAAGAATAGCAAATTTCTTGGGATAGCAAATCTCAGGGAAGCCTGAAATACAGGACACTTGCTAGAGTCAATACTATTTAAGATTCTTCTGATTTGTGTACATATAATGATCATTAGAGCTTCAGGGATAGTTATTAAAAGAGAAAGAGTGAGCACTAAGAGGACCCTGCTTGTTCCCTGACAGCATTGCCTGGAGCTACCTAAACACCAGAGCGTGGTTCCATCAATAACTTCATTGTTATAGAGAGGGAAAAAAGAATAACTGTTTTTCTTTCCTATGTAGTCAAAGCATAGAAAGGAATCTGTTTCTTCATAGTGGAGGCAGTCCTTTATCCCTACTAAAACCAGTAATGCAAATGTTTGCTACAACAGAAAATGTGTTATGGAGTTTTAGAATAGCTGCCCACTTCTCACTTAACAGAAATAAAATTGTTATAATTCCATGTAAACAGCCTTTCAGTCATATGTCATATTCTAGTTAAGGCTGACCACTACAGAATTTGATCTGTGAGAGGAGTCCAATGTAAGTGGCAGAATTGTTCCAGGAATAATCAATTAGGATTTATGTTGAAAAATAAATAGGATAGATGTCATCTGCTGGGAAACACAGCTGAGAAAAAGTAAGAACAGGAAATACCTGAACTGCAGGTCCCACGTGATGAAAGAGCAACATTAAAGAATGTTTTTCTTGGCCTTTACTAAACAGATGCTTTCTCCAAAAGATGTTCCTTAATTAAAAGAAAAATACCAGTATTCCCTTGATTTAAAAGAAAATAAATCATAACTGATACATTATAGACTACTTGTTTTCAGGTTTGAATTATCTACTTCATGCATGTAGACAATACGATCCTCGTAACCAGTATTGTAAAGCTTCTTAGCATTGAGAATATGCCATCAAAAGCAACCTCAGTAACCTTAGAGGCTTTTTGGGCCATAGTTCTGATTTAGGCTGAAGTTGTTTGGTGAAGATTGAAATTTTGTGGGCTCTGCTCAAAGAGAACATAACATTCTGCATCCCACACACAGGGATTCATGCAAAAATAGATATGGTTACTTCAAACTGCAAGAAATATAAATACTTCAATTCCAAACATTAGAGAACAAAATTAAGTACTTGTGCTCACACTTTCAACAGGAAGGGAAGAAATAATCACAGTTTACAGGAGGGTCTCTTTGCACCTGCAGTTTAGTTGCTGCACTCCATCATCTCCACTACCTTTGAAAGTATATTATTTAAAAAATGTTAAGCCACACTTACAAAGAACTCTGAGTGCTTCCTGTACTGTCTCCTTGCTCAGTCTCAACCAGGGCTGGAATCTAATAACTCGGAACTAGTGATTTCCTGGCAGAATATTATATTTCAGCTTACAATCATTCTTTCTGGGAATTGAGGTGTAGTGCTGTGGAGAGCATTGAATCCATAACTGTGCAGGCTGGATTAGATCTACTCTAATCCAATGTTTAAAAATAATATTTACCTTACTTCAGTGGAATTTTAGCCATTTCCTTTATTACTTTGATAATATTTCAGATATAGTTCTAAACCCAGATGGGAAGGAAGAAAAAAAAGTCCCAGGAAAAATTAGGGAAGTCTATATAAACGTGATTTTTTCCAGCATTCTGATATATGCATGTTTATGTTTATATATATATATAATATACAATCTATTATGAAGAAATAGTTTACTGCAAATAGTTACATAAAGCATGTTGGCACCAGGGATTGCATACTATTAGACATATTCTGTTCTCATTATTGAAAAAGTATTGGTGCTTTCTAATGTACTGTTGATAAGAAGGCAACCACAATATTAATCTTCCAGGGTTTAGCACTCCAAATTTCCTTCACAAGAGACAACACAAAATGCATTCATATTTTTGTATTCTTATACCAGATCCATATATATCTAGCAAATACCAACTTCTTTTCACCAGTCCTGAAACGGTTTGACTGGATGCAGCCTGGAGATTTATGAGTACCACTGTAAGGATCAAAGTTTGTTGTCACTATGTCTGGTTAACACAGGCAATTATTAAAAGGAAGGAGAAAACTATTTGTGCCAGAACTTGGACCCTTTAATAACTCAGAGTTCTATGTTTAGAACAGAACAAGGAATTACAACACACAATATTTTGAGGCTTTATTTCCAGTCATTTTATTCCATTCAGGATTTCAAATAGAAATCCTAAGCTGCCACAGGTTTTGTTTTTGCATGAACAGTTCTTCCACAAACAGGGCAGAAATTACTTTCAGACAGGAATCATTATTTAAATAACACATGATTCCACCTAGTTACAAATACACTGGCAGAGCAAGAAAATTAAATTGGGGGGGAAGACTTGGCATATTTCATCAGTTCAAAGAATTATGAAATAAAGTTTTAGAGGATCTGCAAACGCAAAACACCACAAAGGTCACTTATCCATAGCTATTTATTCTACTATGCTTAATGACAAGTTTTGCAAGCAAACCATTTGGTAAGAGCTTCATCCTGAAGAAATGAAAATAACAATAGTAAAACTCAACAGTTTATATAAAATTATATATGTTTAGAGATACACAATTTAAGTTATGAGGTTTTTCCTCAAAGAAAAAACCCTTCAAATTGCTACTGAGTGGAAAAGGGAGGCTGCTCAAAGTACTTGGGGTGATTCAAGTTCACACCTTTCTCAGGGGTAAAAAAGAGTTCACCGTCATGCCTCAAAATCTAGAGAATCATATAATCAGTCTTGGGTCTCTGTCCAACCTGGGATTCATTTTTTCCCTGGCTCCTTGTTTTCAGGACGCTCACTTCTTTTCTGCAAGAGAGAATGTTAGATCCACCTTCATCCCTGTAATGATTACTGGCCTCAATCCCCACATTGTCCCTTTGATCCCACACTTAAAGCCTCTTTGAGGCAGTTCCCAGCCTGTCCATATATTTCTGTGGGCAGTATTCTTTCAGAAAACCTGGTTTTGGCAATCACCTTGAGTAAAGCTGAGGACATAATTAGGTCCTCCATGGACCCTGATATGTAGAAGATCTACATATCCCCTTACCAGGATGGAAGAGCAATTCTGAAATTAAAATAATCACAGTCCCTGGAGTTTTAGAAAATGTGGACTTTGCCTAAATTTTCTATTTGGCCACAACTTTCACAAGACATTAAGTAGCAGTGGGTCCATTAAAAGCATGGTTATGTCTTCTACAGAAAGAAGTGAAGACCTTCAGTAGACCTCTGAAGTGAAAGTAGGAAGACTTAATTCGTCAAAATTCTTTTCAGTTACTTAGGGAGTTTTATTCTTATACAGACTTAAGCATTACCAATACTAGAGAGCTCTAGAAGATACAGGAATTAAGAAATGCCATCAAGGAACTACAGGCATACTTCTCAGCTCTTGATGATTTTTAATAAATCTTAACAGTATTAAAGCTCAAGGGAAATGATATTTAATTTACTTTTGTTCAGTATCTTTTTTTTTAAGATACCATGGAAAATTATGGGAGACTCGTCCCAGCTTTTGGAGACCCAGTCTATCATAAATCCTTAAACTTACATGTTAGTCTTTTTAACAGACTGTTGCCTTCAATTTTCTTGTGTTTCAGCATTTCCTGATACCATCAGAGACCACAGGTGAAGTGTTGAAATAAAGCAAGAGTTTTCTCCTGATGAGATGTCCAGACAGACACAACTAAAGAGATGAGCAGCTACCCATATCCTAGGTATAAGGTTCCATTGTTATATTACCCAGCACAGAGGAATTTCATCCAATCTGTTTAATTAATTTTAGTACTTACATTTCATGCTAATTATTTTTCCCCACCTCAATATATTGTGAGCTGAGGATTTTTTTAAGAGAAAATAATCATTAGAATACTCTCAGTAATATTCTGGGGAAAAAAGGAAAAGGAAAAAAAATGAGAACATTTGGCACTGTCTTTATTTTAAATTATCTTCATTTAACTATGATCTAAGAGTAATTGTAGCCACATTGTTTCTTCTGTGGTAATTACCCATAAAAGAGTGGATCAACAGGGTGAAGGAATGGGTCACCCAGCCTTCTTTGACCAAAAGATCTACCCAAATACTAAAACTAGCCCTTCTTCATATTGAGGGTGGCAGAGCACTGGAACAGGCTGCCGAGGGAGGTTGTGGAGTCTCCCCGTCTGGAGAGACAAAACCCACCTGGACATGTTCCTGTGTCAGCTGACCTAGGTGACACTCCTTGGCAGAGGGAGTGGACTTGATCTTCAGAGGTCCCTTCCAAACCTGGCTACTCTGTGATTATGCAGTATCTGAAATACAAGTGTGCATTTTTTTCTGTCTCACAGGTTTTTTTCCCTTAGCTCCAGTGCAAGTATGTCTTTCAAACCATCTGGAAGGCTGAGAAACAGCTGACAAAGTGAATTTTCTTTTCTGCACAAAATATTTAAGTAAAAATGGTTTCGTTTTCATCTACTTTCTTCATGCAAAGCAAAGATAGATAACCATCCTTCAGAAGAATTCCAGCTGTGTTAGTTTGAAGGTCATCTTTTGAAAACTATGTGTAGTATGTATCCTGTATGCTTCTATACACAATTATTACTTTCCTTGATTTTGTTAGCATGTCCTAACTATCAACCGCAACTCCTGTTTTGCTTGGCAAGCCTCCCAACAGTCAACAGATGTTTTCTCCCTCCTATTTCTTCCCTGAGCAAATGACTTCCAAATGATATCATCTATCCTTGAACATAGGGTGACTCCCTTTGTCCCAGGGTTCTCTTCTGAGCCCTGGTGTTTAGAAACTTGGTAAATAAAAAGGACCCATTTTCTGAGACAGTGCAAACTTTGTGTCTACAAAATTATATTATGGACCACCAAGGCCAACAGACAGTATAGCCAACCAGGCTTACCTCTAAAGTGTCGGAAGGCAAGAGTCTCAGTTATGAAAATCTGCAATTCATAATGGGTTTGCATGGCATGCTTCTCTGCCCAACAAAATAGTTTCCATTTACCTGCTGGAAAGCTTTATTTGATAAGTGATTTGGTGCTTGCCACACACTGTCCTACAATTGCCTATAAGAACCACTAAGATTCAAAGAATATGCATTGATCATCTGATGCTACTTCCTTTTGTAATTTCTTTAGAGGAGGCAACATATGATATAGAAAGAAAATCAAGAATTCTCAAGCTTGAGCTGAATTGAAATATCACTGTTAAGTCATCTAACTTTTTCATGCTAAAGGTCTAAAAGTAAAACAGGTATTTATTGGAGTTAACCTTCTAGACCAGAAAAATAATCAAGAGAGAGTATTTGTCAATTAGTACTTATTACTGTTAAGAATCTGGATATCTTTTAAGACTCAGCTGAGCTCTTTTTATTCATCTAGAAATCTCAGTTAGTTAAAAGTACAGTTTTGCAATCTGTGTTTGAAATATGTGTTTGATAAAGTACAGTAGATATACTTTCAGGAAGGGACATAATTTTTAGCATTTGAAAAGCACATATTTCAATGTACATTTGGACAATAAACTTCACAGTTAGATAGGGCATGGTGCTAATAACCCAGGATCATGGGTTTCATCCTCGTATGGGCCATTCACTGAACAGTTGGACTCAGTGATCCCTCTGGGGCCCTTCCAACTCAGGATATTCTGTGATTTCTGTGATTTTTGTGACTTCTCTCTCTCCAAGCATGTGTGATACGCAAAATGAGCACACAGGGGGAAGGAATTTTTGAAGAAAGAAGGATTCTGTATATCTTATACCTTACTCTCCTAGTTTTCCAGCGCAGAGAGTTATGGATGTTTAAAGCAGAATAAGCCATTCTCTTACATAAAGTTACTCTTCCAGGCTGTCTGGTGTTAGCAGTACTTCTTATAAGTCTCCTCAGAACTGCCCTCTCCCTGTGCAATATGCATCCTCTGGCCTGGAGGTCCAAGTATTCAACATAAATCTTAGACAAGATGAGGAGAAACCCTTCTTTGGGAGTTTTCCATTGCCTGAGATTGTCTGCAATGGTGCAATGATACCATTTCAGAAGCTGGGAGGGTCTTTCTATCTCTGAAAAGTTGCTCTTTGCTGAATACAAAACCCATCTCTAGCAGGTACACTCTGACATTATACTTGACTTTATTTTTTAAATCCTTTACTGATGTTGGCAAATCCTAACCACAGTCCTGTGAGTGACTGGCAGGTTATGAAACCAGAAAAAGGTGCAGAACAATAAAACAATTACTTACCCAGACCACTGAGACAGACAGCATTTCAGATTTGAAGTAAGAAGCAGAAATTCCTGGATGTCAACTGCATAATCAACAGATTCTCTTCAAATAATACATACAGAATCCAAAGGCAAAAGATCAATAGTGACACACTGCAGGCTCAGGTAGAGCAGAAGGTTTTCTAAGACTGCAAATTCTGGGTTGTTATCAGTAACCTTGGCCTGGTTGCTTCCTTTACCCACACCTAAGGTGTGGAAAACCAGTCTGGCAGCTTCCAAACCAGTGCTGGTTTGGCAAAAGCTCATTCTGTGGTGAGGAGCGGCCCTCACAAACAGCAGCTGTCTGTCCATCCTTCCCGTGGCAGTGGGAGCAGCAATGCCTCCTTTCCATGGTCTTTCCCTATAACAGACTTCCTGGACATCTGTCCCTATGCTTCCTGTGGCAGGGCCTTCCCCTGAGACAGCAAAATTCATGTTCTTCTACATTGCTGAGAAGCACTGGGCCAGTTCTGCTTGGGAATCACAATTTTTAATGACCAGTAAGTGAGTACTTTCAAAGCCATTACTATTATAAATTACTATATTTTTAATCCTAAAGGCACCAATGTAAGGAAAACCACAAGGTGCTAAGTCTTAGTAGCTAATAAGCTGATTCACTGTCTCCACCTTTCACTATGGTTGAAATCTTAGAAAAAACTCTAGTTTTACTGCTCTTCAGAGACCTCTGACACATCTTTGAGATCTGTGTTGAGATTAAACAAAAGAAATTTGTGAGCATGGACCACCTACACAGAGTTAAACCATTTGAAATGTAATACTTTCCTGATTATGCAGTGTTAAAATCCTTACTGTTACTACAGTTTAGCTTATTCTGGATTGCAAATTCTCAGTTTTATTTAGCATATAAAGCTAAAGCCCGGAATCAGTCAAGCCATTTTTCACTATAAGTAATTGTTCTTCCATTTGATATACACTAGGAATCATCTCTCGGCAAGATTTTCCCTCATCATTAGGTTTTGTTCTCATAACAGAGCTGTTGGATTTGAAACAAAAATGTGGTTCTCTAACCACAAAAATCCAACAAGGAGCACAAAGTAAAAGAATCCTTAAAAGGCTTCTGGTTTTGGTTTTAATTTTAAATATAGTATTAGTAAAGCACTTTTAAAATTAGATATGTCAGAAATCTACAAACAGAGCACCTAATATAAATGGAATGTAGCTTAAAATCACAAGTCTTCATATGCAGGCTTCATATGCAGCTACTTCAAAAGTATAATTTTGAACATCAAAAACACAAGTATGAGGAGAAAAGTTATATATCCTTATTCCCTCCCATCTCCTCTTTGTAGAAAATGCTGGTATAACCCTTCAAAGCTCTGGTGTATTCTGAAAAATTTATTACCTTCAAGTTCATTAAATGATCTGCAAATTTTAGTAAAATTTTGTGCTAATGTCTAATAAAATAACAGATCTCAGTAGAATGAAGTTACCAATCCTTCTAAAGATACATTTTGTATTTTATTGTGACTGATCCAGAATTAAGGTATAAAACCCCCTTCACATTAGTTTTTACATATGAGTTTAGGGCTCCTGTGCTGCTTCCTTAACTGTTTCTTATGAACATGAGATATTACCCCCTTCACTAAATCACATCAATTGCCATTGTGCTTGATAATCTATTGGTATATGTTTCATTATGTTATATTCTAGAAGAAAATAGATTACTGAGAAAGATACAATGTTTTCTACAAATGCATGTTTGATAAATGTTTTTTACAAATAAAATAGAAACTCCCAGGAATCTTTATAGCTTCTTTTCATTCCATGACATTCAAAGATTTCTTTCTAGTCATCTGGGGACATTTCAATAAAGTGGATAGTCACACAAATCCATATTTCTGATCTCACTGACTCAACAGAGCTACACAAAAGAAAAAAAACGGCCTCTTTTTGCTAATAAAATGCTAGATAAAAGGAGTCACATGAAGTCAAAAAATCCCTAATTCAAGCTGTACCCCACAGTCTGAATTTATCCTCTGCAGGTATGAGATAATGAAAGACTTGTGAGACAGTCATGACTACATTTCTATACCCCCATTCCACAGAAAATGCATCTCATTCATAGAAGAAAACCATGAAGATAGCTAGGCTCAGAATTTGCTATGTATACCAATTAAAAACGGTCCTGAAAAGATATGTTGGTAATTGTGAGAAAAAATATTTGAATAGATAATTGGTGGTGTGCCAGATACATGCTCCATTTACTTTTTTCTCAGACAGAGGTTTTCTTAGTTAGAAGATTTCCTTGCCCACATAACTGCTTTATTTCTTCCAATTTCTGCCTCTCATAAGCTATCTAAAATGCAGAGCAATGGCACTCTGCTGTGCATCTCAGCATATCACTTCCCATATCTGTCCAAATCAGGTGCCTGTCCAGACTAAAATGAGCTTTTCTCTGTTGCATATCTTGACTTAATTCTGAAGGAAATCCAAGGCTGTGAATAATGGGATGTGCAACTGCATCTGACTGTTACACAGAATCAAAATGCTGCTTGGGCATGTGTCCATCACCAGCTTAATGCATGGCAGGAAGTCCTGGACCTCTTTCATAGTGCCTCTGTAGCTGCTGTCTCTCACAGATGCCTCTTGCAGAGGTCAGACAGATCCTGTCAGATCCTCTTCTGGAGACCATTTGTCACAATCCCCTAAAATCTCGTCAGCAATACAAATTCAGTTACCACTCATGGTGCCATTAATTGCCTTTTTTCTTATATAAAAAAAAAAACAAACATTAAGCTTTCTCTCTAATAGGTAGTCTTGGCTATTTATTCAACTTCACCATGATTTAACCAGTTCTGAATAATCTTTCACCATGTTCTCACTGCAGATAAATGCTATTTCATGTCTGATTAAGATGCCCAAATTAGACTTCACCTTTCCTGACATGAACAGAATTTTGGCAGTTTAATATCTGCTATGAGAAATTAATAAGGCTTTCATTTTTTCTGGATTTAGAATAATTCTGCTTCTAAATTACTTATAGGTTACTTAAGCTATTTATTCATTCTCTGAAAAAAACTTTTGTTTTTTCACAAATGTACCAAGAAGCTTCATTGTATGCTCCATGGTCCTCAAATTGTGAAATATATAGTAAAATATAATTCTCTAGTTAAGAATATAGTACAACCAAACAACAGCACTCCTGATCTCTCCTAGATTTTTTTAATCAGAAATCTATTATGATTTCGTCAATGAGTTTTGGAACTCATTTTCCTGGCCAGTCTGTTCTTGAATTTTGCATTGTTCACCTATAGGCTTTGAAATCTCACAAAATGCATTGGTTTGTATCTGATGCCATGTCTGACATTTTTCATAATAATTTCTCATTTCATGCTGCCATCATCACTTCTGCTGTAGGAAAAACTGAAGGAACAGCTAAGCAAGGTTAGAAGACATTTTAGCAAACAGTCTGATGTACACTTTAACTAGACACACTGCTCTAGAAAAGGGAACAAAACTGGAGAGTTAACACTATACAGCTTTGCAATACCAAAACCACCAAAAACACCAATGACAGAGACAGACTTATGCACAGCTTTCTCTGTCTACTCCCATACTCAGTCCTCTTCCATGAGCACTTCCAGGACAAAACTTCAGTGTCTACAAAAACTGCAGATTTGGAAATACCCAACGATAGTCTCTACAACAGAATCATCTAGGTGAAGTTCAGGGCCAAAAAACTCAGCACATGAGTCTTAATACAAAATTAAATCTTTGACCCCTTCTACACAAGTATAAACGTACACAGCTGTCAAGATTATTATCTACTCTCTTTACCTTTCTACATGTCAAAGTTTTAGGATACATTTGGTTTCTTGGAAAGCATCTTACTGAATATCTGCATCATAAACAAACCTGAAGAAAATGTAAGGCTTAATTTTATTTTTAGGGACAGCCAACAGAAGGCATACAAATATGCTTTCTTCAATATTGACACGAGTGCCTAAACTCAGGGAACAAAAAGTGTAAGAAATTTTCCAGATGGACCAAAACACCCTGTTACTTGTTTAGAATCTCACAACACAAACACTTCGGGTCTAACAGCTGCCAGAATGGGTGTGTTTGTGTGTGGTGCACGCACATGTGTGTGTATCTCTCTCTTTTTCTTGCTCTGTCTTTTCCTATTTTTGTAGAGCCTGCTCTCTGGCTTTACTTTTTTGCAGCAGTTTTTGCCAATCCAAAATATGTAGACACTAAGTTAAATCACTCGTTTTGTTTATGTGGCAACAAGTTCAGACTTCTTGCCGAAAAATGTTCTTGGCTTTGGACAAAGCAGGCTTTGAGAGGCTTCCATCTGTTTTGAATACACCACAAATCGTAGTATGGAAACCATTGCTCTCAACTGGTAGCCAATTTGCTGAATAAACCTATATTAAAAAAAATAAGTATGATTCAACTGCAGACTATTTTCATATTTTTATATAATTTATTTCAAAGGAATCCAGTCCTTATATGGAAGAACTTTAAATACTTAGGTATTTTCTTGCTGGGAAGAGGGTCAAGTAAGTAACAAAGATTTAAATTCATAAATTGGTATTACTAGTGAGGGGAAAAGGTTTAGGCTCTTGCTGTTCTTATAAAGTATTTCTCATAATGGGGCCTGAGCAGTGTTGCAAAGGTAAGCTTTCAATCTCTCAGCAGTTTCACTTCTTTATATCTTCTACTACTCCTTGGAGAATTTGAGAGAATTTGTGAGTCAACAGTATACACAGTCTTGGAAAAAGGAGGATATTATCTGCTTTTCCTTTTGTCTGTTGTGGCAATCTTGGCACATCTTTTTACTCTTCCTCTTTTCTCACACTCCCATTTTGACTTCCACTTCTAGTTTTGGAAAGGGACAATGGTTTCTTTAACAAGATGTATAGATAGCACCAGCAATAAGGACTCCCAAACAAAACTGTTTTCAAACACAGTTCCTTTGGACCCCAGGAGATTATAATCATAGAATCCTAGCATATCTCAAGTTGGAAGGGACCCATAAAGATGGTCAGATCCAATTCTCTGTTCCTCACAGGGAGTTCCATCTTTGAAGATAGTCAGCAAAATGTGATTTGTGTGTGATTTTACATGAAAACAAACTAGAGGATTTACTCAAAAGAGCAGAGGAAATGCAGTAGTAAAACCTTGAGCAATTTTTTCAAATATATCTTTCAACGCACAGCATTGGTGCCCACATTCTTCTTCTAAAATCAAGCATAGAGTGGGAATGTGTTCTAATTTATCTACATTATGCAAAACTCAATCTTTCTGATAGGTATTTCTGTTTTGTGTTCCCTTCCAGGAATGGTCTGTTTTCAGAGACACAGCAAATCAAAAATATACAAAGTCCAGAAGTCAAAAGCCAGAAGCAAGGGATTCTGTGACTGTTGTGGTAAATTGCCTGTGATCAAATGTCGTGGCTCATGGCTGTGTTCCAAATTTATTGCAGAAGAACCTGGTTTAGGAGAGCCAGTGATGGAGAAGGCACCTCATACTGCAGCATCTAGTAATAATTCCTAATTTTACTCCAAGGCAGATGTGATTTAAATGATTCAGCTGAGCTTGAGAATGTCCTGAAGTCTGAACCTTTCAATAGAGCCACAGTCCCAACTGCATTGTTGAAAGAACCAAGCTGCAAGCAAAGGCTGTCATGTAACAGAGCTGTTAATAAGAACAAAACATTGGTTTCCATATGCAATATTTAAAATATACCAGGAGAAAATCACTGGAACAAGGATCTTTACTATAGGTTTGCAGTCATTATCAGTCAGCTCTGTCAGATTTTATCCTCCATTCTTTTATGCTTAGCCAAAGCTCAGAATTATATGAGGACTTCATGTATTCAGTAAAGAGGAAACAAAATCCTGTTCCTTCATTTGAAACAATTTTTGCATGTTTTAACTCAAAGACTCCCTCTTATTCTATCTACATGTTTTTTATGGCTGCAGATGTTGTGAAGTATAACCTCAGATGATGCAGAATTAATATCTATAAGTATGCAAAATTAAATCAAATCTTGGAGGTGCTAATGTTAACAACTGGCCTGTGATGCTAGCTTTCTTCTCTTTTCTGAAGTTTGAACTGTTCAATAGTTTGAACCTGTCCTGCTTTCTTCTCTTTTCTATGTTTCTACCTCATCCTGTCACCTGGTGTTGCCTGAACAAAAGCTCTGAGAAGCAAGAGGCAGCTTTGCTCTGCACCTGGGCAGGACCCGCTCCTCCCCTCAGCAGAGAGCAGGACAGGAGGGTGCTGCTGCATGTGTGGAACAAGTGGCAATCTGCAGTGCTGAGAGGAGCACAAGGTGGGTACCGGTTGCATACTCTAAAGATATAAAGGAGAAAAGATCTCATTTCCTCTACCATGTGTTCACCAAGATACCCTTGAAAGAGCGGATACAAGGAATGTTAGGATAAGAATTCAATCCCATTCACAAACCCTCATCATATCTTTCACCCTTTGGGCAAAATATTTGTTAGTATTCAACACTTGTTGATCCTTTCTGCTATCAATACTATTACAAATTTAACTGATGAGATCTTTCATTGTTAAATTGCCAGTGGCATTACAGTTTGCTCCCTGGGTGGGGACTTGTCTCTCTTTTGCTTTCCAATAAATTACGCTTTTTAAAAAATATTTTTTGTAATTTCTTCTAAGGACAATAGCTCGTACCTTCATAGCACCCAAACCATGAAGAAAGGAACTAGTAATTAAACCATTAAACCCTCTCACCTCTCTAAATTTGAATAGTATGTGTTAGAGAGACTAGAAGGTATTCCTATACAATGAATTGATTCATTGACTCACTTATTTTGAACCATGAACATCCCATATATAAACTTTATCCAGTTTTAAGCATAGCTCAAACCCTTTTGCCTCTTTTAGGATTGGTACAAAATGACCTTACATCAGTAACTTCTCAACACAGTAAATCTCTCATGCCATAAAAAGAGACCTACAAATGACTTCTTAATGTGCTGCAATTTACACTTCATCATCTCTGACTATTCCTCAACAGACATCACTACTTAAATCTCCAATTAGGTATATCAAAGAAGACATTTTTCTGCTATATTTCTAGATTTCTATTAACTTGATGAAATCATTGTAATCTGTAACTTTACTGGGGCATTGCTCCAGTTTGGCAGACTCAGCTGGATCTAGCAGTCTGATCTGGGAGAAGGTTGAGGCTCTGATGTTTACAATTACACCCTTATAAGGCATCTTGGTTCACTTCCAATTATTGCTATTTCTATAAAGCTTTAATATTTGGGTGAATTATTTATGCCATCAAACCAAGAACTCTCATTGTTGATAGTATCACAATGTTATTAGGTAAGAAGTAACATCTAACATCTCAACTTCCATGTGCCTCCACAGAGTGAGAAGTGAAGAATTCCTCTGTTCTTACCCACAAGCAGATAGCAGGAATACTAATAACAGTATAGCTGAGCACAATGTACAAGGAAAGCTGAGGCCCTGGGCTTTCAGCAAGTTGTCAGCTTGTGCTTACTTACACAGTGCTCCTCCACAAACCTGTTTTACAACACATATCCTTTCACTCAAACCTGCTGAACATCAGAAGGCAACAGTTTTTTTTATCCTGAAGTTCTGAATTGTAATAGAAGTGAGGGAGGGGAAAACTTGAAAGAAAAACCCAGGTTAAAAGAGGGCCTGTCCTTCCACTGGCTGGAGCAGAGCATGCTCTCACCAGGTAACACTTGGCACAAGCATGGCTGTGACTTTTTCCCTCCTTTTTCAACCAAACACATTTTCACCACAATCTCCTAGCAATCTCTCTAATCACTTCCAGATCAAAAATGTAACAAACGTGCTTATTTTTCTGCCATGGGCTTCTGCTGCTCAGGCAATGCAGTGTTGTCTCAGTACCTCAGTAGACCAGGGCAAACAGGGGGTTTTTTGTGTGTACACTATGTGCATATGGAGTTCTCTCTGATAAGGGTCTGAAACCACTGCAACACAAAGTACTTATATCAGCATATTGGAAAGTGATAGCATCACCCGGCCATGTCTATCTGCTAACCCAACATGCCAAATGGGTACCTACAGTGACTTTCACAGCTTTGCCAGTAATATTTGCTATCTAGACACAAGAGTAAACTGTGCACCTTATTTACTTAATATAAATTCTACCTTTTGTTCTGATCTGTCTACATCTTCAGGTTGAAATACTAGCCAGGCAGTGGTATTTAGAAGTTATATATGTCTATGATTCAGTTTTCATGCAGACAGAATATTAATATAAATTTCAGTGAGAAGAGGGAGGTTTAATTTTGAGTGGTAATTTTATAATCAGATAAAATATTCAAAATGCTAAACTATCTGTTTTTTACAGGCAGTTCTGTAAAAACTGAGAAAAGGTGACAACATAAAATTTTAAATCACATAAACTTACAATAGGGTTTTTCAAAGTAGTTCCAAACAAAGCATTCTGGCTTCCCTTTTTCTTCACTAATGTGCTGTTCCTGTGAATGCAGTTTGCTTTGCATGCTTTGTTCTCTTTTCCTACAGCAACACCTACTGTTAAAAATACAACTGGAATTTTCAGTTACAAGCCCACAAGGTTATTTTTAAGTAACCACTAGCAGTTCAAATTTTCAAAGTGATCCTAATCCTGTTATACAATGTGTTTTGTTTCCCCAACAACCTTTTTAGGAAGCGATCTCCTATCTAAACTTCTCTCTGAGTGCAAAAGACACGAATTAGAGATTTTTAAGACAATCCTGAACCTGATTGAAATATCTGAACTGACATTCCACCCTGCAGTAGGTCAGTGACAAAACTCAAGATGTGGACTAAGAGTTTTTAAATCCAGCACCCAACCTGACTTAAAATCAAAATATTAAAATAAAGAACAGATATTCAAAGAAGATAATTTTAATAAAAAATAAAGCCATCATATAAAATTTGATCTGCTTTTTATTTAGGATTTCAGTTTCAGGGAAGTTTGATCCCAGGTTTTGGATGCAATTCTATCCTTAATTTCACCTAAGCTGTGAGGAAAAGTTTAGTTTTATAATTTAGTGTTCATGCTTTGAAGAAAAATTATATGGAACACATAATAGAGGCCTACAGAAAGCCCAAGTACAGTGTCCACTCTTGTAAAAAGCTAAGTGAATATTTAAAATAGAATAACAAAAAACATGTACTTGGTGGCTATTAGGAGATTGTTTTGACAGAGGTTGGTTCACAGCTTCTGTTCCCAGATTTATAGAAACTGACAGCAGAGCTAGCACTATTTCTTGTTTTGAGAAAATGTATTCTATGTTTCTCTGTGACTAAGGTCACTGTGTGTCATCATGTTCCCTAGAGCATGCTGCGAGCAAAGTTCAGCTCCAAGAAGCCCGTCAGCAGACTGTTTTTCTGAAGTCATGTTCTATGTCTGTCTTTTATACCTAGAAGAATTTACAAGTTTATGTACAGAAACACTCTGTGACTGTCATACTTTGTCTGAATTTGAATTACTCTTGTAATCAAAAGATAAGCTGTTTACATGAAACACATCATTTGATTTGAGCCAGCTGAAAAAACAGAATCTTTTATTCTCAGAAGTTCCTACAATGGATTTTTGCTAACTGTTAAAGATTAAAAAATCTTTTAAAATCTCACAGATACTTCAGAAAAGAAAAGCATTTTTCATTGCCCTCCTCAGTCCTCCCTGATCCTTTGCATATGAACCTATATTTCTTTATGCATTGGCCTGACAGGTCATGAAGATGTGAGTTTCCAGAGGCACGGTGAGAAAGACTGAATAACAGGATCAGTGAATAGATGGCAGCCCAGTAACACCACTGGCTGTCTGGGCCAGCCAACAGCTCTTAACACTTTCTGTTAACTTTCCCTTGTCTGAACTGCCATAGATGCATTGATCTGCATATCCAAGCAATCTGTGTTTACCCATTTTGTCATGAGAGAAAAGGATATGTATTACATACATTGGAACAGGCTACCCAGGGAAACTGTGGATGCCCTGTCCCTGGAAATGTTCAAGGCCAGGTTGGATGGGGCTTTGAGCAATGTGGCCTAGTGGAAGATGTCCCTGGCCATGGAAAGTGGGGTGGAACTAGATTATCTTTAAAGGTCTCTTCCAATCCAAATCATTACATGATTCTGCAATTTTTGTAGACTCATGATGACAGTCCTTAGCAATCCCATATAATAGTAATGTACTCACTCCTCGAGACCTGGCTTTTGTCACATTCATGTAGCAAAATACTCATGGCTCAAACTGGAAAAACTCCAAAACTTTCAAGTTCCCTACAGGGAAATGCAAGAAATACACATCACATCACAAGACTGCTTTTCTCAATGAAAAGCAATTCACTATGGATGAAGCAATTTCCTTGTTCAAATTGCCATATCAAACCAGACTCAACTAAAATATAGAAGACACATAGAAGCTGAACTGCACCCATACCCTACCCTAACCATTTACATTGTTTTCCCTTGTATAGTAGACTTCAAAAATATCTTTATAGAAGAAATTGTCACAGGCCTGGTTAATGATCTGTATGTCCTTTGAAGCCAACTCAAACTATCCCTTCTCAGCAGGAGAATTTGTGCATATAAAGAGGACTTTTCATGTCTATGAAGTAGGTTAGGCTTATTCCACAGGGAATGTAAATTTCATAAGATTTTATCTATGGACAGTGTGCAATATTCACCACGATTTTACTGCAGCATAATAATGAATAATCATGTCACGAGACTGGGTCTGGCACAGATCACAATGTGCTGTGAGCTTACAACTTATGGAGTTACTTCTTTAACTCAGCTGCTAATAGTGGAGTTAGAACTTGAAAGAAAACCTGCTGCAGTCCATGTGAAAATTTCCACTGACTTCAATATGCTTTAGTATAAGCCTTTTCAGCTGAGCGTCTCCAGTGGAGTTCAACTGATGAAAGCATTTGTATGTGGATGTGATTTGCTATGTAAACATATGATGGAATATGCTTTCTGTGGATTCTTTGGCTGGTGACAAAGAATCTGGTAAACATTCACCCCCTTCAGACTGCAGTTTCAGCAACTGAAAGTTTTGTTTTTTCTGAGAACTGTGTGAACAGAAGCTAAAGTTCATAATAGCTCTCTAAACACTACTGTCTGGTTTCTGTTAACATTTCCATTACCACAGGTTTCTCAGATAGTTTCACAACAATGCTAAATTCCCAAGGATGCATTAGGAAAAGATATGACCTCCCAGTGAGTGGGTTTTTTTACTGCACAGCTCAAGTGTCACAGTAGAGATAGATTTTTACTTAGACACTCACCTAGAAAGAGCAGAATCACCAAGGGAGCCAAGTCTGGCCAATAATGACCATGCAATAAAATTGCAGGAGGAACAAAGCTGAATGCCTATCCATTGTTGTGAAGAAATGGTCTTGAGATAGTGGTGCATGGCTTATCAGAAAGGAATGTTGTGAGAACTCTTTGTGTACTTGAGTTTCCACAGATGCACACAGATAAATCTATTTACTTGGTATGACTGAAACTTGGTAGATGTAACTAAACTATCTAGTGTGACCAAGAATCTTAATTTTTAAATGTTATACATATAAAATATTTCTTAATACTTTTAATTAGAATAAAACCTTTCATTATTTTCAGCCAGTCACTGCAAAAGAACTACTACAGCTGGTATAAAAGAATTTCCCTAGCATTTTGACCAAAATTATCTAGTAGAGCTTATTTTCACTCAGGGAAAATATACACAAGCAACTGGAGTAGCATTAACCTTTATCTTATGGAAAACTTGGAACTGACTTTTCTCTATTTTAGGTAGACATCGTAGAGAGGAATTTCTAACGATGATAATTCCACTGATTTTGTGGATGCACTGCCTTGGCAGGAGTGAATTTACATGGAGAAAAATTATCCCACTTACAAATCAGGCTGCAAGATTCAACTTGGAAAAGGTTAAAGAATACCTCTTTCATGCACACCTGTACAAAGCCAGTAAAACTGAGAAAGCTATCTATAGGGAATGAGTCTCTCCCTGTGATGGATAAAAGCTTCTCATAATTTTGACATTGCTTTCAGCTTAAATTGCATTCTAAATATAATATATTCTAATAGATATGTGTGCAACTGATAACATTTCACAAACATTTCAATGGCACTGAAAAGCTCTTCAGTAGAAAGAAAATTCTCCTTTCGTGTACAACAGCAGATTGCAGTTCCAATATCTTTCTTCCCCAGCACACACAGAATTGATTTCTGCATCTGACAGAAGCTTTAGGAATGATCTCTGAAAGAACTAAAAAGCAGAATCTATGAAGTAAATGTAAATGAACCACATATCACAAGTAATGTTGTCCCAAATGAAAGAAGAATCTCCAAAACCTTCCAAGGACCTACCTGCTTCACAGATGAGACCAATGTTCTGTACTGCAGTAAGATGCAAAGTGCACATGCATTCAGGTGCTATATAAAAGATATGTGTTACATGACTGCTTTAAGTATAATAATCTTGTGGTCCCAGAGCTAATTGCTCTGTCATATTCTACTTGTATAGACATTGTTAAAAGTCTTAGTGAGGCTCCAGAGTCACCGAGAGAGGACCTAAACCTTGTAATGCATTTTGAGATCTACTATAAGGAGAGATGGTAAATATGTTTCTATTACTTACACAGATATAAAGAAAAAAATACACATTTGTGCGTGCACACAAGCACACACATATAAAAAAATTTGCAAAAGGCTAGTCCCTGTCCATAGGCAACCATGTGGACAACTGACAAGTACACAAGGGTTAGGAAAAGAATATAAATACTTTCTCATATAGTTTGTCAGACAGAAATATTCTCACTTACTTGAAGCCTTTTCTGTGAAGTTGATTATTTATTATTTGTCAAAAAATCATAAATTGATCCTCATGCTTTCACTGCCAGGAATATTTAAAGGAAGCTTTAAGGACAGTTCAGAGTCTAGGAAGTGAAAACTTCTGCTGCCCAAAAGAGGCATAAAAATGCCAGTTTCACAAAATAAGCTCTGCTAAAGTGATCAGACTGCAGACTGAAAAATCTAGTTCAGAAGTTAAAAATGTAATACCAAACCAGGCCATACAGACTAGATAGAACCTTTTCAGCACCAGACAAAGAGGACAAATTGGCTGAGCAACTGTCTTGAAGGAAATACTTTACTGGTCTGTAGTATCTCTGAGCTAAAGGACAAATGTTGGAAAGTGACAGAAGCTTCAGCTGCCTTCCAAAAGGTGTGTTCAGAAGGCCTTATGTACCACAAAATCCGCACACAGGGTGCTGCCAGAGCTATTTTTAGTTTTGCCTTCTTTTGTGTCTTTCTACTTTAGTGATTCAAATCTCTTTGATTTTGTTTCTTCCAAACTATGGCTAAGTTCACTTCCAGTCCAGGATATTCTTAAAGTCTCATTTTTTTCAAAGAATATGTTTTTTATATGTCAGTATTTAAGAAATATAATAAAGTTATAAATTCCCTGTATTTTCTTTTAGAATAAGCATAGTTTCTCACATATTTCTTTCAAAACATTCTTCGCCAAAACAGTGACCTTGAGGGTATGAGTCTCATCTATTCATGGAAATGTTTTCTTTTCAGCTGAAAACACGGGTTCTGTGGTTTCATCCTGTATTGCAACCTTACAGCCGAAGACCATCTAAGTCAAAACAGAAGGAACAGAAAGTCTCATTTATCTGAGGCAGCAACTTCTTGCAGGTGAGAAACTAAGGTGACATCTCCACTCCATTACAATGGCATGACTTGCTACAAGCTTGACATAGCAAAATATAAACAAATCAATGCGCAACTACTTTTATTTGTGGAGACAAGCAAAAACTATCCAAAATGTAGCATACTCAGCTGGCATTATTTGTAGACTGGCCGGCAGCCTCTGGAGAGAGAACAAGGAATACTAAAATACATTCAAAGGTCCTATTTCCAAGGCACTTTAGGGATGTGCTAGCCAGGCAATACGGGAAATGGGCCTTCCATATGTGTGTGACACCCCTACCAGATTTAGAAGGTGAAGTTAAGGGACTAGTAGAGTTTCATCTGAAGTGCTTATTGTTCTAGATGTATTGGCACATTCTTTCTTTGAAAATTAAAATGTATGGACTCATTCCCAAAGCTCAAAAAATGAAGACTTGCACCATTTTGGATTGTTCTGCAGTGCTAAGCTAGATGTTTCTGCTCTGTTGGGCATGTGTAACAGCAGACAATAAATAGAAAGCATCTTCTTCAGGGATTAAAGGAAAAGCTATACCACAGCAAAACTAAGGCATATTACTTTTGTCTAATTCTATACCACAATTTTAATTTTCTGCCATTGTTCGTCTCATGTGCTGTAGACATCAAATGCTCTGAATTTTGTCAGTCTTGAGTTATCATACAAGCTACAGTCTTGCAATTCATCTTTAATGAGTTGTTTACATGGAAATCAAACAGCTGTGGAATTTCTTGAAAATGGCCAGGATCATTCCTAGCTCTCTGTCTCTTAAAAACAACTTCTGTGGCCATACAGCAACTATCATTGAGTGAGATTCATAGCTGTAATAAAGCTGTTTACTGTTTAACTCTGAACAGTTTTCTTGTTTATGTGCCCCAGCCTATATTTTCTAAAATATATACCATCTCTTATTGCTGCAACCTGGAATTTACCAACAGTATCAGTAATAAATCACAAGCAACTACTCTTACTTTTATTCCTCTCTGAGGAATAGAGTGGAAGCCTTCACACACAGCTGTCTGAACTTGGATCATTTTCAGATAAAAGCATTATTCATGCTCTAAAGTGTCCCAGGAGCTGCCTAGACCGAGTTGTACACAGTTAGGCTCTACCTATTTTTACATGTGGGGCAACCAAGCAAGATTCATAATGGAAAATTTAATTCCAGATCTGCATTTAGCTGAGTCTGGACCATGCAAATGCACACACAAACTCCATACAAACTGCATGAGAGGTCATTGGACCTTCAGCATGATCACTTCAGGAAAATGCTGACGTTTTCACTGGTTTTGCTATATCTGTTTCCTCCTGTGTCCCAGTTTGTTCGTTTTTCAAACATCCCTTCTTGGTCTCACTATCTTTTTTTCCAAAATTATATGTTGTTGGTTTTGTTTTAGTCATCAATCGTTTTAGTTCAGTTGTAAGATATACTGTTCCATGTAAGTGCACTTTGACACTGGATACAATCCAGGATGAAGTACATAAAACCTGAGCTATCACATCAAAGGATTCTCAGTAAATTTACTCCTTTAACCTTATTACTTTCAGCATTTTTAATTATACTTTACGAGTTAGGATCTTTGTGCATTCCGTTTGTAAAGGGATGCTCTCTTTGGTGCAAGAGTTAATCCTCCCACTTTAACTGTATTCACACTCTGCTATCAAAGCTCTCAGTAGCAGGGGCTTGTTGTGTGTATTAATCCAGTTTTTTAAGTTCTCTGGGATGAAAGACACTGCAGAAATGCAAACTCCTACCTACATACTTAATAAGAAGCCAGAAAGACTAGCAGGACTTGCATATCATTTAAATTTGACAATAATACCATTTTGTCCCCCTTTGTTTTGAACTAACATGTGACTTAAAAATCATCTTTAACTTGCCAATCTATGTGTAAAAAGACCAAAATGTGTTAAATAAAATGTCTGGTCTAGTTTTTTCCTAGCCTTTTAAAACAGAAAAATACCAGAAAATCTAATATTTTAATTTAGACTATTTGTGTGCTCAAAGGAGCAAGTAAAGATAGGTAACTGCAACAAGGTGTCATGTTATTAGATTAATGTCATACTATGTAGTAATATAGTTATAATTATCTAAAAATGGCCTATCAGACAATAATAGATGTTCAGTGTTTTCAACTGAAAGTTTATTTAGAATACCTATGGGCTTTATATGAAGCTGAATAAACCTGTAGCCCATATCCTCAACAGATTGGCATTTTACTGGGATTTTAATGCAAGGCTTCTGTGGCAATAAAAGAGGGCTAATTTTTGAATGTAGCTTGCAAGCATGTGGGTAACAGATAAATGGGATATTTGCTGGGACAGAAAGGTGGCTCTTGAAGCTTGGCTTCATGTGTGTGTAAGTGTGATCTTGTCCCATATTCCTGTTATGGGTTTTTTTATGGCTCATTTGCAAAAACACCAAAGCTTAAGTGAGAGATACTTAAGTGAGTGGTACAGATTGTTGGTTCACCAGCAAAACACAACTATCATGCAGGAAAACAGACTGGTCAGTGTCCATGGGGATAGGCAGTTTTAATGAAAGAGAGCAGTGAGAGTAACCCTTCTAGAATCAGAGTTCCTATATTAAAATGAAAGAATTTCTAGGATTATGGACAGATGCATATCAAGTAGACACTTGATTTATAAAAAAATAATTGAAAATAATCGACCTAACATTTCCCAAGCAACCAGATACACTATTTGATTTGAAATGTGGTACAGCTAAATAAAGTTATTTCACTCTAAACAATGCAGAGAATAAAAAGGCAGAAGCCGGACAAGCCTTCTTTCCTAGTAAGCTAACAACAGACAGGAACAACTTTCTGAGTTACTCTGTTTACTTTTAGCAGTAGGAACTGACAGGACCCACAGCTAAAAGCAAAAAAGGATGGATCTGTTTCATGAATTAGAATCTACCTCTGAAACATTTTCTACTTTTCTAAAGAAAAGGTTGCCAAAACACATCTTTAATTACTTTCAGAGATATTTTTGTTTCTCTTGTCTACAGCTGTCCCTTATTGAAACATTTAAAAAAATCAAATGAAATCTCCTAAAAAACATTCTGCTCAGAAGCAGTTTTTGTATATCACATACTCACCATTCCTTGACAGTTTCATTCCTTTGAATATTGGAATGAAAATGACTGCTTCATAATAGAGGGTTTTGTTTCTGCTACTTATTTTCCTGTTTGTACAATAAGTCCTTGGATTTAGAAACATAGTTAGGCTTAAGATATCCCTAAAAATACCTAATAAAGCAATAACATTATAAAAATATAAACCACTGACAATTGCATGTTTTCCATTCCCCAAAACAGGCAGAATGGGATAGACTGAACCAGAGGAAGGGTTGTGTCCTTCTCTTTGTGTGTATAAATGTTGCAAAATAACATATCATTAAGGAAGACAGAATATAAAAATTTGAAACTTCTAGCAGTTTCCAACAGGAGCTTGAAGAATCAGAGTCAAGGAAAGGATTCAGGGTAACTTTTTTGAGCAGTATTTTGTAGCATCCTTCAAGAATCATGACAGAGGACCTACTAGGGACAACATAGCTAAAAGCATTCCTGAAGTCATGCTGCTCTTCAGCTGCTGTAAGACTTTTAGCAAAGCCATCTGTATTTCAACATGTATGCAGAGCCATTGGTACTTCAGGAGCATGTAGAGTGAATGAAGTACTAATATTTGCACCATCTTGCTTGGAGTCTTTAGCTGAAGTACCTTCTGCATTCTGACTATAAGTAAGAAATGAGTACATATTTATAGTATTAGCAGTTCTACTTCTAAATATTTGTTTACAGAAGAGGCAGAATGGAAAAGAGATAAGGATAGCTTTCAAATACTATTTTTAACCACAGAACACTCAGTTTCTATTATTCACATTAACAGAATCAAATGCAACCTCCACATCAACCAAGCTCACTCTAGGCAAGCTCTTGAAAAATGAATATATACATAGAAAATAATGGACTACTCTTTGAAAAAGGATATAACAAAGAATTTGGTGGAGTTTCAGAGGTATAAAAGGACAATCATATAGATGTATAGATGTTCACTGTTTTCTACAGTGATAGATGTATAGATGTTCATATAGGTGTATAGATGTATAGATGTTCACTGTTTTCTACAGTGATTTCTAAAGATTTCAACTGCTTAAGTAAGCCTTAAAGGGTATGGAAATACCAGGTTTATAGAACAAAACATGGCATTCCATAACAAGCTTCTTTCTTCTTCATTTCTACAGACATCACAACAGGCCACAGTTCTCTGTATCTCTAGTCATATCACCTACTTTTAGACAGAATTCTGTGCAGTCTTTAAATAGGACCAGGATTGGTATAGGACCAATATGGAGAATATAGAGAGCCTTTGGTTGTCCTCTTCAGTGCAAAGATGTACGCCAGAAATCATAGTGAGCAAGAGATAAGGCTGGTACAGTTCTGAAGGAAGCCAAAAGGAAAGTCACAGTCCTATTGCTGGTGGGTCCCAGGGAAAAACTGAAGTTGAAGATAATTACTTATAGCTCTATCTTCCTACGTCAAAACTATAATGCATTAGTTACCCATTTTAAAATTCACATTATTTAGTTATACAACATTTCTAACTTCTGGGGTAGGCATTCTAGAGATTGCAAATCAATTTGTGTCAGTCTTTTATGCTTCTTTAGAAACTGTTTCCTAAAAGTACTAACAATTTGGTAATTATTTTATCCAGAATTTTAGTTTAAAAAAGAATATTGTGTCCAACCATCAAAAAACTTGTTTTCTGTGCAAGGAAACAGCCCAAAGGGCTGCATGTTGATCTCTAAAGTGTCAGGCCCATTATGCTGCAGAATAGCATAAAAATGAGGTTTTAATCTTTTTTTTCTAATAGATAGAGACAATAAAATTTTACAAGACAGAAGTTACTTCTGTCACAATCTTATGCTCTTAGTTGCATGTGAGATTCAACCATAGAACCTTGGCTCACATTCTGCAGTAGCCCTCTTTGTTCTTGGAGAATATTTAGTCACAGAGGTGGATTACTGAGAAAAAAAAAAAAACTTTGCCACTGAAATGGGACATCAGTAATAGAAATGAACCAGAACACTACACATAAGTTTGTAATTAGGGGCCTGATTCTGCAATAGTCTGAGTATTTCCTGAATGGTTTGGTGCTGAGTACCTTGAACTCATCAAGTGATGTCATGGGTTTAGTTTGTTCAATAACACAGCACTGCGGTGAGAGGAATGTACAGAAGGTTATTTAATAGGAGATGTGTTTCAATTGCTATTCAAAGGCAAAAAATCAAGTTTCAGAAAACTGGAACTTTTTGGTTGAGACTGCACACATCCTGTGCCAACCAAGTCATTAGAGTACCTCACCTGAAGTAGAGAGAAAGACACTTCATGAATTAAATTGCTGGACAGATGCCCAGCTAAGCATATAGACTCCCTTTCACAGTCAAAGCACCCTCACAGAATTAAAATGTGATGTTATCCAAGCCACAGAGCCACTTTTCTTGGTACTGATTACAAGGATAATGTGCAGCTGTGTTAGTTGGGCTTGAAAACTGTTCAGATTGGCTCTGAGTTTGTTTTGCTTCAACTGTCTTACATGAAAGAGAAATTTCCTTCATAAATCCATATCTGCAAGCAGGCTTCCTTATCACACATTACGTGTTTACCCATGAGGAAGAAAACACTGTTCTATTTCCTAGAAAGTCCAGATCAACAAGTTCATATAAACATTGGAAGAAGTTGGTATGATCATCTCATCATATATGAAGGAGGAAAGAAGCAATGAAATCATAGTGAATGAATTATATCTGATGAGGCATAAATTCATCTGCCCAGAAGTTAAACTTTTTTCCTCATTGATATAAATAGAGATAGTAGGAAAAAGATATTTTTCACTTTTAAACTAGGTCTGTGAACTCTATTAAGAAATTTCCAAACTTTCCACCATCTCCTTGTATCAGAAAAGGATTTTTGGATTCAGTGCATCATTGCTAAAATTACTGAAATAGAAATTAGCAAGTGCTGCTTTGTTTGGGGAAAGATCATTTAGAGTTTTAACAACAAAAAAATGACGCTATTTAGTTTTGAAGTCTAACAGTGCTAGAATATCAGGCTTATTTTATAGCATTTAATTATCATAGGAAATAAACTCACAATGTAAGAATCATATTCCCACAATGACAAATATAGAGTAGTAAAGTTTTTTTTTTTCTATTCCTAAATCTTCTAGTCAATTTACAACCTGAAATCCAGAAACTTGGATTGTGAGCTTGCACCTCTGATACTTCAAAGAGTGCTTTTCTACTTACCATCACTATAGCCTAAAGCACCAACGTAACCTAATTTTTCACTTTCCTTTGCTGAACTGGAAAGACCAGCAATGGCATACAGGTACCCAAATTCTTTTGAGTGCAGGTAAACCTTAAATGTATACAGAAGTTGTGATAGGATTACTTAATCAAAATTTCCATCTGCAAAAAGCAATTCTGGGGACATGCAAGTGAGTTCACATTCAAAAATGGTGTACAATCTTCCAAAGGATCTCAAATTTTTATGTCTAGTCAGAATGAACAAGATTTATTGATTTTTTTCCTCAAAAATCTTTTCCTATTTCTTCCTCTTTTAACTGAAGGATGTGAAAATCTACTACATATACACACTTTGTTATGTACATTCTTAGTTTCAGTCCTCTTGCTGGATTGAATTTCAAAGTTTATGCTAATTCAATTCTTATGGAATAAGACCCAGATAAGATGGGATCAAAAGAATTATTTTTTCAATAAGCCAGACTCCTGGTTCTGTGACTATCTAGGTAAGTTAGGATTCAAAAATTTTATCCATTCCTTTTGCTGAACTGTAAATTTCCATTACTCTGTTTCATATTATCTATGAAGGCTTTTATAGCTGTACAAACTGAATAAGGAAAATAATTTTCTTGTCAACACTTTACCCAGAAATGACATTTTGTACTTTATTATTGCTCCATATGAAGAAATTCTGCAGAAAACCATAGAATCACAGAATAGTTTGAACTGGAAGAGACATTTAAAGGCCACCTAGTCCAACCCTTCTGCAGTGAGCAGGGATACCTTCAACTACACCAGGTTTCTCGAGTTCCTACATCAGCTCTTTCCCCTCACATTAATGAAGGCAAATAGTTATTGAAAATGTCATTATCCAGGCATAAATGAACCTTATTTCAGGTACATGCAAATAACTTTGCAGATAATAAACAGGAAATTTCTAGCTTTTTTTCAGTCACAGACGCTACATTCTAATAGAGAAACAAAAGTTGGTGAAGGTGTTCATGGCCAAATTTTTAAATAAATTTCAGTTAAATTGCTGCAATGGAAAACTGTCTTTCTGTGAATTATTAGAGTAAAATACAGAGTAAAATATTTCCTTCTTAGTGCACCCAAACTGATTCTTACTCCAGTTTTTCTGACATTTTCCACTGTCTGAGATTTGTAGATAGAAAAGGGTAAAAATTTTTCATAAGAATAGCTTTCATCAGGAGGATCAGAATTTGAACCCAAGTCCTTTCCCTGGATAAAGAATGTAGAAATAACCACATATTCAGGAACACTAGCTGTGGTACTGATCAGGATACCTCAGTAAAAGACTGTCTGACAAAGTAAGAATCATGTAGACAAGAGTCCAAGCTAGAAAGCACTTTCTTGGGATATGATCAATAAGAAAATAATTTACAGTGTTCTAATGGGCATGTTCTTTTCAAGAAATCAGCAAAAGCCCAAGGCATGATCAGCAGAAATAATTTTGCAGGATTTGAAGTGCTAGAAATGATGACTTTGTTACTAGTCTTCTGCAAAAACAAGCAGAATTTGTGTAAATAATTCACCAGAGTGCACAGAAGAGATGTGGGGAGAAATCTATGCTCTTAGTATAGACTATGGTCTCAGCATTCATTGATTGTTTCTTGAGAGGGACTTTAATTAATGCTTCCTGCTTTTATGCAAGCAATAATGTCCTCTCCTACCTGCCCTAACTGGACAATTAAATGGTTTGTGACTGATTTTCAAGAGTTAGAACAAGTGACATCTCGCATTAGTTTCTTTCTAGTTCTGCAAATCAATGCAGTATATGCAGTCCATACTTGGCTCCCAAAGATGCAATACAAGTGATTTATCAGCTGCAAATTTGTCTAAAAGTGCCACATAGCATGTTGGACATTGCTTCAAGAAATGAAACTCAGGTGTCTGATATTTGGAGGCTAAAAATCACTATGTTGAATTCCTTCATGAACTGTTTCCCCTTCCATTAATGAAGGCAAATAGTTATTTAAAAATTCATTATCCAGGCATATATGAACCTTATTTCAGGAAAAGCCAAGTTTTCCATGTGATTAGTTTGACACCACCACCCCCTTCCTCCTCACACACAAATCTAAAGGCAAACAGCCTATTCAGAGACTGAACTTTATCTGACTCTTTTTTTTCTTTTTTTTTCCCCAGTCATCATCCTCCAACTGCTTTGATGTTACAAGAGATTACATTGAGGTATGACTAGAAGGGATGCTGGAATTATGCCCACCTCTCCTCCCAGGATTTTTAAGAGAGATGTGAGTAGAACTTTCAGACTTTGGCTAAAGATGAAAGACTAAAAATATGAAGTGTGGAAACAAGAAGAACTCACCACACTCTCTGTAATCAAGTAGAGCCCTCACAAGTTTCTTCTGTGCAATATCTCACATTAGAACCTCCTAAAAGAAAACAGTTTATAAAAAGCACATTTAGTATCAGATGTCTAGAACTGTTTTGCAAATAATCCAGATAGTGAATGTTTTTGTTCAGTTCTTCAACTGAGGTTAAAAATTAAAAAAAAAAAATTAAAATACCTGTTTATTCATAAAAATAGGGTTTGTACATTAGAATCTTAGTGCATTTTTTGCTACCAAAAATACAGTACCCTGCAGTGTGATGATATGCATTATTCCTGAGAGTAAATAACTCATACTCTTCCAATACACATCTCTGTTCCAGGAAGCTGCAGGTCCCACGACCCCATTAAAAGTCTTTGCAGAAAGCAGTTGCTGTCTTAATCTTTACCCACACCTCATCTCTCACATTTCACAAAGTCAATAGAAAAAAAACCCCTTCTGAATGACTTTACATTAGGAGATGATTTTGACTAAATATTGCAACCAGCAATAGAATTGCTGAACATAGCATTAACTAGCAAATGATTAAGTGCAGCATTTAGGAAATTATTTTTTTAATAGATAACAAAAGTGCTAAAATTAAACTTTCCTCAATTTATCAGGAAATTATGTTTTATGCAATTACTACATGATAAAACTAATTCTCACTAAGACCTGGTGAGCAAGCAGCATTAATCCTGCATTTTGACCATCAGCCAATGTAAAGCTTTGCTCAGATTTAACAATTAATTATGCTGTGGGACCTGTGTTGGGAACAAAATCCAAAAAACAGTATCTAAATGTGATCATCTATTTTTAATTTGACACATTTTTTTCCAGATCACCAAAAATGGTAGGATGTCAATAGAAAATATCTGTTCTTCATGTTTTATGAGTGCTGTGGATAAGTACAGAGCTGAAAAAATTACTGCATAGGGTACAGAGCAGTCATGCAGAATTTTTTTCCATGATAGACAGAGGTTTTCCTGTTTGATGCCTCAGCACACATCTCAGGCAAAATTCCATAAGGATTTTCCCAAATAATTTCAAAGCAATCCAGAGAGAATAGGGCTTGAACAAAGCTGAAACAATTCAGCTTTCTGAATTCTCTGTGTAGCTCAACTGTTTATTTTCTGCATGATTTTGGTCAAGATCACAGGTGTGCATCAGGTTACTCACCAGAATTTCAAAGGACCATGCAAAGTAGGGAAACCAAGACAAATTAAAGAACAAATGTGCTGCTCTTTTTACCAAGCCAGTAATGTCTTAACTGTGGCTCACCAGAATATCCAGCATTTCTCGCACCACAAGCAGTAAGAGAGGTTTTGAACAGGAGATTGGACTAGATGGCTTCTTGAAGTATTTTCCAACTCACTTAATATCATAAAAATGTCATGTACTAAATGTCATGTTGTTTTGTGGTGCTGGTTATAGAGCAGAAGTAATAAAAACAGTAATTAAAAAATACTATTAGACTTTCCCATTTGTAAGATTTTTAGGTTTATGTGTAGGCTTATATTGTAGGCTTATTTGTAGTAAGGCCTATAAATAGTTTTCTTCCATATTCAGGTAAGCAATCTTTTCTAAATTTATGACTATTCAAAGTGCTGATATTTAGTCTATGTTCCTTGAGGAAAAAAAAACCCCAACCTATCAAATTCCTAATATATTAGTGGTTTTTCTCCAACTCAAAATGCGTTCTCTGAGTAGTACACAACTCACAGCAAAATACTTCTAAGTTTGTGCATTTCATTATCACAGTGAGAAATACCAAAACAATAGTATTTTGAGGAACTAAGACTGCTCCCTCACACTGATTGACAGGGTCATTTAAATATAAAAATTTTGTGATTTCATCTGTAAATCAAGTAATCGAAGATTTATTCCAGAAGCAAATAGGAAGCTATGAGAAATCAGGCAGTTACATAAACTGCCCTTTGTTCTTAAACAAATGGAAAGGGAACAAATATGTCAAGATTAAGAACACATAATGAAAAATAAGTATACTGGAAAAGCCGCTGCTCCTGAAATAACTGATCATTTGTATGAACTTTTGGGTGGGCAGATAATGGAGTGCACATTAGTGTGATTGGTCTTGACTAAATCAGCTGCAGTGAAATCTAGACTTGCAATAAGAAAGATCCATATTAAATTATTTACTGTTTGCCAGCTGCTATTCTCAGCACCTTATACATTATGCCAGAATTCCTGGAGCCAACTGTTACTTCCCCCAAGGCTTGACTCTGCATATATGAAGGGAATGGGTATCCTGCTCTTGACTACAAGTGGAGAATGACTTAAGTTCTAAACTTGATATACCTAAAGTATGAAAAAATCCTCAATTACCACAAACTGAAGTCAAGTCATGGTTAACACTGTATTGTTATTCTCACTAAAACCCTTGACCTTACTCACCATAGCTACAGTCAAAAGCTCAAAATTTGCTTTTAAAAATAGCAGTGAAAATCCAGCCTGGCCTGACACCAGGAAAGAGGCATAGATCCTCACCTATGAAATTTCCAGGAGGAGGCTCTAGCAAGAAACATCCATAGATCACCCAAAGGAGATGTCCCCTCCATTGCACTGCATCTGAGCAGACTGAACCATCTCAATAGCTGGGGCTCCTATAGCAAGCACTGACTTTGCTACAAGACTTTTTCTTGGACAATTCATCTTCAATATTTCTCAGAATGAAGTTTTCTGAGAAAGACAATGTCAATTGGAATCATGATATATTTTAGGAAGATTTTTTTAGAGGGGAGAAAAAAATATTCCTTCTCACTTAATGTGCATATGGCTTATTATGACTCTGCCTCTTCTGCCAGAATGGTATCTGTATCACAGAAAATCTTAAAACACCAGTCAAGTATATGGAAAGATTGTTGTTGAACTAAATTTTTGCAGGAACTCTGTCTCATAATTTTATTCTGAATTTTCTTAGAAAAAAAAGTGGTGATATTTGTTTTCCTTCAAACTGTTTTTTGATTAGTGCTGAGCATCCAAATAAGAGTAAATTGCAGTAAGTACATTTACACTACATAATACTCCTTATTTCAGTCTTGTCTGCTTCTGTGGTTTTTTTAAGCTATAAGAGAAAACATGCTTTGAATCAGGAATTCAGCAAACACCGGGTTTGAAGCTGGGTGGCCCTGACTAACCCCTCATAACTTTCTGCACAGCTTCATCAGGAAAAGTAGCAAGTGCCCAGGCAGAAATCTCTCACATACTGATCAGGAAAGCCTGGTGTATGTTGGTGTGAGTGCCTACAAGAACAGTTGTGAATTAAATTCAGAATATGCTTCAGCTACCATGCTATATTCACAGAAGAAAGGATGAGCCTAACTTGTATTTTAAGGAAAAATGACATGAGCAACTAACTCCAGGAAGGAATTTAGTGCTGCAGATCCTGTGTAAGAGGATGCATCCCTGTAGACTGGAGGAAAGAATCTGCGGAATGGGATTTGAGATTTTCCCTCACTTCAGATTAGATATTGCCTGAGATACCTTTTTAGCAATACAGCTTTATAAATCTCTCACTTCAAACCTACTGTGAAGTTTCATAACAAAAACAGTATTTTTATTATAATATTATTATTATAATTATTTATAATATATTTTTATTACCCAGTAATAAAAACTGGGTGGTTGTGTAGAGTAATCTAGGGGGAAAGTTCTTTAAAAAACTAAATTTTATGGTGTCAAACTTTATTGAGTACAGCCTCTAATTTGTTTTCCTTTTTATTACCAAATAAAAATGACAAGCACAAATTATCAAGATATTTTCAGCATAGAAATAAAGCTGTATGTATTATTACTTAAATCAGCCAGAGCAGACTAAGACATACTTCACTTTCTAAGATCAGTCTTGAGTTTCTTTAAATAAAAGGAAGACACAAGATGAGCAAAATATATGTAACAAAAATGTTTAAATAACAGTTTTGTAAAAGTTATTTAATCCCACAGGTGTACCTCTTTTTATTAAAAACTTGTAAAATACGATAGAAGTCCAACAATTAAAAAGATTTGACAGTGAAAATTCTGTGGCTGCTCCACCCTGTCCTAAATCTTAAAATGAACAGTAGCAGGAAGGCATGTGTGTCTTAGAACAATTTCTTCTTGTTTACAATTGCAGTAGGCTAAAATGAGTCATTGTTCTGTACAAATAGAAAAATGTGTGCTCACAAAAAATGTTTTGGTACTATCTGCAAAGTTTCAGTAAATTAGAATGTCAGAATGATATATGCAATTTTTTTGAATATAAATTTGTAAGTCATGGTGCCAACAAGAATTAAAAGATATACAATTTCTTGGAATTCTTTTTCATACTGATAACCTAGAGGGCAATATCTATTTTTATTTGCAACTGCTCAAAGGGCAGGGATTATAAAACTTAAATTAAGATTATTGCAATATTTGCCCCTCAGGAATTTTTGAAATAGAGCATTTTCTAGGGTTATAAAATTATATGTAGCATTTTAGAAAATGTTAAAAATTCTTATCACCAATAATTTCTCCTTATACACATAATAAATATGATTTTTGTGAAAGGTTCCTATATTAAAACATAAACTGTAAAGATATAATTTTTAAAAAGTTCCTGTACTAACCACGAGCATGACAATTTTAGTGATAATTCAAAGACAGTAAAATAAGACAAGCACTTTGTGCTTGAAAATAACTCAGGAATTAATTTTTAAGTGTAATTCTGCTTGTTACATTTTGTCATAATGTCTATATAAATACTACATCTTTTCTCATTTTAAAAAAATTGCTTTTTTCTTGCCTTAAAAACTTTAAAAACTACCATAAAAAATCTTAAAAAACTACCATACATTTCAGTAAGTTATCAAATCAGTTGGAGAATAATGCATAAAATACATAAACACAAACTTCAATATATATTACAAAAGATCCATGAAGGATTTAATCTATTCTTCAGCCTCAGTGTTGAAACATAAGCTGACTTCAGTTGAAAAAAATGAGATCAAGGGGTTTTAGGCTAAGAATGAACCATGCTACTTATCTAAAAATTCAGTGAAGTAGATAAAGAGGCTAAAATCTTTGTTTCAGGAATGGAAAATCAAACAGAAAGGAGACATAGTCCTTCCTGTAAATATTCTCCATGAACAAGCTACTAGAAAAGTAAATCCCATGTACTTTAGCAAATATTCCAAGAAAGAGTATTTGTGTTTTGTGGTAGAGGAGAGCACCAGCATAGAAGAGGGCTTTTGACTTTCCTTGAAGGTCACAAAAGGGGCAGAGCAACAACGACTTTTAAAGAAAAATATCCTGTCACATCAAAATCAAATATCAAAACACACTAGAAAGTACAGAGAGAAAAGCATTCACAGCAAGTTTGCCAGTCAATTCTCTATTGACCCAAAAATGTCCATATAAATGAAGAACTACCTAAACAACCATATCAGGTCTATTGTGAAAGCCGTTTGGTATGAATGAAAATACTAACTCAGATCTGTTTGCAACCCTCTGATGATGTTAAAGGTGCTCTTGTTTAGCTGTGTTTTCCATAATAAGAAAATACACAAAGGAAAACAGTCCTTACCTCTGTGAAAATCAAAATTCAATGTACCTGGGAGTTGTGAAATTGCACCTTTATTTCTCACTGTATCTGAACCTGCATGCAGGTACAAATTAGAAATGAAAATTTTAGTGGAAAGAATGAATGAACAGTTATCAGAGCCTCCTATTTTCATTAAGATTAATTTAATGAGTAGAAATACTAATAATCCCGTAAAACTTGTGTAGAATATGAAATTTAAGAAATTGAATGGGGTCAGAAGTGTTGGCTCTTTCGCTGTGTTTCCTGTCTTTTCTCCATGGATTTGGCAGTGAAGTTCATTAAGTTCACAACAGAAATTTCTGCTACTTCACAACACATCTCATTATGAAAGGGATTTATAAAACCCATGCTGATTGTAGCAATGGGGGCTGTCTTACAGAAAAAGCAGTAGCTGGGCAGGTAAGATTCCTAGAATTTCAGGCAGACTGTAAATGAGAGCAGAATGGGAAAAGACTCGTTAACTTCTCCATAGAAAGTCCCCTTCAGTCACTTTGACCTATCACTGCTTGAAAAATCACATCAAAGATTATTTCAGAGCTCTTTCTATAATTTTAGCCTCAAAAGAGGTGTTCAGACTTTCTGAGGCAAGTCACTAGAGTTTATTTGAACTACAAAGCATCAATGAAAGCTGCTGGTTCAAGAAAACAAATTATAATCAACTTTCATTGCTATTAAAACACATCTGTTTTGGCTACATGGGATCCAAATAAAATCCCATGTGAATCAATGTGTAAAACCAGCCAAGTTTAACAAGTGTTCATGACTTCTGAAGTAATGAACTTTCTCACTGCTTTGACTTCTGTTTCACACAGAAAAATTCCTTAGGATTTTGCAGATTAAATATGAGAAAATATACAGAATTTTAAACAAAATTTTAAAATTAGGTGTGCACACCATTGTATCATAGATAAGCATTTTACTTTGAAGAAACATCTTATCAATTTATAAGGTGAATGGTGTGGATAAAATGCAATCACTTGGCCAACCATCCCAATAACCCACCTTGAAAGAGCTGTTAATTTCAAATACAAGTTAGAATAAGTCAGCACAAAAGGAACAACAGAGAAGGAGACAGAAGAGAGACAGGAAAAAGCTGGAAATCCTTAAATTCAATATTAAATTATTCTCTCAGAAAGTTGATTGTTGATTTTGCAACATGAAAAATATAAAAACCTTCATAAAAGAATTAATCTCTCTATTCTGCAAACCATACTGTTTCTTGAGAACATGTGTATATGTATTGGGAATGGGGAAGAAAAGGCACAGACTTTTTAAGCAGGAAGGCTGTAGAAATATTACTTCCCTGACCACTATCTGAAAAGTTCCATTCTGATCCTTAAATTTTTCCAGAGCTTATGAGGTTAGATCTCCTGCAAACAGTTTTGTATTCAGTTTTCTATAGTGCTGTTTGGAGAAAACATGAGTTTACTTGCCCATTATAAATTAATGTAATAGCCTTTAAATTTTTTTTAAGTCACAGCTGATTTTCCACCATACAGTGTTAATGGATGTCTACTGACTTTGAAAGAGATAGCTGTTACATAGGTTGGACAGGATTTCTTATAAAATACAATTTATAGGGAAATATCAAACCAACCAAAAGCATTTCTGGAGTCCCAAGGATTTTCCAGATTTTCCAGATTTTTTCCATTTACAAATCAACACAATAAAAAGGAAAAAAAGCAACGGACTTAAGAGGCTGTTGCCTTGTGATGTTTTACACTGCAAGTCCAGAGGAGGGCCACAAAATGGTCAGAGGGCTTAAACCATATGTTTATGTGGAGACAGACTGAGAGAATCAGAGTTGTTCAGCCCAAAGAAAGCTCTGGGGACACCTTACTGCAGCCTTCCAGTATGTAAAGGACACCTACAGGAAAGACATTTTAGCTGGGCCTGTTGAGATAGGATAAGGGGTAACAGTTTTAAACTAAGAGAGGGTAGATTTAGACTAGATATAAGGAAGACATTTTTTACAAAGAGAGTGGTGACACACTGGAACAGATTGCCTGAGGAAGTGGTAGATGATCCATCCCTGGAACCATTCCAAGTCAGGCTGGATGGGGTTCTGAGCAAGATTACCCATTGAAGATCAGACATTGCAGGAGTGTTGGACTAGATGGCCTTTAAAAGTCCCTTCCAACCCAAAGTACTCTATGGTACTGTATGTTTCTATTGCTATTGCATACGCCACTGAGCATAGAAATTCCCATCTTCCTTTTAGACATGGAATAAATTCCCATCTTCCTTTTATGCTGGCATTCTAAATATGTTCTTCATAGACACCAAGATACATGATAATGGAGAAAATATAAATAGCTATATATATATATATTTATATGTATTTTTTAAAGTCATGAGTGCAGAAATACTAGTGTAAGGAAAAAAATGGAGAAGATTGGGTTAGTAAAGGTGGAATTAGTATATCCAAGATTTGATCAGTAAAGGTACAAATTGGATTAGCAAATGTGATTGCATTGATAAATTGCATTGTATAAAATAACAAAGTATTACATTCACTCATTTGTTTGATTTATTTTTATTAATTGCTCTGGCAGGTATACTTCATTCTGATACACATGTAGGACACAACACAAGCAAAAAATGTCTCTGCTCTACCATATCACTCTATAATAATACTTCATAGTGGGATCTTATTTCTCTGTTCTGCTACATTTTCACTGTAGTTGAAAAACATTTGATATTGTTAAGACTTCTGCACCTATTGGAAGCCTTTAAATTTATCAGTGAGTTTAAATGTTACTTGGAGAAGTACAGGAAAAGGGACTTGTCCCTCACTGTGATGCAGCACCAGGGCTTTGAGTTCTCTTTTTTAAGCTAAGAAATTATCCATAAAAAATAACATTATGAAAGTATTATTTGTGTGTAGAATTAAGCACTTAACAATTAGGAACTGTTTGAATTTTCATTCTTCTTGACTGCATTATGATACAGCCTTCAACTACTACTACTACTACTACTACTACTACTACTACTAGTAGCTTGAAGAAAGTAGTAGCTTGAAGAAAAGACTACTACTACTAGTAGTAGTAGTAGTAGTAGTCTTTTCTTCAAGCTCATTCTCATCCCATATCACACTTATGAACTGTGCAATGCTGACAAATGAACTAAAATGAGCATTTCACAGACTGCCAGTAGAGAATGTTCTAGATAACAAGCTTATTACCTTATTGGAAGTCATGTCTAGACATATGAAATGTTTAATGGCAAGTTCAGTGAAGAAATCATACCACGACCCACAGCAGCTCATGGAATTTGTCTTGGCTTCCTTTTGCTGGCAAAACTGGCAGCCAGGGTCTAAAGAGTGATTGACTTATACCACCAATTGTTATTTTTAATTAAGATCACATGCAGTCCTTCAAATCTGTGTCTCCCCTTTGCTAAACAAGATAATAATCACTCCTTTTGCAGAGTTGTGGTGAAAATGTACACTTCTGAGATAGTATTGAAAGATGGAATAAAGAGGTGCATAAGGGGATTAATCACTTTCTCTGAAAAGCAGAATTTGAATACTGCAAAATGTATGTAGTGCTGGACTGTTTTATTGTCAGTTGTTGAGGATTGTTGTTTTTATCAAGGGTTTTTATCAAGGCCTCTAACAAATTGGGCACTGTTTTAAACTATGCTTCACAAGAAGTTTTCTGTAAAAATTCTCTTAAAAACCACCTTTGCAATTTATTAAAATGTAAATTACTATAGTAAATAAACCTTTAGTCATCATTCATTTACTTCTTCATTTAACAGAATTTAGGATTCACTTGATTTCTCATATTGCGTAAGTGGAGATTGAAACTTGTTTCAGAGACTGAGGTCATGGAATGGTGGTTCTGTGAGCAGCTGCAAACTTAACTTTGGCACAATGGCTTTAGCACAGTGGCATCTATTAATAGCTTATACCCTTTACACCTTATTTCTATATTACCAAGATGGACCTGGAAATTCTCAATAAGGAAAGAAAAAAGGCACTTTATGCCCAAATCTTCTAACATTTAAATCATCTTATAGATCCTCAAGAACTGTACTTGAAGCAACTGGAACGAAAGTCTGCTCATATGATAAAGAAGAGGTAAGAGACCCAAAAATTATGAATTAAGATTTTAAAATTGCTTTACATGACATAGAATATATAAATTCATTTAACAAGAAGAATGAGAGATGTTTGTATAAAGACTTTTGTACCAGATTTCAAAAACATAATATGAAAGATGCCAAGCATGAAATCCTAACCTACTATTAAATAATTACACTGAAAGACCTGTCATTTATTTCACTGTGAACAGTTATTTATTCCAGCTCCCAGCAGGACTCTGATTACCAAAATTACTAATTTGCTCTGAATTTATTCCACAAGTACCTAAAAAGGAGGAAGCATTGGGAAGAATTTCGCATCACTGTAGGTTTTCTTCTCTAAAGAAACTGGAACATTTTCATCGTAAGCAGCAGCAGCTAGTTTTGCATTCCGACAAAGAGCAGGAGAGAAAACTCTACCTCCTTAAAAACTGCTGTCTTGCATGTAAGTTAATTTATGATTTATTACAATGAAACTGTTTACGACCTTAATAAGAATATTTACAAGCTTTGACTCAGAGCTTTGCCTCCTCTGTTAGACACTAGCATGTCCTCCCTTCCTGCTGGAGCTGTGGTGATTCCATACAGGAAGGAATATAAAAGTCAGATGGTGACAGGGAGCCGAGGTATGTAACACAGAGTTCAGGATCTGAAACACCAGCAAGTGGCTACATAAAAGACATAGTGACACCTGCTTTTTGAGGTTCCCAGACTGCTCTGAGCAATTTGCTGTGATGTAATTTAAAAAATATATCCTTTCCCCTTTAACTTGCAGTTTTATGCTTTCTGTTTCATTCTCTGTAGTGTCTTCTCAACACCAAAAAAGGCAGTGTAGGCATTTCTTTTTATCACTATTAATGATTAGTAATTCAGTGAAAACTGTTATGTACATTCACCTTGATCTTTTAAAATGCTGCATACTACTATTGTTTGAGGACTTCCAGGCTTTCTTATCCTGGTTTTCTAATTTCAAGGCACACCAAGATTGAGTATATTAGTTGTTATGCTTTTAGCTACCTACTTTTAAAAAGTCCGCTTGTGTAATAGCAGAGCCAGGTCTCGAGGCAGCTCTTACATATGAAAATAATTTTGTATTGTTAAAGCAAAACCAAAAATCTCACTGCTTCATAATCATCAAATATTTGGTGGATTAGCATCAAAGATTAGGTGGAATAGTTTTCTACAGTTTTCTTAGTAGAGGAGATGGCCCATGCAGACTGACACATCCTCCCGTAACAGTGAGAACAGTGACTACTCTGACTTTCTAAAGTCTGGGAAGTGTCTCAAAAGCTTATCTCCATTCTAACACAGTCTCAGTAACTAAGACATGCACTGCAACTGATGCTGTCACAAAATGGGAGAAGGAACCTGTGAAAGACTTTGCCAGGTTGGATGAATTTTTATAGATCATACTCTTTTTACATGTCTACTTTCTGCATGTCTTTCCCAATGTCTCTGTCTTTCTATATATTGTATACCACTATGCTTTGGGTCGTCATCACAACAATTCCCTAGCACACTAAAAGCAACATCAGAATTTTCTCCTTAAAGACAGATTATTTCCAACATTCAGCTTTATAAATTAAGTAACAAGAACAACCATGCAAACACAGAATAGTCCAAGTTGAATGGTGGCTGTTAAGATGACCTGGTCTAAACTCCTGAAGGCAAGGATCTACATTAGGTTACCCAGGGCTCTCTCAAGCCAAGCTCTTAATAACTCCTGTGAGGAGCATTCCACCATTTCTCTGAGCAACCTATTCCAGAGTTTTGTTGTTCTCCCAGTAAAGAAAATCTTTCCTGTGTCCATAGCGATTCTTTTCTGAAGAACTTGTGCCTCTTGCCTCTTGTCCTGTCCCTATGCATGCCTAAGAAGAAAGCACCTGCCTCTCCACCACAGCTGCACTTTCAAGTACTGGAAGAGTGAAAGTGCATCACCCCAAGCCTTCTTCTCTCCAGGCTGAAAAATCTCCATTCCTCTGATTTTCCTCTCAGGGATTTTTTCACATGCTGTTCTACTATCCCACTGTCTTACTTGGGAATCTAAAATACCTACAGTAATGTATTGAACAACATTGCTTCTGAATGTAAGTATTTAGCAAGTAAAGAAGAATCAATTCAAAGCCTTCAAAAGCAATGTTCTTCTAACATACTTAACTCCCTAAAGCAACTTAAAATTATTCATTTACTAGGTCACCTTCCTTAAAGAAAACAAAAAATCAAATCTTCACAGTAAACAGCTTATATCTTGGCAAGTCACAAATGGGTCAGACATGAGCTGTGTGTTAATACACACAGAGGAGAGAAGGGAAGAATGAAAGGCTGGATTCAAAGGGAACTGGCTTCTGAATTATTTTTAAAGATTTACGGTCCATGAAGACACCATGTGGACTGATGCAGAATAACAGGCTTAGAAGTACAATCAACTCTAGAGTTAGAGTGGGTTTTTTTTTTTTTTTAGGTCACTTGGACACAGAAATAAACTGTGTATACTTTGAAGGAAGTGAGAAACAACCAAATAGTATAGGCACAGGAGAAGAGAGAGTTATGAGATTGTTGGGGCATTGTACTGCAGTATAGCAGTTAAAATAACATATCCTTGCCTTGTCCTTTCTTTGCATGCCTGGATACACATTTGTAGTCTAATAGCTGCACACTATTTTGGTCACTGTTGGATGCAGTCTTTCTCAACCACAGCATATTAGGTTGTATTTAATATTTTAATTACACTTCTGTTTTATAACAGCTTATGTAATCAATTTGAATCTGATTTTGAGAATAGCTGTTTTACTTAAGTTATGAAAAATTGTCTCCTACAGAGCATGAAGTAGATAACCCTGAAGGGAAACATGCCCCACCTTTTTAACAAAGATTGACAGAAATTACCTGCTTTGAATCTTTATGTTTTTAAATGAACTGGCAAAAACCAGAAATAGTTATAGAAGTCACCATAAAGCTTTTCTTCAGTCAATAGCCACAGCATTATGTTTGTTCAAAATAATGAAAACTTTGCAAAATATGATTACAAATAGGAACTAAGCTATCATCTGAGATCTCATAATGTGGCAATTCATTCATTCCTTTGCCATTAAACACACTTAAAATACAATATAAAAATGTGAATGAGGAGCAGGCAACTCTTCATGTTAAGTGCAGAAAGTTGCAAAGAACGTCACGGCAACAGATCAAAATAAATGGATGCTCCAAAATGCAGAAAATGTCTGGAGGTTACCACACAGCCCCTAAGAAGCTTAGCAGCTCTCCCACTTCTATTTGCAGGGAGAATCAGGATGACAGATACATAGGATCAGGTACAGAATAAAAAAAAAATAACAAAATTTAAAAATGAATAAAAGACCTGGAGGAAGAATAATTTTTTTACAGATCTTCCAAATCTGTATCTCACGGAAATGAAGCATATAAAGAACAGAATATGTAGCCTATTATGTGAAAGTACTGAATCAGATTTCTGAAAGACTGATTTCTCTTACTTAAAGAAAAAATGTCAGCCTAGAAGTTATATACACAAATTTTTTAAACCCAAAATGGAAAAACTGTAGCCAAAAAGGAAAATACTGAAAAATGTAGCTGCAGAAGAATAAACAGACACAGAAAGGATAAAAATAGAGACAAATTTTAAATTGTAAAAATAGAACCTATTACGTCCTTACCATTTAGTAAAGTGGCAAAATGTTCATGTCATAACCTAAACTTGCAGGAAAAAGTAAAGATTTAAAAACTCATCAAATCCAAACTCCCTGAAGAATTACCTGTGTTTCTGGGGGTGATTTTTGTCCTGACAGACTTCAACAAAGATAACAAGAAGATCATATCTAACCAACATGAAAGAGCTGTGAAGACAGGGCAACATTAAGCTAAGAAGATCACGCAAGATTAAGGTGCAGGATAGACACAGATGATTCTGCATGTTAAGGTACTGTAGCTTATATTTAGTGAAAAGAGGAAAATATCATAGAACTTGCTTGCTTAAGGCATTACTCCTGATTAACATCAAGAAGCAGGTCTAAAATGAAGAAACCAGGCTGGTGTTTTGTTGCTGTAATAATGGCAGACTACCTCACTGTGCATAATGACTATTAAACACATAGACTATGTTCATTTTGCATAATGACTATTATGATTATTACTAAAAGGCTGCAGGGATTCAATACTGATCACTGTGAACAAGTATGGCTGGTCCTTAAATTATTTCACTTACATCTTTTCTGCACAGCTGTAATAATTTCATGCAAGCAACAGCAAGCTCAACGATATTGCAGTCATCATGAATTCTCTTAAAGAGTCAAGCAATGTAGTGTCCAGGCTATTTTCAGTAAATATACAGCATTTTTATCAGCAGTGACAAATGCTAAAGGAAAGAGGAAAATAAGGGTCTGGCATCAGTATTAAGATGGTGCCATTTTTGTCACATTACTGCCAATTAAAATATTTTCTCTTAAATTTTAAGTACTTGCAACATTTTTACATTCTCTTTCAACTGTTCTTTTTATGTTATATCACATCATATTATGTTATTTGTCTCAGTAACATCCTGCAGAGGTGAACTCAACTGTGCAGTTAATCTGAGCTGATACAGACATTAGTTTACTTGGTCCACATGCACAAAAACTGTGCATGTCCTGAAACATCCCTATTTTTCCAACAGTGTTAGACTGATCAAAAAACAAAAAAAACCCCATAATTTTGACACAGCAGCTGAATTTTAAATGCTGCTTTATAGTGTCTTTAATCATCTAATTGTTTTGAGGAATACAAGAAATGTGTGCTGGGTATTGTGTCTTTCTCAATGTTCCTTGTCAATTAGTAAGCTTTGCCATGAGATAGCTCTGCTCTCATTGACTCCACTGGGGGGAAATCCAAACTTATGTGTCTCCTCCACAAATTGTCCCATACAAGTCTTTTCAATGTCTCTTCTCCAGAAATGAATTTTCTCCCACATCCTACATCTTCCAATGTTTGTTCTCCCTTCTTGTACCTCCAATTATGTCCTTTTTGGTGTGGGATGGGAAAGTGAGTTAAGGAGTCTGGTTATTCTAAATTTTAAAAAATGTATTATGAACCAGTTTTATTTTCAATAGCCTAGTCTTGGTTATTCAATCTCCAGTAAAGATATTCTCCCAAGGAATCATATTGAAAAAATAGTTCTGGGCATTCTGTTCCTTCCAGCTGACCTTTGTGTGGCTTATAAGGAGAATTCATATTTTCCTAGGCAGAACTTCTTTCAAAGACATGCTGGAAATGGTGACACCATAAATCTGTGTAAAGCCCAAATGTGCAAGTCTCTGGTGCCTAAAAGTCATCCCAGCATATTCTGATAAATGCTCCCATGGTTTGTTTAGGCAGTTTAAAGTAATGTGTGTATATTAAAAAAAATCACTCCATGTACACCTGGTAAATATGTGATGTATTAACTGTACATAAAAGGCACAGAGGTGAGGGCCAGAGGCTGTGGCTCAAACATTGGTTGAGAATTTTGCTCACAGGTCATAAAAAGAGTAACAAGGAGAGTCTCCCTCTGTTTGAGCTTGCAGGATTCAAGCTATCAATGTACATCCCTTTATAAGCATGTGTACCCCCCCCCAACAGCTTTGGAACAGCTGAGCACTGAACAAAATTGCAGATTTCATGACTCTTCTGTTTATCATTATCTCCAAAGAAATGTATCTTTCTTACTACATAAAACATTCATAGTTTAGAACTTTTTGCTAACACAGGTGCTTAATGTTGAAAACAGGATTGTGGGTTTTTTCAGCTAGAATGATAACGTTTAATAATAATTTAAAATACATACAAAATTCACAGATACACATATATAGTTCCTTTATTCCTTCTGGCTAATTTTTTCCATTACTTATATTACAGGTGTTTGTTTCCTGTATTTTCACATGCTTAATTTGGTACTCCTCTTCTTGATACCACTCTGGTCTTTTCGGTCACTTTCTGCCTTTTTATGCTTTTCTCCACTGCATTTTTGGACCTCTCTAAAACCCAGTCTCTTATGGCATTATCATTTGCTTTCACCATTGTCAACAGGGCATTTTCTTTCAGTACTGTAGGTCATTAAAATTTGCAGCCTTTTTCTAAATTTCCTGCCATACCTTTATTTACTTTCCCCTTAATAATATTATATCAAACTGTTCTTCATTATCTTTTTTAATATAATTCCTGTTAATAAAATCACTTTTTAATTTTAATCAGGCCTTGGTCCACTCATTCCTCTTTCAAAAATTAAAATAAATTAAATAAGTAAAGGTATGACTACTTATTTACAAAATACCTTCCAGGAAAAATTATGAATACCATAAACAAGCATCCTCATCCTAATATTCAGAATCTTCTAAGAGAAATTAATATAATATGTTTATTAAGTGTTTAAACAAATATTCATATGAACCAATATAGTATCATCAAGTGCTGTCATTCTTAGATGCCTGAATTAAACTGGTTATACACCTTACACAGTATGAAAAAAACCACTTTTGAAGAGACACAAAGAATTTGAGAATAGTTACTTGAAATCAAAATTATCAAAATCTAGGTTTTACTGTGATTAATTATTTGGGATTACACTAAGGTCAACTATAAATTCTGACTAAAAGAAGCAATTGGTCTAAGAGTGGAAGGCAGCCACTACTATTTTTACAATGCTCATATAATATTGTGACACTGAGCCCTGCTACAAACGGGAGCTATGTGGCATGAAATTTTCCTAGGAAAGAAAATGCAGCAGTAAACATCATTAGTCAAGCAAGACCTACACGTCATAAGCAATAGGCAAGAGTCCAGGAAGGCCACAAGGTTAAAATGCTTTGTTTGAGTAATTATAGGATTTGAAGGATTAGGCTGAACCAAAGGATTTAAGGACATGGAAGGATTAAAGGGAGAAATAAATAAATTAAATTAAAGAGAATGAAGGTATAGACAGCAGCACAAAAAGTGGTATCACAGTCACTAATTTTTGAAACAAGAATTGTTAAATAAAATAGATGTAATTGCATGCAACATGATTTTGCTCTATTTGTTTGTTAGTCATTTGCTGAGTCTGCAGAGACAAAGATTCTTTCCGAAAGAGCTGTATGTTTCTGAGATTGAAGACATAACAGAAAAAGCATGTATTTGAGGTGAGATGTCTCAGCCAACTTCTTTGTAGCCCAGAATGTATTCCATGGCTTCTATGGAAGTGAAATCCTGGAGTACAAACCATAGGCGAGAGCACAGCCACTACAGCCTGTTACTGAAATCTGAAAATTCTTGCCATACACTCGCAAAAAAGAATTCCAATCTTTACTTTATGCTACCCTAAGTTACAACATTTTACAAAGCCAAGCTTGTTTATTTTAAAAGCCTACTTCCCTCGCAAACTGTTAATAGTGAGAATTAATTCAGGGTTTGTTTCTTGAATGTTGTGGATAAGAAAAATTATTCAAGGCTTCTGATGCCCGAGCACTCCATAGGTCATGATGAATAAAACGAGAAGATAACCATAACAGTAGACATAAAAAGGCTGGGGTGTTTTATGAAACAGTCTCTCACAAATGCAAGGTAATGGCACTTTCAGCAAAGCCGCGCAAAGCGAGCACGGTTTGACAAATCACCTTTGGAAACAGCTCTGAGAAATGACGGGGCCGGGCCGGGCCGGCCAGCGCGGGCGCGCCCCCTGCCGGCCGCCGGCGGGACGGCAGCAGCGGCGGCCCGCCATTGCTGCTGGGCCGGCCCGCCGTGGCTGCTGGACCGGGAGCGCTGTCGCTGCTGGGCCCAGCCCGCCGTGGCTGCTGGGCCGGGAGCGCTGTCGCTGCTGTGCCGGCCCGCCGTGGCTGCTGGACCGGGAGCGCTGTCGCTGCTGTGCCCGGCCCGCCGTGGCTGCTGGACCGGGAGCGCTGTCGCTGCTGGGCCCGGCCCGCCGTGGCTGCTGGGCCGGAGCGCAGCGCCGGCTGCGGCGCCGCCGGGTGCGCCCGCCTGGAACTGCGGGAACTGACAGCGACACGCCTGGCGGCTAACAAAACCAAATCCTGTCAGCAACCCAGCAAATCAGACACTGGATTCTTCAGTACATTTCCTTAAATCGCTTTATTAAGGCCTAGGCGTCCTGTTTCTCGCAGTGATCACCCTAGAAGCCTAGTTTTGCTTCTGGAACATTTGGGCAAAGCCCTAAACTGGTTAGCATTGCTTTATTATTTCCATATTTAAATAAAATAACAACAAATTTTAATATAAGAACTGTTTTTAATATTACAGTATGAGGGCTTTTTTTCTCTCTCAAGTACTATTTAACTTGCATTTCTTGATTCAGACAGAATATTGCTTCAGAAATTCAGACACTAGGCCAGTTCACAGATCCTATAATTACACCTGGCCTTATTTCTAAGATAGGAAATGGGTGCAGCGTCCAGAAGTGCTTTGTTACAAATAATCCCAATATGACACAGGGGTGCATAATTCTTTATTCATTAAATCTGCTAACCTATCTCAGATTGCAAAAACTTTACACGTTAGAATAGACCATCCTTTTCATCCTATTCGATATTGACATCATATGCCAACAAGAAATATTATTGGTGGATATTTGCCTTTTGAATTTCAGCTTTTCTGCATGACAGAAAAATCAAGTTACTCTTCTTACAAGCTGTTGTTATTTTCAGCCAAGATTCATCAGCAGCTTGCTATCTAAAAAACTAGCTTTCTCTAAAGAGAATATTCCCAGTGAAACAGCATCCCCCGACAGCTCATGCTGGCAAATTTTCCCACACTCCTGTCCATGTGCTGAGTCCTGGTCATCAAGTTTCTAGAGGGATTTTTAGTCCAGCTTTGGAGCTGTTTGTGGTGCAATGGTTCTCACGCAGTATGTGAGAATATACAATGAGTATATTCATTGTAAAGCTCTTTACCAGTAGCAGGGGTGGCTACTGATTTCCCTCATATGGGTCACTGACCAGACGCCAGATGGTGGAAATATCCTGTTCTACTAATGTGGCCCAGAGTTGGCAATTCAGAGGTGAAAAGCTTTATCCCATTACCAATTGCCTGAGCCATCCTGTCTCCAACCTGCGGGCTGAAGATTAAACAGCTAATAGTCTTGGAGTAACTACCACCCCCTCAAATATCCCATCCACATCCACTGCACAGCCCAGGCATCTACTGGGCAGATCTTGGAGAAGAGCCATAAATGTCAGTGCATTTTATTGACTTTAGATTCTGCCTAAGGAGGAATGAAAAAGATGCCAGGCTGCTAAAATTACAGCATCAATTCGGATAGTACTACTTATGCAATGTCTGGAAGGAAAAGTTTATTGCAGAAAAAATATCAGGAAAAGTAGAAAATCCAAGTAGTCTGTTTGTGAGAAATGCAGCTGGAAATAAATGGAGTAGGCATCGTAAGAAAAGAAAAAAAAAACATTATGCAAGTCCCTTTTGCAGATTTCAGGAAAAGAATCACATTATTGGCATTAACCTTAGACATTCAGAACACCTTAATCAGCTCAGAAAAGAAGAAGTAGTTTAAGTGAATTTATTCATCCTATCATCCCCATTTTCTTTGCCCTCTGCACAAGTACTTTGCTCTGCTGCACATTTGAGCTTTTAATTTGTACACAATAGATTTCTCTATTGCATCCACAATTGCTATCAAAATTTCTAGTTTACACTATAAATTGCCAGATAAGCTACTTTTACATTTGTGAAGATGACATAAAACATTTAATTTGGAGTTCAAGATAACTGCAAGGGAAACTTACAGAATTTCTGATCTTCTCTATATCCAGGTGGAATCACTGGAATTCTTTAAAAATGTAAATGAATTAAGTACCAGTATAAGTGTGGAAAATATGAGAACACGAGAGGAAGGAGATAGTAGGTTATTTTTAAATGTAAATAAATGTACATTTCTGTGTTAGACTTGGATATATTTGGATCTATATTCTTTCACACCTGCAGAAAAACACGATTCAGATTACACATCATGACCTTATAAAATCCTGTCCCACTATAATTACCATAATTACCAGGACATCTAGTTAAGACTCCTTCACCCATCTGGAAGACTGGACTGTTCAAATCTGTCAAGCCATGTACAAAGAACTCATTTACGGGGAGCCATGGAAGTAACTGTAAAAGAGCTGCACCTGAGAGAGGGGAATGGGCAAGCATAGTTCCTTGCTGCTGTCTTAGCATGCATTCCTCCCTTCATGTTTCATACAGCTTCACTCAGGGCAGTTACAGAAATGTGTGCACTGTGGATATATAAAAGTTCTTGGTCAGCTTTACTCATGATAACCTGCTTAATCCATTTACAATCATGATGTTTCTAACAACTAAAATTACTCCATCTTTTGTCCATAGCCGTCCTGCCACATCACACTTAGTGTCCCAGTAAGTAGTAAAAAGCATTGTTCTAAGGTACACTACACAAACTGGAATCTCTCATGTGTAATTATTTTCCTTGAAATATATAATTAGGTCTGGCAAAAAAAAAAAAAATTAAATATAAAAAGCTCCTCAACTGTTTAATTTAAAAAACAAAAACAAAAACCAAAAACAGAACCAAAAACAAACAAAACCCAAAACCAAACAAAAACCCCCAAAATCAAAAGAAAACAACAAAACAAAAAAAAGAAAAAACATGAAAATGAACATGGAATTGGAAAAGAAAGTTTCAAAAAAAGAGTATTTACAATACCTTGCAGTTAATACAAGAAACTCTGATTTTTTTTCCTTTAATTGGAAAAAGACAGGAGAAAAAAGTAAGTTAAAGGAAAATAGGCTAAGGAATATATTCAGAAAGGGTATAAGAATGTTTATCTAAGGAACTGTTTTTCAAGGTCCGGAAAGGAATTTAAAACTGAAAGTATGCTTATCAAAAACAGAATCAAAGAACAATACATAAAAGAAGTGGGAATTTTAATGGAAATTACTACAGCTGACCCGTAGGATAACCATAATGAACCTGTCAGTATCAGTAGCTAGATGGTCCCTGGTAATTGCTGAGTAGCCAGAGTACAGCTTGTGTACTCTGAAAACACAACTGGGCCCTTGACAGAAATTACATTTTCATTACAAAATTTGACCCCTTTGTGGACTTGCAGAACAGCTTCTTTTCAGAAGAGCTCTTTAATAACGGGGCCAGTAATAAAACTATTATTATGTTTGGCACCTTGACTGGACAAACCAGTTGTGCTGCCATTTAAAGCTAAACATAAGACCACATCACACAAGGAGCACTGCTGCCATTTCTGTTGCTCTCTGGCATCCACATGGAACTTAACTGTATTTAGCTGGCAATAATCTAAAAACCATTTGGTATGTAACTATGTGCTCCTGACAGAGTTCACCAGGAAGGTCTGTTTTGGAAAGCCCAAACATTTCTTTAGTGTACATTATCTGCTAATTGTCCTACTCTCTAAAATAGAATCATCTGTTTCCTTTGAAAAAGTTTCCATCAGCACTCATAACTCAAAGAAAATATTGTTTTAAAAACCCTTAGTGAGCATATGTACCTGGATGGTCAGATGGATAAAACCATGCATATATTAAGCACTATGCACACAGGGCAGAAACTGCAACATCTGCAAAAACGTCGATAAAAGTGACTTTAGGATGATTGAGCAAACAGAATGGCTATCTATCCTGCAGTGGGAGACCATGATTGTTAGGTGAGTGAAATGAAATCACTGAGAGGATCAAATTAGTCTCTTATGTTATTCTCTTGCAGCAAACTACAGGGTAATATTGGTACTAGAAGAAAAAGCAGGACATGAATAAATTTAAACTGGAAGTAAGAATGCATTGCTAATCACCAGGGTGTTTTGGATGAAAAGGAAATGATGATAGTGAAATACTGTTTATTACCTTCCCTTGGCAGCCTTCCATCTGCACCTGAAACTGGGGCTATGTGCTTTCCTTCCTATGGAAAAGTAGTGTCACTCTCTTTGAGGAGCCCATCAATGAAATAAGGATACCAGCAAAGAGTATGGCCTATGTTTGCTCCCACACAAGAGCCAGGACAGAAAGGCCTTACTGGTTATAATTAGCAAAGTTTTCAATACTTTTCCTCATAGTATCTTTCTGGATAAATTGTCCAGCACACAGCTGGATAAACACACCATGTGATGGGTGAGCAACTGGCTCCCAGGTCAGGTGAAGGGGGTGACACCAGACTGGTGACCTGTCACTAGTGTGGTTCTCAAGGCTCCACCCTCATCCCTGTGCTTGTCAACATCATCAATGAGCTGGGCACAGGACTGGAAGTGATACTAAACAAATTTACAGACAGTACAAATCTGGGAGGAGCTGTTGACTCCCTCAAAGGCCTGGGGCCCTACAGAGAGACCTCAACAAATTCAGCAACTCAGCAATCACCAACCACATGAAATTTAACAAGGGAAAGTACTGGATTCTGCACCTGGGATGGGCAACCCTGATGTATGGACAGACTGGGGAACGAGAGGCTGGGAAACACTGACATGGAAAGGAAGCTGGGGGTCCTGGCTGATGGAAAGCTGAATTTGAGTCACCAGTGCCCTGGCAGCCAGGAGGGCCAACCTTGTCCTGGGGTGCATCAGGCACAGCATCGCAGCCAGGCAAGGGAGGGGATTGTCCTCTCTGCTCTGAGCTGGGGCAGCCTCACCTCAAGTGCTGGGGGCAGTTTTGGGCACCACAGTATAAGATGTTGTTAAGCTATTAGAGAGCATTCAAAGTAGGGCAATGAAGATGGTGAAGGGTCTTGAAAGGAGGCCATATGAGGAGTGGCTGAGGTCACTTTTTTCAGCCTGAAGAACACTAAAGGGAGACCTCATTGCAGTCTAGAACTTCCTTGTGAGGGGAATTGGAGGGATCACCAATCTCTTCTCTGTGGTGACCAGTGACAGGACTTCAGAAAATGTCCTGAAGTTGTGTCAGGGGAGACTTAGGTTGGATATTAGGAAAAAGCTTATCATCCAAAGGGTGTTTAAGCACCAGAACTGCACCAGCCTGGGAGAGTGCAGGGCTCTTGGGGACATATTGTGAGTCTTGGGGATGGTGCTATGCAGAGCTGGACTTGGTCTGGTGCTATGCAGGAGTTGGACTTGGTCATCCCTGTGCAGCCCTTCCAAACTCAGCTTATTCTGTGCTTCAGTGATAATGCAGCAGAGCGTGGAGCTACCATGGGTTTCTCAGCCAGTCTGAGCATTGCACACTGCTGACCACGGCTCAGCACTGGCGGCCGGCACACAGGCAGAGAGCGCGGGCTCTGAGCTCCATCACTGGGACCATCCGGCATTCCCGGCTCCCTCCCGGCTGCTCCATCACTGGGATCAGCCGGCATTCCCGGTTCCCTCCCGGCTGCTCCATCACTGGGATCGTCCGACATTCCCGGCTTCCTCCCCGCTGTTCCATCACTGGGATCAGCCGGCATTCCCCGGCTCCCTCCCGGCTGCTCCATCACTGGGATCAGCCGGCATTCCCGGCTCCCTCCCGGCTGCTCCATCACTGGGATCAGCCGGCATTCCTGGCTCCCTCCCGGCTGTTCCATCACTGGGACCATCCGGCATTCCCGGCTCCCTCCCGGCTGTTCCATCACTGGGACCATCCGGCATTCCCGGCTCCCTCCCGGCTGTTCCATCACTGGGATCAGCCGGCATTCCCGGCTCCCTCCCGGCTGTTCCATCACTGGGATCAGCCGGCATTCCCGGCTCCCTCCCGGCTGCTCCATCACTGGGATCAGCCGGCATTCCCGGCTCCCTCCCGGCTGCTCCATCACTGGGATCAGCCGGCATTCCCGGTTCCCTCCCGGCTGCTCCATCACTGGCATCAGCCAACATTCCCGGCTCCCTCCCGGCTGCTCCATCACTGGGATCAGCCGGCATTCCCCGGCTCCCTCCCGGCTGCTCCATCACTGGCATCAGCCGACATTCCCGGCTCCCTCCCGGCTGCTCCATCACTGGGATCAGCCGGCATTCCCCGGCTCCCTCCCGGCTGCTCCATCACTGGCATCAGCCGACATTCCCGGCTCCCTCCCGGCTGCTCCATCACTGGGATCAGCCGGCATTCCCGGTTCCCTCCCGGCTGTTCCATCACTGGGATCAGCCGGCATTCCCGGTTCCCTCCCGGCTGCTCCATCACTGGGATCAGCCGGCATTCCCGGTTCCCTCCCGGCTGCGCAGCCCCGCCCCGAGGCCGCGCGGGCGGGCAGTGACGCAGCAGCGCGCGGCGGGGCGGGGCGGGGCGTGGCGCGAGGCCGCGGCCGGCAGAGGGCGCTGCGGTGCCGCGCGGCGGGCGCGGCGGGGCGTGGCGCGGCGCGCGCGGCCCGGCGTGCACCGCGGCGGCGTTTGAATGGCGCAGGCTCCGGGCGCCGGGCCCCGGCAGTAGCGCTCCCGCCGCTCCTCCCGCCCGGCCCGGCCCCGAACATGAGCAGCGGGTGAGTGGCGCGGGGCCGGCCGCGGGGAGCGCTGCGGGCTCGCGCTCTTCTCCGCCGGGACTGAGCGCGGCTCCGCGGCGTCGCGCCGGGCGGGCGGGCGGCGGGGGCCGCGGGCGGTGCGCGGGCGCGGATCGCTCCGTCCCGCTGGCCGGCGGCCTCGCCCGGCGCCCCGGCCCTCCCGTGTGCGGTGCCCGCCGCCCCCGGAGAGCGGGCTGTGGCACTTGGGTTCCTCTCTAAAATGGTGCCAGCAGGCTCGGCTCGAAGCAAGCGCGTGCGGTGGCGGATACGTGCCAGGAGAGCGGGGCAGGCTCTGGTGCTGCCGAAAGGGAGGAGGACAACAAGCTGGGTGTGAGGCCTGCTGACGGATTTAATTTCTTGGGTGTGACAGATTCCAGGGGGAAGGAGGGGGGGAGAGGGGGAGCCTTAAGTGCTTGAAGATCAGATCCTGCATTAATTACTTCGTTCAAAAGGCTTCAGTTTTTTTTTTTTTCAGCTGGATGATTTGACATGCAGATTTAAAATAAAGACATTTTGAATGGGGAGCTCTTTTAAGGATAGAGAGATTAGGTGGTGATCTTGGAAATCTTTTGTTTCTGTTTTTGTAACATGCTTTGCTTTGGAGCAAGGTTAAGTCCGTTGGCTTAAAAGCAGCTTTCGTCCATCTTTTCTTGGAACATCATTTTTGCTTTTCATGTTCTCCTGTTTTTTTCTTCCTCTTATTCTCTGGCTGTAATCAGGGAACTAATTAAAAATATGAACTTACCCACGTTTAGTAGAATTAAAACGTAACAGAAGGCAGATTTGTGCCTCTTTTGCCTTGCTGATTGGAAAGAATATGTTCTGGAACTAAAATTAGGATTGATTTGAACTCCTAAACTTTGAAACTCAGTATATCATTATATTAAAAATGTTATTTTTAAGGTAGCTTATAGATATGTATTAGAAAGTTAATGGCAGTATGCTGATATGCGTGCATTCTTATGGCCACGTGTGTATATATTCACTTGCCTACTTTTACTGTGTGTTGTTCCTAGGGTAAGACGCTTGACTAAGACTGAAGAAGGTTTTTTAAATGCCATAAATAGACTATGATCAATAATAGAAGTGTATTTGAGGGTGGCATAAAAAGCCATGTGAAAGTTGTGCGACGTGTAATCACAGACTGTCCTGCCAGGTGGGCGTGTAGTGAGTACTTCCTTAGCCTCCACCGAGTTTGGAGCTTGAGGGGTTTGCCAGTATGTCTGAATTCAAAATTCTTGTTGCAGTTTTTTTAAAATTCTTTGGGTTGAGCAGCAAATGGTAAAAGAAATTGCTGTATTTAATTTCATGGATAGTTTCTTAAAGAGCTATGTAAAACATTAATGTGGAAGCTTCAATATTGCGGAAATCTATTTCTTTTATAACACCTTTCAGTTATAAAACTTTTTCAAACTTATTGTCCCCAGAGTGTTCATCAGTGAAAATCAACAGGTAGAAGTGTCTTTTCATTAGTGAAAGATTACTTCAGAAAGGACTTAACTACTGACAACTGCTGTTACTTTATCGCAGCTTAACAAACCTGTCAATGGTGCCTCCAGAAGCAGAAAACTGAGTTCTTGACTTTTTTTTTTGGTAGAAAATGTAAATAAGGTTCAGTTATTAGACTCCCAGGCTATCTCCACAAGGGGAGCTAATGCACACCCGGGTTCCTCCTCACTAAACTTGGATGAACTGTCACATGTGGTTGTTTTTGGAGGTTCATTATGACAGTGGGCCACGTACAAATTCCCTGTGTAAGAGGAAAATGAGCTTAAATCTTAGGTATAAGTTAGTTTACCATAACTAGTTGTTCAAATAGTATTTTAATTTATTGCAGATCTTGAGAAATTCCTGTAGTTTTTATCAACGTAGGAAACTTTAAACTGGAACAAATGGCCTGACAAGTGTAGCACGTTAAAAAACTGTTCTGCTGGCAGATAACACTCTTTATAATGTTGCAGAAAGATTTTGCATTAACATACTCTTTAAAATCTTGAACTCCACTTCCTCTTTTTAAGAAAACTCAATTTTAACAGCTGGTGAACCATCAGTACATCAATTACTAAAAAAGAAATTTGAAAAAGACCAAATTGTTTCATATGCAAAGGATGTGGAAGCCTTCTAAAAGAAAGACAAATGGATTTTGTAACATTTATTGGAGCTAAAATGAAAGGAAGTTATGCCAAGCTTACAAAATCTCTTCTACATCATAAGATAGTGCTAATTTATTTTTGGAAGTAAATTTGAAATAACCATTCTTGGAAGTTATTTGTGACCATTAGCTCTGATAATTGCCAGTGAAATGAGTTGACCATTACTGCTTCCCTGATGCATACCTGTTTGGAATGCTTTCAAAGCATGTGCTCTCCTCCTTGGGATAATGATTAATTAAGTTTTTCATCTGAGTTTAATATTGTCTTCCTTGAACTTGCAGTTGGGTTACTTTGGGGTGGAGGAGAATCACAGGAATATTTACCATGGCTGGTGCACATGGAATGCTGCAGGAAGAAGTAGTTACTGAGAATTTGGACAAGGAATAGGATGGAAGAGTGTGTGTTTTAAAAGGTATTGCTGATGGCTTAAGAGATCTATTTTACATTTTCCTTGCTGCCATGCAAAGTATGCCAGCCTGTGTTCTGTAAGAAAATAATATTATGTTAATATGCACGTAGATTATGTAATGTGCCAAGAAGAGTTTGTCCCTCTCTGGGGGCTGTGCCCAGAACGTGGGACATGGGAGGGAGTGGTGGAGTTGTTAATACTTGCCTTCAACAGATGTGCACTTGGAAGCCTGTTAGTGCTGACTGTCTTTGCCTAATTCTGGTATGGCCTGAAGAGTTTTATTGCATCTGGGAGAGATCAGAGATAGAAAATACCAGTAGAACCATCAAGAAAACTTTACACAGGTGCTGTGGGGACAAACCAGCTTCTTCTCAGGAGACATGGCTGCTATTACTTTAGTCCTTCTGCTTACTGAAGATTGAAGAGAATAAAAGGGGGAGAAGGGAAGATTGTTGTCTGCTATGAGAAATCACCCACGGTATAGGGGAAATGGGTCGAATTGGATTCTGCCATCCTAATGAAATCATACATCTCTGTTCAGATCTGCAGTCTACCTTGTTAGCTTGTAGAATAGTTTAGGATTGTACAGTGGACCAAGGCAGAGCTGAAGGGGCATGCATTCTCTCCTTTGTTTAATTTTAAAAACTTTGTGAAATGAGGGAAATGCATTGGCCTCAATGAGATTGTATAGCAGATTGTCTGATCAAATACAACTAGCTGTGCTCATCACAAGGGAAAAGCCAGAAATTAAAGACATTAAGGTATAGATTGTTTGAATAAGTATCTAATGCCAGTTTAAGAACCCTCTGTATATATCCCAAAATTACAGGGGACTGTAGTGTCTAATGAGCTATCCCTAGATGATATCTGACTGCAAATAGGAAATCAAAGTTGTGAAGAGCCATGTAAAGTGCCTTTCATCCTGTAGCATTCATCTTTTTAATTGCTGGCCAGCCAGCATTTTCCTAGGTGTTACTAAGCCTTTCAAAGCTGGTTTCTTAGGATGTTGACTAAGTTTATTATAGTACTGTTAGGTTTGTGTATACCAGATTCTTCTGCTTGTGTTCTGCTCTGTTTGGACTACATGGCTGTGTATCTGAATTTAATCACTTTTAGTATATTTTTAATGTATTTGCACAGTCTGTACTAGAACCCATATAAAACATTTGGATCCACAACATCCCGTGGCAAGTTCAGGTTGATTATAATTTGCACACAGCTTAACCTTGTTTGTTTTGATCAGATCTTCAGCTATTGTCTTTGACCCTTTTTTTTTTTATATTGGGCAAGAGAGGACACAACCTCTATGCAACTTCTCCAAGCCATTCATTTTGTAGGCCTTTGTCTTATTTCCCCTGATGGCTATAAGTAGTCTCTTCCCCAGACTGAAGAGGCTGATCTAATCGGTTGTTGATTATATGAAAGATATTCCATGTATTTTTAACTTCCTTTGTCTGAGCAGTTTTTCTACTTTACTCAGAAGTTTTTTTTACTTTTTAGGGTTGATTTGGCTTTTTTAAAGAAAGTTAACTAACCCTTCTCTTATTGTATGAAATACAGGCACAAATTAGTTCTGTACACTGTCACAATAGTGTTCTGTTTATTTTTCTATTTATTGATCCACATGGAGTGCTAAACAGTCCAATTGATCTAAGGTAAACTGTCCTATATCCAGATATTGTTGTGGGGGGCAGTTACTAGCTCAGAGACTGATTCCAATAGAAACCCAAAATTTTCTCCTGCCTGCAGATACATAGGCTTTGCTTTATATTGATCTATAAGTATTGCTTTTGCCTATTGTACATCACAGTCCTTCTCCAGTTCTTCAGTTCGCCCTTATCTTCACTGGTATGACTTTGTATTGTCAACAGTCTTCATCCCCTTTTGTGAGGTAATTTATTAATATATTGAACAGCATAAACCAATGCAGGTTTCCCCCAGGGATCTGGAGGTGATTTTCTGCAGTGTGGAAACGGCTTAGGCAGTTTGTGGCTGTTCCTGAGATACTTGTGCATGCAAGAGCTTTCCCTTTTTTTCACTTGGTTGCTTAGTTTCCTCAATATTTAAGTGAGGGACTTGGAAATTCAAATAGACTTTATCATTTAGTTGCCCTTTATCCATGTTGTACTACCTCATATTTTTAATAAATTCCATTAATTTTGCAGAGCAGGACTTCACAGAATCATAATATAATTTGGGTTAGAACAGACCTTAAAGATTTTCTAGTTCCAATTTCCGTGTCGTGGGAAGGAAGGGACACCTTCCACTAGGCCAGACTGCTCAAAGCCCCATCTAACTTGGCCTTGAACACTTCCAGGGACAAGGCATCAACAGCTTCTCTAGGAAATGTGTTCCGGTGCCTCAACACCTTCTCAGTAAAGAATTTTGTCCTAATATAAAATCTAAACCTGCCCTGTTTCAGTCTGAAGCTATTACCCCCTTTGGGCTATCACAAATGCCCTGGTAAAAAGTCCCTCCCCAGCTCTCTGTAGCCCCTTCAGGTACTGGAAGGCTGCAGTGAGGTCGCCCTGGAGCCTTCTCTTCTCCAGGCTATGTTGCCTTAGTGACAGCCAGGCTGAATCTTTCCCATTATATTATTTGTGTCCACTAAGTCTATTTTTGATTACATTGTTTCCTAATTAGTGCAACAGAGATGTCAGTCTGGGTCCTCCTTGAGGCTCTTTAAATATTGACTGTGTTTTCCACATGTGTTTTCTTTAGGTACTTTGTCAGCTCCAAGGGAGCTAAAAACACGGCTGTTTCATTACTGCTTAAATGTTCACTGCTACTTCTGCATAATCTGACACCCTCAACAGATTAAACTATTGAAACCCCTTTAAACTGTTGGACAGTGAAGTCATACACAAGGATTTTGCTTTGCTTCATCAAATGTTCCTTTATATCTGATAATCTCTTGACCTTTTGAATTTCTTTTACCATTCTTTAAGGAAAGATAGTTCTGTTGTTGTTCTGTTTCCGTTGTTCTGTCATTCTGTTTCAACTGGGAGGCTGGGAAACAATATATTCTTATGTCAGATTTGTTAGAGTGTAAAATTCTCTTAATTTTTCTCCTGGACACATGCAACCTTTTGTAAGGAATTTCCTTCCATCCAGAGTCCTCTCTCTCCAGTTCAGGTATTTTGAGATGTTAGATGCACTTTAGAGCCCAGTATTAAAAACAGATAAGCTAATTGAATTTCCTTGGTAAGACATTTCTTTTTAGCCTTCTAATATTTTACACTTCTTTTAAGCAAAAAGTATTCTAGTTAGATAGTGCTGTCATTTATTTTGGTGATCAGATTCTTGTGTACTGCTTAGTGTGAAAGATGAGGGAAGATTGAGATCATTTGTTAAACAAGAAAAAATAAGGAACGGTAAGTGTTAGGCCTGAGGAATTGTAAGCTGATAGTGTGTTATGGGAGTAATCACAAAAATTTTCCTTCAGCAACAGATATTGGGGATTTTTTAGCATCTGATGAGGTGGCTGTGGGTTTTAACTCTGGTGGTTGGAGATTGTCCCCCCTAATATTTTAGTTTATTGCTTTCCCCTCAGTATTATTTTCAAAAAGTGGATAGAAGAAAAAACAGTCAAGACGTTTTCCAAGTCCTCTTCATTACCGACCCGAATAAAAGGATGGATTTGTTTGGATTTTAGTATTGTTCAGTTTTTCTTCAAAAGTCCAGTTGTTCAGCACATGCCTTTGTATTGTGCTCCTTTTAAGCCCATTTTAAGTCCAAATAGGGATTTTAACCCATCTGATAAGCAAAGGAAATGTGTTCGTTTATGTGAGGTTTTTTCCAAAAGTTTAGGGAAAAGTTTATTTACAGACTTGTGTGGAAGAACTAGGAAGTGTGGAGAGCTAACAAAGTGATCACTCCTCATCACTGTTTCATAGTGTGAAAAAATTAAGTTGATAAAGCAGTCTTAAGCCAGACCTGCATCTGGAAAATTATTGGCCACCAGATGTTAAAGATATTGCCCTAAATAATGCTGCCATTTGAAGTTCTTGCTGTAGTCTGAGGCTATGTTCCCTTCTTACAGGGTAAGGGATTTTGTCAGTATATACTCCATTTTTGAGACATCTCAAGTTAAGTTCTATAGTACTGATCCAATTCCAAAGAATACCAGAATATTTGAAGAATTTTTTTTTTTGTCCACTGTACCCTACAAGAGGGATTTGAATGTGCCTGAACATAGCATCTGTCTTGTTTTGGGCCTGCCACCTGCTTTTTTCATTTGATGGCCTTTAGCTACTGCATGGATCTTCATGGCTAATAAGCTGTTTCCCTGGCTTATTCAGTGCTCAGTGTCTTAGTCTTTTAAATGCCAGAGTTCTTAATGTGAGGTAAATCTGCTACATAGAGTAAAAAGGATAGGGCTGCTGCTAAAGATTGAGAGGAAAAATTGGAGCACTCATGTTGAGACCACAGTTGTACCTTTTAGGGGAAAAACAGTAATATTGGAGCAACTGGTTGTCTTTTAAAAGTAGCGTAGGATGTCTTGCTAAAACACTTCAAGAATAGTGTCTCTGTGATGATGTAGTAGTTGAACCTAGTCTCAAGCAATGGATCTTCTGATCACTTAGAAAAGATGCAAAATCATATGTACAGCTGTCTCAGTCTTGGTCTTGATTCTTACAAAAATACTTGCATACTTCAAGACAAAGGACTTTAGGCATAAAATAAAGTTGTGCGTTTTAGTATGAAAAATGGCCAAAGCACTGCTTTGACAGAAATGGAAGGGGAGGGGAGATGTACATTTGCCAATAAACTAAGGGGAGGATCTTTCACTTTTTTTTTTAACCTTTGTTATTTTGATAAAGCTTGCTTTCTTCCTAAAAAACAAGAATCAGTTTTTTAGACACCTTTCGTACTCGGAAACAAATGTGAAACCAATTATTTTTCTCTAAGTGGCAGATTAAATTCAGTGGGAGGAAAGAGTTTCATAAATTGCCCTATTCTTCTTGTTTGTATGGCACCCCTCAGTGCAGGTGTAGAAACTGGTTTGAAAACAAAATCTCTCCCTTGGTTTCTTGTGATTTTTATTTTGTTTCCTCTTTCTTGAAAGCTAAATAGGGATTTTGAAATTCTCAAAGTGTTAATAATAAGGCCTCCGGCACTAAAGGATGATGTCTTGGGTTATATCTAGGATGGAAGATCTTGGAAATAGTTGAATTCTAGTGTTGCTAGCTGTATTTGAAGAAATCTGACAGAATGTTTTAGAAAATACAACTAAATATCTTTCCCTTGAGAACAGGGATTTGAGAGATTATGGCATCTGAAGCTCACAATGTTAAAAACCAGAAAGTTTTGCTTATTGAAGGTCATCCCATTGATCTCCCAAGAAAAAGAATCTCTTCTTCCACTAAAAAGATCATGAAGGAGGTAAGCTGTTTGTGTTGTTTGTTGGGTTGTTTTATGTCCTCTGAGAAAATTGATGATTTAAACAAGTTTATAGTTCTGAGCAGTCTAAATCTAGAAGCACAGCACTACTAAACATTTGATATTTAGATGTTCAATAGAACTTTGAATTGTTTCTGTAGCAGTTATATTATGAAAACTGTGTAATAGATACAGGCAGCAGCTGCACAGATCAGTGCATTGTACCATCCATATGAGCAGTGGGTACTGATTGATACAGTCTTACTCATGTGTGCTTTTCTGCAATCTAGCCAAAAAATGTTTCAATACAGGAATTCTGTCATGAAAAAGTTCTTTCTTGCCAAGAGAGCTACATGGCACAAGTGAGAGGTGGAGTAGGTGAAACCCATTCATTGAAATAGGTCGTTGTATAATTATACAGCTTCACTTAGCACGTTGGTAGCACGTAGGTATTCACTAGGTTCTTGCTACTCAAAAGTAATTTTTGAAACTTCTTACCTGTGATACTGACTGAAGAATAAGACAGTGAAGTACAGAGGAAGCACTGGAGAGGCAAACTTACTGTAAGACCTCTTCAAACAGTGGTGAAGATATCAATATCCTCTGTTTATTAAAATTTTCTATTAAAACTAACATTTTGTGACCAGTGTTACCAAAAAAAGATCATAACATTCTCTTGCTGATGGCACAGTTTAAATGTTACCATTAATGCTAAGTAGTATAGATGGGAGTGTTTGACCCTTTATAGTAATACAGCTTTTTTTCTCTTATTTCCTTTCTCCCAGGGTAAGAAATCTCCAAAACAGCTGGCTTCATACACAAACAGGTAGGAGGGCTGTGCTATGTGATATCTGAGTTTAAAGTGTGACAGAGGTAGGGAGAAAATCACAGTTGAAATTGATTACAATACCAAAGCAAACACAAATGGATGATGGGTCTTGATTTTAAAGACAGTTCTTTGTTCTTGTGTTTTCTTCCATAACAGCGAGTCTCTGCATTACTAAAAACAGAAGAATATTGGTGGCATGACTTCTAATATCCCTAGTGTCATTAGGATATGTATTGGGGGAAAAATGTTTTCAACAACCTGAAATCTGACTGCTGAATTCATAATTATATATATATATAAACATAATAATGCAATTCATTTGGTTTGGATCAACCTTCACTAAAATAGTGCTTTATTATTACAGAGTAACGGTTGGAAAAACGGTGGCCAGTCCCCTCTCTCTTTTCAAAGTGGTATATTGTAAAAGGAAAGTTCATTGTTATACTCCAAAGCCTTGTTACAGAAGGAAACTGTGCCCTAAATCTAGGGGCCGTGACATGGCAAATAAAGAAAATGAACTGGCTTGTGCAGGGAATCTGCCAGCAAAACTTCACAACAGTCGGACACACTTGCTGAATTCTAGCGACTCTGGATCGTCTCAAACAGAAGGCCCTTCATCCAAATACAGTGCATTTTTTTCTGAGGTAGGTAGAGTTTGAAGAAACTCCTGTTTAAAACAGTGTTTGTTGTAATTAGCTGTGAAAGTTTCTTTCTTTAGATTAATTTCCTTCAATTCCGCAAATAGCAGGTCTTGTGATTTACAGTTTGTCCATTTAGGGTGATGCAGTTGTCAATAGTAATAGTCCTGCCACTTTTCTTCATATTTGTGTCAGGTCAGAAGCTCAGATCTGCCAGACTTGACTGGGTTAAAATTGTGCCAGCACCAAAGGAGAATGTTGTTTTGACCTGTGTAGGTTTCATGAACTGGCAGGACAGTGTCCACGTGTGTGTTTATAGAAGTGTAAAAATGTTAGTATATCAATGAGAATAAACTGGTGAGGTAGATTAGGACAATTTTCAATAGCAGTATCAACTTTGTGCAAAACTAACTTAAGTGTTTGTATGAGCTTTATTTCTTGTTGGTTGAGGAAACCTAGACGATGCTTGTAGGGCTTCTGAAACTGTCTAAAAGGTCAGATATTTAAATTAAATGGATTTTGTTACAGTGAAGGCCATTTAAGGCCCTTAATGTTGAAGTTTGCATTTCTGTCACAATAGATTTTTGTTACTCCTTGGGGCTTACATGTGTTTAAGGTGAGGCATGGCAGGGAAGGCAAGATCAGAAACTGTCACCCACTATGCTGCTGTCTTGTCACAGTGCTGTAAATGTGTGCTCCTGTGAGGGAGAGCCCTGAGAAGCCGCTGGGCTGAAGGTGCAAGTCTGCAGCACTTCTGCAGTGTTTAATTTGGTGGTTGCAAGAAAAGAGCAGAATAACTACAATAAAGAGGCTGCAGAAAGATGGGTAAAGAAATGAAGATGGGAAGATTGATTTTCTGAGAAGCTAAGGAGCAGATCACTGGCCTCTGGTCACAAATGACTGTTTAACTGGTTTGAGAGATGTGTGTGGCTCTACAGTGTTCATTCCAATCCAAGGTCTAATTAATTAAAATGCCTGAACTTCATTCAGAGAACAGGCTTTTTCAGAAATGAACCATTTCTGTTGGAGTTTGGAATAATAGATGCAATTACTTGTGTCTAAATTGTATCAAAATTAATAATCATCTAAGCAAAAAGTTCTCAGAGTTGGTGAGAATTATAGGTTGATGCACATGAATGCTCATTTTAATTATTTGATACCTGTCTTAGGTGGTAAAGAGGTACAAACCTTATTCTTGCAGCTTTCGTGTAAAGTAGGTGATGTTTTTGTGACCCCCAAGGGAAATATGGGTTTAAATCTATTCTTAGATAAATTTCTAAAACAGACTCATCAACATACAGGTAGAATATAACAGATTATATTTGAGTAGCTTATTGTTTTATCACTGGCTACTTAACTTGTGGCAACTTTTTATATTTTTAAAAACATGCAGGTTTCTCAGGACCATGAAACTATGGCTCAAGTTCTTTTCAGCAGGAATCTGAGACTGAATGTAGCTTTAACCTTTTGGAGAAGGAGAAGTATAAGTGAACTGGTAGCCTACTTAGTGAGGTAAAATAAGTCTCTTCTTTTATATCCTTAAAATGACAGCAATCTCAAATATACCACAGTATTTGTAGCAGTTTTGTAAATGTTGTGACTTAGTTACACTGTTTAAATCATAGTGGAAGCAAATCCTTCTACTACTAGTAGTAGGATCTACAAGTAACACTTCTGATTTTATTCTTAATGTTTCTAGGATACAGGATCTTGGAGTAGTAGTAGACTGCCTTCCTGTGCTTACGAACAGGTACAAACAGAAAAAAGTGGGGAATTAGGACTTGCTTATGACCACACTGAAGTTCAAACACTTCTGAAACATCTTGTTTTTAAGTTTACAGGAAGAAAAACCATATGTTTCAGTTGGCTGCTGTGTAGATCTTTTGCCTTTAGTGAAATCTCTGCTTAAAAGCAAATACGAAGAGTAAGTATCAGCTTGGGATGCTTTTGAAAACATTATTACTTCCTGGCTGTGCAGAGCCCTGGAAATCAATGGTTTTTAATCCTCTGACTCTTGTTCCCTCTGCCCCTTCTCCCAGCTCTGCCTTTCTCAGGAAATGAGAAAGGTTCGGACGAAGCCTTGCATTCCAGAGCTTTCTCCTCTAACAAAACAGCAGTGCATAAATTCTTTTCTGCAATGTTAGGCACTTGGGGGAGAGGACTGGCTTTGACCTTATGCAGATTTATTTATCCTAAATATTAAAAAAAGGTTAGCACTGAGGTTTTAGTATGCTTTATAACATGTAATCAAGGCAGAGTTTTCTTGTACTTTTTCAACAAGAACTTCAGGCTACCACTTAGAAATTGCAAGTGTAAACAAGAATTTAAATTTACCAATTTGTCTAGATTCTTTCCTTCCAGAATAGAAAATGTGTTGCTTTCTAAATTGCTTACAAAGTTATCTCAATTCTTTATTTATCTGGCTTGTAGATAATCTTCAGGGAGAGGGAAATGCATAATGTGTAAAATGTGTTGTTACAGATACGTGATAGTGGGTTTAAACTGGCTTCAGGCTGTCATTAAAAGATGGTGGTCAGAGCTATCTGCACATACAGAAAAGGCAGAAGATGGGTGAGTCTAGTGTTGGGAAATACTTAAATGTGTTTCTGTAGTCGATTTCATCTCAATGTGTTCTAATTTTGATCAGTAGGAGCACATCTTGCCTACAAAAGGCACACTTATAATTATAAAGTTAAAGCTTAAAAGAATTTTAAGGATAGTTAAGTTACTGGTTTTGTTTTTCTTTTTTTTTTTTTTTTTGTTACTGTTTTAATACCTGTAGGACATAGTCATATCAGGGATTATACAAATGCTGTAGAAGTTGAATCAAAATTTTTCAGATCTTGTGGCAATATCTATTGTATAGGCTAAGTCTATATGCAGTATTAATAATTCATTTTAATAAAAGAGACTACTGAAATATACTGCCTGGGTTATAAAGTGATGTTCATTCTCTTTCAGAAACATTCATATTTTAAAACAACAGTTAAGTGTTTTGTGGGAACAGGAGAATCACCTTACTCTGGTTCCAGGATATACTGGTAATATAGCTAAGGTAAGTTCTGGTTCCAGTTCTGGTTGTGTTCAGGTATAAATGTGATTGTATCATTTATGGTATTCCTCCTTTTTTACTTATGCTAAACTGTGGTTGGACAGAAACACTTTTACTTTAGTTACTGCTAATGCTCAAGTGTATTGCATGGTTTTTACAGAAATCTGGAGTTGTTTCCCTATGATAGTTCTGTGAATTATAATTATGCTTAAGCATCTCCTTAATAACAAAGTATCTATAGTAATGAGCCTTGAATGATATTAAAAAGGGCTCAGTTGAGTAGGTAGACTGTGGAAGGGACAGATGTTTTCTCTTAGATCTGTTGTAGCCATTGTTGTAAGTGTAATGGAGAATCTTAGCCTGGGAACATCACTGGCATTTGCACATCAGGTGGCAGGAGCAAGTGTCAACATACTAAATTCTAAAGCTTAATGCTGACCTAATGCTTAGAAAACGGTGAGTTTCTGGTGGGCAGCAGAGCCTGTCGGAGATGTATCCCTGCTTGCATTTTTCAGTAGGTTGTGGTGTCAGTTACATAATGAGGGTGTCTGGTAGATCCATATTTTTCTGTTTGTGCTCATCTCTATATACATGGCTTTCTGAGATTGGGCACCAAAAGTTATACTAGATAGAAACATCTCCAGGTGGAGGGACCTGGTGAAGGTGGACAGTGAGAAAGGAGTTACAGCAAACAGTTGGTTGTGTGCAAGATTTGAGTGAACTTGAAAAGAACTTAAAAATTGCATCTTTTACTAACATCTGAAGGAGTTTTGGTGAATCTATATTTCTATGTTACAGAATTGATCACTTTGATGTGTCAAACAAGTAAACTCTTTCCTTTTTTTCTGGGACTGCTGTGCACCTGTGACTTCAGTTTTGATGTCCCTGCAAGGATAATTACAAAATTCTTGCAGCATTTCACTCAACAGGGATGCAGAAGAACTGAGTTCCAACTCTGTCAAACTCCCAACTTGGTTGAGCTATGAGAGCATGTTATGTAGACTGCCTAGTTCTTTTGCTGGATCAGAATAGCAGCTATAGGTAGTGTCAGTTTGTTTCTCTAGAGTTCAGGTTCCCTTTATGTTCATTTGCTGTCTTAATGTATCAGGATAGATTGTGACCAAAGTCACCTGAGCAAGTCAGAGCAAAAGTAGTACAAGAATGTTGGAGGGGTTGGGTGAAGGAATGTCATACATAACATGTTGTAACTATGTGATCATATGATGATGATGATCTTTCCTGCTCATGCAGGGAGCAGAGGAATAACAGATGAAATTGATAGCTTTGAAAACTAATCCTACTCTTCTGGCAGGCTTTTTAGTACATGAAGAAATGTCATTGAAAACATTAATTGAAAGTAATCATGAAGATAACTGGTTCTGAAATTTGGGCAAATATAATTATTCGTGTGTTATGGTCCTGAAGTTGCCCTGCTTCAGACATAGAGTTGATGTTGGAGCTATAAGTAAAGTGACAAACACTTTCTCCTTTTTTTCTTCTAGGATGTAAATGCTTATTTATTGCAGCTACACTGACATGATGGGGAAACAGTGTGCTTATGTGGTGAAACAGTCCCCTAAAGTATCCCTGAAATATGTGCTGAAAGCCTTTTGAGAAATACTGGCAGAAGAGAACTGAACTGTCAAGCTGTTTAATGAAACCACTAACAAAACTCTAACAATCTACTTCACATTGAAGTGGAAAAATGTCTAGTAGGAGCAACTTTTACTTCAATGAGGTGAAAGTGCACTATGAAAACTGTATGCCTTTGCTGCATTTGGGATTCGCTCAGTTACTAGGTATTCCTTTAAATGCTACTGTACCTTACAACATCATCCATAAAAGAAGATGAACTATACTTTCATGAAGACAAGACAGCAGAACCAGTTATAAGGAACCAACAAAAACAATCAGCATTAAGAGCTTTTAAATGTCTCTTTCACAAGAGAACTCCAAAATGCACAACTATCTTCCAATTGCATAAAAAAATACAAAAAACTTTGGGCTATTCAGTTATTTCTATGTTTTAATCAAATTATTAAAGACAATTTTTGTTTGCACTATTGAGAAACTATACAGCAAAGATGCCTTAATTACTAGTGTTTCAAAAAGCCAATGTATTAAGATGCAAATAGCTATTATGTTCAGATTGTGATGGAAAACTACAAAAATCAGGGTTTCACATTGTGTAGTTAATGAAACATTGCACATATACAAAGATTCATGTATGAAAAATATTATAAATACCTGAAGTTAAGCTTGGGTAAACAGTTATTGCAAATGTCAGCAGAATGGTGAATTTATGTCTTAACAAATGTTTTTATATTGTATGTGGATTTCTAACACAGTAATCTTGTTCTGTATCATTCAAACTACATGCAAATAAGTAAATATATTAAATATATCTACTGTTTTTTCTTTTCAAGTTAAAAAAAAATCAATTTCTAGAATAATCTCTTCCACAGTACTTTTTATCATAGATATTTATGTCTCTTGTTTGAAATGTTTACAGCCAGGTGAGGCCATGTTATTCAAATCACACCCTTTTTATACTACCTCCTTTAAGAAACTGACAAAGAACTTTTGCAAAATTGATCAAGTTCTAACCTGATCAATGATGGCAATGTCATACCAACAACAGCATTGAGGATACAGCTATGAACTTTTACTGTCATATTGATATGCTCTTCTATTTTAGTTTAAAAGCTATATCTTAATAGCTCTGAGGGAGTCTTAATCTTAGGCTTGCTGTTGCCTTTTTTAATTTTGTGATTAGGAAGTACGCTTTTTCAATTAAAACTTACAAAGTACCAGCTCTTCACTTAAAAGTATACATGCACAGCATGTATGACCAAATAGACTACTTCCTTAAAAATAAGTACTTGCAAGGGTTGTTTTCATACCTAGCATTAAGCATGTGCACTTTTATTGACATGCAGGAGAAAAGTCTTTTGATAGCCACAAGTGGTTTTTGCTTTACGGATTAATTAATTTTAAACTCCTGTAGTGGTCAATAAGTTCAGGCCTCCTGTTGCTTAGTATTGTATTAGTTTATGTATCATTGTTGCTGACTTCTGAAGGCCAGCTAGAAATCTGTTATGAGAACTTGGTGCTTTTAGTTGTTTGACTGTTCTGTAAACCACCAAAGGTTTTGCATTTCCTAGGGCAGTCAGTTACAAAGAGTTTCTGGGGCATCCCAAAACTGCAAACTTTGTGGGGCAATTTGGAGACATACACATAGCCAGTTTTTTTGCTTGAATTGTTATGCATCATTAGAGATATTTCATGCTAAAAAAGTTTTGAGATAGGACTTTTCAAATGTTCTTACTATCAATTAAAAATCTAAAGGAACTACAGTATGACAACATTTTTGTATTACTTTACTGTTCCATTGAACACTTAAGTGTAAAAGTCACCAAGTCTAGTTTCATCATTTGGGTGGCAATTGCTGAAACTCTTAGATTACTCCTCAAGGAGATTACTGTTTATGGAAACTCAGATTTATTTTTTTTAATAGACAAAGTAACTCATGGTCATTTATTTCTGATAATACAAGACAGAATAGTTGTAATTGATTAAAGGGATACTCTATGTTTAAAAATCTAGCTTGAATGTAGATTTAGATACGTAGGCTTATAATGAATTCTGTATGTGGCCATAGAGGTAACAAATCCTGACTGTGGAAGTGCTTTTGTTTTAGAGGCAAGGTAAGATTGATTTGAGGATCATTACTGAGGAATAGCTAATAAAATAATCCATTCTTTTTAACTGCCAAAAGTTGTATTTTGACAGCATCAATAATACAGTATTAAACATTGTCATTAGTATCTGTGCCTTATTTTAAATGAATTTTTTACTGTTTTCAGGCAGCTACTAGACTGTAAGAACCGGGTTCAGGTGTCTGTATTATGAAATTATTTTTTCCATTGTGTTCTTTATTCATTGAAACTATTCACGCTAATATTCAGGCTCAGCTTCTTGTATTCTCTTTAGCTCTCAAATGGTGGCTAGGAATCAGTTTTACTGTTACAGAATGTATATGTATAGTATCTGGTCAAAGTCAGAATGACAGCTGTGTAACACCACTAAATTCATATAGTTGTCTCAGTGAATCTAAGAATTAAGTTTATGAGCTATCCCATGCATAAATTACAATCTTTGTGATACTTTCTAAAAATGCTATTTCTAGGATGTGTCAGAAGATCCAGACAGAATTAATCCTTTTCCTGTGTGTTCCTGTGATGCAGAAGCACGTATGTACTTGAGGATGAAGGATGCTTCCACAAAGCTGTTCTTCATATTTTACCCCTTGATGTGAAACTGATGTCTTTGAAAAACAATTGTCTTTTGCCTCAGTGTTCCCTGAAAGTACTTGAGGCTGTTTTGCTGAAGGAGTACTTTTAAGTGTGACCCAGGATTTGCCCATCCTCTAAACTGAAATTGAAGAATCCTTCTGGCAAACTGTCTCTTTCTTCAGGGCTGAAAAAAAAGTCTAGTATTTGTAAATGGAAGTGGCCAAGTTGAGGTATTGCTGATAGCTTGCTGAAGAGTGGAAAAAGCTATGCCATTAATTAGCTGGGTATGAAGAAGTTAGCATGTCTTAATGATTATGTATGTCTCTGTTTTGAAGGAACTATACCTATTTCTCAGGAAAGAGTCCTCTACTCTTGTATCACACAGGTACTGCAGTTCTACACTCGTTAATAATGCTTACAGATTGTTGCTGGTATTAAAAAAAAATAGCAGCCTTCCAAGAGCTTACCCTCCACAGTGAGATATAAATAATTTTTTTTCCCTCCTGTCGGTTGCTTTATCAGAGGCTGTAATTTTAACACTTGAGGTGCAGGAGGGATGGGAGAGTAGGAAAGGACAAAGTACACATGCCCTGTGCTGAGTGACATCAGCCCCATTGCATTATAAAACAGGCTGTATTTTCATTTTCTGGCATCTGAAGTAGGCAAGTTTGGCGTTAAACATCTTTATGCATTTAGCATTGAAGAGATAAAGGTTTTGAAGATGGATGCTACAGTGCTAATTTGTGATTTTTTTGAGTTTTTTTTCTTGAAAGAGTGGACATTGTTAGTGTGGAAACTTGAAATAGCAAGTGGTTGCTTTTGCCAGTTCATCTTGCCAGATCTTCCAGTTCTACAGAAGACTGAATGTCTGTCTTCATGTGGAGATTTGCAGCTATTTTTGTGCCTAGTTTTCTGGTGCAAAGTGAAACCGGTGGTTCATAGTCAACTATTTCAGAATACAAAACCATGCAAATTATGGTATTGGTGTGAAGTTATTCCAGCTTTGCACAATGCAAATGCTAAAGTTCATGAAAGCAGTCGATTCTGTTGAGAGGAGTTTTATATTGAGCTGATGTTGCATTAGTGAAGGAAAAAAATGAAGCAGTTTTTAATAGCCTTGGTAAAAGCCAGACAGTGTAGTCTAATTTTTGCATTCAGTCTGCCATCCTACACACAGTAATCATTGTAGGCTACAGATAAAGATTCACAGAGAAAATAGATTGAGCATGCTTGTGTTGTTAGTGCTTATGTTAGCCTTCCTTAAACAATTAATGTTTATTCTATGAGTTAAATAACTTGTTTTATGTCTTGGAATGAAACTAAATGCAACTGTTTTTCTCCCCCTTTCCATGTATATTCTTTAGGACTTAATGATGTTATTTATTGCTCATCTACTTTAAATATACTAAGAGTGTGTCTTGTTAGAAGTGAGGAGGGGAAGATGAGAATTCTAGACAAAACACAGGGCTAGCTATTTAACATGATTCAGTTTGAAGCAACTGTGAAGAATTTCCATCTTTAAACTTTTCACGCAAATTTTGTTAATACCTATGAATTGAAGTGTGCACTCACAGCTCTAAGTTTGACTTTGAACTTGGTTGGAAAAAATAAAGTGCTTTCATTCTAAATAACTGTAGCTGCAGTATTGTTTCTGTTCTTGTTTTTTGCATTGAGTACTAAGCTGGACTCAGATACTAACCTGCCATAAGGGAGGCAGGAGGTGTAGCACTGTCCCTTAAAGGGATAAAATGGAAATATCCACCTAGTCTTCAACTATTGCAGATCTAGAATATTTTTGTTTCTGTACTGACAGGAGTTTTGTAGTAAATCTGTATAGATTGTGGCTTCTGATCATTGCTGTAAAATGAGATCTGTTTTCAGCTTTAATGTGTTCCATAGTGGTTGTGATTCATAGGGATCAGTGCTTCAATTCAGGCAGTCGTTACTTTGAGTGCCTGTAGTGTAGATGAGCAACTGAATGTTGGGGTATCAAACATCTGTTCTTTGCTGTAACAAACACACGTTTATCTTTCCCACCTTTTTATTTTCCCCTTATTCTTTCATTTAAGTGCTTAGAACCATTTGAATCCCTTTTGGAAAAGTGATAGATGCCAAAATGTGATCAAATGCTTTACAAACATGCTTCTGACTTCTTTTAATACCATTCTGTGAATAACAGTTTCCTGTGGATTTGGGAAGGAGGCTGTTTTCTGTATGTATAGGCTTGAAATAAACAGAACTAGTGGACTTTACTGTAATTGTATTCTTGATACTTCCTTTTTTACATAAGCACTATGTATATTGTGAAACAATTAACCCAAATCTAAATATCAAGATAAAGTTACATTCCAAAACTGCCTGCTCTTACAGGTATAGGTGTTGAAGTACATATGCACCCTAGTATCATACTTTAAAGTGACCTGTAGACAGTATAAAATAGCTCTTGTAATTTATTATGTCTCTTTGTCAAATTGAATCTATTGAACTTTCAAAAAGCCCAAATTATGTTTGGATCTTGCAGTTTCCACTTCTACTCATTTCAGATATTCTATGGATTTAAGGACTTAGTGCACTAAGTATTCCACCTTCAGAGAAATAGCTAATCTTTTTGTCCTTTGTGATAACAGGCTTTCATTACATCTCTTCTGCATGAGACAAACTTCTGCAAGAGTTAAAAAGTTTTTAGGAGGGTTTCAGAGGAGAGTTGCCACATACAAGAAAGCATGTTTGGTTCTAGATGGGGAATAGCACAAATACAGGCAGCCGTTAGGATAGTGCACATTTCATTATTATTGTCTTTTCTCATGTGAATCAGCTGTCTTGTTATCTACTTAGTCTAGATAAAAGTGTCATGATGGATTATTTGGGAGTTTAAGTCTTAGTAGCTCTTGGCTGTAAGGAGCTAAAACTGCTCTTTCCATTCTGATGAAATTGCTACAATGAATGCGGAAAGGAGCTATTTGTTGTGTGTTTGGCTTGGAGAGCAGAAATCTCTTCTATGTCTGCTGATAGTACTTTGTCTTGAAGCATAAAGGTATAAGCATTTATGTCTGTCTGCTTAAAATTTTAGTTATTAAAATAACAAGTTTGACTGAACAGGAAGAAAAAACAACCTTGCTGCATTAGTTAATTTCTGAATGACTCTGTCAGCTCATATTCCAGCTGCAGGAAGCAGTAAATTTACAAAAATGCAGTTAACCATCATGGTACAAGTAGTGATAAAACTTGATTTTCAACATTGTTAGGTTATTACTACTGAAGCAGTAAAGCAGGACTGAAGAAATAGGTGTCAAATTTTGTTCTGAACCTTGTGTTTTAGCAAGTCTGAAAAGCTTGACTTCTTAATCAGCCAAAATGAGTGGTGATTGATGGGAGTGTTAATTCTGTGCCAGCAGCAAGCATTAGCATAAGAATAAGCAGAGTAGCTGGTTGTAAAATGAACCCTGCCCACCAGAGCAACTGTCTCTTTTTGGGTTTTTTTGTTGTTTTTGGCTTTTTTTTTTAAAAGATGTTACAGTTCAGGTGCTTTTGGCTAAAGAGAGTAGATAGGGAGTTTTCTAAATCTGTTAGTTGGACGATGGGGTAATGCTGCAAGAGGTACCTCTGGAAATACTGTCCTGTGAGTGGTGGCATCAGTAACTGTTACAGAGGGCTTGAACACAGGCACATTCTAATCAGGACTGGCCAATGTGTGCTGTCCTGGGTGTCAGTGTAGGGAATTGCATAAAACTGGGGAAGGAGAAGTATTTAAGATGCAGTACAAAAACTCCCATTACCTCAAAAGGGTGCCTGTGATTGTGGGGAGATTGGGGCATGATGATAAGTGGAAGCCTTTCCAGTCCTGTGTGCCTAATCGAAGCAGTGAGGCACTTCACAAAGGAAGGCTGGAGACCTGATGCTCACAGAGCAGTCATCTTTCCTCACAGTTTCTGCTTTTCCACCCTTCTGACATGTTGGGGCACATCTGCTTGGCTGAATTTCCAGCTTCACATCCTTGTCACTTACCCAAGTGAGAATAAAATGCCTTCATATTTGGCACACCTCATTTCCCAAGTGATGTCTTGTCCCTCAGGTCTTCCAGGTTCTCACTGCACAACAACTTTAGTGCCATTGAACTGTGAAAACTCAGAGGGTTAGGCTTATGCCCTACACACAGCAACTGTGGAGGCCACTGTGATATTGAAAGTGAAGCTGTATTAAGAGGGTTTGTGTGTGTATAAATGTTTTTTAAACATGAATGGCCTACCAATATTCTACTGGCTAATAAAAATGCCTACAGTTCTGAACCTTTGCAAATGGCAGGTTGGTGACTGGTTAGGGAGAAATCCTGCTGCTTAGTGGTGAGTGGTTAGTTGGTTTGGGTTGGAGATTTTTTCCTATTCACCCATCTTGCCACCCCCTCTGAGTGCAGGTTTTTAAATTTCCTGGTGCTAATTTGAATTTTCATTTTTACAAGCTTATGTGTTTCATGGTTTTCTGACCACACAAAATAATCAGGATGTTGGATAGAGTGAGGATGTGTTATGTTCACAAAATGTTCTGTAAGCATGTTTGCATTCATTTCTGTGCAGAAGTATCATTTTTCCCTTTCCTCTGCACTCCAATACATATATGTTTCTAGTGGTGGCGTGTCCTTTAACATCTCCAAAGGGGTCTTTCCACCACCTCACAGTTCTTGATTCAAAAAGCAGATTAGTTGCTTACCAGATGAACAGAGAAGTTTGCTACTAAAGCTAAAAACCAGAAAGTGGGGGAGGACGACACAATATGACCCAACAAAAACCACCAAACCACAAACAGCAATTCAAAACTCAAGCAAAAAATCAGAATTCACTGGTCTCTAGCAGAAAGTAGTGCTGCAGCCAAATGACAACAAATGCTGCCCTCCATTTTTCATTAAAAAGAGGACTTAAGAATGCCTTTCTGAGCAAGGAGTCTCTGACACTACAAATTGTTTGGGATTTTTAGGGTTAGTGTACTGTGATATAGTTGACTTTCTAAGTGAATATTTGGTTTGTGACCTCAGCCACCTTACTCTGAAGGGTTGTAAATAAGAGGAGAACGCCCTTGGAGCTTTTCTTCACAACTGGCAGCTTGCTAACTTCTGCTTTTACCGTAGGGACTAGCGAGGCGTATTTCAGCATTTCTGTTTGCAAGATTTGGCATACACACTTCTGATGCTGCTTTCTTACTTGATAGTTCTCTCTGAGCTCTGGAAAATGAGCATTTAGCCTCTGGTCATTCCTTTAAGTTTAGTTTGGTTTAAACAGTTCTGATGTCAACGATTCTGCTTATCTGAAAGGAACTGTAAGACCTCTCTTCCTTTGTAAACTCACCAAATCTAAATCTTGATTGTAATAGGCTTCTGTATTGAGAAATCATTAATTTACAGATCTTAGTATCCTTATTAATACTTTTTCTTTCTGACAGAATTGATTTGTCTGTGGTTCCTTTTTGGTATTTACTTGCATATAAGATATTTACTCTTACTAAGATATTTTTCCTACCTTATAGAGCAGTTTCTACCCATTAGCCCTAAGGTATGTCTCCAAAATACTGCTGTCCATGTGTTTCTGGTTTAGCATAATTGTCTCATTTTCCAGGCATTTATATGAGGTTGTCTTTTGGCTAGGAAATGCATCCAGAACTTGAACTGATTTTAAGAGTCCAAAATACTATCTTCACTGGTGTTTAGGAGCAGTACAGTTTTTGATGAAAATATCATTTGTGCTGGCTTTGCAGCAACATAATTTAATTTTATGGTCTCAACAATGAGAGACTCAAGTGAGAGGAAGAACTGATTTGAGTCAGATTGCTCCAGCAAGCCTTACCTTTTGTTCCCACATCTAGTGGTGAAATAAAAGGAAGATAAGCAGCAGTTACTGATTTAAGGATGGGTTGAGCCCAGCCTCAGTCACAGCTACTGTCTCATATGTATGGCTGCTTCTCCTCATGGCACTGCCAGCAGTCAGCTCTGCAGAGCTGTGGCATGTCTGGGGCAGCTGCAGCACTGCTGCTCCCTGGTCTGCTTTGTAAGCTTCAGACACAACATCACCTCTGCTAAGAGACCCTTACCTTTTGGTGAACCCTTTGTTCTTTCTTTGTTTCTTTCCTAGCTGAACTACCCTGAGAAGATGTTCCAAACTCTCATCTAAAGTTGTGTTAATAATATTCAGTTATAAAAGAACCTGGTTTTCTTTCCTATGTGTGCCTGTTCTAGGTTAAGATGTGACTGTGTGCTTTGCATGCAAGGAGAATCTTCTAATTTTAACTGCACAAGCTCAGACTTTCTAATCTCCCTATGTTCTGTGTGCCACAGAGACTGTCCAGCCAGGTACTGGGCTGTGTAAAAGCCTGCAGTGGGACTTGCTGGTGGCTCACCTGAGCTCAAGCTCTCTGTGGCCTTGCTGAAGAATGCTCCGCTTCTAGGCAGCAACACTGCAGCCTTTAAGAGGTCCAGTTGCTTTTTCATTGAGCTCACACTATTTCATGGACAAAGAGGCATCACATAAAATAACATTATCACTTTCAGAGATGAGCAGAGTGGTGGGTTGATTTAGATTGTTTCTTTTCTAGACAGCTATTACCTGGGACCTCAGTGCAATGTATACTTTTGTGAAGAGTTTATGCATTGTTTCTTCCCTTCTCTGTCCCACCCACCTGTCCCCACAACTTCTGCATGGAAACAAAGCAGTCCTGGAAATTACTTGAATTTGTTTCTGCCTCCTAATATTTGGACATGTCAGTATATAAAAACATACCTTTGCACTTGCAAGAAGTAATTCTAAACTACACAGCAGAATCTCTGTCACCTGGAATAAACGCCAGTTTTAAGATGCTTTCCTGAATTCTTCAGGCTTGCAGGAGACAGGAAAAGTTGTAAATTAAACCCTGCAACAGTCTTTCAGTACATCATAGTTACTTTTTTTGCCTAAAATAAGAATCTAAAAGCAAAGCACAGTTAAATTCAGGACTTTGGCTATCTGTGGCAAAGCTTCCACTTCCAGTGAGCCCTGGATTTTGCCAGCCATTATACAGAGCTTCCCAGAGGAGCCTGCTGTCAAATATAGTTACAGTACATTTACAAATAATGAAAACAAGTAGCTAGAGGGAAGAAAAGGCATTGCAAGGTCACTTCTGCTGTTATTTTCTTCCAAAAATGTATGAGAAATAGAAAAAATGAGCCATTTTTATTTAGCTCAAAAAATGGAGAAAAGAAACATAGGCTTCCAAACCCATGAATCATATGGCAAGTACAAAACTTCATGCTGCAATTGGAAAGACTTTTTATGATAATGCTAGTATTATAAATCTAAAAATTATTTCATTTAACCCCACAGGGCTTATTTGAGAATTGGCAAATTCTGCATCAGGCTAACTTATTAAAGTTTAAAAAATAGGTATTAATAAAATATAGATGGAACCACTGTACTCCCATAGGACTCTTACCTCTACTCTGAGGCTGACATAGATACATTTGAGTCAAACAGGAACTACTACTTATTACAAAGCTGTTAATCATGTAGCTTTAATGAAGCTGTTTAGCACACTGAATAACAATGTAACAGCGCATAGAAAATGAGCTTGTTTGCCATTGATTAATGATAGATAATGGGTGCAGTTCCCCACACTGGGACATTTGAGCAGTTTTCTGTCATGTACAAACTCAAGTTCATTAAGGCGTGCCTTTACTTGCACAGTCTGATTCAGCATAAAAACCCACACAAACAGGAATGCACTTTAAAGATAAAAACAAGATTCATATTTAGCTTACTGAAAGTGTAATGGAGGTGTAATGAACCTCCAAATTATTTCATTCAGATAAACAAGACAAAGATTGAAGGACAGAAGAACAAAAGTTGCTTATTTCAACAATACCTTGAAAAGAGTTGCAAGAGAATTACAGGTCAATACATTGAAAGAAGACAGTAGGAAAAAGTTACCAACAGTTATTCTTCTAAGTGTTGAATTTCAAAGAAGTAGCAACCTGGTAAACTTGTTTAGGTACAAGCTGTGTGCATGTAGGGTTATGTATCTCAAATGCCATCTTTGTACAGAAAAGGTGTGTACAAATGAACTTAAAACCAAGGAGAGTTACAGTTCTCAGCTTCTCAACAATGGAACAATGGACAGATTTTGTTTAAAATAAAAAGGTTTCTACAGGTACTGCTGAAGATTCACTTCAATTCAGAGCCACTGTAATTTTCTCTGTAAATGAGAAAAGGAGTTTAAGACCCAGCTTTGTTCCTTTTACTCTTTTACTTTGTCAAATATTGCGAGCTCACAGGTTTTACTACTTTTCGTATTTAGTTTGAGTCTAGGCTTGCTAATAGTACACACTGTAATAGCTTTTGTAACATTTTTAATACACCAAAGAAAATGTTTATCATCAGAAATTGCTACTCCAATTCCACTTGCATTGTTATACTTTTAAATTCCACTATTGTGTAAAATAAAGCTCCCCTAACCCCCTCCCCCGAAAAAAAAAAAATTAAGGAACAGTAAGCTTTGAAATGGTGCAAATCAATCTTTAGTGGGCTTTTTCATTCACCTCCTTGAAAACCAGCAGCAACCTTCTGATAGGCCAGAAATAGTTTAACTTCCAGACAGGAAGAGGATCTCTGCTGCTTTTGGCCTTTCTTTCTTCAGCTCCTCCTAGCACAGAAGTAACTGTAGTATAATTTAGGAAACTGCTTAATGCTGTCTGAATTACTGCAGCCCTTCACATGTCAGATGCAGGATTTCCCAGACTCTCTGCAGGGCAGACAACTTCTAGACCTGCTCTGTGAGCGTGTCACATGCTTGGTTCCTGAACAAGCTTCTCTCTGGTAGAACATCCTATGAAAGTGCTTGCTGCTTCCTTGTGTTGCTCTGACCTCCTGTCAGATGTGAGCCAATTCTACACAGCATGTCAGCTTCTTGAGCCTGAAGTACAAAGAGAAGAATGTCATTTTGTGGTGGTCTGTTACTAACACTGCAGTAAAGCAAAAGCAAGCTGTGGTATGCCATTCTGTGGAGGGGGTGAGGATAATGCTGTATTATGTGGAGGCCACCTTGTGGCATTGTGGAAGTAAAACCCAGACAGAGAGAAACAACAGCACTTAGACTGCAGACCAAGAAATAAGGATCCTAAACTGCTTATATTTTTAGAACCCAAACATCAGTGTGATGTGTCATTCTAGCCTCATGTGAGTGATTACAGGTGCTGTTCATACAAGTAAGAACACAGGAATCTGAGGACGTGTGTAGCACCATTCTGTGGGTCATAGCTTCTTACCTAGTCAGCTTAATGAATGCTGCAATTATTAAACCTTCTGCTTGCAAGGTTAATGCACAATTGCTGCTTAACAGAGATGTAAGGACAAATTTTTACAGAGAACAGGAGCAGATGAGACGTGCAAAGTTCTTTGAAACTGACTTCCAGGTTACCATCACATTGCATATTTGTTCTGCTTGGATGAGGGAGTCTGGAAATTTTTACAGCAGGAAAATTATGCTCCTTTTCCTGTATTTAAACTATTAATTAAATTTCCTCCACTGAAGAATGAATTTGAATTTAGTAAAGATGAGTTCCGCTGCAACCAGACAAAACTGGCCAACATCTTGCAATTTCGATGTCAGCATTTGCTATCTCCTAGGATTAGTGTGCCAAAATAGAGTATCCTGTTCATGGTTTTGGACATACATTATAAGAACATTAAAACAGTTCATTCCTGAAAAAAAAAAAAGTCCTGAAGAAGTTTATCTGGTCACTTTAAGGTGAAAGCAACCAAGGGAGTAGGGGAATGTTATCTCTCTGAGACAGGAAACTCCTCAATCGTACATGCTGACTCCATGCTGAGGAGCTGGACATGTTGGAGATGCAGGAATTATTCTGACAACTGCAGAGTTTGCAGGGGATTAAGAGATTTTTCTGCCCCAACATAGAATCATTTAGGTTGCCAAAGACATCTTAGGTCATCGAGTCCAATCAGTAACCTGACACTGCCAAGTCCACCACTAAACCTGTCCCTAAGCATCACATCTCCCTGTCATTTAAATACTTCCAGGAATGGGGACTTCACCACTTCCCTGAGCAGCCTGTTCGCATGCTTGGCAATGCTTGTGATTAAGAATTTTTCCTAATGTCCTCTTTAAACCTCCCCTGGTGCAATTTGAGGTCATTTCCTCCTGTCACTTTGCTTGGTTGACAAAGCGGATCACCACATTGCTGCAACTTCTTTTCAGGTAGTTTTAGAGAAGAATAAGGTCTCCCCTGAGCCTCCTTTTCTCCAGGCTAAAAAAACCCCAGCTTCCTCAGCTGCTTCTTGTGAGACTTGTGTTCCACACCTTTCATCAGCTTCATTGCTGTTCTTTGAATGGGCAATCTGTTTGAAGCAGACTGGAATTCTGGAGCAACTGAAGATGGCCCGTGCACTTTCTGCCCCAAGTCAGAGACCCTCTCAGGGCATGTTACATTCAAAGGAACAAGAAGACTGTTGCTGAACTCAGGCTGTAATCCTGACTTTTCTCTCCGTGTTACCATTTCTAGTGTAGCACAGTAAATTGCCAGTAGATGGCACACCACAATAATTTTTTTTAAATGGTGCTGAAAGAAATATGCAGCACAATTTTTGTAAGTTTTGTGTTTAATCATAGTAAAGCTCCTTGGGTAGGAGAGAGCTCAGGTAATGAGTTACCTGGCTGTGGCCTTTCACAGTACCTTTAGGCTGAACTCTTCCATCTGTCTTCAGTTTGTGCATTCTCATAAATCTGCTCACTTGGCTGGGCATTTTGATTTCTTCTCACCTCTAATTAGTTTACCAGAAACCAAATAGGATGTAGCTATGAGTATTCCAATGCACTTGCAGCTCTTATTTATTCTTTGTGTCAGCAAGGATTATATCTCTGCTTCCACTGAACATCTGTGAACCAGCATTACTCATCTGCTGTGTTGAGTGTTGTTATCTGTGTGTCTATATTGGGGGACTGACTCAAAGATTAGGGTGAGATTAGAGGCAGATGGCTGAAGGTGCTCCCTACTTGTCTGGTCAAAGTCAACACCTCTGCACATTCAGCCTGAGTCATGCACAAAAGAGATTTTGGACTGCTGCTGTTTGTGGTCCAAGATCTGTCTGGTGTATTACAATAAACCAGTGCCAGTGATAAATCACCTTCATTCTCCAAAGCAAATATTTAAGTACTAGCCAAGGTACTATCACCTTTGTGGAAAGAGAAGCTTTCGGAGCAATTACACCGAAATGTTCCAAGATGAATTAAATGCTTTACTAATGGTGACCTGTAAGCAAAAGACACATAGCAAGTTTTGCTAGAATTCTGACTGTGAAGAGGATCCATCAAAAATAAGTTCTGCTACATTTTTTGCAAACCCCTTTTATCCTTAGGAGATTAAAAAACTCTCCTACTCCTTAAGAGTATCCAACAGTATTCCAAACCACTTCTTTGTAAACAGCTGTGATGATCTTGGATTCTGATGGATTTAATAGGTTTCCTCTGCTTTTTCAGTCTGTATGTGAAACTAAAGGTGACAAGAATGTGGAGACAGATTTCAGTGTTACCAGTGTGATGGCATTGCATTAATGTAGGCCTTCTCTTTGTTCTGTTAGGGACTGTCAGCTGTCACCCATCTGGCTGACAGCTCTGCACTGTTAGTGACAGCTGGTGGAAGCAACTCAGACAAAACCGAAAATTTGCTTGTGAGTAGGGTGGAACTTTTAAGAAACTTGCAGTTTTCTATGTTGTTGCAACTCAATGAGTGAATTCATCAATGAAGAGACAGCTACAAAATATGGAGGTCATTCTTGACTGCATTTTCATGTTCTTAGAATTGTTTGGTTGTTTCCATTGACTGAACTGTTACTTGGAAGTTTTATCTGTCTTTTGATGAGAGATCCACTTGAAATCAAGATGCAGAAACAACTCTGCTAATAGTAAAATTCCTTCTAGAATAAAAACAGCATCTCCCAGCTGATGTACTAATTATTCTGATAAATATATACCTTGATGTTTTTATGTCTTTGTTTCCATTTGTACTACTGTTTCCTGTTGTACTGGGATTTGTTCTTTTTACTTAGCAGACAAACACCCACAGCACAACATAACTGCCAAAACAGCATTGTGCAATCCACTCAAGCTCCTGTTGAAGCTAGTCTTACCCAGAAAAAGGCAGTAATCAACCACATTAATTTTTTTATCAGTTGCATACACTTAAAACTATGGTAACTGATATATCTGTATGAAAGAGAACTTTTAATATGTAAAGAGGTTACATGGTGGGAAGACAAGGGACTACTAACCTAGCACTGAAAAGTGTGCATGCCAGTGCAGCTATTGGATATGGCAAGATGCTGTTTAATTAACTTCTCAATTTTTAACAGGATGACATATAGAGGGAGAAGCTTCTTGGATTAGATTATGAAAGAACAATTTTTCTTTGGGCTCTCCAAGGATTTAAACCAAGAAACTGTGTTATGTAGGTTATGAAAACAACTTATTAGGATGAGGAAATCTTAAAACTGGAGGGCATGGTCATTCATATTGTGATCTGACAGTGTCCTAATACAGTTCCTTGAGGATATTTTTTTAAAAGGCACATTTTTACACTAACTGCATGATACATCACTGTGATGTCTGTCTGTAGTGTTGTAGTGAGTCTTGTCAGTAGCTTTAACATAAATGCTTTTGCTTTGTAGTTCTGTGGGTGAGTATTTCTAACACTATTCAGTTCTGGCATTCTTGGGTTCCCACCTGGAAAATCCTGCTGGAGTTTTAGGTGTTTGTGAGCTTATGTGACAGAAGAACCTCATAGACCATTCATTTTCCTGATTTTTCCAAAGAGACAGCTCAAAGATACCAATAGACAAATAATTCACAACATCCCACTGACATAGGATGACATATGCTTTTTAAATGATTCAGTATTTTTATTATCAGATGATGACCAGGTTCATTGTGTTTAATGACAGTGTTTTCCACAGGTTCGGTAATTAACTCTGACATAAATCAGAGGGGTAGAAGGAAGTGTAGCCACAACGTGGCAGTGAATACATATGACATAACAGGACGTGCTTTGTGAAGGGAAATTGGGGCAGGGAAGGTATTACAGCCCTTGTGGGTTCTCCCCTCAGTCTGTGCCTGCCTGCTAAGTAACAAATTTTCACTCTATTGTAGCTAACCAAACAAACTGCATTGCTATAATTATCATTATCATTGCTATAATTATCATTTTAAAGATGATGCTTTAGGCCAATTTTAATCTTTTGTAAGATTTTTTTTTGTTCCTTTTTCCCCCCTAGAAAATGTTTATTAATCTTTTCATGATAACTATTAAGATTTCAAACCACAATGCCTTAAATGCATCCATTACCAAGAAAGCTACGCCTACTTCTTACACATTCTTTTTCTGTAGGTCCCCATTTCGGTCATTGCACCCTTTAAGTGCCGAGTTATGCTTTGCCTGCCCTCACACGCCGAAGCCGCGGCAGCCGTCCCGCCTCTCTCGCCTCTCCCCCCTGCCCGTGCCGGGAGCGGTGGGGGCCCGCGCATGCGCACGGCTCACTGCGCGCCGGCCGCGAGGCGGGGCCATCGCGGCGCAGGCGCGGCGCGGGCGGCGCGCGGCGATGGCGGCGCGGGGCGGGAGCCTGTGCCTGGCGCTGCTCTGGCTCTCGGCGGCGCCGCTGCCCCGCGGAGCCCGCGGGTCGGAGCCCCTCGGGCCGGCGGAGCCGTCGGGCGGCGCGGGCCCCGGGGAGCGGTTTAAGATCGAGGGCCGGGCCGTGGTGCCCGGGGTGAAGCCGCAGGACTGGATCGCGGGGGCCCGGGTGCTGGTGGACGGGGAGGAGCACGTCGGCTTCCTGAAGTGAGCGGCGGGCGGGGCGGGGGCTCGGGCGGGCCTGCCCGGGCGGGAGCCGGCGTCTCCCGGGGCCGTGGGGCTCGCTCGCAGTCCGGTCCGGCCCGGCCTTGAGATGGCGGGCGGCGGGGGCGGCTCCTGCAGGGCTCGGCCGTGTCCCGTGCAGCACGGCCGCGGGACTGTGGAGCCGCAGAATCCCGAGCTGAGCTGCGGGCGGAGCTGTGAACGCTGGGCCCCGGCCTTGTGATGGGCTGGGCACGGCCAGCCTTGCAGTGCCGTAGAGTTTGGCCTCAGCCTCCGGCCGGCGTATCCGGACTGATGGCTCAGGTTGCTGCCCAAAAACTCAGGACCGGAGTTTTAATTCAAACAAACAAACGAAAAAACAACAGCCGAAACAGAAACCCCAAACGCGTTTGCGCTGTCTGGACGACCGTGTTTCTTCTCAGCTTCTGTTGTAAATTCTGCCACTTCGTTTTTAAGAAACTCACCTTGGCAAAGAATTTGCCCGATGTGGACGTGTTTGGTCATGTTAGAAGTTACAGTTGTAGTTCTGTGTTGAGTACCCGTGAAAAACTTAAACTGTGCTGGTGAAAGCTAATTTAAGGGACGTGGCTTTATTCTTTTACAAATCATGCAAATGTAGCTGGAAGCTGTAAAGAATCATTATTTTATTCAGACTCGGATGGTGCTGGATATATTCAGATAAGCAAGCGATCTAGAGAATTAAGATACAGAAAATATCCTCAGAATTAAGAACTGAACTACTGTAATTTCAAGAGTAGAAGTAAATTCTAAATTTCATTCTTTGTGATTTTCAGTACAGTATAATACATTGCTTTTAAAATATGTATGAAAATGAGATTACATGGAATTAAGATTTACCCTCATAAATATTCGTAATTTTTAATTAATCCCTCTGCAATAGGAGTTAAACTTAACTTTGACTTTGGGTCCTATCAACAGGGTAACACAACAGATTCTACTCTGCAGATCTTGTAGAGTCCTGGCACTGTAGCACCTGCTAAGCCACTACAAACAAATTATGAGAGGCTGACATCATATCTGGGAGCTGATGTAATAACTGCTGTCAGGTTGACAAATTTCTGAATGCTTAATTGAATGCTTAAGAAACTTTAAGAAATAAAAAGAAAAACATCCTTAAAACAGTTGCAATATGAGATGGCGTAAGCATTGTTAGGGATTCAAATGATCACATAAAGGTGGTAGGTCCTTAAGTGTTTTGCATTCTAGAGAGAGATGTGGTGTAAGGACATAATGACAAATTCTTTGAGAATTCACTTTTAAGAGGGCTCATTTATTTGTTTTACTGCTGCATGTTTCTAATGTGTTAGGGTTTATTACATTTTTTTCCCTTTTAACAAATTTTTGTCTTAACTTTGCATCTTACTTTTAAGAAAGAGATCTTTGATGTTGCTCTTAACAGGGTAGTGAACACTAGGGTTTTCTTACTGGAAACTTCTGGAAACACATAGGAGGAAAACTTCTGTACCTTTAAGGCAACTAGTGTTGAAGCTTCCAAGTAACCTTTTACTAATACTTTCATTGAATATTCGAGTTTCATATTTTAAAATAAAAGCCACCTGTCTAAAAATCCCTTCTGTGTATGTGTTCAGAGCTCTTAGTTTCCTTATTACTGTGATTGAGCTTTCCAGCGTGGGCTGGTCCTAAAGGGAGCAATTAGAATTAAAAACCTCTATTTCGCAACAAAGGTACAAATTGCTATTTTTGCATTGCAAATCGTCCCTAGCACCAACCCACACTATGTAGGTTGGCATTCTGGGGGCTTGCTTTCAGCAGAAGCACTAAAGCAAAGTAAGCTTCATTGTATGTATTTCAGAAGGAGAAAGGAAGGTGTAAATTACTTCTGCTGTCACTTGAATACATGAAATATAATTTATTTCAGATCTTATTTGGGCTGGTAAATTATTCCTCCAGCAAGACAATACCTTGAGGCTACAACAGAATCTTTAACCTAGCAGGGAATTTCTGCTCCTGTAGCAGTGCACATTGATAAATTAAAGGGCTTGATATTGTGAGTGCTGACTAGTTTAAGTTTTCCTTTTGGTCATTGTGGTTATTTTAAGATTTGTAATATAAAATGACACAGCTTCTTTAAAAACCAAAAACAGCAGAGCACTCTGTTTTATATTCTGGAGCATACTGAAATGTTGTGGAACTCACTTGTTTTTTTCAGGACAGATGGAAGTTTTGTGGTTCATGATGTACCTTCAGGATCTTATGTAGTGGAAGTTATATCCCCTGCTCATAAATTTGAGCCTGTTCGAGTTGACATAACTTCAAAAGGCAAAATGAGGTGAGCCTTTCCTGATTTGCCTCTGTATTGGTGAGTTCTGTGTGCCTGACAGCACAGTACAGAAATTCACGGAAGCAGCGCTGTAGGTCTGATGCTCCATCTCAGACTGGATGCATCAGCTTCTTTTAACATCACTTCTAGAAGCACATTTCTCAAATTCCAGAGTCTGATATCGTTCTTCCTATTTATGGCCTGAAATAAGAGAAAAGAGACTTTAAAAGTCCATCTACTTACTTGCTTTTATTATTTTTTATGCAGCTATCCTGAAATAAAATTTAGGCATAAACTAGTTAACTGCTTTATTATTTTTCAATACTTTTTTTTTTTTTTTTACTTCTTCCCTTTTCCATTTTTTTAGTAAGTGTACTGTCAGGACTTGTCACAGCAAAATTTTTAAATATTTCCGTTGCACCCCCATAGCACACTTGTTACAGATACTAGTTAATACTAGCAGTTGACAGTTTCCATAATTTCTAAAGGATTGTTGGTTTGTTTTTTATGTTGTAACCAAACCACTCTTGACTGTAACTGTAGACTAGTCTCTAATATAGAAAAATCTATTTATTAAGGTGATTTTCATTTAAATTAAAATGGTCATCATAATTTCTCTTTATTCAAGCACACACCAAGCATCTTAACTTTTAGGAATACAATCATCAGGGTAAATACTTCTGCAGTATATTTAGGGGAGGTTAAAAATTGAAATCTCACAGAGAACAGTGCAAATAGTCTGTTTATAATAATAATTAATATAATATGATAATATTATTATAATACATAATTATAGTTATAATATAATAATGTTTGAGCTTATAATAAGCTCAAAACAGATTGTTTGAGCTTAGGTTTTTCCAAACTTTATTGAATTTTTATTTTTATATTTTGTTAGTATCTTATTTGCAATAATTAATATGTAACAATTAAAAAGATATAGATAAAATATTGGGTATAACCTCACCCTTAGCACCATTTGTGTATCTAAGGACTAGTAAGGTAACGAATTTGATGTTGAGTAAATTGCTGGGGTACATCTGCAAAGGAAAGTAGGAGGAGACTTGGCATCTCTACCAGTCCAACAGATAGAGACTATAATGAGGAGTGCAGCTGGGGAGTCAGAGATGCATGAAAAGCAGTGATACTTGGAGAAAATGTCAGGGCTTTTCTATGGGATGTGCTGCCTTAAAAACTTAGGTTAATAACTAGAAAGAGGAAACAGCATGTGGATGACAGATGTGTTTGATAAGATCTACTTGAAAATCTCAAGTTTTGAAGAAAAGACATAGTCATAAGATAGGAGGGAATTCTATAGATACAGATTCTATAGACATTCTATAGATGAGTATTTGGTGTAAAATTCACAAGGAATAAATTATTTATGGACAGAAGTCATCCCTGGAGTTGCACAAAGTGGATAAATATTTATAAATCATGAAAAATGGGTCAAGAATGACAAAGATGTTAGTACTGAGTAAGTATCTGAATATTAGGCCCCGGTGAAGAATACTAGTGATGAGCTATGGAAAAACCTCCTGAAGTAATAAAGACTGAGGTTCAGTATTGATAAATGCAGAGTAATGCACTTGTGGAAAAGCTATTAACTTTGCGAGTAGATGATGTTCTGAGCAAACTGGTTAAACTACACTGTTCAAAGCTGGACCCTAAACAGCATAGTATGTCTTACTTTTACAAGGTAACAAAAAATGGTTTGCTTTTGATTCCATCAAATATGCTGCTGAGAGAAGTTAGCTTTTCAAAAGTGCAGCCTAGCTGACACTGCATAGCAGATGGTTTTGTTTGTAGTCTTTTATTAAAACTTGTTTGGATTTTTTTAAATCTTCTTTATGATTTGCCAAAGATTCTATGTTTTATATTTTCAATTATTTGCATTTTGCCTAATAGAGCAAGATATGTGAATTACATCAAACCCTCTGAAGTTGTCAGGCTGCCATACCCACTCCAGATGAAATCTTCTGGACCACCTTCATACTTTATAAAGAGAGAATCTTGGGGATGGACAGATTTCCTCATGAACCCTATGGTATGTACAGGCAACACACAAATATTACAAGTATGCTAAGGATCCAAATACAGCTATTTGTCAATATACTAAGACTAAAAACAATTGAGGAAAATGTGCATTTTTCCTTTGCTTTTCTGAGAGGATTGTTTTATTGGATTTTACTTCCTTACAAATGGGAAGTTATTCTCTGACATCTCCTCCCTTATATAGCACTGTTTATGTATGTCCTCTGAAAACAGCCCGTAGTCTCTTCCTTTAACAATGTGATGCTGGTCTAGTAGTGCAGAGATCAACATGTTGCAAAATTCTAATTACAGCAGGTGTAAGAGAGAACAAGCATTTGCCTTATATGTCCAACTTTGAAAACTGTTGTTTAAAGCACAATGCTCCCATGTCAGGTTTCATTCCTGACAAATGTTACTTACTCTGGCTTACTGTTTCAGAATGCAGTAGTTCTAGAGTTTGGCTGTTTAGTAGAGCTTCATTTTAATTTAGTAGGTCCTAAAAGTGTTTAGAGCAACAACTAAGCTGAAGAGGTATTTCCTGTTTTCTCTGTAGGTGATGATGATGGTTCTTCCATTACTGATATTTGTGCTTTTGCCTAAAGTTGTCAACACCAGTGATCCTGATATGAGGCGGGTAAGTACATTCAAATGATGCATGTGGGGAGACAAAAGATAATGAGATTTCAGGGCATAGAAAAGTAATAAAAACAGAACTGTAGTTTTAAGGAAAGCTTAATGGGCATCATTTATTCAGCTAACAGTGTTGCTGTTATAGCAATGAGTCATTTAATAAGTGTCAAGTGTGTTGAGAGGGGTGTGATGTGGGGTTCTCTTGTGCTTCAGTTGACTGCACTGTTAAATCCAGATGCCGCACTAGTGTATATGATACAGAGTCTTAATACAGTCATTAAATTATCTGATTTATTGTCCTTTCATCATGCAAAATGCTGAATTGCAGAAGGCTAGGACAAAATGGAGATTCAAGGTGTTTGCTAAATCTTTTATTTTTACAAGTATTATTTGTCTGTCGTGGGTGGCTGCTTTTGAAGGCTCGGTTAACTAAAAACTTTTTCTCTAAATGACCACTGTCTTCAGTAGTACTTTATAGGTGTCTGAGTAATTTTTTTTAAATAAGTGATACCTTTAAAAAACCTATCAGAGTTGTATAATACTCTTTTGGCTACAATTTTGATTAAAAAAACAGATAAAAGATATACTAGGTATTCATGGCATGTTCTTCAAACCAAGCTGAACTCTGGAAGTCTAATTTTAAAAAAAGAAAATCACATATTACTTACTTTTTTCACTGATTTGACACTGCTTAGAGACCGGCTGTTCTTTTGATGGTAAAGCCATCAAAACTTCTGATGATTTAGTTCTTATCAGATAACTGATATGACTTCTTAATGAGAAATATTTAAGTTGGAAGAATTTTGCTTATAATTTAACTTACCTTTAAAGAGTAAGAAAAAGTTGTTTTTAAGAACTAAATTGTAATGACATTCTCTAGATGACCATGTATTAAATTGTTAAGTGTATGGAGGTTCTATGACATTTTTCAAATTAACTTGTTTTTTCTTTCTGGAATCAGCACAGTACTAGTTTGTGTATATATATATATATAAATATATAAAAATCCTTTTTTTCCTGAAGGAATGAAAACTCAGCTGCAGTACTCTAGTAGCTTGGTGTCAGAAAGTAGGGCAATAAAAATATCTAATTCCTTCAAACAGCATCAAAAATTTGTTAATGTGCTATAAATAATACTGATTTGAAAAACAAAAGTGTGACATCTGTGAGAACACATATCTGAATATCTAAGCAATAGCCTAAATTTTAATATGGAGAAAAGTAGTGCTGAAAATAAATATTATCTATATTTTTCAGATTTTTTATATCAGATGATTGCCCTGTAAGACTGCTTAAGACATGGTTACCATTTTCCATGCGTTGCTGCCTTTTAGTTTTGGAGTTTTATGTTTCGGTGTGTAGCTGGGTGGTTTTGGCTGTGGTTGCATAAAACGATGTAGCAATATGTATCCTGGAGGACTACAAAAAGTAAAACAGTATTTGGGAAAATTTGTTATCTTTCTCATACAGTCTTTATACAGCCAGAATTGTTAAAAGCTATTAAGATTATCTGATCTTTTCATGCAGGAAATGGAGCAGTCAATGAACATGCTGAATTCCAACCATGAGCTCCCAGATGTGTCTGAATTCATGACAAGACTTTTCTCTTCAAAATCTTCCAGCAAGTCTGGTGGTAGCAGCAGTAAAGCAGGGAAAAGTAGTTCTGGGAAAAGGAGGTAGTTAAATCTTCCTCCTAAGTCTGAGTTTGCACAGCTATTTGTTATCATATTGATGTCATGTTTATTTGTCTTGAAAGATCAAAAAGCCACTGCTGTAAACTTTAACCTGGCACAACATACATTATGCTACAAGAGTGGTTTGTAGCTATTTTTTAGATTGTATAAGCTGTTTTGTACTTGACAGTAAGCAAAGATGACATGGCTTCAATACTGTATCTGTATAAAGTTATTGATGATACTGAATTAACTATATTGTTCTGTAGAGAATTCAAATAAATTATACAATGTGCTTCACAGTAATAAATGTCTTAAGGCAATGTATAAAAAATTTCAAAGATAATAGAAGTGGAGTTCCATTTTAAGATATCTTTAATGTTTTACACTTGTTAAGTTCTGAAATGAAAAAATCATTCTTTCAAAATGGAGTTGTGAGTTTACTGGGTAAGTAATTTGCTGTATCAGCGTGTCACATGTTACACATAAAATCATTTCATTTTATGCTGTTTGCTGCCTGTACAGTTTACAGAATCAAGGCAAGGTTGGAAGGGACCATAGTGGGTTCTCTGGTCTGATCTCCCAGTCAGGGTATTCCTAGAGCACATGGCACAAGATTGCATCCAGATGTTTCTTGGATATCTTCAGTGAGGGAGACTCCACAACCTCTGTGGGCATTCTTTAGTTCAAAGATTTTCCTCTATGTATTGCCCAGTTTTACTGTGATCTACTTTCTGCTAAAAACTCTTTGGGAGGAAAGAAAGCAAAGTATCTTGCATGACGAATTCATTTAAGCTGTCAAGATCTTGAATCTTTCTTTTCTAAATTACATGTATCACTTCTGCAACACTGAGGCTTCTTACTGTTTCTATGTGTGCTGTGCTTTCAGCTTACCAGTGGAAGGATTTGAGGCCAAATACAGAATTTTAAATGCAGTTCAAATTAACTAATTTTAAAATGAAAGAAAAGAACTTAAGGTGTTGTAGGAAGCTAAATTCTGCTCATCTTACAAATGACATTCCAAAGTATATGGCTCTCGAGGAATGCTAAGTCACTGGCAGAACTTTGTTCCTCAAGCATGCCTATATATTTCTTATGCAGTATGTTTTCAAGCTACCCAGAGAAAAATTGAAAAAACTGATTGTTTTTTACTAGTTGAACATTTGCATGTTAAAATGACAGCAATACTTGCCAAACCCTATTAGTAACAGTCCTTTTTTTTTTTTTCATCATAAACGCTGTTCTTTACAGTTGGTAACTTCTTAGGTAACAGGGTCAGTGCAGCAGAGGTAATGTATATCTGCTTCCAGAAATGGTATTTGACGTCCACTTACAATACAGCTGAAGCAGAATCAATTATAGTGCATGTATTTGTTCTGCCTTACACAGAAGAGGACTACAAATTTTCTTAGAACACATATTTAGAAGTTATGCTGGGAAACATAAAAGTTGCAAAAGACTAAATACTCATTGATAAGATTAAGTCACTTTTGAGGTGTTGGAGAAGAGATAACCCAGTGTTTTCTGTGGACAATGAAAGATTTCACTCTGCAAAGTAAACTGCACATTTTTGCTCTCTTTTTGTTTTGCTTGAATGGTCTTTTTGTTTCACATATTAAATAAAATATTTTCAGTGGAGACAAGAAGATATTTGGATATCCTTGCTGGAAGGATCTACTAAAATAAGTGTCATGTTGCATTGAAGAAGAAAAAAAACCCAAACTATATAAAAAAAAAAACTCCTTCAGCAGTTTCTTATAAAAAAAATACATGAAAACCAGCAGTTTTAGCAGTTTTTTGAAGATGGAGCAATCAGCATTGTTGCTGTGCTATCCTGGAAAGTATGGAAAGTACAAGCCATGAGTTACTTCTGTTTAAAAGTAATTGAAATAACAATTGAATTGCATTAGCTTATAATTAATCATAGTGATGCATTTTTCCATGTTAGGAACATGGCAAAATTCCAAAGGTAGGAACTAATATTTCTTCCTTTTGTGGTGTCTGTTCATGCTCTTGATTTCTCTTCAAGGGAGAATGGAGAATTCAGTCCATGAAAAAATGGAAGTCCGTGTTAAGAGTTCAGAGTGAAAAAGTTCACAGGAATTGTAAAGATTGTAGTAAAACTTTAGAAGGAGCACATGGAATATTCAACAGTTCTCTTTTTCTTAGGACTTTGTATTTGAAGGTTGAGGCAGTTCCTTTATGCGTCAGGATCAGATGCAATGTCCACTCTCAGAAACCTGTTACCAGACAAATCCAAGCCCAAAAATCTTGTATATTGTTCACCTCCTTTTAAGACTCATTTGTGATAAAACAGTTCGTAGAAGTGTGTTAGTCTGCTGCTGAACTACTGCAAGTTACAAATTTTTTTCATTTCAGAGCTGGAATCTGTTTGTCAAGTGAGCAGAGAGGTTCTAGCCAGAGTGCATTGGTCACTGCGGTCAGTTGGTCATTGTTGTTTAACCTCATCCAATAGCCCAGCCCCACACAGCTGCTCACTCAATCCCCCTGGTGGGATGGGGAAAAGAGTCAGAAGGGTAAAAGAACGTTTGTGGGTCAAGATAAAGGCAGTTGAATAGGGATAGCAAAGTCTGCACACAAACAAAGAATTCACAACTTCCCGTGGGCAGGCAGGTGTTCAATCATGCCCAGGACAACAGGGCTCCAGCACACCTAATGCATACTTGGGAAGACAAAGCCTTCACTACAAATATCCTCCTCTTCTCCCCACTCTATGCAGAGCATGGTGCATTATGGTCTGGAATATCCCTTTGGTCATTTGGGGTCAGCTGTCCTGGCTGTGTCACCTCCCAACTCCTTGTGCACCCGAAGCCCCTTGCTCAAGGGGTGGGGTGGGGAGCAGAAAAGGCCTTGGCTCTGTGGAGCACTGTGCATCAGTAATGAAAGTGTCTCTGGGTTACCAGCACTGTTTCCAGCACAAGTCCTAGGCATGGCTCCACACCAATCACTGAGAACATTAAAACTCTACCACAGTCAAAACTCGCACAGTCAGTCAAAGTTGTAATGTGGCCTTGGACTATCATAAAGGCACTAGGCAAAATTTACTTGATCCTGAAGCAGTTAAAATGCAAGGTTGCATTTCTCCAGAAAATAAATGTTTGCTGTAGTTCAGTTTTATTTTCTTATTTACAGATTTTTAAGAGTCAGTCTTTTGTGTTAGGTCTGGCATCTCCATTTTCAAAAAATAAAACCAACATAGCTGCCTTTTAGTGAGGCTTCTTGAGATAACATAAGGCAGACTATAAATTGAAGCAATTGATACCTCAGAGCCGAAATTAAAAATTTACTTGGACTATAGACAAGCTGATTTCCTTATTGCCAAAAGGAGGAAGACAGGCTTCTTCAGCTTGGACTGGATAACCCTGCTGCTTTCTGATTACAAGTTCTGGTACTTCTCAGGCTTTGTCGTGCATTGATTTAACAAGCAAAATTGGTTCATCAGTCCACTGGAATTCTGTTATGTTTTAGGAAGTTAAATCAGCTTACAGAAGGATCAAAGAAATCCCAGAGCCAGCAGAAAGTAAGCGCCAGAAACAGTCAGAGGCAGGAATTCTCTGTTCCTGGCAGTCACTGTGAGTGATACAATGAGCTCACTGCATCTTGAGGATTTGTAGCTGAAGAGCTCATTTAGCCACATTCTGAATGAGTGGGCAACTGAGTTTATGACAAGCTGTGTAGAAGGGAGAGGAGACATATTTTGCTGAAGTCTGTTTTAGCTATTAGTCACTTAAGATGATCTGGAAGGTGTTTGGAACAGTTTGAAATAATTTTACCAATTGCATCATTGAAGATGCTCACATTCTACAAACATAAGGAGGAAATATAATGTACAGATATCTCCCCTTTGTTTTAAATAAAAAATTTGTTGGTGCTCTTTATCTTTTTGACACAGTGGGGGTGATAATGGCTCCATAAATGGGGTGTGTGTTTTCAGAGAGACAGGCTGGCTTGTGATTAAGGCTTGTATTTGTGAAGAGAACTTTGGTATCAAGTGCCTTGTGTTCAGATGCAACTGTCAGACTGTACAAAACATCTATTATTTCTGTTTCAATTTCTTGTGTATGACTTATGAGAAGCTCATCTCATAAAATTGTGAAGATAAATTTAGTCATGAGTATTGAGTACTCAGATAGTGTGGCAATGAACTTACTAAAAAAATCCAGTATGTAATCTTGTTAAAGAGTATCTTTGTTAAGCATTATTGTGTAGATGTTTATATCTATCTGTTAAAGCAACCCTTTTTAAGTAACTCATGTCAAGATTTCAAAAACAGTCTAGGCAATTTAAGTACATACAATTTTCCAACTTAGTGAAAAGTGTATTAAATCACTATGATCTATTTAAACATCTCCACTTGGGTGTTAATATACCCTTAATTGCATAAAGGTCATGTGTGATCAGTAGCTCAAAGAGGGTAAAGTTGGTTTTACAGTTTGATAAAAGGACCCTAGGCTAACAGTGATAAAAGTACCTTAAAGTACTAAAGGGATTTAATTTTCATGTTTAAGAGATCTCTGATCTTAATTTTGTTGCTACTGGTAGTTACTAGATAGTGAATTTGTATTCCTGCAATTTTATGTTTAATTTTAGACTTATTTCTTTTAGGAAAATAACCAGTATAAAATAAATAGTAATGAAGCCTTAGTGGAATAAACTATGGATATATATGGCTATATGTTGTGCTAATTTAACAAACTGAAGGAAAATTTAAGTGTTTACATCTACTGTAGATGGGCTAAGGAATACAGAAAGAACTTAAAATTTTAAACTTCAAATCAGTGGAAAAGCAGATTTACTGAACAATGTTAAAAGGTTGAAAAGATTACATAGGTACATTTTGCACATTCTTGGGCAGGAGAAGCACAAGAAGCACCTGTGGTGCACAGGGCATTTGGAAGGTCCCACATAATAGGCTTAATCATGGTCTATAAAGCTTGTCAAGCAGGAACTGGCTCAGAGGCCAGCTTGGCAGGAGGAACCCCTGTGCATGCTGTGCTCTCCAAAACAGAGCTCAGAGACACTGTGGCTCAGGAGCCATTTATTGCCCATGCTAACTTTGCTAGCATATCCAGGAATTACTGGGAGGGGAGGGACAGTATTGTTATTAAGCATATTCCAAGGATGTATTGACAGCTATTGCACAAGCTTAATACTATGAATCAGCAGATTCCCATGTCCAGGGAAGTTCCCTGGCAGTGTTTCATTTAGTAAGATACTTGAAGCTATAATTACTTGTGAGGAGAAAAATTTGGAGAAAGCCCCCAAAGGTAGAAGAAAATTTAAGTATTGCTATCATGACATATTTCACTCGAATATTAAGGTTTGCAAAAAATTGTAGCTGGAAGATGTTTCCATGATGTCCTACAGACATTGTTTTCTAGGTGGACATAGTTTTGGCAAGTGACAAGAGAGCAAATGAAATGTCACAGCACTGACAAAGAAGCACCGACTTCTTTGCCTATTTGGTATTTGCCTATTACCCATGTGTGTGAAGAAAAAGCAGTTATCCCGTGTTTCTTTCCATCTTAGAAAGATTGCTACACTCTTCATTCGAGAGATGAAGTTCATCAGTCTTTCCCTCCATCACTACATAAAAACTGTCACTCATTTAAGGCTCTTCCCTAAGTGGTACAATCTAGCCAGTTTTCCCCCACTCAGTCCAGGGTTCATGCTGTGTAATAGTCTTCTAATAAATCTAATAGTCTTCTTTTTGGAATTTTGAGTTCCAAAAAGCAATCAGTAGTGATAGTGAAAACATAGAATTTTAAAGAATCTTACTTCTTTCATCATTTCAGTGGCTTTAAAGACACTTAGACCTTAGATCTTAATGACTATTTTGAACATTATACTGTGTATAGTCTGGTAATTCAGGCTGTATATTAGTACAGCATTCAGGGAGCTTTTAGTCAGAAAATTGTCTGTAGGAATAGTATTAAGATTTAGTCTATTTTCAGATGGAGCTAGTGAAAGCTTCTTGAGGTCATAAATAGGCTGAGGCATTTTAATTTATTTTGTTTCTGTGTTTCAAAAGCCATAAAGGATTATTCATCCTCTTTCATAATAAATATTGATTTTTCAGGAAAACCAGTTCACTTTTGAAATTCCAAGGTTATTCCTTCAATTATGCTGTCAGTAACCTTTATGTAATATCTTGTTTCTAATAAGGCTATACAGATTTAATGACAGAATAATTTTCTGTGGAAAAACAAGTGGAACTTTAACTAGTTAGCTCATTTACTGATGATGCACAAAACACCACAGTTACGATAATTTGTGTTATGTCTTTGTTTCTGCATGGCTAGTAGGAATAAAAATTTATTAAAAACTGTCATTCAGTCAAGGGCAAAAGGTAGTAAATATGCAACAGAAAAACCTTTTGTTCAAACAAAACTGAATTTTTGACTGATTCTTTTAATTTGAATACAAACATTAACAAAGTAATATAACAGGTGGTGAAACTCATTTGCAAACACAGCAAGTGAAAAAGGACACAGATTTTTTAGAGGAACGTTTTTTCTGTATGAAATATTAGAATGGTCTCCTAAGAAGTTCTCTGGATTCTTTAAGGGTCTACTTGCTATCTGGTTCACACAGGTGAGTTTTCCACTGTGTTTCAGAATGGAGAATAGGGCACCCAAGCTCATAGTCTGGTGTGCAGGGCACAGGACTGCTGTTTACCATGCAGATGCATGAAGAATCCAGTTAAATACTTGGAACTAATACTTTCCATTCCTGGGACCAGAAGAGAATAATACTTGGAACAAATTTCTGGCAATAGGGAGGAGTGTTTCTTTTTCTACCAGTTTGTTTTCTCAGTCATCCGTGGATGTGGGTCAGAATGCTTCATCTTGACATGTGAGAAATGCAGAAGCTGAATTAGTAGAGAGTATCCAAAGAAATTTGAGGTTAAACCTCCTAATAAGCCTGTATTTTTGCCATGCAAAATATTCTCTCTTAGAAAGAGGAGGAGCTCAGATGAGAGGTGGAGCAGTTACTAAAAGTTACTGAAAGACAGGCTTCTAGTGGAATAAGTACAGCATCCATCATCATATTTAAACAAAGTGATGAGAACTGAACTATGGTGTTATCACCAGGTTTGTGATAAATGTTTGCTTCATAAAAATAATACTCCTACCTGTAGTTTTGTAAGGGTCTCCCACATTAGACATGAGCATCTACAGACAATCAGTAGAGATTCCTAGAGGAAACTTTTCTTGAAATCCTCTCATTTTTGGTTTTGCATTGTAGTGTTGATACTCCTTCTTTTCTTTTGGTTTGTTTTTCTGCTTGGTATTTGCACAGAATTTTTTCACTTCTTTTTGCCCTTCATTTTTTTGAAGACTACAAGAGTGTTGTTGAAATTGCAGTACCAAGCTCTATTGAGCTGGTGCTGGCAGAAATAATTGTATATATCACTTGTTCTTTCAAGTGTTTCACTGGTAGCAACCAATTATTTCTATCATCAGGTAGCTGACTAATGGTGGAGAGGTCATTTGTCCTGGAAAGACCTGATCAAACTGCTAAGCTTTCTTTGTAATATGTTTAAAACTTATTTTATTGTTAGAGTTGTTTTTTTTGTTCTTTTTTTCCCCAAAAAGTGTAAGTGTACACCAAGGAGAGTATTAGAAGGATTTTATAGAATCCAACACGGTTCACTGCAACTACAAGAGTTTAACATGATGCACTGTTTACAGCTATTTCATTGGGAAAAAAGATGATTGAATAAAATTTCCAAAGATCTGGATAGCTCTTAATGAAAAAAGTCATCTTCAATCCCATTAAGTAACACCAAAAGTCACCTGCTAGTTTCAACCCACTTCATCAGTATCACATTGTAAAGAAACAAATTTGTAGAATTCTGCCTCTCAATCAAATCTGTTGATTACAAAAAATCTGCTGCTCCTGTTCATACATTGAACTTCTTTATGTTTCTTTTTTATATGACAGAATACACTTGCCCTCTGAAGCTCCTTAAGTGCCTTTACAGCTTTGCAGTCCCTTGTTAGCCTTTTTTAATCTTCTTGAACATTGTTCGAATTTGATAGCTTTTTTTTTAAAACTAAATAAACTTCCACTTTCTACATTTGCTTCTTTGCAAAACTTAATTACATCTAAAAAGACTTAAATTTCTAACTTGATTTAAGCACTGTTTATTGGTTTGGGAGTATTTTAATGGTGTTTTATTGTCTATTCTGTCCTTATGTATTTTTAATACTTGATAGATATAGTTTATGTTTACATGCTCTTACCTCCTAACAATTCCTTTATATTCCAAGTTAGGGATTTGAATAAGCAAATGTTTCTGCAATAAGAATACGATGTGGTTTATCAACAGAAGTCTGAACCACAATTAGGCTCTATGGTGTTTGCTATATTTAGCAGTGCTGACTTGCTTCAGTTAGCTCCTTTATGAAGAAAATATAGACTAAAGTTGCCAGTGCAGCCAGGTTCCATTCACAGCTGTGGAAAAATACATGCACACCTCTGAAGATCTTGCTTTGCTATACAGTGTTCCTTTTGAAAGGAACTTCAGTATTCCTATTCCAGCCAGTGCAAGGAGTTTTGGTCTCGGCAGGTATTGGTCTCAGCAGTGTTGGTCTCTGCAAATACTCATGATGAAAAACTGCCAGCCTATCCAGTAGAAATGTACTTTTAGCCTGTGTATGGCCCTGTGGTCCTGTAGCATTTCCAGACACTGTTGTCTGAGTGACCATCATCTGTGTCCCAAGTGTGCCATAACCATGCAATACTCCAGTAGCCAGGAAAGGGCATTTAGCCAACGAGACTGAAGCAAAGGTAAATAAGAATTTAAACCATAACCTTGAGATCTGTGCATGAACTTCCCTTAATTTCTAAATTCCATAGTATTTTTTCAGAACCTCTTTGTTTAAGAGGTATTGCAGATTTTCTAGTCTGTACAAGTTCTTAGACTATTGTTCCTTAGAATCTTTCAGTAGTCATTGAGCAATCTGACTAATTCTTATGATATGATCTCAACCTCTCTCCTGGGGAGAGCTGTGGGCAGTAAAATGTGTTGTTTTGACAGAATTTTTTTTGCTCCCACCCTATCCACCCCCTGTGTATTATTCATGTTGCTATCAATTTTCTTAAACAGTAGGATCAAGAAACTAAGTCACGTACTTAGTGTGAGACAGTGAAATCTGTGATAAACATAATTTCCAGGAGAGATTGATTCAACAGTCATTTGCAAAGACACATGCTAGAGTAGTGGGATATATGTGTTTTGGTTTGGTTTTTTTGTTCGGTTCTTTTCCTTGGGCTCACCATCAGACTGAGAGTTTACTTTCTTTACTTAAAGCCTCCTTTATGTTTTAAAACATTCTTTTCATGATTCTTTCAAGCCCCCTTCCCTTCTTTTTTTTTTTTTTTTTTTTTTTAAGCAATGCTACTGAGCTGCGAGGTTGCTAAAGAGCAACAGAAGTCACAGAATCTCTCTTTGGAAATGAGATGGTTGCCATGGCAATGCTTCCAGCTGCTTCTTGTCCCAGTTGAGAAAATAATTTTTAGACTCCTATATTACAAGGTTAAGCTATAATGTTTAAAACTAAATCATATAGCTAATTGATTTAAAATTAAGATCAACACATTGCTTTTTAAATATTTTAGGGCTGATAATCATGAAATTCTTCACTCAAATATTTCTGCAGGTACTTTTCAAATATTTTTTTCTGTTTGTTCAAGTACTTGAGGTAAAACTGGTGCATTCAGATGGAAAATATTTTCAACTAACTGATTTTAGTAGATGTGTTTTTGTAGTAGAAATTATCCTGAAACTGACTGCTACCTCGATAGGTGGTGTTTAAAATATGACTCTGAGTTTGACTCATACTTTGCAATATGCCAAATCTGGATCAGATCTGAAATGCTAGATACTTTTAAAGTTTATTTTCTCTGAAGTCCAGACAGTTGATGAAGTGTTGGTTGTTTAGGTGGTCTCTAGTCAACCTTACTTGGAACAGGATTATCACCAACATCCGTTCAGTCATATTGTGTGTAGCCAACATTAAAAATCTCCAAGTACAGAGGTTCCACAACCCATCTGGGAAACCTTTTCCCCTGTTCCCAGCTCCTGGTAAACAAGCTTTCCCAAGTGTCCAGTTGGAATCTCCAAGTCATATGTTGTGGCCACTGGACTGTGTTGTTGTTAGACTATGGGATTAATCATGCGAAAAGCCTGGTGAGATTTGGGTGAATAGTGACATGCAGAGGAGCCCTAGTTAGCATAATAAGTGAGAATGGAAGGGACAGACTTCTCTGCTCCTAAGGTTATCAAAGGAAAATTATTAGACCATTGTCCCTGGTGTGAAACCCAAATAAAAAATCCCAGAGCTCCTGGCACAGTGATGTATTGTCTACAGGGATTTGCTATGGGATACAGGGGAAAGAGCACTATGCAGCTGTTTAGAGGTTATTATGGGATACTTGTAATGTGACTCTGGGAGCATGTAGAGCTTTCTATGAAATGTTCAGTGAAAGGCCCAAAGGTCAGAAAATGAGGGATCCATGTAGCACAGAGGAACAAACCTTGTTTGATTTATTTCTTGATTTCTTTATTTCTTGACCAGTCTTTCCTTGCTGATTTTCATTACCTTATCATCCCCTGGTTTGGTTTTTTTTTGTTATGTAAATAGTTCAGAGAGGACTTTTGCTAGATTGTAAGGTACATACACAATTTTATCCATCCTTGCGACTTCGAAAATACTGAACTACTTCAGATTTTTGGAGAAGTTTTTCACTTAATCTGGCCTTAACTCCTACTCCTTCATTAAAATTCATTTTATAAAGTATCTGATCACTGCTTATGAAGTCTGCAACAAAAAAATCAGTGCCATTTGTCCTTCTCCCTCATAAAATAATGGGGGTTTGGGTTTGACTTCTTTTTATGTCCAATCTATTTACAGAATATTTTTTAGGTTTTTATGTCCCTTGATAGAGGTAACCTTTTTAATCTTAACCTTTAATTTTATCATGATCGGTTATTGTGTTATCCCTATATAGTCACTCTAAGGATTTGTCCTTTGACTCCCCTTACTTACACAACTTCATTCTGACTTTCAGATTTTTAAAGAACTTTTTAGCCAGACCTTTTGTGGTCTTACTATGATTCTTGTCTTTCTTTATGAGAAATAATTTGTCATTTCATCTTCACTATAATACCGTTTATTTATTGCTCAAAGACCCTGTCTCTCTCAGACTCTTAGCAAGAGAGAAGATGGTTGCCTAAGTTTATTGGTCTGCCTTTTATTTTTAAAATATATTTTCCTCACAATGCTGCACATACTTTCCCTCAGAATCACAAATTCTACTATCTTAAGACAGATGTCACCTAACTGGCATTCCACGCAAGTATTCTCCAACAGTTTTCACCTGCAATGTTTGTATCTGGCAATTTTTGCCACCCTTAGAGTAAAAAAATCAGATGTTTCCTATCAAGCTGTTTTTCAAAGCAAGCTGAGTAACTTAAGATTTTTATTACCACCAGTCCTGTCAGCTAACCAAACAGTTATTTTCCTGTGTCTTCCATGATGATTGTTTTGATTGTATTTTTCAAGTTAGGTCAGTGTTTTTGTTGAAAGAAAACCCTCTTCAGTTCTGTTAAGTTTCTACACCCTTAGAATTTAGCCTTGAGTTCAGCAGGAAGGTACAAAGAATATGTTTTTAATATTTACTTCAGTTCTTTCATAAGAAATCTCAAAAAAATTGCTGAATATTTGAAAAGTCAAATGTTTCTAAGAGCATAGCATTTGTTCTGTTTTACATTTAGTCAAAAAATATACTCTGGTTCATTCCCCAAATAATGGTTCATCTCACAAATACTGAATGTGTAAAAAGAGATTGAAAATTTGTATTGAAAACAGCCTTGTGTTTCAGCAGTTAATAACTGCTTTCTGCATTGTCAGACAAAACACATACTTTGTATGCCAATGCCAGCTCATAAGTTCAAGAACAAGTGAAAGCTGTTATGAACATTTTTTTTTGTTACTAATCCTATGCAAAGATACCAAAGTGCATTTAGCCAAGGCTGCAAAGCAATTCAAAATCACTCAAAGCTGCAGAAGTATTTCTATGGCCTGATTTTGTTGTTTGGTGGGGCTTTGCTGGTTTGTTAGTTTGTTTTCCCAAAGCTTGTGCTATGCCTATGAAACTTCTTTCAGGAAAGATACTAACATACTTTGTTACATGTTTTATGTGTTTTGTCATGTTAGAGCTTTGTTTCCTGTGTTCCTCAGTTTACTGAACAACTTTCTTGCAGGTAAGTTAGCATTTTGCATGCTTCTGGAAACCATACAAATCCATAAATCACCCATGCCAAGCCTTTTGAAGGTCCTGGGTATGCAAGTTGCCAGCCTGTGCCAAAGCCTTTCCCATAATGACAGATTCTGTATTGGGCACAGTGATCATCAAATGATGGATTTTAAATTCTTGGAGAAGGAAGGAGGGGGCCAGCAGAACTGCCTTGGATTTCCAGAGAGATTGGTCCCCATCCTGAAGTGCAAAGGAGTCCAGAAAGGCAGAACATTCTCCAAGAGGGAAATCTTAGATGCAGGAGCAAGCTGTCCCATGTGCCAAAAGGTGGCGAGGAAGAGTGGCCTGGCTGAACAGAGAACGTGGACAGGAACTCAGAGAGAAAAGATTTTGACCTTTGGAAGAAAGGTCAGAAATCTCAGAAGAACTACAAAGATAATGTGAGCTTATGGGGAATACAACTAGAGGGGTCAAAGCACAACCAGAATTTAATCTGACTACTGCCCTAAAAGACAATAAAAATGTTTCTATAAATGCATAACCAGCAAAAGAAGGGCTAAGAATAATCTCCATTCTTTATTGGATGCAGGGGTAAACAGTGACAAAGGACAAGGAAAACATGAGGTGCTTAAAGTGGTTGACAACAAGTTATTCTCCAGCTACTCAGCCCTGTGAATTGGAAGACAGGAATGGGGAGCAGAATGAAGTCACCACAATCCAAGGGGAAATGCACAGCGACCTGCTCTGCCACTCAGACACTCTCGGGTCCATGGGGCCAGGTGGGAGCTGGCAGAGCTGCTCACTGAGCCCCTTTCCACCAGCAGTCCTGGCTAACCAGGAAGGTTAGGGAATACACATCTGTCTACAGGACTGGAAGGAGGATCTGGGAACTGCAGGCCTGTCATCCAGACCTTGGTGCTGGGGAAATTCATGGAGCAGAACATCCTGATGGCACTGAGGACAACCAGGGGATCAGGCCCACACAGCATGGGTTTGTGAAAGACCCTGACCAACTGGGTCTCCCATCACAAGGTGACCCACTCAAGTGGATTAGGGAAAGCCTGTGGATGTTGTCCACCTGGATCTTAGTCAAGCCTTTGATGTTGTTTCCCACAGCATTCTCCTGGAGACACTGGATTCCCGTGGCTTGGATGGATGCACTCATCTCTGGGTAAGAAAGTGGCTCAATAGATGGCCCAGAGGGGGCTGAGTGGTGCCACGTCCAGCTGGTGACTGCTCACCCGTGCTGCTCCCCAGGGCTCGGCTCCGGAGCCAGTCCTGTTTAATGTCTTCATCAATGATCTGGATAAGGGGATCAAATGCATCCTCAGTCAGATTGCAGACAAGTTGGGTGGAAGTGTTGATCTGCTGGAGGGCAGGAACGCTCTGCAGAGGGATTTGAACAGGCTGGATCCATGTGCCATATGGTTAGGAAGAATGTATAAAGACTATTTCCACACAGGAGAGCCTGAATTGGAAAAATTCAAATGAATGCTTGTCCGTTAAAACTCAGCAGAATCAGAAGAATAATTAAAACTTCAGCATACTGTAGAGAAGGAGTATGTTGTCATTGGGCTAGGAAACAAAGTATCTTAATTAACATGGCTAAGAACAAGTCATTGTAGCAATGTTTTATTTTGAAATCTGTATATTACCAAACCATACCGTATCTAAAGTACTCTGACCTTAAGATCATGATATAATTGCTAAAAAACTGTTCTCAGAATCAAGAGCAGAGAGGGAGATGCAAAGATTTTAATTGTTTTTCAAAGTTTTCATCCACAAAAATAGATGCCTTTCTGAGCATGAGTGAATGAATGCTGGTGCCCTTCTCCCTTCTAATTAAACACTTCCCACTTCACTTCTGCTCTGCCAGCTCAGACAAAAGTTTGGAAATCAACAAAGAAGCAAACAGCAAGAAAATAAAGAGAAATGGAAAGACAGGAGAGGAGATAAACAGTGGTGAAATATATGGGAATCAAAGGCACCAAAGATGCACCCCAGTTTATACCAGGGTGATGTGAGACCCATCAATAAATACCAGTAGAGTCAATGGTGTTTTTCAGAGTATATCTATATGGACAGAGTGGAAAAGTACCTTCTCCTACCTTTTCTTAGCATACTATTTCAGCAAGCTCTGTATATGTTCAAAGCAACTTAATATTTCATAAGTTATCATACAGTATTTTCATGCCTTAGACATGGCTTGTAATACTTGGTACCAGCCATAAATTAGATATTGTCAAACACACAAATATCAGAAGTTCCCTGAGCTTCATAATGCTAAAGAAGAGAATATGTATTCTTAAACTTTTCCCTGTAGCGCTACTACTGATCAGTGTCATGGAGAAGATACTGTTCTGACTCTGTGGACATCCTCCTGTGTAATAGATTGCTTGTACTTTAAAATGGAAGAGAAAGATCACTGAGTTTTAAATGTTACAAGCAAATATTTCCTAAGACATTTGCTGTGGGTATTGATTTAATTGTACATGAAATACAAATCCTTGCTGAATTATTGAAGAACAGAAATTATGACTTGATATGAATTCCAAAGTAGAGCTTGCACAGGTCTTAAATGTTCCATCAATTTTAGTTGTGATTTGTTTCAAGGATGGAATCTGATCAAAGCAGGTTGCAGGGTGGATGAGGGAGCTCAAAAACTTAAGTGTTGTCTAATCTTTGAAAGGGTAAATGTAGATTAGACATCACCTAAAGGCTATGCAGACAGACAGTAGAACTTTCAGATACATAGCTGCATAGCAATAATTAATTTATTTAGTTCATGACAGCTTTGATCTGAGTTAATGTTAACTGACTCTTGTTATTCCACATAAACTAAAATAGAAACCTGTTGACCAGCCTGTTCTGCTTTTGTTTGCTGTATTTTTAGAGCTCTCAGACATTGTTTCTGATTCATTCACATTAAAACATGAAGTAACAACGTGGTTTATAGTTGGGTTGTTCTTAATACTTAAAAATCAAATAATTTCTGTGCAATTTAAATGTGACTACATTTCAGTAGAGCTTTGAGTTAATTAATCTATGCAAAATGGCATAGTAAATTTTAGCATCTGCCTGTGTCTATTTAAGCAACATAAATAATTTACTGAACTAAAATTTCTTCATGGTTCTCCACTACTATTGTTTAATAAAGGAAATTTAATTACTATGTCATTTTAATCATTATGGAAGACCTTTACACTTTATAATTCATACATACTTTATTGCAAGTATATGTCAGAGCAAAGTCCAGCAGATTAAGCACAGTGTGAAATAAGGACTGTGCAATTTTGCTGCATTTGAGATAGGACATTGGATCTGATTTATTCACCTGGACTTAAGTAGCAGGCAAAGTACAATTGTAGACAGTGAGCTCATTTGTGTTCTTGGCCAGTCTTCACTGGAAAGAGGTAAGGTGTCTGCCCAGTGCTGTGTTCCTTGGGTACTTTCTTAATAATTTTTAATATCAATTTTTATTCTCGAATTAAATTGATCTTTAAATCAAATCTCAATGTTTATGCATAAATATAAGTGAAGAAAAAAGACTGATATTCAAAAATACTAAAAGAAAGCCAAAACAGTTCCAAAAAAACCCTCCAGATCCAAGTACAAATTTCATGAAAATCAGGATTTGGGCTTGTGGGTTAGGGTTTGATTTAAAGTAATTTATAATTTATTACTTCATAATAGCAACAATAATCAAAGCTTTCAGAGAAGATGATACATAACAGTAGAAAACACAAATACAGCAGAATTTAAATGCTTAAAGGGAAGCATTGTGCCAAATTTCATAGAATGTAATTTTCCAGTTTATTATGATCCCAATGTCAAATGACCAACTTTGCATAAAATGGCAAATTTTATTTTAATCTTAAATCATAGTTATTACTGAATAGTTTTAGGTAGAATAGAAAATTCTGGTTTGCTGGCTTTGGGTATGGTAGGCAGAAAAATTAACTCTCAAACTGGAACTTTATTGCAGTGATTTATCTTGGACATTTTTAAAAAAATACACTGAATTTTTTCACTCTGGAAAACTGTTTGCTGAATCTGCTGCTAAGTCATTAGATTTATAAGGAATGTGGCTTTGTTGCAACATAAGCCACTGTGGAGAAGGGTGCTGGCCTCTGCAGACTGTGCTGACACAGCAGGAAATAAACCCTGACCAAAGAGCTTTTTTGGTAGATCTATTTTCTGCCTTCAGCAAAGCCACTGTGGGGAGCCCAGTCCTTAAAAAACAAATTAAAAGAGCATTAAAAGAGTTTGATTTGAGTCTAAGTAAATATATCCTTTGAGAGCATAGGAAACATTTGTTTACCCGATTCATTCTAAGCTGTTGTTGACAGAAACTCCTCTTCAGAGAATCTGCCTAAGTGAGGACCCCAGGATTTAGTCCAGTAATACCCTGAGCCTTCTTCTGTACTGAATGAAGTATTAATGTACCCCAAAAGATGGATAAAATGAGGCACAAAGCTGTTTCAATTCAGTATATTGAACTTGAGAGTTTTGAAGAGGCTAAAGAAAGTCCTTTTGCTTTGTCTACTGAACTTTTTTTTAAAAAATCTGATTGAAACTTGTGACCTGTTACTTCAAGCTGTAGATAGAAATTCACAAAATAGCATAGTTCAGGTTAAGTGAGTTCTCCAGTGCATGGAAACCTTTCCAGCACTAGGAAAGCCTAGTGTCTGAGTACTGTTTGAACTACAGACAGTCAGCAGAGCTAATGTTACTGCTTCTGTCTCTTTGACCATTGATGTCTCTATTTCACTATAGTTTGGATTCAGGGAATAAGAAAAATTCAACTCTGATAATTAAAAGTTGTGCTTTTTCTTTAGTCATTACATTACTCTTGATGGCTTTTTGCCACACTCAAAATTGCATTATGTTTCATTGTCTAGCATGGCACAAGGTGAGAGATGTTCTTAGTGATTCAGCACAGCACTCTGTGTCAGAGAAATGAATGATTTGCCAGAAATGAGACATCAGGAAATGAGAGATCCTTCAAAAATGGGAGTAGCCAACTTTGACAGAGGCTTTCTGTATTGAAGCTCAGTATTTTAAAAGCTTTCTCCTTCAGGACTTTTGCACTAGAAGTCATAAATATTGCCATTTTCAGCTCCAATCTGTGTTTCAGCTCTGTATTGCTGCAGGCGGAGTGACGCAGAAGGAAGATGGGACTGAGGAGCTCAGCAGGATTCGTGCTGCTCTTGCTCTCTCAGTGCACTGTGTCCCTGGGCTCCAAAGAGGCAGTGGTCCTGGCTAATGCCCACCTCCTCCCCCAGAGAGATTATGAGAGACTGGGGAATGCCCATCAGAAAGGTACTCGTGAAGGCAGCCAGTGATTTGGAAATGTTCTGTGAATTACTTTATTGCTTTGCTGTAACATTTTCAACCAGCATGTACCAAAGCTAGCCCTGGAAGAATAATTTGCAATATGAACATGTCCTGCCACAAAGTCCTGAACCTGTCTGTAGAAGTTGTTCTATAATGATCACTGAGAAGGGCAATTGTGAGGTTCACTGTGTGTATTGCTGGCTTGGACATCACCATATAAATTACTTAAATAATCCTTCTATAACATCATGGCATCCTATTTGGAGTCAGGTAGGCTATGTCTACCAGGAAAATGTAATTTTTACTGAACTTTTCTCACAGAGATAATAAAATTGTCAAGTTTTTATTAAATACAAATTACAAATATTTTACAGTCTAATGACATAAGGACATGCCTTTCAACTCTATAGAGAAGTGAGTGATTGCAATTCATAAATATATTTCTGAGTAACAGAACAGTGAATATCATCCTTCTCTACAAAAGGAATTCTCTCTCTATAAGTTCATACATATGTAAATGTATATTTAAATAAATTATGTTCTGGCTCTTAAGAAGCCGGAGAATTAATTGTAAAATTCAGAGCACTGTGCTGCAGTCTCAGAGATGCTTGATATTATACTAGAGCAAGAAGTTTTCTTATAAATATGTTACATTTAAAAACACCAGTAAATATTTTAGCCCAATAGGGAGGGTCAACCCAAGCCTTATATGCCATTTCTGTTACCCTCTGAGTTTACTGGATGAGCAATAAAATGGAAAAGCAGTTTCACCCATCTTCCTGATGCTGGTGTTCAGCACTGAACAGAACTGTAGTCCTGACTGCAAATCCATGATAAAATTTAGCCTGGTGTTTGAGTGAAAAGAACTCATCCTATGAAAATCCTCAGATGTTTATAAGCTTTATGTTAACAAGAAATATGCTTTAATACCTCCCTTATATCAATGAAAACATGGCATGCATTTCAGAATTTAACACAAGGATGTTAGAGGTGCCTGAAGTATAAATTGGTTCAAGAGAAATTAATTTGTTCATTGAGGAAAAGACTAGGTCTAGCTATGAATTGTCCTACAGATGGCACAGGGAATTGCACACTTGCTGAGTACTCAATCTGAAAGAACACTGGTGGAAAAGGAATGTACACAGTTTTTGGCATTTCAACCACATTTCTGTCATAAATACAAAATCATACTTCTGTTGTATGACAGAGTAACAAACCATTTTTTGAATTTCTGAATATTTCCTGCATGTTCCTCCCAGAAATCTTCCCCCTTTAGCTGAATAAATGGCCATCAGCTGCAATGAAGTCAGTTAGCTCTTTAGTCAGTCTAAAGAGAGTCATTCAGTCACTCTAAAGGACAGAGTTCAATTTCTGAAATTTACTATTTGAACAGAATTTAATTTTTTTGCGTGTGTTTGTTTTTTCCTTTCTTTTCTTTTTTTTTTTTTTTTTTACTCAGACTATCCTAGGGATTGTTTTGAGATTTTAAAGCACTCCAAAGGAAATTCCAGAGATGGCCTTTACATCATCCAACCAAAAGAAGAACCAATTGTTGTCTTTTGTAATATGCAGGATGGTGGCTGGACAGTAATCCAGCATATTACAGCCAACAGCACTGTCGACTTTGACAGGACTTGGCAGGACTACAAATATGGATTTGGCTCTGTTGATGAGAACCACTGGTTAGGAAATGAATACATGCACCAGTTAACTGGCAGCTCAGTGCAATATATACTTGGAGTTAAACTTGTGAATCTAAATGCTGAAGTCAAATGGGGACAGTATGAGCCATTCCTGATTGAGGGGGAGGAGTCTCAGTATCGAATCAGGGTTGGTCTTTACAAAGGCAACGCCACTGATGCTCTGACCCTGGACACAGAAGCTTATCTCCATGACAACCAGAAGTTCACCACCAAGGACAGAGACAATGACAATTACTTTATGAATTGTGCTAAGCTGGAGCTCAATGGCATTCCTGGGGGAGGCTGGTGGTACGATGCCTGTGCTGGGGCAAACCTGAACCGCAGGAATGTGATATACTGGCAAAGAGACTGCAGCAAGCAACAGCCCTGCAAGTTTGCATGGATGATGGTCAAACCCATTGAGCACCACCAGTCGTACCCTACCAAGGCCTGCCCCTGTCAGAAAGTTGAACTGTAGACAAGCCATGAGTATTTGACAGGAACATGGACTATTTCTCAAGTGACTGAAGTGAACTCACTGACTGAGTAATACCCCTAAGTAACCACAACTGGAAATTTAAATTGGGCATCTCTAGGGGCTTTATGTTGACATATTGTCCAGTACTGGGACAAGTCACAGAAATTTTCCAACCATACAAGTGAGAAACTGAGACCTTTACCACAAGATTTAAATAACCAGCAGATTTAAAAAATTAATTTTATACTATTTTAGCCATAAGACAAGTCCGATATGAAATGCAGTATGTGATGTCTTGTACAATATATACATGAATAAAAATGCATTTCAGAAGGTTTTGTTCTGGTGTCAATGTTCATGATTGATTGCACATCTATAATTGCACATCTTCATATATCGTGCAGGGAGGAAATTTCCAGTTAAATACCTACATTTACAAAATGCACACTGAAGTGTATTGTGTACCATAGGACTCCAACAGGCCTTTTCTTTCTAACTATAGTGAATGGTATTTTAATATTTAAAATTGGAATTAACCTCATCTCCCATGGCTTCTTTCCCCCTTCATTGACTCTTCTTTTATCTCTACTTTTTAATGATCCCATTTACAGTGAAGTATTCAGCACAGGCTTTTTTTTTCCTGCCTTCATTTCAGAGCACTCAGCACTAATGGGATTGCCAGCTTTCCCATTTAAAGCCCCTGATCCAAAGCTTACAACCCCTCTGAATTTTTCCCCCAAGAAACTCTGTGAATACATTTTTGAAAAGATCAGATTGATATTGCAATTGCTTATTTATTCCTCCATTTTTGCCCTGAAGATGACTCCACTTTATTTACCATTTTTGATTGTTACTTCTCCCTGTTCTAAAAAAGCTTCAGCTTTTTTCTTTTTTTAATACCACTGTGAGAAAGAAAGAGAATGCTGCCTTTATTTCACATTCAATAATTTCAATTGTTTTAGTACTCAACATTGACACCAATTAAACAGTGCCTTTTTTCTAATTATAAAATAAAATACAATTTGATTATAAATTATTCTGTTTTAAAACAATAAACAAAATTATTTAATTTTTTATAACCTTGAAGACCTTGTTACACAGTTCTGTATCATTGGAATAACTGAATGACAACTGAAGAGTTTTTATTGTTGCATTTACCAAATGTCAGAATAATAATTAGATTATCATGTGTGGTTTTTTAGATATTTCAGCTAAAGAAATTCCATCAACAGATCCTGTCAAATTCCTGCTTTTTAATTTAAAATGCTATTTATAATTTTCACGAAAATTGCTTCAGAAAATAAATTTTATTGTGTCCTGACCAAAACTGTTGTGATTGCTTGAGAAACTATTTTGGAAGCAGAAAAGCCAAGAAAGAAATTTTCAGTTTTCTTGATGCACTGCAGCGTTTTCAGAATGAGATACAGCTATGTGATATGGGTGAGGCCAACACAGCATGCATGCCAATTTTGCAGCATCTGATTTTTTTCCCCCTGAATCTGTGCTCAAAGACAGAAGTGTGATAGGAGAAGAAATGGTTAGTACCTGAACTGAGTTTATATCATTGAGTCAATTTAACGTGGGTTCTGCATAATTCCATCTCTATAATTCTATCATAATTCTATCCAAAGATGTGATGAGGATATAAGAAAATCACCTGAGTGCTGCCAGTCTCATATATTACATTTTGTTAGCTTTTGTTAGAATTCATGGCCATATAGCCAGATGTTCACACACCTTCCAAAAATGCGTTTTAATAACAGTAACATGGAAGCATGGAAGGGAGAGTTCACAGCTGCATCTGACCATCAAAGGCAGGTAACCTGCTCTGCAGCACACCCTGAGCTTGTCTTAGAGGATTTTGGAGGTAAGGACTCTGCAAACAAGCTGTATGAATAACTTGGGCACCAGCAGACCAAACCCAGCTGCCCAGGGCTGGAGGGACTCTAGTTAATACTTTAATTAGCCCTACAAACCTATGCATTGAATTTCAGTAAAAAAAATAGATTTAAAATGTAATAAAAACTCATAACAAGATGTCTACTAGCAAAAAACCTGAAGCATTTAATAGAGCTCAGGGACAGAGCTACATTCCACACCTCTAACAGAACTATGGACAGAAATGACCACGGTGGCTGGGTTAGAGACTAACTACTGGATGAAAATAAGTAAGAATATTCTAGAACATCCACCAGTGTGGAACCTTTAGAAGTAGACTAAACTTTACTTCATAATTCCCTAGCAAAAGACTATCTTAACTGAACAGATTTTTTTTTCTTCCGTTGCTGAACCTTGATCACCAGATACCCAGAACAATGCTGACGGCATCTGGCCTTCATCACCGGATCAGTGAAATCACAGACTGAAACATGGGGGTTTCTGTTCTACCCCTCCTAAGTTCTTTTGCCAATCACAGTTCTCCTATAGTCTCTCTCAGCCTTTCCTGATTTTACTGCCTCCTGCAGTATGGGAAAGAAGGAGAGTCTTCCCAGGAGTAGATGTGGAAACAAATTTATTTGGTCAAATAAATAGCCTTCCAAAATGAGTAAGTATGACAAGATCTAGAGCAAAAGGTTCCAGCTCTAAGCACCTGTGAATGGAAGGCATGTTCCACTTCACCATGCAATCTCCTAACAATAGCAGTGAAATAGTATTTTTTACCTCTCCTACTTTGCATTTCTCTGCATTTGTACTGTCAACTGCAGGAAATGTAAGCACACTCTCACATCCAATACCACATTAATCAATTCAGAATTTGTTCACTATTTGTCTTTTAAAATAATTCAGTTTTCATATGAGAAAGTGCTTGCTTTTGTTTCTGACTTTACAGACTTCCAGGTAACCTTAATTTTTATGTATAACCATAGATTTAAAATATGAAAAAGTGGTTTTAGGGGCTAACTGACTCATGTTGTTAATTTATTGATGCAATACGCTGTATCAAAAAATTGACAACGTTAGCTCTATGGCCTGATTTTCTCCTACTAGAATTAACAAGCAGTCCTTTAGTCACTCCCATGTCTTTTGTGTTTCAGAAGGCATCAGGCCACAGTCAGAGTGGGGGGCTACAGAGCTGAACCCAGCTGTGTTCCACAGCTGGAATCCTCCACTGTACCCTCTCTCCACTCTTCCTCCTATAGCTACCTGATGAATTGCACACTAAAGGAGGCCTTATGGACAGCACACACTAAAAACAACTATCTGACCTCCACTACGTCTAGGTTGCTGCTGCATGTAAGGATTAAAAGATATTTCAGCTTCTATCTCGGCATGTTAACCAGGAATTCAGTAAAAGCCTCCCCAGCTTAAGAGGTCTACTGAAACAGAAGCCATCAGCAACCAGGGTCTGGAGGAGGACCTTGCTGAGAAGAAAACTTCTGAAGGATTTGAAATGTTTGGTTTATTTGAGGAGGACTGACTTCGGTGTATCAGCAGATACATGAAGAAACTAGTGACATTTAGTGACCAATGGCAAAAATACTGAGTAAAAGGCAGTGTTTTTACTGAGTGTAACAAAGACCGAATTCCTTAATAGTAAAAAAATACATTTACCAAGATGGAAAAAACAATTGTAACACCATCCCTTTCTGAAACCACTAGTAAGCATAGATTATCTCCTGTTTCACAACATGATGTTATCAATTTTAAATTGTTTTAACTACTTATGGGGTAACTATTAATAAAATCATAAACAAGAAGCTTATTAAAGCTCAAGATTTTATGACACTCAATTGTCAAATGTTTGTGTAAGAATATTTCTTAGGGAGTTCAAAAGGCAGTAATGGAGATTTGGGGGAGACCACATAAGAAACACAGTGGCCTCTTACTGACTTGCTGGGGGTGAAGCCAAGTAGTGAAGTGAAAAGACACCGTATCATTTTCTAGAGTTAAGCCTGTGTTTCAAAACAGAGAAGCCACTGACTACTCAGCAGCTGCAGGAGCATTACATTTATCTACACACATAAATCATATTTGCAAAAAATGAATGTTGGTTGATAAATTATGGGGATCTGGAATATGTAGGGGTGCTGGCACATATGAAAAGGAAGAGACCAAAATCATACCCCTGTTTTGTGGGAAAATTCAATACTTTAAAATATAAAAGCCACTGGGTCTCTGAAAAGCTTAGTTAGGGATGTGTATTTATGCATCTATATTGACAATACATACATATCTATATAGATGTATGTGTATGAAATTATGTGAAACCAAAATGTAGTTTTACAAAAAGCATTTCATTAGTCCATGACAATAATCAATTACAGGATCAGTAAAAATGTCATTAAAAGGACAGATAACAAGATAACAAGATTGTCTTACACTGCAGAAGTCCTACAACACTTCTTAAAAAGGTACAAAGTACAATCAAGTACTAACAGATACTCTGATGAGGACCACATTTGTCCTTTTGAGGTTTTGATTGTTTTTTAAGAATAAGCATCCTACATAACAATAAAGTAACGCACACCTCTTCATATAATTCTTGATATTTACAATGTACTCATGTGTGGCCATGTAATCTCTCACATGGTTAGGTGCTAGCAGCATAATTTGTGCACATATTTCACAATTACATTGAACCAACATTGTTGCATCCATCACTGTGTATTCTAATACATTTACTGAGCAGAGAGTCCATAAACATTTACAGAACATTCTTGATTAACAGACTTCAAAACCAACAAAAAATAGTCCATTTCATTCCAGTAAGAGCCAATGCTTCATTTCAGCAATAACAGTGCAGCTAGCATGAACTGTTACTACCTCATAAATTTTGTCTTTAAGTACAGCTTGTGCCCCCAGAGAGACACATTCATTTGCTAAAAATTAAACATAGTTTACTGAATGGCTGGTCTGATGTAATATAAAATAAACCCACTCTAACAACTAATTTGTACAAAGTTACTGTACACAGGAAAAGCTCTGGACAGTGACAGAACAAAGCTGATGAAAGAGTTTGTATAAAGACCTCTGCTTTCCTTTCATAAGTAACCATATGCTAATGCACCTACAAAATAAGAGGCCCAGTATGGCGTGTTACAAAATCAATCATGTGGCATTAGAGAACATATTTTTGCATTAGTACACTGCTAATCTTTCACTGACAAAATTTTCCCCTGTGGACACTGGGGCTAAAAAAATGTTAATCACTTGTACTGTGATTGTTGACATGGAGGATTTATCTATCTGTAGGAGAACATTCTGATGGTATGATAACTTAATACGTTATGCAAACATTTTCACTGAGAGCAATGGTACATTCACGATGACTATACAATCCCTGAAATGTGCAACTGGCTAATGTCACCACTGCAATGTCCTGCTAAAGTGATCAGTAGATTTAATATGAAAATTGTCTCAAACTAATATTCCAAAATATCTCACTCAGAATTTTGATAGAAATGCTAGAACTGAATTTGAACTTTGTGTACATATCTTTCTCATTCCTTCATAAACATTTTTCTTTAGTACTTCCACACCTCATGACTCCTGCTGCTGTTAACTTTGTTTTCTCAGGACCTTTTCTGAACCTTCTTGTTTGCTCCCACCACAGGGAGGTCACCAGCTCCATTCCAAAAGCCTTCTGCTGAAGGCAGCCCCTTGCTTACCCACTCACTCGGTCAGTGGTGCAGGGCTCCTGCCAGTCTAACACAGACATCAGGAAGGCACAGACAGCTCACCTTTGGCACCAAAAGCCCTCTCTAATCTCAGCCAATGGTCAGTCTTAGCTCATAACTAGGCCAGTACAAGCCAGTCCCAGCAGCCACAGACACCAGGGGTGTTGACTTCAGCCACATCTGTAGCAGATGTGGTTTTGCTGGACCAAAAGAGAGTGCCTGAAGATAACTCATATTTCCAAGCACCTGATGTTGACTAGTACTTGTAAAGCTACTTAATGACAAAGAATTCAAAGTGCTTTTAATAGTTTTACAGAAACATAAAAAAGTTGCTTAAAAAATCTTTCCTCTTTAAAGGATACCAGTTCTCTCACTATATATAGGTAAATGTTATGGAAACTTTCGGAGCAAGGTGTAGTGCAACAAAGGAGATTGCAAAAAAGACTTTTCTTGTGTTGTAGATAGACTGTGTCCATTATGCCTTACAGTCAGTTCTGATTTGTACCCTTGTCACTGTTGAACAAAATTTTATAATTTCCTTCAGAGGTGCTGGGAACTGGAGAATTTCAGAGGTGTCACCATTTTTGAAAATGACGGTGACTTGCAGGATGGAACTGATATTGGGACTGGCTCCTTCACGTACAAAATACAATATCTATTTCTTCCACTATAAGCCCTTCCACTATGAGCCCTTCCTAAGTCTCCACAAGAGTCATCCTTAAAGTAGAAATTTTCTCAGTATTATGTCCTCCTATAATGTGTGTGTTCACTTGGAGTGTTATGAATCTCCCTAACCACTTAGTATTGGGGATGACAGCATTTACCCTTTCGATAGTCCTTGTTTCATCTCAACAGCTGATGGTAAAGCCTCAAAACAGAGGTAGCACAGGCTGCATTGCTTGGAACACTGAAAACTAAATAAACAATACACTGCAAAGAACTATAGGAAGAAACAGTTCTGCTCTACAAGGAGACAGACTGAATGACCTAACCTGATAACTGGATGATCATCCCAGTCTAATTTCTAGTAGTTTATATTTACTCCACTTATTCTCAGGCTGAAAGAAAGGACATAAGACACCAAACATAATAATTGTAATGCAATTCTACTGCATAGTCAAAAGCAACCTGTGTTGCTCATAGAAGCCACTGACATTTTTATCCCAAGCACACTACTTTCATGCAAAATTTAACTTTTCAGCGGATTTTTTTAACCACTAGACACAACAGCAATAGCTTTGAAAATACAGAATTTGTTAGGTTACATCAATATCTATTTATCTCCTTATTTCTTATACAAGAACAATTATGGCAGTCTGGTATTGCCCTGCCAGTACAGTTTCTCTTCCACTTTTTTCTTCTTCCACTGGCAAAAAAGCAGCATCTTAAAAGTCTTCCTGAAAGTTTTATTACAGAGAGCATAACACATGGGGTTGACAGTACTGTTCACATAGCATAGCCAATATCCAAGGTGCCACAGTGTCAGGGGGATGCAGTCAGAGCAAAATGTGGAGATCAAAACCATGATATTATAGGGAGTCCAAGTGATGATAAAAGCCAAAAGAATGGCACTTAAAGTCTGTGCTGCTTTGCGTTCCTTTATAAGAACCATGCGTTTCCTTTTGGTGATTTGGTTATTTATATTTGGATCCATGCTTTTGATGGAAGGGTCCTTTGACAGAGCAGCAGAACAAGGAGTTATTTTTACTTTTCGGCAACCATTGTTGGCTTCCTGAGTGCCATCAGCCTTAACCACCAAACGGAATTTATAGGCCACACATTTTTTACTTTTTTGTACGTGTTCTTTGGTAGGTGACAAAAAGTATTTCTGGTTCTCAAAACCACTTTCTTCAGGTTGGTCTTTGACAACAACATCTGTAGTCTCATTATACTCTTCTGCCTTACTTTTAGATGGACTTTTGTAAGTTACTTGGAAAACTGGGTCAGTGGCAAGTTTATCCTCGTCTTCGGAGGAGGCGTAGCTGCTGCAGGTGGTTAACTGGTCAGCCTTGGCCCAGTCCATGCAAGTATTCGCTGCCTGGGAGGCCTTCGCCGTAGCTGACGTACTTCGGCTAGATGAGGACCACGAAGCCTGACACCCCTCTCTTTTGACTAAGTTTTGTTGCTTGCAACTGAAGCAAGACTTCAGGAGAGTTTTCTGAGGCTTTATTGTCTCATACTCTGCCACAGACTCTGAGCCCTGCAGTTCAGCGAGGTCCTTGGTGCGTTTCTCGGTCTCTTTGTAAATGCGGCAGTACAGAATGGTCATCACAGACACTGGAATGTAGAAAGCAGCAATTGCAGTACCAAAGGTAATAATGGGTTCATATAGAAACTGTATCTGGCACTCTTCAGGTGGTACTGTTCGTTCACCCACGAAATACTGCCAGCACAAGATTACAGGTGCCCACAACATGAAGGAAATCAGCCAAGCCATACCAATCATGATGCCAGCTCTTTTGGGTGTGCGTTTGGCCCTGTAAGTTAAAGGCCTTGTGATGGAAAAATATCTGTCAAAACTGATGACTAGGAGGTTCATTACTGAGGCATTGCTAGCTACATAGTCCAGTGCTAGCCACAGGTCACAGGCGAGGCTTCCAAGAGTCCAATGGCCTATGAGTATATAGGATGTATAAAGGTTCATAGAAAATATCCCAATGATGAGATCTGCACAGGCAAGGCTGAGCAAGTAATAATTGTTGACAGTTTTGAGCTGACTGTTGACCTTAAAGGATATCATTACAAGAATATTTCCCACTATGGTTATTAAGCTTACAATTGCAGTTACAGAGGCAATAGTAATGACTTCCCAGAGGCTATGCCCTTCTAACTGCTTGTGGTTGATGGAGGAACTGTTTACAACAGTAGAATTGCTGAATAAATTGACTTCCATTCTTGTCCTTGGTGTATTGTCATCAGGACCTTAGCACTGTTGCATAATGCTTTCTATACTCAGAAGCATCCTTTTGGAGATAGCTATAAAGATCAAAGGAAAAAAAATCAGAAAATTTAAGTAGCTCAATAGCACACATTTCCATTAGTTACTATGAAAACACTTGTGAAACAACTTATCACATTATTTGTGTTCTCTTTTCACATTTTGATTGCTATTTCTACAATTGTGAACATAACTAAAACACACAAATGTACATCCTAGGACAATGTGCTCTGGCATTTTATGACATTTCAAAATACAATCTAACTATTATTTCATAAGACAGTCAACCACCCCAGCTCTTACATTTTGAGTATCTTAGGAACCCTCTACATATTCTCAAACACAGACATTTAAGGTTTTGCAGTAAGACAGTGAGTCACTGTGTTGTTTCCTACAGTATTTAAAATGCATGCCAAGGTTTCAGGAATTATCTTTGAAAAAATTCTAAAAGTCACCAACAACAGAAAAAGAGTAAGCAAATACTGGGGGTGCATGGGAGTTAGGAGCCACGCTGGCATGGTGTCAACAAGAAACAAATAGGTGTTAGAAGTGCTTGAGGCAATGGAGGGCAATCTTTGAGCGAATGAAGCAGGCGAGGCCAAGAAGATGTTTGCGGACAAAACTCAATCGAGAGATCTTAGAACAGAGAAGACTGATGGGGTTAAGCATTGAAGTACAGTCTGGGTACTTTGGATGAGTGAATGGTAGGATTGAGGATACAGAGGAGTAAACTGCAGAGGAAGAACCAGAAGATTGGTTCTGGTAAAAAATGCAAATTTAACAACCCATTTCAAATACCAATTTAAAATAACACTTGCATGTGCAGCAAAAGGTGAAAACAGGACCACTCTATTAATGTATACATGCCACTGACATCCATTGCTTTCTACATTCCTCACTGCTGTTTCTTGTGCCAGTGAACCTGCATTAGGCAAAATTTCTTTCAAAGATACCTGATGGGTTTTTAGTAATTCCATCACATCAGGTGATGCTAATCACTTACTCAACACTTAGTCTCACTAAACTGTGTAATTTTTAAATAGTCAAATAGTATTCAGTTTTTAAAGTCAGAAATGAAAGCTAAATTATTAACAGATTTTTCTACTGGTCTTTTAACCTGTATAAAACTGGAATGATCTCTTTTTCAAAGCAGACATCGGTTCAGCTAAAATTATCACATGAATCACCTATTAAAGTCCATTTCTAAGTCTTTAAGATTCTCTCTACATCAGATCTCTATTATATGGTCCTCCCTATCCATCCACACCACTTCTCTGTGTTTTCATCTTTCATCTTAACTCTCAGAACATTGTTTTCTTTGGTCTTGGGAAGTGCCTTTTATTAACTGCAAGCTTTTACAGACTATCTCTTTCCCACATCTGACTTTTGTACCAAGAAGTTGTGTCCTGTCTCTCACCAGCTGAATAGAATTTTTTACAGACACTAGTTGAACTTTCAGAAAAGCATGCAATTTTCTTTCATTGTCCTCTTTGTCCAGCCTTAGAGGTGTTTAAGAGGTGTCTGGACCTGGCACCAGTTTAGTGGTTTAGGGGCTACAGTGGTAGTTCTGTATTCTGGACTTGATTTTACAGGCCTCTTCCAGTCTTGATTATTCTACAATTCTATGATTCTTATTTGCTTTTACTGTTTCCTTCACTTTCTTCCCCAGGTCTCCTAAACATCCACAGAAGTGTATCATGTTTCTACTTCAAACCCTGCTTAAATGGTGATCTCTTTTTGTGATGAAACTGGATAATGGTAAGTTTCCTGATATACTGAGACTTCTGCCTATCATACCTCTCAGAATGGTTCTCCTCCCTCTGAGTGTGTCTATCATCTCCCATTTTATATTTAAACTTTTCTGCATTTGTATTCTGCTTATACACTGAGCCTAATTCAACAGGTTTCTAATTCATGTATAGACCTTGCAGACTAGCAACAATCATAATACATGCATGTTGACCATCTGTATGCTTGGCTCTCTCCCTCTCTCCAACCTCCAGAGCCAGTCTAGCAGCCAAGAAGAGCTGAAGTGCCACAGCAGTTCTAATTAGTCTTATGCAAAGAAGGACATTTCATCTTGGTTCTGCATTCTGGAAAGATCTCCCCCAAGTCAGAGCTGTCTTGATGGCTGGTGCACTGGCTTTACAAATCTTCACAAAAATTTGAAGGGTAGGAATTCATTTCATGTGAAACAAAGGTGTGTGGAGCAGCTTCATGGCTGTGGTAGGTAACTGAGCTGTGAGAGAGGAATCTGTTTCTTACTTCATGTCTTACGCTTCTTTTTCTGTGGACAGAACAAAGTTGTTCTGTGCATTAAAAGCTCCATGTGAGTAAATTTTCAAGCATGGCAGTGTGGCAGTGGGTTTAGTGTGGCAATCTCAGGGAACAATGAGGGCTGTTCACTCTGTGAGGGATGGTGAGGACAATGCCACAGCAGGTGGAGCTGAGGCTGACCAAGAAGCAGCAGGATGTGGAGAAGCACATTGGGTTCATGAGAAGGTGAGAGACAGTGATGGTGCAGTGCTCGCACAGCAAGTCTGGAGTGATGAGGCATGTCTGAGAGCAAGCCAGGAAGCCCAGCCAGCAGATCTGAGTCAGGATCTGAGCCAGGATTGAGGAGATAGGAGGCCAGGTGTAGATGTAGCTGCTGCCTGGCTGCGATGTAGCACTGGCGAGGGCCAGCGCTGGCCTTGGACTTTTGCATGATATCAGCTAAGGCTAGAGATGGTCTTAAAAAGGCACAGCTATGAATATCAGGTACAGGAATAAACCTTTACAAACTACATTTGCCTAACACCTGGGTTTGAGCAGCCATGTAGAACAACTACAGATTGTTTCAACTTTCTGCCTTTTTTTGCCAGAAATGGCACTTGCTTCAGAAGAGGGAAGACTGGAAATTGTATAGATGCTGTGGCCTGTAATGCTTTGTCTTTACCATAGATAGCAAGTGTCCCTCCTCTCAGGTCTCTCACATTCCCTAACATTAGCAAATACGAAGAAAGACTGCTCGAACTACGCCATGTGGATTGCAGACTTCAGAGCAGCAGGAAGTAGAAATTGTTGTTGCTGTTGTTATTGTAGTTGTTGTGACACAGATGTTCTTGGTTTAAACTGATATGGGTTGGAGAAATACTGATAATACATTACGGAAACTACATAATTTCTTAATAATTTATTAATAAAAAGCACTGTTTGATCATGCAAAGCCTTCCCTCCCTAATGGGCTATTTTACTGTGATGTCTATAAAGTTGACAACAGTTGACTTATTAGTATGCAAAGATCTCTTCTTGGCATATTGGCTGTTCTTGTGATCTCGTCATTCTCTATCCTCTTTTGTTTCACAGGTCTGCATTAACACTTGGTGGATTACCTTTTGTCATCTATTTGTGTATCACTCAGGCTAATAGAGCCTGTGAGTGGGACTTCTGTGTGCTATGGTAACATAATTTATGTTCATTGTCTATCGTAAGAGATGATAATAATAGGGACATCAAAACTAAATTATAAAATTAAAATGCATATGTACAGTATCATGACTTTGCTGTCTCATAATTATTAATGCATGATATTCACACTTGTGAGTTGTAATGGTATTTGTTATGTGCTGCCAAGTAGTAATGATATTTTTTTTCAATCTGTCTGTAAGTATTAATTATTGTGAGTTGTTAAATTTGCACATAAAGTCAGCTTACAGTTATCTGCAGGCAGATTGTTCATGTCACAGATTAATTGCACCACAGATGCAGGCACAGCTTGGGTTCACCGGGTTTTATTAGCTCCATCTCATTCTGTCAGACCTGTGGTGGCTGCATGAGTATTGCTTGCATGTCTTTGCAATGTGCTTGCCAAAGCTGCTCCCTGTTACTTTATTTATTTGCTTGTGTGCTAAGCTAATTTACAGATTTGCTGCCCACTGTGCCCTGGAACTCAGCAGCCCACAACACAGGTAGTTGTGCAGCTACAGTACAGTCCATGATTTCACAAAATACGAGGTTTGGTCACATTTTGCTGGAATGATTCCTGGGCTTAAAAGCCCTTCAAAACCAGACTGATATTTTAATGTGTTGTCAAATGACAGCCTGTGTGTTCAAGAGGGATGGGGCTAGCTGGTGTTAGGAAACTGGTGAACTGCCCCAAGAACAGCATGAGTGGCTGCTAAGTTTAAGAATAGCAGGACAAACCAGCCTAGCACTATGGCACAAAGCTGTTCCTGTGTCTGCTCTGTGTCCTGAGAGAAGGATGTTCCTCAAGAGGCTGTAGAGCCAACTCATGTGGTTCATGTAGCGCAGGTGTCTGCTGAACACCCTTTCAGCCTGGGATCAGTTGCTTTTTCCTCACTTGCTACAGAAAGCAAAGGTCCTGCACTTGGGTCACAACACTCCCATGCAGCTCCAGGGGCTGGGGCAAGAGTGGCTGGAAAGCTGTCTAGTGGAAAAGGTGCTGGAGGTGCTGGCTGACAGCATCTGAACGTGAGCCAGCAGGTCCCCAGGCGGCCCAAAAGGCCGATGGCACCTTGGCATCAGCAACAGTGTGGCAGTGATCACTGCCTGCCCTGCGCTTGGCACTGGTGCGGCCACACCTCGAGTCCTGTGTCCCCTCTGGGCCCCGCTGTCCCTACAATGACACTGAAGTGCTGGGATGGCTCCAGAGGAGGGCAGCGGAGCTGGGGAAGGGTCTGGAGCACAAGTCCTGTGAGGAGCAGCTGAGGGAGATGCGTTTGGTCAGTCTGGAGAAAAGGCGGCTCGGGGAGACTTTGTTGCTCTCTACAACAGCCTCAAAGGAGGCTGCAGTGATGGTTCTCTTCTCCTGGGACGCAAGTGACAAGACAAAACAGCCTCAAGCTGCACCTGAGGATGTTTACATTGGGTATTAGGTAAATTTCTTCACCAAGAGGGTGGTTAGGCATTAGAACAGGCTGCCCAGGGAAGCAATAGAATCGCCTTTCCTGGAGGTATTTAAAAGATGTGTAAATGTGAACATGGTTTAGTGGTGGAAGTGGCAGTGCAGGCTTAACGGTTGGACTGAATGATATCCAAGACCTTTTCCAACCTAAACAATTCCATAATTCATCTAGCTTTAGCTAAGAGCTCTATTTTCTAGCACTAAATACATGTTTTTTCTGTTTTTATTCACACACGTGGACGCGATTTTACCCTCCCTGCCCGGTGGTACTGGCAGGAGGTGCGGGCCCGGCCCGGCCCGTGGCTGCCCGCAGGGGGCGCTGCCGAGGCTGCTCCGCCGCCGCCATTTCTCCGGGCTCCGGCGAGCGGCCCTTTCCGGCAGTGGGCGGGACGGGCACGGCCCCGGCGGCCCGCGGCAGGCGAGCCCGGCCATGCAGGCGGAGCGGGGCGGCAGCAGGCCCCGCAGGGAAGGGGCCCGACACGGCCGGCGGCGCCCCTGCGGCACGCCCGACGCGGCGAAGGAAGGAGGCGGCGGGGACGGCCACGGGCGCGGAGGAGGCGGGGGCCGGGGAAGAGGCGGCGCTTACGGGCACCGAGGAGGCGGGGGACGGGGCAGGCGAGAGCCCCGAGGTCGCGGGGCAGCGCCATCGCCCAGCGCCCAGCAGCACCGGCGGGTAAGCGGGAGGAGAGCCCGCCCTCCACGGCAGCAGGGGGAGGCGGAGCTGAGTGTGCGGGGCCCCGGGGCGGCCCTTGGGCTAGGGGCACAACCCTCCCTTCCCCTCCCCTGCCCTGCTCCTCCCCTTCCCGAGGTGGAGCCACGCTGGCAGCTGTGCCCCAGCCTGCCGGGTGGGGTGGGAGTGCCGGCGGTGCTGCCCGGGACAGCTCGGCCTCTGCAGTATCCCTGTGCTGTATTCCTGCTCTGCAGCTCAGCATGCGCGCTCTGGTGCAGCATGACCCAGGGCTTGTCTTGCCAAAATACGTGAATAATTTTGCGTTGAAAAGATAAAAGTCTTGTTTAAAAAATGCGTCTGAAAAAATGCCTCCTCAGTTTGCAAATTGAGATGAAGAATTGTTGAGCAGTTTTGGCACATTTGAGATGTTTTAATAGTTGGACTCGAACGATCTTAGAGATCTTTTCCAGCCTTGACGGTTCTATGATCAGAAGTTGAAATGAGCGTCCTGTCCAGCCTGTGGTACTCGCAGTGAAGACATGGTAACAGAGCACACCTTACGTAGTGGGTATCTGTGATTCACTGGGTATCATTTTTCATTAATAGAAGTTGATAGCTGTGCACCAGCCCATTTTAAAATGCTTTAGCAGATTAAAAGTAGTGCAGACGTACCATTGTGTACCACAATTACATAGGCAATTTCCTGTGGAGGCATTATCTGCCTCACCATGGTATGAGATCAACACTGTGCCTTTAAAAAGAGTCCCCATAAAAATGCTTTGACTACTTCATTCAGATTGTTTTGCTTCTGTTAGCATTGTTGCAACATGGAAATCATGTCCCTGGATTGGCAAAGAGATTATAATGATGACCTGATGCTAATTGGTGTTGGCAGCACTGGGAGTCCTAATGTAGATGGACCAGATGCTACCCCAATTCCAGCATCATGTTGATTAGATTCACTTTGACTTTTATGATCCATGGCTTCAATTGAACCCACCCAGTGTTTTATCTGTATTAGAACTCCCATGCTTGCTAGTGGATATAAAAATATAAAATATTAATTTTGTCATTGTATTTAGTCTTATTTTGGGAGATGAAAGTTACAACTCGATTGGTACAGTTACTTAGAATGCTGGTCAGTGCTTTCACATGAAAGCAATATAAATTGCTGAATTCACACTGATGTTTGGGGACAGGTTTGGATCCTGGATGTAAAACAACAGTGTTCCCTCATAAATTGCAGGAGCATGCAGGGGTAATTCAGCACCTCTGTGTATTAGCTGCGGAAATTTCTATCCTGGACTGATTTTTTCCCAAGTCATTCAACTCTGCAATTTAAAACGTTTCTTTTGGGTCACATTAAAATATGTTTTGCCACTGCTCACTTTGTTATTGACTTGGATATGCTCTTTATCTTAGCCTAGCACATAATAGCCAAGACTATTATAATTTGGGACTTTAAAAGTGAAGCAATAGCTAAGATTTTCTGAGAACACTGCTAAAGATTGTTGTGTAATGTAATGTTCTTCCTCCACTGGAGGGTTTTGATGTTAAGCACTATATGGTCTCTTAGTGCACCTGCCACAAATTTTGTGTTTAGCAGCTTGGTTGGGATTGGCTTCCAGCAATCTAGCCACAGCATCAGCAGCTGTACCAGCCTGCAGCTGCTGAATTTTAGTGCTACCTCTGAGCCAATCTCATAATTCACCACTTCTGGAGCAGAGAGAGCCTCCTCCTTCCATCAGTGTAGCCAGCGTTTATCTGACAGAGTTGCCCCCTTTTAATCCCAGCTCCTTAGTGTTTTCTGTGTTCAGCAGAGTGACTTGTATTACAAGAGTGCACCACTTCAGTGATAGGATGCTTGGCCCAGAGTAAGCATTTTGTGTGAGACAAGACCCTGCTGTCTTTCAGCAATAGGGGGTAAATCTTCTGAAGTGGTGGTGAGTGAGCTGCAAAACTGGGAAGTCAGGTAATAAGGCAGGGAGTGTGATGGTTGTACCACATTCCCTTTCCTTCTGTCTGCTGAGATGCTGGGGTCTTCTCAGAAAAAACTTTTTTTTGCTTTTTTTTTTCCTTTTTTTTTTTTACAGTGAAGTAGAAATTGACATTAAATTGCATAATATTTTGTCAGCAATATATCTTTGTCAATTGCATTCATGTAAAAGCACTGTCTAAAAATGTTGTGTTTTGATTGTTTTAATTTAATGGCTCCCAAGCTTGCATTTGAAGCTACAGGAAGGCATTATTTGTGACCTGTACAAGAGGGATAAGAAAGTGTCGTGGTGGCACATTCAGTTTGCAGTTTTGTGGGGCACGAGAAGACTGGGCACTGTGTGCTTTACACTGCTGACGGGGTCCTGTAATTCTTTGGTTTTAGTCGTGGGTGATCAGCTGTGTTATTTGCAAAGCTGGGAAGACCCAGAAATTGCTAAGTCAGTTCTCCCCTCCTCAGCTATATGCTAAGGGAGAAGGAGATCAGGCGTTGTGTTTGTACCCATGCCCTGCATGGTAGATCCAGCTGTGGATCAGAATCTTAGAGAAGAAAGCTTTGTGATTTCTGTCAGCTCTTGAGAAGGTGGTTCTCTGAGTAAATTCCCAGCTCCACTTTTGAAACAAGATGCTGCCTCTCTTAAATATGAAATTGATTTAGAAACTATGAGAAAAAGTGTTCTTATTCCTTTTGAAGAGGGAAAAGGATCTTCCACTTGTTATGTCTTTTTGTAACTAGTGTGCATGTTGATTTAACTGGCTTGATTACTGAAGATTTTGTGTCCTCCCTTCAAAAATGAATGTCTAATTAAGACCAGCTGGTTTACCAAATGGCAGATTTCTTTGTAGTTCTGTCATCTTGAATATTTTTCCATTGTTTCAGTCTGCTTTAGCTCATCTATGCTACATTAAATAAATAAAACACATTTGAAATTACTCAATTTTAGTAAAATGTGGCATTTTAATGCTTAAAGTAAATTGACATTGGTCCAATATTATCTCGCACTTTTAGTTTAACTCAGAATTCATGTTTTATGTACTGCCAGAATTTTAAAATTGCTCTCTTTAAGAAATACCGTATATTAAAATAGAAACAACTTTCTGAAATTGTGGATATGAGGCTGGGTTTTATTTTGATGGTCCTTGACCACATTTTTTGAGCATTGGTAGTAGTTTAAGGAGATTTTCTTTTGTCCTTTAGGTTTATTACATTTGCAATTTATGAGGTATTCTTTTAACTTTCCATTCAATGATACACTGAGTGTGCCTGTGATACATGCTGCTACTCCAGTGCAGTTGGAATTGGCAGGTCTGTTTCAATGTTCCTTTTTTGGCTTTGGGCAGTGTTGCAGTAAACATTTTATTGTTCACAAATGGATGTTAAGAGATGGATTTTAGTGCAGTCTTTCTCATGTGTGGTTAGTTTCAAGATGCATCACATTAATTTAGTATTTTTTGTATCTTCATTCTTGTAGTCCATGCACATATTAGAAGTGATCTAAGAGAACATCTAATGCTGTCAGCATCAGATTAATTTTCCTAATTAGCATGAGTGAACCGTTTACCATCTAAGCAACTGCAAAAAGCAGTTGAGAGGCACAGTAACAAAAATAACAAATACAGATATATTTGATTGCCTTTAGAACACTGTGACAGAACTTGTGCAGATAGAAGAATAGATTTCTGGATTTTGAAGACAGTAAATGTTCTGACATTTTGTGTTAATGTTCTCAAAAACAACTAGAAAAAACTTATTTAGATTAATGTACATCAATTTGTGAGCTGTACTTAATTGCTAATGCAGTGTGAAGAGCTTCCCTTCTCAGAAGTTTCTCTACTGTGATGGCTCAGTATCAAACTGGTTTTGTTAAATGGGATTCTGCAAGGCTTCATTCTGTATCTACTCATGTTCAGTTTTCTATTAATAATTCCACCAGGGAATATACAGTGTTGATATTTGCAGACAGTGCTAAGCTGGCAGGAGGGTGGAGCACAGAACACAGTCTCAACAAATGGAAGAAACACCCTGCATTTGGGTGTGATTCAAGGTCATATATAATACAACCACATCTACATAGGAAATATCTGTAGCAGTGTGTGACTGATTAAGGTGCAATTTTATAGAAGAGAACTGTCAGCTTAATGGATGAGAAGGTATCAATTAGTGATGCCAGTACAGTCAAGAACTAGTTCTATTTTTTGCAAGATTGGGACTAGCTGGGAAAGTTCAGAGGGAAGGAATGAAGAAATATGTAAAGAGGATATCACCAAGGAGAAAGGCTGAAGAACCTGGTTCTTCCTCTTTTTATATTATTTATGTATTTATTTCAATTTTTTTTTTGAAAAAGAGGACACTTCGGACAGGCCTGGTTAGCAATGTTCCATAGAGTAGAGAGGTTGCTGCAAAGAGATCCATTTTAGGCAGGACAAGAAGAAAAACATTATTAAGAAGGAAGAGGTTTAATTGGGGCCTTGAGAATAAAATTTGTGACTGAAAGATTAGATAGCTTGTGTAGCAAGTACATGGGAATCAGGACAGAAAAATATTAATAATGAAGGTTACTGAATCTACTCACTAGACCCGCTGTGTAACCACTTGTCACAGCCCTGTTTATTTTTCTTTTATTTTTTCAAGGCTGTCTGGGCAATGGAAAAGCATAAATGCTTTTTATACACCCAAAGTTAATTTATTCTTTTTGGGTTCTAGACCATAGAAAAACCTTTTTTTTACAGTGGGACTCCAGAGTTTCATAATAGTCCCTAATTGTTTAGTGTGGCATGGTGTAGTGATATTTATTGTTATTCATTCAGCATATTTTACCAGCTTTCCTGCTGATATAACAAGAGATTTGTATTGAAGCATCCCATTACACAGATGAATATCGTTGCTGCAGAGCAACTTCATGTCTGACTCTTTTTCTGTAACTTCCTTGGAAAGAGCTTGAGGGGTTTTTTTTAGATGGCTGTGCATTTCTGTCCTCACCTACTTAAATGCTTTTGTTCCTCTTTTCTACTCTCAAATCTCTGGGGTAGTAATTTGGTAGCTTTTTGGTAACAGGTTGTCCTAGATATTTTCTAGCTTAAAGAAGTAACTTTACTGGCTGCATATTTGGTTAATTGTGTGAAACACAGCTTTCAATCATAATCTTATTTAGATTTAAATCCAATCCAGTAAATTGGTGTGGATTTTATTCAGAGGAAATATAAAATTGTAATTATTTGAATATTGCAGAAGAACTTCCCATCATATTTAACTGAAGATTTTAGAATTTCGGGAAGAACTGAAACTCCTCAGGCTAAGAATGGTGCATCCAAGCGTGCATCCAAGCGTGCATCCGTCCGGGCGATGTGCCGGTGCTGGAAGGCACCAGTAGGTACCAGTAGGTGATGCAGGCAGCCCGCCCCTTGTCCCGTGCTGGGCCCGAATTCCTTGGTGAGGAGTCAGGATGTGTGCACATCATGGGGTTGGAATGTTCTCCTCGTCTCAGGGTGGTGTTTTCTGAACACCCAACGTGTGAAAGTCACACGTACGTGTGAGTTATTAGGACTTGCCCCTGGGTCTTTGAAACACAGCTGTGAAGAAAAGTTATTTGTCGGAAGGGTACACTTTGTAATTCTGAGCTAAAAATCTTGTTGTGCTACTGAGATGAGTGTTTGGTCCCAGATAGCACAATACAGGAGTTTGTTTGGGTACATCAAGTGAGAGACGGTAAGCATTTCTGCTGAAAAGTAAACAAATTTGTAGAAGTGATGAATTTGTTTTAAAAGTTGTGCCATGCAGTGCTGCTGCTGTTTTTCCTCACAAAAGAAACTTGGTAGTTTCAGGAGCCCTGTTCAGTTTGAGTTTCCAGCCAGTCTAATAGTGCTGCACAGTGTTTTGTAGCAGTCAGAAGGTGTCACTGTATTAAAAAAAGAATTAAACAAATGCTGATGATTGATTCAGTGGTGATTTAGAGACTTAAAAAAAGTATGGCAGAATATTTCTTACAGGTTTTCACAATCACAGGACTTCAAGCCTGTGTGATTCAGTGTTCTGTGGTAAGGCATAGAGGGGGGTCCATTTATTTCCCATTTATTCTTTCATGTGTGCAATTCCTCTGTATTATGTGTATGTAGGGGGTCTAGGGGGGAGGGTTGAGTTTTTCTGTTTTGTTTGTTTTATTTTTTAAAATAAGTCTTCAACTTCTCTGCAGGTAGACACTGTAATAAACTGCTGTAAAACCATAGATCTGCTGGAGTGTGTAAGAACCTTGCCTTAAGGGCCTGTTTCTATTCCTGTTTCTCTTTTCCCAGAGGATAATTCTACATTAGAGACTGTACAGCCTCTCTCCTTAACCCTGAAATAGCCAGGGTCTTTGTCTTTTAGGAACAGAGTGGTGATGCTGCGCTACAGTTCTTCCTAGGCTCTTTCACTGACCTGTTGGGAGGCCTTGAGTTTTTTCTGGTTGCCATACAAACAAGGGGGTTTTGCTGGCTTGCCTTTTTTTTTTTTTTTTTGATTTGTTTTGGTTGTTGGTTTGGGGTTTTTTTTTCCCCTTAGTTTTTTTCTTCAGTGTCATGTTTCAGACTGCATTATTCACATTATGCTGCTTTGCTGATTTCACTGGTGTATTATGTTCCTTTAAATTTGTAACAAAAGGTGGCATGCTCATGGAAGCAACAGAAGTGCAAATAATCTCATCCTCAGTATGTCTTTTTCTTCCACTTCAACAAAATTGTTAGCAAGGATGTTAAAGGATTATTGTCTCAGAGCAAAATGTTTTTCTAGAGACAAAATTTAAAAAAATAATTGTGCTAATGTGAAAAAGTGGTTCCTGCAGTGATTTTGGTGTGGCTCTCAGTTTGAATTACTGTCAAGGATGGGGTTTTGATGCAAATTTGATTTGCAGGTTACAGGTTACACTTGGGTGTAATATTAGTGAACTCAGTGTGGTTTCACTCCTGATGGAGCCAGAGTTGAAGCTGTCCACCGGTTGTCCAAAAAGCTGAACACTGTCTGTATCTCACGACTGCAAACTGGATGCAGAGTTCTCCTGCAGTTACTGCTCTGTGTGCACCTAAGTGGGCTCACCAGTGTGAACTGTAGCATGTAAGGATATGATGGGCACATAAAATCATGGGATTGTAGTGCATCCCAGCAGGTACAGCCCAGTCCTTGTTGGTAATTTGGATATGTTTGCACTCTCAGAAAGTTCTAAATTACTTTTAAAGCTTCTTCTTGGCAGTGTTAACTTCATGGTCTAGGAGCATCATTGTTAGGTAACTCTTATTGTTCAGAATTATACTCCAGACCAATAGCAAAATAAAATTAGATTTTAACATCTTGGGGTTTTAAGTGTGATGTTGGACACTGATTCTTCACTACTATCTTAAGGTGCATGTTGGATTTAGGGAAGCATATTCTTTAAGGCTATTTAGAAAAATATCTTTCACAGGATTTCTCCCTCCACCCTCTTCCAAAAAAGGTTGGAGGTGGATGAGGAAGAGATATCAGAGGTTTGAGTGGTGATTTCTAAAATGTCTGCAGTAAGTTGCATTCAGATTTGATATAAGAATTACAAAGGTTGCTTTTTGAGTGAATGCAGTGACAGATATTTGAAAACATCGATGGTATTATACCACTCTGGTATAGTTATGAAACAGTTTCATAATGGTGGTTCAAATATGAAACAACATTGCGACACTGAGCATCTCAAGAGGCTGATAGTGACAAAATAAACATGGAGATGCGATACACGTATGTGGAGTTTTCCACTACCACTTGGTAAGTTTTGTTCTGTTTGTGTAGAATTGTTTGAGCCTTTTTTAATGTTAGGCTTTTTACAGATGTTACTAGATATGAGTCATGCTCTTTTCTTCAGCTGTAAATAGGTTTGGACATAAGAACTTTTCAGGATCTAGACTTATTTCTTCTGGTTTTTCATACTGGTATTCTGCAACTTTTGTGATGCTTTTCAGTAGTAGTGATGCTTTTCAGAGAGGAATCTTTAGTTATACCAGGTTATAGTCACATGACTAATCTGTTTGAATTACCCATAACAGATTTTAAAAATCAAGGAGAGAGAAATATTTTTTGCTGCTGAAGTTGTTAAGAAAGTTTTAGAACCATACTTTGTGACTGTTTAAGCAGTAGCAATTTGATGTAGAAACATCAAGAACAAGTCTCTTTCTTGTGTATGTGATGAAATGTTTTTTGCTTTTAACTGGAGCATCATTCCTGTTAGGCAAAACATTGATTTCAGAATCAGATATCTCTCTTGGCTAATACTATCTTTAGCTAACTCAGAGTGCTGACTTCCAGTATCCAACCTTTATGAGCCAGTCTTAGTATTTCATCCCTCTTTCAAAAATTCTCATCCCGTACAATAAAGACTAGAAGCTTTTTCTTCATGCTACCTGTTCTCTCAGCTGCCCTTTCTGCTAATTAAGCTTCTCCTCAGCTTTGGTAGATCTCTCTAAAGGTCACCAATAGAGCAAACTAGTGAAGAGGATTACTCTTTGTAGGGATATTTTTTTTTCTTTTCAAGCAAGAACCTTTGAGTCAAGTCTCTTCCTTCCTCAGTCTAAAGGGAAAAAAAAACCCAAAAAAGCTTTAGCTTTTTCCTTTTTTCCTCAAGTTTAAAAAAATTGTTTATAGTAGAAACTTGAATTTGTACTGGAAGAGTTCTGATACCTAGGTGAACAATAAGAAAGTAAATTGTTTCTGAGAGGCAACACTGAAAAATCACTGAAGGCTCACTACAAATTCATCAATAGGTCACTATATCCATATGAAAAGACTGTGAACATACAAACACATGTGTAACCTCTTCTCCATTAATACTTTTACAGAAATAATTTTTAGCTTACCCTGGTGTGTGTCACTGTAATGATGGAATAGATTGAATGTTTAATGATACAATTTGATCTTATTAGTACTGTTGACAAATCAGAAAGTGCAATACACAAAATATTAAAAATCAAGATTTTTGTTTTGTCTTTGCATTTTATCAGGTGTAGTCTGGAAAACATAGTGCATAAAAACAAAATGATTTGCAAATATCTATACTGACTTGTTTAAGCTGACTGCCAGGAATTGCAATTAAATGACTGTTACAAATGCTTGTTTTCTGTTGAATAATTGAAAGGAGAAAAAAAATCTTATTTAAATTACATGAAACCCTGAAGGAGAAAGTATAATGAAAAGTGGTTTAATTATTTTCTGTGAGACAGCAAAACAGACTGATGACCTTATCAGTATTTATTTTCTTGCCTTATTGTATTCTTTGTTAGCCCCAGAAAATACTGGATATGATGCAGAGAAAAACCTCTCTTAATAAGGTAATGTATTATTTTCAGCTCTTTCAAAATATATGGCAAAAACATCCTTGTGTGTGTCAGTTTACGTTAGAAACAGTTGTGGGTAATGTTACAGAGCCATTAGCACTGACTTTGATAAAAAGGCAGGCAGGGGATACAGAGCCCATGTTAGAGAGTTCACGATGAAAAAGTTTCAGTCTGCAATGCCTACTGAGGCGAAGGATTTGAGGATGTGGAAAAAAGTTCAATCTGCAATCTGTTTTCTTCCAGTTTCAAATACAAAGTGCAGTGAAGCTTTTTTTCACTTCTTAGATAAGTGACCTGCCAATGAACTTGAAATAATTTTTAATCTGAATTTTCCTCAATTCCCTCAATTTCCCTCAATTTCCTTCAATTTTTTTCAGATCCTTTGTACTTTATATACAAACATGAGGGTATTGTCATGAAGAGAGTAGGAATGAAAGACTGACCTTAAGTGTTACATTCTTGTTCTCTTTTTTTTTTTTTTTTTTTAATGTGTGTGGTGATTGTGCATCTGCAGGACACATAGGCCAGCAGGTTCTCGAGTTCTCCTACTGGAAGTGTCCAGGTGCTGTATAAAGTAGAATAGATCTGGCTGAGAAAAAAGGCTAGATCTCCCACTCCAGTGTGTAAAACCACTGTATTCTCATGGGAAGTGGGAGGTGCAACTTGGGATGCATTTGTGTAGAAAAGGGAATTGAATTTATTTCCACTTTCTGGATAAAATGCTGTTGTTGCGCAATAGCTGAAGAAACATGGATTGTATTTATTCACACATCTCTTTGCTTTGTTTTGGCACTCCCCTCTCTTTTGCCTCAGTCCCCATCTATTCTCAGTTCATTGCAGGACAAGCAGAACTATTTTTGCTAGAGAAAATATTGTTTCTGTCCAAAATGCACAGCTTTGAGACCAAGTGCATGCCACACATTGATGATAAATAATTCTGCTTCTGACTTACCTGAGTCAAGACAGTGTGATGTCTCTACACCTTTTATCATTGATGTACAGACACAGTCCCCAAACACACTTATCATTAATTCTTGGACTGTGGTATAGGAGTTGGAGAGCATGCTCTGGGATACTACTGCCTTTACTATCTTTGAGTTATCCTTCTGAAAGGGCTTGAAAATGGGGTGTGTGGTGTGTAGCTGCCTTTTCTTTTGGGGCAGCATGGTAGAGATGCATTGTGCATAATACAGCTGTATTTTAAATTACAGTGCATGTGGATTCAACCCAAGTCTATCACTTTCAAAGGCAAACCCACACAAATCAGACATTTGGCCATAATTTGCTACATTATGGGACAACACCTTGCACAGTGCCTGAGAGAACTCCAGTTGATCAATTCTTTTTCGGCTGAATTTGTTCTAGGAAAGGTGCTACTGACTTGTGCGAGGCAAATGAATAATGGAGGGTGTAAGTAGCTGGTTTTTTTTCACCACTGGGGTATTCTGTCAGGGAGATCTTGCCTTGACTGTGAGGCAGGGATTACAATCTCTTAGATTCATAACCTTGATGAATTACTATTTCACTGATTTCTCCTTTCCCTGTATCACTGAGCTGGCTGGTTTGCAGATACCTAAGAAAATGGATTAGCTAATTAATTACATTCCTCATGTAATTTAAGACACAAGGAAGAAGAAAGGTTTTGGTGTTTGTCAAGTGGGGAGTTAGTACTCTCTGCATCTTTTCTGGTTTTCCACTATATAAAGAAAGAAATTCATTGTAGTATTGGTCTCGGAAATGCTGTTTAAAACTCTGTGAGTCGAGGATAGCATCTTTTTTGATGTAGCATTGCTGTAGTACGTGGTTATTTTTTTAGCGACTCAATTATTTTTATAATTAATCTAATTCAATATATCTATCCTGCTTGTTTGTTTCTTCATATGGGATTTTGCATTCTGGGTCATAATTACGTATTTTGTTTGCACATCAGACAAACTGCTTTTTATCCTTAGTATCTTTTTTATAACTTACTGTTCATTGATTTACTGTGTGGCTCATTGTTGGTCCTAAAAAGTACCTCTTTTTTACTCCCCTTACTGAAAATATTGTCAAATCAGGCTATTTGTAACTCAAGTTTTTGTGCTTGAACATGCCATGCTGTAAATGTAATAATGGAATTCAATTTACAAAATGCATAATGGCTGGGTCTGCTGGTTTGTTGATAGAAGGGTAGACATGTGAGGTTTTTTGGTAGCATGTGAATTTATATTTATGAAATGGTAATACATTAGTAATGAAAGGTGAAAAATGTAGCAGCTATGCTACTGACAGTGTTGCAGATATAGTGAAAGGGGAGGAAAACAAAATGCTGTTGCCTGGAATTTCTTATACAGGACCTTTATACGGTTTCAAGTTGGTGGAGTGTCTCCTTTTGCAGCTTTAGTTTTCATTATGTAAATATTTATATGTTTGGAATAAGACATTATTGTGTGATGGTTGATCTCAAAAAGTGACAGATGTTGGCAGCTTTAATTTAAAATCAGGATAGAATTTCCCACTGTGAACCAAACACCAGTACTTGTATGTAGAACCTGTAAAATGATGCCTTACACATCTGAATGACTACTTTAAAACCTTAACTGAAAAAGGGGTCTAAAAGCAGTCACATATGGCAAATATTCTGAAGTTTGTTAAAAATTTTATCAAGCAACATAAATATTTCTTGCAAAGGATTTTTCTAAAACTGTATGACTTTGACAAAGGACACCCCTGTGTCCACATGTATTATGTGAGTAGGACTAGTAGTGGAGAATCTGTAAGTCTTTACTGGGAAGAGAAAACAAAATTTATTTTAGAAAAAGGAGTTCAACATTGCAGGAAATTAAAACCAAGGATATGGCTTATGAGTACACTTAGACAATCTAGCAGATAATTGCTGCCAGATATGAAGGAAGGACCTGCTTCCCAGTTCCCATGTTTCATGGCATGCTTCCAGCCTATCTAACCATTATTTGTGCTTGTCTGATAGTGCTGTGAAATGACAAAGGAACTGAAGCTGGCAGAAGGTTAGAGGTAGAAGAGAGAAGGAAACTATTGATTAAGTTTCCATCAGTTTAGGGATACCATTTCAAACAATCCTGTTCTGTTTGGTGTCTTGCAAAATTTTTTCTTCTTTAATGCTATAACAATTGAAAATAGAACAGTGTAGGTGAATATCACTAAGCTATTTCTATATTTTGAAATGCATAGAGAAATAATGTTTTACTCGTATGTGCTTTCTTTTTTACAAAATAGGTGCATTTTAAAAAGCCCTAAACTTTTAACTTGTTAGTAACTCTTATCAAATATTTTTGAATTTAAAGGTAGGTGATTTTTTTGTTGTTATTAAAATGTAAACTTTGGAAGTTTCCTTTCATGTGTAATATAGCAGAGCAGACATCTTTTGAGTGGTTTTTTCGGGGGTTGTTTTTGTTTTTTTTTTTTCTATTTTCATTGTGGCAAAAATAGATCTGTTGACAAACTTTGTCCTGTACCTCTCCTTGCATGAGAAACTCTGAAGCTTCTTCTTGTTGTTTTTGATCTTGGTACAGTTGCTGGATTTTTGTTGCCTTTGTTCTAAAGCTGTGTGCATGTAGGGTTTGTTAAATAAACATTAGACTTGTTAATATAACTAAGGTCTTCTGCATACCTTGCTCTTTTGAGCAGACTTTGTTCCTAGTTTATGTAATAAACTCTGTGAGTTAAAATCAAATTTTTCTCTGTTCTGCAGATGGATGCTTTAACTGAGCTTTTTACATAATTTGTTGCGCTTTTACTTCGTCATTTATACAGTTGCAGAACTACAAAGCTTTTCAATATGTAGAAGTTTATAACAGAAATTATTGAGAGAGCCTCTCTTACCCATTGCCTCATGAAAACTAGTAAAATAGCAATATCCTTTAAAACATCACTTATTTAAGTGTTGAGGTGAATATTTCCCCTCAATAAATTTTGCTTTCTTGATGTTACAGAACTCCTCATGTGTGTTCCTTACAAGTTCTTGTTAAAGCTGTTAATACAACTGCTTTTGCAATTTTAGAAGTGCTGGAATAAAACAGCAAAATGAAATACTAAGGATTAAGTAGACTGCTGGAGGTTTTCAAGCCCTGAGTAGACAAAGCCCCAACCTACATGGTCTGATTTCAGTTTTGACCTTCTTTTGAGTAGGCATTTGGACAAGATGACCTCTTGCAATCCCTTTCAGTTTGGATTACTCTATAATACTGTGACATTAACACGTAAGAATTGAAACAGTTTCAGGATATTGTCAGTCTCTAATGCAGTTTAGGAAACTTCTTTTTAGGAACAGCAGATTTGGTAAAAACAATTATCTTTCTCCAGAAGATTTCCTTTACCACTCCAGAATACAAAGTGTAACTTGGTTTCAAAATAAGACATGCAACATTCACATATGTGGATCCATATGTATGCAATATATAAACTTCTGGTTTTTGCCAAGCACAGCCTATACTTAGGAATAATCAGTAATCTTACTGAAAATGCTGTAACCTTTCTGGCAATGTGCTTTGTAAGGTTTTCTTGAAACCTTTTATTTCTGTCAAGACAAAGGCTCCTATTTTATGTTTGCACTCATATTTTTGACTGATGTTTGTAAGACAAAAAATCAGCTTTTTAAAGTTACTGACAATTTGAAGGTAGAAGAGCTGCCAGGTTTTATGCTGGTCCATATGATAATTTTGTATGAATTGCTTGATAGGTTTACATAGTTGCCAGTAACTTTCATAAAATCATTTCCACTGAGTTAAAGAAAAAATACAGTTGAATTTCTGTTGGTGGAAATGTATTAGTGTGGCAAGTTTAGAAAATCAAAAGTCTCATTATCTATAGACAGCAGCTGGACAAACTTCCTACAGTCTCTTTGTTCACAGCATGGGACAGCCTTGGGGAAAAGAGGCAGAGGGCTACTTCTGCAATTAATGCAACTTGTTGATACTCTACCAAATTTTCCAGTTAGTGCAGAATGAGTACTGAATTTATAATGATACTGTTCTCACAACATACCCCATCAAGTATCCTTCAGTTTGGAGTTTTAATCTAAATCAGTAGAGTGAAATTTTAGCTAGTGGCTTTGTAGTTTGGAAAATCCTGTATCTAATGAGCAGCACTCTCAAATATGCACTTTCTGAAATAAATAATTACTTGGCAGGCTTTGCCAAGAACAAAGTCTTGCTAACCTACAGTGCATGGTTATTAAGTTTAATTTATCTACAAGTCAACAGTTTTCAAACTGGGTCTCTGAAAGCTACAGTATGAAATTTGAGCAGCATGTATTAGATTGGTTCATTTTGTCCCTGTAAGGCTCTCATTCAAAGGACCATGTGCTAATCATGTACTAGCAGGTCATGGAGATTCTTCTGAGAGGGCAGTGAAGGGTGAGCATCAGGATTTATGGATTCTTTTCTAGGCCTTTGAAAGAGAAGGTGGTCTGCCATTTAAATCGGTAGCTACAAACAAAATAACCAAGCTGTTTGCCTTTGGGGCTTTTTCTTTTTCCTTATCTCAGTGAATCTAAAGGAGATATTTAGCTCCTAATAGTTCTCATTTCAATTCAGTGAGGCATAAGATTTGTACAGAATATGGCTTTAGTGGAAATGTTAATGGTTTGTGAGGAAGATGCGGGACACCTTGTAGCCCTGGTGCTTGATCATGTTAAAAATTTAGAGTACAAAGAATATTTTAGGAGATGGGGTTTTGATCCAGCTGAACAGCAAGTTCTGCTTCCATTTGCCATTGTTCTGAATGTAGTCTGTTTTTCTTTAGTATACCATGCAGTTCATTATTTACAGAGTCTGTTAAATTTCCACCACAATAAACCAGATGATGCATTCCTTTGTCAAGTAATTACTTACAAAAAGGGGGATATATATATATATATATATATATGTATAGGGGTTTTAATTAGTTAAATGTATAAAATAAGAAAACTTTGAAGATTTTTATGCTGTATATAACTGTCATGAGGTATTAGCCTATCAATCATAGTAATACATAAATTAAGCTGTCAGGGAATTCTCCTGTACCTTTTTAGTTTTAAATATAAATAAAGTGCATGTAATGAGCACTGTTGCTAAAAAAAGGAATTCTTTTTGAGATTGTGTTGTATCTGTAATGTACTAAGATAATTCCTGGTGTAATCCCATTGCTCCTGTTTGGTTACACTACCAAAAACTTTGAACCATGAAATTTGAAGCAAGTATGTCTGTCCAAGAGTAATTTAAGTCATTAATGACTGAGTGTCTCTAACATTAAAGAGTAACAGTCTTTAACATCTCCACTTTGGTCTGCCCAGAGGAACCACTAAGAACTCAATATCAGCCAAACTGTTTTACTAATTTACATGCATACAAGTCTCCATATACAGACTTCTATTCTGTGAAACAATTTAAGGTGTAGACATCGTGAATGGCTTTGCTGCTTAATTATAAATGTTTTTTTGACCCTTTGACTTAAAAGTCCCTTCTGTGAAAATTTGGCCTTAACAGATGCTGCCAAAGTTAGAATGACAACCAAAAGATTGTCTCTGCATATACACCTTAGTATTTTAAAAATAAATAAGAAAAAAAAGATATGTGCTCATTCATGATGCAGCTGATAATCTGGATCAGATTCAACCCAGAGAATATTTTAATTTTTTCTTGCTGGCCTTTTACCCTGATGAGAAGAGAAAATGGGATTGAGACATCTTGGTAAGCTTGAATGTCCTTGCACTTGACCACAGCTGTACAGCAGTTTCTATGAAGGGAAGAGGGAATCAAGACAGAAGTTTATTTAAGGAATTGGTGTGTGCTGTTGCTTGTTGTGAGAGCAGCAAATGTAGGGAATAGACAGTGGTTATGGGTGTCCATGAATATGCAGGGATCCCCATATGGCACTGACTGTTTTTTGTGACTGAGTGGATATATATGATGTCTGAGGTATTGTGGGTGAGTGTCCATAATAAAGAATGGAAAAGATTAAGGAAATGTGAATATGTTGTAGCTGTAATTCAAAACAGTAATACAGAGATAAAGTAGCACTTAATCAATATAATTTTGAAGAGTTTCTAAAGATAATTTGGGAGGGAAGTGAAGAAGTCAAATAGCTATGCTCTTTCTAAGAGATTAACAAAAAAGCTCAAATGAAGTTTACATACTGTAAAGTGACATATTGGGAAGATAACTGGGAGGAATGCTGCAAAATAAATAAGAATGGAAATCTAGTAATGCATGTTCCCTACATGATAGGGAACAGCAGGTGGTCCAGAGAAAGGTAAACTGAATGTCTGATGATTCTGTTACTGTAGAATAAGTACAGTATTCCAAGTACTGACGAAGATGAAGTTCCAATTTTTTTCCTTCAGTGTAACCAGAATTGAACAGGAAGAAGGCTATAAGCTCTAGCTCCTGTGGCTTCCTAAGGATAGTAAGTACAGTTTTAGAAAGTCTTAATGGAAGCCCTGACTTTTAATGCACTTTGAGTTTTGTTTTGTAAAAGGGCTGTGAGCCCAACAATTCTTGTTGAGTGCTTGGACACATGTACTTAACATGCCAGGACTGATTGCACTTTCAGTGAATAGTGGTTGAGTAATTGAAGTGGGATGCAAGAGGTCACTGTTGCACTTTCTCCATTGCGTACTTTGATCCAAACCACTCTGGGATCCAGGAAAGTGCAGAAGGATGACCCCAGGGGAAATTACTTGTTTAGAGCAATGTTGACTTCATTTAAACACCTTCATTCCTGAACCACGTGCATCAATGTGTTCTTATCTGTAAGAAAAGTCAAACAAAAAGCCCACTTTCTGATATTTTCTCAATACCATACTGTCCCCAACCCTGTATGTAAAATTAGTGTACTAAAGTATTTTTTTTCTCTGTTAGACTGTGGTCATTTGTACTATGCACTTAGCTTTCCTTTAGAAGAAAAGTGCAGTCACAGGCTCTCATAAAGGATAAAAATGCATTGCTTGGCAGAAGACCACAAATTATGAAAGTTCCTCTGCAGGGGAGCTTAGCCCTTTCCCTGTTGTTTGAGTGCTTTAGTGTTTAGGTGGAATATTGCACACTTTTTTTTTCATTCTTCTGATATGCAAAATATTCTGAAGGTTTCCTGGTTTTGTTCAGCTGGATTTTTGCATGCTTGGCACACTTGAAAATTTCAATGAAATGTGCAAATGGCGATGCATTACTGTCTGGAACTGAGGCACAGCAGATAGTTGCTATACCTCCTGTGGTATCATGTGGTGTTAGAACACTGAGCAATAACATGTAGATAGCTTAATACTATTTAAAGGCCTATGTTTTTCTCCTTACATGAGTAATACTTTTTAAAGGTTATATCTGAGTTGGCTTCTAGAATTTGTTTCAGCTTGTATCTTTTGTGATTTGACAATGTGGCAAGAGGGTAGTTTATTTCATTACACATAGGACAGATGTTTGCTCTGTACTGATTACGACTCATATTCAGTAAGGTGGGGTGACAATGTTAGTAGCATATGGTGTAGCTGAATAGGCTGCTAAGAGAAAGGTGATTAAGGTGTATGTTTCTGAGTTCCTGGGGTTCTTACTTGGTAGCTGTCATGTGAGATGGTAGAGCAACGATTTTCTGAAGTTTCACTGATAAGTTTTTAATGTATTTGAAAATTTTAACACATCTTTAAATTAATTGAATGTTGACTATTCAATTGTGATTATTTGCAGTTTTGTTTTGTAGTTTGGTGGTGCATCATGTAAGATTTTCCATTAAATATTTATTGGAAATGGAAGCAGGTTTTTATTTGAAGTTTACTTGTTTGGACAGTAAGCTTCAGGACAGTACTTGCAGAACCAGGTTGCACAGCTGCTGTTAATGCTCCTGAGAATTTGTGGTTTATTTCTTGAAGTTAACTATTTCACTTCTAAGAAGGGAAATTTTCTTGAGGTGCACTGTATAGCATATGCAGCTGATAACAGAAAGTGAAAAAGAATTTAATCTGGCTTAAGAGAAAACATTTGTATCTGGAAGCTTGTTGAACTATGGCAGTGGTACTCCTGGGTATTTTATGTTTAAAGCTGAAAGGAATTCTTCAAACAAGTCTATAAGAAGTAATTGTCTATAATGTTATAGTTGCTTAAGATGATTCTGCTCTTTTCTTAAAAATAAAGTACAAAACTGATCTATCTTTGTAGCACTGTTCTTGCTTTGACCTGTGAATTGTATCAGCTCCAAGTTATTTTGGGCACTGAATTTCTCTAGGTTTGCTGGATTATAGCAAATCATTAATTTCATGGAGAAGAATAGAGAAGTATTAAGTTGGGTTTGTGGTTTTTGTGGTTTTTGTTGTTGTTGTTGTTGTTGTTGTTTTTTTTTGTATGGAAATTATGGCTCTGCCTCAGTTTCCAGTAATGTAATTGTCACTTCATCTACTTGTTCACATAACCAACTGTTTACCTACAACAACCATTTTAGTGTATTTATCTGATGAATACAATGAATACAAAGAAAAGAGAATTTACCTGAAAATTGCACAGAACCAGTGAGAATGCATAGAATATTTTCCTTTTTGTCATGTTTGACACCTGAGAGTGCATTTGTGTAATTGTGACAGATTTAATCTCTTGCCTGTTGAGTGCTCCTCCCTCCAGGAAGCAAATATTTCTTTTTGTGAAGCAACAGTCATTTCAACTAAAACCCAAGCTCCGGGAGAGCTGCATATATAGAATTCAAGACAGGGGATAGTTTTCCACAGCTGTTGAGTACTTGTGGCAAATGCCTATTTTGCTTTTATCTTGACTCTACAATAAGTTCTACTTTTGACCCTAGGACTTTTTAAGAGATTAAGATTAGTAGGTTGACTGCTAGCAGTGTATTTAATTTTTTTCATTTCTATTTCCATAAAATAGCTTTCATGAAGGAAATTAAATTTGATTAATTTTTCCATATTACTTGACTCTATAGTTGGTTATAATGGAAATTCTTACATAAATCACCATTTTCAAAGTTTTTTTTGCAGAATCTATCTTTTCCTATTCCACTGTACAAACATTGTTTCTTTCAGTTAAAACCTGTATCACTGCAACACTTGGACAGAGACAGAGACTCTTGGTTTCAATTCTTAGTTCCACTCCCTATCCATTGCTCTCAGTTTTAGGAAGAAGGCTATTTTGAAGTCATTATGAATTTTCAGAATAGAAGGGAAAGTAGTGGAAGTTGTATCAGTGTCACTGCTTGATCCCGTGTAGGAGCTGAAGCTTTACTCAATACTTTTAGTTACATTCTTGATGAATTACATACAGTTCACAAAGATAGTAAGTTCACCAGCTGAAATGTATGTGGGCATCCAGATGGATTTGTCTTTCTGGGTTTTATTTCTGTGGTTGGTATTGTTTGCATGAATGATTTTTGAAATGCAGAACAAAATGCTGTTAAGTTGCAATGGCTTAACTGTCCATTTGATTGTCACAGGTAGAGGAGGATGATGATGATACTGAATCACTACATGAAGAAGGGAAGGAAGAAGTGAAATGCTATTCAAGAAGAAAGGTATTTTCTAACTGGAGCCGTTATGAGATACAGAAAAAGAGGGACAGAATGAAGTTGGGGAGTCACAGAGAGGAACAGACTTCAGTGTTTTGCTTAGCTCAGCAGGTAAGCTTTTTCCAATCTGTAGGGCTTTTTAGTTTTGTATTTTGAGACATGGCTACTTTTCTGGCTGTTGTCGTTGATGATGAAACTCCATGCTAGAATACCATTCCTGTCTGCCTCAGTAAGTCTGCCATTTATGTATTTTAGAGTGTTGAAATTCTCCATGGGTGCAGCCTCATAGCATACAGGCTGCACGGAGCTGTGACAGATGGGGAGTAAGAGAGGGATGCTGGCTAGTGCATTTATGGCCTTCTGGTCAAAAGATGGGTCTGAGTGTGTGCAGCATCCAGTAACATTGAGCTTATTCTTGCTGATCTTGGTTATTGGATAGTTTTCCAGGAAACAAAAAAAAGTTGCTGGTTTGACAAAACACAACAAACAGGCAGCTGCTTGCTCTTGTTTGTTTCAACAGAGATTTTTGATCAGCACTGTAGAAATGTGTGCATGAATAGCAAGTGTTGCTCTCCTTGAAAATAATGACCAGTTGTTTTCCCCTGTTTAGAGGAGATAATAAAGGAGAAGGTGGAGGGACAGTCTGTACTAGATGCTGGGGTTATTCAGCCATTTGTTAATAGTATGGGGTTGTTACACTAAAACCAGTGTAAAATGGTTTTAGTGTAACAACCATTACACCTAAAATTATTTTAGAAACTCTTAATATGCCATTGTGTTGGAATACCATTCAGTAAAAAGCTGCAAACAATGTATTATGGCCGTTTTTGTAGTACCTTGGAAATTCTGCAATCTCTCAAATCTAAATAATTGGATTTTTCAGCCGCAGCTTGGTAGGGTAAGTTAGAAGTTAGCTACATAAAGAAACAAAGAACAGAGATTTGTTTCTTTGTGCAAGAATCAATTTCTGAAGTTCTGTTTCACATGTACATTGTAAACTTGGACCTAAGCTGTCAGGTTTTAATCACAGTGTTGTGAAATGTGTATTAACTTCTCGGAATCTTGTGTTGCACGGAAAACAATGGTGGAGTCAAGGCACATAGTATGGATCTCAGAAATGTGTATCTAACAGAGTCTGGGGAGCAAAGTAGATATAGTAATTCAAAACTTTTTAAAGCAAGAGACCTGTCCTGAGCTGCCATGTCTCCATGGTTCAGCTTTTTAATAACTCAATAGTTAGCCTACAGAATGTCTTTAAAATGTTCTGAAGAATAGTACTTTTGAACTGAGGATATAAGAAAATATGTTTTAGCTCTTTTAATTTGTATTTTTCATGAGTTATACTTCAACACATATATTACCTCCCCATTTATTTCACTCTTTAGATTCTCTTAATGCCTCAAATAATAACATTGGAAGGTAGTGTTCATATATTCATCCTATTTCTTAATTCTAAATCTTTGATTTAGAGAGTGCTTTATTTTAGGATATATTGTTACTGTTCTCTAGAGTGAAATAAATCGATAAGAAACTGCAGTGGAATAAAGTACTTTCTTTTGGAGGAAGAAAAAAGTACCTCTAAACAGTAATGCAGATTTCTTGGAGTGACATAAAAAAGCAATTTGTCTCAGCAGTGTTCTTTGTTCTTTAGCTTCTTTGGTTGATGCGTAAAAACTGGGAATACAGTCATTTATTTGTAGTGGTCTGAGAAGAAGCACACACATCTGCTTTATTTGATAATTGCTGTTGTTAGTATATTACTGTTCAGCATTCTGAAGATACAGAATAAATTCAATTTAATTGCAACAAGTGGTTAGGGAGTACAGGAGAGGGAATGGAGTTAAATTTCCAATTTTTCATTAATGCCAAACCTTTAAAAACTCTTAAAATCTTGTTATTTACTATTAATGCACAACTATGTAATTAATACAGCCAGTTAAGAATTCTTTAGCAAAGGCTCAGATTAAAAACCTGTTCTCCTATGTAACAGTTAGGTTCTATAATATTGAATGCAGGGTCCTAAAGAGAGTGTCATCCTTCAAGATAAAACTTGTCTTATCCCAGAAAATATGCTGTTAATTGAATGAGATAGCATAGAAAAAATCATTTGGGATAATGTAATAAAGACAGAATTAATGCTGGTGACGAAGTTAAATGGATTAATTGGTGATGTCCGAGGAATTAAAAGTCTTTGGTTCTTATTTGTTTAATATAATTTATAAGTGCGTCTGTGTGTAATTCTTTACTTAAAATCAACCTAAAAATAGAAAATGAGGTATTATGTGGTATGGGTGTCATGTTGATAATTAGCAGCATTAGAGCTTTTAAATCTAATGCATAAATATTGCTGTTGCTTGAATTAAGAAAGGAATAAAATTATGCATTATTGCGCTACATTTTTATTGTTAGCAGAGGCAGGTGGAAAGTGGAAGTCTCAGGAGGAGAAAAGAGTTTGTAGATACTTGCAGAGAATGTAGAGTCTTTAGGATGTTTTATGTTATGTCTTTCAATAGGTTCTGAAGACAAACACTGTGTTTTTCGGTTTTTGCTTATAGTTCCAGCTTTCTCTGCTTCATGCCAATCTCTAGTGTGGCATTGACTCTGCTTTTTCAATCTGATATTTAGGCCTGACTAGTCCCAGACTGTCTCTTGACTGCATGTTCTTTCTCTGCTATCAGCCCTTGCCTGCCTACTAATTCTTCTCACTCTTCCTTCCTTCTGTTGTTTTTCCTGTTTGTTGATTTCTGTTGGTGGATCTTTTTTCAGTCTCTTGTTGTGAGCCAGCTCCCTCCCAAATATATTTATTAAAATCCAATTCTTTCAAATTCTGTCAGATGCAGAATTCTTACCAGTCCTAGTGATCCCCAAATCTTGGTTGTTCTGCTTGGCATTGCTCATTTGGTTTCATTCACTACCACATCTTCTTATGTTCCTCTTAGTTTCTTTCATTCTCTAATCAACTCCAGTTTATTCTTTCAAGCTTCCAGTTCTGGTCTCCATTATAAACTGTTTTTTCCATCTTCTCCCAACATTCTCTGTCAGTATCCCCAAATTCCTACTCAAGTTACTCAACAAGATCAAGTGACAGACCATTGTCTTCAACTGTGTTAGGGATGTCACCATAGGTGAGGCTGCAGAAATATGCAGGGTGACAATTTGTGGTCAGTGTTTTACCTAAAGCCTGGTAAATGCAGACTTCTACAGTGGAAAATCTGACTCTCACTCAAAACTGAAAGTAGGAAGAAGTTTAATTCAGTTGCCTTGCACATTGGGATGACATGCAGAAGACCACTGAGGAGGTAGATGCGGTGACTGGTTGTTAAGCTTCAGCAGATCTTGTAAAAATTAGGTACAAACTCAGATTTCTAGAAGCTTGTACTTGGCTAAGTCAGGTCAGATTTTTCACAAAATGCACAGAACATACCTCTTTCATGCAAAATCATTGTGCAGTCTGATTTCAAGTTACTGATTCAGGGAGGGAAAGGGGTTACAGTGTCTCAAGTGCTTTCACACAAAAATGTTCAAGTCATTCTCTGGTTCCTTTACAAGGGGATGGTAAGGGGAGGTAAGGAAAAGCCACCTGAAGCAGACAATAGACCATGAAAATTTCTTACTGAATAGTTCAAAAGGCAGCTGAAAATAGTCTTAAGAACTGCCAGGTGCCTTTGATAACAGCTGATGTCACTGGCCTGATGGAGCTTCTTTGTTAGGGCTTATTATATTTCTGTGTGAAATAGGTATCCTGGATTCAGATTAAGTTGTTAAGTATATTTCTTTTTTTCAGCATTTTAAAATGCATGTATTTTTAATTGTCTTGAATATAACAAACTTTTTCATGTTGCTTAGCTGATATAAAATACAAGTCCCATGTGAAGCCTTCAGGGAATGGGTCTTGAATCAACTTAGTAAAAATGCAGTTGAAGCATAAAGAGCAAGAGAAGTGGAAGTGATAGGATAACCTTACTTTGTGAGCAGAATCTTGCCGTGTTTGAAGAGCTGCCCTCATTATTTGAAGGATGAGGGTTAAGTGACCTACAGTAAACTAAGGTTGTTCATCAGATTTTTGGCTGTGAATAGATTCTTTAAAATATATATTTTTAAAATATCATTATAGAGCTGATCAAAACATATCCAGGCACTTGATTACTTTTCTTTAAACGTGGTAGGCATTAGCAGTAAACCAGCCAAAAATTGCCAACATACATACCCTCAATAACAATACTTGGATTGCAAGATGATGATTATCAAGATGAAAAAATATAAATTTGGACATGAATTTTTCACATTTTGTTTTTTAGGCCATGGCTGAATAATTCTGGTGCATTAAAGATTAAGATAGAGAAATGCTGTGCAGTTCAAATAAAACTGGGAGAATGGTTTTGATATTGTAATAATACATATAATTTATAATAATAATAATACATATAATTTCTCTAGGTACCTAGCAGTTAAATGCAATAAAAAATGTAGAATAAAAATCAAAACAGTCACTGGAGCATAATCATAATAAACAATAGGTATAAGGATTGTGAAGCAACAGTTACATTCTCTTCCCTAAACACTTGATCTGTTTTTTTCACCTCTTTCTTTTGGGTCTGTGTTTAATTTTGGTATGTCTATTGCAATGCATTGCTGCATTTTTGTCTTTTGCAAGGTCAGTACATGCTTGAGAATTTGAAGTACACAAAAGACCTTTGGCCATCTTGAAAAACCTGAACAGATAAACTTGAGGAGCAAGGCTTGCATTAAAAATAGGTTTTACTTTCCTATCTCAAGTAGAGAGTTTTCCAAGTTTTTTTTTTTAAAAAGAAAAATTTGAGTGAAGAGTAAATCAGTTTTCTTTTTTTTAATGGTAATTCTGCTCAAGCAAAAAGAATGGCAATAACAGAGTTCAAGTACTAAATAAGAATCCTTTGAGTTTTAAAATTATAGAGAATAGCTGAAAATTGGTTTTCTTTACGGAAATGCTTAACTCTTGGGTGATTGGGATTACTGTATATATCAGTGTCCCATTTTTCAGTGGTACTTGCTTGACAACTCAGCTATTTCTTGGCCAGAAATTGGCCAAGAAGTTCAAATGATGCAAAACTTCTATGTTCTTACTGTTCCCCAAGTGACATGATCTCTGTGTGTAACACAGAAGTATTGGTTACTTCTTATCACTTATCATCACCTTTAAGATACAGGTGCCAGGTTACTGATTTTGAAAGGTGATTGCACTGTTGCATTAAGGGTTGGTAACAGGTCACTTAAATATTGCTAGTTTGTGCGACCCTGACATAAATATGTAGGGCATGTGCTTTACTTGCTTCTTTATGTTCTCTGTTTTTCAGTACCTCATTCCCTAAACATTCTCTGAGTTTCCATGACATGCTCTCCTATCCTGCTTTTCCTTCTAGCCTCATTTCAGCACATCAGAACTTTAATTTCCTTTTTGATGGTCCTCTTGTAGATAACATTTCCCATCTGTGGAGGGTTCATATCCAAGTGGTCTCTTTCCCATTTGCATATGTTTTATTTGCAACAGGGCTGTCTGCAACTTTGGACTTGTTACTAGACCTAAGAGATACTTCTTCTTGCTTATGTACCTGTAGGCATCTGAAATCAATAAAAAAATGGTCTCTCCTGTACTCCTTTTCTTGTCCCAAACAAACAGAAAAAAACCCTTCCACAATAAAGATTTGCATTGAAATCACAGGACTTGGCATCAGTGAAAGCTGGTTCTCCATCTGCTCAGTGCTTCTTCCTAAACTGTTCCTAACATTACAGAAATTCATCTCTTTTTTTTTTTTCTAATCAGACAAGCCAAGCTGTCTTTTTTCTTTTTTTTTTCTTTGTCTGAACTAAAAATAAGACATGCCAGATTTTAAGTATTAATTACATTTTCTTGATAAATGTGCTTTCCTGTAATAGGTAATCTTTGCTCATTATGTATGCTTTCATATATGTGCCTTTATCCCTCCTAAGTTTTATCTAAAATGTAACCCAAACTCTGATTGAAGTGTGGAAGTATAACGTGACTCCATGATTTGAATATAAATGTAGGATAACATATCTTCATTTTAACATTCTGATGTCTTAGAGCTATGTGGCTTTAAGTATCAATGGTAATACTGTATATTTACTGGTAAGTAATTTAAAAAATCTGAAGGGTTTCAGTATTTCAGAGAAATTTGGATGCTTTATGATTTAGAATTGAATAGAGTAAGATTCACAGACTAAAGGGGTTAAATTTTATTCCCATTAAAATCAATGTGGTAAGCTTTTCCCCATTCTTTTAACTTTTCACATGTTGAGTACAGTCATTTATTTGTGAAGTTCCAGATTTCTGGATTTAAAAGATTTTCTGACCAATATCCTTCTCTAACTCTGGGTTCTTAATCTTTTGCTGCTACTTGATATTGATGGGAATTCTGCTGAATTGTGTTGAAGTATATTTTGGTATGAAATCACAAATCAGTTTGTTTAAATGTGGAGCAATTTGTTCTCATTCGTGTCTTGCTGTTCTCATGTACACTACTTGAATTTGTAGGTTTAAGATGTAGATAAAAATGTCTATTCACCTGATTGTTTCTCTAGTTTAATAATTTCCTTTGTTTTTACAAAGCCCCTAAAACTGTTCTTCCTGACTAGGCCTCCTCTTGGTCATCTGTGTTTCTGCCACATCGTCTCTGACATTTCTGCCACTGAAATCCCCTCACCAAAACTGAATGACTCTGGTATTCAGAGTCATTCTGGTATTTCTTATTCTAGTATTCATTTCCAAAGTTCAGTGTGTTATTGCCATGACATTCTTGTTCACTTTTCTCCTGCTTTTACTGCTTTTTATTTATTTTGCTCCATTCCCTACTTGGAGTTTTTTAAAACTTTTTTATTTTCATTATTGCTGCGTAGGACTTTTGATTGATTTGATTTTTCTTTTCTTTTGGTTTCCTTTTTACATTTTGATTCTGTTAAATTCTGACCACTGTTAAATCACCTGAATTAGACTGTAGACTTTTTAAAGTAGAAACATTTTTTTCTTATTGATAAAGTACTGTTTCTTTTCCAATAATGACATTAATAGATATCACTTCTATGGTAATACTAAAAGATGTTGATTGATTTGGAGGAGCTGTGTTTGTTTTAATCGTAATATTTTTGTTCCCTCTCTCAGCAGTTTATATTAGAGAGAGAAACAAAATAGAAACAGAAATTCTACAGAGTTTTCTAAAGCTAGAAGTTTTTGTTTATGGTAAAAATGATAAGACTGTCAGATGTAGCAGATTAGTTTAATTGTAGAAACCAGACTGCATTTGCTGTTCTGTTTCTCATAAGTGTGCATTTATTCCTAGTATCTGTTAACAAACAAGTGTGATAGGAATGTTTCCTTGTTCATTGATTGATGTTCCAAAGAAGTGTTGAGATCAGCCTGCATGTGAACCACCATCAGAAGAGATGGTGAAACCTGTTCTAGAAATAGTGTCAGAAATTCATTTGCAAGGAACAGTGCTGTCTCTAAGCATCAGTTTTGGAGTCAAAGAAGGGCTGTGAAGTAGATAGTGTTCTAAAGGATATGGAGTGCCTGTTTCTTCCTTAATCTCATTTATAGTTCCTCCTTTCTTCTTATTCCATGTGTAATCCTGAAATTTCTCCTCAAATCTGGTCTTGATGGCTTGGACTCTCCTTGTCCTTCTCTTCTTTTAATGCTTTTGGTTTTAGTGTACTTTGGTCACACCTATTAATTTTGAGGTTGTTCTTTTCTTTGGTCTCATCCTATTGCTCAAGAATTCCTGGTTCCTACATCCAACTTCTAGTCTAGGCTTTCTCTTTACCCTTCCCCTGCCTCATATTTTTGTCCAAATCACTTGTTAGTTCCTCATCTCTTCTATGTTCTTTTGCCCATTTATTGTTCACTCTCAGCTCATCAGGGAAGTGGCATCATCAGTGTTTATGGGTGTTGTATCAGAAGATGGTTCTTCTTAGCACTTCAAAGATTATTTTTTTCCTGAAACAGCTTGTTTTTTGTCTAGATTTGAGTAATTTTCCTGAAGAATGTCAAAGATATATTGAGCCTTGCCAAAGCTTGTTTTAAAACAAGAGTTGTATTAACTGTCTAATCCAGCCTCAAGGGAATTCTTTGTATTCCTTTGTTGTCCTTTCTTGCAAACCAAGCCCTTGCATGTGTAAAATTGTGAACTAAAAACTCTTTTAATAAAATTCATGTTTGAGGGTAAGAATAGGGTGCAAGTGGGGAAGAATTATATTTTCTTTGATTCTGACTAATTTTCAACCTTTACTGGAATGTGAATCAGATGACCTTCCTTTGACAGTACACACTCATTGTCTGAGTTTACAAAGCATGGTATTTCTGAATATGCTGCAGATAATTTGGATTATAAAAGTGATCTCTTCTTTTTATACTGTTAACTGGAAACAGTCTGTGATAATACGAGTTTCTTTGACTGAATATATATATGTGCTTCAATATACAGAAAATGTGTCGCTGAAAATTGTATATCAGCTTGCTATGAAATGGGGCACGGTGGAAGAACTATTTCAAGATGGGAATGATTTAAAATCATTATATAATTCTATTGATTTTTGTGTCATAAAGGCTAGTGGCCTTTATTCAAGACAGTTGGTTAACCTTCTGCTGGGAAAATGCTGGCAGAAAGGAAGTTTTGGAAAGCCAAGTGTTATAAATTAACAGTTCACTGGTAATAGGAGGTAATCTGAGTTAGATTTTTTTTTTAATAAATAAAGTGCTAGGGGTGTAAGAGTAACAGTTCCAGACAGCAAGTCTATACAATTTATATTATTCAGGTAAAGATACTCTCTTTGCTGTGTTCACTGTAAACTTTCCAATGCCCTAGGAAATACAGAAAGTGGTTCTAATGGAAAACAGCACTTCTTCCCTGACTTCCTTACAAGGGTGGCTTGTTAGTTTGGTTTTTTTCCTTCTAGGTGTGCTTAATGTTTCAAAAGTCGATAGAAGATAGCATTTGGCATGACAGAATTTAAATTACTTTATATTTTGTTTCTGGCCTTGATAATAAACTAAGATCACCTCCCCTCTTCTGAAGAAAAAAGTGTGAAAGACACTTCAGTGATACTATGGATTTTGGCCCATCACCAGATATGGATCTCATTGCCTGATTGGACTGCATGAATGGTGCAAAAAAGCTGGCAGAAACATGAAATGGAGCAGCTGGTGAGAAGGGAAAGATCTTGCAGAATCAGTAAAATACTAGAATTGCTATTGATAATAGTAAGGGTGGTAGCATGCATGTGTATTGGGTTAAATTGGATTAAATCCAGATGCCTACTTCTGATTCATCTTAATGTACATTTGTAGTTAGAATATTGACAACAAGTAAATTTTCTAATGCAAATAAGTGTCTACAACCTTTCTTGCTTTAAATTTTCTTTTGTGTAACTCCACATGGTTCTGTCTGCCCCTTTTATGTTTCTTTTGTTATTCCTTTCATAATGCCTTATTAATTGTTTCCTTACTCTTAGTTTTATGTATCCTGTTTCTGTCTCACAGACAATTTTATGTCTCTGAGCTGTATTTGATTATAAAAAAAAGGAGGAGGAAGAATAAGAAGGAGGAGTAGAAATCTTCCGGAAGAAAAATCTAGCCTCTTAGAGGAAAATTGCCTACAAATATGAGATGACTAAATTAACTTGTAGAAATGTGATCTGAAAACATCAGGTCTCATATCTTTACCTTACAAGCATAGTTTAGCTTGTCAAAAAAAAATTGGTCTTTATAAATATCTCTGTGTAAAGTAACATTTAACTAGAGACAAAGCATTTTAAACTGTCTAAAATGTTTGATTTGGTCATGTTATCTTTTTGTTTGAAAAACCCAACTCAACAACAAAAAACCCCTAGTGATTATTTGTGTTTAGTGCCTGTGCTTCAGAATAGTTTACCTGTTTCAGAGCATGTGAACTTTCTTTTGTCTGCTCATTTAGTAATAGAAGAGTCTTTTGTTCTTTTGGGGGTTTCTATTTGCAATTTTTTCTTCTTTAAAGTATTTTAACATACTGCCATTTTCTACTGCTTCAGTGACTATAGGAATCTGAAGAAGTGAACTGTAGAACCAACACATTTGGGATGCAAAATGGGGAGTATGAATTAAAGACCTGTTTTTACAAACTTGCTCAGTAGGGGAAAAGAATATTTATGGTCCAAATTTTAGCATGAATTAAAAAAACCAATTTTCTCTCTGTTCTGAGAGCTGGTCTCAACTAAATTTAGAAATTATTCCATTTTCTCCTCTCCTTGCAAGATGTTTTTAAAACATATATAATTTAATTGTTAATGAAATAATATTTGCCATTATTTGCTTTTAGATTTTAGAGATAAAATATTACCAAGAAACATCAAGAATAGTTCCTTCAATTTTTAACTTGCAAAACATATGAAATAGCAAGCATAATTAAAAAAAAAACAGTTTCAGTAAAGTTTGGGTGAAAATTGAGGAAGGGAAACTTTCTCTTGTTTCTATCTCTAGCTCAAATTCCTTACTGACTTGAAAGATAGTTGGCAAGGTTCTCTAAATCTTAGATGAAAGGCTAACCCCAGCATAGCCACTAAAATTCATAGATTACAAAGCCAAGGAAACCCTTTGTGATTGGCTGAACTTTTATGAATAATATGAGCAGTCATCAAAGCAAATTGTGAACTAGTTACTGTTTGACTTAAGGCACATCTCTTACTACAGCTGCTGTCAAAAGCTCTTGTCAGTCTTGATTTAAACATGTCTGCTTTGACTTCGACATGGCTTTTGACATGTGTTCCATAGCATCCTCAGAGTTAAACTCAGGAAATGCAGGCTGGATGAGTGAGTGGAGAGGTGGATTGAGAATTGGCATGATGGCAGACCTTGGAGGGTTGTGATCAGTGCCATAGAGTCTAGTTAGTGGGCTGTAGCTGGCATTGCATCCCATGGCTTGGTACTGGGTCTTCTCAAACTTACTGATCACTGACCTGCATGGAGGGACAGAATACCAAACTGTGGGGAGTGACTGATACTCCAGAGTGCTGTGCTGCCATCCAGCGTGACCTGGACAGGCTTGACAGTTGGGCAGAGGGGAACCTAATGAAACTCAACAAAGATAAGTGTAAGATCCTGCAGCAGGGGAAGAATAACCCCATTGACCAGCACAGGGCTGAGCTGCTGGGAAGCAGCTCTGTGGAGAAGGGTCTGGGGGTCCTGGTGAACAGCAAACTGTCCCTGAGCCAGCAGTGTGTCCTGGTGGCCAAGAAGGACCATGGGATCCTGAGCTGCATTAGGAAGAGCGTGGCCAACACGTCAAGGAAGGGATCCTGCCCCTCTGCTCAGCCCTGGTGAGCCTGACCTGGAGTTCTGTGTCCAGTTCTGGGCTCCTCAGGACAAGAGAGACAGGGAGTTACTGGAGCAAGTCCGGTGAAGGGGCAGCAAGACAGCATCTCTTATGAGAAAAGGCTGAGGGTACTGGGCCTGTTTAACCTGCAAAAGAGATGACTGAGAGGGGACCTCATCTGTGCATACGAAAATATCTGAAGGACAAGTGACAAGAGGATGGGGCCAGACTCTTTTTTCAAGGTGACCAGTGACAAGACAAGGGGCAACAGTTATAAACTGAAACACAGGAAGTTTCATCTGAATATGAGAAAAAAACTTTCAAGGGTGCCAGGACACTGGAACTGTTGCCTAGAGAGACTGTGGAGTCTCCCTTCTCTGGAGATATTCGAAACATGCCTGGACCAGTTCCTGTGCAACCCATTTTAGGTGAATCTTGTTTAGCAGGGAGGTTGCACTAGGTGATCTCCAGAGATCCTTTCCAACCCTAACCGTTCTGTGATTTTATGAATTTCAGTGGTGGAGAATCACCTAAAGCTCTTGCATTGATCTGATGTGTTGTTGCCTTCACTTTTAAAAGTGTGTATCTTATTTTTCCTCTAATTCTGTGTAGCCTGAGGATTACAGAGAATTGCAGGAAAACAGCTCCACAAAAATGACATATTAAATTCTCTGCAGATGAAGATTAAGTGAAGTACAGTATGTGCGTGTGTGCATGTAAACAGTCCCTATAGATTTAAAGTCATCTGAGAGCATAGTTATTCCTCCTTAGTTGAAAGCAAGTGAACTGCAGAAACTGGGAAAAGAATTGAGAAGAAAATAGAAAATTTTATATGATGTCACCATATAAGTCAGTGACACAGGCACATTGTGTGGCTTTTTGTACTTTGGATCCCAGAAGCTCCACAAGGAAACAGTAGTATTGAGAAGATACAAAAAAGGCCAGCAGGGCAACCAACAGTATGGAAGAATTTAAATATAAGGCATGGCTAAGAATGATATGAGTAGAGTAAAATAAGAGGTTTTCAACTGCAAAGACAGTTGAAAATATTATGCCATAGCCTTCTGTGAAATCATGGAACGATTAGTATGATAAATAAGAAATTATTATTGTCTCTGCTAGGGGAAGAAGTAGGGAATATTGAATGGAGCTATCTGGCAGCAAATTCAAAGCAAAGGTATTTTTGATGTAACTCATAACTAAATATGGAAATTTGTCATAGGATCTTGTGGAAACTGAAGCTTTTTGCTGGTTCAAAAACGACTGGAAAAATACTTTGAGGATTATCTTATAAATAAGGCATTATGTCAGGCTCAAAAAATCCCTGAACTGCAAATAGCTGGAGGCAGGCAGAATAATACTGAGGAAGTATCCCTGTGTGTGCCCTGCTTTCAGTCATCTCTAGACTCACACTCTTGGTTATTGTTGTGCAGAATTTGGGGCTGTAGGGAGCTTCTGGTGACCTTTCCCAAGTGATGTGCTTCTTTCTTCCCTGTTTGCAAGCTGCAGAATCATTAAATTAATATTTAAAGTTTGATATGGTGTTAGTTCGAAATGGTTGGAAGGTATTGAGGTCCCATAAAGAATTCATTTTCTGTAATTTTAAGATTTTTAGCATGCTTGCTGGCTTCACCACTGATTGATATATAAGTGTATAACAGAAGAATAGCAAGCTGAATTCCTTGTAAAGCATCAATATTGTCATTGAGGCAGACTATACAAATGGATATTTTTAATGTCTCATAGTGTCAGGAGTATTGAAGAACGCTAGGGAATGTCTTTCTAGAAGTGAATACATCCTATCAAATGGAACTATTTAGGTAACTGTAGATCCATGAATTTGATTTCAGTTCTGGGAAAAAAAAAAGAATGGAAAAGCTAACAGGTTTGGGTTAATTGAGATTTAAAGTGTGGAGGCAGCCCTTGCAGGACCTAAAAGTTGGTCCAGGACCAGGTATCACAAACAAAGAGGAATGAGCTGAGCAGATGTCTGTCGATGCTGTTGGGCTGCAGGTTGAGTTGCCAGGAACATACAGTTGCATCTGCTGTAACAAAGCTTCCTTTTATGCAGATGCTGCTCTATATCAGATCCTTCCCAAAGAAGTTTATATCTGCCAGTTTAAAATGTTTGTAAAAAATATAAAAATATATGTATATGCCAGTATATAAATGTATGTAGGCCCTCGTGCTTCTGTTTTAAATCAGAGTTAGTACTTATAGAGGCCTGAATGTCTGCTCTGTGCATTGTCACCTCTAGTCATATACTGGTTTTGTGTGAACTGGCTCTGCTTATTTATTAAAAAACCCCAAACAAACATCCCCCCAACCAAACAAATAAAAAAACCCCAAAAAACAACAAAAAACCCGAACAAACAAACAACAAAAAAACTGCACAACAACAACAAAAAACCCAAAACCATCAACTCGCTATATATGAATATATATGAAGAAAATGAATGTAGATGAAAAAATAGATATATATGAATGTAACCAATATCAGTCAGGTTGGCTTTTTGAAATATAGCTCTTTCCACCTGGTTGGCAGTACTGGATAATACTACCCTCATGTATTTATAGTGCAAATGTTTTTAAGTGTTTTAGTGCCTTTTTTCTCATTACAGTAATTTTTGGAGTCAGAGGATTATTTAATGAAGGGCTTCAGAGAGATGTAAATGGCCGTGGGGAATTTTGTGTTCCTTTGTAACTCCAGGTGAAATAGACTTACAGCATCAGTGATTTAACTATAGGAGCATAAGTTCTGGATTTCTCTCCTTACTTTCTATTAGCTTATATAAGTTCTTTTAATAAGAGGATGGAAGTGTAAATGTACCTTATGTTTTACCTATAATATAGTGGTCTTGATAGACATGAAAGTGAATGCAGAAGACAGGCCAACAGCTCAGCAATACACGTACCTCCAAGTCTGAGCTCCTATTTGTGGATTTCTTTTAGCTGTTAACTGCCCAGAACAGGCAGTTGGCACTTTTGGTTTGTGCCTAATTCACACGATTTTAAAAAGACTTATTAAACCATACCTTACCACTTTAGTATTTGTTACTTGTTGAATTAATTGGGAAGGGGGTCCCCACATGTATGGACCACATGTGCCATTTGCTAAGCAGATGTGCTCTCTTTGGGCAATTGCCTGTTGTTATTTTGTGATGTGGTTTATTCATTTCACATATACAAGCAACTCAATACAGAGTGGAAATGAAAAGATATCCTTGTCAGATGCTTAGTGATCCTTAAACAACTGATTATGATAAAGGTGGAAAAATAAATATTGACTTACTGCCTTCAGGTGATATGATTTTTCATAATTATATATTTCGGAAAGTACTTTGTCACTCTTGGGCACCCAGTGTGATTCTTGGGAATGGTCCTGAACAGGGGAAGTAGTTGGACTCAGTGATCCTTGTCCAACTCAGCATATTCTGTGATTCTTTGATATTTATTTCTGGTTTCGTGGGAGGTTAGGTTTTGGAACTAATAATAAACTGTTCATTTAGTTAATACATCCGAATACTTTGAGGATAAGTGAGAGAAATAATACTTAAAAATAGCATTTGTCTTGATGACTTAAAAATATTAGTGAATACATCTGAAAAAATCCACCTTTTAAAAATACTACATATTGAAAAAAATATTAGTTGTATCCAGTTTTCTTCCTACAAGTAAGCTTTCCACTTGTTCTTAGCCCTCTCATATTTACAATAGAGTTAATGCAGTTCTTAAGTCACAAAGCCTTAAGTGCAGTTCTCAGTTCAGAAGTTTCTAAAATACAAACTTTTGAGTAAGCCTTTTGAGATCTTTGAATAATCACCTGATTTTTCTTAAATAAGGATGTTGGTTAGCTGGCATATTTACAGTTTGGAGTGTTGTTTTTTTTTTTGGGAGGGGGGTGTTTGTTTGTTTTGTTTTATTTTTAAGCCATGATAAGCAGTACCTTACAAAAGAGAAGGCAAAAAACTCAGAAAACATTCAAGTTAACAAAACTGGTAGTGTGACAACAGTACTTTGTGAAAAAAAGGGCTGAATTCCAGTTCTTATTTTTCTCTGTTTTTTAATATCCAACTCTGAACCACATCTAGCAGATACAAAGCTGTCTTCTGAAGTCAGCTGGCAGAAGCTGTATTGCATTTGCTGCTTGTTGCAAATATTATTGACTTATAATAGGCTTTGATGGTTCAAGTTATGGAAATTGTGAGCTGGTTCTATTGAAACTTACAACCATATTATTTTAGTTTATATTGTACAAAACCAGCTTCCTCACTTATGATTTTTTTTCCTGGTATGTTGGATGTGAGACAAATTATCAGTGCATGTAGTATAGGAGCTGTGAGGAGGCAGGAGGAATTCTTACTGGATCAGGGTGATATGTGAAGTGAGACATGGGAAAAAATAATTGAGAGAAAAAGGACAGAAACTGGGGAAATACAGAGAGTGTTGGAACCTGTCAACAACAAAATGGCTGAGTTATGGGTGCACTAGCAGAAATTCCATCAAGTTCTCATTAAATACAGCAAATGGGAAAATGGGAAAGGGTTAGAATAATAGAAATGTCTTTGCCTGTATTAAGCAGAAGACTTAAGTATGCTTAGAGAAATGGGTTTTCCCCCCTGCCATGACAGTGAAAAGTGTGACTAGTAGAACAAGTTTCAGATATATAAAGTACACCACATTAATATGCATGAGGTGACCTCTTTCTTGCAGAAGTTGTTTCACATATCTGCCATTATTTTGGGAGTATGTTGTTGACTCATACTACGATGAGCCTTGTCTCATATCAACTTGAGTATTTTAGTCTCATACTATTCTACCAGTCTTTGGCAAGTAAGTTCAGTTTTCTAGCACTCGCTAGAATTCTTTGTACATAAATGAAGGGTTCATAATGGGTATTTGTGAATGGCAAATTAGTCTGCCTTTAGCAACCATCAAGCAAGAGAGATATTGTTTTAGTAAGTTAGCAAAACATAAGAAGAAAAAAACCCAGAAAGAACTGAAGGTTGTATTAAATAAGAATATCATATAATCAGATGTCCTAAATAGAAACAAGGGAAGTGATACAGAGAGAAGTAGAAGAGGTACTTAAAATAATGCTAGAAGAAATATTGCATCGTAATAAATAGAAATAACTGTGCGAAAACAATAAAAGACACTAGTAGCAAAGATGTAGTTTTTCAAAGCTGCTATTGTTTACAGAATTGACCAGTGTGACAATATAAATGGTATGTTCAATGATGTAAAATTCTTAATGCTTTTTGAATTTCAAGAGTTGGGGGAGGTTTTTGTATCTGAGGAAATGTATCTTTCTCTATGACTTCTAAGTGTAATTTTTTGATTAAAAGGTATAGTGTTCATTTTTCAAGCCCTAATAGATGGTAGGGCATTTTCATTCTGAAATGTTCTGCATGCTATTTTCATGTAGAATTCATGTCTATGTGATTCACATGAAGGCTGTAAATGAGGGAAAAAAATGAGATGACCTGCACCTTCTTTTTTATAGTTTAACTTGGGGATGGATGTCCAGTCTTCTTATTGACACTCTGTACACAGTACCTTGGGGTGCATTAACATGGTGCTGTTTCCTCACTGTGCTGTAGGTTTACCTTTCATAAATAACTGATCAACACTTCTAGCTGTATTTAATATTCTTTTATATAAACAGAGATTTATTATTCTGTAATAAAAGATATCCTCTTACATCTGCTGCTGTGGTGCAAAATGTTGTTTGCTTTGCCAGATTAAATAGATAATGAAGTGTAGTAAATGTTTCGTGGTACTATTAACAGAAACATGGCTTTTAAAAAAATTATTTCTTAAACAGCCATGCATGGAAATATGTATTAAAATATTTTGAAGGTTTAAATCTTAGGAAATATTTCACTCTGGTATAACTCAAGAGATCATTTAAGAGTTTTTCCTTTGAAAAACCTTAGCATCAAAAGAGAGATGTTATTTTTACAGTATAGGAAATCTAAGAACATCAAACATCTGACATTGAAAAATTTAAACTTCAGTGTTAGTATAAAGAATTTGAAATTACTTGAGTTATTTTTAATACATTAAAGTATATGTTGATGTGATAAGCAATCAAATATGAAATAGAAACTTACCTAGGAGATACTTGATTGAAGCTTTGTCTGTGCTCTGTCAGAATATACTGAGACTCACTCAGCAGATAGGAAGCTTTTTTCTATTTGAAATGCACTCTCGTCTTGTGATTTCTTTTTCACAGCGTCTTCTTGTTCACTGCTGCTTTGCTCTTGTGGTATTGGTTGTTTCCAGTTTATTTCCAGGTATCTTCAGTATCTGAGTTCCTCTACATTCAGGATTTTTGTTAATTCTGCCCTGCTCAGGTAAAAAAAAGGACCTCTGAACTTTGCATCTTTCCCTCCCAACCAAAAAACATATTAAAAAAAGGCAAATGCACCGACCCCAGTCAACTCAACTATTCAGCAACCATCTAAAAAATAATTTAAGTATTTGCTATGCAGTAAATTCCATCTGTTTTCTGGTGCTATTCAAACACTGAAAAGTTATTTCCCTTCACATTTTGGTAGGCTTCACATTTTAGATTTTTGTAGGAAATATGCAGAATCAGTAGACATCAAGATCTTAACTTTTAATCCATGCAACATAATTCTGTGAAGGATGATGAAGGTCTGCCTCTCTCAGCTCCTCATGCTTCTGTCAGACACAGATGTGAAATGCTGCTCTAGAGAGAGTGGGGGGGAAAATCCTAAAGGGTGTAGTGTTTTGTCATCTCTCAGGACAGTAAGCACGCATGGCATCAATGAGTGGCAGATATGAGCTATTCAAACCAGTCACTGAACTGACAGGATGACACTTTCATGCATAATAGAACCATTAATTATTTCTTCTGATGGACGGCAGTGTGTACTAGAAGAAAAAAGCAGCAGAGGATAATACTAGGTTTGATAGGTTCTCTGTGTTTTAACAGCTTGTCATTAAGAAACAAACCAGGAAAAAACCTACTGTTTTGGGATATGATCAGGTAAAACAGACCAGAGCTGTTTTGACAGGGTGGATGTCATTCATAGGGTTAAAAACTCCAGTCAGGTTAAGGTCTATTCAAAGCTTGCTTTTTGTAAAAAAGATGTTCTAACAGATCTGCTTTAAAAATCATGGTTTGTGTTTTGCTTCACGTAGCCTTTCATTTGGGGAGCCTGGCTGTTGTTTTGTAGGTTTTAATTTATAATTTAATTTATAGATTAAACCCACACAATTCTTTTTTTTTCCTCTGCAAAAGGAAACTTTAACATTTAAAAAAATGTTTTTTAAAGGATTGTCTGTATGAAGATTATGCTCAAACTCATCACACACTTTGTATTATAGACACTCACAAATCCATTTCTAATTAATTTTGAAATTTAAATTCTGTGATTTAATGTTGAGGAACTGCTCTCTCAAGGCTAATATGGAAAAAATTAATATATTTTGAAGAACTCACTTCAGTGTAGCATAAGCCTTCATAAATATAAAGTATGATGGATAAAATCTTCATTCACAGTATCAATGTTGTTAAGGGCAACGTATGATGATTGTGGGGAAAATAATGCAATGTTTAGAACTTTTCCTCAAAATAGAGAGTTTTTTTTTCCTCCCAGAATCTTCTTTAGTGTAACTTTTCTTTTTAAATTTATTGACAAGAAAATATTTACAATAAATTTATTTCTTTTTTTGCTTTCTGTACCTTGAAGCGAAGAAGAGATAAGATGATGACTCCTTTAAAACCAGGGTGAAATATAAACCCCACCAAAAAAGGTGTTGGGAGAAAGGGCTGCTTCTGCTGGTTTGTACATGTGTACAAAGTATGAGGAACTTCTCTCATCGCTGAAGAGGAAAACTTATCTTCATCTTCCTTATTATGGGATGATGGAGAGCATCTGGATAAAGCTTCTTCTAGTTTATCCAGTCAAAAATCATGAGCACTATTATGCCCTTATATCACATCAAATAACTTTTGGAATATTTTTGGTCTCTAGCTTGTATTCTATCTAGCTCCAGACCAAATCCAAGCCTAGAAATATATGATGGCTGTAACTTTAAATCTAAGTTGTCAATTTTGTCTCTTTAGATAACAAGTCGAGTTGCCAAGGATACAATGAGTAGATGATATAAAGTCCATGCTGAAAGTACTGGAATGAGGCATACTTTCTGAAATAATATTAACACTTTCTCTCTCATTATTTCTGTCTTCACATATACAGTCTGTGCATGGAGTTGGTGCCCAAGCTGAACTGAAAGTGTCCTAAATTTATTACTGTATTTCATAAAAGTGTTGATTCTTGTGAAAACCTTGCAAGTAATTGAAATCTGACAAGGCACAACCTATATTCTCAGATAATCTTCTGGGAGACAAACAATAGCCTGGTCTGCTTCCCCCTTTGCAAATCCCAAAACAGAGGACTCAAATATCCCCTGTGATTATCCCCTGAAGAAGTCCTGAAGAACAAAAGATTTTATACATATATATATATATCTCCCACTTTTTCCCCTCTTCAGGACAAGGTAAACTGAGCTATGTGTGTGTTAGTATCAGAAGTATTCTGCTGTCTCACACCTGGAGATGAGGATGAGGATAACTTGGATAAAGCAGCATGTTAACATTTAGGGCATGACAATAAATCTGACATCTTGGTGTGCAACTTTAGTCTGGGATAACACATGATTGGTGTTATGAATTCAAACACTGAAGATGAAGGTGGTTAAAATTTTCAATCTTGAATATAGCACAAGGAATTGTATTTTTAGCATGGTGTTCTAAAAATCTTTTCTTTTTGGTCAATCTGCAACAGGAATAAGTTATATATAAGCTGCATGACTAAAATGGATATGTAACATCTGTGGTGGAGAATGTTGCTGGTATGACTGAAGTAGCAAAAGCTTCAAGCATCCCCACTGAGCACTCCAAAGGGCCTCCATCCATCTTGTGACTGGATATCTACTGTGTGACAGCCAGTGCTGCACTAGGGGACTACTTCCTGGCAGAGCTGGGTTGTCTTGGACTCCCAGGGTGGCCTGATGAGGGATTCCATGTCCATGAATAACATCAGTTGACATGAAGTTCTCCTATAGCCAGTAGTAAGGAATCACAGGGCACTGGCTACATCCCTCTACTTTGTTTCATTTGGATCAGGGACGTGTTGTCTTCTGCATAACTTTGTGACAGCTGAAAAGTTAACTTCGTTGTGAGGCAAAAGTTCTGTACTTGGACAGACTTCTGTTTCAGTTCCTATGTTTTGAGTGGTCTTATGCACAAAAAGCTACTATGTAGCTTTAGTTAAAAATAGGTTGAAACTCTGCACCTGTAAATTTGATCTAGGGTGAATAATGCACTTACCTGCTTTAAGAAGCGTGCTTTTAAAAAGTTGTATAAGAAGTGAAGAGAAGGCTTTCTTAAAAACATTTTGCATTTTAAGTGCATGAGCATTTGATTTAAAAGCTCACTGAAATTTCATTGCAATCTCACAGTGATACTTAATATTTACAGTAGCAAAACTGGTAGCTTTGCAAATAGTATTAAGCCATGTATTGTCTGTGTTAGTCCATTCACGATTAATAATTATGGATTCTTCAAATCCTAAAGGCCAAATATTACTCCCACTGTATGAAAGTAATTCATCAAATATATTGGAAAAAAACATTTTTCTAATAAGTCTGAGTGATCAGTAAAGCTGTATCTTAATGAACAATTTTAACAAGGTATAAAATGCATGATAATCACTAATGTTGTAAATTTATTGCAAATTAATTTGAAAAAACCCTAAAAGAAGACATAAAGTTAGAGAACACTTATAAACATTCTTCTTTTTGAGAATTCTATCAAGTATTTACCTTTTATCTAACAAACAGCTATGCACATGGAAATCCTATTTTTACCCTTTTTCTGAATTTTGTCATTCAGCTTTTAGAGAGCTGTAAGATTATCTGCTTCAAGCAAGTTGATAACTAGTGGTTGCTGTTCAGAGAAAAGTGGTGTATTTATCAGAATTTTTAAATTGCTGAAGAACTAATGTTCTGAAGAAAATGTCATCATTATTTCTGCTTTTGTTGCCTAGAAGTATTTCTTGCCTTTATGAACAAAACACTCTTTTGCCTTCTTTTATCCCTTTTCTTTTTTTTTTGGAGTGTGTGTGTGTTTGTGTGTATTTGTTGTGATCTTATATCAATAATTATTGATTAATGCAGATTAAATAATTCTCTTTTGTCAATGGGACATTTGATTACTTTCCAGCTAAATGAAGTTCATCTGCAAAACTGTATTTTTCAATGTTTAATATAGAATACGTTGTGTCTGAAAATAAAAAACAGTATTCAAAGTTTTAAAATTTTGAAATCAGTTGGATAATTAACACTGAATAATTTTTGACTTAAGAACATGTCAACCTGAATCTTAAAATTATTTTTAATTTAACAGCAATATCTGCTAGCTCTCAGTGAAAGTAGATACTTAGCCATTTCTTAAAATTGATTATCTTGTCATTAAATGAGTATTTCCCATAGTCTGGAAAATTATATAGATCAACAAGCTCAAAAGAGAAATGGAATGAGATAGCTTAGAAGAAAAGGCATTTTTGTTACCTAGGAAATGAGTGAGTAAAAGTACTTAGCACAACTCTTATCATGTCAGACATCTGAGGGCTTTTGTGTTTCCTAGATTTTAGTTACGGCAGTAAATCTAGACTCGAGACAAAGTGGCTTTAATATGAAATTCTTTGAAAAGACAGAGAAATAGTTTGTTTTCTACTTTTCAAGTCAAAGTGTTGCTAGTAGATGACTTTGGACAGAATGGTGTAATAAAGATGTATACTGCTACTCCTAATAATAATATTTTAACATTAATTCTATTGCTGTTGGTTGCTACTAATATTTTGTTGGAAATTTTTTTCAGTGAAATTTTGCAAGAATGAGACTTGTAGTTAAACTATTAATTTTTTTTTTTTTTGAGAAAGGTAACTGTGGTGCTGACACAGATTCTAATGAATTTGTTTTAGAAATCATACTTTGAGATTTTTGTGTATTAAAATTTTACTGCCTTGGTATTTTTTTTCCCACATTATTTCAATATTAGAAACAGCCAACAATTTCTGCTTTTGTTTAACACAGTATTAGAAAGGGTAAGTAATGATTGTTTCACAAATATATGAGCTTCAATTATATTTTTAATCACATTTTAATTAATGGATCAGTATTTGTGAATGTGCTGTCTGTTTGATTCATCCAAATTACAGCAGGTTGCTGTTACTAAACTATTCAGATTAGTGACAAATTATGGAACTGTTTTGAAGACTGAACAGTTTTGCATAATTGTTGTTTGTTAACTTGTGTTATCTGATGAATATGTGCTTACCAGATGCTGGCCAGATATCTTTCAATTGACTCTATTTTTTTAGACTGTTCATGAGCAAAATGGATTATGACCTTGGATTTGTTTTGGATTTTACACTATTTTGGCAACCCTACTGCTCACCTGTGTTAAAGGCAAGTTTTGCAGGTTTTTTGGGTTGTTTGTTTGTTTTGCTTTGTTTTGTTTTTTATAAAGGTAAGGAGCAATAACACTGTGGCCACAAAATCTGAAAGAGTTTGTGGGGGACCACGTCAAAGATTTTGAAGTTTTGCTTATGCATATTCTTCCTTTCTCTCTCAGTTTGATCTTTCTAGTTGCCATAACAACTTCATAATAGCAGCACATTTACTGCTGTAGTTAAGGTTGTGTCAGCACTTCCATTATAAGCTACTGTTTTCAGGAATTTCTAATTTATTCACAGACTTAAAAATGGCATACAGTAAGTCTATGTAATTGGTTTTAATGTATGGTACCAACTTTGTGAAAGCTGCTGTTGTCTGAGCCCTGATGATATGTATAAAATAGCATATTGTTCCAAGTGGGTTTTTTTATTTTCTTTTTTTTTTTTTATGGAGAAGCAGCAAAACATTTTTAGTCTAAAATTAATTTTGACTGGTTCCCATCTGCCAGAGGTATGAGAATCAACATGTTCTTTTGCTCTGCCACAATGCCCCATCACGCCTGTATCCAGTTAGACCCATCTGTTCCTGTTAGTTAAAAGGTTAGTGTGAACATGGCGCTTTTCTGGGAAGCAGGAAAATGATAACCTTTTTAATAACAGAGTTTCATGTCTCATTAAGAAATAAGTGTTGGACATCTTCAATACTTTTATAATTATTTTTATGTTAAATAAAGACTAGCAATAAGTGGTGGATGATTTTTGCAAGGCAGGAAGTAGAGGGTGAGTCTGTTTCTGGTATTGAAAAAAATCAGTTATTCATTGTAGATGCACTTCCTCTTATACAGTTTTAGCAGGGAATTGTGCGTAACTACAATACAACTTTCTGAATTCTGGAAATTGTTTAACCTGGGAAACATGTCAAAACAGTTTCATAATTTGCTGAAGGTGTTCTGTAACTCCTTGAGTTATTTCACTAAGCCTATGATAAGGGGATCTTTTAAAGACAAGATTTCACCCAAATAGATTCTGGGGGTTTTATTTAAACACATTTATTTTAGGCAAATTTGCAAGGCACGAACAGCACAAACTTGCTGCCCTGAATAATTATGAATTATATACTTGTGAGGATTCATGGGATTTTTCTTTGCTTTTTTTTTTTGCCTATTTATTGCCAAATGTATTGCAAGACACTTGCCCCTAAAACAAAATTATGTGCTTTTGCTGTAGGAGACAGTATAACAGTATATTATAAAAAAAGCCCCAAAACTTTCATACTCTTTTTAATCCCAAATTGGTTTAAATTTACTTCGAAGTCTTCACTTACATAAAATTGCTTAAATTTGAAGCATGTTTTTATTTCCTTTAGTTAATCTACAGTTCTACTTCATTGTAATAAAATATAGTGGCAGCTATTTAGACATTTGTATCACCTTGGTTGATGTTTGTAAAACTTCTGTAACAAGGTGTAACTTTAAAAGAAAGACTAATTAGATTTCAATGGTCTGTAGTGATCACAGCTGTTCATTTCAAAGATAAATTTCTTTGATTTTTGCTTTTAAAGGAAAATATATCTAATTTAATCATCCTAGTTAGAAGGTATTTGTTTAAGTATATCTTATTCTAAGGAAAGGTTGTAGGTACTTCTCAATTGAGAGTATAAATAGTTTTCTAGACGCTCATTGATGCCTTCAGCACAGACTTCCTCTTTGATTCAGAAATATTCAGCCTGGATATCCTATGTCCAGACAATTCATTGCCCTTTTATTGCTTCCCTTCTTTAAGTGTTTTCCACTTCTCTGCCAGAATTGGTTTAATTGTTAACTGTTTTCTATAGCATGGCTTTAAAATCATATCCAGAAAATTGCTTTTGAGAACTTTTTCCCAACTGAGTATAAGATTTAACAGTCAAAACGCTATAAATGTTGCAAGAAAACCCACTTAACTGCTCTATAAAGAAATTATTTTGAAAGTGCTACATACTTACAGTGTTTGCAAATAGCATTTCTTTTTCTAGGTTTTACAAAAGTCTGCATTTGTACTTCTGTCATATTTTGTTACTTTCTCCATTCCCTGAATTCATGGAGCTTTGATTTTCTGAGGTTTATTAGACCTGGAGGATTAATTTAAGCATGAAGGGTTGGTTGCTTTCTAGGTTTTGTGTCTTGTGATTCTCATTGTAAAAGATTTTGTCTTTTCCGTAATAAGTAAAAATTAATGGAAAATTTTGCATCCTTTGCAGACTTCATAGCTGTGAGAAGTTACTCCGTCTCATCTCTGCAACTCTTCTTAGGAGTAAATATCTGAACAGAATCCTATCTTGATATTAGCTTGGCGCTGTTCTTCAATAGTACACTTCAGATGAGGGGAATCATGGAAAGGAGTTCTTTAATGTTGCAGGCTTTGGGTAAACTGCAGTCTGTCTACATTTACTTTGAAATCTGTAAGGCAGTTCTCTGGAGCTATTCAACTCACCTTAGTTAAAAGGTTTTGCTAGAAATCCTCTGAAAGATCTCCCTCTTTTTCAGTGACAATTGGGGTAAAAGATAAGGTCTGATGTCAGTTGCATCTCAGAACAGCAGCATAAATCGAATAGTATTAATATAGTCTGGGTTGTTGGGATAAGTTGTTGCAAAAGCTTTTCTTTTTTCCAAGACATGTACTATGTTGATCTTCAATATATTAGAGATTAGGTAGGGGAAGTATACATTTATGAAGGGAAGATTTAAATGGAAGTACAGATCAGGGTTTGCATTTTTTTAAAAGCCCATGGTTTGCAAATTGTATAAGCTATTATCTATAAATGCCTAGGTACAGCTTGTTTCCAGAAAGCAATCAGCAATAGGTCCCCTTTCTTCTTACTTCATGTCTTATATAATTTTGAAAACATTTCCCTTAAAAATTATTATATGGTTGCAAAATTACTGAAATTGAAAAAGCTTTTTGGACTTTCACTAATGGAAAATTTTTTGTCCTTTTTTTTTCTAATAGATAAAAGTTAATTTCACTGAAATTCTGTTGATCAGCCTCCAGTTGAGCTAAGGTTCAAATTTGAAGTTTCAGATTTATCTGAAAAGTTATTAGTTTCCTGTAGGTTTTTTCCTAGGTTAACGAATGTTGTTTGTGAGCCATGTGTGTAGATGTCACCCAGCAGATAGTCATGTGTCTGAAGAACACATGTCTGTAATTCAGGTGGTTTCATAATGATCTTGTGTGGTTCATTCTCGGTCGTGTGATGTGGCAAATGAGCTTGGTGTTTGTATTCTACAGAAGGGCAGAGCCGTCCCACAAAAGACACAAAATTTGCTAGTTTCCTAGTAAGAGAGGAATCATCTACAGAAGTCTTCCAGGAGAGGTGGAACACCTCAGTAATCTTCCGGCTGTATCTCTGCTTTCATACACGTATTATTCAGGAAAAGGAAGTCCTTTTTTCCTGCTTTCAGATTGTATGCAGATTTTTCTAAAGATTCATTTTATAGGCTTTTTTCAAGTGAGTTCTGTACATAAAAAATATAATCTAACTTGCCTAACAATTAGGAGACAATTAAGGACTACTGCAGTGCTACAGTTTAAAATCTAGCCCATTAAGTAATGAATTCATTATATTAAAGATACTGGAATTTAGTTTGCTTTTCCAAATTCTCTGTTTCTGTCCAGTCTATTAAGTAACCTTTTATGGTTTATGCATTTTAATCCTATCATTTTACTAGCTTAAAAGCACCTACTGGAACCTTTGCCAGAACTAAGAATTAATGAAATAATGAATTCACTGTCACAGGCTACTTAAAAGCTAGTTCTAACAATAGATAAGGAAGTCTAAAGCATAAAGGAATCCAGCTCTCTTTTGGAAGGGGAGCATCAGTGAATAAGTTACCACTGAGAGTGCACACTGAAAGGCAGAAAAATCAGGAAAGATGAGAAACTTACAAATGTCTCTCCATCATAAGTACATTATCTTGCTGTTTTTTATAGATGTAGGGGCATTCTTTGTTGAAATTCATTCTTTTGCATTTTAGTCAGCACTTCACTATTCAATTAAAGAATCCTGGGAGCTGAAGTTTATCTCTGCCCACTTGTGGAGCCAGGACTGGAATTGCATCTCAGAAGGAGGATGTTCTGTTTTGTTTTGGTGTTTGGTTGAGGGCTTTTTTCTGTCCTGAGGATTTACTGCTGCAACATTGGCAACTGGGGAAAAAAACCTCAGTAGAACGTCTTTATAATTATTTGTAAAAGATCCCACTTAACTCTCTTTCATTTAAGAATTATTTTAGAATTTTGAGGAAGATTGTATTTTGATACCTCATGTTTCTTTTACAGTTTCAAGGATGCTGTATTTGCAGGATAAACGAATCTAAATGTAATGCAATACTTACCTGTTTGCATGCTGAGTGTTTTAATTATGCTCAGTTACAATTTCTTAAATTGCATTTTTGAAAGTTTGTGAAGTAAAGATGTCCTAGGAGAGAATTAGCCTCTTCCTGAGTAGTGCTGGAGTAATGCAGATAGCACCTTCAAACACCTATTTGGGCATGCAATTCTGGTTTTGTCACTGAAACTACAGGTCAAAAAGTGTACCCTTACACCTTAGTGTCGAATGCTTCTTTCTCCATCTGGATTAGGAATGTACAGTTGGAAAGACCCAATAACTTTGAACAATTATCTAGTTATTTAAATAGTACTTTAATGCAATTATTTTCCATTTCCATTCAGCTGGGGGTTATGAAAATATATACTTTGCTTTTTCATTATGTGCTTTTTTGAGTGACTCAATGCATGAATGCATTTGTCAGCTGGATTATGAGTATCATGCTTTATGCCTTATCTCAGCCTTATTGTTAAGGAATCTCTGTCTTTTTTTCCAGTCACACAGACATCAAGTCTCAGAGGGGAGCACAAGACTCATGCCTCTGTGATTTGTCAAATGGTCTCCTGCCACACTGCAGGCATCCTACATAATGGCAGCAAAAGACTCCTGTCTCAGTACCCTTCTGTCAGCCCACGTGGAAAGTGTGCTTGGGTAGAAGAGGAAGGATTTGCAGACCAGAGAGGCCTGGCCATCAAGAGCTGGCAGGGCTGTGCAGAAGCACAGAGGAAGCCACAGGCACTATCTTGCAGCTGTGGTACCTGCAGGACAACATGTATCTCACATGAGCAGATGTCTGCATCATCAGTGAACAGAATTGCCCATTCCCCTTGTTGTGCTTAATGCATACAACTTCTACATTTGACTCTGGTATACTTCAGAGAACTGCTTTTTGGTAAAGCCTGTCTTGTTAATTGCCACTTCAAAATAGAGACAAACATTAAAATTAAATGCGTGCAAAATAATGCATCTATGCAGTTAAAATATCTCTTACAGAGACATGACCACTTGTGTGATGGGAAGAAACTGGAAGTTAAGCTGTAGTTTTGTTCATCCAGAAACTTCGAGTATCTTCAGAAAAGTCAGGCTTTGCTTCCTCTTGGGTATTTGAATGGAGCAGTGTTCCATGAAATCTACCCTCAGATGGAATAGGGTGTGTATGCAGAGGGAAGCTTTGTTATTCTGTCCTTTGTCTTTGTAGAAGATTTGTTTCATCTGCCTCTTGAGGAATAGCATATCTTCCCTGTCACCTGTTTTCTACAATTTGAATTCAGCTTTTTGGGGGTAGTTATCAAGGACCATTTTTTCCCTTTCCCCTGCAGGGAGCGGGGAGTGGGAAGGGTGTTGTCTGCAAAAATCATATTTGTTACTTATGTGCAGACAGCCAATAATCAAATATCAAAAATTTTATTATTTGTACATTTTAGCAAACTAGTGAATTAGTTTTCACTGGCTACAAGTTGCATAGTTCTCTTATTTATTAGTATTCTATCTTATGTTGGTTAATGATTCTCTCATTTCCCATGCTGATTACTCCACATGCTCAGGCTTTCTCTTTTTTTTTGAGTTGGTGTGTTTCTTGTTCCAGTGGTCACAATCTCCTCCTGCTGGAATTACCTTTTAGGCAGTTGGAGTCCATTTCAGCACAGTTGCTGGGTTGGGTTTATTAGTTTCTTCCTCATCTTGGGAGCTCTGTCAGGTGGTCTGTAAATTCTGCATTTTTTGTGTCCACTTTCAGTGGGCATCCTACTTCCTAAGCCTTGTTAACCTCCTGCTAGGTCTGAGATTGCTGAAGCATGTCCAGCTCTGTGCCTTAACAAGGCAATGCTACCTATAAGTAATTTGTGTTTCTAACTCATGGACATCACTTGGAGCTTGCTTGTTAGCTGCTCTCTGTTTCACGGATTACATCTCCCTTCTTGTTGATTAGGCTTGAAAGCATTAAAAAACCAAAAATCAAAGAACATCCTTTCTTAAAAAGATTTTTACATAGTCCATATTTTGCAACAGTGTTGCAGTATCATGTTTAACAGAGAGACATAGAAATAAGAAATTAAATCTTAGAATACAGAAGTTAACTGCTATCTGTGTGCTTTAGCTCTTATTTGGCTAGTCTAGGATGTGCAAAAAATCACCTTCTAGCAGCAAATGGGATCTGTGAAACAGCTGCATGCTTTTCAGTAGCCTTAGGAACAAAGAGTAATGAGAGAAATTTCATGCACTTCATCAATCAGTGAGATTCTAGAAATATTTAAGACTATTTTGTTTATTAGTTGGGACAGTTTACAGACAGTTCAGTGCCCTTTTTTTCCGTCTTTTTTTTAAATATTATTCATTGAGTATATGGATATTCATGCTTCAGAGACTTCCTTTTTCATCATCCACTTTCCTGTTATCTCAGTAAAAACTCCTGCAAAAAATGTCTTAAATGTATTAAAAAATACCTTGAAAATTTTATGGCTGACAGCATTTTCTGCCTAGGAGAAAAGAAGTGCTGTTTGTTTAATGAATTAAAGATGACATTTACCTCCAACAGCCAAAGATATGCTGCTATCTGTAGAAACACCTTGATTAACAGTCTTGGCTTTGAAACTGGTCCAAATGTGGATGGCTGAGTGCAAAATGGACCCTCTGTTATAAAACATGGTTTCTTTTCATCAGGTGATCCACTTCTGAAAGTAAAGGAGATGATGAATGTTCTGTTAGTATAACAGAAAATAGTTGTGTAATTGTAATGAGGCTTATTATAAAAGTATGTCAAACATGTTGATTTAGACATTTCATTTCTTTTGTGTGTGTTCCAAATCACTATAATCTTCTATGCAGACCATGCTGATAGCACAACTTCAAAATTTATTGAGCATTTTGAGGTAATCCACATATACATATATACATTCAAAAATGTTAAATTATGCCTCAGTTAAAGAGTGGAAACTATATATGCCCATTTGGAAGTCCTTTGTTAGATGTTCTTGAAGTAAGCAAGCACTTTCTTTGGTGAGACCAATGTTCAGAAAAATGACATTGGAGTAATCAGGTATAGGAGGTTATTCTCAGGTAAGTCTTAATTTTATGTTACTTATAGTGACTTTGAAATAATATTTCATGTAAATTTTATAGTTTACACTTTTATAATACTATAACCCTGTGGTGGATGTGAGGGCTGCTTCTCTAGAGAATAATGATGAATGATGATATTTATTGATAGTAATGGATATGATTTTAATGGGTGGTATTTCATGAAAATAATAGAATATAAAGAAGAAATGTGTTGAAAGTTGAAAGTAAATGTAGAATTTAGAAATTATCCCTTGTCTTGAAGCTGCAGGATTTTTGTATTTTTTAAACAAATCAAGATTTTAATGAAGCTTTATTTTATGGCATCAGTAAGAAAAACTTTAGTGGCAGAGTTTCAGGTGGCTTGCTGCTGGGAATTCTTTGAAAGAGATGGTGCCTAGAATAGTGATTTATTTATTTTTTTATCATGCTTTTAAATAGAAGGGGTGATGCCACTAGTGGAATCTACTAAGGAAAACAGATTTTAAAAAATCAGTTCATTTATAATATTTGTCAATAAAAATAAAAAAATAAATTTTAGGAAACTGTAATATTTCTTCTGTAAGTATGAAAGGCACAATTCTTTTCTGGTATAACTGATTACATTTTAACAGCAGTAATGCCCATCTGCTTCTCAGGGTTTCTTGGCAACTTTAGTGCACTAGAAATTATAAATGCTTTAAACGATACTGCAAGTTGTATAATTTTGTTTTACTGAAGCCCTTATTGGAACACACTGTTCTAACAAAGTGTGACTAGATATAATATGTATTTATACTTTTTTTGGTGAGTTTGGTGTGGAATTTTTTCAACATTTATGATTAAATAAATCTCTTAGAAGCGTTGGAACTCAACACAGAAAACTGAGCTGTCACAGAACACATGTATTATAATGTAAAATATTATTCCATTGGGGTTGTGTTGTGAAATATTGGATGGATTAATATATTGTCCAGGTAGACAGTTATGGTAATTCTTATGGTAATTCTGGTATCCTTATGAAAAATCAGATGATAGAGAGTCTTTGCCGTAATTATTCTGTTCTTCCCATTTTTGTTTTACTGATCCATAACTATCATTTTGGTGGAAGACACAGGAAAACTGAGAGAGTTAAGATTGGAGAAAAATAGGAAAAGAAAGTGGACACTTCAAACAAAAAAACCCCCGAAACCAAACTACAGAAAATCTGAATTTCACTGGGAAAGAGATTACCCAGCAGTTTGTTAACACTTTACATGTGTGTTTGATGCTTCTGCTAAGGGTCTAAGGAATTAGATGATTCTGGTGTCATGAAGGAGCAGAATAAGAGTCTGCTGTGGTAAAAAGAAGCAGAATTGAAGCACACAAAGGATTTAGCATAAGAGTAATTGAAGATGACATTCTTTTCTAATTATCTCTGCTACTTGTTGTGTTGTAGGTTTTTGAATAAAAATGAGCAAAGCAATTGCCCAGGAGGCAATAGGGAGGAAATAGGGAGGAAAGCTGCTAACAGGGGAAAGCAGGAAAATGAATGCTTTGAATATCTTCTTTTTTGCATAAATTCACATAGATCCTCTCTGACATATTTTTAATAGCACTTGGAAGTGGGTTCTAATAGAGAATTCTGGAAATGTTAGCTGTTTCAAATTTCCACGTAGTTGAAGTAATATTAGCTTTGCCTTAGGCAACTACTTGTCACAAGTCATGGATGTGAGACACTGTGTGGTTGACCATGAGTCTGAATAACTACAACCATTCTTATGTTGTAAAGAAAAAATATTAAATAGGGAGTCTAGTCTTGGTATGTTTGACTATCTCTATATGTTAGATGTTTAGACACCAGGAAGCATTTCTTCATGAAAAGGCTTGTTAAGCATTGGAACAGACTGCCCAGGGAGGTGGTGTTCAAGAAATCACGGGACATGGCATTTAGCGCTGTGGTCTGATTGACAAGGTGGTGACCAGTCAAAAGTTGGACTTGATAATCTATTTTCTCAAAATACTGTTCTTTTCTTGTGGCATATAAATGTTACTGGATCACTGAAACTTGAAAGAAGAAATGTCTGAGGCAGCTGGCAATCTAGAATGACCACTTGTATTTCTTCACTGTTTCTCTTCATGGTCTGCTTTTTAAAGACTTATTTCAGACTCAGATTGGTTATATTGTCATTTTATTAAATCTTCTTTGAGTTAACAACCTGTAATGCAGGGAGCATGATTTAAATTGTACTCCTGATTGTAATTAAGAGTACAAGTATCATGGTGATCAAATAAAAATCAAATTATATACTGGACTTCTAGATGACTGTGTGATTATCATATTTTTAAATTTTTGTTACAAAGCTATAAATACAATTTATTGAAATTTTTAATAGAAATTAGTAGCAATACCTCTTGTCAGTTGTGTCCATTTAAGTCATTGACTTTAGACTTAGCACCTATATTTGTATCAAAAATACAATGTATTCTATGTGAGAATGAAAATTCATTGAGTTTTCCTCTGAAGAAGCAGAAATCTACCCTGAAAAGATCTCTCTTCTTCCTCAATGGCTCCAATCAAAACTCAAACCAAAAGACTTGTGTCTTTTTGCCTGAATGTGTTCTGGTGCATTTGGCAAGGATCTTTCAGCTGTAATGAGGACCAGGGTCACTACTGCTTCCACAGCTTGCTTGAAAGACATGCATTAATGGTTGTGTTTCAATAAATACTAACTAAAATGTATTTAATACTTCATTACTTACTCTACTCCCTTGAGTTTTTAGAATGCTTTAGTTTGCAGAAACATTGATAGACATTGTTTCTGCTATACTTGTGTTCGCAGAAATGCTTAAATATGACTGTGTATGACAACCTTCCTATTTGCCATTTGTATGTTTAAAAGGGACAAATGAATTAACAAAAAATGGAATTTGTCCATTTAGGGATTTAATAAACTTGAGCACTTTGGACTAAGTCTCAAGAACTTCAAGGTTAAAGATAAAACTCTAAGCAGGTGTGTGTATGTGAAGAACTGTCTTTACATGAATAATCATGCTGAACATATATATGCACAATATATTTATGTTTGTCTAATGATATATATTTTCTTTTTCCCGAGTATTCTGCTGATCATACAAAAAAAAAGTGAATAATTCACATGAAGTAGTAACACAGAATCCTATTAAAATACAAACCCAAACAAGTAGGGGGTAAGTTCAGGATGCATTCTCTATTTATGCATCTATTCATGCAGAATTTAGGCAAGTTGCTTATTCTGGTATGAATTAAGCAAATTAAGGCAGATACTGTCATGTGAGATTAATCCAATTAAAACCCAGACAATATCTGTAGTAGAGCAAAATGGAAAAATAAAAAAGAAAAGGTGCTTTGTGCAGTCTGATCCTCTCCTCTTGTAACTGGTATCTATAATTGTGTATAAATGAGAGACTGTTAGGACTGTAAATATGCTTTTCCTTTCTGACACGTTTCCTGCCTGTTGCTTGGTTACCAGTACTTTGCCACACATACGTGGAAGGTATTAGCTCATTCTTCTGTCTTCACTCTTTGAGCTTTAGTGAGGAGATACATGATCAAAATTCATGATTTTATTTCTCTGCCTCTAACCCTCTGTTAAGGGTTAAATGACTTATCCTAGGAGATTTAGAAGTGGTTATGCATAATTTATTAATTTCATATGGAGGAAAAGGCCGTTCCACTATATGAGTCTTTCAGAGTAGTGTTGATTTTTTATTTTGTTTTAATGTTTTTTCCTTTTTGTAGAAAGTAGGATTCTTTACTAGTTGCTATGAAACAGCCGAATGACTTATCATAAATTGTCATCATGACCTTTCCCAATGATGGTAGTCTTTGCCATTTCCCCTCTAACTTAACCACAGTAAGTCGTTAGTGTCAGGATCACTACAGAATGACACACAGTATTTTAAGTATTTCTGTGGTGTCTGTCACCATGATACCTGGTAGCTTTCAACAAAGGGGAATGAAGGGGTAAAGAATGCAGGTTAATATATATTTGTTTAACTGCCTGATTTTAAATTTCCCCTGTGAATGGTCATGGAAGTAGGAAATGGAATTAAGAGATTACCATTGAATAGATGAACACAAGAGTAGTCATACTTCCTCTATCTTGTCTCTTCCCCTCAAAAAGAAAGGATTAATACTTGATTTGTAAATTGTGTACCTGAGTCAAACAGGCAAAAGTGGAAACAAGTTGAGAAAATTCTTTAATGTCAGTTGAAGGTATATTATTAGAATGATTGTAATTTGAGCAGTCCACAGTTTTTACAAAGACTGAAGACTTCACTGCATTGGGTTTTCTTAAAATATTTTTTTCTGTACATCTTAATATTGGTAGCCATTTTATAATTTCAATAATGTTAACTGATACTTGTTACCAATGTGCCATTTTATAGCAATTTCCAAAGCAAGTATGTCTTGGCCTATCAGGTGTTGGAAGAGTAATGCCATAGTGGCATTTTCTCAAACATGTTCATTAATGGAAACTGTTTTCAGGTAAGATTTAACCTTGTCTGTTTAACTTTTTAGAATACAAAAAAAGACAACGTCAGCATGATGTTGGCGCTGAAAACTCTAATGTATATTAATGTATACATTAAAGTTTAAAATGCTTCTTTGTGAGGTAGTTGCTTTAATAAAGTTCCTTCTCTCCTTTCTGGAAGATCATGTGTATAATACATGAACTATGTCTAAATCTGATAACTTCTTTAAGAGCTACCTACCATCATTCTGATTTTTGGTATATCACAATTAACTGCCTTATTAAAGAGAAAAAAACCTCTCACACTTGAACACAAATATCAATCTTTACTTTTCTAATGTATTCCAATTATCTCTCTGCTTCAGTAAATCTGGTTTAAACTCTACATTCTTAAGGTGACACCAGTGGTAAAACCCTGGGCTTCCACTGCTTGTCACCCCAATGGGAGAAGAAGCAACAGGGAAGCATCTCCTTCCCCAGGAGCATGGACTACTTAAAAAATGTGCCTAAAAGCCTATGTAACTTTTAGTCTCAAAACTTGAATAATCTTTCATTATTCTTTTTGAATAATTTTAATTCATAAAGTAATTTGGTACTAAAAAGTCAAATAGTGTAAACTTCCTACAAAAATTGCAAGTATTTCCTCTTGTATCACTTTAAGTAGCCATTAGGGAATGAGAGTGTGTCTTCATTAATGGAACTGGAAGCAGGTATTGATTTGGAGCTTTATGGCTATCTATGCAAGTATTGACATCTGCTGTTCTTTAATTGCTGTTTATTCAATTACAAACAAAATGATTGCTTACTACTAATCCTATATCAATATACTGTTATTATCATATTAAATTTTGAGGGGGTTTTGCCTAAGAAAATGGTGCATATTTTCTAAAAGAACAAAATATTAACCCTATTTAATAAAAGCAATAAGATAAAAACCCCTCAGAAATAGTAGCTTAAGATGAAATAAAAGCAATAAGATAAAAATCCCTTAGAAATAGTAGCTTGAGTTGAATTGAGCTTTTATTTAGTTCCTTACTGTGCAGTTCTTAGAGGTCCCAAAATGCTGTCTCCAGTGGTTTTCTGCCTTTCAGTGAAAGGCAGAATGTGGCTTTAAAAAATGCCAAGTCAGCAGAGTGAAGAGCAGTTAGCTTGAAGGCAGGGGAGAGGCTGATGTGAACTTAAAGGTGTCTTTCTTTCCTCCAGTTCCTTAGTTTAGTTTCAGTATTTTCATTTGTGTTCAGGTAAACACTTGACTGAAATTTTGATCTTAATGGAATTGGAGAAATAGGAAGTTCATGTTGTAGTTTTGATATTAATTTTTAATGCTAGCTTTATCTTGAGGTTTTTGAAAACATTTGCATGGCTGATCATATTTATGAGTGACTGTGTCCTAAAGACACAGATAGAACAAGCCTTGTCTGTGCTATTATGTTACTTTAAAAATGTTTCCTGGTGAATTTGTATTACCCAAACTTGGTATTTTATATGTGACTTAACTGAGCATGAGTGAAATTCACTGATAATAGATTTAATTTTTACTGCTAACGTGGTCTATATATCAGAGGCTCATTTTAAAGACTAAGGTAGAGAGATTTAAGCTTAAACACTCCCTTCTCCAGCCATTAACTTCAATATTAATGATGGTAATAGCAGAAAGAATCATTGCTCTTTCCTCCGTCCCTTTTATAAGCTGAAGAAAAAAATCCATGTCACTAATTTGTTTATATAATACATTTTACAAACTAGTTTACTAGATGCAGTAGTACAAATAATCCTTTAAATATCATTAAAGAATAGATTCTGCCACTTTCATTCATAGGAAGTTATGCCCTGTTTTGTAAGCATTTCTTTGGTTTTTGTAAGGCCACTGTAAGGGTAAAATTCCACTGAAGCAGAGCCTATTTGTTTCCCTTGATTTAGTCATATAGTTTTAAATTCATTGTACTGTTTTCTGCTCTCTCATCTAAGTACTTGTGCATAATTAATGGAAGTATGAGTTTTTCTGATGTTGCCCTTCATCTTGTTTCCATTCTCTTTTTCCCTGATATTCTGTTTCTTCCTTTGGATGTTGAGGAATAGATTACATATGTCAAAAAGCCTTGATAGTGAAAGTATCTGAAATAGGTAAAAGAGAGTCATTAGCCAGTCACGTATGAACTGTAAATCAGTCAGGTATAGCACATTTTCTAGCTCTCCTCACCATATTTTATTCATTATTTATTTATTAAAAGCATCCGTATTCTTCACAGTAAGATCCATTGGAAGGCAAATTCCTTTTTCTGAAGACCTTATAAACCAAGCATTCTGAAATGTAATATACTAAATTTCCTACCAACCTCAGCTTGTAACTAGGAAACACAATGTATAAAAACTAAAGTAGAAAGTAAATGGGAATTATGTGTTGTTTCCCTGTGATTTAAATTAAAATTTAGTGAAGGCTGAATAGCCTTCTGTCTTTCATATCTTAATGATTCCAATTTGGAACGTTATTAACATGAATCAGGGTAAGACTGTGTAGTCAGTCCTAGAGTTGGCAGTGACAGCAAATTATTTTAATAACTCTATGACATAATACCCTGAAAACAAACAAAACTTTTCTGAAAGTTCTTCTTAAAAATAGGTTTTCCTATGGGCAAGGAAATGACTAAGTTTATTTTCTTTACAGGCGGTTTATATGTACATGTCTCTGGACAGTTGTCATTCTCTGTTATTACTGGTTTATACTTACAGATTTGCTAATTGCTCTGCTGGTTGCTGCATTTTTTTAAATGAATAAGGGGATGAGTTTTAATTTATTCCTTTGATAAACACATTCAAGGGCTCATCTGTACCTGGTGAGTTTGGGTCACAAAATGTGGACCTTTGTATGTTCAAAAGCTTCACCTACTGTTACATTAAATTAGAATTTGTTACATAGTTCAAAAATTATGGGTAGATAGACAAATGATATATCTCATAAACCATATTTCATTAAGAATTAGTCTTGTAAGTAAATAAATATATTTCAAAATGTTTTTTAAATGCATTTTCTGATAGGCTTATTGTTACATTTTTTTGTGATCAATTATAATTTGATAGTTAACTATTCTTTCAATTTAGCCATTACATCATTCAGGAAAACAGAAGCACTTGGTTCCTTTTGCTAATGGTTGTCCAGCTCAGGTTCTGATTGAGGGCTTTTCAATTCAGATATAAGTAATAGTGGATTTTTTTTTATTTTAATGTTGATGTATTTATGCATATATTGATGCATGGAGTGAGTGTCTCCCTTCTTTGGGAGACAAAGGAACGCACCAATGTCAGTGTAGAGGAAATTACAGAATTATTCCTGTGGTTGAAACTGAAGAGAGTAATTCCAGGCAGAGTACAGTCTTGATAATTTGTGTTTGAAAATGCAGTTAGTACAACAGGGAATCACTCAAGAAATTCATGTTACTGTAGCAAAACTAAAATGGGCTGTCTAGGATTTATGAAGAGAGAAAAATCTCAAAAGCTGAAATACAAGGTTTACTTAGAAGTGGGCAGCACATTTTCACTCTTCTTTAGTAATGAAACAAGTTTGTAGTATCTATCCTTTATTGGAGGAAATGAACTTTACATCCTTGTTTTGCTGGGTTTTTTTTTTGATAAATTTCACCTCAGAGATGATTGCTCACCTCTACGCTTTATTTTATATGAAGTAGAATTTAAAATTAAACTAGTGCTGTATGGCCAGTTGGGATTGATTCCTTTGACGAGAGAACTCAGTCTCTCTGGGGGTTTTGTTTTGGATGTCATTCAGTCAGTGGACACCTGTTCAGTTATTGAAATGATGTCCTTGAAGTCCTCATTGTGGTCAGTGAGGCCAGTGGACCTTTAGACATGAAACACACTAAAAAAGGGACACAATATAGAAAGATGGCTGACCTTAGCAAATATTTCATAAAGCTTCTGGTATTTGAAGAGCTAGGAGGCCTTGTAACATACACTTCATTAGGGAGGCTTTTTAAGTATTAGTGCGAGACTGCTGTGTGATAGCACAAGCATTTAACAGGACTTTTGAGTTATAAATAGCTTTATCCATGCATAGCCATGTCACTTCTGCAGCAACATAGATGCTATTATGCAATTTAACTTAGCAGCTAAAAACCACAGTATTTTAATCAGGATTTTCCAGATCTAGATTTGTACTATATTCCACTATAGAAGTGGAATACTTCAGGGTAAAGTGTTTTGAGAATATGTCATCATTTTAGAATAAGTATTTGTGCCAGTCTACATATAGATAGTTAGAGCTGTTTAATAATTGCCTTCTTCCATGAGACGCTTTGGCACTAAAAAAGCCAGCCTGGTTAACCCTCATTAAAAAAATAGATTAATTTCTTATTAAAATGAAAGACCCATTTTTTAATCATTCAGCTTCATGCTATTTAGAAAAATGTTCAATTATTAAATGGCTGCTGAAATTTAATGGACTAGCAAGACACTGTACTTCACTAAATTATATGAAGTACCATGGTTTCTTTTCATACAAAAATTATTCACCTTGTACTTCTCAAAGTATCTAAGCTTTCATCTTATTTCTGGATATCAATTTAAATCTTAAATTTAACTCATAAGGTTTGAAAGTAAAAATACTTTTTCTGTGAAGTGTTCATAAAAATAATGCTGAGTACTTTCAGGAGTCTCAGTCTTGCAACTTCACAAGCGATGCTTCTTGTGAAGTACTAGTGCACTGTACTTCCTTATTTGTGAAAAGTAGGAAGCATAAACTGCAGAGATCTCAATAAAGCAAAATGTACAAAAGGCAGGTGTTAGAAATGGTGACACCTGGGCATGTGTTGCTGCCCACAGACATATTCCAAGAAGTCCAAGTGTGGCCAGTTGCACTCCCTAAGCCATGTGAGCAAATAAAATATGTGGAGCCCCAGGATGAGTCCAAGTGTTGTTATTGCTTCGCTATTATATTTTTGTCAGTGCACTTCTTCACCTAAATTTTGACTGTAGATGTTGAATTTTGGTTGTTTATTTTAATCTAGGGCTTAAATCAGAGGAAATAAAAGTTACTTTAACAAAAGCCAAATTAAATGGTAGTTTGGTCATGAGTTTTACTTATGTGGTTTTGGTTTACAGGATAAACCAACTTTTTCATTCTGTGGAAAGGGTTTGTATGATCACACAATGTTTACTGCATGTATGTATAGAAAAGGGTCTCTGAGCTGTCTGATTTTTGTGCTCTGGACACATATTTGCTGGTGTTTTAGTTTGGGTAAAGAAATGAGGTATTGAAGAGAACCTCACAGTCATTCCAAATTACTGTGATTTAGTTCATACTCTGACCGTTTGGTTAATACAGACTTTGTTTTAGAAATATTCTCCTATTCATAGAGAGTTCTTCATAGCAAACTTTTGATGAAAACTTAGTTTGTTGTTTGAAAAGATACTAAGTTATTCTTTCCAGCATGTTTAGTTTAATAAATAGAAACTGTTTGTGAGAAAAGATGGTGTAGGCATGCTGTTCCTAAAACTGATGTACTTCCTTTTAGGTTTCAGGATGTACTGATTTCAACGGGTTTGATGTGTTTATATATGTCAGGAAATTTGTGCTGTGTTTTAATTTTTTTATGTGACATATCTGTAGGTATGGAACTTCTGTTTGTTATGCAGTTGTTCTCTCATACAGAGACAGGAAGTTTAGCTTCTTCAGATGTATCATTTTAAAAATCATTTCTGTGCAAGTTCCAGTCATTTTGATATGACCTTTACTGTATTTTGAAGTGAAAAGCTAGGGAATGCTGCAACAGTATTGATTTTTGATAGGGGTTGACGTTTTCTCAAGTTAGCTGTGGGGCAAGAAAGCTGTTGAGAGACAAGTTTAATTGAAAAGGGAAAAACAATTTTTGCAGAATAGAGAATTAACAAGAAAAACAAATTACAGACGTTACCTTCCAGACATTAACTTCCTTTCTGCACCATGTGTGTATATGCTGAAAATGAGTTTTATGTGCATTTATCTGAAGTTTTCCAGAAAAGCAGTTACATGCAAATGAGTTTTTTCATGGATGAAAAAGATTTTTTTCTTTAAATTGAAGATTAGCATTAGGGAGACCAAGAGAGAGGTTTGAGTGTTTTGTCTTTCTACAGAATAGATCTCTGTAGTACCAGACTGATACCACAGCTATGTATCTATGTCTTTGTGAGAACCATGACTATGCAATCTGGATTTGTAAAGAAATTCAGTGGCTCTACCCAGGAGGACTTTTCCCAAGAGTTCTGTTGATAAAGGCAGGCTGCATTTTCATTCTAAAAGTCATGAGAGTCTTTTAAACAAAACATATCTCATCGGCAGAATTCACATCACGTTTCTGTAACTACAGCCAGATGAGTAGTTGTTTTGGTTAAAATTACTGAGCTAGATTTTTCTAGCTTTTTCTAGCTCTAAAATATGTTTAATTGTAAACATATTAATTGTATTTAATATGTTTAAAAATAATGTGGTCACCCATTGGATATTTTTGTTCATAGGGAAATTACATAGGGGAAAAAATCATTATTTACTGTTGAATATAGTAAAAATGGTTTAATGCTTTGCTAATGGAAATGGTGCATTTTCTTTAAGATCATTAGCTGCTGCTGTTAAAGCTTTTTGTAACAGTGCTCTCCTTGCAATGTTTTTAATTCCTTTTTCCTCCCATTCATCCTTGAACATAGATCAACATGTTCAAATTCCAGTCCATGGTTACTCTGACCCAATTTTGTCAGAAAAATATATTCTGAAATATTTATATCTATTTCACTGACTATTCATTGGTTAATGCTTTTCTCTCACACTGAGGAAAAAGTTTTAGAAAAGAGAGAAGTGTTTGCTGGTAGTGCTGCTCTTGTGTTATGCTGACCTCATCACATGCAGGAGACCTGCATGCCAATTTCTTACTTGTGCTTTGATGTTACAGCTTGAGCTTTGTAAATATTCCATACGCTTTCTTAGGAAAAAATTGCCATCTAAATAATATGCTTCATTTTAAAGCAAATGGGTTCTTAAATATTAACAATTAATACTCTTTTCAGACATTCATTTCTAAGTAATTGAGCTTGTTGCAATTTTGTTTCTTCCATTTTAGACACTCAATGGTAGGACCTCGTGTAAGAGTCTGCTCTTGAATAGAGCTGGTGTTCTGCTTTATTCTAGTTTATCATTTCTCTTCACTGCTTCTGACAGCATTTATCCACTTTTTGTCCTGCTGTGCCAGCTCTCATGCTTCTTGGAATCTGCTTGCTAAAATGGCAGAAAATTTAATTGACAAAAAAGTAATGCTTTTCTGATGGTTTAACAAAGTGAGTCAGCTCAGTAAGGATCCAGCATGAAGGAGGATTTGCAGCTGTACATCTGGGGCCTGAGCAAGAGGAGGCGTGAGTGGGAGAGCCCCTAGAGGCAGCCCCAGGGAGAAGGTGGTGCTTGCAGAGCTGGGAAAGCAGGGAGGAAAGTGGAGGAAAGCAGGGAGGAGTGGGACGCACATCCTAATGCCGTGACTGAGCAGCCGCTTCTGTGCCAGAAGCTTGGTGCTTCCAAGTACCACCTGTATGGCAGCCGTGCTGTGCTGAGCCCTGCCATTTACACCCTTACTCTAGGTACTAATGATGACAGCACAGATTCATATAAAAATCCTTTTGCCATAAACTTTACACAGTAAATATTAATGATATGGGAAGTTAATCAGTATTTTTAGAATAGAAGTGTAGGATCATAGATACAACCATGTACTTCCTAAAATGAAGTGGTCTAATTTTAGCTGGTAGCCAGAAATAAAAATTGCCTAAATATTTTGTATTGTCTGATTGCTACCTTCTTATTTTGCTAAACAAAATGTTTTTTCCTTTTTATATCTCTAAGGACACTATCTAAAGGTAATGGAGCTGAGGGATGGAGATTGATCAGAGAACAAATGTTTGGGAATTTATTTAATTGTGGAAATGAAACTTCTGGACTGATTGAACAATGTTTTAGTTGAAGTAGATTCTTGTACATTTTTGTGCACTTCCAAATGCAGCAGTCTTGGAGAACCATCTTACTCATTTTAAAATAAGATTTTTAAAAAATGTTTTGATATTGTTTCTTAATTTCAATTTCTTAAACTTCTCTGTTTTCACTTGCAATTACTGTGTTTATTTGGAATGTTACTCTTTTCATTCTAGATTTTCTTCTGTGTTTCTGTTTTATGTGTGTTTGACTGTCAGGTACTAGTTGTTTTTTAACTTTTATTGAAACTTCCATTATATTACTGCAGCTGAGTAGGTATTTCAAAAGAGACCAAAACATTGTTAGTAACAGTTTTCATTTTTATATTAATTTGAACCAAATGTTACAAAATATGCACTTGCAAAAATAGGTGGAACAAATTACAGAAATCTAATCGATAATTGGTAGTTTTACTCCTGTCCTTAATTTGTGACATTTTGCTTTGTCAGTACTTCATAGATCTTTTGTATTAGTTATATATTAATTTTTGGTTTTTAATAATGTCTGCCAGTAAGTGTTGTAGGTTACAGTAGAAAAATGCACAGAAGAAACATTGCCAAGCAGAGTAATGAGCCCTTATTGATGGTAGATTTAGGTGCAAATTATTTTAAATGAAAAAGCAGAGATAACAGCAATTTTTTTTCTTCAGGCTTAAAAAAATTGTATTTACTTTTTGTCATAGATGATTTTCAATATCCTGTAAGTAATAACTAGAATATCCTGTAAAGTTTTCAATTCATAAAAAAGACTTTATAGCTGCTTAGAGGGTCTTACCTTAGGAACTATGCTCTAATGGCCCACAGGGAGAAGAAATCAAGTGTCATCAAGAAGGTTGGTTGTCAAAATCTGAGACCATGAAGTTCATATTTCTGTTCTCAAATTAATCTTTGACTGTCACTTCAGTGACAAAAGTATGTGAACTAAATTTTCTGGTCCTTCATCCATTTTTCATGTTCCTCTCCAAGGACTTAGTACCCTGAGATCAAAACTCCATTTTAACAGATACAGTAGTTCTCTATGTTATGCCTAGGTTTTAAATCAAAATTATAGCTTATACTTAAATGTCATATGCTTCAGGAATAGAAATAGATGCTGTTAAAACTTTCGATTTCAATGAGTTCTATTTAACAATGTGAAGTATTTTTTTCAATAAAAGTCACTACTATTGCTTTTTTCAGTAAAACACTAGACACTAATATTTCATTCACTGACTGATAGAATGAAAAATACTTTGAGAGTTTTTACATAACCCATTGTTCTTTCTATTTCTGGGAATGTAAAACATCTATACATATGTCGGTCTTATTTGGGCTGATAATAGAACAAAGCATTAGCTACTTTTATTTAAGTCTTAATAATTGATTTTGTTGCACAAAACAGTGGTATTTCTTGCTCTCTTGTAACTAAAAAGTGTTAAAGTACCTGTTTAGAGAAGCAATTATAAAATTTATCAGTATACAATTATCTGATGAACTTTTAATACAAGGATATTCATTATCAGATTTTTGGGGCTGCATTCTCTATGTGTTTAAAACCTACAAAGAGTCCTAGGAAGGTCAGCTGACACAGTGTTCCCCAGGTAGCACACTTTTGGACTGTAAGTTTGATCTTGACTCTAGCTGTTCTTCATAATCCTTTACTCATAAGAAAAGTGGCCTCTATTGCTCATAGAGAACCCCAATGAAGATCAAAGGAGTAAACAAGCCAAAAAATGCACATACTATTTCCAGCTGTTCTTTCCCTAATCTCATGAATGTGTCGCATTGAAAAGTTATTCAAAGAGAAAATAAGCCCTTATCATTGCAGCAGGCATGGGATTTGTATCTTCTTATCTCAGATGAGGAGACTGCTACTTCCTGCTTTCAAAGAAAGGAGGTGAATATAACTGAGGGAATGATTTCATCTGCTGTGTTGTATTCACATTGGTCACTGTTTTATTTCCATTATCGGATTAAAAGCAATACAAGAGGTACCTACTTTTTAAAGTGCTGCTCTAGCCAGCAAAAAGCTTTTGGGATCTTCACTTTGGCTAGGTTTAAGCTATACAGGGTGCTGCTTTTATCTTTCAGTAGCTGTGAGAACATTGAGAAAAATGTGGCCCGTGTGTGTTCTGCCAGGCTGTGCAGTTGTTCATATGAAGATGTCTGGCTTATGAAAGACACTTTCTGTGAGCAGACTCACAGACTGCTGAATGCAGTCATTAGTCTGGTATAAGAATCTCAAAGGTAGCAAAGGAAACCTGAAAATACTATGTAGATAAAGAGGACTTTGTTTTTCCTTTGGGTAGCCTCTTACAAAGACCTTTTGACTATGTCTGACCTGTAAAATTTATGGCCACAGTTCTGGGCTCACAGAAGCATGAATAAATGCACTGTTAATGGATGCCAGACTGCACTGTGAAATCAAGTTTGCAGTTTCCAGTATGAACTTGGCCACCTTTAAGGGTGTGTGACCTCTTACAGACATGTAGCACCTCATGCAATAGCTTTTTTCATTATTTATTTATAGAATGGAAGAAGCAAAATGAATCTACAGGCTTGATAAGTGCATTGTAGAGAAACTGCATAGGGGGCTTTATTGAGAGAGCAACACTTTCCAGAATTTTGGAAGATAAGCTTAGTATGGAGTCACGTTTTTATGACCAAATCAGGTGATACATGCTTTTCTACCTTGAGTTATTACTGTCAAGTGAACTAAAATTACTTATAACTTAAAGTTGGCCTAGCAATTTTGTCTTTCTGAGTTATTTGAAACATTTACAATCTATATGATTGATTCTCAGGACATACCTGATAACAGAAGCTCAAGGAGGCAATTTGATATACTATAACCAATAAAATCTTACTCAATTTGAGTGAGAAACATTTTATTACACCTACTAAATTCAACTTCTCTAATTGTAGAAAAATCATGCAAGAAGACACATTCAGATTAAAAGATTTAAATAATAATGTAATCAGGGTCACATTTCTCTTTATACTTAACATTATCAAATACATTGGATTATGCTTTCTCTATGAAGTCAGGGAACTAGCATGTGTGTACCTAGCCTGTATGTATAGTTCTCTCCAGCAGACATTCACATTTTCATGTTCATTTACAGCAGTATTGTACAGATAAAACATTTCTCATTATATCAAAGTGATGAGAGTCAAGCCATGAAACTGGCTCTTTCCTGAAGACATTCATCTGGTAAGCATGTTCATTCTACATCCTTTCATCAAAGATACTTCCCTTATATCATTGAAGCAAAAAAGTCTTTCTTAAACGCACAATTACTGAACTTGGTATTACTGAATTCAATTGTGGTTCTAATTGACCTATTGCACTGTACTTTAGTTTTCGTCCATATATTCAGTGATAATTAAAACCAGATTTTCCATTTTTATTCAGAACAAAAAATTCAGAGCAAGTTCCTTGATTATTTGTTTTGGGGTGTTGTAAGAACCACCACCTCCAATACATCCTGGGAATTCCTTCTGCTCAGCCCAGAGGCCCTGGGGTCTCTCCAGCTCAGGCCGATGGATGTGGCTGTTGCTTTCCCAGTTGCAGGTTCAACCAATAGTGAGGATGTGTCTGACTTTACGCCAGTCTAGTGATTTTTATCTTATTTTTATTATCCTACTTAGAAAGTCTCTCAGTGAAACACAGATGTGATAAACACAAAGATTGCTCATTAATTCAGTAGGTGGCATTTTCCAAAGTTTCCTAGTGTGCATTTTGACAATCATAGAAAGAGAGCTTGTTTCTAAGATGATCAATTGCCAAACAGTTTTTTTATTCTTCTGAACTTAATAAATTCAAGTGAGGATGATAATATTTTTCAAAAGTCTACTTTAAATTAGAGTAATTTTCGGCCTGTATTTTCTTTATTTTTATAGAACCAGAGAGATGCATGGCTTTTTAGTAGTTAGGGGTCTTTTTTGGTATGTATGCTTTTCTTTACCTTTTTATTTTAGGTGCAGTACTGGTAAATTACTACTCGTGGCTATTGTGCTACTATACAGTGTAATAAAAAAAATTTCTAAAAGCACAACAATCTATTGATCACTAAGTACAACAGTATGACAGCCCATTGTACTGTACTTCCTCCTGACATTAGTCCAGAATATTTCTCCACCATGACCTTTGAGGGCATAGGAAGAGTTAAATTTTAGTTTCAAATATATCTAGAAATATGTGACCTTTCCAAATTCTGTTTTTTCTCTTATCCCTCCAATAGTTGCTAATTCTTAGTTCTGAGTCATCCATCAAAACCAGCCTTGCAGTATGTCTAGTTTCTTCACTGACTCATCCTGGATTTGATGTAAGGTAAGGAAGCTGCAGCCAGCAGGTTAGAACAGCTCACCCCTCAAAACCAAAGATGAATAAAATGCAAGTGAGCTTTGACAATTCAAGTATATTTTTAATTGGATTTTCAGAGAACCCTTGAAATCCCCATATGTATTATAAAATTTAATTACTGCAATTTAGTTAAACTGACCTGAATGTACTTTAGTTTTTTACTTGCAGATCTTTGGTTGATTTTTTTTCCCCCCATGTGATGTGGAATCCAGTGGTGACATTACACAGTCTCATGTTGCTTTCATCACATTTTTCAGGGTCCAGTAGAGGTAGTACATAGGACCAATGGCTAAAATCCTGAATACAAAGTTCTCTGAGTAAAGAAATTAGGAATGGATAAAATTGTGTGTAGTTGAATTGAAACTCAGCCTTGAAATTTCTTTTTTTCTTTCTTAAGTTTAAGTTTCACTTTTTATATGTATCATTTGATGGAAATATTATTCTGGTTTTCATATTGTCACTTATTTGTTAATGAATTGAACTTCTGCTCTATTCTGAATATTTTCTAGTCAGTGTGACAAAGTACTCTCCCCTGAGAGGGCTCAGGTACCTTACTGCAGTTTCCTGTTGTATTCTCAAACTTAAGAACCTGTAGAAGTTTGTGTAGGAAATACTCATTTCACTGTCCCTTCTGTGTCTTTGAAAACACATACAAAAATGTATTGTGGAAGGAAAATAGACATCAGGGAACCGCTTCTCCTATAAATCTCTTCATGGTATTACTGGACAATTATTTTGTACCTCTGAGTAATTTGAATCCTGTCTCTTGAACATTGAGAGGTATTCAATGGGAATGCAATGCTCCAGAAGATTTTGTGGTTTGAAGTTTATTTATTATGGTGATCAGTTTATTTATTCACTTCTGAAATAATTCAAAGCCTAACTTTGCTGTTTAAACTCAATTTTGAAAAATTTAGAACCATTAGTAGAACACCTGCGTTTTGTATTTGCACTAAGCAAAGGCAAGATGCATGATGTGAAAAAGGCAAGGAAAAATTAGTTCTTCCTTTGAGAGCTGTGGATTGTTGTAAAGCAGAGGTGTTTTAAAGTTGAGCTCCATTGGTTTATTTTTTAGACTCTGAGTGGTTAATTAACTAGGCTGTCATTCATTCAAACCTTTTATCTTTCTTTTTTTCTGCAGTAGCCAAAACCTTTAAGTGATTTTGAAATGGTAACTGAAGTATCAGGCTTCAGCAGGAACACGTGTTTTTGGTGCTGGCAGGACTGACAACAAATACTGGTGTTAGATCTTAGCATTTGTATGATCTTAGATCCTAAGGTGCTTTAGAAAGAACTGTTTAAGCCTGTAAACAGGCTATATTTGACAAATACAAGAACTGACACTGTAGAGCCAGATAGATTTCTTGGTTACAATGGAGAGAGGTTTTTTCCCTTCCATTCTGTCCAAGTACACTCCTTCACATAAGAAAATTGTTCCCGTTTTTGGGCTGACCTTCAGAAGTGCTAAGCCTGTGGAAAAAACTTCCTCTGGACTATCTAAAGAGAGTTGAAGGCTGTACATCTTAGGCTGTGAGTAGAGGCCTAAGTGACCTTGTTGTCATCCTCAAAAATTTATTGAATCTGATTCTTTTCTAGGCTCCAAAGCTTAAAAGCAAAATGAACAAAGGTATTTTACAAATGTTAATTTTAAAGGTGCTGACCAAAAGCATAAGTGGTATTAAAATCCTGAATGTATGCTTAGAGGAAAGGTCTTTTTTTTTTTTCATCTGTGGGAAAACACATGGGCAGGAACAGTATCTTGGTGGATGCTTTTTCTTATTCTGTGAACACTATTATGTTTCCTTTTTGCTTGTGTATCATTAAGATTTGTAGCTGCTAAATATCTATGACCTATTCTAAGAACTTTTCACTGTCTGCTAATCCTTCCTCTCAGATTGCTAACTGAGCAAAATTAATGCACCCAACAAGGCAAAGCTGACTGAAGACATTAAAAAAAGGGAGGGGGGGGAAGGAAAAAAAAAGAAAACAAAAGAAAAAAGGGAAGCATTCTGAACCTCCTGTAAACAAAAAAAAAAAAGTAACCTTTTATTTTGAAGTACATATTCAGAATTAAATCAAACACTGAGAATAATGTGTGATAAATGTCATGCATATTTCTGAGCACAGTGAAATAGCAATGCAATTTGAACAGGCAGAGCAGAGAATAAAGAGTATTTTCTGCATGATTCACAGATCAGTTCCTGCTAAAGTAAAAAATTCATTGATTAGCACCTGCTTATTATGTTTCAAGTAGACTAGAGGGACTTAAAATACCACAGTCATGATCAGAAATTTGGAAGAATAGATTTAAACAAGGTTAAAAGAGAAAAGAAACCCTATAAACAGGGCTAGAACAGAACAGAGTAGTGAATGAATGAGGTGGGGAAGGCCTTAGCATGACATTAAAATAAATCATGATGTAATGTCCTTGGGGGCCAAAGTTGTGCAAGCCATTTTTTAAACTCTATAGAACTGGATAATAGAAAAAACTAAAATACAAACAACAGAAAGCAAATATGTCTAGTGAATAGCTGGGATACAGATGATTTTTCTCTTTAGCCAAGGTTACCAAATATGTAATGTTCAATATCTTAGAACTTGAATTTTGATATTGATATGATATTATTTAATAGAATGTCAATAGTGTGATGGAAAATAAAATCTTCAAATTAATATTTCAAAATCAAAATTAAAATGCACATTTAATTTTTTTCTCTTTGAATACAGAATATCATTAAATAAAAGTCAATACTTTTGCATTTTTCAGACTGGCAAAACACTGTGTGTCAGTGGTAAATACATAGCCCAGATGGTATTTGTCATCCAGAAAACTGTAATTCTCTATTCTGCACCAGCAATTCTTGTTTCTTAATTTGTGGGAGAGCTGAAGGTCTTGTCACTTCCATACAAGGAGAACTTGCATAAGAAGACTACAGGATTTGTTGCTAAGGGGCATTGTAAGTTATAGAATGTAGAATGTTCAAGACAAAAGCACAAGAGGTTAGCATGAGGAGTACTGGTGGTTTCCATTGAGCTAACCCATCTTTATTTACTTATGATAAATTTGTTGGAAAATCCCTCAAGGTACCTAATACAAAAGATTAGCAGAAGCTTGTATGTGGCTACAATTTCCTTTTAACACGGCACAAAGAATTCTAAATAGTAAGTAATTTTCTTTTTTAATTTTCACTCTGCAGAAGAACTCTTAATTTCTTTTAGTACAGGTTTTGAAACTTTGCATTGACCGTTGCTCTGTAGCAATGGGAAAACTCCACTGTAGGTAATTATAAAAAGCACACTTTTGTAAATTTTGGACCAAGAAGGTATTGGCTTTCTAAGTCTTTGATAAGACAAAGCCAGTGTGCTGTTTCCTTGTATTTTTCACCACAAGTGAAGATGTACCAATCTGCTGTTAATTTTAATTTGATGTTCAGAATCCTCTGATAAGTCAATCCACTACTGTCTTTGGAGGGATATGAGTAACTTGCACACACAATTAAATGCTTTCCAGGCTCTTGCATGCTTATAGAACTGGAGCTTTACAATATTTGCTATTTGCTAATTGTAATCCTTGTAATTTTATTAACATTTCAGAAGAAAATCCTCCTGCTTTCTAAAGCTACTTTTCTTATTTCATTGAAAAAAAATCTGGCAAGTTCATGTTAGTACTATGACTTCTCATATCTTGCAGAACCCCCCATAAATGCAAGAAAGCCAAGCCTCATACTCACTGTATCAAACTGCTCGAATATTTTTAGGCCTGCACATTTGTGTATAATTTATGAATACTTTTGAAAGATAGTCCCATAGACAGAGCATAATGTACCACCTACATGAATAGTGAATTGTGCTTTAGGGAATGATAGTACTAATTTGGATGTGATGATATTTAAAATAGTCAGAACAGCATCATAAAGAATATTTATTAATCATACTATTATATTCTTTGTTTTAAATGTTCTATCAAAGAAGAAGGAATCAACTTTAGCACTTAGAAGAATCCAGATTTTTTTTCTGTTTTGAAATTCTAATAATGTGAGGGGTGTCAAATTACATGTGTACTTCCCATTCAACATTAAGAATGGCTTTAAATGCTTAAACTGTTTGAATGTTCAACTGTCAAATGTATTGTAAACCTCTATGATTTGTCTGCTATAAAATTGAAAAGAGGGATAGTGAAGGAGAAGTTTTCCAGTGTTCATGTAGCATGTAAGGACTGCAGATATGAGATTTTTTTTCTCTAGTTGTGTCAATTAGTGGTTATTATTGCAATTAAAAGCTAGCAAGCTGGTTACAATGAAGAATTTATTAATTTTGTTCATTGTTTTCTCTAAGATTACTGTCATGGGAGTTTGGGCATTTTTTTCTAAAAATTGATTTTTTTTGTGGCTGGAGGTACAATGTCGAATAAAGGGGACTTATTTTATATGTTCCTGCCTTTTCTGGACAAGTAAGCTGTGTAATGAATTTCAAAGTTTTCAGACAAAATATTCTGACAGCCTGCTTACAGAAAACAGTAGTAATCCTAGTGTAAATTTATGCAATGCAACTAATCTTAGCTACCTAAGAGCAGTTTATATCTAAGTGCATGACAGGTATGAAGTTCTCTTAGATGGCAAAGTGTAAGAATAAATCTGGTCCAATGATGTTCTCACCTCCTGGATACAATACAGCAATGTGTTTGTGGGCACTGTTCACGCAGGAGGTATAATGAACAATAATCCTGATGAAGAATAACTGGGAGGAACTTTTCTTAAATAGGACAAGGTAAAGAACCTAGGCCAATGAGTGCTAGTCTGCATCTTAGAAAAACAGAAACTGCATGTCAATAGCTTTTGCTTTCTTGTATCTAGCATGAAATGAGGTATCTAAACAACAGTAGTAGTTTTATTGTGGTTTTGAAATACATATTTTACTTAAACTTTGGATTGGAAACACTGCAAAAATTGGTCTTTGTGTGTAATTTAGAAAAAAATGAAAACCTTCCTAAAGGAGGACAGAAGTTTTGCAAGCATTCTGGGATATATTTTTTAGCTACTCAAAATGTAAAATCTTAGAAGGATAGGATGATGAATTATTTGCAAGCTGTACAATCTAAAGTATCAATGAAGGGTGCTGTTTCAGCTTTAACCTCACTTCAGTATAAAACTAAACTGTTCATCCAAACTCTCATTTTGCTTTTTAAAGTGGTTGTGTGAGCTTAGAGGTGCTGTCTGCCCCAAGGTCTCAAGGCAGTAGATTTGCTACTAGAATGCATAGGAGTGCACCCCTCTCTGCGCTTCTCATCCTTCAGTGCCCATTCTCTGTGGCTGCCACACAGTGATTCCTGTAAACAGGCAGGGTAAACCAGGGATCTTTTGGGATGACTGTCTTTCATTCTGATTGAATGTTATTCCTCTTGGATTCTTTTCTTTTCATGATGTCTCTTCTCACAAGCCAGAATATAAGAGAACCTTGTGCCAGCAAATGCAAATGGATTCCTCTTTTGAGTTCTGCAGTTTGACATTATGCAGATCTTTCTTTGTGGGTGGGAACCTTGCCATTTCTTCTTTTCTTCCAGAGTTGAATTTCAGCTTTGCATCCTGATGTGGACATGTGCTGGACTGACATTAGTTGCTTATATGATGTTGGAGAAGGCAGTGTCTTCACAAAGGGCCAGATCATTAGTTCCCTTAAGCTGTCAGTCTGTGTCGAACACAGACTCTTCTGTTAAGCTACTTTTTCCTCTTTTGGATCTAGACTTATCAAAATACATGACTTCTCTCCCTTTTACCCAAAGGAGTTTCTGTCCCTACCCCTAGGAAGAATCCCAGATTTCATTGATCTTGTGTATTTCTGCAGTAATTAAGCTTCATTTTTATTATTAAGTTGTGCAGCAATCTTTTTCTTTTTTTTTTTCCAGCCTACTTGAATGATACTGCTCAAAAAACAGTATGCTCAGTGGATTTATATACTTTGTCTAATATTGCAAGTTGGCTGCAGTGACATTTAAAAATCACTAAGTATGTTATAAATTAATGGCCTGAAAAAAATGACACTAGAAAATGTCATAAAGCATCAGGAAAAATGTAAATATTTAAGGTGACTAGCTTAAACTTAATGAAAAGTTTAAGCTTACCTATGGGGAAATCAGTAACTTTAACCTTAAATATAATTTTATTGTTTATTCAGTAAAAAAAGTGAATACTGTAGGAGATGGGATTGGTGTTTACGAAGAAGGCTACTTACCAGGCTACTGTAGTTGAGAGAAATTTTGAATATTGCATTTTTTTCAATGCATTTTAGTTAAATTTTTTGCATTTTTACAGCATTCCAAAATCTATAGTAATGACCTAATTAATAAAAAATTATGTATGAAAAATAGTGATAAATATAAGGAAATGTGGAAAAAATACAAAAGGGAAATTTGCACTGGCTTGAAAGAACATAGCTACAGGCTAAAAATAAATTTGTGAATTGCCTACTTTCCCTCCTTATTTTTCTTGCAGAAAGATAGCCAATTAAGAGACAAGTAAAGCTCTAAAGGTAAAAATACCCTAGCTATTTGCTTTGGTTTGGGGTTGGTTCTACTGAAGGAGACCCAAGGTCCATCTGGAGACACCTGAGCTAAGGCACCTGAATGTACTATATTATAAGCTACTTTCCCACATACTTTCTTGACCTGCAATAGTTTATGTCTGAGGGGCACATCTGAGCCAATGTGCAATCTTTGTGTTTGGAAATAGTTATCCTAAATCCCTCCTTGTATGTTGTGCTGTCTGCACTATCTGGTGGCATGGAATCCCACAACCCAGCTTCAGGTTATAAAGATTTGCCACATTTTATCTGTTTTGCATCTGTTACCTGCTGGGTTTGTTTGCTGTCTCTAGGTGAGAAGAGACAATGAGCAGTTAGTCCCCATCTGCCCTTTTTACTCCTTTCCTGGTTTTAGATCTCTTTCTTATTCCCTTGGTTCCCCTTCTTTGGCTTAAGGCACTAAATTGCTTCTGATCCAGAATCTGTTCTATGCCTATTCTAATGTTGTTACATTTTTTGAGGCTGGGCTTGGGAAACCAAGACTCTGCACAGTATTTGAGGTCATACATGGTAGTGGTATAATGATGTTCTGTCTGCTGTTCACTCCTGCCTTTTTTAGAGTTACACAGAGTTTGCTGCTTTGCACACTGTGTAGCACTAATTTTCGTTTGGAATGGTGCTGGTTAGCTCTAAGCTTTCTTTGAGAATTATTGCCTGTTGCATTTTCAGTATTGAGCTTCATTTGCCATTTTAAAATCTATTTTCTCAATCTTATGGAGTTTTTATGTCATTCTTCACAGCCTGCCTTCATCTGCACTAACACATGGTATCATCAGCAAATTTTGTGACTTCATTTTCTCCTCTTTCTTCTCTTCTGTTTTAATTGAGGGAAGAGATTAAATAGCTAGAACCCCAGAGAATCGCACAGGTTGTTTCTTTTCATGTGAAAACTTGCAATTTACTCTTTTCTTTCTACTTTAAGATAATTATTTATTCATACAAAGCCTCCTCTTCTTTTTGCTACTCTGAAGTCTTGGGTGGGAAAGGGAGTGGGATGTCAGTGAGAGCTTTTGGAAGTGCATGTAAATTATATGAACTAGATCCTGCTTATGTGCATAATATTTTGCTTCTTTCAAGAAGTTGTCTTAGATCACACAGATCCTGACTCTTGTGAGCCTCTACTTTAGTTTTTATTAAGAAGATTTGTTTCCTGGGGGATTTTTTTGTGTGTGGTTTTGGAATTTTTTCTTTTTGAATCATTGTGTATTTTGGTATTTGTTGGCTTCACCCTGCTTTTCATTTGAAAAAATTTCTATCTGTCTTTGATTTCAATAGGCTGCAGTTCATTTATGCGTTAAATGAGTTCTGTTCTTCCTGAACAGACACTCTGTTCCAGAACCAGCATTGATTTCAACAGATCCTTCTCACTCCTTTCTCTGTGACACATTTTAAATTTTGAAGACATCATTTAGCCGTGGTCAGATAATTCTGCTGTTTGGTCAGATGTTTTTATTTTAAAATGTGACTAGTAGTATTGCATAGTTATGCCAGGGAAATAATGTGGAATATTATTCTTTTTGAATCTGGTTACAAATATCTTGCAGTGCAGACTCCTTGCTATCAGTATTCTATGGAGATAAGCTGAAAGAGTTGGGGGATTTCAGCCTGAGGAAAGAGAAGACTCTGGGGAAACCTTATAGCACCTTTCAGTAGCCAAAGAGGGCTAAAAGAGAGATTATGATTAAAAAGCGGATTTAGGGTATAATATTTGCACTTGCAGCACTTCTTTACAGCCATGGCAATCTTAGAAGGATCATGTTAATTCCTTGCTATTCTCATCCTCCAATTTAATCTCTAAGAGTATTTTTCTTCTGTCTTCAGTAATGTTTTGTGTGATTGAGAGAGGTTTTAAATTAACAAAATCATTCCACCAATAGAATCTTTCCTGCTGAAAACTGGTCTTCTTCCATTCTTTTCTATTTTTAGTCTTTAAATTTCACAAATGAGAAAATATTTATTTTAGATTACAGATAGGATGTGTTTTGATTCTGCTATTCAATGAATACTTGTAGGAAAAGATGATTGGGATAATGAAAAGCTGAAAGATACCTTTTATTTAAATAAATTGATTTAGCTTTATGATATATTTAAGTGGTAGGAAAGCATAGTTGGTTTAGTTCTGCCATTTTCATAATAATTTCACATTTTAAACAATAAACAGTATTGTTTAATATGTGCTTATCATGACTGTTACCAAAGACCATGTGTAAGGTTTACTTGAATGCATAATTTTCATCTACTCTGTATTTGAAGGCCAAATGATATTTGTAGGTAACATAAAAATTGTTCTCAAGAAAAAGAGTTTCTTATGTTGAAAGTAACTCAAGAGTTATTGCAAGTGGTTTGATTACTATTCATGGAATAAAAGGAGGTTATTTTCAGGGTAAAGGAACTTGTGAAAAGATAATTGGTTAGACTAACATTCTCATTGACATAATTTGCATTAAATATACTACTGTGAACTGTAGTTATGCTTTTCCATTTGAAAAGCATGCTTTGTTAGCCTACGTTAAGAGTCTAATTAAACTGCAGTTTAAGTCATACTCTTTAATTCAGCAATACAATATCAAGCTGAGAATCTGTGATAACCAACTCTGTGAGTGTGGACAGTCATAAACCAGTTCTTGACCCCAGTGGATTTTTCCACATGAAGTAGTTTGATTTAGCTAGTTTACATCTGATCATTCTCAGATACCGAAAGCATTTAACTAATCCTTTAGTTTAATTTTATTATTTTATAAGAGTAGAGAAACCTATGTACTCCTTGATGCAGTGTGAGCAATAACTAGAGCAGTCTTGGAATATTGGAAGAAAGTATTTGTTCTAGTAGTAGGAAGACTTTGAGGACCATTTTGGTTTTGGTAGGACTTCTTTGCAAACGTAACTAAATAGAGCCTTTAAAATATTATCTGTTAAAACATTAATTTGCACATTTTCATACCCATTTTATAATCAGGAGACTAATATTTTTATTTCTTTAGTTTTCAGAATTAGTTATTACATATTAACAGTACTCTTTTTGAAACAGAGGCATTTATTTCCTCTTGTGCAATGAAGGGGGAGGTGCTTTTGTCAGTAGTGAGACAGCTGTGAGTGCTCAAGTGTTTGCATGTGCAGATAGATGCATAAAGATATTGTCTTATTTTTCCACACTGCTGAGCATCCCTAGAAAAAGCATGAAACCTTGATGTTTTTACTGTACGAACTGAACATTTGTTAGGTTAACCACCTTATTAGATATCTAATTGTTAATTTCAGTGCTTATTTTTAATTACTGGCACTTCTACTGTTTGCTAGGGGCTGTTTTCAAAACAGTAATCTCTGACAATGCTGAATGTAAACCAAAACATAGCTGATCAGGCAAGGTTCTATATCCCCACAATGCTGCTGAGCCATGTTAGATAAAGCAATTGAAAACAAAGAAATACATATTCAAGCTGGACATGGTAATGGCCTTAAATATTTATACAAATATTCAGCTGAGAAGGTAACTTTCTTGCTGTAATGGTTCTGAAAATGATAATGGTGGACATGCCAGGTACTCAGTGTTACTAGCATATGACTATATTTGCATACCAAATCACAATACTTGAAGTGCAATGAGCTAGAAGTGCACGTTAGATATTAAAAAAAATTTAAATTCCACCTGAAGGATTATTAGATCTGTTGTTTCTCATTATTTGGCAAAGAAATAGCCAGTTGCTATGCCATTTTGCTGCTTATTCCTTTTATTTTGCATAACAGAAGCCAGCTGATGCTTGCACTATTGAGTGAAACTGTTGGAAGGTTGCACTCTCCTACGTTTTGGGAGAAGAAGACAATGTTAAAGAAGCCATTTTGGGGAAGGCAGATTATATGTTCAGATTTTGTATGCAGGATTAAGGGCATGATTCAGGAATCATCAAAAGTATGAATGACGGTTAGGATGTCAAGAGCCAAATGAAAGCTAGATGATCAATTGTTGGTAAAGCCATTGAAAACTTCCTCTAGGGCATTCATTCTCTTTTAGAGAGAGCTCTAGCTTCTCAGCCAGCTGCTGAAATAAGTGACAGTGATTTACAGATGATCACAGAATGGGTCAGGTTGGAAGGCTCCACAGTGGGTCACCTGGCCCAATCTCCCTGCTCAAGCAGGCTGGTCCCAGAGCACATGGCACAGCATTGTGTCCAAATGGTTCTTGAATATCACTAGTGAGAGAGACTCCACAACCTCCCTGGACAACCTGTTCCAGTGCTCACAGGAAAGAAGCTGTTCCTCATGTTTTGGTGTAACTTCCTGTGCATCAGTTTCTACCCATTGCCTCTTGTCCTATTGCTTGCACCACCAAGGAGAGTGTCTTGACACCCTCCCTTCAGATGCCTACAGAGAGTGATGAGATCCCCTTTCAGTCATCTCTTGCAACCCTAACCTTTCATGTTTCCTCTATCACAGACCTTACTTATTTTTTTGAGTTACTGGAGTTCTTGTTTGTTTATTTCAGTAAGTAAATTTGTGGGTCTGTCTTCTGTAACACAGCATAGGACTGTTATTGCATAAATATTGCATTTCAGGCAAAAGGGTAGTAAGAAAAAGTTTCTACTGGCTTGAAGGAATATGGTAGGTTAGAAGATTCTGTAATTCTGTATTTAACTTAATTAATCCTATTTAAGGGTTTCTTTTAATTAAGTCCTTTTTGCATATGAATTGGAATTTGGGGTTCAGTGTGTTTTTCTGATGATGTGCTGGAGGAGGAAGCAGTAGGAAGAGAGAGACTATAGCTACCAGACAACAGGAAATCTTTATTTGGCTTGTACAACGTGATTTAAAAGAATATTTATAATCCATTTTTAGAAATATTCCCATGTTGGTAAGAGAAAATCTATGTACAGAATTTTCAAAGCTTTTCATAAGACATTCGCACCATGAATACTGTGTGTATTCCTAGTATGTTGTCCAGATTGGACATTTGAATGAAAATCTTGCATGTTGGCATGGCACCTAACATCTCATCATTCAGTTTTGTATTGGTTGCCCCTTTTTAGTGCTGTTTTGCAGTAAGTGATTAAAAGACCTATAGAAGTTTGGCACAAATAAGTTTAATATTGTGAATACAAGCAGCATTAATATTAACTGAAAATTTTTGAAGAGGTGAGATTTATTTCTTGAATTTACTTCTTTGGGCTCAGGAACTTCAGAAAAACATCTTTATTCTTTTTTTAAATAAATTTATTTTTTTATTTCTTTTCCTTAGGAGATTCCTTTACACAGTTTCGATTTGCTGATGAGAAAGAATGGGATAAAGAAAGTATATGCCATAAGCAGGTAACAGAATTATCATTCAAATAATTTTATATAGATAATCACCTGGGACAGAATATCTAGGCAGTTGTGCCTTCAGCAACAAATTCTTAATACAATAATAGCACTCTTTATTCTGTATATTTTTATCAACTTCTCTCTAATGCTGCAGGCTCTTGTCTTTGGGCATTGTCCTTTTTTTCTACTAAAGACTAATCAAAGCCTCAGGCTTGGTTTTAAGTTATGTTGGGAGGAAAGAATAAGAAAGCCCTCCAGTGAAGAGAAATAAGACTGTCTCTTTGCTTTACTGACACAGGAATTCAGCCTTCCTTTTTCAGCTGTATTCAAGAGAAAAGTGTTTAATAGAATGACTATAACAAAACCTGTAGGAATATATTCATATGTTGGACTGTGAAGCGTTCTAGTTCCTTCAAATAACAGTTCATATCCTCTGGTTGAAACATCATGCCCTATATAATTAGGACACCAACTAGATTTTTTGTATGTGAATTCTTTATGCTTGAATAAAAAGGAGGGTAGCAGTAGAAGTCTCCTGTTTTCTCTATCAGGATACCTTAAAGTGTCTCAATGTCTGCAGCTGTCTTCCTCATCCAAGTTGCCTAAATTTTTGCAAAGTATATTTAAGAAAAGTCTTCCAGGCTTTTCTTAAAATTGCTGTGAAACTCTGCTTGAGTGTCTCTTGTAACATCCACATGTATTCAAATTTTAAAGATTTGCTATTTATATTCTAAAATACTACAATAATTATTCCCTGGGAAGTGGTATTTAAAGATACTTTAGAGTTGCAAAGTCAAATTAAAGTGAGGAACTAAACCCAAATACAGCATTTGTCTAAACCACTACATATTTCTTTAGTGGAACACAGGCTTTCAGTTACTATTTTTTCTTATCAGTTCTTCCATTCCTAGTGTGCAAGATGGTGTCAATATCCCAAATATTAATTTTTTCATAATTTCCTCAGAGGATTTTTATTATAGCATTTAGGTCATTAGAACACAGTAATTAATTCCTGAATGGCTAAAGCCATTGTGAGCAGACTGAAGCTACGTGTTGTCACCATTACCCTTCCTTTGGTTTCTTATTTTAATCCAGAATCCTGTCCCAGATGGTTTCACAGCATTATCTAATTTTCCACATTGTCTCTGATCTTCAGCCTGGTATCTCATGTTTTTTTATGACCCATCTTTCTTTTCCCTGTAAGGCAGATTGAAGTCCAATTTTTATCCTAGATACCATTTGCCAAATTCCTGGCCTTTGCCTCTTAACTCACCTCTTTCTAGTTCTTTGCCTGTCTACACATTATGTACAGGATTAAGAATTTTAAACTGAAGTATATTGGTTATGAGGAAACAGAGTAAAGCAGAAAAGACATAGAACTAGTTGCAGAATTATTAGATATTTCTCATTCTCTATCTTTTGTAGAAAGCAATGGCAAAGCATCAGTTTCAAATGTGGAATGGAAATGTTACAGTGACATCAACAATAACAGAATTTCAATTTATTAAGAATACTGTCTTTCATTTTCACAAAAAGTAGGTTTGCATTTGCTCCATTTCATATTGATAAAATGCAATAAAAATCATGGTCTCATTCATATCATGGTCTGCAATTGAAAAAGCACAGTTATTAGTCGTTTGGATTTTTCAATAAAAAATGGTAATTCCAGCAACAAAGTATGCCTCTACAATTCTTTTGAGCAAATAATGCTATGTGCCATGAAGTGTTCATAATCTATCAAGTACTGCTTTTGTCCCTTTGCTTTTTATTAGAACACCACTTTTAAAGAAGTCTCTACTTAGATATCAAATTCCTTCTTCTATTATGTTATTTCTCAAAATTCCCCTTTTCTTTTATCCTCAACATTTCCTTCTCTTCTCTATCCCCACTTTTTTACCTTCATTTGCTATGTTCATTCGTGTTAATATTTTTGCAAGTATACATAGCTCCTCCAAAATGCACTTAAATATTTGTTATTCAATTATACTTTTTAGAATTTTTTGTGTTACAAGATTCAAACAGTTTCCTTGTCTTTTGCAACTGTGCAGAAGCTACATTTGATCCTTAATATCTGTCAAAATAACTGTATTTTCTGAACATCTCGTTCATTGCTGGGCAATAAGAATTATTTGCTGAAGACTTTGTGAGGTTACTTTCACCAGTCAATCATTTTTGATGGTGATCCCTAACCCATTGTAAAATGAAGTTCTCAGTACAGAAGATAAGTCTTACATCAGATACTTTTTTTTAGTCCTTTTATTCTCATTAAAGGATATCAGAACCAGTATTTGAATATAAGAAACTGTTGAATCAACTGCATTGTTTCTTTTTAAAATTTATTTTAATTTTGTAAATATACTGTCAGAACACACTATGTCTTTGATGTTCGTTCTTGCTTCATGTGCAGGTGTTAAAAGCCTGTTAAAAGGTGTTGACTGGCTTTTGGAAGCAGTATGAATTTCTTTGAAAAATCTCCTATGATATGTCACAAAACTTTCCTAATTTGTTAGTATTTGGACTTCTAAATGTCTGTGCCAGTCTACATCACATTAAGAGGGACAAATTTTTGTCTCTAAGTGAGATTTGGAAGCAACTTCTCTACTTCCATGAAAATACAGACTGAGAGCATAGACTGAACTTAAGCATTTTGTTGCCAGATTTTAAAATATGTGATGGATATCAGATTTATCTTTGCCAGTTTATCCATGGTGGATGTGTTCAGAATGTTCTGTTGTACTCTGAGCTTGAAATCTGTTTTAAAACTACTGAAATCTGGTCTGTTCTGTAGAAACTACAAATACTGCTGGTCCATTTTGTGTGATTTTGTTTTTTAAAAAAGGGTCAAGAGAAATGGCAACTTCAATACCTGTCACAGTAATAAAATCTCATTTAGCAGCAGTATCATATCCTTCTCGAGCGTCATTTCAGAAGTGTTTGTAACTATGTACTTTATTGCTTTTGGAAGTATCAAAACATTTGAAAAGATGGGGAAGTATGAAAAGGCCTCTGTTGAGACATTAAATTTAGCTGCACAGGAGCTGCATGGGATGATTGCTTAGGAAGTAGTGGCAACTCATTAAATAAAGGCATTTCACATTGTATGAAATCTTCACAGTTCAAAAGATGTTTCAGTTGGGAAAGCTTCTTGTGCCATTGTCAACTTCCTGAACTATTTCCTATTTGAAATTAAAAGGTATTGTCTAAGGAGCATTCTATTTATACCTTGTTTTTTAACCTTAAGTGGTTATATGCATTTTAGGTGTGTTTATGTTATTATTTAGCCAAGCTGCTTCATAAAAGTGTATTTTAAACTATTAATTTGTGCATTTCATTAAATTTCTTGAATGTATGTGACAGGAGAATGTAATAATTAATTTGGTGAATGGTTTTGTGTTTGGTTGGTTGTTGTGTTTTTTTTTTCACAAGTGTACTTTACTTATATGTTGAATTATGTTTCAGTTCTCTGCACTTTCTGTTGACTGCCAGTCTTTGGTCCAGGCCCTTCAGGAATTGCCTCTACATCTAAGGCTGAATATAGCTGCTGACCTTGTGCAGGTAATGCTGTGAAATTTCACAAGAAAATGCAACTATTTTAGGAGAAATAGTGTGTGCGAGAATGATTAGTCTTCAAACAGAAGTAGACTGTATTATGTAAGTAAATGCATTCATTTAGACAGGTGTGCCAAGTGGCATGTAATGCAGGATACCTCTCTATTGACACATTTTGTGTGCCTGTTTGGCCTTAAACAAAATGTCTGGATGTGCAGTATATTAGATTTGAGACTGAGTATCAGAGTGTTTGACATGGAATGATTGCACTGCTTTTGTGTTTGCTTCTCTTGTTAGCAGCTGTTAAAAGTTTGCACCAAAATTTTGTAAGTGCTTTCACATTCTTCCTGCTAAGTATACTAATTGTGATTTAATCTTCTACGTAACTAATATCAACAAACATGCTTTTCTCCATGAATAAATCCTTAGAGGTAAAACTGTCAATTGTACAGGTGAAGAAAGTATCATTTATTCACCAGTGGCAGGATAGGAACAATATTAGTAAAGTGTTCCTTCAAACTGTGAAAAAGAAAATACTAATGTAAGGGAAGAAGAGCCAGTGAGACTTAAATATAAAAAAAATTCTTAAAAGGCTCCATTTGTCCAAGCAAGGAAAAGTATAGCCCTTACAGAAGGATTAAGACTAGCCCTAGGGAGAAGGACTTTGGGGATGTTTGTGAATGAAAAGCTCAACATGACTCAGCAATGTGCAGCATGTTTCAAAGGAAACCTGACCATCAGGTTGGGAGAGGTGATTCTCACTGTCTGCTCTGCTCTGCCTTTGTGAGATCCCACCTGGTGAGTTGCATCCAGCTCTGGGGTCCCCAGCACAGAAAGACATGGACCTCTTGGAGTAAGTGTGGAGGAAGGCCACAAAGTTGATCAGAGAGCTGGAGCACCTCTCCTGTGAAGACAGACTGAGAGTTGGGGCTCTTCAGGCTGGAGAACAGAAGGTGCCAGAGAGACCTTAAGCACCTTTCAGTACCTACAGAGCAGAGCTGGAGAGGGACTTTTCACATGGGCACTATAGATAGGACAAAGGAAATCGCTTTAAGCTAACGGAGGGTTGGTTTAGATTAGCTAATCAATTAGATTAGCTATCAATATTCTTGACTGTAAGAGTGGTGAGGCACTGGAACAGCTTTCCTAGAGAAGCTATGGACTACCTATCCCTGCAAGTGTTCAATGAATGCCAGGTTGGATGAGGCTTTGAGCAATCTGGATTAGTGGAAAGTTCCCTGCCCATTAGCAGGCAGCTTAGAATAGGTAATTTTTAAGGTCCCTTCCAAACCAAACTATTCTATGATTCTGTCAGTGCTAGTGTTAGCATACATTCTCATATTCTGTAATAAGAGATAAAAGGAGTTTGTATTTTGCATTTGCTATTGCAGAAGTATCAAGACAACTTTAGTTTGCTTTTACTTCTGAATTTGATTCTGCTCAAATTTCCTGTACCTTCTTAAGTGATCAAGTATAGCAAGTATGAATTATAATCCAAATTAGACAGAATAGTAATAATAGATAATCATTATAAAGACTCAAGTCCTTTCTTGTACTCATAGGCATCAACACCTCTAGAGATCCCACAGATGAAATCTAAAATTTTTGAAGATGGGAAGAAGAGAGAGCAGCTGTTTCGACAGTCTCTGGCTCAGAGTGAAACCGGGCTGGTCTCCCATCCTGTTGGTAATTCTGTTGCTCCATCAGAACCTGGGAGTAAAAATGGCTCTTGGGCAAATGCAAGAGAATCATTTCAAAGAGTTCATCCACTATCAAATCAAGACACTGACCATTTGGATGAAGAACTAGATCTTCTCCTGAATCTAGAGGCTCCCATTAATACAGAAAATAGACCTGTGTCAGGTACATTATCCTGCACCATCTCAACTGAGAAAGATTTGAAAATGGATTGTAAGGAAAATGGTAAGTTTTCTCCCCAGCATGACCTTATTTAATTTTCACTGGTCTCTGTTTTGGTGATGTTTTTGAATTTTTGATTAGCCAGTCAACAGTGCTGCTATCATAATTTCTGTCAGACTGCATTTCATCTATCTGGGGCTGTGTTCTGGCCCATTTGTTCATTTTCAGTTTTAACTCCTCACTAATCTGAAGTTTTACCATGTCAGTTCACTTTAAACACTAAGTGAAATTCTTCTGCAAAACAGCATTGGGCTAATGAGTTAGCAAAAATTTAAATTTAAAAAAAATGTGTTCTGCTAGAGAGTGTACTGCTATTTTATTGCAGGGAAGATAAAGTATTTGTATCAACTTTTAGTTCACTGTGCTAATAGTGTACAGAAGAATTGACAACTATTTCTGATGGCTTCTCCTAAATGCTACTTTCAAACTTTACTAGCATTGATTTTACAAAATGAAGTTTAGCGTGGAAACTATTTTTGGAATATGACTTGCTGTTCTTCAGGAAGGAGGGATTGTGTTTAAATACAGTCAGTTGTGCATTGAAAGCAAAATGATACAAGACAGAGGTAGTACGGATTGGTTTCCAGATTTTCAGTCTTCTTGTTTTTGCTTCTCTAGAGCCTTTAAAAGTAGATATGCCTGAAGAGAAGAGCACATCATCACAGCAGCAGCAAATAACATCCAAAGATGTTACTGAAGAAGAGCTTGAAGATTGGCTGGACAGCATGATCGCCTGAAGCTCAAATTTCCTCATATGAATAATTGAATATAGCAAACATTATGTAAAAACTTGAATCTTTCTTTATCTCCTTGTTATTTCCTTTTTCTGTCTGCCAAATGCCTGTTTTTCTTTGCTGGCACTTAAAATTTTGTGCAACCAAAATGAATTTAGATAAGATTGAAAATAGTTGAAGACAAATGATATTATTAGAAAGGTCTAAAATTTGTGGTAAAGTTAGAGTTTTCTTTGCTAAAAAAGCAGACTACAGTGCAGAAATAGAACAGTTATTTCAGCTTGTACTTGCTCTATGTTGTCCTTAAAATAAAGCTGTGGATGAACAATGAATATATGTGTTTTTAGTTACCATTGTCAAAAAACTCTGTGTTGTAGAAAAATGGGAAAGAAGACAGCAACAGTTATATTTGGTTTATAATACTTTATTGCAGAGGGCACTTTTTATTAGAAGAAAAAAAAAAGCATAATCCTAGCAACTTCTACTTGCAGGTGACCATAGAGCATTGTTTTATTTTGGCCTAAGATTTAAATTGTGTTCATTTTGATACAGTGTATGTCTTTTAACAGCAGCATCTAATAAGCTGTTATTGAAGGTAGTATATAAACAAACTTTAAGTGCAATTTGATACAGAAAGACAGAAAAGCAATACAGTTAATGGGTCTGTTCATCTAGAACACTAACAAAAAGTTTGCATAGCTATGTCTACAGAGGTTTTAAGGCACTTTAATGTTTCAAGGTTGACAAAGTGTTTGAAAATGATTTCTTTTTAACTGCTTAAAGCTTTTCAAACGGTATCTTGATACATTCACTAGCAAATACTGTGGGGAAAAACTGGACAGCAGTTAGTTGAACTATTTTTCTGAGGTACAGTCTCTGATGTTCAAGTTCTTCACTGTCAGATGTGCAATAAAGATGCCTTTTAGCCCTTTCAACTGTACTGCCAAACACCAGGTTAATGGTGTAGTTAAAAAGTTGTTATAATTTTAGGCCATGTTTGAACTGGAAGGCTTGAGTTAATCTGGCATAGTTTTTGCTAATTAAAATTCCAACAAAAGACCTGTTTCATATGTGGTAGGTACAAAAAGCCTCTGAAATAGTGTCAAATTTTATGTGTGTCTTGAACTTTGAAGACATTTAAAGCAAATACAAGCTGTGAAATTATGCCGTGAAAAGAACAGATTTTTTTTTCTGTGTATACTGGATCTTAGCAGTTCATGAATAAATCATTTCTTTTGTGATATTAGCCAAGCTGATCCTCATACTGTTTTCGGAAGCAGTCCCCTGCCGGGAAAAAATCCCAACATCTTTCTTGGTACATCTTCCACACAAATGATTCCTGAAAATGAGAAAGAGTATTTATTTTACCAGTCACTGTGCAGTTAGTGCTGTAGATAAACTTTTAACAATAACCACGTATTGTGCCTGCTACCATGGAGTAGAATTTATAGACACTGGAACTCAAGATATTGTAACTCAATAATGTTTATAAGAGTTTTATACTTCTCTTAATTCAGTACTACTGAAATTTAAGCTCTATTAGTAAAATACCAAAGTATAAATTAATCAATCTCTTTATATCAGAGCAAACCTGTTCACAAATTTGTATATAAGCAAATGTATTTTGCTTTGAATGGAAAACAAAGGTACTTCTGTGGCATTTGCCTAAGAGCTTCTTATTAGAGAGAAGATATCATTAAGTTCTAGTTATTTTCTTATTTGTTTACCTTTAGGGCCTAACAGTGCTAATATATGGTCACCCAAATGCCTATCTATCTACACATATATATAGATTTTGACTATCACTATAGTAGCTTAACTACTTAAGCCTCTTGGCAATAAACTACACCTGGTGCATTTGACATTTTCTTTTCAGAGATAAGATGACAGTAAGATTACTACTAACTGACTTCTGACAGAGTTCTCTGCAGTGAAGCAGTGCAGCATTCCCCTCTCCCTTTTGTTTTAACCCTTCTTTTCTTTCACTAGCAGTAGCCTCTTGGGGAGAGTGGCATCATCCACAGTTCTCAGTGGTACATCAGTTCCACCTGCTGGTACAGAGCTACAAGGCTTGAGAAGATAAATATGTTGAAAGATAAGCTTAATGGTTTTTCTTAAGTTTTATTTTCTACTCACCTGGCCAGTATGTTCAGTTTCATCCTTGTTAATTAGATACATTAAGAAGAACCTGAAACAAGCACATGAAGTGGGTATTAATGGAGGAAACATGATCTCTCTGCCTGACCTTTTCTAGTCTGGGGTATGTGTGGAAGATAATGCCAACCAGCAAAGCAATGACACTACTAGGCATCTAAAGTGCTTAATTTAAGGGAGAAAATTCTGTCCTGAAGCATGTCTCCTGTGAAAGTGCTAGCAGATAAAAAATCTGTAGAAAAATGCAATTTAGCATTTCCTTCGTTTCAGTGTGAGGAGCAGTACCTGAATTAGACATATGCCAAATTCTGAGCACATATGCTCCAACATGTCACCTTGGAAGAGGTTACCATGGCTACTGCATGAGAAGTGTGGTAAATACTAAGCTGCACCAGGAGTTCTGAGCACTGCTGCTATACAGCTCATAGGCTGAGCCTATCCTTCCCCAACACCTGAGCTCAGTCAAATGTTGAGAGCTTCAACTAATTAGGAAGACTGTAAAGAGTCAACTGTGGTCTGTTTAGAGGTAATACTAGTCGTGATTGGTCAGTTTTGGTGCAGGGAATTTGGAATGAGGCTATGTGCTTTCGTTGTGAAGGAAGGAAAGTACACTGATTTTAACAGTTGTCTAATTAAAGGGTAATCTGGATAAAAAGATGTTCACTATATATTCTATTATGAAGAAAATTGCCATTTTTAAATTACGGTGAATTAGAGGTTCCCATGTAATAACTAAGCAATTTGATACAGTAAGAAAAGCTTGGATGTTGTAGACTAGTAAAACTAGAAGAAGTTCAGATGCAGTTCCAAAGTTCTTCAGATGCAGAAGAAGTTCCAAAGCCAGACTGCTATAAGATTTCACCAGCTTCTCCTTTCATTCTACTGGTGCAATTCTTGTATAATTAACTATCTTTGTTGTATGAGTAACTAATGCAACAAGAATAACTTTTTTAATATCCTCTTACTAATGAAATACTAATATCCTCACTTACTATTGAAAGTGGAAGAGCACTCTCTTGGGAGTTTGATACAGTCTAAACATGTGCAGCTCCTGAGTCCTTCAAGGTTTCAAAATGCTCCACTGCCACTAAAGAACTATAGGAATGGAGTTAACTATTTTTTGGAGCTTATCTTTGACCAACTTTCTACAAGTGCCTTTATTTGCTTTGTTTTGGTTTGGGTTTTCTTTTTTTTTAAATTGAAGCCAGTTTTCTCTGGTCTCATCAGCATTACTAAGCCACCAGAAGTCACAACCAAAATTTCCCAACTAAAGCAACTTATTTTACTGTTCCCTCTCCTTCCCCATATCTGGCTTTCCTTCCAGCAGAATAAGGAGCTGATGTGCCTTCTGGTCTTATACTAGTAAGGCACTTCATGTGTAAGGTGAGCACCTTAAAGGTAACAATCAGTATGGAATAGAGGAGGGAAGACCCTAAAGGAGAGGAAATATTCCTCAGTTTTCTAGAAATCTGGCTTGGGATTTTCAGCAATGTGTGCTCCTAAATGACACTACATCTGAAAGGTCTCTTTATCATAATTCCAATTGTAAAATGTACTTACAGATAGTTTGCCAAGTTATGTTCTTGCAAAGTATGAGTTTCAAAGCCATGTGGAGTTGTGTCAAAGTAGTCATTGCCAATTCCACAAATAAAGCATTTGGTCTGAAAGCAAAAGTTGTGGTTATAGATTAATTTTAACTCAAAAACACTAATTGGTGACAATCTAGGTGAACAAGAGCAATGAAAAATGTAACGTGCTTCCTACCTCCATGTCCTCCCTCACTTGTTCTTGCTGGTCTCGTAATTCACCAAAAGCATCAATAATCAGACCTGTTTCAAATAGAAAAGGAGCAACACTTCAGTACTTAGCAATATTCATATTGCAAGTAATGTCATTCCTCCAGTGTCTAGAATTTAGTGTACTTACACATACAGGCACAATCTTGAGAGTGGAAAGACTTTTTTGTGCTTTGTTATTAAAAAATAATATTATTTATTAATATATAAATAATATTATTATTTAATAGTTCATTTAACCTTACACAAACTCATCTCTTTTGTTCCCATAAATGAAATTAATTTTCACTCTCCTTCTCATTAAACTCTTATATCCCAAATCTTTTTCAACAGAGACAGCTCTGCATTACTCCTCCACTTTCAATGTCTTAAGAAAAGAATTGGATAATTTTGGAGACTGTGACATTTGTAACTTTTGCTCAGTATAGATGTGCTACATTTTTTTCTTTGCCACAAGGTTGCCATAAAACAGTGTGGTTTTTTTCCATCAGCCTTGGAAGAGTTTATGCAATGAGTGTTGAATGCTGCCCATCACCGAAGAGGGGTCTTGTTTGCTGTAAACCACAACTGCAACCCAATTAAAACTGCAAATTGGCCTCTGAAGAGAGGAGGAAATGGAGGAAAGTTTTCTGGAGTCACATTAGACATCAGGATGTTAAATAGCTACATGCCCATGGTGACTTTCTCCATGTCATTTACCCTTTCCAACTGGAAAGTCTCCATTCCCCAGACAGTTGTGGCGATTCCAGGCTAAAAGTGAGAAGAGTGTCTTCAGCAAGGCTCTCCAGAGTTTTAAATGCTTAGTATAGGAGAACAGTGCTCCTGCACAAGGTTCATCATTGCTGGATAGTTACAAACATGTTCATAAAGACTGCAACCCATCTACATTACATTCCTTGTGCTTTGACTTTGTGTAGTACTTGGGAAAAGGCATATTATGTATAAATTAATATAAAATTATTACTTTCAGAAATAAGGATTTTATGAATTCAGGAATAAGTCTTTACAGCAATACTGCTAAATTTACCTCAAACATAAATATAGTTTTCAATGGTGAATTAATTTTGAGCAATGTCTACTAAGGTAAGTGATGGTACCTTGAATAATGGCCAGTAGGATAACAATGACAAAGAAGAAAAATGTGATGTCAAAGACAATTCGGTACATTTCATAAGGGTCTCCAGCAGGATCCTCAATTTCATCTCCAATGCCACCACCAGCTCTTACACCCACATACATGTGGAACAGGTAACACTAAAAAAGAGAGAGGAAAATTACAGATACATTTACCATGAACTATTCTTTTGGGGTTTTCTTTCTTGTTTTTTAAATTATTCTGCTCTGCTAATTGTCTTGAAAATTTAAGTAACAAACAAATAGTAACAAGAACACATAATATCATTCCTCATGTATCAAACACAGTGCACCAAAAATCTGTTACTGTCTTAACTAATGTGATTCCACCTTCAGGTACACTTACTAAGAGGGGGAGTCAGCGTCAGCTGTTACCTGCTCCTCCCTCACTGGGTCTTATTTCAGACTGAGACTATTTTGGGGTTATTTTTCTTGTATTTGTTACTGTATTCAACCATATTCTATTCCTTATATTGATTTCTAAGGTTCTATCTTGCTCTGAGTAAGAAGAAGACATCTTTTAAAGTCTTGCAGTGAAGTTTAGCAATGTGGAAAATATTGCTATAAAATGAATAGTGGGATATCCACAAGTAGATCTAGCTGTTTGTAGGTTTCTATATAAATTAATTTTGCAATACTAGATGTCTGATTTATTATATTGTAAATTAGTTGTGATCTGTGAAATGACCTGTGTTCAGTTCAATGCAGAAGAAATCACTTTACAAAAGTATTGTTATATTTTTAAATATATAAATCTTAATCAAAAAATCTTTAATAATGTGTATATTTAAGCTCTGTAAGTATTTTTGAATGGACTCTTCTGTCAGAGTGATAAACTACTGATTTTCCTGTATGATTGGCTACAGTCTTTTAAACCACCTTCAGCCACACAGTGTGGGTTAAAACCAATATCAATCTCTAACCACAGCCAGTATTCTGGAGTCACATTAGATATCAGGGTGTTAATAATGAGTATAAAACCTGGCATTAGCAAACACTAAACAGAGCTATGCATCCATTTTTATAATGCAATTTTATTGATAACCTAAGATGCTAGTGCTAGTTAAAAAATATTTTAAAATGTAGCTTAGAATTGATTTACCTCACTTAATAGAGTGGTTTAAAATGTAGTATAGTTTTATAACTCGTGCTATTAATAACCTAAGATGCTAGTGCTAGTTAAAAAATATTTTAAAATGTAGCTTAGAATTGATTTACCTCACTTAATAGAGTGGTTTAAAATGTAGTATAGTTTTATAACTCGTGCTATTAATATCTCATAATTCATATAACCTAAATAGGGACAGGAAGAGCTTGCACACTTGCAAATATTGGGAACAAATGGGGCTTCTTTGTTGTGACAGCACAGCTTCTTTTTGAAGCTCTGACTAGTTTGTCCCGAAATTCCTTTTTTACTTTGAGGGTTTGCCATCCTCAGCTGTAAAAGCATTGTGGCACATCATAAACCACAGTATTTAGGAAAAAAATTCAGAATACCTTGCTATGTGTCATCTGTTTGCTGTTGAGTTTAGGCCACTGGAGAACGCAGAGGGAATTTCAAGACTATTTGTATTTCCAAAATTATATGTATCAAGAAGAATAGCCCAATGGATTTAACAACAAACACATCCCTCCCTACTCATCATTCTGTCTAAAGAGTACATTTGAAAATTCAGGATGATATTTGAGGCACATGGCAATGTTTTAGTTACCGTCATCATGTCATCACACTTCATGTCTGGTTCATCTTCATCTTCACTTTTGTTGTAGAATTTGCGGAAGAAGTTGAAAGCCACCACAGTGTACAGGTACACTACCACCGCCAGGAGTCCCACAGTAAGCACAAGCTGAGTGTGGGGACATGACATGAAAATAGGTTTCAATATCATTTTGACAGAAGAGGCATGCCTGCTTGGTGCACTGCCTCACATTTTGAAAATTAGCGATATTGTACCTTTCCCAATAGGGAAATTAATGATAGGAGTTACGTGTGTATCACCAGAGCAATTTTTTACACTCTTTAGTTTAAAAATTTAATTATACTAACTTAAAATACTGGATATACAATAAAAATTAAATAATAAAAATAAAACCCTTTAGATAATTTGACAATCTCAACTAGGACTTATTGGGACTTATAAGGAGTATTTTCTCTTCCGAAGCTGTTTAGCAAAGCCATTGTTAAAATGGAGAGAAAATTTTTTAGATGAGAGTAAGTAATTTTCAGGTCCCACCTGTAAGGAAATAAAATCATTAGGGGAAAAAGTTTAGCAGTTAATGAGACCAGATTATATTGTCTGTTGGTGTCAGAAGATCCTGGAGAGGAGTTTACTCAAAGCTACATATTTTAAAAAATGCAACAACCAGTATTTACTCTTTAAAAGAAACATAAGAGTATTGAAGGACAAGCTGATCAATTATCACTATCTGCAGATCTGTCAGCCTGCTCCTGAAGTGAACATTTCAATGCAGAAATCTGCAGCTGTCTTTCAGTGTTCATATTTACTTGCCAAAAAAGCAACAAGATTAGAAAAATTATTCATTGCTGGTTAAGAATGTAAAAGCCATGGTCTTGAGTTAAAACAGTTTTGTCAACTATGCTCTGTTTTGACTATGATATTTTTTAAGCAATTCATAAGGAAGATACATAAGTCATTACAATCATTAAAACTAATATGGACTTGGTCTTCCTTAAGTAAAATAAATAGTATAAAATCAGAGTTTTCATTTGTTTGTGTGATGATAACACATCACCGTGTGTGGGTATATTTTTATGCCTCTTCCAAAACATCATGTGCTATAAAATGTTTTGACAAATCTAGCAGGGCATAGGTGTGGGCTTAGAATGTATGTTACTGCATTTGAGAAGAAATAGAATGTATATGTTTGAAATTATATTTTGGGGAATTTAGATTTCTAAATGTGAGTTTAAAAGTAACTGTAAATCTTGCTTTTTGTTGTTATTCTAGCTAGGAACATGGGTTCTTTGGAGATCAGTACATGATTCCCTGCAGAAATTTTAGCAATTAATTTTAGAATTACACTTTATTAAGCTGATTTTTGCATGACAAAGGACCATAGAAGCATATTCCAGAATGCACACACCTTTAAGCACATTCTTATTAGCCAGATATAGAAATCTCAGTGCCCAAATCATTATTACTGCTGTAGCTAAGGAGGGATTGTGTATTCTTAATATTTATCACCAATCAGCTCATCATTGAGAGTATAGAACAAACTGGTTAAGAAGTAATTAATATTCTTATATTTTTCTAAAATTGTGTGTTTTCTATTGTGTACAACACTTTATCTGTCATCACTTGGTGCGTATACATTGTTACAATTTCATAGGGTTTAGCATATATTAAGTGTGCTGCAGAAGATATGATCAATCCTACCATGATATAAATGAATTGCATTCCAATATTTCCTTTACAACAAGATTTTTCCAGTACTTTTACAAAGTGCATTTATTTTCAAACCTTTTAATGTAGCACCTACCTGTTTGCCATTGTGAGTGACTGAAGACAAAATAGTTCGCAATGTCTTAAAACCCATAGCAATATCCAGCAGATGAGCAGCAAAGAAGAAGTTGTTGTAGTGCCCAAGGATAGACATAGTAGTGTACCAAGCTAAGTATAAGAATGACTGCAGAGAAAGTGAAAAGTGGCAGAGGGTTAACAGGTGCTGATGTGCATTATTAGATCCAGAAAATAGAGTTTTTAAGTCACTCAAGTTGTTGTAGTAGGACACTTTGCCCACGTAGGGATTAAACAGCTGAAACTTCACCCAGCTTTTGAAAATTACCAGTGATGGAGTGGGAGGTGACTCTGCTTTTGCTGTTGAAAAATACTGAGACCAGCTGAGACCTCACTCACCAACCCCAAAAACAGACATCACAAGGATATGAAAAACCTGTGTATCCTGACAGCTACTGGCACTGGCAGGGATGTGGAAGGCAGGTGTTTCCTGATAGAGCAACCGATGATTGGTGGTACTAATAACTTATTTTAAAATGAATGGTGCTCTGTTGAGCTAACATTACTAGCCTGGGAACATGTGAATTCCATTCAATCACTTTATGTTGTAAAAACTCAGTCCCACTTTTTAATGGCAGGGATTTCTAGCACCCCCAGAGGTGTGTGCAGATTCTTTAATTGAATGGGAATGCTCCCCAGGGTTACTCCTTGAGGTTGAACCAAAGAAATCTGTCACTGATATGGGCAAGTAACATAACAATAATTATTGAACTACCTTTTAAACCATGAATTTAATAAATAATGTACTATAATAGCAGTTTTAACCATCTATAATGTGCCATATATAATTCTGAGTAAAACATCCTTTAGTCTAATCACAAGACAGAAAAAAAAATTTAAAATGGCTCTGTAATGCAATATTATTTGTGTATGTTTGTTGAAAATAAAAGCAGATGGTGGAGGACATACATGCTTAGAGTAAATCAAAGCATATTCATCTAGGCTAACATACTCACATTATCGGTGAAAACAACTCCGAGCTTCCAAATGTGGTACTTTGTATCAATGGAGCTTAGCCTAAGAAATAAAAAATTTGTGAAAAGCATAAATGTCAAAAATAAATATTGAATTCTCTATTTATAAACATACACTAAGTGCCACAGTTGTGGCACTTCAGCTTTTTTTTGCTGAAGGTGGTGATATAAATTAATTTTTCATTTTCTGAGTGATCCAGGTACTTCATTTTTTCAGAGTATTCATTAATTCTGAGCACAATAAATAGTTTCTAATCCAACAAAACTGATGTAACAATTTCAGGAAGAATGATACTCCTATATTCCAGACTTGAAAACTTAAGATCTATGCCAAAAGTAGTGAAATGTGGAGCACAGATTGCTTAAATTGAGGAGGTAAGTGTTCTGTCTAGTGTAAAATATTCCCAGAATAACCAAGAGAAAAGGTAATGCCTTCTACAATATTCTAAATATTTTATCAGCCATTGGATGGCATGCAAAGGGAAATCTGTGTTGTGCATCTTACACATTGAGAAAACCAGCTCCTGTAGGAGCATAAATCACTTGGGACTGGGACAATTTCAAGCTCTCATCTTGACTTACTGACTAAGTAAGGAAAACATCTCTGAATCTGTACTAGACACCTGTTATATAGGTATTATCAGTTTTTCAGTCTACTGGTTTATAAACTTTGTTATAAGACCTTAAAAATGATGCATTAATTATTGTTTAAAATGAAAGAGTGACCAACTATATCAGTCAGCATAAACTCACTGATTTTTTTCCTTACTTTTATAACACAACTGTGTTTTGAAACAAACAAAAAGCTGTTTTATTTTACTTCCACAGTAGGAAGACTCATCCATTTGAATTCTCCATCTTGAGGAAAACATCACAACAGTTTCAAAATGAAATCCATTTTTATCTTTGATGATGAAATTATTCCAACACATAATTTGTCTGTGAAATTTAGAAATCGTACCATGACACCAGTGATGCCTCTTCTGGTTCACTCTCTTCCACTGGACTAAAATCAAGGGCACTCTTGTCCAAACCCAGAAGTTCTGCAATGCGCTCTGCTCCGTATAAATCTCCATACTTGTTAATAACCTAGAAGGGGAAAAACAGAAGATTTTGATCACAGAAACTCCTCAGTGACATTCACCTACTCTAGACCAGTAGTTTTCAGGAATTAAAAAAGAAGTCCTTCACAATTAACACTACGAGAACAGTAAGAACTCCCAGGAAACGAGGGGGAGCATAAAAAAGAAAAATAGAAGCATTAAAGGCTATTATCTGAAAGCTTATGTATAATTTTCTGTCATTTAAGCTGGCATGTTTTTCTTTTTTTAGGGCAATGAGGGGGCTTTGTATCCTAAAGATCACAATGATTGCAAATTAGACCTGCTGGCTGACTGACAGCACAGAGTTATTTCAAATGTCTGAGTCTAGGAAGGAAACCACAGCCTTCTGTCTTCCTCCTTCCTCCCACCTACACCACAGCTGCCTTTTCACCGAGACATTTAACACAGCAACTTCCATAAAACAAATTCCAGTTCTCTGTTACTTCTGTATTTATGTGTACAGAAGCATATGGATATCCCAATTGACCAAATAGTAGATTATTGCTCTGGAAAGCATAATAGAAATATAAAAAGCCTACCTTCCGTTTCACAAATTTGTCCCAGTAATTGTTAGGGAAGGACCTACACTGATAAGGCAAAGATATTTCAAATTATTTAACTTGTTAGGGGAAAGGAAACAAAACAACAAAAAAAGAGAAAATGCCACATTTCTGATCATTGCAAATTTTTTTCACTCACTGCACTTCAAATTAGGAGACTGATTTTTTTTCATGGGGACAACAGCTGTTATTAATCATAATTTACTGCAATATAATCTTGCCCCTCCAAACCCTCTTTGTTTCTCCCATTCACAAATATGACTGGCTACAAAAGGTTAGCAGGCTAAATACTATCACCTGATAAGCTTAACAATTCCTTAGTAGCAGGTTAGTCACTGTAATATCATTCATCTACTAAATGAAGACTTTATCACACCTAGCCATAAAAATCAAACCAGATTTCAGAGAAAAATAGGAGAATCTTAAAGGATAATGTTTTAGTTTATTGGATTACATTTCAAACAGAGGCTGAACACTTGAGAACCAGTCAACAGTTTTCCAACAGGATATACAAAAATCTTGAACTTGCCAAGAAAGTTCAAGATCGTTTGCCAATATATAGCAAATATCTATCTATCTATCTATCTATCTATCTATCTATCTATCTATCTATCTATCTATCTATCTATCTATCTATCTATCGCAATATCCTGGAACTCATTCTAATGATCTTACTATCTGTTATACCCGTTTTGAGGAATGCCCGTTAGCAGGAAACACTACAAAATTTAAGATTTTTCTCTCGTTATTTCCTGGAAATAACACTGAGTTGAGAAATATGCAAGAATGCAAAGAGAAAAATAACTACTTAAACTAAAGAACAGTATTGGTAATATAAAGTCAATGCTAGTACAAGAAAAATGAGATTCCACAACAATGTTCTCCTGGGATGTGAGGCAAACTTCCCAATGACTATGCTCCAACTTTTACCTTTCTGAATAGCAATTCTGAAATGAATTAATCCAAATAAAGGCAAATGCTTCTAGTAACTCAAATGCATGGTATATTCTACTCCAATGCTCTGTATTATTTTTTTGCTTGATTTCTCAGGCTTTTAAGCAAAATATGTCATAGTGTAGCCAGCTTGCGTCTATCTCTTACAAGAAACTCCAAAAATTTGTCAGGGTACATCTTTTGTACTTTTAATTACTTTTTTTTCCCATTATAGAAAGCACATTTCAGTTTATACAGAACACTGGGTACCCTCCAGCAGTGGTTATTCTGATCGTACAGTACTTGTACTAAACCTTGAGACTGAGTTAACATTAGAGGGAAGGATTAGCCTGCTTAAATTAGTCTTAATCTTTTGTTTAACCTCAGTAGACAGTGCAACATGCTGAGAACAGACTGCACGGCATGTCATTAGCGATAAGTTGACAATGTATTTCATTAATTCTTTCTTCTGTTTGCTGAAGATTAACTTAATGTGTATCTAGATGGGTTGTTATCAATAGTCATACAAACTGGGTGGAAAATAAGCAAGCTCTCCAGTTTCCCAAACAGCTTTGGTTGTAACCTTAATAATATGTGCTAGTCCATATTGCTGAATGAAATTAGGAAAAATTCTTAATACTTAGGTGCAGGAAAACAAAGCACTCAAGAATTTCCAGTATTTTAGAAATTCTAATCATGGAAGCATAGATGGAAGGGACCTTAAATATCACCCAGTTCCAACTCCCTGCCAGGGGCGGGGCCACCTTCCACCAGCCCAGGTTGCTCCAAACCCCATCCAGCCTGGCCTTGAACACTTCCAGGGCTGGGGCATCCACAACTTCTCCGGGCAACCCGTTTAAGTGCCTCACTGTTATAGTAAAGAACTTCCTAATAGCTAATCTAAACCTACCAGTACATTCTGAAAAGCAGCCTGTAGTCAAGGCATTTTTTCTGTGGGAAGAGAGCTGACTTGCTGTGTTTGTCTGTGCCACTCCTACAAACTGCTGCAGCTTACCGAGACTCTTAGAACCAGTATACGACTACTGCAGTATTTGCTAATGCCACAGCTTGACAGATATTCCTGTCAGACCTACTCAAATTCTAGGAATGCTATTTTTCACTAGATTTACTCCTCTTGTCATGTACAAATTTCTTTACCAAAGAATGGGAAAGAAAGGGAGTAGAATATGTGCACAAGTGAAATAATCACTGGAAAGGATGGAAGTTATCTTTTTAAAAACTTTATCTTTTTAAAAGTTTCTCAACAGAGATTAATATGTGAAATGTCTTAGAGAGACATTTTGAGGTAAAATTCCTAATCCTTGCAAACCCTAGAAAATGAAAAGGAAGTGGAATATATGTGCTATCATAGTATTTATTAAATAAACATATAATAGTGGATTTCACATTAGAATCTACTACTGTAGCATCTAATATAAGGGGCTAAATGCCTTTCTTTTAGTTGAACTAAGTGACAGGTGGACAGGAAAGGTTCTAGATCAGTGGCTAATGAGCTATAATATTATAAGCAGTTTACATAGAGTCTAGTTTTACTTACGGAGTATTGATTACAAGGCGATCCCATTGTCCTTTAATATCATCCTCAGTTGGTTGTTCAGTTATGTATAGTCCATCAAATTCTAGCTTTCTAGCCACCTCCTTTTCTCTCTTGAATACAACCAGAGGGACCTGTGAAAGTGATGGTGGCCATTTTTGTAATGGTTTATGTATTTTTTGTTTTTTGTCACACAAAAATGTGAGACCAAACATCACACTAGAATCTCCCACAGTAGGCACATCAATGCCTAGGCAGCCTCTGAGCAATGGCCACCTCGGCAGGCAAGCCCCAGTCCTCCCCACACACAGCTTTTTATTGCTGAGCATGATGTTGCATGCCATGGAATATCCCTCTGGTTGATTGGCTCAGCTGTCCTGGCTGTGACCCCTCCCAACATACCTGCTGAGGGATGCACAGAGTGGGTAAAGCAAAGACAGAGCCCTCACACTGTGCAAACACTGTCCAGCAATAACCAAATGTGGCTGTGTTACCTGCACCATTTTAACCACAAATCCAAAACACACACACACACTGCTACGAAGAAAGTTAGCTCCATTTCTGCTGGCAAGAATACAGGAGGAAAACATCTACTTATTGAGCAGTGAGAATTTGTAAACAGCTAGGTACAAATGCTATTTCAGTATTAGCACCACTAACCACCTTGGGACACAGCCAATGTTTAACAAACAGATTAGCAGTAAGATTAAGAACTTGCCTTTAGGCAGTAATATCCAATCACACAGACAAAGGAGATGACAGTGTGAATAACTGCTAGTGCTCTGAGAGCAGGTGCCATGTAGCCAGTACTTTCTTCTAAAACAAAAAACACCATGCCCTCCTCTTCTTCCTCTTCAGCAAAGGAGTTCCAGAGATTAGAGTCTTCTTCTACTTCATCAAGCGGCTCTTCTGTCACCTGGGAAAAATTCAAGCATGTTGAAAACAAAATAAACTTAAAAGTTTTTCCTTTAATGACAAATGAGGTTTTCAAAGCCTGCTCAAATAAGATGATAGATCATTAGCTTTAAACATTCTTCATTTGCACAGCATAAGTCTCCACATCATGTCATGTCACTGAAAAGAAAATCTGGAGAAAGAAAATACAGGCAGTTTACAAATCTCTCTAACAATGCCGTAGCAAAACTAAAACATATGAAAAAGTTATGAAAAAACTATTTCTTGGAAGAAGCAAGGAATGAAAGGGTTATCTATTATGATTGAATTCAGGGTTTTTTGCGTAATCTATATAGTTCCTGATTGCTCGAGTCTAAAAAGAAGCAAAATTTTAATATAATTTTCATATCATCAACAGTGTATGCACTGTCCATAACTTTTTATTTCATGACTCAGTTTAGAGCTTACAAATTATATACAGTATTTCATCAGCTGACATACTTCCCTAAATTCTTCCAGTGACTTTAAAAACCTGCCCTTTAACATGAAATCCCTATGGGTGCTTTTTTGACAGCTTTATCTGAAAGCTAAAGTCCTGTTCAGTCCTGTTTGACTCCCACTGACCCCTTCTTATGTATGACAGATGGACTTGCACTGATAGACATGAACTTTTGTCCTTGCTCTTCAACAGATTCGGTCGTCACCCACCAGACTCAAAGAAAAGCAGAAGAGAATGGGGAGGAAATTACATTGGCATAGACAAAAGCAGAATTCTACATGTATATTTGAAGTCCATCTTCTCTAACCCTGTGGGAAAGAAAGAAAGAGACAAAGAGAAAGCCCTAAACAGCCATGACACCTTCTCCTGGAATGTGCGTTCTGCCCGGTGTCCAAGAGCTTTGTACGTCTTTACCTGCCCTGCCTCTGAGAATGTAAATTGAAATTGTGTTACAGGAGCTGCATTTCAAGGTATTTGAGAACAGGAACTCAGTTATTTCTAGACTGAATATTGAGCCAGCTGCTTTTGTTGTTGAAGTTTTTGGTTTAAGTAACAGAATATGTAATAGAATATGTAATATTGGAAAACACAAGGTTCATCAGCTTATTACAACTTTCATTCTATATCTAGGAGGGGAAAATCGAAAGGTCCAGATTGCAGGATGTGGATAAATCAGAACTCTTCTTCCAGATTTCAGTGTGGAAAGGGGATAAAAATGAGGCTTTTATGGATGGGAATTCTCTTTATTAAATTTCTAACCTGTTTCATTTCAAGGCTGTGAAGATTCATTAAAGAAATTGGATTCATTAAAGAAATTTCTTTAATTGGAAATTAAAGAAAAAGAACAGACTGCTGAGGATGTTCTACTTTGTATCATCTGGTGTTACACACCAGAACCTGAAACAACTGTATATTCAGGTGAACCTCTATGATTAAGTTTGAACTGTGAATGTATAGCCTTCTTCATGAGTGAGCTAGACAAAAAGAGCTATAGCCTACTATAAAAAAAGAAGTAACTGAGAATAGTCAGATTAACAGAAGTCTCTTAATATCTTGAGAACAAATTAAAGGAAAATATTTCAACAGTTTTGACATTTGAATTATTTTAGTAGATTTCAATTTTCACAGAACAAGATCAATAACAGACTTATGTGATTAAGTGGAAAAGTGCCTAGAAACTCAACTATAAAGAGCAAATTAAATAAATCTCTTTTCATTCAGCCTGAATAAAATAAAAACAGAGTAGTACAAACATTAAATTATTGTATCTTCTGGTACTAACAAAAATATTTAAAGAACAATGTTATCTTACCTTGTAAAACAGAAGAATAAAATTGATGGCAAATGCAACAAATAGAGCAAGAAACCTTAAGTTGTAAAAATTTCTTGCCAAGTAATGCTGAAAGTAAAAAATAAAAAGTAATTAAAGGTAGCCCATGAGTAATATCAAAAGAAGAAAAACAGATAGTAAGATTTTTAAAACAGTAAATACATAATTGTGTTTCCTTCATACATCAGTTATAATGAGCAAGAACATTTCTTGGCAGCCTATCCCCCTTTTTCATGATAAATGGAATTTAAATAATGGCCTTAGAATTATAAGTCAGAGAGTCTGAAATAGAAAGTGTGGAAAGATATGTTAGAATACTGCAAACTGCTGGAGAGTTTTCAGAGAACTCAACATTTCATGGTTTTAAGAACAAAGAAAAATACTAAGTAGAGTGAAAGACTCTAGAAGTTAGATTATGGAAAATAGGGAGCTCCTTAAAAGGAGCCAAGAGCCTAATCTGTCCTGTTACAAATTACACACAGAAACACTCAATTGTATAACTCTAAAAAGTATTATAAAATCACAACAGACTGACTACAGCCAATCATCTGAACACTGATACCAAATTTTCCTTTATGACATTTCTCTCCTAATTATCAAAAAATGGTTCTATAAAGAAAATTCAATTATTAAAGAATTCAAGACAAACTTACAAGCATTTTTGTCTGATAAATTTCCAAAGCTTTGAAGAAGTTAGCCATAACAGCCTCTGGTTTCTCAATTTTTTGTCCATGCCTTCTCTTCTTTTTCTTCATTTTTCCCTCTTCTAGCTGCTCAGATTGTACTTCCTTTGCTTTATCTTGTTTCTCACCATCTTCCATGCTAGAAGAAAGGTTAACTAAACAAAAATATCTAGCCAAATGTAAATGCATTCATTTCAAATGAATTTGAGTTCATAAATTTTGGCTTTAAAATTTAGTTTTTATACTGTATGTAGCATTAGAGGAATTTAGTTACTCACAAAAATACTTCAAAACCTGGGTTTCCAAATGTGTGACATGATGTTGAGGCATTAATATGATTGTCTTAAAGTATAGACCTTTACGAGATGCTTAAAAAAATTAACTTTGGCAGATAAGAGGAGAAAGATAAATCACTTTGAGGTAAATATTTAAACATGAAGCAAAATGGAAAAATATATATAATTATGTATAGCTTTTGAATCTGTTAGAATCTCTTGGACACCTTTTGTGTGTCTGTACAAAATATTTTAATCTTTTACTATAATGTGGCTGCAGGTCCAGGCAGACAGGATGCTCCTTAAAAGTAGGGTGCTGCTAAAAAAAGGTAAGTATTTTAAATATTGTTTAGCAGTCATATATAGGATGACTGGACAAAGGAATGTATCTGCTGTCAAGATCTGATAAAACAGCAATAAATAAAAATAGTTGGGTTAGTTAAATCTTGTGTTTTAATGATCCAATAAAAATTCGATGAAAATTGTAGTGGGTAGTAGGGAAAGCAGAAAGCATAATAAGTTGCAGACGATTTTAAGACTGGTGCTCATTTTTAAAGGAAGTTATGGGAATTTTCAAAGAGACAATGGCCACAGATCCATATATGCATAATTGTCAAGGGCCACAAAAATCAGATTGCCATTGTGTTGCCTAGTGACATGGTCTGCCATCTTTTAGTATATTTGCAAAATACTTAGTATGTACTCCTTAGTATATTTTCAAAATACTGATGAGACAAAGTGTACATAAAGTTATTTGAATACTGAGCATTTCTTGTGTTATTTTGGCCAAATTATTTAGCATAAGAAGTTCCAAGGAGTTAAATAGGAATTTTGTAAAATTAACTTACTCAGCCTTCTCAGCTTCTGCTTTTCTTTGTGTTCCAGCTTCTTTTGCAATTTCAGATATCTGGAAAAAGTATTTTAACTGTCAAAATTGATCCATTCAGATAAAATTCTGGTAACTTTAGTTATTGTCTTCTAAGAAACAAACAAAATAAATAATAATATTTTTATAGCACTTTGCACTTTTAAAGTGTTTGATTTTTAAAGATAGGGGGCTCAGGCTATATTTTAACAGTGAAAAAGGCAGAATTTTTTCTGTATAGTGTTATCAATACTCTAACTAGTCCAGTTGACTAAAAAACTTAATTATACACAGTGATTGGGCAAATTATGTGACCAGCTGAGGATGAAGGTAACTACATCCAGATCATATCCTGATACTAAGGTCACCCACAAAGTGGGTGATTGAAACTAGAAACAATATATTAATGTTATCATCAAAAATCTGAAAAACATTTCTGTAACTATCAGATATTACAAAACTCAATTACTTGGCTGTAATCAAGTAATGCAACTGAAAACAGACAAATACTTAAATAACTTCTACTTACACAATGTTTTCTTCAAGCTGTTTATCTTATCTGGGCTGATGGTTCATTAAACCTTTATTGGCACACCACACAACCCTCTTAAGTGTTGTGTTTACAGCTTTCCCTTGAGATAAGGAAAAACCAACGCAGAATTTTACAGATGGCTAACTGCAGCAAAGAAGCTGGGGCCTGGATGTCACACACCTTTAGGCTGGGTGTTACAAGATCAAAGTAAACTCATTTCAAATGCAGTTTGAGTATCTAAGCTTCAATGGAAGTCCAAGAGATGCAGGCCCTGACTCAAAAAGAAATCTAAAGGGCTGAAATTTGTCTCCATTCCCTTTTGCAAAACCTGTCCTAACTCAATCCTCTCCTGTATTCTCTTGAAGTGCTTAGACAGCAGTTGTCTCTTGGTCCTACATTTCCAGTTAACACATATATACACTTGTCTAAAGTTTCTGCCACTACTCATCTGGATGCCTGTCTTTCACAAGTATGTGGGAAAAGGATATAGGAAAGAATTTAAGTTGATCTTCCCTTGTGTATCTCACATACACAAGGATGTCATGTGGAACTTCACCTAGCAAACAATGCAGATGTAACTCTCTCACAAAGAATCTCCCCTAAGATCTCTAGCTGGTGAAGGATAATTGAGAGATCATTTGATGATGCCTAGTTCTTCTAAGGGATGGTGTGGTAGAAGAATTAATAAATCCCTATTCATCTTATCCATATATGCTCTCAATTTTCTCTTTCCAACCTGAAGAACCTTAACTTTCTTAATTCCATATACAAGATTTGTTCCATATCTAGTTTCAACAGCTCATTGATCTTCACTGAATCTTTTCCAGTTTTGTCACAGTCTTTTTGAACTGAGAGAACCTGGTCTTCAAGACACAGATAAATTAAGATTCATGGAGCATAATAATGTGGGGGCTTCCTCCCTTCCTTTCTCAACAATTCAAAATTTCAGTTTGCTTGACTGACATCATCATTGAACTGATAATGTTGTACAACTCAGTTATATTCCCAAGATTTCATACTCAAACAGTAACAATGAGATCAAAATGAAGCATTTTACAGATTAAATTACAATTTTCCTCTTGTATTGATCACTTTCCTGATTTTTATCTGTTATTTTAAGGTAACTTCACAGTTAGCTCTTGATTTTATAGCTACCAATAATAAGATTTATCAGCAAACTGTTATGTCACTACCACTCTTCTAATTTGTGAACCCACATAACTGAGATTCCTGTAGAGCCTTACAGTAAAAGCAAACTCCTGAAAGGCTCCATCATATATGATTCCAAAGGTTATTTTGGAGTTTCTCTGACTATATGGTAAATGTCACTGACCTTATCAGTACACTTTTCCAGTATATAGACCTGATTTTGTATTTCTATCCATTTGTGTGAATTTTATCATTGCAGATGCCTAAGAAAGACATAGTGACTTGAAGGGAATTTTTGATTCTTACACTACTGTTTCTGCTTTGAGCTACACATATTCTTTATAACCACTCCTCTAACTTGATTATGTAAGCATTTATATACACAATGTGAGATGAATAGCAATTCCTGTAATACAGAATTAGTGGAAACATTGCTTTGGTAAGTTTCACTACCTAACATACCAAAGGTAAAAACTGGATAAATTGCAAACTGACTTCACATTAATGACTCGAGCTATCTGCAAAAATTACAAAGCATTTTCATCAGTAGTATCAAGCACATCTGTAAGAAATGTATAAATCAAAGTAAAACAAAGCATATTCTAAAGTGTTTATCCAGATCTGAATTAAAATACTTCAACTATTGAAGAAAATTCTAATGTGTTTACTTATACTTGTCAAGATTCTTGTGTTAAAAGTTATTTTTAAATACCAACCACATTATATTTATGTTAAATGAGACAGGATTTTAACAGACTGTAATTTTCAAGTCCACATATAAAAATGTTTTAATAAACACACATGAAAAACAAATGCAAAAATGTAGTTCCATTTAGGCAAGAAGCAGAATCTGGAGAAAAACATACAAATTAAGAGAAAATAATGCACTAAGAAGTTGCACAGTTTAGATTTATCTTGAAGATATCTGGAAAATATATCATAAAAAGGTGAGTTAATGATGAGAGAAAAGATGTTTTTGAATAACAAGTAGAAACAGACCTGAGACGTAAAGTGAAACATAGTGCCTTCCACATATGATAAATGAATTGGTTTTGACATTTCGTTCTGTCTATTTTTACACAGAAAAATATTCTCTTTAGTCCAGCTGAGTGGAACAAAATGTATTGTTTGTAAACCGGAATAAGAGTAAAGAATAATTACACAATAAACATTAAACTTACAATAAAATTCAGGCCAATATATTTAAAATAATAGGAAAACAGGAGACTATATTGCATGTACAGCATACAGAAGAACAATGTTAATAATAAGGCATTTTTATGGAGATAATAAGTTGTGAAAGTAATTGAAGTATACTATAAAAAAAAATGGGGTATGCAGAATAAACAAGACCATAAATAATTTAAAGCAAAAACTGTGACTAGAAATTTGCTAGCAGTTTATGTTTTGAATAAAGTCCAATTGAACAGTAACAATTTACTGCACTGAAATCTAAACACTGGGCTAAAATTTCCTGTTGGTTTTCAAATGTGTAGAGATTATAAAGTAAGTTCTTACTGATAATATATATTAACCAGGTAAATGTAAAATAAACCTGTTATTAAAGTTCAGTAGTTTATTATTATTGTAATTTTAATTATTAATATTATCTTAAAAGAAATACAAAAATCTCTTTAATTTACCTGTAATCTTTTTTTCTTATGAACTGTGTTTTCCAAAGGTGTTTGGATCTCAGTACCAAGGATTTCTGCAATATCTCCAAGTCCAGCATCATGACCATGTTTTGATCCTTCTTTCTTTGTAGGAATGCCAAAAATGTCTGCAATTATGTCAGTTTCTCCCTTTTCACTCTTCACAAACTCCCCGAGTTCAGCTCTTATGCCATGCTCAGCACCTTCAGCTTTTTCTGCTTCCATAACATCATCATGGATTCCAAACTGTGTTGGATCAGGCATATCCCCTAATATTTTTGTAACTTTTATGTTTTTGGCTCCTTCAACCAGGCCACCCCCAAATACAGTGCTCCAAAGAATCTGGAATATCCCCCACACTATAGAAAAGAACATTTGGAATGTCCCTACAAATAGGATCCAGAAAAAGGAGAAAAACACTTTCACCATCTCTTTTATTGTCATCTTTTTTACTTTCCTGTATTGTTTCCTAAGGTTCTTCACAGTGACCATTTTCAAAAAGTTGGCAACGTTCTTTTTCACTGCAACACAGGCCACTGCAAAAGCTGAAGCAGGTTCCAGGGACTTTTCTTCCTCATCATCTCCAATATCCACTACATAGGCAGGCTCTGCCTCTTCCTCCTCCTCAGGCCTCTCAGGTGAATCTGTTTCAGAGATCTGGGATGCTAACTGCATTTCAAAAATTGTGTCTTCACAGAAATTCACAAAGAGTTCCATTTTTTCTTGCTCTCCACCTTCATTTACAACATCAAATATGAACTGTCTTTTAGATTCCTTCACCTGTGGCTTCTCCCACTGCATTCTACTGGATTCACTGATTTCAAAGTAAACTCTTTCTATTTTCTTGGCCCCACCCATTATTTCAATACGGCCAAGGTATGGTTCAAAGTAATTAAGAACACTTTCTGCAGGCTCAAGTAAGCTCTGAAGGCGTGGATCATTAGGCATGTGCTCTGAAAGGTTTGTAAGCAATACTACTACATTAAACCCAATGTCTTTGGCTGGTTCATGGAATCTTTCCACAAAGTCAACATAATTGAACATGTCATTTTCATCAGCTTCTGTACAGGACAGCAGGAATTCAATCTCTGACTGTATGTATTGCTTTTGAGCCTCCATTGATTTTTGAAATTCCTTCTTGGAAATGATTCCTTTACCATCTGGATCATATTCTTTGAAAGCATCTGAATTAGTCAGATCTTTCAACTTCAGGAACATGTCAAAGAACTTCAAAATCATTTCTACATTGCTAGATGATTCTACAAGTGTGTCCACCATTTGTTTTCCAATAGTTCCATTTACAACGTTACCTAAGTAGTGTGTTATAATAGAAAGTTATTCAACAGCTACATTTTAAATAATGACATTTCATATTTCTGCTGAAAACAGAACAAAAATATTTTTAAATATTAGTATTTTTTCTTCCAACATGCTTTTCTTTAGCAGCCCTCTATTTCAGGACTACGTATATTCCGCAATAATTCTTAAATAAATATGAAGAATGTCTTTTTCCCCAAAGATTAAATAAAGGCAATTAAAAAGCAGTTTAGAAAGATGAACATGATAATTGTTCTTTACGCTAGGAAGTGAGAATAGTGCTTTACAATAGGAAAGGGAGATAATCATATTTGACCAAAAAGCAAAACAGGTCCAACCTTCAAGCAGTGACAAGAGCATCACTACCATATCCTTTAGCAGATCTAGCAGCTCCTTAAGCAATTCAATCTGAGCGGAGTCCTATTAAAAAACAAAAAGAAGGACAGTAAGATTGTTTTTAATTTGTATTTATATGGAAAACTAAATAAATTTAGAGAGAAATGGTATCAAAGACGATCAGCTAAATTTCATTCACATTATTCAGCAACATTTCATTGCCATTGTATTATGATTGCTATCAGAAGTCTAATAAAACATGCAACTTACTGCAGCAGAGGTATTAACAGCATAAAGTTAAGCTTTAATAAAGCATTAAGGAGTACCAAAGTGCAGGTAAGGGACAGCAGAAACAAACAAAAAATATTGGTTGCTACACAGATCTGAAAGTATCTGTCTCAGAGGAAGTCCATCCTTTTTCACTTCACTGGCAATATTTAATGGCATTATGCATTACCACTCAAAGAGGACTAGAACTGATTAGAACATGCTAAGTCTAATGTAGATTTGTGTTTGACATTAAGGCCCTAAATACTAGTTTCAAAATTCTCATATACTTCTATAGGGTGGGAAGAAATCTTGTAAGTCAGAGGATAGCATAGACACTGAATAAGAAAGGAAATTACTCTCTGCACTGTTGCATTCAGTGCAGAGTTTGAGTGCATGGATGCATTAAGCAGAAGTCACAGAAGAACACAGAATCCTGAAGCTGTGGAGTGGGACTGCGCTCTGGACAGTGAAATGAACAGTGCCTGTGCCCTCGTGCTCTGTGTCTTTGATTAATTAACTGGATAAGTTCACCAAATATCACACTCCCTCCTTCTTTGGGTCTTTCTCAGCTTTCCTCTTGACCCGCTTATGTTCAGTGCTTTTAAAGGTGTTTCTGCTCTGACAAATCCTCCAGTTTTGGCGAGAGAGAAAGGGACCAAACTGCCATGTTTGTTATCAGAAAGGTATAATTGAGCGTAAATGTCAACTTGGGTTTTAGTGAAGGTGAGTGCACAGACAATTAACGTTGAAAATACCTGTGAAAGTTTCATTTGCATATTGGCAAACACATGAAGAAAGCCAACAACTGCATCCCACAGCCTACTATGAGCCAGACTCTGTTGATTACCTATGCAAGGGCCCTAAAAAAATTGAGAAAAACATATTTTTTCTTTATGTCAAATAAACCAAAACAAATCAAAAAGAAGTTTTAGGCAGCCATGAAGCTACATGAGAGGGTTTTCCAAGATCTCTGGGTATCTAGTGCACAAATACCAAATTGTATCCTGTTAAATACGTAGCTGTTTGCATGTTTTAGTTCTCACTTTACACTGGTCCAGTGATTCCATGTAACTTTATCAAAATTTCAAAAAATTATGTGCAAAGCATTTACAAATTGATGAAAGAACATGATCATGCTGTGTGAGCATGGAACTTTCTCTGTTAGTATCTTGAGAAAAATATTCTGTTTACCTGGATATATTCTGTAAGAGAATTGAATATTTGTTTGGTGACAGCCAAAGCTTTAGAAAAGTTACGTTGTCCTGATTCATCAATGACATCCTTTCCTGAATAGTACCAATAGAAGTCACTGATGGATTCCTAAGAAAAAAACCAATGTTACATTTTCTAGGTTTGAATTCTCTATGCAGTATTTACTGCCTGCATTTGTATCACCAAAACTTTAATCAGTAACTCAGATGAAATTTAGCATATCTGTGTCAATCTATTTCTCATTACAATAATATTTTTCTCTCTCTTCAGAAGTGAACAATGAAAACCATTATCAAACATCTGATTCCACACAGAATTCTGAAATGTCATCTGTTTTCAAAGGAAAAAAGATATGAAAAAACTAAAAACTCTTCATTTTAGGTATCCCTTAGAGAGAATTTTCATGTTTGATTCCAACAAAATGTGAATCTAAAGAAGTGAAGGAAAGCCAATATGTTATACTCCATTTTCATCTGTTTTTTCCTCACCTGAAGACGCAAGAGATAGTCAACAGTACTAATGATAATATTCACTGTTGTGGTGTTGCCCATCTGAGTACGTAAGTAATTTTGAAAATCTGAAATAAGAAGTGATTTGTGCTTGGTTAGTATACAAAGGAAAAAAATACATTATTTTTCTATTTTCGTGGGGAATGTCTTCTTTTTAAATATCTTGTTGGATACAGATGCTTATGTTGTAGAAATTCAACTTTAGACCCAGTGTATATATAACTGGACAATTGTTATCCAGGTGACTTGGAACAGGCTTTACTAGTAATATGCTACACACCAAAATTAAATTAAGACTTAAAAAATCAAATTGAATTCTGCAATTCAAATTGTTGTCATGCCACTTTCCCCTCAGGAAACTTAATGCATTAGAGGAAAACATTGGTTCTTATTGCACTCTGTTTAGGAACAGACTCACCACACATTTTCTACAAAATTAATTCATTTCTCTTACCATTGTTATGCCCTTCACAGAGAAGTTGCAAAAATCTAAACAGATCTCGAGTAAATTCATCATGCTGCAAGACTTTTTCACCTTCAAAATATATAAATACAATGATTATGTGACAATTGTTATGATTAATTATGCAGAACACATAATCCTACAGTAACCTTTTAAAGTGGGATTTTAATAAAAGAATCAGTATTTAAAAGCGTTAAAGCAATTTAAAAGAAACAGACTGATAATAATGAAAAGAAAAACTGAGACAGAAAAAGCAGAGCCAAAGTATTTAGCACTCCAATGCATCCATGGTTAAAAAAACAACACTAATTTGAAAAAAAAAAAGGCAACAGGATATATATCTAATAAGTAAATTGTTAGTCATAACTAAAATCATGCCTTAAATATGAGTGACACTTCTTTAATAAGCATCAAACTCTTTATCCAAGCTAAACACACAACCTGCTGCAGACTATAAAGCTAAACCTAAAGATATCTGAGAAGATGCAATGAGAGATTTCTCTCTGTATTTGCAACACACTTTTGCAACAATAGTATCAAAAACTGTAAACCCAAACATACCACGCTCACGAACGATGACTGTGGATCAAAGAAAAATAACAAGAATACAAGATAAGAATATTGGAAGTTACAATATTTTTCTTAAAAATTATTGCTAAAGATAGTGTAAAGAAAAAGCATATTCAGAACCCAGAGCCTAGAATTACTTATAGTAAGTTTAACAACAGAAACCTCAAGCCACAGTAAACAACAGTTCAAGTTAAAGAAGGAGGCACAAATAATGTTTGAAGCACTACTGGAATCAATTTCATTCTACTTACGAGTTCCTTCTTCAGTGACCATTCCCAGGCCTTCGCTTTATTCTGTCTCTCAAACGCATTCAAGTCAAGAACACTTATATTTAAAGAAAAGAAAAACAGCAACAGAAATAGGAAAAAGGACTATAGTAAACAATGGAAAATAACTTTCTTCTACAAAATTTCTAGACGCCTTCAACTACTACTCTTGACCGACAACAACATGCATCTCCGCATATTTTATTTAATACTCTTATCAAATAAATGAGCTTTGGATGAAACTAAGGGTCCAGTGTCCAATTCTGACAAGAAATGAGTCTCAGGTCATGTCTCACCACTTATCTAACTTCACTCCTGATAATGACATTCACAGTGTCATGTACAAATGAGGAGCCTGAAATATTACTCTTTATGTTGATTTAAACCTATCACTAAAGGAGAATACTGCCGTTGTTTTTCTCTCACACTGTTTTCCACTAAGTTGTGACTATGACTTTTATTATGTTTCTGTATATAGTATTACAGAATATTACTATATTATAATATAACATGGTTATATTATTCAGAAAATGTATGGAATTTTTGATTCTATATGTACAAGAAAGAAATGTAATCAGAGGTTCCATCTCTTCCAAGGTCAAAAGACACTGATATCTGAATTTTATTTTATTAACTTGGCATAGCTCAGCACATGGAATAGCAAATCATGATTCTTCTCACCACCCAGTTAGAGTACTTTCATTCAAACCTTCCAATAAAATTCCATCATTATCTAATTTTAGTTCAGTTAAATAGAAATGCAGTCACATACTCAATCTAGTGACATCATTAAAACCAAAAGCATTTCTTAAAGCATCATTTTATTTCCTTATAATTTCTTATCTGTTCAAGTAATTTTATCAATACCTCTTTTAATGAAGTCCTGAATAATACATATACACAATTGGTAATTATATGACAGCAGGGCCTGTTTGAGCAAATCCCTGCTAAAGTGTTCAACATAAATGAAAAAATGACAATGCAGATATTATTTAATTCGACTGCAACTATTCAACAATAATTTCTGCAATGCAGGTCACAATTCCTTCCACATTTTATCCTCTATTCATACAGCTCCTCCACTTCTAATTCCCAGTCTACTCCTTCAGAATGCTTCTGGTTCTTTTTTAAAAGGCTGAAAAATGGAGGTCATCTACTGTAAGAGTAATCAAAACCACACAGAAATTGTCTATCTTATGCATGGGAGTCCTTTACCCCAACTAATTTGAACTGTTTTATCAAGGGAATGGACTACTAGAGTCTCATTGGTCTCATGCCAACTCTAACAAAGCTGGTATATGTGCAGAGGATTCACAAGAGACAGCGATTATGCAACTTGCCAGAAATGTGCAGGAACTGAAAGCTTAGTAAAGCTCCACTGGCCTGTCTCTCCCTTAGTGGTGGCTCTTCTCCATCCTTGGAACCTACCAGACCTGTATGACCTTGAGGGATCTAGGATCAGTAAAGGAGCCATTATATTTTACTTTTCTGTCTCTTCAAACTAAGTCTTCAAAGGCATGTGCAGTCTTTTGCTTTATTTTCTCCCTTGGAAGAATACTCTAAAAGATTAACAGGCTGTTCCTGTGATTCACAAAACTTTCCCACAAGAGTTCTACAACTTGTGACTCTTGTAATTTAAATATAACGCATCCACCTGAACTGAGCAATAAGCCAGTGAATATGAATAAAACAGAACCTGTAATAATGCAACTTATGGTTTTACCTGCAGGACTGCATCAAGCCAGAGAGGCTTTGAAAAAATCCAGCATCCTTTTTCTCCTTCAGGTAGTCTAGCATTTTCTAAATGTTGTATATTTTTGAAGGGAAAAAATACAACATTAACAATATACAATAAAAAATAACTAGCAATTAATTATTAATAGTATTTATAAACTAAAATAAAATAGTAAAGGCAATAAGTGCCCTAATAATTAATGATATTTAAATTATAAGAATTCAAAAGTTCCTGAATTAGTTCCTTGAAATGCAAATCACTGGCAAAAAATAATATAATTGCCCTTGCACCAAAAATACACGGACATTTCTTCATTGTTTGGCTTAAAATTAAGTGCATTAATTTAAACAACAGGATACTAAAATTGTCAAAATTGCTTGCCTCATTTATGCAAGCAAGACTCACAGTAGTTGGAAATGCATTACCTGTTGAACTACAGTGTTTCCACCATTTAGAATAGCAATACCAAGTTTCAGTGTTTCAACAACCATGGGTCCTGTATGACCTGTCAAAACAAGGATACACTCCTTAAAACTTGTAGTTATGAGCTCTTCAATCAGAAACGCAGTCTGGAACTTAGTGCAGTTGCTACTGACATTTATTTTGGCTCATTAAGTGTTGTACAGAAGCTGTTTATGATAGTTACATGACAGGCACAATGACATAACACACCTGTGTATACTTCAAAGACACCACAGAGCATTACCTTTGCTTGCACTGATCATCTGAAGGACCATCTCAGCAGCTCCACGATCATGCAAGCGAGCTTGCTGATAGAGAGTTCTCTGCTTTTCCATTTCTTTCTCCTGGGTTTGGGAACAAAATGAGAACAAACTGCAGATTGGAATGGATCCAGGAAAAATAGGAAGATGAGAAATCTGAAGTTGTTGAAGACCATCTGCCTCCAAAATCCATGGGTTGTTTGACTCCAAAGTTTCAAAACACCCCATCTTTCTTTAATGTGAATAACCCAGTAAACCAGCTCGCTGTGTTCAACACACAATGTGTTATGCTATTTTTGCATTTATTCCACTGGACATATTTAAAGTACTTCCACATTAGATTATGAGAAAGAAATGTCATTTAAACTCTCACCTCAAATGTCTTTTCTTTATCTTCATCTCCCTCTTCTTCTTCCTGACAGCTCTTTTGATGTTAAAAACAGAAATCACAAGATCTTGCTTATTAAGAAACATAATGCCTACTTTTGCTATACTATTTCTACAAAATTGCCAAATAATTTTTTAAAGCAATTACTGAAGGTATTAAGAAGATTTTAAAAACATTTAATTGCAAATATTTGTGCTTATCTGCACTAAGAAGGTGATATTCCCTAACATGTGAGTATTTCAGGGTATTCATCCAACTACATACACACTGTAACTGCAGGCTATATAACCTTGTGCCATATCCCTATATCCATGATATTTCTCTTCACAGTCAAGCTCTCATCACAAGTCAGCTGTAATCAATATGTTGCAAAAAACTGACCTATCTTTGTCAGACTTCAAGTGTTAACCCAAAAATGATTACCCAAAGAATGAAGATAACTAATGGGTTTAAACTGCTCAGGAGTTAATCATATGAAAAAAAGTGTCAAGTGAACGGAACAGGACTGCACCTACTGAAATGTTATAGTATTGCTTTAACATCGGAAATTTCTCATTACACATATATGTAAAACTCTGAACTGCATTTGCTTCATTAAAAATATAGAAGCTATTATCAAGCAATCCATGTAAGAAACAGAAAAAAAAGATTTAAGAAACATCTAAAATCAATGGGAAGTACCTAAATGCAGTGAGGGATGGAGCTTGAAATTATGTACTTACTTTTGCCATCATGGCAGAATAGGCAATATATAGAGGATCATGTCCTAGATTGCTGTGAAGAGTAAAAATATTTTTAATTATTTTATGATATAGTAATATAAAGAATTCATATGCCTACCTTTTTTATTAAAATGTATTTTATTAAAGTAGCCTACTTGAAAAGCTATTAATCTTGAAAATTGTGTCATGAAGGACTTCTCTTATCTAAATCCAAGTCTCTAAGTTTTTACTCAAACAATTTAAAGGTATATTTGTGCATTCAACTTAGTCATTTTGGGTCGTCATTAGCTGTTGAAGGTGCAGAAAAGTAATATGGAAATATAAATTAGAATAATTATAACTGTTAGATGGCAAGATTTTATTAGTCATACAGAAAAATTATATGAAACTCTGGAATACTCATAAAAATCTAATCATTCTAATCAACAATCTAAAATCAAAACAGAAACTGGCAATGAGATTCATAAACATCAACAAAACCTCTTCTGACTTACACTGTGAAATGTAATGAATATCAAAACCAAGAACACACATTTATTAATTACCAGGAGAGACCAGGGCAAGGTATTCTGATTAAACCTGCAGTTTCTGTAGAATTCATATTTCCAGGAGAAGTCATGCTCAATCATTTCTGCATTGGGTATTTACCAAGCTTTTAAAATGTCAAAAATAGTCAATATTTATCTCAATGTAAAGGTTATACTCAGTTTAAATACAGGAAAACTCTAATGAAACTAAGAGGGAGAAAGGTATTCACCATGTACAATAATGAACTACACTTGTTTAAATCCATTTGGTAATGTTTCTGAAAATTCAGTTACTGTGTGCTTTTATTCAATGGGCTTTTCCACACAGCTCTTTTACCTTCTCTCTGTAAGAGCACTGCGACTAAAATAGAGGATAATCTGATGAAGTGGATCAGGATGCTTTTTCTCAGTCTCTTCTTCTTCTTCTTCATCTTTTTTTGGAGATGTCTGTCTCAAGATTTAGAATATAAAAGTTAAGCTTCATAAGCAAGAAAAAAAAATCAGTAATTAAGCTTAGGAAAGAATTTCACTAATTTTATTCTATTCAATTTACATTAACTGCCAGTATTAATCTTTTTCAGGAGTTTACAGCATAACCTGTATGTGCCTGTTTGTTTCTGAAGAGATAAGAGTACATGGTTTTTATTCATTATTTTTGTAACTTTAGAATTTTCTCATTTGCAAGGTATTGAGAATGAGACTGGGGAAATCTTGGGGAAGCCTTATTAAAGAGAAATCATGCATCTCCAGTTGAATTGAAAGGAAGTTCTAGCTCAATTATTTTGTAGTAGATACTAGAATAATTTTTAATAACATCATCAGATACATCCTATTCAGCACCAGCCACAATCTTTTCATATATCATTTCCAAGTAACCTTGGTTCAATTAATGCTCATTATTGTAAACTTCAAACATTTTTTGGCAGTTAAAAATATAACATAGTCAGAGCTGGCCAAAGATCAGATTATTACCCTAACTTACTTGTGTTATCACACTTTTGTACAGTTACTAGTTATTGTAGATTTATTGTAATTACAGTACTTATTTTAATTATAGAAGTTCAATTCTCTAGGAAATTTGAAAGAATTGCAGGCACTGCTTTGATTAATGGCCTCATTCTTTCCTTTAGCAGGAAGCAACAAAGTCAATCAGACTGACCATATAATTTTCTAGAGCATGTGAAGAATGACCCTACCCATGGCGGGGGGGGTTGGAGCTTGGTGATCTCTATGGTCCCTTCCAACCCAAACATTCTGTGTCTCTACAATATCAGTAATGGCTCTTTAAAAAGCACAACATGAGTGCTTCTGCTAACACTGAAGCGCTTCCTAATGCATCTTCATGTGATCCAAGAAGCTGTATATTAACTTTCCTGGTGTTTAGAGATTGGGGAGATAAGCTCCTTGGAGGTATTTTTGACAAGGTAACTACACAGAGGGAAGAGAAAGAGCAGTAGGCATTCTAAACTGATGTTCACTACCAAAATCCTGAAGTTTATCAATCACTTTTATCAAGAACACAGGTAAACTGCATTTTTGCTGAATACGAGTGCATATATTTACTTATCCTTATGATGCATCAAAAAGGAAAACAGCAAAAATAACTTGTATCAAAGCTGAAAATGTTAAAATTAATTATGCATAAAAAAATTTAAAAGGGAAAAGGATCAATAGTATCAAGCTTTAAAAACACCCCATAAAATAATATATACAAACATAGGAATTACCATAATGACAAGAACAGTCTGACTGTTCATCTAATCCATTTTTCTTTCCAAGAATGAGTATCATGTAGCTCATCTGAAGGCATAGATCACCTTAATGCACTTCAGTGTGCATCAAAGGACAATGTCTTTTTGACCACAGCAGAAAATGACCTTATGCTCTGAAGCATAAGGATTAATATTTTATAAGTTTATGCATACAGTACACAAAAATTAAATATATTTTATAATAGATACATAGAATACACACTGAAGCGGGCCTTGAAATAAATGCCCAGTTATATCAGTACTTACAGCCAAATCCTGAACTAGTTTCTCCTCAAATGAATATTCCTCTGTTTCTATCCAAAAGTTCTGATAGCCATTGAGGAAGAGGTTAATAGAACGGTGCCTGGGGGGGTTGTGAAAGTGAGATCAAGAGGGGTAAAGGAACAGAGTATAACAGCTCAGATGGTTAATGGTTAGTAAGGATACTTATTTGTACAATTCTGATCCTCTGATTGGTCAGTGAAACAAAATGCAAAACGTAACTAACATTCAGTGACAAACCTGCAGGTACTTTTGAGCATTCTTACTGTTTTTTTATACACATATGTATACATTACTGTTTATTTTGAAGGCTAAGAGAGGCCTAAAATACATTATACATGAAACGGCACAACTGATACCTTAATGCAAGCATGAGAAAAATACACACTTGAACAGACTGAGAATGAGTGAGTGCGGTATACATCTACAAGGTGCAAATCCAAATTACTAGATTTAGAACATCAAGACAGCAGACACTGGCCATCAACACCAAAATAACTATCAATTGCTTTCCAGCATAGTATCTAAAGACAATCATTGCCTTCTTCCACAGAAAGAAGCCTAATCTCAACTTCTTGTCTTCCAGTTCTAAATCAGGGCAGTATTAGCATGTCCTCAAAGAAGTTGCATTAGAAATATAAAAACCTGCTCTATAAAATGACCAATTTCAGAAAACTCTAAGTCATATTAATTACTACTGTATAGTATACATTAATTTAACTTTCCACACAAAATAAACGCATGGCAATAAGACTACACATAATAATGGCAAAATAAATCTGTCTTCACAATATTTTGGGGAAAAAAAATTTTCTGAGCTGCACTACATGAGGCTAGAAAGGCTGTTCCATGCAGCCTTTTCATTTACTTTTATCAGTTGCCACCAAAAAGAAGCTATAAAAATGCGCTACATATACACCATTAAATACCTTTTAAATACAATGTGCACACAAATCAGTATTTTATAATGGAATAGCTGTTGAGTCAACACTTTAGGCTCACTTGCTGACACTGGTGCTGTTTTATTATAAAATTTTGAAAACTGACCAATCAGAATCCCCTCTGAAAATTGTACAAATTCATGTTTTTATGATAATATCAAATCATGGCTGGGAAGGAAGAAGTGGGCGCATAAGCAAGAGGCTCTCCACAAGTTACATTACCGTTAACTTGAGTATAAGCCTGTCATACTGAGTTTTTTCATGTACTTTTTCCAGCCAAACACGTTGAAAGGTGCTCAGGAAGAAATTGCTAATTTTGTGTCTGAAGAAAAGCATATAGGTTTTCATTGAAGAAAGGCACAAGTTAAATTCAATAAAGTAGTCAGATAGAATGTATCGTAAACCGTGCTTGAAAAATTCCCATGTACAACTTTGCTGTATCTATGTGCATATACAGATGACAGACAATAAGACAAAGTTTTTTCAAATTAATTTCCTTGAAACATCAAACATAGACACATCTCAGAGAAAACACATCACATAACACACTTTTTCAAAGCCATGTGCATTCAATAAACACAAAGCATGAAGAATTAGTACTTCCTAACTTAACTGATGTTTAATTCATTGAAAAATATATATTTTTTAAATATAGCAATTTGTTTTGTATCTACAGGGACTTTTCATCAAAAGGAGTTCTCGGAATATTTGTGGCAGAAGTTAATGTAATTTTTCGGTGATTTAACAAACACTTTCATATCAATAGACATGTCTGTTTCTGAAATATATTACTGAAATTCCTAAAAACTGATAGACATTACAGTGAGTTTTGCAGAAAATTATCTTAAGCTCTGAGATTAAAATTAAACTATACTGAAAGCCACCTAAATATCTGGAAAATTTTCAAAAGAGTAAGCTTATTATTTACTGAAGATTTATCTTTTCTAGGATAAAGGAATGGTTAATACCATAATATTTGTTTACTGCACTTTAAATTAATTGATTCTAACATCAAAGAACTAACACTCCCAATACAAAGCTGCAACTAAAATGAAGAAATAGACAAGATAGAGGGCTGCATTTTAAACTCTGGATCAAAGAGATTTAAATAGCTCCTAGAACAAATCATACCCCACTTGAAATAATCTCCCTAGGGTTCAGGCATGTCTGAGAAACACTGTCAATTTAGATGATGGAGATTGTTATAATAGTGTGATAGCCTTATTTTCCTGTCAGGATCCTATGATTTATCTAGGAAAAAAGTGACTATAAGCTAGTGAACTTTAAAAATTTGGTTTGAACCTGTCAGTTGAACAATATACCCAGAAGTTTGCTCATGGCAGCAGGATCAGGATAGATGACCTTTAAAGGTCCATTTCAACCCAAACTTTTCCACGACTTTAAGATTTTAAGTTTTAACTGTGTTTTCACCCTTGTTTGTTTTGAAGTGCAGAGAACACAATTAATTGACAAAAATACTTTTATGAGGGTTCATTTTTAGCAACTACAAAATGAAACAGCAGGGTAGATTTGCCTCATTCATATTTAAATTAGGAGTAAACTGCTCCACAAAATCTACCAAAAGTTTGAGAACAAAAAGCTTGAGGAAAGTTTTTAACACAAAAACATTTTAAAAAAATTACAGACATGTAAATGTTCAATTTCAATATGGTATTATTCCATATTTTATTGAAAATTAAAAAGTCAAGAATTTAAAGATTCGTAACCCACTTTGCCTCTTGGCAAGCATTCTGTCAACCTCAAATATAAAAAATAAAAGTGGGTGATTTGTAAGGCAAAAAAAGGAGGAGCCCTTTTAACATTTGGGTGGTCACGCATTTATTCTGAACATTTTAAGAATTTATAAACACAGAATATGGTTGTGAAAAAAAAGCTTGCTCACAAAAAGGTTGTACTGAAATGGTATTTCTTCATACCACTTCCTCTTTTTTGCCAAACACAGCTCTTGAAGATGCAAGGATTGATACTGGGTGGTTTTTTATGTTGTATTTAATCCTTTCCATTTTTTTGGTTCTTTAAAGATGGCCTGGTGGTAGCATAATAATTCGAGAAGTTATTATAGTCTAGAACTACTCATTTCTGCAAAGGAAGGTTGTGAAGGTTGTGTGCTTTTTATGGTATAAACTGCCTTTTTATTTGTCCTGTGCAAACCTAATATTCCTCCAGTGTGTTAGTGGCACAGCTACAGACCTTCAGCTAAAGACCTTTACAGCAAGTGTGTAAATTTTCTTTAATAAACAGATTTTAAAATCCAACACAACCCTTCAGTTAAACACTTTGCCAAAAATCTTTGAATAATAATATTAAACACAAAAAGTGAAAAATTGCAGAAGGAGAGAAGCAAATCTAATTAAACATGTGCTTAACTTTTATCTGAATAAAACTCAGTTTTTTTGAGAAGAAACAGAGTAAAGGAAGTTACTCCAGTGATATATCATCTTATTACTCTGCTTAAAGCAGTAGATGGATCAAGGCACAAGATGCATTTTATTTTGGACTTTGTGGTATCTGCATTCAACTGGAATAAGAAGCAGAGTAACATAGAAGTCTAAAATATCATTTTGCAGTGCTCTCTGCACTGCACTGTCCCAATAGTCGCTTTAATTCATATAACATTCTGATGTAGTAGCTGAAGATTGGCCCAGACAAGCTACAGAGCATGAAGTGTTCATGTAAGAGGAGAGGAAGAGCCATACAAAATTAAAAAAAAAAAAGAAAGAAAAAAGACAAAACACAGGAGAATAAAGAGTAAAAAGAGCAACAAATCAGAGACAAAAAATGGACAGAAACAGCAACATCTAAATGGTTTTCACAGATTCACAGATAAATTGAGGAACTATACAGAATAACTGACAAAAATGAAGCATGTAATTCTTATGGTGTTTTCCCACTCAGGTTATTTGCCATGAGATGACTGCTTTGCTCCTGTGAGGAATTAGCTGATGACTTATCAATTCTTGTCTCTTAAAATTACATACACCTAACAATCAACACCTAGCTAAACACACAAGCAGTGTTTTCACTCAGTAAACAATGCAAACCAAAGTTATGAAGAAATAAACCTTTCAGCCACTTACCTTGGCAGGTTGTATAACGGTGCCATTCTGAAACATGCAACAACAGCCCTTTTGCGTTGTTTTGACAGGAGTTTGTGCCAAACAGCTTTTTTTGATCTCAGTGGCTGTTCAACCTATAGGAAAATACCTTCTAGTATATGCAATGGAAACTTTTCAACTTTCATCAAAAAATTTTCTATACAGCTAGTGGTTAGGTAGTTAGAAAAGTAGAAAATGTTACCAATGCTCTGCATCATCTGAAAAAAATGTCCTTTTGGGGTTTTATTATTTTATTAATAAGGAAAAATACTGGGGACCTTCTATACAGAAGTCTCTCCATTTACTCAGACAAGAATATTCAAGATGTTAGAATACCTCGTGTGGGACTACTTGGTAAATTTCAAAAGTTGTTATTTTTTCTGTTTCTAACAATGCATATTCAATTGTTCATGTGAAGGTATTTCTGTGTTATATAATTTGTGAATGGAATGGATTAACTTCATGTAGGAAGAGCACAAATTCCTTTATTTGAATTGCATCAACTGGATGAACAGGCAAGCAACTCAAAAGTTGCTACAGCATCCTATGCTGCTGAAATAGGAGACAGGCTAAACTCAATATATTAAAAATAAGTGCACAAGCAAACATCTCTTCCTAAAATCAAAATGGTTTTCTGCTACAGCATGGAGATAATTTGTGTGCTATACTTCCTATGACTGTTCAAGCAGTTTTGCAGAAATATATCCTGAACTTTCCCTGCAGCTAAATGGAGGCATTTCAACAGATTACATTGAAAACTTTCATATATGCACATCTGTATGTGCATTGGTACTTGCATGCACACATGTACAAACCCCTAAGTTTTATCTGGACTCTTTAATGATGGCAGTCACTGTACTTGAAATAATCTCTGCCAGGAAAAATCTCTGTTTTTCAAAAATAAACACAGTATAGACATTTGGCTTTTTACCTGCTCCAGATGATACAGAGCAGCTGATATCCTCTGCACACGCTCCACATTTTTCTCAGGGTCAGTAGGTCCATCACTCTTTAAAATGTCTTTGTACAGATTTAGCTGCCATTTCACAGCTGGATCATCAGACTGAAACCCAACATATTTAATTCATAAGCTGCTGAATGAAGGCAATGAATTTGACCGACACTACTTCTACTCCCATCATATAATAAAGAAGCTTATAAATATTCCCAATTTCTGTCCCCTTTCAGACCAAATTAACTAGCTAGCTGCTCAAAAAATGGCATTGATTCTATATATCACTGGGCAATTGAATTAAATTCTTAAGCAAGGTTCTGTATTTTTATTTCATGAAACCAAATAAAGTACCTTACAACTTATTTATTCCTTTTAACTCCATTAAAAATAAGGAAGCAGATTTAGTACTGGGATTGAGTTCAATTTGCAGAACCTTTGTACTGAGAGTGTAAAGCTGTTTTTTGGAGTCTGGAAAAGAGAGCTGGAATTTCAGTAGGTGAAGAGTTATAGCCAAAGTTTTTGGTTTTTTCTTTTTTTTTTTTTTCCTTAAAGACAGAAATAGGAAAACCACATTAAAGTACTTCTTGTGCTTATTTTAATGTATGCAATCATCAATTTATAGCAAATGTACGGTCAACTTCCATGACAGATAAGTGAGTTACTCTTATTGTATTCAAACACTGTAGGCAATGATCTGAATTATTTTTAATTTACAGATTCATGAGGACTCCATATTGGTATTACCTTTGACTGTGTATTCAGCATATTAATTGTAGGAATATAAATGTACTTGTAAAACTCACAAGTGCGAAAATGACAAAGCTTTTAATATTTTATTATAGTCACTTCAAAATGTATATATTTTTAGAAATACTTAATTTAATCATTATTGAAAGCTAGATTCAAGCAGAAAAGCTGAAGTAGTAGAGTTTCAATTTTATTTTCTTCTTGGATCAAGTTGTAATTCGAAGTAATTAGAATTCTAAGTAATTAGACCTTTAAGACTACCAGTATCTCAATTCTTCACACTTGTCCCATTCTACAGATCTTCCAGAAACTTGACTATACCAAACAAAGCTACAAATAAGGCATTTATTGCAATGAAATATCAGGAAGAATAATTTTAAAATGGAAACGTTTCTAATAGCTTTCTGGATTTTTTTTTACTGTATCACAAAAAAACCCAAAAAACCAATTGCACCTTCAGTGTTTTGAAAGCGCACATTGGCATCTAAGACAGATTTTTCTATATTACCTTTTCCTGCAAGTGTAAGTTGTTGCGTAGGTGTTCTTTGACTTCCTCATCTGTGTCCCTCTGTAGAAAGGTAGAAGTATTTTTCAGTTCAGATTATGATTCATTTCACAAGAACTTTCACAACATAGAACAGCTTATATTTCAACATTGAAATTTAACCTCTTTTGCTTTCAAAGTATGTAAGATACCAGGAGGAGCAAAGGCTTAATTTAACCATAAAACAAGGGTTAAACTTTGAAGGGAATTAAAGCTAACTAATTGTAGTTCTGTATTTGGTGCAAAAGAACATGATTATATAAAACTGCACGTGGTATACAAATGGAAAATAACAGGGAAAGTATGGCACCTCTATATACACATTTTTTTTTAAAAAAGCACAATAATTAGCAGTTATAATTGCTTATAGTACACACAGATATTTAATTATATTGACTGCTTAGATTTCTATGCTTCAAAATTAATTTCAGAAAGTTCTGCTTATTTTTGTATTAAAAACTATTAAAAGCACACACTTACATGGCTGTATCTAGTCTTAGCCAAAGAGATGAGCTCTTGGTCTCCAGGAGTGCACATATTCAAACCAATAGGAAGCATCTTTTTAAGTGCAGCCACAATCAAGGATGTTTGTATGGAGTACAAATCCCCTCTACGTTTTGATTTCTTCCTCTCTTGATCTTGTCCTCCAGACTGTAAGTTAAAAAAATTTTAAAAGGGGGAAAAGAAAAGAAAAAAAGAAAAATTACTTTAATTTTCTGATCACACACTTCTCCAACACGCTCTTTCCCTTATGGTCCAAGGAAACTATGTTCCTGATGTAGTACAAATAATTAAAAATGCAGCACTATAGGAAGGGTGTATAGGCTTGGTCAGAAAATGTAAAGGAATACTTTTGGTGTGCACCAGTGCAGAAAATGCAGTAAGAGTAATGTGGTAATAGGAGTCACACACTTTTGTGCGCATTCATACGTATTATTTTGACAATACTTACTGGATCTTACCTTTCAAATCAGAAACAACCCTACAATTAAAAGCTGAATCATTCTCAGGGGACACTATTATTTGTCCAATGCTACAGAGACAAATTTAGGATGTTTACCTTTTTGTAAGAGATTTACATAAAGATAGTTATCCAGGGTCTGAATGAATGAATATTGCCTGACTTGTCTCATCTGAAAAACAGTATTATTTAAAAGGCTTTGATTCAATGTTATAAAGTGCCAATTAACTAGTGCCTCTGGGAAAGTGCTGCCCCTTTGGCTTTGGATAATATGAATAAATTTGGGACAAAAAATTTAAAATTTTGTACCTTTGGATATCATCTTTAATAGGAAAAGGAAAACAAAAGAGACAGAAGTAAACAGCACAACAGAATAACATCTGCCCTATCTTCTTATGACAGACACTGTACAACATATTTCACATCCAACTTTTCCTTTATGAGACAGAGAACCAAAATCTTTCAAACAGACCCCTATATTTAATGAACACACAGTAAACAGCAACAACATCAAACAGCCCAGTTCTGAATTCTGTACCCAGATTAAACTCCTACTTATACTCAAGGGGAGTTTTGCTAAGATAAGATTTCAGGACTAGGCCTCCAGGCTTGTACAACACTACAGAATTACAAATGCTTTCATTTAACCCTCCATATCCTTTTCCTTCTGTCAATTAGGATTTACAAACTACTGTTCTTATAATAGATTGTGTAGTTCCACATAAGGATACAGCAGAATCCATTGCAATTCATTATTTCCCAATTAATGCCTCACTATTATCACAGTAATCACTGGAAGAAAAAAGGCACTGTATGTATTCTATTTAGTGATAAATTTTGGCAAATTCTGTCTTCTAGATGGGAAATCTCCCTGTACAGATCTTGTGTTAAGTATTTTGAAGTGTGAGGGAACACGCAATGGATGTGGCTTCCTTTCTTAAGGAACTAACAATTGCAGGAGAGTACTTGGCCTCAAAGCTTTGCTTTTCAAAGTGCCTTAGAAATAGTGATGCAATGGCTTTAATAATGACATTATTTGTACTCTACAATGACAGCAGACAAACAAATCCCACAATGTATCACTGTACTCCAGTGGCGTCACTATGCATCTTAAATAAGGAATAACCAAATATGTAATAGATATATTTTTAAAAGAAAAAAAAGGGATGGGAGGCATCCTGGTTTCTGCATCTTTTATGCCAGTGGACATTTTGCACATCCAATTTTCTTTATGTTCATATGAAATTAATAAGATTGTAAACCTTAAAACTGGAGAATTTTCAAAACATGAAAAGAAGACCCATTCTGCCTTTGCCGTAAATTCTGCTGCCTGTGAATTCACTTCTCCAGCTGCTAAATGTATAAATAAAGTCACAGACTGAAACCTAAATGACAATGGAATTTTGTCTCTTTCAGTTCTAATATGCACCTATGTACACACCATACCTGTATTGTATATGTAAAGAGCATTAAATCAGATATATTTTGTGCTAAAAGGACCTCAACAGGAGGAATGATATACTTTGGTTGCCTAAAAGCATGTAATAGTCTTACTTGTTTGAGGATTTAAACATACAAATAGATATTTCTGAAAAAAAATTCATATACCAAAACCCAATTACAGCTTCTTTAGTGGATTAATAATAACTAAATACACAATGAAAAGGAAGAAATAATTTATTTACACTAAAAAATCAGCTAAAACTGGTTAAGATTATAGGTATAATATTTTCTGAATTTCCATCCCCTTTTGAGCTTCTGTTCTTTGAGATTACTGTGAGGGCAGCCATTAAATCCTACTCTGTATACCTGGAAAGTTTGACAACAGCAAAGCATGAAATCAGGTTATTAGTTTAACAGAGCTTCTCCCTTTTTAACTCATGTCTCCAGTTTAATTGATTAAAAGCTCTTCACAGCATCATGTATGCTTCTCAGCACACAATGTAAAGGGAAAGATGAAAGGATTTATGCTCCATTTTGTTGCTTATTCTACTTCACCCATGAAGAATGCACCATAGGTCAGAAATTACTCATCTATTTTAGAAATTCATATTAAAAGAAATAATATGAATGATGCAAAGGAAAGTGACCTATAGTTGACTGAAGGAAAAGAAATCTTCAAATACATTGAATACATAAAAGAGATAAGTGTTATTCTAAAGCTGTGTCACACCTCACACCTTTAGTAAAAACCATTTTACTTTTGGAAAAAGCTAGAATTTGAACAGTATATCTTATTTAAACTTACTTGATTTAATACAATCTTCTATTCACCTACAAATGGGGTAGAGGTTATAGCACATTTCTCTCAAATATTCTTCTTGAATATCATAAGCCAAATACATCTTTCTAATTACTCTACTTAGACATTTCTTTTACAATGTCTACTTCACTATTTTATCAAAAAAATAGAATGCAGAAGGACAGCAGAGGCAGAATGTACATCTAAAATATTTTTTAAAAGGTGGCTTTAGTACATTTGCACATTAAGCAATATTTAGGATTGCCAAAGGGAATTTTATCTGCTCTGGTCAAAGACCGCCACTTTAGCTGGGACAAAATTTATAGTAGGTGGAACCTGGTGCTTCACTTTGTGACGCCACTGCTATGATCAATGGAAGGAGTGCTTGGAGCCTGATCATCTCTAAATCTAAAACAAAGACACATCATGCACTTTGACCTGTACCTTTACTTGCATGGCCTGTATGAAAGAAAAATAAAGGGGAAAAAAAAGCATAAGTAAAAGAGATGAAAGGATGATAATTTTACAAGTTTCTTATAAACTTACTCAGCTTTATGAGGACAGTAAAAATACAGTAAGCTCATAGCTAAAACAATAGACTGTAAATGCATAACCAAATGAGATCTTAGTGAAATCAGCTTAATCTTTATTGAATGATTGAACTTCTGAATTTCTATTGCTGTTCTACCATACACTTCCATTTGTTGCTTTCACATTTAAGGACATCCAGCAAGTTAACCTATCAATACACTGATTACTGCATCTCTTCCCAATTTCGTTAAAAGAAGAATGGTGTCTGGAACTCTGGATAATCCAGTAATGAAAAATATTCACATTTTCACAAAAATAGCTCTTTCTACCTCTTTTCCCCACCAAAATATATTTGAGAAAAAAATGTGTTTAGAAATCAAACTATCACTGCCAAGGTATAGAACTTAATTTACAGATCTATTTTCCCACTGCATAGCTATTTATTCTTTTTAAGACAGCCTGAGAGAAAACTTTAGCTTGCATCTCTCAGCAGTACCCATTTTGAAAACAATATTATAAACTCAGCTGTAACTCTCATACATAGAGAGGATTCTTACCATTTATTATATTAATACTATAAATACACTCAAATAAATATGTATTCCATAGTCAACATTATATTATAATTGTGTCAGAAATATTAAGAAAATAATGACAAAACCATTTATTTATGGTAAGATAAAATAAACTATTACTGACCAGAATCCTCAACCAGGCATAGGAAAATACTATAGAAAGCTTTTGGTTAAAAACAAGCAGAAAAAAACACATACAAGCCCTCACTTCTGTCATTCTGCCCTAAAAGTAACTTCATTTTCTTGTGATACCTGAATAAGTTTCAAAATATTGATGCCAAAGTATTAAAATCTTTTTATAGCCTACTCAATTCATATTACATAGTAAGAAAAGCAGGTACAAGTAAAGAAAAGCAAAGGACTAATATTCAAATTAAGTGTCAGAATCTTAGCATCTTATAATATTTAATACCTTGAACAAATAGCAAATTTTATTTTAAAATTTCAGCTGTGTGAAATATGTAGATGCTGCATAGACATGGCTCAGCAGGTATATACATATATATATGTATGTATACACTAAAGGTAAGGAAATGTTAATTATATTTAATTTATTGTAGCTGACCATAAAAATAATCCACTCCTGATTTACCTCAGATATCAAAGAAAATGTATTCTATGCAATTGAAATACTGTCAAAGAGGAGATCTAGAATTCCTGAAGAAAATACTAACATAAAATCCTCTAACTATTGTAAATCTACAAACAATGTGTACTACATATTACAGATGGGCACAAAAAACCATTTTGTTTCATAATAAGAACTTGCATTTTATGATGGCCTCTGACTTCTATAATAGGTTTACTCAATCTATTCTTAAGAATAGATTATAAAAATTAACGAGGGCAAGTAAAAAAAAAACTCCAGTAGGATATGTAAATGTTTAGCAACTGAAGGCATATATCCAGCCACACATTCATTTAGAGTCCAAAACTGACACAGAAAAATAGCCCACATACAATTATTATGTACATGTGAATGTATACATTCAGTCTTCTATTCCAGTTAACTGACAAACACTATAGGACATCCTTTCCTCTGAACCAAAAGTCTATTTTATCAAGAAACCAATGAAGGGGTCCAAAATAACAGACTAGTGGAGTTGAATGTGTTTAAATTCTCCATTTCAACACTTCTATCACAAACCTGGTATTTCAATGTGATCTAAGTTACCAGTCTCTCTCAGACTAGAAGTTCTCTAACTTACCATTCCCCTCCGAGCATTCTGCTGCCATATTTTTAGAAAAGAAAAATTAAATTCTCAGCTGTTAATACATTTATTTGAAAAGCTAGTAACAAAGTTAATATAGTATAATAAAAATACAATGGATACTTAGTTAATTTCTTGATTTTAATGATGAATAGTTTGTTACTATGGAAATTAGCTACCAATAAGCAACATAATGCTACTCCTTTCTCCTCTGCTTTCTTTTATGGCATGTAAGGATATAGAACCTTCTGTACAGGATATACTACACCTTACACTCTGATAGCACCCCAGTATTTTTATCAGGAACAACACTGAGTCTCTGTTACCTAAGGCAGTCTGAGATGAGCCTGGGCCTTACTCCTTTGGGGGACCACAAAATGCTCTGTCCTGGGCCCACTGTCAATAGCCAAAGTTCCTATTCAGTTTTCTATACTTTGTCATGCTTGATAAATATTGGATAGATAAATATTGATAAATATTGGGTAAGATTGCTTCCACTAGAAATAATGTAAATAAAGAGGAATAAGTGATAGAGAGGAAAGAGCTAATTATATAGCAAGTAAACTTGCTACTTTTTGAGATAAATGCTAATATTAAAGCAAGAAATTTTAATGTTCCCTAATGTAATGTCCTCTACTGATCAATGTCTAAGGATAGAAATAAATATCAAACCTGCAAGAAAACCTGAAATTCAGTTACTTAGAGAATTTCTTGTTTCTTTTAACCTATGCAGTCTTAAAAAAAGCCAACAAAACGGATGTAAATCTATAATTTATTGGATGTGCTGGATTTAGACCACTTATATTTTATATTTTGAAATATTAGCAATTTCCTGCTTAGAAACCATATATAGAAAACCAATACAATCCTTCTAAAAGACACTTCATATATTTCTTCATGGTATTCAAGTCATCATGAAACAAGCATCTAAAATATCAGCTGTTCTGCAATCATGCCTGCCATTACAGTATCATATTAATAAAATATTCAGTCATTAACAATACAGTATTTTCTTTCTTTCTTTATTAGCAGTAACCATGCACAGTGTCCTGGAACACCATAAGTTGACATTGATTTGCTTACAAAAAATTATATGCATACAAAATCCCCAGAATCTCTCTGTACTATATACCCACGGAATAAAAACATATTTACATATGCATCTACACCCCTGTTACAAATATATTCATACAATTATTCATACACAGTATATTTGCATACTTAAATATACACATTAGGCATTTGAAAATATAATCTCAAAGTCAGATTTGGGTAATAGAGATTCTTGATGTTAAATTCCTGTGATTTTATCGAAATCCACTCCTGATTTACCTCAGTATATCCAAAGGAAGTGTATTCTATGCAACTGAAACACTCTCAAAGCAGAGATCTAAAATTCCTGCAGAAAATACTAATATGAAATCCTCTAAATATTGTAAATCTGCAAGTAGTACAGTAGGAGACCTACCTATTCCTTATTTTGTAAAAACCTGTCTTTTATTCCTGCCATGCCAGACTGACAAAAATATGGCACTAACACTTTACTTCATATTATCCTGTTATCAATACTGAAGTGGGACACAGTTTAGATTAAATATACCGTTTCTAATCTGTGGTGCTAAAAAATGAAAGTACATCTATTTTTTCATCTCTTCAGGCCAGCTGTAATTATAAATGTTAAAATACACATAATAAGTGGGTGTGCAATGATTGCCATATGATAAAAGTACAGACCTACATATTATAGTCTGTTATATTGTGCAACTGCTCCTCAAATAGCCTGGATGTGCTCACTATTTGTCTTGTTAATAAGGATGATACAAACATTCCAATTCTATCAAACAATTTTGATAAGCTGCATCTTAACAACAAGAAAGAGATTAAAAATTTCCTTGTCTCCGAATACAGAATTCTTTATAAAGTTGGACTTGTTTTTCAGTGCTGGTCATGAACTAATGATGAACAGATAATAATATTTTTGCTTGTAAAATTTCCAATATCAGGGTTTAGCTTAGTCAGGTTTCAAAACTTAAAAAATTCATAGGAAAAAAGAAAAAAAAAAGCTTAGGTTTTAAACACATTTTAAAACACATTTTTAAATATAATTAAGAAATGTAATAGCACATTTTATCTGGTTCTCTATTGTTTGAAAGTGGACTTACAGTAGCTAGGTTTCAGGAAAACAAAATATAGTGAAATACAAAACTTTAAATGATACTTCTCTGCTACACCTTCAGAATAGAATTACTCCAAAATCATTATAAATAGGAATAAAAGAAAGGCTTTCTTCAGTATATTTACCAACACGAATTTGGAATTAGACTTCATCTGGCTTTAGCTGAGTAAGGCAATATCCTCAGCTAAGGTCAAAGCAGCCTTTGACAATTACCTTGACAATTTCTCTGTTGTACAGGTAACAAGATGTACTTGGAAGCCATCATATCAGCATCTTGTCATATTGAAAATCAGCAAAAAATAGATTAATGTCTTAATTGATAAGAAACAAGAAAAATGGTGCACATGTAGCAACGCTATATATATAAAAAGGTATATGTAAAGAGATCTGTGCTCCATCAAAGCTGACAGAACAATACAGAGTATAAAAATATATTGTATATAGTACAAAAATGATGAGGCAATATTTCTTCACTTGCTTTTATAAAATAGTCCACCTTTTTCTTTCCTGAATGTTCAATAACCCATACTTTATAATACAGCCCATATTTTCTTATATGTGCAACTTTTCAAATCAAGACTTATTTTAATCTTGTGTCTTTGCGTATTAGCAGACATTTAGTAAGTAATTCTAAGGTACAGAGACTATATTAGTTGTCACATCTGTGATCAAGAAGCAAAACTATTTTTCTTCTAACAGCAGAGTAACTGCAATCTTAGTAGATTTTCAGAGCCTTCTTTCAACATAATAAACACACAGTGTAGATTTACCTGATCCACAATTTTTTTATTAACTTACTTTAGACATCTTGCTCTTGGTGTCTCCTGTTAAAAATGCCAAATTGTTGATTTCATTCTGAATCACAAAATTTTGTTCTTCTCTTTTAAAATTCTAAAAAAAAAAAATAAATCATCAGAAGTTTAACTTATCTGCATGTACAACATTTATATTTAAAAATAGAATGAAATTAAAGGAAAAGTGCATATTTTATCTTACATGTGATTTACACCACAGGATAAAAACTTCAGCCACCATTCGAAAGAGTTCATCAGAATCCGCATCTGGTTTCTTTAGCCAATTAGCTCTAATTACAAAAGTAAGAGAAATTTAAAAGAAGATACTTAAAAGAAGACAGTTTAACATAATGATCCCTATTTAATATATCATGTAACATTTTTCTAGTTAATCTAGGAATTTGCATGTGAGCAAAAGGTGTGAATTAAAGGTACAGCTTTCTTTAAGAATCTTAAATTATTCAGGATTAAGATTTAAGAATCTTAAAACATGCAGGATTTGATTCTCACTCTAAGTGAACTGTGTTCCTCCTGATTGTCTGATCATAGATTCCAGTATATTAAGTAATAAATATGAGTTTAATTATTAGGTTTTTTTACCTGTTGTTGTCTACATAACGTATCAACATTGGATAGAAGGCATAAAGGTCTCTACAAAGTACAGCAAACTCATCAAGAATGAGTAGCTCAGCTTCTTGGGTGTCATTTTTATTGTCTGCTTTCAGTTGCTCTTCTTCCATCACTATCTTCATAGCTTTTTTCTTCAATTTATCCAGTGTTGGAATAAAGTGAGATCTGAGAAGATCAGGTCTGGCTTTGCTGATGATGGGTTGTGCATAAACTATACATGAAAATATAGATAATTCTATGATTAATGCATAACTGGTGTTTTTCATTGTATTAACATGAATGTTGAAATTCTAGAAACAGTAAAGTTTATGGGGCTTCATAAATGTTACACCATAAAATTATTAATAAAACGATGAATGCAGCTTTATAAAAACTGTCTATTGCACGATTAAAAGACTGTGGATTTGGATTATAAGTATTTCAGTCGAATATAAATTAAACTATCATCATTTTGGCAAGTCCCATGTCTCTAAGTAAGAACCTAAACAAAATAAGGATTGAGACACAAAGTCCTCAGAAAAATACTTTTTGTTTTGTTTGGGGTTTTTTCTGTCTGGGATGGCTTTTTTTTGTATTCAATGTCAGAAAACCACCAGAAGATAGTGTTCTGGAAGAAGTCCTTCTCTGCTACTTCTCTGCCTTGGGCAAATTAAAATGAAGAGAATGAATGAGTAATTCAAGGTCATAGATCAACTTTGTACAAGTACTTCTATGCAAACTATTCATGTCAAAATGCAAACTACTCAAGCCAAAAAATCCTTGCAAAAACAGCATGACTATATTGTCCACCTTATGTAGAAGAACAATCAGTACAAAACTGCAGGAAACACTCTTTACAACTAAGCAGCAAACTTCTTACTAAATTTTGATGGAATCCTTATTATTATTTAAGACCTCCTAGCATTTAAAACACCAAAAACACAGTACTAATGGGTACTGGTTACTCAAATTTAGCAGGAAATTACTACCTTTACATAGATTTTCTTGAAGTGTGTTATTGCACATTATATTCTTACACTGTATAATATGAATGATAAAATTTGGATATGGTAAACTTCTTTAGCAGGATAAATACTATATCTTATGTGATATTTTGAAAAAACTTTCACCTTATTTAATAGCTCACATATTTATTCAGGCAAACCAACTAATTTTGAACTTGGGTTACTCCTGAGATTATTTCACTATTTACACTTTCTTTCCATGTTGTCCTGGTACTTCATGAACATAATTCACTCTACTCAGGAGTCTTGAAAATCAATGGAATTCACAACTCCAAATTAAGCACTAAGGCTCTTATACAGTGCATAGAGAAGGAGATTTTCAAAATTTCTTATAAAGAATAGAAATCTCTCTGCTTAAAGTGATGCTACAATGCATGCATATAACTAATAATAAAACATAAACATATTTCTCTTATTGTTACTTATATTTTAGTTAGCTTTCTTTCATGATGGTTCTAGTTATAATTTTTTGTTATTACATCACTGGGCAATAAGGTAAAGCACAGAAAAGTAATTAAATATTATTAGTACAATTACTGTTCAAAAATATTTACAGTACCTGCAATTCTTTTCATCCAAGACGCTTCATCTATTCCCAGATTGTTGTTAATGATCTTTAGAATGTTTCCAAGAACAATGCTCAGATGCTCAGATGTTATCATTGTACAGCAAGGCCCAGCACTTTGAGGAACACTCTCAGAACCTCTTTCCCACCAGTAGGATAAATAGTTGCATAGCATGGGTAAGATCACCTCAATTACATGAGGCATTTCAGTATACCTTGCTCCAGACTCTGCTAAATCATTTATTTCCTTTATTAGTCTATCCAGCTGAGGGATCTCTGGACACATTTCTTCTACTGTATCAGGCATACCTAAAACTGCAAATTAAGGTAGAAAACCAAAATGTTAATTAGCAAAATGAAAGAGAACATCTATGTTTAAAGCCTAAATACAAATGGCTCTGATTTTTTTCCTTCACCATCTTGGACAGGCAGAGCTATAGTAACACTTTGGGGTATGCATGGGTATCTCCTTACATAAATTGTGTCTTAGGGATGATGTGCATATATACAATAATGTAAATAATAGCTGCCATATAGCTATGGCTTTACCCTAAAGTGTCCTGCAATTATCTGGTGAGTTATGTAAATGTGCAGAAGAGAAAGCCTTTTTTAATATTGATTATACTCTGGACATTGTATTCATAATTATTCACAATTTTTATGCTGGTTTGCCAAAGATTAAATCCACCTTGGGGAAAGAGAAAGAAACAATTCAAAAGTATGGGGTTAAAATGAAATGTACTTAGTTCACGAACTATCTCCCAACAAAAATGCTAGGAAAGATTCCAGTTATCATATGCTTGTATTAGAAAATAAAGGATGCTCTTTCAGCAATTAACAACACATTGGAATCTAGTGACAGTCAAGCAAAATTCTTCCACTATTTCTGGATATGGTAATGGTTATAGTACAGCTCTTATAAAGCAGACCTGTGAGGAAGGGCTAGCAGAAGCTTTTCCATAACTGCTTTTAAATGGAAAAAACTTCATGAAGCATATGAAATCAAGCTACCCCTATTTTTTTTTCTTGTTTGTTTGTTTAAAGGTACAGAGATTTTGGCAGTTAGTAACTCTTTCATGGATCAGTGAAGAAAATGCTGAAATATTTTAAGATATGAGTCCATTGAGAGTAAGTTGGGAGAGAAGCAAGCAAAGAAATTCAATGTAGAAAGATTCATGTTCCTTTCAATAGAAACAGAAAATGGGTAAGGCCCATTGTGGATTCTGTCTGTAGATGGGGAATGAGATGCTGGAAAGCAATGTAATGGAAAGGAACCTTGGACCTGTTTGGCAGCAAGTTTATTATGAGTCAGCAGTGCCCTGGCAGCCAGGAGGGCCAGCCTGTGTCCTGGGATGCATCAGGCACAGCATCACAGCCCCTGTCCCCTCTGCTCCAGGCTCTGGGGTGGCCTCACCTGGAGGTGAGGCCTTATCTACTGTGCTCAGTTTTGGGCATCAGAATATTAAAAAAAACATCAACTTTTAGAGAGTACCTAAAGGGAGGCCACAGGGATGGGGAAGGGAAAGCCTTATGAGGAGCTTGGTCTAGTTACTTGGGAAGTGGTCATAGCACCAGTCTGACAGAGTTCAAGAAGCATTTGGACAACACTCTCGGGCCCACGGTGTGATTCTTGGGGAGTCCTTGTGCAGGGCCAGGAGTTGGACTCAATGATCCTTGTGAGTCCCTTCCAGCTCAGGTTATTCTATGATTCTGTAATCTGGTCCTGGTCAAGCAAGGATATTCCTAGAGCTCATGGTACAGGTTTGTGTCCAGACAGTTCTTGAGTGTCTCCTGTGATGGAGACTCCCCAACTTCTCTGAGCAATCTGCTCCAATGCACAGTCACCCAAACAGGGAAGTTCTTCCTCATGTTAGGTGAAACTTCCTGTGCATCAATTTCTGCCTGTTGCCTGTTTTCTTATTGCTAGGCACCACTGAGGAGAACCTGCCTCCATCCTCTTGATACCCTCCCTTTAGATATTTTGTATATATTGATGAAGTCCCCTCTCAGTCATCTCCTCATGAGACTGAACAGGCCCAGTTCTCTCAGCCTTTCCTTATAAGAGGGATGCTCCAAACCCCTCATCATCTCTATTGCCCTTCACTGGATCCACTCCATTCCATCTCTTTCTTGTCCTTAGGAGCCCAGAACTGGATACAGCACTCACAGGGGCTGGTCAGGCCTCACCAGGGCTGAGTAGAGGGGCAGGATCACCTCCCTTGACCTGCTGGCCATGCTCTTCCCAATACAGGTCACAGTGGCCTTCTTAGCCACCAGGACAAACTGCTGGCTCAGGGAGTTTGTTGTCCACCAGTACCCCCATATCTTTCTCCACAAAGCTGCTTTCCAGCAGGTCAGCTCCCAGCCTGCACTGGTCCATGGGGTTACTCTTCCCCAGGTGCAGGACCCTGCCTTTGTTGAATTTCAGGCAGTTCTTCTCTGTCCATCTGTCCAACTTGTCAAGGTCCCTTTTTCATCAAGGTTTCATGGAATTAATCATATTCTGCTGGGAGTTCCCTGCACCAAACTGCTTTGGATCACTGGTTAGACAACAAAACCATAGAAATTATTTACCTGTCCACTTAAATCAGATATTATACCTCGTGTATTTTGCTACATAAACACAACTGTATTTTACCAAAAGTTTTTGTAATGTAGATATGTACCTCTTCAATTGAGCTTAAAATATTACAGTATGCATCTTTAGAAAAGTATTCAAACATCATGTTCAGAAAAATACCAAAAAATACTAGGAGAAAGAGAACATTGTTGGCACAGTCTCAATAATGCAGAGCAAGGTTAAAATGGCAAGCAATGAAACATCAGTAGCAGGACCTCTCTGCTGAGGCATACATTCAGGGCTTTTTCATTATACAACTTCTATTATTTAGTTGGAGTGGAGTGAACAGGTTTTGAGGTTTGCTTTTTTTTGTGAGGCACAGTACTTACTTGCTCTTTCTCTTGCACTTTTTGTGTTGAAAACAGACAGTGGATTGTAGTGGTTGAGAGAAGGCTCAAGGAATGCTACTGGAATAGCAGCCGCAAGAGATGCTAAACACTCACCAAGTGCGGGACGCTGCCTGTATGTGAGAGACACTAAAAGTCATCTGAGAGGAAAAGTGTTTCACCAGGATTTCAGTGTCTGGCATACATGATAAAAAGAAGTATTACTATTTATAGCTGATTTTTAAAATCTTTTTTAAACATTAGGAACTATCTGACAACTTAGAAAAAAATTGATTTATCATATGAAAAGAACTACCAGAGATCACAGTGGTGCAAGAAAAACAGTTTTAAAAACCCCACCTCCACCAGTGTTCTGGTTCTGATCAGGAAAAGGTTAATTTTTGGCAGGGACAGGACCCAGAGGCTATTCTATGCCACCTTATGTCATTGCCAGGGACAGGGTTCCTTAGGGGTCAGATGTTGTCAGGGATCCTGTGTGATTGCAAGCAATTGCATGTGATTTTTTTGTCTCTTTCTTGTACACCATTGTTAGGACTGTTGCTCTTACTGTTCATTGCATTATTTTGTTGATGTTTCCAGTAAGTTGCTGTTATCTCAACCCAAGATATTTACCTTTAGTGCCTTCAATTCTTCCCTCCATCCACCATAGGGACAGGGGAGGAGGGACTGAGCAAGTGGCACATGGTTTGGAGTGTTTCTGTGGAAAATACTTAGGGAGTTCCATTTTGAAACCAACACCCTTATTTGGCACTCAACATAGGGCAGGAAAGGGTGAGATAACAGCATATCTGACCAGAGTGGGTAGGAAGCAAAAGTGATCTAAGCATTTATTGTATTCGGTCCAGAGCCACTGGTCACATGGTTGTGGTACCTAACCCTGTATACATTCCCGTATATGCAATATGTGCTCCTCACAGTGATATTTTTCAGAGCAGGGAGAGGGATGAGGCTTGCTTTGTTGCTGCACTGTGTAATATCAGCTTATGACATGATAAGAAGGACAATGAAGATCATTTGGAATGTGTATTCAGTGCTGCTCTTCTGCCCTTACCTTGGGCACTACCTCAGGGAGTCCATTAAAAATTGTACCCAGCCTGTGGGAAGAAGAGGGCGGATAATTTTCCCCAGCTTTTCACCCCTTTAACCTCCTTCAGGTCTGCTACCTCTGCTTTTGAAGATTTTGAACTTCCCCTGGCTGTTAAGAAAAGGATGCTCTTATGCTTGGTCTCCTGGGTTCCCTCGCTTTGGTTCACACCACAGAGTTACAAAAGACATTTTTAGGAGAGTATTTCAGGGGAGATCTGTCCCAAGGGTGGATAGACACAAAGGGTATGGAAGGTGGAAGAAAAGGGGCCAAACTTTGAAGGATGATTCTGCTCCAGTGGTTTTTAAGTTTACCCCAGAGCAACTACAGTGCTTGATAAATAGAATATTTATCAGTTAGAATATATAAGTTAGAATATTTGAAGGAAAACTGCTGTGGCAGTTTCAGGGAGGTGCAAAATTATGCAACATGCTGGGCTCTAGCTACTATTTTTGGGCACTGCTTGGTACTAGACAGCACCCTCAGGGGGAGGAGAAGGAGGAAAGCAATGCATTGTGGCCACTCAAACTGCAGCTGAACCAGAGGAACAACCTGTGCCATTAGCAGTATCCCCTACACAGAAGAAAAAATAAAGGACAGACAAAATCAGTTTTCTTAGTGAGGGAGGAAGAGGAAGTAGGGCCCTCACAAGGAGGAAGACTCAGGGTGAGAGATAATCCCCTGACCCCTATCCCTGGGTGAGCTGTGTGAATAGATTTCATCCAGCAGTCAGGTGAGCCCCTCGTGACCTGACTGCTCCAATGCTGGGATATCGTGACCCACGATATGAAATTGGGTTGTAGTGAAGGTGAGCATCTGGGATCTGGGATCCCTGACCTGGGATGTGGGCATTGCAAAAGGGATTGGGAAAAGGGCAGAAACTCTCAGCCTCTGGAGGCAACTCCTAGCACGTGTGAGGAAAAGGTATCTATTTTCAAGGGTCATCTATTAATGCACCAAGACAAGTGAAACACCATGAAGAAAGGTATCCAGTGACTAGAGCTCATATATATATATATATATAGAGCTCATAATATACCTCCATATTAGGGCTCAAAGTAATCAAGAACTACAGTATTTTGCATCCAGTTCTCAACGTTTATGAATCATAAATGGAGACTTTTAGAGAAGAAATGTTCATAGAAAAATCAGAAACAACTCCAAAATCCTAAAGAAGCTAAACAGTCTTTGTACAAAGGATAAAACATTTGACAAAGGAAGTTTGCCTTAACAGAACAGCAGCAGCAATTGAATTAGGAATTAGTCCTGAGCCCCTGCAGCCAGCAGAACTATTTCAGCCATAAAAAGAGATATTTATCTATGAAAAGTCCACTATGACTCATTCTGCAATGAAAGGTAAAACTTCTTAATGCCCCTGCCAAAATTCACTAGGAGAAAAATGTGCAATTTGATCCTGAAACTGAACATTGCTTAATTTGAATAACTATTCAAGTCAGCTCAATCACTCACTTCTAAGTTTTCTGAAACATTGAGCATTATGTTTGAAATCCTACTTCCCACCTAGACACTGATGTCTGCCTAAAACTGTAATTTAGGAGTCTGAGACTAGTGAAAAACAAACTAAATGAAATCCACATTTGAAACCTCTCACACAGCCTTAGGAGAATTATTAGTTTCCTTGGATATATCCAATCTGATCACTTTTCCATTCTAAGAAGACAATTGCTGCAGGCAAAGGTGATGCTGCTAGCTTCAATAGGTTTAAGGAAATTGTCCAGTGCTTACAGATTTTGCCAATCAAGTGGAGGCTTGTGCTCTGAGCTTTTCTCATGGAAAGGCAGCTCAAACACAATCATGTTTCATTTCCTGTGAGGAGACCCTGACTGCTAGCTAGATAAGGGGTAAGGCACTTCCTGTTTTTCCTATCAGATCTATTATGTAAAGGAGCATTTAGAATTTTGAAGCCCAGAAAGAGAAGAAAAAGAGTATAGCTTTGTGATTAGAGATGGATGCATAAATGCTTGAATGAGAACACACAGCTTGTGCACACATGTGCATGCATGCAGAGTGGGAGGAAAGATCTGTCCACCAGACACCTCTTGCATTTTGTATGAAAGAATTCTGAATAAACTCTGGAAGGAAGGAATTGGAGATGGGCATTCCTCACACTAGGCAAAGCCTCCTAACCAGACGACAGACTTGAATTTCTTCCAGTTTAATCTCTCTCTCCCTATGGATCTTACCTTTTCAGAAGAAAGGCAGCAAAAATTGCCTAAGCTAAAACTTTCACAAGTATTAGGATGGGTTAATCTTATTGTGGTTCCTGTCTTGTGATACACAGACAAGCCATAAGGGTTCTATTTTCTGAGCTAACACAGATTTGATCTCCTTCTATAGGAAGAAGGGGCTTGAAACATAGCAGAGCAACTAGATGCTTAAAGGAATTGCAGACCTTGGTCATTTTTAAATACAAGTAACTAGTGGTTTTCTTTGTAGAGCTAATGGTTGTCAGAATACTCCACATAACTCAGGACTTTATGCTCAGGACAACTCTTTTGAGAACCCTTTATAGACTTAGGTGTGAAACAGATGCTTCCTACTTAGTACTCAGCCTACTTATCACAGCAATATGTGGCAGAAAAACTTTGAGAACCTAATGGCAACTCAAAGAAAAATTTATCTTCTCCTATGGGAAAAATAGACTCTGTGCAGATACACTGCCATATGTAGAATAAGTTATTTACTTCTACTGAAGTTTTTTTCCCTGTGGAATTGAATGCTGAAGTTTAGCAACTATTTTCAAGGGAAAGTGTATTTGAAACATCTCTCACTCTTTCAAATTCACTTTTCATCCAAAATGCTTTATTACCTAAGCAACAGATTCCTAACAAAAAGAAAATTTTGCATGCTGAGTTTTACACTTAATACCTTTCAACATAGATGTTCTTTCCAGTCCCAAGGGAATAGAGGCTGCAAAGAATTCTGTAACATGAAACTTGTACATCACCCACTAGAGGAAAATGAAAATGCATTATCAGGATTTATTCAGCTAAGGATTACTTTTCAAATATCAAACATCTGTTTTATGCAATATCTTAAACAGTACCTAAAACGTTTAGCACATATATCACTGAACATTCTGAGTGTACATACTCCACGTGGTACTTACCTTCAATGTCTCTAATTCCTGGTCTATCATCTACATTCATTCCAAAGCCTACCAGATCATTAGATATTCCAAGAGGACAGCAGACACTTATTAATAAAGATATTCCAGGTTATCACACTTGCAGAGTCCAATTTTAAGCTAAATTACATCATTTTGTGTGTGTGTGTCTAACCTTTAAGCACACCATCTAAAGGTTCACCATATTTTTAAAGAAATTATTTTCATGGTTATCCATCTTCTAATTATGGCCTAGATATATGCAAAATTTTGGAAAATAATTACAGACATTAGAAAGTAATAAAACCATTTAGCATATTGCTAAGTCTCTAAGAGTCATTTCAGTATTTTTAAACTAACTGATGCTAAAACCAGGGAAAATTTAAATTCAATGACCTGCAGTGGTTATCCCATGTAAGAGAAAATCCACAGGGAACCTCTAGTGAGTTGTCTTGTTTAATATAATGAAACAGTACTTTTGTATGGAAAACTAGTCTCATACACACATTTGTTAAGAGAGCACTTAAAGGCATATTTTAATTTCCCTCTAAATGCTAGAAGAAATATTGTACATAATTAAGCTTATTGAGTATTGTTTTGGACATGTACTAGAAATAAGGTATTATGTTGCTAATTTAAGAATTAATTCTGGAAACGTACATGCTACTCAAAACAGAATTTCATTCTCTGAATCCATGCAGTCATTACTAAAAAGGATTTCTAGCATTATAACACAATAAAATTCAACATTAAAATAAAATACTTACAAAGTAAATCTATTCCAAAGTGATATTGTGAAATATGTTCAAAAATTGATGTTAAGATTGGTAACAATGCTACTGTAGTATAATTGATATTCTGGGAAACACCCTTCATTTGTGTCGTGAATGAGTAAATTTTCCCAGTTTAAGATTTTCAGAAGTCTTTTCCAAGTCTTCAGCTGCATTTTCGAAAAAGGCACGCAATCCTGCCTTAACAAGCTCAGATCCTGATTTCATAACAGTTCTGAAAAAAAAATAGGGGAAAAAATATCAGCTTTGTCTTGATATTTAGTAGGTGTATAGAAATACACGTACAGATTATTTACATTCTGTCAGTGGTTGAAGATACCCACATGTATCAGGGAACTTCACATTAGGAACAGAAGAGAGCACTTACATCTAAATAGCAGTATAAGCAACAATTTCCTTTGAGTATTTAATACAAAATAACAACAACAAAGTTACTGATTGACTGATTCCACAGTCTTGCCTTTCCAGGTTTTTGTGGTCTGCTTTTGAATAAGATAATTCCTTCTCAGTAAATATCAAAAGTCATGCGAAAGCTCCTCTATAAAATATACTAAAAGCCCCCAAACTCTTAATCCCTATAGTTTTATGGGAGCCACAGTAACTAGGTGTGTAAGTCAGGACACTTCAAAGCCCCTAAATCTCGAAAATGCAACTGCAATGCCAGAATCACAGTCCCATTCATTGAATTCGTGCATGCTTCTCTGACACCTTACTGCAGATGCCAGTGTTGTTCACAGAAGTTCACAATTAGTTCACTATCAGGCTGCTGTGTAACTTAACCAGGCCAGAAAACAGCTCAAATTCAAAAAAATTCTTGCTCTGTTGTAATCTACACAATCACTTCAATGATAAGCAGTAAAAGTTAGTAAATATAACTATGCCCATATATTAATATGCTCTGCATACTTCTAATGACAAATTTTACACTATGCACTAAACTTTCTTAATATCTGCAGGTACCACTACATGCAGTTTCAATGGTCATGTCATTAATATCTCCCCATAAAGTCTTCAAATGAACTTGGAAAGTTTGACAAGTGTTTTCAGTGTTTGAAAGACGGACATTGAGCAGAGAAATGTACGTGAAACACTTTAGACAAAATTTGCTACTGTGGAGGGCAATATGTGAATTGTTGATGCTCTTAAGATCTTTGATTACTAATAAAGATTAAAAAAATACAGAAGCAATCCAATTGCTTCTGAAAAGCTCTGTGAAACCTTAGTAGTTTGCAGCTGGTACAAAAGTTGCAAACTTACCGTGTGTCAAGAGACTGAGCTAAGATGTGCAGGCAGTTCACCATTGTAGCAGAATCACTTCCTGTTTAGAAAGAGATATTATGAGAGCACAATAGCACAGGAAACATAGCATCATATAATGATCCATATAACGATCCAAAATGGCCTTACTGGAGATGCACAGTTTAAACAAGACATTACCTAAGTCTCCTACCTTAGGTCCCTGAGGAGGGAGTTAAGTCTGATGCTAGAAATAACTATTCATTTTTTTAAGTCAATTTCCATATAGGAACGAAACAGAATAACTAATGCCTGCTTGGGGCACGTTTTTACCACCTAACCTCACAACATTCTGAACTCTGTATCTTGTAGCACTTATATTTCTTTTTAAAGTTTTTTACCAATATCTTTGTAGGAGTTATATTATTTTTCCTTACATCCCCTTTTATCTATTGAGAAATTAGTCTATTGGATTCAACAGCTGGATGACAGAAATCAAAGTAATTAGTGTAAGATTACTTTTGAAAAGCAAAAAGTAACTGCAAACCACTGATATTTTTTTTCATGGAGTCTGGAAATATGACAATGTGCTGTTTCTTCCTGCTTTGACACCTTATATATATTTTATTGTGTTAGCTTCAGAGCCATGTTCAATGACCTTATTGATTTCACTAGAAGCTTATGGAGCATTTAATAGAATTTTGGCTATAGTAGTGAAAATCTTCAGGTAAGAGAAACAATGGTTATGCATTCTTTAAATTTTTATCAAGTTCCTTCTTAACTACTTACCAAAAAGTGAGATCCTATGTCTAACAAGAGCAGCTAATTTGCAGAACAGGCTAAAGTAGAGAAGAACAGAGAGAGCAAAACAAGACAAAGATGAAAAACTTATTTAGAATAGCAGGTAAAGATAGTAAGAATATGAAAAGGAAAACACAACATAGTTCCTGGAAAGCGTGCTTTGAGTGATACGTGATGATTAACAGTCAACTGCATTAAGCAGACTAACATTTTGAAGCTCCTGAGATCTTTCATTTTCTATACTTCACCACTTCAGAGGCGTCTTGAAATCTAAACTTTTTTGACAGTGGTTTTCAACAATTCTGTACTATATGGCTGAGTCATTCTTTATGGCTATTATTTATGAAAAAGAATTTTCTTTGTAAGGACAAGAAAAAATGAGAAACATTTTAGTGTTTTACTTGGCATTCTGCAGGAAATAAATTTTAAAAATCCTCATACTATTTAAAATAATTTGCAAGGATGTCATTTGTAAATTAATAAATAAATCTGTATTTACCCTCTGATGATGATAATATGAATCCTAAATATATACACACTAGAAGAGCTTCTGGCAAGTATATCAGATACTTGCATATCTAACCTACCTGTCAAAATAGTGGGATAACTAAGAGAATATAGCACCAACACCCTAAAGATTAAAGGGGTTACTTCAACAAAGACAGCTGACAGACTTACATATCATTTGGGCCATACTTTACAAATGGAATTAGGGCATAAGAAAATGAAGCATATACCTTAGGACTTGGTATGGTCTCATACTAACCACAGATTTTTATTGTTATCTTCACAATGGTAAGGAGATACTACACTTCCTATAAGATGAAAATGGCAGATAGTCACTTCTCTCAGTGAAAAATGCACAAAGAATTACAAGATATTTCTGCAGTTATACTAGCAGGTACTTGTGCTAGACATCTAACTTCTTCATGTGCCTTTTTAAAGCCACTTTAATAGCCCTAGAACACCTAGGGCTATTAATCCTCCTATCTTCATGAAGAACTGACTGTAGAGAAGTAACAGGAGTACTCAGAGAAGAAGCATGAAATCGAAATGCAATGAAGTGACACTTCCATGCCCCTGAGCCTGAGTTGTCTCTCCCAGCTCCCGGAGGACTATTTTGCAGGTTTGTAAATGTCTGAGCCGAGTAAAGCAGAATCTTGGGGACTTACCACTCTTACACACAACTGCTCTATAAGGACTGCCACACACAAAGATGGAAAGAGAGGGTAATAATAATTTAGAGAAATGCAAAAATGTGTTGAGAGATAAACTGAAGAGTGGAATCTAGGAAGCTGAGTCCTAGGCCTGCTTATGTAATAACACATAACCTTTACTTTCAAATTTTATATCTACTTTGTACTGGAAAAAGCAGTTAATTCTGGTCAACAGAGTGAAGGAAAGTTAAAGAAATCTGAGAAACTGGCAGCTAAAGTGAGAAAGCATGACAGTAAAACAGTTGGAAATACTATGATACAAAATTTCCAAGAGAAAGTAACTGGTAGCATACCTCAAGGAGAAGGAAAAACTTGGCAAATTATTAAAGTCATCATTAAAACACAATTAAATATTATTTAATATTATTTTCAAATTTCAATCACAGGAAAGAGAAATTCCTATTTTCATACAGGCAGCACATTCTAAATTAAAAGGCATTTATTTTTAACAGAATTTTCTAGAATAACTGTGTCAAATGGCTGATTCCATCCAAATAGTGAAGAGATGCAAAAATTATGAAATTCCAGTAACACTTGTGCAGGGGCAGAAGTAATTTTGTGCAGAATCTGTATTTCCCCCTAAAAAGCTGTCTCATGGTATTTTTAACACTTTTTTAATAGCTGAAAATTTACATAAGTGTGAGACCATTTAAATGAGCCAACAGTGGAAAGAGTTTTAACCAGAAACTGCCACCCACAATGAAACAAAACCCCGTAAGAAACTAAGTAATTCAACTGCTCACAGAATAGTTTTTTTAGTATTTTGATGTTATCATCTACAATTACATATTGTAAAATAAATATTTATTATATATACTGAACTCTTTAATTGTGTGTATATATACATATATGTATATATATATATATATATATATATAAAATGAAGAATACAAAGATGAGGAATTTTATTCACTCACTGCCATTCTCATGTAGAATAGAATATTCACTTTCCAGGTAAGGAAAATAAGCTTTTGAACTTTCTGTTTTTCTCTACAATCTAAGAAGAGACCTTTGGTTATCTGAATAAAACCATACTACAGATAATTTTTTTTTTTTTTTACTTACCTTGCTACCATTTCCTTTTCCTTATTTGATGCATATCCACTGCTACTGAGGATTTTTGATGGAGAAGACAGGAAGTAGAGGCAGTGATTTGTAAAGTATTGATCAACCAATGGTAAAAGAACCTAAGAAATATAGACACAAAACGTATTTTTTACAGAGCACAATGGTAAATGTAGCAGCAATGCTTTGATTGTCAAAGTTCATAAAAAGAATTTTAGTTCTTTAACAACTGTATTTTTTTATTTCAAACACAAACTCATGTAAATTAAAAAGTGAAGTCTTAAAATTGTATTCAAAATTACATAAATAATAAACAGACTTCCACAGAGATATCTGTTTTGGATCTAATACTGCATAGGAGTATTTCTTTCTGCTAATTAGATGATATGCACTTCAATGATATCTTGTGGCAAAAAAATCAGATTAAATTTATATATTCAGTGAGAGTATTTAATATCATGTAATGAATAATCTGACTTTTAAATTTTATGTTCCTTCTCATACAGAAAGAGATATATTGGAGTATTTTGAAATATTTGAACCCATCAAATATCCTGAGATATTTTTGAAGAAATTTCAAAATATTTGATAAGTTTGATTATTTATCATAAAAAATGGAAAATATATATTTCCATTATGTGAAAAGCAGTCTAACATTATAAATTTACATATTCTGTATAGTGGAACATATATGAACATGAAATAATCACTCACTTTAGCAAAGAATTTTATTTCTTGATCATGTGGAGATTTTTCAGTTTTTCCACTGGTTACAATGGCTTCTGCAAGGATACAATCAAGGCAGACACAAATAAGAAGCTGTCTAATAATAAATAACACAATAGATCTTTCAGAGAGACTTGAAAAATTAGTTTTACTCAAAAATAAAAGAGCAGAAACTGTTTTGCTAGTTACAAATGTTCAATAATTTAATCTGAAAATTAAAAGACATTATTTAAGTTTCTTAAATGCAATAAAAATAGTGATCACTAAAAATGCAAACCTATCAATCAAATATTTAAATTTCAACAATTCTATTTTAAAAATAAAACCTGCAACTTACCCAAATGTGCAATAAACTCTTGAGCAGAATCAACATATTTTAAAATTTTCTTCAGAAACTTAAAGGCAAACCTCTTTTCCATGGATGAAGCATCCAACTCCATGTCGTTCAGGCCCCTGTTTTTAAAAGCCATAAGAGAAGTAGCATTGATGATGACAGTAGTACAAATGGTGACAGTACTATGAAGCATTTCATGCCTTATTTTTTTATTGGGGTAAATTTTCATGAGAAGGAGAAAATGACCATGGTAACACTTATTATCAACTATCTAGGAGGAAATAGAGAAAAATGAACTGACTTTCATAAGAGGTATGATAGCTTATGATTAAAGTATCCAAAATACATGCATCTTAGCATAAGAACTTTAGAGTGCTACCTTATTGCACAAACAAGCCATCATGCATCTGAACCTAACAAAGTAATGCATTGGTCACTCAATTTCTACTGCTGGCACATTTACATTCCAAGTGCTGGGGAAGTCAGCAGCTGCATCTTTACAAAGTCAGCCTAAGTACTAACCTCCATTTCATTGATCACTGTTAAACTTCATTTTGTCCTTTAATTTTATGAAGGAACAAAGCCAAAATTACTTCAGCTACTAAATGAAAACTTAAATGTAAGTAACAAACTATTATATTATTAAAGTATCCGAAAAATTTCAACAGAATACAATAATTTCTAAAGAGGCATGTATTGTTTGTTCTTTAGGATAAATCCATATACATAAACCATGGCTGATCATACAAGATATTAAAGAGGAATAAAAATACGTGTGGTTCTCTGGGCCTAGATTTAAAGTACTGGATTTGATTTTAAGTACAAATGAAACTTACATGACCAAAATTCTAAAATTCTTTAGGATCACACACAAATTAAGGTGGGAAGGAGTAGGTTCAAGGATCAAAATCTCATAATGACCCTGGAGATGGTATAATACTTGGCCACCCTCACCATGAAAAAATAATGGTGAAATATTTTCTTATATCTAACTAGAATTTTCCTTGTAACAACTTATTACTTTTGAGGAGTTAGTGTTGGACCTCATTTTCTCTATAACCTTGCATGAAGTAGTTGACGACAGATATAAATCTTATTGTAGCCTTCTGTTTTAAAACTGAATAAATCCAACCACTCCTCAGAGCCTCTCCTGGCATCCATCCACAGAGCATCTCAGTGGCCTCCCACTTGAGTGACTTTGTTCTCAACGTCTTCCTTAGTGCTGGAGAGCCAAAACCAGAACAACATATCCTGAGAGAATCTCATAATTCATCAACCTGCAGAACACACTCACTGATAAAGCCTGGTACACAGTCAGCTTTCATCATCACAGGGACACATTTCTGATTCGTGTTCAGCTTGCACAATTCAAAGAGCTTTTCTGCACATCTGCTCTAAGGCTTGGCTCCCCTATTCCTGGGATTACTCCATCCCAGGATTTACCTTTACTCAACCTCATAAGATTTCTGTCAGCTGATTTCTCCAGACTATCAAAGCACCTCTGAAGGGTAGCCAGACTCTCCAATTCATTGCTAAGGGTTCATTCCACAAATCTGCAAACAATGCTTTCTGTCTTGGCATCCAGGACAAGAACAGGGTTTTTTTTTCATTACCCTTTTGAAGTCACTTAATTTTAAACATTTTAAAATTCATTCTTTTTTCAAACGTACTTGCTTTCACAAGTCATTAATTCTTTCATCTTCATTTCCTTGAGGTTCTCTTTTACTTTTGTTTAGTTTACTTCTTCAGAGTCTCTTTATTCCAATATCAAAAGAACTAAACTCTGATTGAGATTTACTATTGGTAGATAGTGGGTGACACCCGAGACATCTAACTGCTTTATCCAGGGAGGAAGTAACTGAGTGACATTAAGGAAAACCTCTGGTTAATCATAAATGGCTACTTCATCTGCTTCTACACAGCCTCTTCAAGCAGTAGCAGATAGGAAGACTCAGCCTTTATCAGTTAAGAGAAAATAACCTAGCCAAAGGACATGCAGACTACAGAGGAGCTGACCAGTGTGTCAGAAGTAGGGAAGAAGGAAGGAACAGGTAGTTTGTGGCACTGAGGCAGAAGAAAGAAAGGAACAAGAAAAAAAGAAAGTTGCTGTACTCACTTCTGTGGTATAAGAAAATGATCATTTGTACTGAGTCCTTACCACTGGTATGGGAGTAAATTAGGGAGGTAAAATGGAATATTAGATTAGCAGTTTGAAAACAGCCATGAGAGAAATCCAAGCAAAAAAAGTAAGTCTGAGAGAAGGCTGATGCAGCAGAAATTTTAACAACAAAAAAAATCTAATAATAAAATATATGCCTCTTGACCATGTCAGAGCACAGTTAAGAGGAAAGAAACAAAGCCAGAGAACCAAGGAAGACATTTCAATCCCAGTTTAAACAAAAGCTTAGTAGGACTCTAACGTCTCATCTTAGTTTAATTTGTGAAAAAAACTATTTTAAGAGTAATAGTTTGTATGCTCTAATGACTCTCTATTCATTTATCACCTGTGCAATCAAATTATTTAGTATGAATTAACAGCCATGTATGCTTGAGAGGCATCTTCTGCTGCCTTACTTTCACTAAGGAGATTAAGTACTTATCTGTATTTTCAGTGAGGTCACTGTAAATATTTTCTTGTTCAGTTTATAAGAAGTCCTGGCTCCTAAGAGATTACACATAATTTCCTAAATATTGAAAGATGTTGATAGGTCTGTGAAGTATAAAAAACAATATCCAAAGAGCTTGCAGAGATTAAAAGATGTGGACCACAATACTACATTGTTTTTAATACATTCTTGAGTAAGGCCTGAAAGATTTATCTGTATGTCATAAACACACTAAGTGTTTTAAAAATGTTCTCAGCAAAGAGCAAAAAACCCAAAAACAGAGGCAGATGGTATATGTGAAGTACGCATGCTGTTCCGCCTATACATTTCCAATTATAAACAATTCCTATGTTTTAATGATTAGTCCAACATTTTCAAGAATGACATCTTGAAATGTGATGATTGCAATGAGTACTTCAAAAGATTTTTTAATATATATATGCATATATTCATCTGAAGAAAACACTGAAAATATGATAATCTTGATTCAAACTGATGCAGACAATCACTGCAAACTCTTTCCCGTATCAATGAAGAGTTTGAACATGCTTTTTCAAGTTGATTTGTCCCATGATGTAACACTGAAAAAATTTATTTCCTGACCCAAACACATGCAGCTGCAAAATTTGAGCATTTCCACTGGTGTTTCAAAAGATCATTCATTTGCATTAAGTAGACCAGCTTTTCTTATTCAATGGCTCTGAAGCAACTATGGAGGTTATAAAAATATTTGGTGGCATACCTACGTTCTGGGTACAGGCTGAGAGCCTACATATTTGGCAGGAAGGAATTTTTCTCTGTAGCACTACAGAAGTGTATTTAGAACTGTTTTCTCATCTCTTAGAAATATTATTAATTCTTGAAGTGAACAAAGTTACATTTTGAAGATCCAAAAAATGGGTTTTTATAAATTTCTGAGTATACTTTCAATAGAGTAAAAGACTTGAAAGGTAGATATAAATGAAAATAGGAAAGATCTGACTCTATGCATGTAGAGAAAAATTTGTTTATGGATACAATTTAGTTCACAAAAATGCTTAATGCCAGAAAATTGAGGTTTCCTATGTGTTCAGGTGTTTCACATCAAATAAAAGAGGAGAGTTATAGTACAGTAATTCACAATTCCATCATATAAAGCAACATACTACAGTAAGAAGTCCTCACAGACCAGCTTACTTTGAGACACAGCAATTCAAGTTGCAGTAAAACTAAGGATGTCTGTGCTTTTGCTAGAGAAGAAGTTAGTGCCCACAAAATACAACCACTTTGTCTTATTACTTTACAGAACTCAAAGCAATATTTTTTTTAAATACTTGATTAAAAAGCAGTTTTACATAGATATGTTACAGTATCAGACCTGAGATTAATTTTCCCATGATCCTTACTGACACTGCTGGCTGCTAACTTAGACATTTTAAATTATCCTCTTGTTTAATTACTCTACTGTTGCACTTTTTATTTACTATGATCACATACTGATTAAAAATGTTGCCTGAACATGCTGTTTTAGAAGAGTCTTTCTGAACATGAAAATGGCTCTAATTGATAGAAGACATGCTGAACAGTAATTATGTTAATAACTGCCAGTCTGCAGGGAGATAAGATTATCATGCTGGTTTGGGCACTGAATGCAAGCAAGCATCTGAAAAAATGTGCAACTTACCGAGATATGATTATACCATTGACTTGAAGGAATTTAAACAGCTCTTGTGCCTTTTCACGGTCCCGTGATTTCTCCTTGGCTGTCAATGTGTCATAAGGTACCAGTAAAGGATGGCTACCTCCACCTTTAGTAAGTTGAAAGAACTGTAAGTTTTTCTACTCTAAGATTTATTCTGCTTCATGTACAAAAGGAACTATTCATTTTTCATTGTCTTACACTGTCATCTTTCAGATTGTTTCTTTTCCCTCATTCTCCTTGTCTTTTTTGGTGTGATTCGCAGGATTGTGGCTTACCTTTGCTTTCCAACTCCATTTTCTTCTTTTTGGCCCATATATTATGGTAGTTTTCTGCCATTACCTCAACCATTCCCTACATTAGCATCAGAAAAAACAATATGTAATATTTGGTGATGATTAAAAATTCTGTAACTCTATTCTATTTTCTATATTCTATATTTTCTATATTCTACATCTATTAAATTCTACAACTCTACACAGTCTTAAGTCTACGCTCTTGTGATACAGAAACATCATAGTTAAGTGGAATTTCTATATTCATCTGTTCTTTGAAGTCAGCACAAGCACATGATACACATATTATAACATGCTATTGACAGCCCCTTCCCTAGCTTCATGCTTGCTTTTTTCTGGGAACTCAGGAAGTATCAATGGCATGAACAGTGGAAATTCATGTTTCACTATGTGAATAGCATGCACCCTTTCTACAACAGCTTATCATAATGACAGTCACAAATACACTCATAAAACCTATCAAAATTCAACTCATTAATAATAATGAAACTAAATACATCCATTCCTTTCAGCATAATATATGCAAAACACAAATACGAACCTGAAGCTCCCTAGAAAGTGCCACATTTGAGAGATCAAGTGGTGTTGGGCTATACCCATTTCCCTGCAGGGAAAAAGAAAATTAGTCTCAGATAAAATAATTTTGGATAAAAGAACCAAATATTCAATTACAACATCTCTGTTATTGACTTGCTTAGACAAATACCATTCCCAATTTTATACTTCCTTGTGGAAACTGTTCACCTATTTTGCAATGTACTGAAGGCACTGGGTGATCAAGGGAATGGGCTTGCTAGTGTGGAAGCATGCAAGTTGCTGCAGGTACATAGATCTCTCTATTCACAATACATGGCAAGCTGCAAAGAACTAAGCTTTTAGCCTAAGAGGAAACCAATCATGAGACATACAAGATGTGCCTTCAAAACATGGCAGAACCATGTGGGAACAGCCTGAGTGAGCTCTGTGCTAAGGATGAGACAATACAACAAAACGATAAATTATTTTCTTGAGGAAATTAAAGACTAAGAAAAATCAGGTGAGTAATATATGAACACAATCTTCAACTTGTTTAAGTGAGAAAGCTCCAGTTCAAAAACCTGTGAGAGGTGCATGTAAATGTGAATGGTTACATATAAATCAGTGATTTCAAATGTCTGCTCAAGTTAATTATGGGCTGAAAACCTCTACTCAGTCAGGTCTTTGTCATGCATCTTCTTGGCCAAGAAGGCCCAACTGCAGAACAAGTTCAACTGGCTGGAAGCAGAGATTCCAGGGACAGCAGAATTTCCTACAAGGGAGTGAGATTCACTGAAGGGATAAGAAATACTGAAGTATTATGTTGTAAAGAGTGCTCAGGGGCCCCTTTAGGTGAGCAAATAGTGGGCGTGGAGAAGGAACCCAACAGAGGCTTAAGGTGCCAGGTGCTGATGCTCACAGGATCAGTGCTGATGCAAGTGTGCATAGGGAATTAGCTTGTGACACAGCTTTGCACACTCCATCCAGGACTTGTGTCCAATGCACTGCTTCTTAACTCCCACTATATTTATGTACAAATGTGTGTAATTCACCTTGAGGGGTACAATACTAATTCCCTAACATTCATCATAATTTTAAACAGCTTTCCTCTTCCAAGACATATTGACCAGCAGTCTCAACATGTGATTATAAAAATCTACAAACGGAAAAAATAATCTATCCTCACTTAAAAATTTTGCCTGTGGATTCAAAAAAAACCAAAACTGTATCAAATATGCAATCTAATTTGTCAGTCATAATTATAACCTTAACAAAAGCCCATGTTAGACTCTTCTGTTTGACCAAGCAAAAAAATTGCTATATTTACTTTTTTATAAAATTAAAGACTTTAAATGCTTCATCTTTTTTCTTTGAATGACTATATTAAAAAGCTTTTAAGTTCTTCTAATACAATTAATATCTATGGTCTCCTATAGCCTCATTGTCTTAAAAGCTTTTTGGAATCCTCCCTTTAGTGTGGCAAACTGTTTATATACAGTGACATGACTTCCAATCTTAGAACTCTACCATTAAAAGATTCTTTTCACTAAAAGAATATAAAATTGACATAATTGTTTATAATTTATTGGTAAATTAATTAACAGGTCTTTTGTTTTCTAAAATCAAGGTGTTCTACCTTACCTGACTAGACTGAGATATGCTGCGAAGCTTTTCATTTTCACGCTGATGTATCATTGCTTCTCCTCCCTCCTTGGTCCTTTCTAGGCTCCAACCCAAGGCCAACATGGTTTTCAATGATTCTCTGGCAGGCCAACGATAAATTTCCTTTTCCTTTGAAGAAATAATGTAAATTTTTTTCTGTATTTGGTAAGTAGCAAAAGCACAATAAAAATATTCTGTCCTTCTCTACTAAGTGCCACATACCACAAAATTATAGAAAATTTGTATATTGTATGAGAACACAAAATATAGTTCTTTTTACACGAGAGAAAAGCTTTGAAATACCTTCAATGAAAAAAAAATATTCTTAGTGGCATTTATTGTTGGGATAAGTGTTAGAAACCAACAGCACTGCAATGAGCCCTGGAGCAATAATGTAGATTGGACCTGGAAACTTATTCATTAATTCCACCAGCAAAAAATAATAAAAGAAATGATGGTACTTGTGAGCTAAAAATTAGTTAAACAAGTATGTATCTTCAAATGCATCAAGCACTCAAGACCTTTTTTTAGTCTTCCTGTATTTATATCCACTCACAGATACAGAAGGTTACTGAACTACACATATCTTCATATAAACACAGTTACCAATCAAAAAATAGGCAACAGCCCATATTCCATCACTCCTTCGAAAAGTAAAAGTGTTAGAAAAAGTCTGAAAATATGTGGCAAAATTCTGAGTATGCTATACTAAGACTTTTCAAATCAATTAAATAACAGTATTTCAGGTTGTATCACAAACCAGTTGCTCAAAATGACAGCTTTTAGGGATAGGCCTGATTTTTATATTGAAAAGTTCTAATTGCAGACAATTTAGAAAGTTCTTCTTGAACTGCTTAAATAGCAACCAAAAATGCTTTGGCTCCTCTCCAAAGATTCCAAACCAATTTACAAACCTTAGGAAACTCAACCTCTAGGAAACTCAACCTCTTTAATCCTTCTTGATTCTTGTCATGTCTATTTTCTGAACAGGAAATATGTGGTGAAGAGGGACATATGTAATTGACTTGTGTCTCCCAGTGAATCATTACAAAAATAAGTAACAGAATTCAAATTTGCTTCACTGTTCTGACAGCTAGAAGACATTTGTGCCTAGTCAAGAAATTCAAAATACTTTAGATATTTTTCTGCATTTTCAACTGAATCATCTCCTACACATTTTTTACATTTTTCTACCATCTTTCTAGAAGACAAAATTGCCTTAATATATGTTAAATTACACTTTCATTAAGGTCCAGGAGTTTCTGCCAGTCATTCCTCATCCATGGGAGCCTGAAAAAACTGTGCTACTGATACTTCTGAATTCTAATTTGCCCAGGCCTATGAAGAAACAATTAACATTATGCCTAATGGAAGTAAATTATACAAGACTCAGTGTAAGATTAACTGAAAAATCAGTTCAGCATAAAGTTGTACCTATTAACTGTAAGAATTCTTGTTGGTTCCTCTGCCTGACATTTAACAGAATATATTTGAAATGGATTTTTAAAAGCACACAAATCAATCTACTTCATATTAATGCAGTTGAAATTTCCTCTATTACCTTTTCAGCTAAAGTTTTGAAAGGCCTTATTAATGGATGAGTCTTCATATTTTCATCCAGTGAAACACCATATTTCCATCCACTGTTAGTCTGAAAAGAGAAAAAAGACAACTGCAAACCCCAGTGAAATAAGATGAGAACAACGCTGATGAGTGAGAGCAAATTAAGCAGTTTCCTTTGTCACACCAAGCTGCTAACCCGCTTCAAGAGTGCCACATCTGTGGACATGCAGGAACAAAACCTACCTGAGACAGAAGGGATGCCACCTTGAGCAGTGGGTCTCATGACACCAGTCCTGAGCCTAACTTACACTGGCCCCTTTCAAGAGGACTCATGCATTGAGACAGCACTGACTGTCCCAAAATACAATAAATGTACTGTCCCAGTTCTCTGGGAGGCCAAAGTCAGAAACACAAAGAAGACTATGTAACATTACCAGATCAAGAACTGAAGGATGTAATTAATGAATCCTTTACCTTAAACAAAAGCAACTGAAATTTATGGTTTGAAATTATTCTGTATATATTTACATATGCATAAGTATGTGTACCTTCCTCTACAAATTTGCATACATAGGCCCTTCCAAACAAGAGAATTATTTTATACAACACTTCCATAAAATTGCTACACATTTTTTATTAATTGTTATAATAAATTATTGAAGAATTCATTGTCTTTTCTTGTAGCTTTCTAGAAATAACAAAACAGAAACACAACATAGTGACAGGCCATTAGGAAAATCATAGAGAAATTCAGTACATAACAGGATTATTAAAGCTAAGAAGAAAGAAAATTTACAACTACTTACCTGAAATAAAAAATTACATTAGGCTGTACTTTCTTAGATCATAGAGCTGCTGCAGTAAAACTAAATCTCTAACTTCCAGTCAAAAAGCACCATTACCAGGCAAAGTGATGCCTAAAGAGCTGTATATCCTTACCTAATTCTTTTTAAAAACCCCAAAGAACAAGAAAAACCCACCAAACCCCCAAACAAACAAACCCCCCCCCAGCCCAAACCAGACTCTCTCTTTTTCAGTCCCCTCAAGACTCTCCTAATAAATTCTTTGAAAAAGTAACTAATTGCAATGTATTTTCGTAAGCAAGAGGTTTCTTCCACATATTCCAAAAATAAATATGTAGACATCCATACAGTCTGAACAGTTAAACAGCCCAGTTTCAATTTCAATATTCACCTAAGGAATTATTTACTAGTCCTGGACAGTTGCCAGTCTTAAAATAACTCCTACCTTTTCAAAGGCCCATTTATCGTGGGAATGTTCAGCATACTTGCTTACAATGTACTCCAGCTTCTCAGGAAGTACAAGGCTGTAAGCAGAGAGGGCTGTGGTCATTCAATTATAAGTTACTGCAGTCTGATTTATGAAAAAAATGTCAGCAAAAGATAGTACCAATCAAAAACGCTTCACCTTCAAATGAAGGCAAAGCATTTGGCATGGTAATTCCCTGTTCTTTAAAAGAAATGCTACAAAAAAGGCATAGCTATAATGGCATTTGCAGAGAACCTTTAAGTACATAACAGTCACACTTTTTAGCAACTGCAATTGCAAAGAAACTAAAACCTGCTTCACCATAATCTACAGGTAAATTTGTTGGTAATTCTTAATAAAGAATAATGTTAACATGGATGTTTCACAATGCATAATGATGGAAGGATAAGACTTTAATAGCAAGACTGAGCTATTGATCCTCAGTTTTTGAATATAAAGTCTGTATTTTAGAAGCAAAAAATTACTAGGAAAGTCAAAACTCTATTTAATCATTCTATGTCATCTGCTTATTTTGCCATATAATGTTTTACAGATCAATTCTCAAAATTAAGTGAAGATTTTATAAAAAATTGGGCTACAGACCAATTGAATCATCAGATTTTTGTGACATACTAATTGTCATAAGCACATGCAAAATAATGATGGTTTCTAATTTATCTATCCCAAACATTTGAACTATTAGACAACAGGTACATAATAAATATAGAATTTACTATTTCTGCTGCAGACATAAAATGGAAATATTTAACATCTGTTCAGGGCTGAGAAGAATAAGATTTATGTCTGGTAAACAGGACAGGTTTCAGTGAAGTATTTGGCAGAAGGAAGCATAACTCCCTGTACTATTTCTGAAAGTCCTAATACCATCAACATGTCAGTCACCAGCCAACTCTCCCTACAGAAGATAAAAATGTTAATAAGGAATGGTATAAAAAATATTTAGGGGAAGAAAACCACTATGAATTACATGACTCACTTGGATGTGCTGACAGGTTTGGGATCAAAATTTCCTTCTGGATCCACTGAAGTCTGCTTTTCCAAAGTTGACGTAATTCGTGTATCTAAATAATCAGGGGGCAAGGCACCAGCTATAGCACTTAGACAAGGCAAAGCCATTCGAAAGAGCTCTGGATCATACTTCTGCAGGAGAGATAGGAACTGGTTGGAAAACCCAACAGAAAAACATGCAAAATGTTAGTGAAATCCAAGCAGCCATAGCCATGTACAAATATTAGAAGATGCAAACAAACAGTAAGTCACATTTAAAATTCTAACATAGAGCAAAATTATTGTTGCATGACATGTATTTTCCATTACATCAACATGATATATTCTTCAAACAAGTCAGATTGACATAAGAGTGTGCTGACACTTTGTATGTGTATGCAATATGAGTTCAACTCGAGCTTTCTTCAGGCCATTAAGGCCTGTACAGGGAGGATGAAGGCTTGTCTGACTAGTTACAGAGCCTGATAATCTGTAAAACGCTGCCTTAGTTCTCAAATTACTAATTCCTGCAGAATTAGCAGAAGCCATTGCCATTTTGCCTCTTTTTCACCCTGCACTGTTTCATTTTAAAATATGCTCATTAAAGGAAATTTTGATTTACTGTAGCAAATTAATTTCATTATTTTTAATAACATCAAACCTGTAAATAGTTTAGAACAGAAAAGAACAGTGGAGAATACTGTAGGTCAGCAGATCAGATTTACACAACTCTCACTAACCACCATTGGGCTAACAACCATTTACAGAAAAATAAAAATGTTATTATAGAGAGCCACCAGTACTGGCAGAAACATATCATGTTAATTTATCTGTTAAAATCTAAGATTCACTAATTGGAAACATTTGATTGCATCAGGCACTCCTGACACTCTTCACACTTGTGAAAGCACTAAGAGAAGGGTAAATGTTACTAAAATAAAATAAAAATAAAGCTTAAAAAGCCATTTCAGAGTAATGCATAGACCATTTTTATTCCATATTATAAATCAGAATGCCTAGTGGAGCAATCATCTAAATCTTTACCTTAGGAAGAGAGCATAAATTCAGTGAGACACAATGAATAGGATCTTTTATTGTCCTAAAGCAAAAACTGATTTTTCATTGGACTAAATTTTGATCCCAAGCAAGCACAAAAACTGTTTACTCAGGAAGACATTTCTTGTATCAGAAATGCAACTTTTTCTTACTGAGAGAAAAACTGAGTAAGTTTAAAAGTGTTTATTTCATAGTATATTGCGTCATATCTCTTCAGCTGGGCAATAGCTGGAAAACTAAAGAAATACAAATATATATTTGACAACAGTCAATGTAAATTTATTCTGCCTCTACTGACAATTTGATAAGCACGTACATATATTTATTAAAATTAATTTTATGTCAGTAAAAAGTAATTTGAAATGTTTAGTAGAGCCAAGATAGGAGAGTAGACAAGACAACACTGACATGTTAGTGCAGGGAGAATTAAACATTGTGTGTGTGTATATATATATATATATATATATATACAAACACACATACATATCTCCCCATTAATAGTGTAAAGCTTACGAGTATATCAAGCAAAGATGTGAAATTTCATTGGCTTGGAGAGAATCTTTCAAGATTCAGCGTTCAATTTTTCACTTCATTAAAAGCATTCATTACTGTATCTCCCATATTAGATGAAATTACCATTAAAACAGGAATTTTCTCATCTTGGCACAGCAAATTATCACTGTTATTCTTTTATACCCACCCCATAATGTAATGTGAATTGTAGCCATTACCTTATGAGACAAGGAATCAAATATTCCCCAGAAAAGTTTTTCAGTTAAATGCAACTCCTCTTCTGCTGCAATTCCATAGCTCCCCATTCCTGAAGGCAGACAGTAATATTTCCAGCACTGCTCATAGTGATTTGTCAGAAGCTAGATTTTCAAGAAATAAAAATGCTTGTGAAACATTGCTATTTAACAAAATAAAACACTGCTATGCTAAACAGTTACAGGAGTAGTATTATTCATGTCTGTCTCTTCATTTCCAATGGCTCAGAATAATGGTCTTTTTTTCCTTCTTTTTCTTTTTGGAAGAGCAGCAGAGCCAATATTGGGAAAGTATAAAGCCTGTATTATCTCCAGCTCCAGCTGTGGGATTCTCAATGATTACAGGGAGTAGCAAACTTTCAGAATTTTCACCATGGGATTACAGACTAGCTCACAGGATAAAAACACAGACAATGAAATGGGTATAAGGCCAGACATGTAGGTTCTCATGAAAAGTTTTAAAAATTCACATGGATTTAACTCCTGTCATTTGTAGCTGCTTTAGTGTTACTCTAAACACTGCAAAAGACATGTGCAGTCCACTCTCTTGGCTCAGCTCTGGAAAAACTGACAGAAAAAACTATCATAGAGGAAATCTGTACAGTTAAAGAGCTAGTATAGATGATTATTTATATGCATTTTCCATGTAATTTCAAATTTCTACCAGTTTCTTCTGTAGAACTAAAAATTCTTATCCCATGGAAATTTTAAAAATCACATTTAGTATCAGATTAGAATCTTGACATTTTATTTTTTATTGCAATTCTGTGTAAGAAAGGAAAATAATAGTTAAAAACCAGACCAAACACTCCCTCTACACCACAGTTTTAATCAAAAATTAATGATGCTCCAGAGTATGTTTGTGAATGTGGCAGGTCTGCTTTAAAATATGATGAAATTTCAATTCTTTCAGAAAAAGATGCAGACCATAGATCAGGCTGTTTTATCCCAAAAAAAAGGTGAAACAAACCCAACAGAATAGTGCTAAATAAATTCATTTACCATCTAAAAATTGTAATTCTATTTTTACAGAACAAAAGAAAAAGAAAACAAAAGAAAAACTAGATAAAACTAGATAAAGATTCAGTTACAGATTACTCAAAAATAAAAGTGAATTTTCTTCCTTGCATCTTGTCTCTTAGATTTCACTCAAAATTCATTCCTGGACCATGCATCCCACCAAGAGTTATTTTAGTTCATATAGCAGAAGAAGAAATCTCAAGATAACACTGACATTTAAATTGGTACATTGAAATACTCTTTTGCTGAAGCTGCAGGAAAGTCAACAGCTCACTATACAAAATATCATAATCACCTTACTCTTTGCATTAGGCACGATTTCAAAAATTTTGCAAACATTACATTTAATTTGAAAGACTACAAAACAATAACATTATTTTCAATTCAGAAGTAATTTTACATCACTTTAGCCTTCCCATTCTGCTTTTAAAAATAAGAAAACAAGAAATATTTTCTTTTCAAGTTTTATGCTGGATGCATGTACAGAAAATAAAGTGTTTACCTTGAGAGGCATTTTACAGTATTCATTGAGCAGGGGCACATCAAAAACCAGCCTTCTCAACAGCTGTTGTAGCATAGAGGGACGCAAATGGCTGCAATTTTAAAAAATAGATGTCATCAGCAAAATTCATACAGTTAAATGTAAATGAAATAAAAATTGAAGTCAATTTACATATTGGGAGACAAAACACTCATTAAAAGTATTGTGAAAAAACAGTGCTAGGTGCTGAAGGAATCTCACTATCTAAGGATATAGCACAGAATGTTGTGCTACTTCTGAACCCTCCTAAGTGAACAGACAAATCTACATTTCAGTTCCCGAGATAACACTGGTCATTTATTTTCTGTAAGAATAAAATTGTCTTAGGTCTACACTACAGGCAATGAAAGAAGCTGTTAAAATACCTATCCCTGCAGAAAAGAAATTAATTTGTACCCAGGTATCATACATACTGGCAAATAGCAAGCAGGCATTCCTCAATAGCATCTCTTTGAGCTTTCGTGAGGGACCGTCCCTTGGATAACCGATATATGGTGTGAAGCATGGAGTCAACCAGAGAGGCATGATGCTCTGTTCCAGAAAAGAGGGGAGCACACCTCTTGAGTAGTGGAAAGACAGCTGAGCAAATGTATCTATTTAGTGCAAGAGCTGCCTCTGTGGTGCTTAGAGAAACCTGTATGAAGGAGAAAACGAGCTTTAGTGTCACACTGGATAAAGGTCACTAAACATGAAGGCTATAAAACATTAAAAAAATGTAATAGTCCTTAAGTCTCTGAGTGGCTGGGTGCTAATGATGGTTCCAGTATATACACGAGGACTAAAGTAATTTCTTTTTCAGCTAGAGAAAATTCAAGCCATCCATTTATGTTCCATCCCTTGCACCCCTGCACTCTGAACAAATAGCAGCAGAAATTAATATGTAGCCTCTATTTTGAAACAAGTTAGAAAACCCCACTAAGCTTTAAATAAGACTCAGCATCTCAATTTCTTCACACACCTGGATTTTCACTGTAGTTATTGAAAACAAACATGAAATAAAAACAATCATCAGGCCTATTGCACTATACTCAATGTACTTATTGAGTTACTGTAAGGCCTATATCAAAAGATTTTAAACTACTTTTACACTTTATACACTGAATGCTTAAATCAAACTTATGCACTATAAATTAATAGTGAATTAATATTGATTTTCTTTTATAGTGAGCCTACAATGCCTTTTATTAAAGGCTGTTTTGACTTGAAATTCCAGTTTTCTTACACTTACAGAGCCACTATATCCAGCCATTTCATCTAAACTCAATAGTGAAATACGTACTGTATCCAAAGAGGCAGAAGCTCTTAAATCTGGTAAAAATCCAACTTCCAGTAGGTGAAGGAGGAAGCTTTGGTCCTTAATACCATAGACACGGTCCAAGAAGAGTACCATGGGTGCTTTATGATCAGGACAGAAACTGGCAGACATGTCTGGCTCATTTACTGTGCCATCTACACAAACATACAATGCACTTTTTAATAGTAGATAACCAATAAAACGAGAAACACCAAGGCAATGAAACCCATCGCAATTACATTTAATATGTAAAATCACATACTCAAAGAAAACTACATTCTTCAGTTTTGTTCTATGCTAAAAAATAATCAGTTAGAACAGAAAGTTTTTATTCTTTAGAAACCCCTATTATTTTGCAATTTAATTATCTTTCACTCTTAAATGAAAACTTAGAAATTAATGGTAAAATATTCTACAGATGACTGGATAATGTGGAAATACATTAAAAAGGGACTGAGCCAAGCTTAAATATTTTATCTAAGGAGATAATGTCTCTAAAGCCACTGCTGGAGACAAAGTATTGGCCCATTGGTGTGATCCTTTAAAGTATTTCTTACGTTCTTACATTCTCTGGTCTTACAGGAGCAAATATCTGTGCCACTGGAGCAGCTCTAATTGATGCAGATCTAATAAAAATTTGAAGAGTTCTCTGCTTACATCCAACTAACAAAACTGCTCTGTTTTTCATTTGAAGACTAATGTGGCAAAAGACTTTCATAAAAAAATAAATGGTCTAATAAAAGTATGAAGTTACCTTTGTTAACTGTGGACAACTTTAGTGGTATACTTATAATCCCTACCAAATCTTCAGTTGGCACTAGGGATCGAAGAATTGACCTGATTCGGATGGCTTCCCCTTTTCCACTTTGAATAAGCTGTTAGAAAAATTTATCAGTTAACAAATTTAGTATTGAGAACATAAGACAGTTTTCCTCAAAATATTTGTATTAATATGATTTTATTTCAAACACCAGAAGAAAATGTACAGAAATTCAATTTATCCAAGAATGAATGCGCACAAAAAGCAGCCCTCTATCACATTCTTATAAAAATTATTTTATGGCTTTCTAGAGAATAATAAAGGGTCAATTTCAGAAGTTATTATACTGGTCACTTAATTGTGCAACACTTGTAGTTCATATTTGCTTTGATTTCATAGTCATGTAAAAATTACCAAAATTTTAGATAAATAAAAAAGCATAAAGGAATCAAAAGACCATGGTTCTTTATAAACATCTTGCAGCTTGTGTCTACTTAGATAGAGCGAGAAACCATAAAGTCTACCATTTGAAGGGAAGAAGGCTTTGAATAGAGAAAGGTTTAGTGAGACATGTTTACAAATTGTTTACAGTTATGTTTACAAATCTCCTTACATTTTCTGAGCAAGCGGTAGAATGAACTTACATGCATTTCTGGTGCACAGCGTCCAAGTAAATCTATGAGAGCTGAGTAAAAGGACATGATTGCATTTCCCATGTGCACAGTCTCCTCTTCATCTTCCTCCTCATCACTAAAAAGTTAAAAATAACAGTAAGCATTTTTGCTAATCTACATTTTATAGCTCTTCTCTAGAGCTAGAGACATGATCCAGAGACTATTCACCAGACATAATCATCCCTTTGGCTCCAGACTAAAGGATTTTTGTCCCTAGGGTAAGCACTCAGGCTAACTGTAATAGCTGACTTCACATGAGCCTTCTACCTTCCTCTTTACTTTAGCTTAACTTTAGCTTCATTCCACAGCAGTCTTCTCATTTGTTTTATCCTTCAGGCTTTTTCTCTCTGTAACTCGCATTCCACTTTTATCTAGCTAATGCTTTATGAATACCATATGACAACTGCTTGTGGATGTGAATTTCTAATTCTCCCTGTTTGTCTAATGCCCTACTCAACAGGGTCTATTATCCACATACCGCAAGCATGATTGAACCAGCTATTAAATTGTCATTTGCCAAACAAGCATTCACATTTACTTACCCTTCTCTTTTATATGCCTGGGAAGGAAGGTCACGACTAGGATTCTCTGAGATCCTGATGGCTTCCTGCATGGCAGCCAGCAAACCATTTCCTCCTTCTCCCCTAAGGTCTGGCCCAAAGCATTCTGGCCGTCGAATGAGGAGCTTGACAACAACACTTGCATTTTCCTCAACACTTTCACCTGAGGACCAAAAAGCACTACACATATTTTCTCCTGAAAGGTATTCTTAGGTCAGAAGAAAACTGCATTTTCCCCTAATTGTTGCGAAATAGAAATCAAGTCCTCATCCTAAGGCGACAGAGCAGAGATTCCCCTGCAGTCCGTGGTGCAGCCCATGGTGAGGCAGCTGTGCCCCTGCAGCCCATGGAGATCCACAGGGATGCAGAGATCCACCTGCAGCCCACGGAGGAGACCTCATGGAGGAGACCTGCACTGCAGCACAGGGATGCCTGAGAGGAGGCTGTGAACCCGTGGGAGACCTGTGCTGGAAAAGGCTCCTGCAGAGTCACCTGCAGACCTGTGGAGAGTGGAGCCCACATTGGTCAGGTTTCTTGGTAGGGGAACTCACATCGGAGTAGCCTGTCCTGGAAGGACTGCACGCCATGGAAAAATGCCCCACATTGCAGCAGTTTGTGGAGAATTTTTGCCTATGGGATGGACTCACATTGGAGAAGGCTGTGGAGGATTGTCTCCCATGGGAGGGACCACATGCTAGAGCATGGGAAAGACTTCTCTCACAGAGAAGTGACAAGAATATATTGATGTAACCCCTATTCCTGGTCTTCCTGTTCCAAGGAATTCCTAACATGATTCACTACCATGGCTGCAGGTTAATCTACTCAATTATGTGATTTGCAAAAAAAAAAAAAAAAAAATTAAGAAAAAATACAGCTAACTATGAAGATTCAAAAAAAATTTACAATAATAAGCTTACACCAGTAGTCTTGTGTTTGTAATGAGGAGAGTATGCATTAACCTCTCTTCAGATTTAACATATTTTGATGGTTAGGAAATTGATTTAAAGGAAACCTTTTAATGGAATCTGGATGCCAAGAAATTAGACTTACTGTTAGCAAAAACTGCAAATCGTAAGAATGACAGGTAACGTTCACCCTCTATTGGGTTCCATCCAATGTCTGGATATCCTTTAGCCAGCAATACTGGACAGCTCTGCAGGCCACAGCCTGCCAGGTAGGTAACAACCTGCAATACAGAAGTAATAATTTATTCATATGCTTAGAAATATGTTTCTAAAAATAGCTATAAACCAGAATGAGAACAGTATTTTTTTCCAAGATTTTTTATATTCTGGGAAATTAACCTAAGAATCTAACAATATAGATCATTATTTTATCAGTCATAGGGGTTTTTTAATGAAAAAAGGTTAGCACTCTCTGTTTCTGAAGATACCTAATTATATGATGACACAAAAATACAACATGAACAAATGTGGAATGTGAAAAATAGAATAAAATCTTGTATAATCCAGATATTTTTGACAGTACATACGCAACAACTGTAATACTGAACAGCTTTAAAATCACATCAATAACCATGTATGGTTTATTTGCTACAATAGCAAAATAAAGATTGCATAAAAAGTTTATATAGTGTAATTCCAATTTTAATGGATATGAAAACCATCACAATTTTTCAGAAGAATGATAAATATCAATGAACAATTTTAAGAGTCTGAAATCAGAAAGACTAAAAAATTTTGGTAAAACAAAACTTTCTAATACAACATTTCTTATCAAAAGGATTATCTTTAATTAAGGGAAATCTTTAAGAAATTATGATTAATTTTTAAAATTATATTAAACTGAATTTCAGAAATATATACAGAATAATTTCCTCATTCATCTAAAAGGAAATTTGCAGATAACTGTGCATTTCAAATAAAATAAATAATCATATGGTTGTGCAAAGGACAACACATGGGCATGATTATAGCACTTAAAATGGGTAATGACCATGACGAATCTTCTGTGAACTTGTAAAAAAAGATACAAATTATAATTTCTTAAAATGGCAGGCAGCCAAAATAGATGACAAAAGGGAGATAGATGAAGAGATTATATTTAGTCATTATCCAGTGTCCTAAGAGAGAAAAAGTTGTGAATTTAGGAAGAATTATATGTCAGCTGATACAGTACACAAATTGCCTCCAAAAGGCTGCAACAGTGGAAAAATGGGTTGATGTGGAAAGCTTGTTTATCGCAGTACAAAGTAAGGAAGTTACTCAGAGCACTCGGAGGAAGAAGTATACAATTCCTAACAGGACTTGATAGTTTTCAAGCATTTATTCAGAAGATAAAGTGAATACATACTTGTGTTCCAGTCACTAGTGTTGTATCCCAAGGATTGAAGTCAATGCCATTTAATTTTTTATTAAAGGCAGGACAGAGTGCACTCAGCAATTTGCAGGTGATAGAGAATTGCTAATACTTCTCAAGAGCATATTGCCTGGTAACTATATTGCTGTGCTGTCTCACACCCTTTCCATTCATATTCTTGCCTGTCTTCCCCCAGCTATCACTGTAATATGCCCATTTATTTCAATTTCACAACTTTTCCTCTCCCACACCACGTACTAATCAGAAACAGTCCCACAAGTTCTGCTGTCATCTCAGGATCCTGTCATCCTGCACAGAGACTTTCCCTGTGCTAAGCTGTCATTTAGGTGTTTAACTACTCTCTCCATTTATATTAAACCCTGCTTTCTGTTTTCTGCACCCCAATGCTCTGCTAGCATGCCTAACTTCCTTTATCTGCTTTCCTCCTCTTCTGACTGTGCACTTCCATCTCTAAATCTGTTTTTTTCCTATGATATACAACTTTCATGTCATTTTTAACATTTTAACATATTTCCCAGTTCATCCTGCCTCTCTCCACATTTTTCTTTATTCCTAACTATTGCCAATGACTTGAATTCTGGATTCAGTCTCCCATTGACCCTACCCTTAAAATCCTGTTTCACTTTTCATCTTGAAATACCTGCCTTCAATTCTCTTAATTCTAACATCCATGCCCACAAATCTCTATGATTTAGGCCAAAAAACCTGTGTCCTTTTCTTAATATTTTCCTCTTAATTCTCAATTTTTTTGTCCCCAAAAAACACTCTTGATATTCCTGTTTCGCGTCTTTTTTCTCGTCATCCTTTCTACATGATAACACTAGTGAAAGGATGCAGAAGATAGAAATAAATCTCTTTTGCTCTGCTTCCCGATAAGCAGAAGGCAAAATCAGGGAAAATACTGTTCAGTCAACCTTACCTTGAACTAACACGTAACTAGAGTGGGTATTTTTGAGGACAACATATTCAAAACCTACTATGATCAAGCTTGCCCTTTTAAACCCTTTCAGCACAAGTACAGCATTTAATAAATGGGTAAATAGGTGAGAGTGGCCACCTTATCAAGATCTGGCTCCTCCAATGCAAGTGCAAGCTCGTTGTTGTCCATCACAGAGGCTGCTGCCACATCGAGTGGTGTCGAACCCCTCATTGAAGGAAACGCTGCAGAAAAAAGTTAATACATAATGATTAAAGGGAGTTTGCAGTAATCACATTCACGCAGCAGAGGGCAGCAATCACGCTGGAATCTAGAATGCAAATATATTCCTAGAACATTTTAGGGCAGTTCTTCATCCAAGAACAGAGTCAACTCTTTTTAATAATGTGGAAATGCTATATTTTTTTTCTGGCTTCACATCCATATCTGTAAGCATACTCAAACACAGTGGTTTTAAATACAGATATACAGATGAAAAATAAAATCAGTATTAACAATGTAGCAAATTGGAGGAATACTATTTCCTTAGGAGACCAACCTGTTAGCTACATAATTCTGAACAGCCTTATCAAGTCAAGATTTTAAAACATGCCTATCTTTAGCAAAAAGAGACATTTCAAGCTTCAATTACCTGTTTTCTTTCTTTAATATTTTCCATTTTTCTGTGTTTTTTGTGGCCAAATGCACACACGAACAGCTAAATCACTGTGAAATCACAGGCTATCTTGCCTTGAAATATCTTATTATTATAACCATCTAACCAGCTAATAAATTTTTCCTCTGTTACAAAATTTAATGCACATGCATTAAAAAACTGAGTCAATGTTCAAAAGAGAATTATGAAATTTACTTCAGTAGCCTAAACTGTAGAGGCAAGGAAATTTAAACCAGATGAAACAAGCAAGGACCATAAGGAGTCAATTTAATCTTAGATTTCAAACCACAACTATTTTAAACGGAAAGATGTCAAACCATGTGTTTAAAACTAATTTTTTCAAGGTGTTTAAAAACACAGATTCAGACTATTCTGTTCCTAATACAATTCATAGACACATTAGCATGAAACAAAAATGAAAAAAAAAAAGAAAAATATTTAAAGGTGAAACCACAAGGTGGTTTAAGCATGTTTCAGCCTGCTATACAAATTAGACACCAGTCTTGTGATATCACAGTTGCTCCTACTCTTGCTTTTCAGTGTTGCAGCTACATGGCATACCCAGTCCAACACTGCTGTTTTCCAGTAAGTAGCTGAGATGCTCAAACATGGCCTTTTGGTTTTGCCGGCTAATGCGGCAGAAGTAGCACAGGAACCGACAGCAGCTTGCCACCATCTTTGGGAAAGCGATCTGCTGAAGAGGAAAGTTGACAAAGCAGTGAAATATGTTAATTACCAATCTGTTCCAGTTCTTCCTGCACTCCTCACAAGGAAAGTACAGTGAAGTTACCAAGGTGATAAGCAACTGACAGTTACTTTGGAAAGGACTCACATTTCCTTTTAACTCTCACATTCATTAGGCCATTAAAGTGTCGAAAAATAATTTTTCAGAGAACTGTAGATGACATACCAGTTTGAACCGACAAGTTTTAACATTCCCACCATTCCTTCAGAGAGAGTATATGTCTCAATACAGCCTCATGATTAACCATTTATTCCAAGAAGCTGGAGATCTAGCTTAAAGAATCTGCTGCCACAACCTAGAAAAATGCCAAATCCCTAAGCCGCAGACTACATTTCATGATTGCTCATTCCATCTCTTGAAGCTACAACACTGAACAGAAAGAAATATTCATGAAGTACCTACTGTCTACATACAATTCATAAAAACAGAGACATAAAGAGTGGCCAAGCTGTTTAATGACACAACACCAGGTTACTAAACAGTTTTCTAAGTCTGCATTTCCTTTGAAGGATATCATGGTAATTTCTGTAAAGCATTTTTGTAGATCTGTGTTATTAAAATTTTCTAGGAAAACATCTTTAATAAAATTAGAAAGCATTGGGGGTTGTCATTGTTTTGGGTTTCAGGGGTTTTTTATCACCTTTGGCTCTATGTACAAGTTATAGCAAAACCAGGGTCTTGTAGTACCTATAAATTAGCAAAGTAATAATAATTTTATAATTAATTGTAACTTACCTTGAAATGCAACAGAAATACTAAAACTGGTATGTGAATACTTTGTAAAATGGCAATGATATAGGCAGATTCAATGTATAAGCATTTAAGAGAATTATTGATTCAAGAGGCAAAGAGTGGTGCAGATGCACATAGAAGACAATCAAGTTACGAAAAATTGAAAGACTAAGAAAAGATAAGCAAAAGGTAGAATATTGGGCTGAAAATTGTTCCAAATACATAAGAAAGATGAGTGACCAGGTGAAAGGATATTAGATAAGGAATACTGGGATCAGAGGAGACATCTCTTTTTGGGATGGAGGCAACAGAATAAAAACATGAGGCATGAGCAAAGAGAAGATAGAAAATATGCACACTTCACTTCTCACTTTCTTCAGAAGTGAAAATTTTCAGTTAGGCTTCTCAAAATTTATGCCACTCTGCCTTTAAAATAACATGTATATATATATTCCAGCACGGCACAGAGAAAAGGGAGAACACAACACTGCAAGAAAATTTTTGCTCAATTCAATGAATTTGAGCATTAAAATATAAACTGGGTTTAGTCTCTTATTATAATTTATTGGTAGTAACACTTCATTTAAGATGAAGAGGTAAATTTTCCTACCAGAGCTACATCTTCAATAAATGCAGTTAAAGCCTATATTTAATAACAAAACACTTTACTATCCTATTAAAAGAAAAATGAAACACCTAAAATATCTCAGGTTTTAAAAATCAAGGTTCAGCTACTGGGCTTCTCCCTCTAGTAAAATAAAACAATTCTACTTTTTTCGTTAAGGAATACTTTAATTTGGACAAGCAAAATCTAGCTTACATGGGATATATTTTTGTTCACTTATTAAACATCCTAATATATTTTTGGGAAGGTTCAAAATGCAAAACACATAACAAATTGTGGTGAAATTACCTGAGATTTGTCTCCTCCAAGTACATTTACCATCACATCCATAACAGTCTCATGCATGCCCAAGACTCTCATTAAGTTAGGATGCTGATAAAACACCTTGTTGTTCATTATATCCCTAAAATGGAAGAAAAGACAATTTGCTTTTAAGCAACCCCAAATTAATTTAATTTGAAGCATTGAGGTTTCAGAAGTATGCATTCATTGTATTAACATCATTTAAAATTCTTAGAATTCAGCATAATACAAAAGCATCTGCGAACAAAATGTTTCACATTTCAATATGTTGTCATTCCTCTAATTCTTGTAGATTCTTCATAAGAAGAATATTAACCTCAAAATTATTTTGAGATGGCAATTCTTCATCTCTAAATTGCTCCTACCATCTGTTCTGTTTAAATTTAAAAAGAAAATCTGTGATGATCTAAGTGAAAAAGAATATGTTTTGTTAGGTTTTAAGTTGAGAACAAAGTTCAAGAAAATGAAATCTAATCAATAATATTTCTGCAGTAACCTCTTAATTAATTTCCTCAGATCACAAAGTAAAGATAATAAATAGACTTAGTATTTAAGGTAATCTATTATATTTATTTCATCACTATTTTCAAATTCTGTCAGAAGTGGCATACAGGTCCATTATGAAGGACTATTTAACTTTTTCACTCTGCCCACAATTCTCTCAACGTTTTCTAGAATCTGCTGTATTGGTTTCATAATCCAGAATACAATTTATGTGTTTCAAAATAATCCAGGGACTAGATTTCAACAGAATCCAGGGATTTCTAACATTTTAGGACAACCTTTTAAAAACACACGGCAAGTAACAGGCATCATTCCTGCTTTAAAGAAATGCAGAAAACTGAGAATGGATGAGTCTCAATAGAGCACCTCTTGGAAGGTGCTTATAGAGCTTATATCCATACCATCTTTAGGCAAAATTTATCCTTTATCCCTCATATAATTCTCAGCAAATTTACAAAATCAGCATCAAGGACAAATAGGGTAATACTGTTGCGCACTGCCTACTGAGTCATTGTCATGAATAGATCAATTCATATTAAGAGATTAGTCTTTGCAATTTATACAAAAACAGTACAAATTTTACTTTGAAATAGTAAAAGTAATGGAACTTACAATTGTTGTAAAGGAGAGAATTTTTTTAATATTCCAAAGAAAGACAAATAAATATAGTTCTCAGGTAACAATACTATAATTCTCTCTCTAAATGCACCATTTTAATTAGAAAAAATTATTTTCTGTGTTCTTTTTTCCTTCCAACATTAGATGGCCCAACCATCATAGTCACACAAGAGGAATAACAAACATGAAAGAATGCACTGCAATACCACTGCTCAACAGAGGTAATTTTATAGCAAAGATGCAGAAAATATTCTCACATCATCTGGTGCTATATAAAGGAAAATTCTTCTGAATTTCCAATTGAAAAGACACCAGCAAGTTTATCCACTCATACATGAAATATAAAATGGGCTTTAAGTTCGGAAAAAATGCAGTATAGGTAGACATCAGCAAAAATTCTAGTGATCTTTTTCTCCAGAGCTGCTAAAACTTTAACGTCTAAGCGCCAGGCTTAACTGTCGTAAAAGGAGTCCAATTTCTTTAGATAATGCTTTAGTTCACAGAAACTTTGACCCTTCTGATACTATTAGAGAGATAGCTGGAGCCACCTTGGAAATATATGTGAAAGTGTAAATCACTAGTACATATTTACACATCAGTACAGCATTAATTTTCATTTAGGAACAAAAATTAGAGGATTTACTAGGATAACAAAAAGCTTCACATCAACTTAAAAACAAAATTCCATTAATTCCATACCCCAATCCATTAATCATTAGCAATTCCTCCTCTTTTCCCATCCTCACACTGAGCAGTGAGCGAATCTGGCCCAGTGCTGCGAGCAGATTAATGGTGTCCTTGACAGAGGCAGCACTAATGGTGTATGCCTTCCTCAGGGCTTGAAGGAGCTCCCCAATGCTGTCGTACTGCCTACGAAGGAGGCTGTACATAATCCGAACTAATTCGGGGTCTTGGATCTGATCTTCCTGGGACCAGCGCACCATTGTCTGTGATATGAGCTCTTTCAGTGTAGCTAAAAGCAGAATACATTACATGTTACTAGCTCTTCCAACAGAAAACATCAAAAACATGTATTATTGTAAAATATGTAACAGGAGACAACAAAGAGGTTGTAAAAACCACAAGCAGACTGAACAGGTTTTTTAAATTGGAAAAGTAACTTTCAAACTTTTCAAGATAAATGTAATGTTCTTGGGAGATAGAAAACAATAAACATCTACTTAGGGTTCAAGTCCACACCAGCACTGTTCACAATGAAAACCTTTAATTTGACCATGATTTTGAGAATCATCCTTGTAAACAAAATGTTGCATTAGGCTTTCAATTTATTCCTTATTTCTAGATCAAGTCACTGTCACTTGGTAATGCACTTTCTAAAAATATTGTATTGTTTGCAACTACAGAATAAAAATTGCTTGATACACCTGTATTGTAGACATTGCAAATTCAGTGATGCTGAAAACAGTTTTGCTGTGCCCAAAGTTTAGGGAATTTACCTGAAAACTGGACACAAGTTCCAGTCCTTTTTCCAACAAATGTTCATGCTTGATATCAAGCAGAACAGGAATAACCACCTTACCTCATAAAACGATGCAAATTTCTTTCTTCTATCACCAGCAAACCTACCCCTTGACTTTCCCAAAGTTCTTCCAAAGGCATGAACACTACCACTTTCCATCACTAAAGTGTTTATAGATAGTGTAGATCCATTGGGGTTTGTGTGTATGCTATTCTTTCACTTGCTAACACTTCTTTCTTAGCTTATTTAATATTGTATTTATGCAAACCTATCATTAATTCTAAGGTTCTGTTCCATAATTAGGCTTTCAACCTGTGGGAACAAATTCTGCACTTCACAGAGATAGCCCTACTCTTAGCATGTCATGGCTTATCTCAGTTTTCACTTGACGGTTACAAAATCCTATAATCATTATTAATAATAATTATTTGCCTCTATGTGTTTATTTTCAGAGTTCTAACTTGTTTTTAAATACAAAATTTACTGATTCATAATTAATACTAGGTTGAAATTGCTGGCATTCCTCACTTGGGTAAAAGATTGTTTGTAATAATAACTGAATGTAAGCTTAGAGTAAAGGAAGATTTATTTGTAGCAAATAGTTCCTTCTTATGAATATTCACACTGAGTATGTATGACTAAAACCAAGACACTCAAGGCCAGAGATTTTAATCTTGGAAATAGGTACACATTATGCACACCACCACACCTCCTCATGCACATAAAAGGATTGGGGATACCTCTGACATCCATTTCCTTTAATCTCTGAATTCCAAATTTCCTGATGCATAAAGGGGAAGTGCACACATGGACTAAAAACCTCAGAGTGTCCAGCTACAGTCAAGTATATAACATAATAAATCTATATTATTTTTCATCATGCTTTGAATGACTGAATCCATGTGCATATTTGTACTATGCATCACTCCAGGGCCATTCTTTAGGCCCAAGCCTAAAGAAATCACCTGAAATTTCTAGAAAAATAGACACTATAGGATCATTTTCCAACCCACATTTCTTGTTACCCAAAGTTCTGGTACATGAAATAAGTGAACTGCTCTGTTCCAAGGACCAAACACCATGTGCCCTCAGGCTTTATGAGCGAATACTTCCTGACTCATGACAATAGAATCCACATGAAACCTAGAGAAGAAATGATACTACCAGGTACTGAATAGCTCCTGCTACTATTAAAGAGAAAGCAGATGCTAACAGATGAGTCACTGGAGAATGAAGCCCTGCTTCATGCAGCATATCAGATTGTTACAAGATTTAATGTACTTAAAACACATTAACAAGCTTAACAGACCAAAATATGCTTTCAGACCAGGCAAACACTCTAAGGTGCTTTCCAGAGCAAGCAGATCAAGAAGTGATCAAGTGTAAGAAGTGTCATGAGTTATAAAATAATTTTGCTGTCTAATCTCCACAGAACTCTTAATTATTGAGCTGAAACCATTCCACATCTCTACATGGGCCTATTGACAAACTGAACAACTTGGAAAAAAAAAGAGAACTGTTACTGGTTGACCAACCTGAAGTCACTTGGAGAATCCTGCACATGATATCTGTATGGTGGTACAGAAATTTAGAGCTAGAGCCCCAATCTTGATTCAGAAAGGCAAGAAGAAACCTAAAAAAAAGTGTCCTAAAGGAAGACCTGGAGAAATTTGGCTTTTTGTCTTAATTGTTCCTAACCATCCCTAGTCACTACTAAGGCTTGAAAACTCATATCAACAGCAAAGACAAAACTTGTGAGATTCATACCATACATCACCCTCATTGGGATGAATTCTCATGTGGCATGTGAGCACAGTGGCAATGAGAATAAGGTGAGTTGTTCAAAGAGGCTCAACTAAAAGCTTGTGCAAATAGTTGAGGAATTGCAAGCACAGAACCAATCTCACCTGCATAGACCATGAACACCCTTCGCATCTTATGGAAGAGGGTATGAGAATGGATATGTACAGGAGTACTGCTAAGAATAAGAAGTTTGTGATTACAAGTGTTTTGGGGGGATTATGTGCTTGTCTGTATTTGCATCTATATGAAAAGGTAATAGAAGGAAATGGACATAAGCTCTTAAGAAGAATTTTTACATTTAAAAAAACCCCATAAAAATTAGATCTTCCCAAGTTTAGAATGCTTGAGTCTAGACTACTGTGACATAATCAGCTTTTCACAGTTCTTTATAAAGAATATGTAAATTTTCAACCCCAGAGTTAATGATCTGGATCTAAAATCTTCCACTCATTTTAATTTCTTGTTTAAAAATGCATCTGAGGTGTTCCATATACAGAATAATAGTTCTAAGAGGTAGAAGAAACTTAAACAGGCAGTGTCCTTCTTCAGCCCCTTATAAAATTTTATTAGAAAATACACTCCTGTTGACTGTGTAAAATTTTAACATTTGCACCATGAAAGCATTTATATGGAAAGAAAACTTACTAGGAGCTTTCTCTTCTTCTTCCTTAGGCTCCAATTTTTCTGCTTTTGGTGGACCTTTGATTTTGTACATTAATGAACGGAGTTTGCCAGTCAAGGAGGAATCTTCTTCTTCCTCTTCCTCTTCTTCTAGTGGAATACCTTAGCATAAAATAAAACTGGTTAGTAACAAAACTTAATGTTTGAAGTTTAACTCCCCCAATATTTAAACAATATTAAAATTGCTATAGGAATATTGATTTTTTTCACCAGTAAATTTCATACAGTATAAAAGAAGTAGTAGTAGGGCCAGCAGGTTTAACACACAGTACCAGAAGCACTCCTCAAATTATCTTTATTTCAGTACACATACTTCTTACATCCAGATTTATAGTATTCATTTTTCACTATTATGACCAAAGAGGTGGTACTTTTTTAAGAGTCTACTATGGCAATTAAGTATGACTCACAGTCATATTTGATTAAATATGTGATCCTTGTTTCATATTGCAGAATGTAGGCTAAAGAAAGAAGCGTATCATTATATCTTACAATACAGTACAGTTTTTCAGTCAAGATATTTAGCAGCCATAAACAAATATATTAACTGAATTTAAAGCTGTAAGAAGGCAGACATTCAGAGATTATGTGGATAATACATGCTTTTCATGAAAATGTATACAATGAGGCAGGATGTCATTTTACCAGGTGGTTTAATACCTGGTAAAATGACCAGTTTAATTCAGTTCAGTTCACTACACTGCTTCACAACCATTCAAAGTCTCTCACACTTCTTAGTGATCATCAGACAACACATGTGTTATGTGCAGAAGCAAAGAACAACTAAGCAGGCTCTCTCCAGATCAGAGATTGTGCCAAACTGAAATGTAAGCTTTTGCAGTTTGCTTATCAAAGAGAAATTGAGAAAAGGAAAAGCTTTTCAGACAGGATACTAGACCTAGAACCTGAAGCAGGGGGGAAAAGAAGAAACTGCAGTAGCTAAAACTGGTCCTAAACAGTTAACTAAGAAAGAAAATAGAACAGACATGTGGTAACAAGTTGGAGAAACTTTGCTGCCAGCAGCTACAAAAAGGGGAGGGGAAATTATGACTAGGAGTGACTAAGTGATGAAATTCAAAGGCACTGAGAGGGAATGAAGGAAGTCAAAATTGAAACTGGACAGTACGTACAGAATTTAAGAAATGGGATAAGTGGAACTGGCTTGGCAAAATGAAAAGTTAAGAAGGGATACAGTCAGTCTGAAAGAAAGTAAGAACAGGAAATGTCACCAGCGATGAAAGGAGAGAGAAAGCAGACAAGGATATTAAAGGAACAAATATCTGGCATTGAAATAAACCCTGGGTTCTGAACACAAGAGAAAGACACTGGGAGAGGAGCTCTGAAGAAGTTAAAATGGACAGAGAGAAGGAAATGCACTGGTATAATGAGTTAAAACAGTGTTGGACTGGGCTAGATGAGGTCTGTGACTCCTCCAGGTGGGGTCTCATCTACTCTTCCATATCACTCTCTGCATCATCTTAGAGTTGCAATCCATTCAGAGCTGATTGTCTGCTGTTGCTACTGGCTAATTGCTTCCTTCAAGTGGCAGAGGTCTGTGCACTGTGATGGTTTCAACCCAGGTAACTGTCAGTTTGATATGATGCTACCAAATATGCTGTAAATTTGCTTGGTTCTTTATAAGCAAGAAACTGCACATAAAAAATATGATTGAGGACCATTATTTTGCTAGCAAAATTAACCACTCCCTCTTACGACGTGCTAGGATTAAGACTGCCTGAGAAACTATTTGCTTATATTCATTATGAAGAAGCCTTTAATTACTTGATTGCATACATAGTTTTCCACTTAGATGGCAAAGTATACTTAGTACTAAAAAGCTGATTAAACATTCCAAGCAGAACTCCTATTCATTTAATCTGCAGCTGTGATTGCTTAGTACTGATTTTCAGGACCAAGTCAGGACACAGATAATGAGGAGCATTTATCCACAGCAACCACCTCTGATAAATCTGTACAAAGTCATGAATATGGTTTTGCATAGAATCCAGAGGATCTTTAAACTGTTTTAATAATGAGACAGTGTTTTGTCTATCTTGAACTCTCATTCAAAATAGACATGTAGTACACAAAATACACAATGTAGTAAACAAATAATAAAAGTGCATCCCTAAAAAGCAAAATCTCAATGCATACAATAAACAGTGTTTCACTTCATGAAACATGAAGATTGATCAGGAGCTGAAATAACTCAATGATCATAGCAGCCACAATGTTTTAAATTAAAATTAATTGATTGTGGTGTTAAGACATTTCCAAGTTGTAGGGCTTTCATAATCTCCATCCTGGAGTCTTAGAGTACTCTGTGCTGCCAAATGGGCATTACCTTTGGAAACCAGAGGTCAGATCAAGGGCTAAGTGACTGAACAATGGAGATAGCTCTAATAATCTATTATAATAGATGTAATAAAAAAAGAGAGAAAGAGGAGTAAATAGGAGGATACTAACTATTCACTTTAACACTTGAAAGAAAAATTATGGAATGAAAGAAACAGTTTTTGGTAAGCACTTAGAAGAAATGATGAATAACAATTAATAGAGGATTGTGAAAAACAAGTAATGATAAACCACCTAAATTTCTGCCTTACAGACACAAATCTTGATTTTAAGACTTCTAATACTGTCTTGTACTACACCCTCAGAAGTAAACAGATGGAGCACAGCTTAGATACCTGCAGACCTACTCATCTTTGGCTGAGGATAAGGCTGAGGTAGTTGAAAAATTACAATTGACTTATCAGGAAATCACAGCTTGCTGGTTGCTTGACATTCTAAGAGGGTACTCAGATATAGCAGTGCAAAATAACATCAGAAGCCTTAACAATACAAGCACAGAATGGTATAGGAGGCACCATGCCTCCAAACAGAAAGCAGAAAGTAATTACAGGTCATTAAAACAGTACAATTCCATGAACCAGGTAACACTGGTTTTAAGGATAACCAGCACAGGAAGATTTATCAGACTGTATTGGTAAACATTTGGTAATGACCTCAAGCAAGAAGGTGGACGAGGGAGAACTAACCAATAGGAATATCATGCTCTTCCTGAGGAAGAGATTGAGATGCTGTCAACTCACTGTAATGACATTGGCCCCTTCTTTTTGGACAAGATGGATGCCAAAAACCATAGAACTAAGCAATACACTGGAAGAGTAACTATGAATATATCTACTAAGTAGGTAGATGGAAAAAGCTTGTTTATTTCAGTTTTAACTGCATAATTGCTGGCAATGAACAGTAATAATTAGATGACTCAGACTACAAATGTTAATAATTTCATGATTGTCTGAATTAGATCTCAACAAACTCAATAAACTAACAAAAAAATAGACGTCAAAAGACCTACATAAAATTGTATAGGAAATCCAAATTAAATGAGTGGGGACAGTTCAAGTATGCAGTGCAAGAGTGTTTTGTAATGACTGACTCTCACAGTTATGCATACAAGAGGAAACTAAGCTAAAGCAGGCAGAGAACTCCACATGTGCTTTTTTTAAAATTTAATTTCTGATGCTCAGCTTTGCAGCAATTTTGTTCCCTCAATACCTTTTATCTGTATGTACTCATACATGTGCTTCTATAAACTTTTTAAAGTAAGCCAACCTACTTGTTTGGATTATTTTTTCCCCAGTAAGTCTAAAACTGGTATATAAACAGAATAATATTAGAAAATATTTAATAGAGATTTAACAGTGAAACTTAAAACCATGCACATGCTTCCCATATTTTTGTAATATACACTGAAGTTTGTCACTAAAGTCACTTTGTAGGTACTTTGTAAAGTCACTTTGATAAAAAAACCTCTCATGCTAGTATATTTTTCAACTGATCCGTCAAGTGCCAAAAACACAAACAAAACCTGTATCAACAACTTGCCACTCACCACAGTGAATTAGAAGATCATCATGAAATTCGTACAGCTCCTCCCGAATCTCCTCTGGACAGGGACAATCCTCTCCCAGTTGAAAATTCAGCAACATATTAATCTTTAAGGGATATAAAACACAGTTAAAACAGTGAAATAGCCTAGGACATATTCTAGTATATAGCCATACTTTACCTGTTTATAACTTCAGTTTACAGCACAAGTTCTAGAACACAAGTTTCAACATTCTCACATTCAATATTTTGTGGCATGGAATAAATTTATTTTCAAATTAATTTTGGTTCTCCAGTGAGTCAGGACTTTATTTCGTCATCATAAAGAGTTTTTTTTAATCTTTAATTCAATCTTTTTTTTTTTTAATATTACCTGCTCTTGAGGAGGAGACCGAAATTCTTTAGTCTTCTTGGCAGTCAATGCAGCAGACATGTTCAAGGCTTGCATGAGTTCATTGTACCTGTATTTCTGGTTGTACTGCAATTTTGATACATAACGGTCTGCAAACGATACAATTGCTTCCACTCTATGTTGTAGTTCACAGTCACAAAAATAATTGAGTAAATGACACATCTATGGTAGAGAAAATAGACAATCTCAACAGCTTTACAAACTCTGGGGAAGAACTTGAGCACATACTATACATTACATCAGACTGTAAAAATGAGAGATATTTTTTTCCATATTTTTGTTTCAACACCATGAAGAATACAAAAATGGTGGTTTTATTATCTGATTGAGATACATTGCACGCACAATCTATCACTCCATGCACTCAAAATATCTAGAAATCACATACTAGTTTGGCTTGGAGGGGTCCTTTAAAGATTGTCTTGTCTAGCCCTCTGTTTTTTATTAAATAAGTATGTATTCACAAATCTGTTTGAGTGTAGATAGATGTAGAAAGAACTGCATCATCATCAATTTTTTTAAAATGAATTTGAAGTTTTAAGGCAAAGTGGAATTAAGGACCTTCACAACTTCAAATTTTATTAAGTAGAGAACAGACAAAAAACACAATCCTTTTTTCATCAAGAATAGAATATAAGTAACATATTTATAATAAATGGTCACCTGAAGTTTAACAGATTCTGGTAATCTTGTCTGCAACAAGCCCTTTGCAGGAGCTTTTGTTTGTTTGATTGCTTTCTCCCCAGCTTCTACAGCTTTTTCTTCAACTTGGGTCACTTCTTCTTTCTCCGTCCTTTCTTCTGTTTCTTCCTTGTGGTCTCCAAACACAGTGGGATCAATGAGGAGTAACACCTGCTTCACATCATCATCATCAAAAACACCCATTACAAGCAGTGTTGCTATCAGTTTAAGAACAGGAACAAACTGGAATGCAACCTGTCCTCCAACAGGGTCTCGTATGTGACTCCCACTGCACTGCACTGCCTCTGTCAACATACTTATGGCCTTGTATTTAAGTATCTCCAGGGGTATCTCTGGGATGGATGTCTGATGATCTTCGCTGGTCGCAATAAAGCATGGAGCAGAAAAATTAAAGGCTGGTTTAAGACAAGTGCTAAGCCCTACTCCAGGCAAACCATGCTTCTTTGTTTCATCAGGATATAATTTAATATTTCGAGTTTCATCTGTAACTGGAATGATAAACTCATTGCTCATCATGAGCTTGGCTTGCTTGGCATGCTCCAAGTGAATACTAATGAGCAAGTCGTAGAATCCAGAACGCAGAAGTCCTGGTAAGTATTGATTATCTATTGTGAAAAACAGCTGAGAAACATCCACATGGCTACAAAGTGCATAAGCAACTCTAGTGTTACCTAGAGCACTAACTGAGCTATAGAGCTTTAAAGTGTGATAGTGAAACATCATCAAATCTTCTTGTTCACATAGTTCCAAGATATCAACACATCTGTTATGAAATAAAGAAATAGAACACCAGTCAATTCCATGAAAAAAGACTTTGAAAAAGGAAAGTTCTATAATCTCTGAACATTTTGATACTAAGATTAGTTAGTATCAACTTTTATATTAGTGGTTTGAAGAGGAACATTTTCTCAGTTCCTTTTCAAACCACTAATATAAAGATTGATACTAGTTACTCTTAGTGTGGACATCATTAAAACACAATAAATGGTGGGAATAATTTATTGAGACTGTTTAAAATTATTACTCCATAGGAAAAAAAAAAACCACCAAAATCTAAGATGGAGGTGCTTCTTTGGAATCAATTGTAAATTAGAACTTGTTTTTAAAATAGGCATATTAGGCTTGCTGAAAATCTGCATTACTACCATTCCCAAACAGTGCCTTTGTAGTTTTCTCAGGATTGCTGGTTCATTTTTTCCACAAAACACAGTGTTTTTCACTCTTCCCTTGAATTCAGCTTTATTAACAATAAATAAAATTGAGTTTTGAATCATTAAAAGAAATTTAATAATTACTAATAAAAGTACAGCTGTTAAATGATCTTTCTGCTATGTTTTTGCTGATAGTTTGATTTTTCACTGGTAATTACATTTGACATTTGGATAGATCTTTATTATCCTCACTCTGAAGATAAAACTTAATGAAACTCAAAGAAAGGCGTGATCTTATCAATAAGAACATAAGAATTTATTTCATGTAAATTCAGTGCAGATGGAACAGGAAGAGATTACAGGTTTCTATTACAGAAAAAATTGGCAAAATAGTACTTGCATGTTCTTAATGCTTGTTTTTCTCAAGCTGAGAAAAATCTCCATGTTTAAAGACATACAGATTTAAGAGATGCCATTTCAATTTAAATTTAAATAAAACCAAATAGTCATGCTTTCTTTTATGCATGCAAAACTTGGTACATGTCATTAAAGTTCAGTCTCCTGTATTGACTTAAGTTTCATGAATACAATAATATCTAATATGATATCAGGTAGGATCAGAAATTCTCAACAGCTATAAGGTAATTATTCAGAAAGGCAGGTTTAATCAATACACTGACACCTTTTTTCAGTATATTTTGTCCACATCAATTAATTTTATCTCATTTTCAGCGTACCTGTTTTCTTCTGGGATATGAAGTGCCATCATCTGCAGAGGTTCCAAGCACTGCACAACCCAGCCATGACGCTCACTGACACGCTCAGTTTCTACTCTGAGGAAGCTGTTTGGCATCCGGCTCCATAAAACTGGTGTGATTGTTTGTACATCAAGGCGGGGGGGACACTGAGGAATAGGATTTCTTTCTTCACTTTTAAAAATTGCTGCTGACAAAGGCATGGTGTTCTGAAACAAATATATGTATTAATTATTTTTGAAACATGTAATTATTAATAAAACCATAACACCAAAGGAAGTATAACTTTTAAATAAAAAGCAAATTATAGAAAGGTAGAAGTTATTGCAACATACAAAATCCATTAAAACCCCCCAACATTTATGGTGTTATCCTCAAACAATATTAGTCTATTTTGACAATTGCAGAGAATCAATTAACTGCATATAATAACAACATTTACAGAAGTAAACGTAGAAGTCAAATTACAAGTCATGCCTTTGATTCAACCTTCCTAAGCAAATTTAACTGAGCAGGAATTTACATGGAAATAAACAGATTTAAAAGAGCACATTTACATAAAGATTGCCTTTCTATAGAATACAAAAAATACTTCCTACCTTTAATTTGCCAAGTTCAAACTGAATCAAGTTAGTGCTTGTAGGCTGTAAAAAAGCTGCTGGAAAAAGCTTGGTGTTTGGTTCAACCTAGAAGTGAAATGAGATTAAATTTATTTTAAATTAAAAATAAAATAAAAAAATCTCTCTGAATAAGATATAAAATAAATATTGTATATCTTACACTTCATTGTCAAATAATTTATATAATTTACAAAATAAAGTGTTGAATAGTGTCTACCTATAATATAGTAAAGTATTTGCAGTTATCGTCATAGGACCACCTGGTTTTTGAGACAGGTGTTTTGTAGCCTTATGTGCTCTCAACACCTATAGGAGGAAGCATTGCCATAAAATAAAGAATTAAAAATATAATTATAGAACAGTATATTAATTTTAAAAATTCAGTGCTCCAGGGTGGCTGAAAAAAGTACATCTCTGCAATTCAGTCAAAGTTTCAGAAGTTCAATTAAATATATTAATCACATCATAGTGCATTTTGTGTATCATGTGCAGACACTGTACATAATAAGGACAACTACAATATTTGTGCTGTGAAGGAGTACAACTCCTAACTTTGAGGACAACAATCTATCAAAACTATGACTATGGACATAGACAAAATAATATAGGGGTAGGTATTAACATTCCAACCTTTTTGATAAGTTAAAAAAACCATAACCCCAAATCCAGAAAAAAAGGCATTCTGTTCTGATTGTTGTTTTGGGTTTTTTCCTGAATATCACCATGGCATTCAATAGTTAGATCAAGAACTACAGAAAAATTAATTTCCTCTCTTAAATACGTTGACCTATAGGCCTTTTAAAATGAAAACAACAAACAAATATTGTCCTTCTATTTCAGTTAAGAAAGCTGAAATGCATATACGAACTCTAAGACTAGATTACCAAGACCTGACAAATATAAATTATTTGTGGCAGTTGGAGTGAGAGATGTGATTTATTAAAATATTTTAAAGGTCTTACTTTATTGTAAAAATATTCAAGACATGGAAATGAAAACTACATAATATTATTTTCATTGCTTTCAAAAAGAGAGAAAATAATTAAATTACTCAGAGTAAGCTAAAATTTCAAAATATTTCACCCTTATTTGCAACAATCTTGTTGGGTTATACTATTTTATATCTACAGAAAATGCTGGATAGTCTCATTTTTCAGCAGACCAGGTGTAACAGGTTTCTTGAGAAAATATTTCCTAAAAGAACTTCTGGTGTTTTTCCATGAAAAAGAGAAGAAACAGAGAGAAATAATGGTATTCTGTGAGATAGTGTTACATTTAGTACATAGAACATGATTATATTAATTGTAAATCATATAAGGAAAAACCTGAAAGTGCTATTTACACTAAATTCAATAACATGCATCTTCCACATCTGTCTTTTCATACATCTCCTAGCAAGATAAGAACAGCTAAAGGCTGTCAATGAAGAAAACCCCACAAATATCCACTGCAAAGAAACACACCAAGGTTTCATGGGTTTGCTCAGAAGCTTTTGTATTGATTTGTATCTGGTTAGAAAAACAACAAAGCTTAAGCACTTTAACCACCTGTTTTCTTTTGCCAGTGTGCTGACATTCAATATTCTCCCAGAGTGGCACTGAAGTTACTGGCCATTATTACAAAATATTCAAAAATCACAACTACTAGATAACCTCCCACCCCCATGTACAGGCTGTGTGCAGCCCTGCCACACTTGTTTTCAATAGAGTCAGTATAAAAGTTCCATTAAATCTAGGTAAATAACATTACAGTTTTGTCTGCATTACACATTTGAGAGGGCTGACATAGAAGAAAGCAATGAATTGTTGCTAAGACTGGACAACCTCTTCCACAGTAAGTGCTTTACTATGGACAACTGATGTTACTGAGCGGAAATCTCAACAATCCGTGCTGAAAACTCCTGTCAACCACTGATCCACTTTTAAAATGACATCATGTTTTGATGGTATCAATAACATTTAGGGCTCACCCCACTTATTTTGGCTTTCTGCATTAATGCATATTTGAATTTTAGGTTTTGAAACTTGTCAAATCACAAAGTCACCAAATCACAGCTATCTGCAGAAGACACAAACCCTGGTAATAATGAACTAAATTTTTCTTCTTATTTCATATCAAAAATTATATATAAAGTCTAATTTTGACCTTCTGCTAGTTAAATATTTATTTCCCCTTTATTGTATGATAGATTCAAATTGAAAAAACAATTTAAAGAATTAACTTTATTAATCAAGATTCTGAACTGCACAGAGATGTAAAAAAAATATTTATCCAAACATACTGAAACAACTCAAAAAACATAGCCTTAAAAGGAGTGAGAAAAAGAGGGATAAACCAGAATGATATAGGAGAATATATAAACATCACACAAATGGCATCCAGTTAGATTTCTGGAAAAGTAGCATAAAAACAAGAATCTTACTAGATAGCTTCCTGAAAATTTGATAATACCTGATAACAAGTGCCAAGCTCTCTTCCATTGGCTGTGAATGACACCATTCCAGTAGCCAGGTCAACAAAGCATCCAATTTCTATATCAACATTACTGCGACCTGATCTCTGGGAATTAGCAATTGCATCTCCCCCCCAAACCATGTAGCAGTTGCTGCGCTTCACACTGAAAGAGCAACAAGAACAAAGCATAGGTCACACTGAACTTGGTGGACATGCACTTTTCAATGGAGGAATACCTTTTTTTCCTTTTCATAGTTATGAAAAAATTTCACAGGCTTCTGTGTGCACTTGTTAGTTACAGTTAAACAAACTGTTTCATCCATAGATATTAAACTAAAGAAGCATCTTTCATTTAAAATTCTTTCCAAAAGAAATTTCCCTCGCAAGGGAACATTAATGATAAATTCACTTTAACATGTCTATCTAAAACACATTCATATATAAATGAGCACAGAAAACTCACTCCATAATCAATTTTCTTATTAGTTTAAATTAATATTTAAATTATCATCAAGCTTATGAACATCTGACTTTTAGACAACAGTATTAAAATAAAAACTTTAACACACTATGAATAATTCCTTACCTTTCATGAACCCTGCCTCTCTCGTCGCCTAAAGTAACTGTCACTGTACAATTTTTATTTAGGTCAAAATTCTCACTGTAAAAATGATAGTCTGGTGTTACCCAGCCAACCCAGACAGAGGATGGGTCTTGGCCAGCAAATATCCGTAGTGAGTAAAAATACTGAAAGGAGGAAAAGAGCATATTAGTAATAGAAATTTAAATTATTTTATCAAGGAATAATCAAATCTCCTATATATCAAACTTCAATAATATTAATTCACATTCTTCTAATAAGTAATTTTAAATACCCCTAATAAAAAAAAAACAGACTAGTGTTTTCATTTGATGAGGTTTATGTTTACACAAGTTGCAAATAACGTGGCTCTGGACATCATTATTTACAAACAGTGTTATATCAGAAAAAATTATTAAAAAGGCTTCTTTCAACACATTGATTTCTAATGAACATTGATTTCTAATGAACATGTTGCCACAAATAAATCTACTTTAAAACTTCAGAACAACTAAGCATCTCAACATATTTACTTACTGTAGTAGAAGGAGGAGCAATTTCTTGGCTGTGCTTTCTACAGATAAAGGAAAATCAGTGAATAATTAAATAAAAAAGAGTAGTGGAAAAATTAGTCATTATTAGGCTAAGTATACTTAAAAGCTAACTACTGTAAGTCAGCTTACTAGCTGACCACTTGGCACTGAGTATGCATTAGCAAAGACTGTACAGGATACAAATATACAAGTAAAATAGTTGATTGCAATTAAGGTAGAGAGTGGGAGAAGAGGCAGATTTAGAGCAGTAAAATAAAGATAGAGGTAACTCAGAAAGGTGCAGTGCCCATTAATACCCGGTATCTTTAAAAAACTTCCCCACAATCTTTTTTCTTTTAATGAATTAGCATTTTTATGGTAGCAATGAGTTATTGAGCAATGATGTTGGTGAGCAATAATCCAAAGGGCAAAAGACTCTGAGCTGGTTTTCCAGCCTAGCTTTTGAAAATCATAATAATTCAGAAGAAAATGGAGCTGCTTAGGCAAAGATCTATAGACCTTGTGATGCACCTATTTAGAAAAGGTCCTCTCTTGTCTGGACTCAGCATTTCATGGTAATCTGTTCTTAGTGCACAGAAATTTTGAGTATACAATAATAAAGAATAATATGACAATACATTTACACTGAAAGCATGAAGTAGGATAACCAAACCCAAGTCTTACCGTTTTTGGAAAACATCAGAGGAGGCATTTTCCACGCCCATGCCGATGTTGAATGATGAGTGGAACTCAATGGGCATACTCAAACGACAATATATCATGTCTGAATTGCTGTTCTGTGTGCCAAATGTTTTGTGAGTAACTTTTAACCGAGGTGGACTCTCAATGGTCCCATCAATTCTCCATATCTAAAAATAATAGAAATATTTTTAAATAAGTCTGTCCAAAAAAATGATGAAAACTTCCATTAAGCAACTAGAGGATGAGAAAATCGAAAGAGCAAACTTAAATTTTTCATAATTAATTATCTTCAAAACTATGCAGCTTTGGTCTCTGATACTGAATTTAACCTGAAGAGCAAGGGAATCAACAGATTCAGTATTTTTCCTGACTACAAAAAATATTTTCAAAATGTTCCATTCGAGAGCAAAAAAAATTTTAAAATACAGTTTATTAAACTAATTCACTTTGAGTTTGCAAGTCATTAAAAAACTGCATCACAAGAATCAGTTATTTTCCACCACAATGAGAAGAAAAATCAATTAGAATTGTTCAGAGGGTCATGATGGACTTTGTGTTCAATATTACTTTCCCTTGAGCTGAAAAAGTGCATTTTCAAATTCAGTGATAGGAATATTTTAAAGACAGGAATAATGATGAAATAATCCTGATAAAATAAAAAAATTCTGAAATAATTTAGTTGGAATTCAGTGAAATTTTCAGAGACAATCATTAGAGAATAATTGGCTATACCTAAATTAAAGAAAATCGCCTAAAGAGATTGTAATAAAAAATCCCCTCAGGAACTCAAACATATCATTTTGGAATATATTAATTTGAAAAAAAATATAGAAAAGGCAGAATATATTACTCTGCTCTAGGATAGATTAGTTAGGGAGTTTTGGAATTCTTATCACTGGTGCATCACAATGAAAGAATCTGTGACACCACAGGTACACTTAAATGTCCTCAGACTTCAGCTGAAAAATTTTCAGATATTTAACAAAAATTTACAGTAGAGAAGGTTTAGAAAGTGAAAGTGCATGTAAGGTAGAATATAAAAAACCCCCATAACTAACATGCTTCCAGTAGCTAACCCCAACATTAATTAAGTCATATATTAAACCAGATAGGTATATCTATAGGAATCCATACTACCATAAATGAAAAAGAAGATGGACAAGATCATCTGGAATTATCTAAGAGTTACTTAATAGAGTAATATGACAAACTATCTGATGACAGTAAGCATTAGTAAGGGTTTAATGTCTCAGCTTGCTAAACAAACAATCGTTGAACAGGTGTCTCTCTGACATGTAATGTTACCTTAATGTGAGGATGATTTTTTGGCACATTGACAAATGTTGGTAAGCGTTTACTAAACCACATAGCAACATCTCGGTTCATGTTAACAGCAAAAGGTTCAAAACCTTCTTGGAGGCCACACATTGTATAATACTTGAATGTACTGGCATCCATTCCGAGGTTCATGCGACCAATCTGAGATAGGCCCAGCGCACAAATTGGAACAAAACCTAAAGAAAAAAAACAACAAAACTCAATAACTTAGTTTAAAAGCAGACATTCTTCATTTTTGATCTATCTAATGTGAACTAAACTTTAGCTCCTACAAGTAATGCACATGAAGTGATGACAGAAGCAAGAATTTAAAGCCACCTTAAATACCAATGTCTATGTTCAATATAATTGCTACCTGAGAACTTAGATAACAAATTAAATGGGATAGTGCCTTTCTCATTTTTAGACTAATAAACATGGCATTATACAAAAAGATCGTCACTGGAAGCCAACCTTGGCTAGATCAAAGTTATTAACAGAAGTTAAATATGGTTTCTGAGAGTGCCAAATTTTCAAAAGAACTTTGAGATGAGGTTCAAGTATCTCAATACATTTACTTAAAATTTATTTTATCATCAGTAGGTACAATTTTTTTTTTCCAGCATTCATTCCTCCATCATTCACAATGGACAAATACACACCCCTTTAATGCTAGCATTTTTTATGACTCAACTCTTTGATCTCCATATATGTTTAGACAGGGATGAAAGGCTGTTGACTTATTTCACCATTTCCCAAAAAACCAGAATTTGGAGCAAAGTTAGGGAAAAGCCAACAGTTCAACCTCTAAAGGAGACATTTCCTCTTCTAAATTTTGAGACTTCAGTACAGCTTTGTTAAGGCAGTCACTCATTCTTTGCCTTTATAAAAACTCTATCAATGGTAAGATCAAAGAAGAACAGTGAACAACTGCAAAGTTTTCTGGCAATTACTAACAGGTATAAAAGCTATTACTGGTTGGAAGATATATATTTACAAAGAGAAAGTAAATGAAAACATAAAGCAAACCCACTTGAAAATATTCCCCAACTCTTTTACTACAGTCATGTAGATACTACTTTTTTGAAAAACCAAAGGCCAAAAACAGAAAAGGAAAACTATCCCAGGAAAATGGGATATTTGGATAAGTTATGAATAGGACAGAGAAAGAAAAAGATTAGACTCACGTTGCAAAGATCTTTCTTTTGATACAGACTCTCACTGCACTGTACTTGTTTTGTCCTTTGCAGACATGAACATAGTATATTTAAACTCCAGTGAGATTATCAGAGACTATATTTTCAGGTTTTGGAAATTTTTCAGGATGCTTATTATTACCACTTCTTCACAGCACTGAAGTCCTGACATAAAGCCTAGCAACACTGAGAAAATTTATCCACTCTAGCTTCTGAAACCCCATTAATGTGGTGGAAGGAGAAAAGAAATTCAGTTTGTGCCACACAAGCATTCTCAAAATAATTTTTTATGAAGTTAATGCATAGCACAGTCTGAAGGCTCATATCAGTGAAATATGATTTCTCAGTTCACTGAGTCATGACAGACTAGTTTTTCTGTTTGTTTTATTATTTTGTCTTCCAATAACCATGTGACTTTAAAGGGGAAGTTACCATTTTCTATTCCAAAGTCAGCAAATGCGAGTTCTGAACCTTTACTAGTTATAAGCAACTCTCCATTCAGAGTAAAGATGATTGACTTGTCATCCAAGTTTATCATACAACCAACTACATCTCCCGGTTGCCAGCTTCGTCCAAAGAATCCGCTGCCTTGATGCCAACACTGGCCCTAAACAGAAAACCAAGGAAATAAATACAGTGGTAAATTAAAAAATAAATACAAAATAAGTTAAGAAACCCAGATATTTTATTTTCCAGATATTAAAGTAATTTGTAAGCAGTACTGATCATGACTTTTGCCTTAGAGATAACAGGGACATAAAGAGAATAAGGCACCCTAACTTCAGCAATTTGGAACCTGATAACTACTGTTCACTGGATTCAATTTCTTACACACTGTCATCCATCTAGTCCTTTAGGAGTCAAGCTTGGGAAGAAAGTACATGCAGAAAGCAGAAAAAAACAGAAAAAGGAAAACAGACCGTGGCTCTCTCAGTGAATAAAGGACCTTTTTTTTGATTTTTGTAAAACATTACGTATAAAAAAATGTAAGTGAGTGCTGTATCCTGTTTATAATCATGGCAGACTTCTGTACTTAGTTGGATACAGCCTAGGAAGATACATATAAACCAACACTTTGTTAGCATAATCTTATGACAGAATCAAAATGGAGGTACTATCCACTGTGAAACAGAGCTCAGAGATATCTTTATACGAATCAGAAACATGCTGGTAGCTGATGTTGAGTACACAGAGGAAACCTATGTTGTAGCCCTCTGTCTAGCCTGTTTGTAGATCAAAAGAGGTAAAGGTGTACTGACTTTGCTTCCTTCAAATACAAATGCTTGGTCATCAGCTCCCAACTCTATGTCAGGTCGACAGCCTGGCCTGGCCCAGCCAACACGCATGTCTCCACCTGTCACAGCTTCAAACTCAAAGTACCACTTTCCAGACTTCACTGCATAGGATTGTTCTACTCTGAAAAATCGAATCTTGTCAATGCTGACTTTTTCTACTGTTTGGTCAGCTGCAAAAATAAACAGAGGAAAAAAACCTCTCTTAATAATGAAACGAAATTATAACTGTCATTAAAAAAGGCCATGATTCTTATTGAAAATACATACCTATCTCTTGGTCAGGTGGCTCAATACTATAGCCATAGCCTGCAAATGTCCTGACAGCTTCACGGAGGCTGTCTCTGTTTGATTTTTTAGTACGTTCATCTAATAATGCATATGGCACCAGCCGAGGATTACGTTTGTTCTTAAGATCCTGAAAGGGATAATAAAAAACAACAAGAAGAAAAGTCTGTTTAGACATCACAAAGATTTTGAATAATGAGACAGAGTGTACTTTGGCATCATGTAATGATTACAGAAGAGACGCAGCATTAATGAAGAAGAGTTCTATGAATGCAAGCTCAATTAATTATCTGTTAATAACACTGAAAACCTAAATACAAGAATGAAGGAGAAGGGTGGAAATATATTCTCATGCATCCAGCAGCTGCAAACATACAGGTCTGACAATCCAGACTTTTATATGTAGGGCTTCTTTTCCTGCTCCCAATCCCCTCTGGCTTTTCCAATTATTACTGGACAGTCAGTATTTGTCATCTTAACTAACACTCCCTCCCAAATGATGTTCTGGAATAAAAAAATCTCACATTCTTTACTTATTCCAAATGCATGTAAAGAAATTCCTACCTGTTGAATGCCATAGGTCCATCCTTGCTTTATTCTATCTTTTGCCCAGACGTTATGAGCATTTTCTGCTAGTTTGTCAACTAGAAATTCCTGAGAAGGTAACAATTTCACTTCAGAAAGATCAAGAGGGGCAGGTTTATATCCATTTGACATCATGTAACTGTAAGTCAACAAAGCAAAACAGAGAGTCAAGATATCCCAGTTATGGTACTTAATTCCTTCTATGAAGCATTTATAGGGTAGAAATCACTATCTCTCTCTCCCCTTTTTAATGTCCTACTCTCCCTGTTCCTTTGCAAAAATCTTCCATTGCACTTGGTTATTGACTAGGATATAAATTGGATTCTAGCCATCTAGACCATCTCATTTTCCACCTACTTGCACAATAGCTAATTAAATGTGACTCAGATCCATATTTACATGCCTGAACTGTTGCTATAAAGCAACAAAACTTTTTATTGAATGACTACTTTTTATATTTATATACATTTGTCATTTAAGCATTTCAAGTAATTTCTATTTTAGAGGTCTGTATGATGACTTCCTATGAAACTCTCTTACATATCATTAAGTATGGTATTTTAATTAACTATTCTGTAAGGACCGCATTACCACTTTTTCCAACAGAAGAAAAAAATTTTAACTATTGTTCTTACCCCTTTTTGACTGAATAAAAAGTTCAGCAAATTTTCAGCAGTAGCCATTTTTTTATCTTCTCCATTTAGCCACTTTATTATCTTCTCCAACCCTTCCATATTGTGTAAGGACAACCCTCCCTTTTAGACATATTCAGATTCTCTTTTGGTCAAGTCAAGTAGTTTCCATTAATTAGGATGTTTCATATAGGCAATAGGTATTTTAATGAGAATAATAGCAAACCAGTATTATGATAGACTCTCTGCAGTATGAATCTTGAGAAAAGCTCTATTTTACTTTTTTTTAATTGAGGCCATCAACTGGATCAAGATTACCATCTCTCATATCACAAAACTATGTATTTTACTGCTCACTTGAAACAATTGACTTTGTTTCTCATGGATAAATTTCTTTCAGGACAAAAAGACATATGGTGAGTTGATAAACTGAAGCGAAACGGCAAGTGTCCAACTTGCTGTTTCTCTCTCTGTAAAGTGGTAAACTCTCTTTCAAGTAAATAGATTTACCATCATATGAATAGACTGTTCTTTACTATGAGACAGAAAAGCACTGCAGTGTTGTATTGAGCTTTGGAGTCTCCATTCTAGGGTGATGTAACACTGCTACAATTGCCTGTATACGACTGTTTCGGCCTCTCAACAGCTTCAGGAGGTGATGCAGCACAGCAGTATTCACATTCCAACATCATCACAGCCAAGTAAAGGCCTAACCAGAGATGTGTAAAACCCTATCATGTATGGTTCATATCCAGTATACTTTAATACTTTATCATGGGGTTCATATCCAGTATACTTTAAATGAACTTAAAATATTTTATATTTATAATAAATATTATAATATGTAACTGTTACCATAAGGTACATACTTTTTAGGAAGTTTGACTTTTTTAAGATCTTCCTCAGCTGCTGGATGAGCATGAACAATGTGACATCCAAGGGCCAAAAGGGTTCTGGCATAAAAATAGCATTAGTTAAACACAACATTATAGTTCTCATGCATTGTAAAAATATACAGAAGAAACTATATTTAAAAACATGTAAGTAATCTAAAATAAGGGTATTTAAAAACCCAAATATTTTCATTTATCAGAGATAATAAATAAGCCCTTCAAAGATTAAAAAGGCCCAAATCTATGGCTTGAGATTTCTACCACTTTATTAAAACCAACAGGATTTGGTCTCTGTAGAGACAAAGTTTTTCTACATCAGTCTGATTGGGTTCCTGGGACTTCTAGTAAAGTTAGAAGAATATCTTTGAAAGAGATATTTTAATGGTTTTTATATTTTACAACAGTATGATGCACTTGAATAAAAATAAAATTTTAAAACTTTATTTTCTTTTTTATTTAAAGCTCACTTGAGGGTTTCAGTTGACATTTGTAGATTATAATTCTTCTCTGTCTCAGGCAGTTTTGAGAATTCCACAAGACAAGGATGATGCCTTTTATTATCATCGCGTATCTGCAAAAAATAGCAGAAAAGAGTACTTTCCTGATGGAATATGGAATCACAGTAAAAACCCAGTAAATTCTCTGCAGCAATGAAGTCAATGTAAGTGATACCATTTATCTTTGTTCAGCGACAGCTACTCATAACTATATAAATCTCCTTTCCCATGATTTACTTATAATGTACACCATAAATACTCCTCCATAGTTAATGAAATAAGCAATTCCAGCTTACATGGTCACATTGTTGGTAATGTATAGACCACCACTGCATATCCTATTCAAATTACAAGTCAAGGTTTGGGCTGGTAGGAGACTTAACCTAATACAGGAGACTATACCCAGGCAGGTCATTCAAAACGTACCTTGCCATACGTCCAGCCCAGTTCTATTTTATTCATTCCCCATAGTTCATGGATATTTTCAGCTAGTTTGTCCCTGATCTTTTCAAGATGAAAAGGAAGAGCAATCTAAGGAAAGAGCATAACAATTCCAGAAATAAGAAGAGGTTCCAGTTACCACACCTTGTATCCAAGATCACTTAGCTTACTTAGTGCATCACAACAAGCAATTGAAGAATTGCTAAGAAAGAGGGAAGATTTTATATTGTGAATTTAAGTTTTGAATAGACATAAGTTATAGATCCCATTACTGCAAACTTCACATACCTGACTGGTGTCTATTGGACAAGGGATAAAAGAAGCTTGTGAAAGAAATTGTGTTGTACCCAACAAATCCCTCACTCCTTCAAAATCTCTTTTATATTCTTTGACTGGTTCCAATTTCATCTTCTCTTTTGGAAGCAATGCCTCATAACAGGGAGCATAGCCAGCAGGAGGCAGAAATTTAAACTCTCCATGACGTCCGCCCAACAAGAAACGAACTCTGTGCAATTTTCAATGAAGCAATTAGACTCTTAAATAATCAGCATATACTATCATTATGAATAAATAGTGTAGAAGCTTAAGCATTTTTTTTAGTAACATTTACAAAAATGCATGTGTTCTTCATGTTTTGGTAAATACCAAAGTGTTACCGAGCATTCATACTAGCAGATGCTGTCAGTAAAACCATCATCTACCCACTATATTTTGAAAATTTGTTTTGGCCAAAACAAAACTAACTATTTAATGTAGTGGCATATTGAAATATTTCTCATTTAAAATCAAATGGTTGTAAGTTGTGATTTTTTAAATGGATTTAAGGCATTTGGAAACACAAATCGAATTTAAATTGGACTGTTACTCTAAAAATACTATTGGGACTATTGATACATAACTTGAAAGTTTAAAGTTACGTCTCAGTGAACACATGCAGACAGTTTGGCATATGAGGGAGGTAAAAAAAAAACCAACCACTAAAACCTTAATACATTAAGAAAGCAAACAATATTATACTGAATCTTCCAACAGGAATGAGTTCCAGAAGCACAACTAAGATCCTTTGTAAACCCCTAAAATGTTATTTTTCTCCTCAGATATAGATTTGTCATATAAATTTAAGAATATACCAAGAGAAACAACAAAGACAAAAACTATCCAGCTGCATACTTTGATCCTCAAGTGAGCAAACTCTAGAGGTAAACAAATGCTAAAAAAAACCAAGAAAAAAATCCTGTTATCTCTAGAAATTAGCCCCTACATTTTTTGAGATGGAGTGACCAGAAGCCTATAGGAATATTAGAACAGATCAACATATTTTGTTCACATTTTTAAGAAGATTGAAGACCCTAGAACACCCTCCTTAACTCATGAACTCAAGATTCCCATGTAAAAGTATTTTCTCTGGTAGCAATAGAAACAGACAACAATATACATCTGCTGCTAACATCAGCTATAATGTTACTATAAACTACAAAGAAAAATGCTCTCACAAAATATAAAAGAAACATCAAATAAGAATGAAAAAAAGAAAATAATTACACCAATTTTGGCAGATTTCTTACATAAAAAGTAATTAATATTTTCAAAAGCTTTGTATTAATGCAACTACATAGTAGGGTCACTCCAGGAGAATAAATGAAATTTATTTACTAAATCTTTGCCAGCCCTCCTTTATTCTGTTTGATTCTTCAGGAGATTTTCTGAATTCATTGAACATACTATATAAATTGTATACAGTAAGTTTGAATCTCAGTATTTTAGCTATAGAAGAGGTAAGAAATGGGAATATTAGTAAAGAGGTTCCAAAACTGCTTCTCATCAGTTCTGTTTCCCACTGTGAACACAGTATCAGTGTTCATGATGATTTAGGTTTTTTTACTCCCTGCTGAGAAAGCCAGTGAGAACCTTAATTAGTGCAAAATATGGTGCTGCATTTCTAACATGGTTTTTTTTCACTGATAATTGGAATGAAACAAAATTAATTTCCCCTAGGTCACCAAATACCCGTAAAATAATACTGTCCAGACATTGTGACTTGATGAAATAGTTTACAGGCTCACATGACATTGTAAAGTGAAATCATCACTGAACAAATCATTACTTCCCTGCCTTCCTTCCAACTGCTATAGTTCTGCTATTTGGGCAGAACTGAAGTAGCAAAACAGAAGAAATCATACTAGAATTTGGGCAATATTTTGTGTGATAAGACAGCAAAGAAAACTATTAAAATTAAGCTGTACTTACTTTACACCTGCTGACAAGCTTACGACAGGGAAGAAAAACCCTTCTGTACTGAAGTTCTCAAACATTCCCTGTACAGGCTGCCCATTAATACGGAATGAAATGCTGGGTACACCTAAATCCAAGCAGCAGCTAACCACATCATCAGATGCCAATAAATGCTGATTGACAGATGCTACAGCTCTGGGTACCCGACCTAGGATAAAAGTATTTGGGAATCAGAATATTTAAGCAGGTTTAATTTTAAAAAAAATATTTATTCAGCCATTTCTACTGGAGTATGTTACAGATGCCTCCTAGTCTTCTCCAAAAAAAGATAATTTCTGACATTGGATAATTGTTCAATAGTGTTGGAATAAAATATTGAATTATGTGGGTCTGCACACACATATTTTATATAAAAAACCCAATGCTAGAACAATTTTAATAAAATTGACAAAGGAAACACTCTCAGATTATGAATTATTAGAATTAATGTAATAAAATTTACTTCAGTGTATACAGTCTCATTAAAACACCTTTCATTTGTATGGCCCCACTCTATTATTTTCAGAGCAATTAAAGAATACCTAGATCTATATGGCATTTAAAGGCACTGAGAAATATGGGGAAACTAAGGATTTTGTCTTGATGCCTTGAAAATTGCACATTGAAACATAGGTCACAAATTGAGCAAGCTAAAAAATAACCATCATTTACTATGTATGCAAGAGAAATCTGGATGAAAAAATAATGTGATAGTTCATAATTAAAGACTCTACACACAAAGACTAAAATAATGAAGTTGGTAAAAAAATATTATTTTTTATTGATAAAATTGATAATGAAATTATTTATCAAAACTTTAATTCAATTTGTCAGATCTCTCAACAGGTTAAAAATAACCCATTTTTCTTCAACTGTAGATTCAAAGTAAAATAATGATGCAAATGTCAATTTGTAAAGACCTAATTTATCTGAGATCAATACATCCATTTATTTTGGACAGATAGAATTAAGTCAGTATTGATCTAGACCTGGAAAATGCCATTCTGCGGTCAAAATCATGCAAACAGGGCAATCTGCTAAAAAGCCTAACTGGTACAATTCAATATTGGCTAACATCTCAGACAAGTAGTCTGATTTGAACTTCTAAATACCTTATTGATAACCTGGAGTTCTTAATGTAGCTCACTATGAAACAGCAAGTTATATATACAAAAAAATGGAAGGTAATCACAGATAGCTGTTAACTGTAAGAATAAGTGCTAGCTCACAAAGCACTCACCAGACCACAGATGAAGGCCATCAAACCCAAAAGAGTAGAGGTCATCACCAACACCATTGCCTCCCCATCCTTCTCCACCTCCAGGATAGGGGGCATAACCTGAGGTAGAGGCCCATCCAACCCGCAAGTGGGTGGGTTCCGCCGTCAAGAATGGATCAACCTGATCAATTATTAACTCAAAGTACCACTTCTTGTATTGTGCAGAGCCCTCAGCAACACCCAAAAATATGTTTGGTCTTATGCTAAGAAAGAAAATGCAAGCCAGTTAGTGTAAACATAAAGTGTGACATAGGAATTATGTTGCTGTATAATTGTCAAATTCTCTTTACAAGTAAGATATAAGTATAGGTACCCACATGTTGCTTGTAATATTTTTTTAAGTGAACCACTATGCATAAATTAAGAAAGCTGCTGTAGAACCATCTTCTAAGGTAGAGGTTCGAGGTTCCATGCTTTGAAAAACTTACAGTCAAAAGAGAAATGACAAGATCACTTACTAAAATCAAAACCAGGAGTGTGATTGCCAGGAAATCAAGTCCCTCTTAAAAGACACAAGAACTTCAGAGTATGTTTGCATACTCTGTTCCCTGTTTTGACTCAGAAACAAGCAGCTTTCATGTTTCTATTTTAGAGCAGCTCTGGTTATGAATTAGCAATTTCTATTTGATCCCAGGTTCCATACAAATGCTATATTGTCAGTAAAAATGTATTTTTTCAGAACTTAATACATATACAATACCACCTCCCACGGTGTGTTTCTCAATATTGAAAGTTTGGGGCTCTTAGGTTTTTAAGTTATTTTAATAAATAACCTAAAAAATAAATATTTAGGTTAAATATTTCTTAGGTTACTTTTTTTAATTCAATTACTTACTGAAAATATGGAAATTCAATTTTTTCTACTATAACAGCAATAATTTTTTCTAATACAACATGTCACTATACCTTGTCACATCATTAATCAAACGTGTCTGCAAAAGTAAGTCTCTTCTGGGCAGTAAATTGTCACAGATCAAATTTTGATTGGCACGGACTGCAACTCCATTGCAGACGCAGAGAGAGCAAAGCACATCGAGAACCTTAAAGGAAAAATCAGAAGTAGTAAGACAAAGGTAGCTAGGAGCATACACTATTATTCAGTTGTCAGCTAAATTTACATTCAGGATAGCCCTAAGGGAAGGGATATAATATACATTATTGTTTTTTATATACTTTTCACATATTTGGACCAAGTGTAGTCTGTACTACTGATAGAGGATATCAAACGTTTGTGGAACATAACATCAGAGCACAGGGTTTGAGGATGCATCAGAAACCTTCCTTTAAGAGTCTTTATTCTCATTTTGATCAGACAAAATTAGCCTTATGCTAATTCTTAAAGACTTTTTATTAAATCTCAATAAAAATTTGAATATAAAATTAAATTCCTTGATAAATTTTCTGCAGCCCAAAAAAATTCCTGTGACAAATAAGTGGATAATTCTCAATGGCAATGTGATTGATTGCTTTTTAGTCTCTTTTGGAAACAATGTTTCAATTTGAGAAATATTCAATTTTTTTATAAAATTAAAGATGCTTTAAAAGCTCACTATAAAGCATAACAGATTTTCAAAAAGTTGTTATTCTAAAACTTCAGATGTCTTTTCTTTTTTTTCTTGAGTCTGAAAATTGAAAGAGATTGATATCATTCTTACAGAGTACTGGAGCAGGAGCTTTTGGAAGAGAAAACACAGGAACATAATGTTGCTTAATACTGAGCAAAGCTGCACACTTTCACAAACAGAGAAGCTTCAATGAGTACTTGACCTCTGACAAACAGTCTTTGAGCAAGGAGCCCAAGTGGTCTAGATTGCTACACACCACCTCCACAACAGAAGATACATCTTCACACCAATTGATTGTGTTATTTCTATTGTACAACTCCAGAAACAGCAGAATATGAAACTCATCTTCGCTACTCCTGTTGTCTGACTAGTGAACTGAACACAAACCCACCATTGACAGCTTACACTGCTTAAGCTAATATATTTGCTTAAACACTTTTCTATGTACCAGCATTTTCCTTTCTACCACCTCTGCTCTTGGGCAGAAGCCATCCAGCAGAAGGATAAGCATTTAAAGGACCACACAAGCTCTGAGCAGTACTCAGCTGTAAAGCATCTTAGTAGCATTAATGATTACCAGCAGCTCAGACTTTACATGTAAACTGTTTAAATAACCTCCGTGAATATGCTGACTCTATTTCTGACAGAAGGCTTTGAATTTAAAAAGGCCTTCAACTCAATAATTTCCAGGACCATTTAACTCATTATTTTCCTTATTTGCTAAATCTCAACAGAATCTCTAACCTAGCAGGAGAACAAGATGTAGTGTTTGTGGAATAACAGATGAATTTATTTCTTCCCACCCACTCTTTAATACTTGCTGAGGTATAGCCAAAGACACTACAAACAGAAATTAACAAATCCATTACCCAGTATAATTCTTCTCCTGTATACATTTTCTGCTTCTGCTCTAAGTTCTCACTATAAGATCTACATTGAGATGTTTCAGACAAAAGGTTCTTTCTTTCTAGGCGACTGGCATAACACAGTAACCTTGTTAAAAGATAAAAATATTAAGCTAAACTTCCTGCTGTAACTTCAACTTTTTTTCTTATGCCTACTTATATCAGTTCATACTCCTTAACCCTGCTTAAAAATTCTTTTCTCCTTTACTGTATCTGTAGCTGGTTAGGTTCTCTGTATTAGTGATTTACAAGAGAAAGTAATTTCAGCTCACAAAAACTTCCTCTGTTCTTCCTCGAGGTTATCAGTCTTTCAAATAAAATTTTAATTGAGGAAGGAAACTCACATCAGAAAATCACACAAAAACCTATATCTTCGTCTGTGTTGTGATGTCATCCTGGTCGCAGCCAGAAACTCTGTTCACCTTCTTCTATCATAATAAATTGCATATGGGTGTCTAAATTAATTTCATCCAGTATATCTTCTGGAAACTCAGGGTTTTTTTCTTTCTTCAGAACACCTGTGTTTTCAGATATTTGGATTATTTTTCTGATTTCTCCATTTATTTCTTTTCTTTTCTGCTGCTATTATTATTACTCAAGTTAGGAATGATTTTGCAGGATATAGTTCTCTATATCTGTGGATGCAATGGTAGTCCACCAATTCTCCAGAGCCCTGAATCACAAAGCAAGCTACTCTGCCCACTTTCTTACAGCTACCAGAATACTTCATTTTCTCATCAAATCCAATGTTCTGACTGGTTACCAATATTTAACTGCTTACTTCTCATACAAATTTTTGGTATTTGAAAATTGCTGAAAAGCATTTATATATTAAACATTCTTTTAATCTCAACAAAGAAATTTTGCAAGTATACTTTAAAGTTATTTTATTCCTTTAAAGGTTATAGAATCAAATATTTCTTATCCTTTTTCCCCCACAAATTATTGTAAGATTAACATTACATCCTTAGTTTTTCCAAACATACCTTGTAATTGCGCCCATGTTTATCCAACAGTGAAATAATGGATTTGATGTGTTCCTCAGATATTAGATTTAAAGCTTCTGGGCTTTCAATCAAGATGCAGTGCAACACTTCCAAAATACCTACATGAAGGCCACAGAAACAATGTTGTCATTAAATCACCCTCACCACTGAGCACAACCTAAAAGCTCAGTAAAGGAGTATCTTACAAGATGGTTTCTCTGACCTAAAAAGAGAACTAAACAACTTCCAAGGAGTAATGATATGAACATGGTACATTAGGAATAAATGCATAATTAAAATGTTAATGTCTCTTTTCTTTTGAATATAGCCACAACTTCAAAACCACTTGAGAAATTTGCTAGATTAGCTCCTTCTTTTTAATGGAAGAGGGAAAGGGAGCACTGGAGAGTATATTAATATTTTGTTGAATACTCCACTGTAAAAAAAACAAACCTATAAGCTACATCTTTATGGGGTTTATATGCATGTCACAAATACATGTAATTTCATAGTACACCACTCTTGATCCTGTTTGACCTAATCCCTTAATTCATCAGGGTCACGTTCAGCACTGACTGGATATAGTATTGCACATAACAAATGTATTGAAGCAAAACAATATCATATGAGTGTCTCTTTTAATATATTACTTTAGCCAATTAACAAAACAAAACAACCAACAAAAAACCAAATCCAAAATAAGGAAAAAAGAAACAAAAAAACTCACAAAAAAACCCCCAAACAAACAAAAAACCAACCAAACACCAAGAGTGTGTTTGTTTTCTAATATGTGTTGGCTTCAAGGAAAACTGCTATGTAAATAATGTAAAATAGGCATTGACTGATAGTTAATTTACATTGTAAAGGTGAGTCTCACCTGAGGAAGATTCTAATCTGTCCAATTTACTGATTAGCCAATCAAGGTTACAGGAAAATTGAGCACAGTTGTTTCTGTTGCCACGAATGAGAGCAGCTGGAAAAAACCACAAGGTATCATTTTATAACAGGAGATTCTCATTTTAAATCAACAAAATTTATTATATGTATTTTAACACAATTTTTAGAGTAACTCAATAAAACAATGAACAGACAAGTCCATTTATGTTACCATAATAAAGAATTGGAATTTCCACTACTTGGAATATCAGCAACTGACATAATTTCTAAGGTGCACATAGTTTTTGAAATTGAAGGGGGTCTCCTGCATAAACAAGAATCTCAGAAAAAAAAGTTTTGTTTATGTTTTATTTTGTTGCTAAATATAAATAGAAGTTATCCAGCGCCCTTGCTTGATGTCAAGCACAGTCATGATCATGGGGCTGAAACTTTTCTTTTTCTGTTTCTTCCTACCAAATGTGGGAAGATCATATGCAGAAGTTTGAGTTCAAGTGCAGATTAGGCATATTGGTGTTTAGTTTTCCTTTCTGATAACAATGTTGTAGAATGCACAGCTTTTAGTCTTTCAGTAGTGCAGACTGCACTTTGAAAGTTCATCAACATTCAAGCCTTTCAAGAAATATTGTTCATTTTCTTCCTTCTAGAAGTCATAGATCATAGGGGAAAAAGAGTAACAAAAAATACATATTTTGTATTCAATTTTCAATGATTTTTATTATGAAGCACAAAAAATATTATGTCAGAACCACTGTTTTCAAAATGTACTGGCAGATAAAAATCAAGATAAAATCTGAAAAAAGTCTAGTACTAGGGAGAGCTTCTTTTCATCCTATTTTTCTTTAAACTCATAAGACTGTAGTAAAATGCAGCCAGTGGTAACTTTTTAGTTTCTAAGGCAATGAGATTTCATTAGAAGCACCTCCATGTCTGTTCTATGTGAATAACCTCATGCTTCAAAACTCTTCCCCTGGTTTCTTTTATTCTTGCCCTGACTCTCAACTTCCTTGTTTCGCTATGGATCAGGACTACCTTCCTTTGTGATGAAAATAGAATGCATTTAATCTCCATCAGAAGACAAGGCTCTTCTAAATGAAGAATAATGTAAACTAGGTATCAAATAAGAAATTTAAATACATATATACATACTTGTTCTGCTCTATAATTTTGGTCATTCTACATCACAGAAGTAGTTTGCTCTTGAATAGCAGTGCTCTAGAAAATCTGGCCTTTATATTGAAAAAAACTGTTTTACAGTTTTTCTAATTTTTAAAATGGTAATTCACATCTGTTTGCATATCACAGGTACATTTAAATTTTTAAAAAAAAAGGTTTTGACATGCTTCACAGAACTTTTTCCTGGCTGAGATCTAATTTTCTGATGTATCATTGCTCAAGAAACTCTATTTAGCAGTAACTATATGTAATGGATTCTGTAATTTACAGAATAAACTGAATAATACTCAAAGTATTCCTTGGTGGTGACACAGTAGGTAGGATTCCATGCTACTGGGATATTCTGGGTTTTTTTTTACTTTAGAAGGTTTTTGAAGAACTTACCTAACAATTTGTAAAGGAGATTCAAAATTTCTTTCCATGATGTACCACCATGTTCTTCTCTTGCAATTCCTGCAAAATGAGCTGCGCTGTTGTAGTCGTTTAGGCGATCAATGCAATTTAGAACAAGTGCCAGCATTCCCTAAACACATATGAGAGAAGAAAGTGAACTGCACATGAAAAAGCATGGGTTATTGTTTCATTAAAGACTTTTTCCTGTATAAATTGGAAGGCTGCATTATCTTAAATTAAGAAAATCCCAAACAACAAACCAATTGCGCTTAAAAGATTTGAATATGTATTTTTCTGTATAAAAATAATTAATTTTAGAGAATGATTATATATGGTTCCTTACACAACTAAGTATTATGAAAAATAAGGAATAAAAATCTGAAAATAAAAGCTTTTTCAATTTTTAAGGACATTCTTTTTTGCATAAAATCTCCCTTGCATAAGGAAAAAATGCTTTAAATTTAGATAAAAAGGAATTTTCATTGATTAAAAAAGGTGGAAGTTTTGCTATCCAATAAAATATCTAAACCAAACACTTTTAAATACTGCAAGGGATTTGTAACTTCAATTTGATTGCATACTCAAACAGTATTGAAAACCTGGAAGCAATTCAAATGTGTCTAAACACATCATAAAATATGTTTAGTAATTCTACAGAAATGAAGTTATTCCATTTTCAAAGAGGAGCAATTCAGCAATTATGTAATACATAACTTTCTCTAAAACTGGCATTCTTAGAATTTCTAGAGGTAAAAAAGTTACAGGCAGATTCACAGGACAGAAAAGACATCAGAAATAACATTCATTATTGACCCAGGTTTTATCATTCATTTGGAGTATCCAGGTTGTATAACTTCACAGAGAGAAAAAGAAATTTTAGTAAAATAAGATCCTTTTAAAGATGCTCAGAAGTATTAAGATCAAATTTTATGACAGAGTGTGTGGCTTGTGACAAGTTTATATACTTTTATATATACTTACGTATATATATATATATATATATATATATATATATATATATATGTAAAATCTGGGAACACTACATTATAGATCATATGCATATATCTAGATGATAATATGCATTCATCTAAATTTCTCTCAAAGTTTGTGAGATAATCCACTTAAAATAATGCAAAAATCCCTTTCTCTGTACCTCTTCTTTGAATAGATTTTGTCTGTTTTTGAGTGAGCGAAGTTTGTTTTGCTTGTCTTCGTGTTGCAGCTCTTCTTCGGGAAGCTGGAAGTAAGTGATCAGGTCTTGCAGAGTCTGAGCCATCTCCTCAACAGGCAGGGCGCTGGGTGACAGTGCTCTGTTGTTTCCACTATGGAAAACAACAAGACTGGCAGCATTAATCATTTTCCCTCTGTAATTTACAGTATTATGTGGCAGCATATTCTCTTTTGGTACCTAAATCAAGTCTTGTTACATGTATGACACGTGAATATAAGCAACGGATGATCCGAACTGAACATCATTCAAATACCTATTATTTGGCTGTCCAGCACTCAGAGCTTCCTGAGTGGAATCATATTTCTCTTTCTGTGCTGATATAAACAGAGAGAGTGGGTTTTTTAAAAAAGAAAAAAAGAAAGTAGAAGCAATGTAATTCAGCAAAAAGAAGAAAAAGAGATTGAAGTTCTTTTTCTACAGTAATTGATTTTGTTTAGATACTTTAAATCCCACTAAAGGTGTGATGGCACAATAACAGTAGCAGTTACTGAAGTTATACACCCACAGCCTTCTGGGAAAAGAGCACAAAGTAGCAGGTAATCCTAACCACAAATTAGATCTTCTGTATCTATTCTATACAGTAAATAAAAAGGGTGGGATTTAAAAATAAAAAGCATTTCAAGAAATCTCTGTTGTCAGTAAATAATGTCTTTTTCTGTTTAAGTATTTTCTCAACCTTATGTGATAATCCAGTTTTCCACAGCCTGACTACTATAAATAGCATCATCTAGCAGGCACTGACTGCTGGCAAAGGTGGCTCTGTTTTATATCCTCAGCCCAAGAAATAAAAAGTAGTGGAGTAGTGGTGCAGGTTCTTGAGATACTGAAGTAATAATGTTTTAAACACAGGCTCATATGATGAGCAAATAATTAATTAAAACCTCCTTTTTCTTTATTTTTTATAAAATATTGCATCAAGTATTACAAGGGTGAACACTTCATCACCATAATTAAAACTTCTGCCAAGCACTACTAAAGAATAGTTTCTTCAGTAGAAAATATATTCTTATAGATTTAATTACACAAAGTTCTGGGTATCATTGAATACTCACTAACAGAGTAAGACTAAGATCAGTTAGCATGTTTTTTCAACCTGAATTACTATCCAGCTTGCTTCTGGCTTCAAGATATTAGATTTCATGTAAATAATCTTATGTACACTGTTCTATCTATTTAATGGCATTACTAATCAAAATTTCAAATTTCAATCACTAAAATATATTTCTAAGAGCTTCTAAATTCAAACACTTGAAAGCAGGACATAAGGATTCTCTTAGAGAAATTCTTATAATTTCAGAATACTTTAAAACCAGGGTAACAATTACCTTATGAAGTGGCTGAATAAGCTTGTAGTATTGCGAATGATTCGAGCAGCCTGGGATTCCTCACGCTGGCATCTTTGTAATGTGAGACCATCGTCCATGTGACCTTCTTGATGTAATATAACCTATTGGGAGTCAGGAATTATCACAATAATTACTTTAAAACACTTTTTGCTTTTAAATTTTTTTAATTTATTTCAAGACTGCACTGAAAAAAGTAATTTGCACATGTACAGATTTGTTAATCACTTTATCTAGACACCCATTAAATAGCTACAAGTTTATCAGTCTCACATAAGTTATTCAGAGAAGACAATGTAATGTATTTTTGTTCTTCCACAATCCATTTAAAAAGATACTCTTAAAAAACATTTCCAAGATGTTACAAAAATGTCATTTTTGCTCTCAGGGAAAGAGGAACTTCACTTTCTTAAGCATCATTTATGAAAGGATTTATGCTTTAAGACTGTTGTCAATAAAAGTCAAGCTGGAGTGACAAACAACTATTACAATGCTGCTAAAGGAGCAATACTGTTTATAAACAACTTCTGATTCATTTAACTATTTCTACACAATATGTTGTATTCTTATCTGAACCAGATAAGAACATCATGTGAACTTCAAGCAATAACAGAGATCCTTTGGTGGGATTTTAATCTTTCACTTTGAAAAAACACACATAGTTACAGAAATCTAGCATCACTTTTAGGTGTCAGAAAAACAAGTCTTGGTCATTTTGAGTCATTAAAATCCTACATCAATTTTGTTTGAAGTAAATGTGAGTTATCCTGCTTCTTTGCTCAAGAATTTACTGAATTCTCCACCAAAAAAATGTGTCATTTTAGTTTTGAGTTAATAAAAATTTGCAACCCACGTTCCCAGTTAGCAGAGTAATTCTGAGGGCATGAATAGTTAACAAAGAAACAAGAATGTTATACAGGTGGTTGCTGCCAAAAATGGGAAAGTTATTTACCAACAGCTTTTGTACATACTAGCATATATGCGTATCAAAGCACTAGAAAGTTATGTTTTTCTATGTTTGGCATGTGTTTACACATGTGCTCTGTTCCTTCAAACATGCTGAGTTTATCTGGACAGCAGAATCCATGGAAATATGGATGGAGAAGATTGGGAAGATATTTTTGAATTATTAAATTAATAATATTTTTTAAAGGAGAGTCGTTTAAAATTTGGCCATCTTTCCTCTTTTTTCAGATACTTCTTTATATAGAATCACCCTGTGGGTGACTTTGCTAGATTAAATATTACTGTTTCCATGGAGAAGGTCCTGAGGTCGTGAAACTGAAAAGTAAGTGAAGTTCTATTCTTCCCATCACAAAACTAGTAAGAAAAATATTTGACAATTAAAGAATGTGTCCTCAGGCATTGTATGTAGCTCTAGGTTTTGGAGCTACAGGAATGAAAACATTTGACAAATAGGGTATTAAAGTTGTCATGTCTTGCAAAATAATTGCACCTTTATTATTGTAAAGCAGATATGCACTCTTCTTCCTAAGCATGCAATGTGGATGAGGGAAAAGTCTTTTAGAAGGACATAATTTTTCCTATTTCTCTGACAAACAAAACCAAAAAACCAAAAACCCCAAAACCTAACTAGAGAACCAACAAACAGCCCAAAACTCAACTAAATCATCCAGAAACATCACAATGACAGGAAAGTGCTATTTAGAATTCCAGTAAGTGCATCACAGGGAGAAGCATCCAGCACTGGCTACATCAATTCCTCAGATTAAACACTTCTCTGCATGTAGAAAGGGGCATTTGGCACTGCCTTGCTTGTAGAAGTACAGCAAGGCACAGACCAACACTGTGAGCAATGGGCTCCAGAGCGTGGATCCAAATCACGTAGCATGTGTTTTTCTGTTCCCTGAGCTCTAGCACTTTGGAGCTCTACAGGAGTTCACTGCTTGCACAAAAGCAAACTAAAAAGATAGACATCCATCACTCACTGGATGGTGAGGGATGTTGACTACAATACTGATGTAATCACAATTACCTGGCAAAATCTTGAATCCTTGGTTACCACAATCTCAGAGAGAGAGACAAAAAATAAAAATTTTGGCAGAAATCATGCAAAAAAAGCCTCACAAATGATACCAGAATTTCTTACATATTTTTTAGTATAATAATTAGATACATGAAATTACAACAAAGCCAAACAACAGAAATTTTAACTTTACAGGAATTTTTAGTATTTTATAACAGAACTAATCTTATAGTTGTTTTCTTCTCTCTATGGCTTTACAGAAACTGATGGTGACAACAGCTAGGTTACGTCAGAAAAGCATCCTTTGCCTCTTGCAAAAACAGGGTACTTCTCAATCTTCCTAGGGCTAATGAGTCATGTTATAAAAAGTGCAGGCCAGCTTCAGAAGGAATACAGTGAGTGAAAGTGAAAATCACCTGACACGATGGCAGAGGATGAATACCAAGCAATGATTTCAGTTCTAATGTACAAAAATTAATTTTATATGAAATTTAAAGTGGTGTATATATCAAATTTCTTACAAGATTATAGCCTAGTGACATATATTGCAGGGTATGAAAAACCTTGCAGGGTATGAAAAACTTTCTTGCCTTCACAGGAATATCAACTGCATGAAGCTAGAAGGTTTGGACTGTCTTCTGTTTGAAGGCACCTAACGAGACAGCATTCCCCAGGTGAGAGGGCAACAAAAGATTTGAAGTCTTTGAACATGAAGGAAACCATTTCAAAGGAGAATAAAACTGACAGGCAATTATGGAGTTTCTTTTACTCCCTTGCTGCTGAGCAGAAAACTGGAGAAAAAAAATACTGAATGCCACAGGAAGCTATTGTAAAATTCTTCATTGAGTACAGAGGAAGAATCTACACATTGCCTTTTCAAGAAGTAAAATTGGACCTTCTGAGGAAACAGAATGACATAGCCAGTTTTGGCATGGGAAAGGAAGAGGCCGTCATTGTTTGGTTTAATTTTTTATCAAGAAAATTCTATATGACTGGCATTTAAAGAATTTCTCTGATCAGCCAGATTGCAGAGAAGTGAAAGGGTTGGGCACTCCCTGCCCATTGATGATGACCATGTGCGCTGCCTATGAATAAATGTGATGTTCCTGGGGAGTGTGAGCAGCACCTCATTGTTTTGTACCGCTGTGCTTGTGTATAGGTACTCTCCTATAAATGTACATGCGTGCAAGTAAGTAAAGAATTCCAGCTTCTTTTCAGTAATGAATTTTTTTTTTTCTTTTTCATGTTCTGATGCTGGGTTTAAGTTGTGAAAATCTACAAATAGAGAATAATGGTAATGATGAAGCTATGTGAAGCTAGTACTAAACCCCATAACACTGGATGATATATGAACAATATTTGAAAATATAACAGGTCATATGCCACTACTTAAGAATATAATTGTACCCTAAAATCAAAAGACTGAGAGAAAGACCTTCTAGATGTTACATCACAATTAAATCTAACATTTTGGGAGAAAATTATTCTCTAGGATCCCTTAAGAAACTTGGTTATTTTCTAAGGCTATTTTTTAAGTGAAAAATTTAATTGCCATTTCACATAATACACCTAATCTAAAATATCTGAAACACCAGTGAATGTCAGATTACTTATTACTTTGCACCGGTTGCAACAGTTAAATTTAGATTTTAAATAACTATCAAAACCAGGAATTTCTGTCTTTTATGGGTGTAAAAAATAAAAATTGAATAAAAACTAATAATTTCTTCTGAGAAAAAAGGTAGTTAAATACATTTCTTAATGACAAAGTTTTTCTTCAATTACATGGTTACATTACTATCCAGCACTGTTTTCACTTTCAGAGTGAAATATTCACATTTTCAATATTAAATAAAAAAGCCACGAATTGATTTCACAAGTAATTAAAAAACCCCCAAACATTACCTTTCTTTTCAAGGGACCTAAACGTGCTGATTTAGCATCCTGTGCTTTGTAAGTCAGCCATAAGGCAGTGGCCACATGTTGGACAAAACAGATTGAATCTCCATACTTTATTTCTGGGACTCCCATTCCATCAATGTCACGTTTGAGACTAGATTCCTGCTTTTCTTTCAGCTCCTAAGGAGATAAAATAAAGTTGGTATTTAATCTCTGTATTGGAATAGGATAAAGCATTGAATTCTACACTTACACATATTACAATACTGAACAATATTTATGTTGTTAAGATGCAGCTAAATTTCAGCTCACATAACTTCAGCTTCCATCCAATTAATCTTTCAGACTGTGATTAAAAATAATATAAAATCTGAAGCGTCATTTTCACTGAAGCAAAAAAAATCAAGTCAAATCCATTATAGTGGATTAATACAAAAAAATCTTTAAATTATTATCTTATCCTATTCAATAACATTTTAACAGTCTGTAGAATTCTATGTAGCTAAAATTTTTGAAAAAGAAAAATAAACCTGTTTTGCAATGTAGCCAAAATATTTTTATGCTGAATTTTTTTGGTTTATTATTTGTATATACAGGTACATGCTTTGCTTAGACTAATGCCTCTACATTGAAAAACTAAAAGAAAAAAAATACTCATTATTTTGAAAGGACAATTTGGCTTTTATATTTATTTTACTTTTGCACGTCTCCATTTTTTTAATTTATTTATATAAATAAATAAATAAATAAATAAATAAAGTTTTTATTTTTCCACTTTGTAAGAAGATTTGGATTCTTTCAAACCTCTTTTAAAGACATTGCTCAATGCTTGGCTGGAACACCCATTTTTTAAGCCAAAGCTTTTTCTTAATCCCATTATTCTTCATTTACAACTGGGGATTTTAAGGCTTCAGCACTTTAAAATAAAGTAGCTGTCCTTTAAAAAATGAATTCAGGAATAAGAACAGAATTATGCTGCAAAGGTTTTAACAGCAAGTAATGGATACATGTGATTGTATGGGTTTTATATGTGTGACAGGTTTTTTTATTTCATTTCAGTTTATATAATGTTCAATATCTGGGGAGCAAAAAGGAGTTGTATTATATCTATGGTAATCTGCTTTTATTTATATGTAATTTAACTGTCACATTTCAACAATAATTTCACTTGAAACAGGTAACATTATAATGGCAAGGTGAAGGTGAATGAAATTACATGACATTCCTTGGAGCTACCATTTCATTGTCAAGACTATGGGGAAAACATGTCACATCATATTTGTGTGGACTGCACTGTCACTACAGAAAAAGATGAACTATTTCAATACACATTTGCAGTGAAGAAATTAAGTGAAAAATACAATAAAATAGGACAAATTCACTGTCAGCAATTTATTGTTTGTCTTTACATCAAAACCTGAAGATAAACTCTTTTCTTCACATATCGTGTCTGGATCAACAACCAAGCATCAACAAACACTTCAGATAAAAAAATCATAGTGTGGTAAGAAGTAATCCTAATTAAGTTACTTTTTTAAAAAAATTGAGAGATACTGATCCCTTTTGAAAACACTAAACATAGTGAAAAAAACCCAATTTTTTCATTTCAGAAATAAATTTTTAGAATTATTTCAGGGGCTTGAAGGCTGTTTTCACTCTGAAAAATACGCCACAAATTCCTCTTCATCATGTTTTGCTCTTTGCACTCTGTCCAGCTTCTCTAGGATTTCAGCCAAGTAATTTGATCATAGTGTGCAAAGACATGGTGTATTTTACAACAGCTGAAAAGTCTAGTCAGATAAAGATTACTGGGGGAGAAGAGGGAAAAAACCTTCTCTTATCTAGATATTTGTACATATCTTAACAGTAAAATATCCAAACAATTTGGCTTTTAAAATCCTCTCTTCACAGCCTAGTCTCAGTTTAACTCCCTCAGGATATGAATTAAATCAAAGAAAAAAAAAAATCACATCATGGGTCTGGAAGGTCACAAAGGAAAAAAGTGCCAACAACAACAACAAAAAATACCCCAAACCAAACCAACCAAACAAAAAAAAGATGGAATGAACAAAGGAATTTGAGGGCATAGCTGTCAAAGATGATATTTTCAAATGATATTAAATATACTAGAGGAAGGGCAAGAATTGGAAAGCAAGAAAGAATCATAGATTCCTACATGATAAAAGGAATATGAGGAATGGCAATGTGAACAGAGCAAATAAACTCAACTTTCTTTACAAAGATTTTACAATAATAAAAACACAGTAGGGGAAACATTTTTGCCAGTTTAATGGCTTGTTTAGACAGTCCTAAGAATGGCAAAACAAACTGTTTGCTGAACTCTTACTAAATCTAACTTTCACGAGCTAATTAAAGTTTTATCTTTTGATACTGCACACTGTTATTGTGTTAAAAGTATAGCCATAGATACTCCAATACAACAAAGGAAAAAGATAAAAGGTTTACAGATATAAGAGCTTGCTAGTGGCATTACTGTACTCTGTACACTTTGTTTTATACATTTGTACATTCCAGTAGACAAGAAAAAAAGAACCATTACTTTCATTTCACCATCTATTTTCTCTTCCCATAAAAAATAAGTAGAAAAAACGGTTTAATACTGCATTTGAAATGCAGTGCTTACTAGGAAAATATAATTATGAAATATTAACTTAAAAATAAATACTGGAACTTTTAGAGACAAACGTAGGTAAAGGCCTTTGCAATATCTATGATTACAAAACCAAATGAAACTTTATGATTACTAGCATACTATTACGACACCCTAATGCCATGTTGAGTCCCTAAGACAGCTACATGTTGGCAGTAATATTAAAATGATATCAAATCCTTCTGCATGAGTCATCTATGACTTTTTAATGTGACAGAATGTTACTTACCAAGACTATAGCAATAACTTGTTAATTGTCAATTGTACATACCATCACAAAAATAAAATATGAAATCTCAAATATTAATTCTGGGCCACACAAATTAAAATAAACAATTATTTTTAAATATATTCTTGTTTCCACTGTGTTTAATCTCAAGGAAATTTGTAAGCAGACCCAAGACTCTCCTCAGCAGTGTATACTGAGCCAAGTACTGTGCTGGAATGAGAACATCCCATTTCAAAACAGGATTCCATCTGGTGTAGAGAAACTCCTGTCTCTGTTGTCACAAGGCATTACAGATCTGTTGCCTTAAAATACAAAGGTTGACATTTTAAAACTTGGTCAAATGTAAGCTTTATATTAAAAACAATATAAGATATAATTTGGAGGGGGAGGTGGTCCATCAATTTCTGATGCTTGTAAGATTAGTTTGCAGCAATTAGGAAGCAAAACAGGCATGTATTGCATATGTTATTTTCAATGAAATTAGCACCATAATGTTCTTTAGCCTATACCTTAACTTTTTTAAAACTTCCCTTCTTTTCTTATTTAGTAAAAAAATGTTAAGGAAAGCTCTAATCTGAATTTTTTAATTTAAAATTAGTGTTTCAATGTCCAGTGTTATCCATCAAAAAAAAAAAAAACAGTGAAAGAAAATACACTATATACACTATGAGTGCAATCATGGGTTTGGACAAGCAAGGAACACACAAGATTGCTGAAGTGGAATATAACAGCATTGAGGAAGAAGGTGCTTTTTCAACAAGAGGGTCTCTCTAAGAACTGCTGGAAAATAAGACCTTATTTAATTCATGTGTTACAGGCTCCTGGGTAGCCTTGAGGATTTGTAAATCCACATAGCTCTGCTTTCTGGCAAAGATAATATCTTTTTTTTACAGAACCCTTTTGCTGGCTTCCAAACTGGAAAGAATACCACAACAAAGAAATGTTTCATTTCCTTTTGGATACTCAGCAGCAATGCTTATTGTAAGCAACCTGGTCTGAACTGGTGTTGACCCTACCTGGAGCAAAAGGCTGGACTAGATGGCTGCCCAGGGTCCTTCTCAATCAGAATTATTCTACTAGTCTAAGGGATGGAGTGCTGTCAACAGACAGATATCCAGCACCCTATTTTTAAGAATCTGTACACAGCTGGAATGAAGACATTAGACAGATACCTTGAAATTTCCCTGCATTCATGCCATGTTAAGGTACATGCAAATGAAAAGGTTTCTTCATTGAGATAATGAACCAGTAAAATGTTTACAAGTACATATATGCAGAAATTAAGATAAAATCACCTGCATATATATATATATATATATATATATATATATATATATATATATATATATATATATATATATTTCTAGTCTATCTATTACATATATGGTCCTTTTCCCCCTCAGTCTGTGTGCAAGCAGCACTTTGCTTTAAGAGCCGTTTTCTTCTTACAGTCCAAGTCAATCTTTGGGGTTTATTCCCTTCCCAAACATCACCTTTCTTTCTTCAGAAAAAGTTACCACTGCTTGCTCCCCTCACCTTTGGAAACACTAATGTCTCCACCCATGGGACAGTGGAGGTCTTACGTGCCCAGACAATAAATAACAATTATTTTCTTGGCACCAAATTCATACCATATCATGAGGTAAAAAAATTATTTTCTGTATAGGACAGCACAAATGAGACATGATGATGAGACACTGAGCTTGGATTTAATATAAAAATGTACATTAACAACCATATTATGTATAAACACAGTAGGCATGCATAATCAATTACTACTGTACTTCAGCTTAGTCATTTTGGGCACTGCACTTAATTTCAGTAGTGTGCCTTTGAAGCACACCTCAACTAAAAGAGTAAGAAAATAGGGCATGTTTACTCAACATAACATAAATAATTTTATGAATGTGCATACATAACCACTAAATTTACATACTCATTAATTTACTCATGTAAATTTACTCATGTAAATTTACATATACATTTATAGGCATGGATTAAAATATTGGAAAACAGCAGGACAGCAGGTATCCAGTTAGGCAGTGAGTACAAATTTTAACTCAATGTTTAACCAGTAACTGTGGCACTCCTGTGATACTCACCATTCTTACCAATGATTTTCCAATAATGGCAAAAAATTACATCTGTAATAAATGCTCCAGCATAACATCATATGTACAATCTATAGTGCATAGCCTTTACACTGAATAAAAAATGAAAAACTATGTTGTAAGTAAATCTAAGCAATCTAATAAATTTTCCTGATAGTTTCCCCATTATTTTAATTAGCCAAAATAAAAATTAATGAAATATCATATGCAGTCACACTAATAAACATTGCTATTTTTAAGATGTTAAAAATAAGTATTTGACTTATTATACTAACAAGTGTAGCATTTGTCAAGACTCTTACTGTTAGATTTTATCTAGCTATAACTAGTTTTAAAGACTCTTTTTCACTTTGGGATTTCTTTTTTCTTAATGATCATATAGCATTCAGAATTATGTGGAAAATTTAGTGCTTTTTTAGTTAATAAGAAACTCCATTGTAACAGATATGGCAACTATTTATAAGTAAAATCATGAAAGAACATAAAAACTTTTAATCATCTTTGATTGTAAAACTTTTCACATCCTAGGGAAAAAAAAAGTTATTAATTTTGCCTACCTCCATAATCATTCTTCATTTTCTCTCCCTTGTAATGTTTTTCCAGCTGGAAATAATGAAAAAGCTAATAACATGCAATTAGCAGCTCACTAAAGAGCATAATTTGAAAACATATGGTTTAGAAATCACTGCCATATTTGCCTTACATTTAGGAAAAACTTGATTGAGTTCAGTTCCTATCAGCGCACTGCATAAAGAATAGCAACTGAAATGAATTAAATTGAATTCAATTATGACATATAGTGCTGGAACATGTAACACTCTAATGAGATTCTATCCAACTAAAATAATTCTATAATTATTAAAGTATTCATATTAAACCACCATATCTTGCACTGCATTTGGGTTTAATCTACTTTTTTAAAACTGGTTACAGCTTAGTTTATTCTAAAGTTTGTCAATCACCCTTATTTTTCCTCCATGAAACCTTTGTCTTTCTTGACATAGGTTGTTTACATTTGACTTTAAATGCACAATCCCTAGCATTAACTCCAATTTAAAAATTACAATTAACTTATACTGTTGTTGAAACAATTCAGATTTAGTGTTTGAATGCTCCACATTCAGAACAAATTTGCATTGTTTTTATTTACCTTTGTTGCTCTAAAACAAAAGGCTGTGGATGCTGTGTCTGATTTTTCTCTGTCTAATATTACTACACCTTCATCCTCATTCAGAGCCAAGTATTTTCCTGTTGTAATGTGTCGAAGACGAAAAGGCTGCCCCCATCTGATGTTACTTCCACTCCAGCTAAACATAAGAGACATCAAAAAATAGTTGAAGTAAGTAGAACTAGAATTTTTTCTTTAGGTTTTAAAGGATGTTCAGAAAATAGAGTATGCTATATATATTTATATTCCTTTTTTTGGTTCTGATTGCAATACTTGCATTAAATCAGATGCAAAACTGTTAATTCATTTGCAAAGGGAACCCTGGAAAGGAGTATGGCTTCCATCTTCTTGTTTCTACACCTTCTCTCCATCTTATCAGGGTGTTACATATGGTGTCCATAAAAAAATCCTATGTGTGTAAATTTTAGTTGACTGACTAAACAAATTAAACCTAAGTGGGGACTTGACATGCCACAGAATTATCTTACATCTGTGTTAGTTATGAGGGTATTTCACTTACAAACACACTAAGGGTAAAACATTTAGTTCAGATTGCCATCAAAGGCCACGCATACTCTTATGAGATATATTGAAATTTCATTTGCAGGGAAATAACAGACAGGTAATCACGTAGGAAGGAGATAATCTTTAAGAACCCCCAAAAAAACAAGAAATACAGAAGGGGTAGGTATTATTGCTCTTATTTCCACTCATGCTTATAAAACACCCAGTTAAACTAGGAATGCATTTTACTTTTGGAAAGAAAGCAATGCTTTAAGTACATATATCTCATAGGTAGGGCTGCTTTTGATATGGGAAACAGAAAAAAGTCTATTCTATCACAGTAAATTGCTTTTTATTATTGACAAAGAGCCTACTAACACATATCATAATGTGTGGCTAAATATATATTCTGTATTAAGGGTCTGTAACAATCAAATTTATATTAATATAACTATAGTTGCTAACAAAAAACGTTTTTAAAATATTGGTACCTTATTCGAAGGGGTTCTACTCTCCACAATGATCTTGCTCGAATGCCAGCTCCTCCAGTTTCATAAAATACTTTCCTACAGAAAAGATTCAGAAGGCCATCTTATGTTTATTTCTGCTTATATAGTACTTATAACTTCTCTGGAAAATGTACATGACTCACTACTTTTCCCCCAGTAAATAAATGTCATTGAATGCACAGAAGATTCCTACTCCTCAGTGAAACTATGATAAATAAACCAAATGTCCCAGGTAAATTAGATTATTTCCATTAAGGTAGTCTCTCTCAGGAGCTGATAAAATGCCTAGCCTTGAAAGAGGCTGGGAAACTTTTCCTGTCATTTAATCAGCCATAAAAATCTGTAATTCCCACAGTTCTCAAGATATTCATCTACAATACCAATGGTTTTAAATACATACCATATTTTAAAATAAAGAGATACAGTTTCAGATGAAAACAACGAGAACACAACATCAGAGACTTCATTCCAATAATTATTTCTATGTTTCTTATTAAAGGGCCAGAAATTGTGGTGATAACAAAAATTCTGTATTGTAATCCTCACAAAATTGATAATGCATTCAGAGAAATAAAAACAGGAAGTTAGAGGCTTAAGCCTTTACTATAATTTAGTTTTCTTGAACTACAGCTGAGGATTGGTAATGTGTTCTAGTTCAGCAAATAATATTCCACTCAATAATCAAGTACAAACAAAAAAAACTATGGTGGATTTGCCCTGTTAACAGGAAGTTTTTAATGTTTTAATAAACGTTCATGTCTTGTCATCTAATCACCAGAATTTGTATATACTTTCTCATTTATAATGAGTATAGGAAATATAATGGAAAATAGGAAAGATCTGAATGCCTACCAAAAGCTTTCTTACATGTTATTTCTCTGAGAAGGACTAATCCACCCTAGCATGCACAGAAGCTGGACCTTCTATTGTAGTTAAGTGTCTGAAAAAACATGCAGCAAGGGAATTTAAAATCTGCCTTCCTGCTCTGGCAAACTTGACTGAATACAGAAAATGCACGCATAAAGATGTCACAACCTAGCTGTTATATTGCTGAATTAAAGTAGCAGTTTGAAATGCACATTTTTAACTGGCTTTTCAAATTGACAAATTCTTTTCCTATTTTTGACAGGTAGTAGGCAAAAATTTAAAAAGCTGTTTAATATTGTTCTTATATGACTATGGACCTGAAAATCAACTTTTGAAACAAAGTTTTGTTTTTCATACCTGAGCAAGTATTTCTACACATTTTCTTCTACTGAGAACACTTAAGGGCCTCTTTCCTGAGCAAAACCAATTAAATCCTGGACGAATCATGAAGCATAATGGAGTATGGCTAATCATTTGCACCCAACAGCTTTGTAAGATGATGGACTTGTAGTTACACCTCTACTTTATTTAGGAGTCACATTTAAGGGCACAGATGTGATATCAAATATTTCAAAAATGTTAGTTCACCAGAAGAGTAAGAATAAATATTCCTCATAGTAAAGGTACTAAAATTCCCTACACATCTTATCTTGCATGAAAATCTATTGGTACTCTAGAATAAAAATAAACAAAGAAAAATCCTTAGCTTTCAACTCATCTTAATTTCCAGTCTCTATGAATTTGATCTTTCAAGGTCATTTCCAACCTGGGCTGTTACATGATTCTCTGAATATACTGAATGCACAATAAATATCTGGAGCTCTCCATTTTCATTCTATGTCTCTGGTCCCGCTGACCTTACTGATTTTACTTTTGGCAGATTCTAAATCCTAGCTAAGCTCAAAACTATGTATTCATTTCCACTCTCTCTGGCCTCCTTCATGTCTCCTTGGCCCAACACAACCATTCTATCTCTAAAGGACTGTCATGGTGTAGTTCAGTATCATAGAGACAGCTCAGTTCTCCTGATATAGTCATAGTGTCTCTTCATCTCTTGTACTTCTGATTTCTATAGTTTTAAAAAATTCATCTCTTTTTCCAGCTTTCTCTATGTGCAATGCTGGACTAGAATTAGTGACCTGCTCTTTGGGTAACAGAGCTGCATGTAAAAAAGAATTGCTGCCTTTTTCCAACGGCATTTTTTTTCATCTAATTGATTCCATGTATCCATCTGTTTTTTCTTGCCAAGCAAGCCTTTTTGTTGTCCAATATGTCCACCCCAAGTATTTCCATTTGGCCTGTAAAAAAAGACTTTAGGATTCTTGTCAGAGAATAGTCTCTATGTGAATTGTTAAAGAGCATTATTTACAGAAATGTTCAAAAATAAGACTTTTGTTTTATGAAGAGAAATCTTCATTCTGGTCTAACTTAACTTATTTAGCATTCCTAATGAAATGCATAGAACTGATTAAATAAAGAGATGGAAACAAACACAACCATTTTCTACATCTCTCTCTGCTGTTCTTATTACTATTTGGGGTTTTTTTGTATTTTCATTTTGTTTTGATAATGTAAACATAACTCCTACAACTATGACACAATAAAAACTTGGCCTTATATCTGTTACACAGATATAAAGCCAAAAGACAGGACAACTTCAAGTCATCTATCACTATCACACATTTGAAAATGTTCAATATAGCATTCACAATTTTTCCAGTCTTAGGATCGTAAATATATAGATTTCATTCATACAAATATCCATTTTAATTTTATCCTTTTATTTACTTAGCATAAAAAACATGGAAGAAAATCTTGAGGCAGTAACAATACACATCAACGCTACATAAAGAATCACATCACACTGGGGAATAGGATGCTACAATTAGTTTTAATATTAGCTATATCTGACTTCTAGATAAGCAACAGAAGTAGCAAACAGCAGAATTTCTGAACACACTGAAACAGCTCAACATCTATTTTAACCTTATTAAAACAGGTCCTTTATAAAATAACTCTAAATGCAATATAACATATCTGCCACTGTTTTTATACAAGGTGTGTACATTTTCATACACAGTCAAAACATTTTTTCTTCTTTACACATATGAGGAAAATAGCCACAAAAAGTCACACAGTGAATTCTTCTCGTTTTCAGTTTGGGTTCTCTTTAGAACTTGGAGACATTTTTACTCCTCAGAAATGTAAACATGGCAAATTTAGAGCTGACAAGTTTACCTGACATAATTCAATGTTACTTGTGGTATCATATTACCTAAAGCATAACTTATTTGCCACAATAGGTAGAAAGGTCTTATTTGTTTAAGATGATTTTAAAGCTAGCAGGTTTATGCAGCAAAATTATTAGTTCACTTTGCTTCTGATTAACCAAAAATTTTTAAAATACAGAAAAATTAAAATAATAAATCAACATAATAGATGACATCTGTAGATATGATTTTAATATAAAAGTAGTTTAGTCTAGATAGTATGATGTAATTTTTTTAATATGTTGATAAAAATTGAGAAAGCTTAAAATTTGCAAAAAAAAGTGCAAAATATATAAAACATGAAAGTCATTGCAGAGGCCAAACTTACAGAGATTTTTCATGGATTTTTTTTTCACATTACCATCTTCCTGCTAACACTGTCTTATCTCTACTTGTAGCAGTATGAACTAAAGACAAGCAATATAACAGGATGAAATCTCAGTGAAAATCAACTACTTAAATTTCAACAATGAAAGAACTAATGACTGATTTTCAGCTTAGTAGGTCTCAAGCTCTTGTACAACGTCACTGCCTAATTGAAGACCGCTGTAAAGAGTGTTAAATCTACCTAACCTCAAATTCAGCTGACATCCTGTTTCCTTTCTGAAAGAAGGAAATACTTAAAAAATGCACCATCACTTACTTGTGCTGTGAGTCATTCTGGTCTGTAGATGGAATTGTCAAACACTCATCATGGCCATGGAAAAAACGTACTACATGCCCACCAAGAAGATATCCTGAAAAAGAAGCTCATTTACAAGCTAAAACATTGAATGAACACCACCAGGAAAGTTTAAAAAACTCAAGACCCAGGTAAGATTTATGTTCCAAATTTTCACTCATAACTAAATCTAAGCAAGAAAAAAAATTAATGTGTTAACATACTATTTTTAGTACCTTTTTTAAAAAAATATTTCTTCTGAAAATGAAAACAAAAAAAAGCAAACTTTTAACATTAAAACACAAATTAGGATTCTGAGACAGAAAAGGAAGTTAAAAACTTCTTTAAAACTACAAAAACAATTGTGGCTTTGAAAATTGAATGCTTTAGGTAAAAGCCAAATCAAATAGATAATACCATAGTTTCCTCCCCCTTAATACAGTTCAAATTAGTTCAATACAAAGCAGCTTCATGCTTTCATCATTTTTTCCTGAAATTTATCATTTTGCAAAGGTGCACAGCAGGAGCAGGAAACAGAGGACAGAAAAACACTTTGCAGATCTAAAGATTAAGTTTCATGGAAGCTAACTTTCCAACCCATTTAACACAAAGAGTACAGGTCAAAACCAGGCACTCTGCCTCACATTGAAAATGAAAAGACAAAGAAGGTGTAGGAGAATGACTCATCAGATCCTAGTCCAAACCATTCTGACCTTGTAAGTGAAGGTACTGCCTTTTAAAGGAGCACACATTAAGGAGGAAGGGTAGAAGGAAGCTTTCATACTGTCCAGCTGATTCAACATAAATTTGTAAATGAGGAAAACTGTAACTGACAATTGCCATCTTGCCAATTAATATAAAAGTCAAAGCAAAGAAATAATGGGGGAAAATGTACTTTTCTGTTATTTATGTTTTCTTGATGGTTTTACAAATGTCATAGAAACAGCATTGTCTAATTCCTAATCCAGTTTTAGACTCAGGAAATCCCACTCTCTCTCTCTTCATTCCACTTGAGCTAGACTGCTATGTCTTCTGGCATATGACCACCTCTCACATAAACCATTCTGAGAATGTATATAAAAGCAAAGCCTAAGTAGTTGAGAAAAAAATTATTGACACACAGAAAAATCTACTTCTCTTCTTACTCCACCCTTTTTTTTTAAATTACAGTATTTTCGATTATGTAAATAATTTTGGGCCACTCAGTATAAGAGTTCCAAATACAGCAAAAGGCCACTAAGATGATTAAGAAGCTGTTGTATATCACACTTGAGTAAAGGCTGGAGAAGAGGAGAGGAGAGGGAGAGGGAGAGGGAGAGGGAGAGGGAGAGGGAGAGGGAGAGGGAGAGGGAGAGGGAGAGGGAGAGGGAGAGGGAGAGGGAGAGGGAGAGGGAGAGGGAGAGGGAGAGGAGAGGAGAGGAGAGGAGAGGAGAGGAGAGGAGAGGAGAGGAGAGGAGAGGAGAGGAGAGGAGAGGAGAGGAGAGGAGAGGAGAGGAGAGGAGAGGAGAGGAGAGGCGAGGCTCTGGAGGGATCATATGAATGTAAAGACTATGGGATCAAAGTCTCTCCTGCTATGCCCAGTGGTGGAACCAGAGGCAATGGCCCCCACAGTGAAATATTGCAGGGTCTGTTTGAGTATCAGGAAACAATTTTTCATTGGGAATGTGCCTGAGCACTGGCACAGGTTGCCCAGGCATATTGTGAAGTTTCCATCCCTGAAGACGGTTTAAACCTGTCTAGATATATTCCCAGGCAAAATGTTCTAGTGTATCAACTGTACAGTGGATTGGACCAGACCCTTTCCAACCTCAATTACTCTAATTGTATTAGCTTCTAGGAAGTTTAGCTGTCAAATCTCTCAAGTACAGAAATCTAAAATATACCACTGGTCTTCCATGATCTCTCTGTGAAGCTCATTATGTTTTTCATATGTTACAAATTTTAAACTTTGCTATAGGATGGCTTTTCTCTTTGCTTCTTTTTGTTTTACCTGTGAAGGCCAAAAAAACACAGACTTTCCAGGATTGATCCCTATTCTATTTTTGACCCATAAGGGTGGGCCTCCAGACAGCCATTTTTAAATGTCCACCTCCAGCATGCCAAAGCAATCAGAAAGTATTACAAGCAAAATCCATATCCCATATGATTTTAAAATTAAAACCTAACACTCTGAGACAGATTTCTTATGGGCCGGTGCACGGAAATACTGCAATACGCTGATTTAAACCACTTGGGGCTAGAAAAACCCAACCATAGATGAAATAAGACTACTGAATTAAATCTAACACCAGGGTAAGTAATCTTCTATCAAGACTTACTATAGTTGATCCCAGGGAAGTGGGATATCTGTCTCAGTTCCCTTAAAGCTCCATTTTGTCCTATGTTACTGTATATTAGTATATCATAAATGCTAAGTTTTACAGACGAGTGACACATAATGATTCTAACTTCAAGACATTTAAGTTGTTTGTGAATGTCAAGTGCTGATACTTGGAATAGAGAGCAGCAAAGGTGAAGCACAGTGTTTGGTACAACAGTGTTAATGACAAACTATGGCACTGAAATAAGGAGAGATACTGAGTGGACCAGACTTTCAGTACAGAAGACATTTCTCAGAATAAGGTGAACATGACAAACATGGTCAATGACTCAAACATGACCATGAAGTGCCATAAAATTTCCCAAAAGAAATCCTGACCCTGTGGTGTAGGATTTAGGCTGAATAAGATAATACAATAAGGATGCATGGCTGTGACATCCAGAAAGGATATTGGGGAAATGTCTGTAAAAGCAGAACTAAGAGACTGAAATAGGAACTTTGAGAAAATTGCTTTTCATTTTGCCTGTACCTTTATCTCTCTTCTGTTTTGTCTGTAGTGGGAGAACAGTATTTAGGAAAATTGTATGCAAAACCACAAGTTTTCTGGCTTTAGTTATTTTGCAGCTCCTACTCCCCCAAATTAAACTAAGCCTTCATTGATCATGCAGCTTTTAAAGGTTTGTTACTCTAAACTTACAGCACTCATTTAGCTTTTCTTTTTCTTTAAATGTTTTGTTTGACATTCTGAAGGGAATTTGTTTTTTTTTAATTTTCCTCTTTATCAAAGGCATACAAATTAGTCTGATTTATATACATGTCTAAATAAAATGCCAAACCTTCTGTAATATTGCTTCCTGAACATATAGGATGTACATTCCATAGTGTCTGCATAAAGGAGGCATCCACCTGAATATTTCCATTTGACACAGAGAGATGCTGAAACAAGACAATGGTAATAAGAAACAATGAAAATTATGCACTTAAAATATTTAGTATGTTAATTTATTAACAGAAGAGAATGTATCATAAATTAATTAAATATACACATTTCTTCTAAAATTAGTATTATTCTAAAATTTGGGGAAAAAGCATGGAAGCATTCTTGCTTCATGCACACACAGCCCCTTTCAGTGTAGAAAAATAAAAATGCATTACAATGAGACATTACTCCATAGATTAGAAAAAAATAATTCATGAGAATCCCAACCAATCTCCTGATATCTCCACAGAACTTTGTACTTTCCCACCATTTGACCACTATTTAAAGAAACAAACTCACCAGGTATCTTTCAGAGGACACGCTGACCAGGATAAGGTCATCACCTATTCGAACTTTTTCTCCTTCTGACCTTTGCTTAGAAGCAGGGTGTATTGTCCACCAGCATGCCTCACCTAAATGACAGAGGCACTAATCAAGGTTCTACAAAACAGACAACTCCCCAGAAATCTAAGGATATCTCTATACAGCACTAAAATATAATTATAAAAATTGTCTTGTAAAACATTCACCTTATAAAACCACATCATTTCTATTTTCAATCATTTTTGGTGTTTTCTTTTTGCTTGAAACTTTTTGTCATATAATCTTTGCCATGTATGATATTTCCCTTTTCAAGTACTTCTAAAGGGATTGTTTACAAAACACTACTCAGAACTGCTCTCCCTTGGAGACCCTCCTTGCCAGGAAATTGCTGACACCTACCTTGGTCTTATTTATCACCTCTTGTCACTTCTTTTGTTTAATTGTCATATTTAATTCCCAACATTCTGTATCACATAGCATAACAAACCTAGAAGCAGTTCCACTAGCCCTACAGACCATAGAATTACAAAATAGCCAAGCCTAAGGGTGACAACCAGAGAACGTTTCCTGCATATGAAATGTAAGATTCCAGGTTACACACACACACACACAGAGAGAACCACACACACAGACATTCTGAGAAGATTACCTAGTTCATTTCACAATTTCACACTCTTCAGAGTGTGAAAGGTAAGACCTTGAAGATAACAAGTTGAATAAAACTTTCTTACCAGACAATGCAAAGTGGGGAAAAGAAAAGGCAATTTGGTAGAATCAAAGTACAAAAAATTTGTTTGATTGATTAGGATATTTCATGTAAAACCTCCTTAAAACAAAATCTGAAGGTTATGAACCTAATTATAGTAAAGACAATAAATAGAAGCTACATCCATACAGACGTAAAATGCAAAATCTTCAAAGGGAATAATTTTTTATAGCCAAAGGCTTTTCCCTCTGCTACATGAAGAATACTTCCTGCAGCAGAAAATGATTCATTAGCACAGTTTCATAGGTGAGGGAGTAGAGCAAGGGAAAGTGATATTATGGTACTCAGTTTATGAGCTTTCCAGGCAAGTTGTTTCCAGACAAGCCCTCTGTGCAGAAACACAATTAAGTTCTTTTGAATCTTACCTATGTGTGCATGGGTTTTCTTGTGTACATACAGCTAAGCAAATATCAATTAAACAACTACATATACTTCTTATAAAACCTCATAAATAGAAGCAGATATATGTTCAATAATTCTAAAAAAAAGCTATAAAATTTTAAAACCAGATTTCACTGAAACTATTTTAGTAGCGATTAAACACACAAATTGCTTTTATCACATACATTCTTTATCTCAATATTCCTAAAGAAAATGTTCTCCATCTAAGGCAACAATCAAAGACAGCCAAGTAGCAGACTGCTACTATCTGTCTCAAGCAACCTTCTCTATGGCTATGAACAACTGAAAGACAAACTTCACTCATTCAAAAGACAAACTTTTGTAGAGAGTTACCTGAACAGGTTCAAAGATTATGATTTACAAAGGTTTTAACACCTACACTGCTAGTGCCTCTCCATCATAAATTAGTCTATTTGATTTTAATTTTCAAAATAATGAAAAAACAATAGAAAACCCAGATTTATATTAACACAAACAGTATTTCCTTATTGGAGCTTTACATGAATGAAGCATCTTTACAGGTACTGAGATTTTCCCTTCAAGACACATGTCTGGGCCTGCTTATTTCAGAGTCACCTGTTACTTTCTGAGGAGTACTCATAACTCTCAGTAACCATGAGCACTATGTACACAGCAGCATTAAAGTCTATTTCTGGCTCTTTGTGCCTAAGTTACCTTTAAATTTATTTAATATAGCTCCAGTGGCAACTCATAATTTTTATGTGTTTTCATGGAAGCACAATTTTTTTTCACTATATTTGCATCAGCAGTAATGGTAATGGCAGTACTCCCAGAAATACATTAATTAGATTTTAAATCTTTATCATAATGTCATGTTTGTGTTGTATCTCCTTCACTTTGTCCCATTATTGCTTTGTCCATATCACAAATGTATTCCTATCCAGCTCTTTTAGCAGTGTGTTCACTACATATTTTCTGGTTTCCTGCACTACAAGTTGCAAATTTCTTTTCTTACCTGGTTACAATGTATATTGTGAATGCACCAGTATATAGCTTTTCTGTACTCTAAGTGTCAAAACAAAAAAAAACCTAAACAAAAGCATCAAATTTGTTTTATTCAACAGAAATTTTTTACTTTGACCATTATCATGCATTTTATTGCAGCTGTGTTAAGTCAGTTTAATTGCAAGACTCTCTCACATTAATACTAACAGTCATTTCTTTCAGTCCTCTTTTTTCTGATGAACACAGAAAGATCCCATTCATAAGCTTACAGTTGCATTAAACACAATGTCTCTTCTAAAACCAGAAATGGGTAACTCATTCTCCTTCAAAAATAACTTGCCATACCTGCTGCATTTTCTCGTAATCCCACATCAAATGCAAGTTTATCTGTCTGGGATCTTGATGATGTTAAACATGTCAAATACTGCAAAACAGTGACATTATTGTAAACAAAATCCCAACAGTATCCATTAACATACATGCCAAATTAATACATTCACATTACTTCGTCTTACTATCATATTTAATTTTTTAATGAGTTAAAGATTATGTTGTTATTCATACAGAAGACCTTTCTGGACTTTAAACATCAAAATCCTTTTCCACTGCAGCACATTTCCACTTCAGCTGTGCAATTTAGCTTCTACCTTCTGAAGTTTCATACAGCTCATCAGATAGGAACAGGCAAACATCTAATTACAACCCTATCATAATAAGTTTGATTCATGAAAACATTAAAAACATACCAAAAGGTAGTAATTATACTTGCAGCTCTGGTATATAAAGGCAACTACAATTTTCAAGGTTCATAAACATAAGCAACATAGAAGATTAATGTAGCATTTCAAGATTAATGTAGCATTTTCTAGTACAGGAAAAAGGAGGGAAAGTGTTTTCCTGACTTCTCATTTCTTCTGCCTTGTATTAGGTGTATTTACATGGGTCCTAGTAGGTCAAAGATTCAAAACAGCTGAAATTTTTCAGTTGTAGAATATAGTATGATGAGATTTATACAAGGCAGCCTGAAGACAGCATCTTCGTGGGCATAATCAATGGAAAATATGGGATGTCAAATGGAATACCTTATCCTATAAAATATGATGGGGGAGAAAATAACATATATCAGAACAAATTCATTTGCTGTAGAAGTTTTTGCTAATGGAAGTTAAAGATTCCTTAAAGATGCAGAAATAATAGATTTTAGGAGCTTTTCAACTACAATTCTGAGTTAGATCAAGAATCTGAATTTAAACAATTCTGTTGTGTTGAGACACCACAAGTTATTAACTTCTTTCTCATCTAGCACAGAAGATAGCTTGGAAAGAGCATTATTCCAAATTTTTAAGGTTTATTTTATTTTGGTGAAAAGACATTTCTTATTCATGCTACTCGTTCTGTGCAAGTGGTGCTCCCTCACTTACCATTTCACTGAAGGAATGTCGAAGCAGTATGGCGTGGCCGTACAGCAGCATCCGGTGCCCACCCCCTTGGGCTGCCTGCAGAACAGGATGGAGAAGGTCAGAACTCCACTGCTCTGAGTGCACCACGATCAGAACTACACAACAACATGAAGAGCTGTGGCAGCTCAAGGAAGGAGTGCAAATATTCCAACAAATTATGAAATGAACACACTGGGGAAAAAATAATAATAACAATGAAGTCGATACAGCAATAACAAAATATCTGCCAAAGGAAAAAATGTTGGTTTTTTGACAAAGACTTTTATTGTTACCTGATTTTTATTATGATTTAGTAAAACACAGCATTTGCAAAAACATATTTTAAGTTAAATAAGATACCACTTACCTTTCTTATAAACTTCATGCAGGCATTAAAAAAAATAAAAACATAAATACATAAATATATATATACAGAAACTGAAATCTGAAAGAGAAAATAACATACTTACTGCCCAGAATAGTTTAAGCATATACTGAGAATATCTACTTCCTAATATTAATCTTTAACATAATTCAGATTCATTAAAGCAACTGCATCCATGGTTTCAACCAAGTACAGTTGTTGTACAATTTTGAATATGCAAAACTATGACAAGACAGGGAGAAGCAAAACTGGATTTTCCATTTGCTTCCTTTAGAGCAAATTTCTTTTTCGTTCCTTTTGGATGGCATTTAAGGTCAGTTCTCGTCCTTGGATTCATTTGGAAGGGACAAAGATAATTAAAGGATATTCCAAGAGCTCAAATAATGGTTATACATGTGTAGGCAAATGGTTTTACATGCTGTGAACAATACCTAAGTTAAACTACTGCCAAGCTTATTCAAAACATGCCATTCACAAAAAATTCTTTTAATCCTGCAGAAACTTGTCACTGTTTGGTGAAGAAAACTGGAAAAACATGTAGCAGTGACTATATGAGTATAATACCTCTTTTATACATTAAAACTTTTTTTAAATGAAAAAGGAAAAACTTCGCAGCAAAGTCAATTGTAATTACAAACAGGTTGTCAAAAGAAAATTACATGTATTCAGTTTGCAACAAGTACATGAATACTGAGAACAAGCAATGAAACCCTTCTGCTATTTTATTAGTGAAAGTTTTTAAATTAATCACTTGTAAGTTTGACTTATTATAAAAATAAAAAACAAAAGAAAACAACACAACCAAACCAAAACAACTAACCCCCAAATTGAATAATCTACAGTCTTTCTCTAAAAAAATCTTAAACTAGCAGCAGAACTCTGGTTCAAACTAAATTTATTATGAAAAGCAAATAATTTTTTATTTAAGCCTTGCTTTTAGTATGAACTGCTCTCTTCCTATTACAGTTTCCCCAATGGATTGTACCTAAATTTAAAATAAATGAAGGACAAGATAGTTTCAAAACAAATAGAGCACAACAGATTACATTCTTTTTTATTGCCTTCTGCTCCTTAAGCAACAGTGATCATTTTTATCAGAGATTATATGTCTTCTACTTCCAATTCCAAATTAAATATTCATATATCATTATTAACCTCAGATTAAATCTTTCAGCTGCAGTTTGGGGTGAATATTTTGAAAATATTAGAAATTATGTCATTTCTTAGAAATTCTAGAAATGTTTAAACTGATCTTTTGATTTCCTAAGCATATGTTTTTATTTTCATCAAGACTTATTTTATAGAATGCAATGTAATTGCAAAAATAAAGAATACGACTTTTTTATGCAGTGGAAAACAAAAGATCTTCATTAATGAAGTCTGAAAACCATGTATGCAAAGGTTGACAATGCAAGATCAAAGGTGATGTAACTCCATCTTGCACATCTGTGCAATGATATGTCCCAGTTAAAGATCTGAAGCACAGAATAAGCCATTAGGTTGTAAAATAAGTAAAGACATAGTTTTATAAAGCTCTGTTTGTAACAGAATTAAAGTTCAATTCAATTTTATTCAGCTGAAATTAGAGAATCAGGGTCAAAGCAATCAAATTGATGCTGTTTCTGGATTTGTGGATCACAATTATTCAAAAGAGTTGTACCAGCTCCTCACTGCCAAAGAGAAATTAATGTGATTACACAACTGGAGCAATAATGTCCCAAGAATACTATGACATCAGGAACCTCTTCTAGAAAATCCTGGACAAGGAAAGAAATGAGGAAAATCTGTATTCAGATTTAATGTTCTTTGAGGTCAATTTACTTACCCCTTCACTAGCATTTTCCCCTGTGCTGGCCAGCATTTCCTGAAGGGCTCTGACCGACAGTGATTGTTCAAGGACGAAATTACATACACAAAGGTCTGGAGGGACATACTGTAAAAATAAATTAAACAGTGCAAGAACAGATCAGCAGAACAGGTGGAACAGGATGAAAAGTGTGTTGGAACGTGTGCTTATTTTAATTTTTGAATCTATACTTAATGCCTATTCATTTGTATTTGAGGTAGATGCTACTCTCCTGTATGAAAGCAATATAAATCCATTCTTAATGAATTGACAACACAGGCATTTTACTTTCCTTGAGCTGTATTCCTCACAGTAAAATGAAGCTTCTTCAGGTTCAAATGCAAAAATTTTCCCCCTAAGTATTATTTTTTTCCTGCCTTTTAGAATGACACCATGGACATTGTATTTGTTCTGTAATGTCACTGACAAAACAAAAGAGAAGGTATAAGATCTTATATCATGTATGAGGTTGATAGAAGATATTTACAGTAGTAACTAGATGGCTGAGATTCAGAATCTTATGACATGATAATATGAACTCTTTAAGGAAATCCTAATTTCTGAATCAATATGTCTGCTGTTCATGAAACTTCACAACAGATTTTTACTTTTTTTCCAATTTCTTGGCACTGATATGTCCAAAGAAAGATATGTTCAAGAGAAAAAGGTCTCAGACACAATGTACAAAAATATATGGCAGAAAGCATAAAGACATCCAGAGACTACTCAGCAGAACCCAGTGAAAGTACAAGAGTAAATTGATACAAAGTGAAATACAGGAAATGCTTTTTAAATACGACAAAACCCCCCTACTCTTACAGTGAGCATGATAAACAGTTAAACAGGTTGCCCAGAGAGGTTGTAAAGTCTCCACTCTTGGAGATACTCAAACTCTGATCCTGAGAGTCCTAAGCAATCTGTTCTGTCTGAAGCTATTCTAAGTAGATTTTGCACTTAGGTGACCTTCAGAGACTCTTCCCAACCTTAACAGCTCTGTGTTCTGTGATTCATGATAAAGATCATGGCTGAGGATGAGCTTTTAAGTGGATATGCACTTCTTTTTAAAATCAGAGTGACAAGTGAGAATAAAAGTCTTGATAATGCTGCATTTTAAGGTGATGAAAAGTGAAGAAATAAAAACAATTAAGGAAAAAGATGCAGAGAGAATCAAAGAGAAAGAGGAGGTCATCCTCTGTTTGGTTTATTCCTAACATTATGCTTTAGTAGAGGTTTACAGTTTCATCCTTTCTCTCCTTTCCCCTCTCCATCTCTGATAATTACCCTTGAGGGATTTGGGGGTTTTTTTTTCTTCACATCTCTCTGGCTTCTTTTTTCAATTTTCCATTTTTAATCTTCTAAAATTTTCTTTTACTTAATCATTCTTGTCCCTGTACATTCAACTTCCTGATTGATAATGAAGTCAGGAGAAACACTTAACATCAGTAACTGACAGGTGACAATGCTTCTAAAATTATCAATCCAGTGTATTTGAACCTACAGCAGTAACAGAAATATGGGAGTTCAGTGAACTTAAATATTAATGACAGTCTGGATACCTAATCTTGAAAATAGGTAGTATTTCAGTTACAGGAAGTTTTGTAGATAAAGAATAGCAGCTTTACACTGTTCTCATGTGTGCCTCAAAATTTATTTGGAATCTCTAGGAAATTTTTGCAAACAATTCTAAGATGCAGTCAGGAAGAAAAGTATACATAAGGTCCCTCTAGCATCATATTTAAGAAACCATAATTAAATGTGCTTGTGAGTAAGTAGGTTAACATTCACTGATCAGTTACACCAGTTGAGAGTATCAACTTCTTACTTTAGCTTCTGATGTTGGCTCCAAAAAGCACAAGCGATTCCCAAGTCCCTCAGCTGCCAAGCAAAACTTCCTTTGTTCTTTGTGAATACTGGCAACACACTGAAGTACTACTTCATCATCCTGTCACAATACAAAGAACAAGAAAAAAAATTATTTAAAAATTATATTGCACTATAATGTTAAGAAATCCTGCAACATCTGTTGAAAATTAATGCAATATATCTTCTAAATCATATAATGTTCATATGCAGAGATTCTTTTGATGTTTATCTATAACAGATCTACAAACATGTAAAGATTTCTATAGAGATTTACATTCAAGACTTTATCAAAGTGACGAAGACTGCACACTGTCTCCAAGGCTTTTGCAACTGTTGTCTCCCTTTGTTTCTTTACCAATATAAAACAAACTGTAAGGACACTGTTACTCAGTTTTACTCAGCTAAATATTTTAACGCTTACAGTAAAAAACATTTACTGCAATTTTGCAAATAACAGTGCTATTTGTTAGCAAAATAAACTATCAACACTATTCCTCAGCATGCAGAATCTTAACTTTTAAGTTTCCATGTAATACAGAAATCTCTGTGTACAACCAAAGATGCAAGAGGTATTTTTCAGGTGAAAGTTCAGTCAATAGAGCTTGATCCTCAAAAGACATATCCCAAGAATAAGAACACTCTAGAAAAGCACTTTTACAGATTGCTGCATAATACAATGCCAAATACATAAAGTGCCAAGCCCTTTTTCACCTCTTAATATGTGACACTAAAGCTGATATAAGCAAGCCAAAGAGATTAATTTTAGTGTTTGACTGTGTCAAAGCTATATACAGAATTAAAAATAATTTTATTTTCCAAAACTTGTCCACTAACTAAGAAAAAACCTCTGAGAGAGTAGCATGTAGAAGTACTTATTTTGTTACAGGCATGTATGTCACTGTTTGCCAAAAGACACTGCCTGACAAGTTTTTAAGGGGGCAGAAGCTGATAAAACAGGAGTGATATGATATGTCACTGTCCCCTCCAGCTACAAAGTCCTACTGGTGTCACTTATTATTATCAAAGCAGATACACAACAGCCGCCTGTGCTGAGCGCTGAGATCACTTGGACAATTATGTTCTAAAAGCAGCGCTGCTATTTACACGGCCCTTATGCAACTGCACTGCTATGGCACGGCCACGGCTTTGGGCACTTGAAACAAAAGCTGGGAGAAGGAAAGCAATTTTCACCAAAGGAACTAAGTGACACACTTTCCCTTTAAAGAGGGAAATCAAAAGCATATTTTTCACTTGTGTGATTTCACAGGTGAGTGCAAGTTACAGGGCTTTTGTTCAGGCGACCCTTCACTGCCTGCTTACCACTTCTTACTGAAATAGGCAATTACTACATTTCAGATAAATCAGCAGTTATACACAGTATTTTTCTTATCTAGCTTTGCATGACAATCAAAAATGGTTTCAACACTACAGAAAAAGAATTTGAAACATATTTGCAAACAATTCTAAAAAATGTAGCTGTTAGACAGAATTAATTGATGCTAAAAAATTATCTTTCCTCCTGTTGCTTCTGCTTCCATTTCTATGTAAGATAAAAATAAAGATGTTTAGAACATTTTTCATAATCTAGATCCTGTATCAATATTTGAAAATACATATTGTAGAGGTAAAAATATTAAAATAATAAAATATGAATTTATGAATACCAAAATTTAGAATAAAATTGAGATTTGCAACTTAGCACACACTTATCATTACATTAAATTACTTCTATATAACTCAAATTGTATTGATTTTCCCTACTACACTAAAGTATTCATCATTTCACAGAGGTGTACATTAGTAGCCTATATTGTAATTCATAGTTCCCTAAAAAATAAAATTATGTCTTCACACTTTTTACAAGGGCACGTCCTATCTTTTAAAGGACAAGGGGTAACAGCTTCAAACTGAAAGAATGTAGGCTTACAGTAGATATACACCAGCACAGGCTGCCCAGAGAAATTGTGAATGCCCCATCCCTAGATGTGTTGAATGCCAGGTTGGATGGGGCTCTGATTAATCTGGTCTAGTGGAAGGTTTCCCCACCCATGGCACTGGGGTGGAACTGAATGATCTTGAACATCTCTTCCAATCCAAACTGTTGTATGATTCTATGAACATACGTAAAACTTACTTTAAAATGAGAATTAATCAAATAAATCAACTATTTTCTTTTTAAATCCACATGCATAAAAGGGCAAGAGTTCCTAATACAATAGAATTAATATTTTAATGTTCTAGAATTCAGAAAAATAAGCACTTAGAATTTACACTGGCATCAGAAAAACTTTATCAATCATTAAGTGCAGTAATCTCATAATAAAAGCACAGAATGTCTTAAGAAATTTATGCAGCATTCAACACTGATGTTTTGTGTTATTCTCCTAAATGGCCAATGTGCCCTTTCCTTTGTGCTACAACACTTAACAAGCTGGGTATTTGCTATGTAGGATAAAAAACTTCAATAGTTTTTTAAAGTGGCAAGAATATTATATTATATGGCATTTCAGAATGTTTTGCAGAAAAGCTTTAAAAAGTAGTCATTCATGACTGAGCATAAAGAATTAGCAAAGCCAATACAATCTGCAAATGAGACAACTATTCCCTGTTAAGATGATTCAGTATTAACATATTCTCACTGAAAAAAACATCATTCTGGCTGAGGTCTGTAATTGCTTTTCTGGCCTGAAGATGCTAATAGAAATGAGTTTTATGGAGTTGCTAGGCTATCATGAAAATACAGACCATGTCTGAGCAGCACCTTGTTCTCAGGCCTAGTTTTTGAACCATGAATTCAACAAATTTAAATGGTTTTGATTCAGTAAGTGTTTAAAGTGCAATTTTTTTCATCTAGCAGCTCTGACATTTCCATTTTCTAGTCCATTTATTTTGGGAGGTGGGGTTCGGGGTTTTTGTGGGGGATTTTTGTGGGGGTTTTGTTGTTTGGTTTGTTTGCTTGTTTGCTTTGGTTGGATTGCTTGTTGGTTGATTTTTAATAAAACAGGCTTGTAGTTCACAGAATCACAGGGAGGAAAGGACACCCATAAACAATGGTCCACTACAGATGGGCATTTGCACAAGAAACTGCTTTTGCTATTCTTCCTCAAAAAGTACACACATTCTAAGCATCCTTTAGTAATAACTGGTTCCCACCAGTGGCATCATCAAGCTAACCATGAGCTACATTCTAGACTACCATCATTTCATCTATTCACAAACACAGATGCATAGCAATTCTTAACTTTTTTATTCTGAATGAAGAGGAAGTGGAAGTTCTCCCCTTCAGTCCAGAAATCTTTTATCTGGTTAAGATTCATCTCTCAGCCCTTTAGCAAAAGGACACACACAAAGTAACTCCATCCCAAATCAAAGAAGGTTTATGCATTAAAACATGTTAAAATTGCTAGAATATATTTCACATGGTCTGAAATTCTGCAGAATTTACCTAGTGTCATGTAGCTAATGTGCCATAATACCATCCATTGTCCATTCGTGTATTCACGTGCATAACTTTTGGAAAAAGGAAAAAGACAATTTGGAGGATTTGGAGTTCTTTTTGAAAATAGGTAACCACATAATTTTGTGCACTGCAAAAGTAAATTTCTATTTGCTTTGGCTAGAGCTGAAGCTGTATTCCAAATTTGACTATATAGTAATGTCAATATAAACTGAGGAACAAAGGTATTTCTAAAATAGTTACAAATTCAATATATTCTAATTGTAAGAATGAGCAAGACACAAAAAAAGAAATTGACTCTACACAAAAGTATGCCTTTTGTGAAAATATTATTTATTTTTTAGCAGAAAACTTTTATTCCTAGTCTTCAGCAATACAGAATTAAGCAGTATACTATATAACTTTAAAAATGAATTTTTAATGGACCACAGTCCAGTAGTTCATTATCAAACACTATTTTGTCTTGATGTTCAGGCTGTTTTCATCCTCAGATTTTATAATATAAAGTGATGGTGAACCCAACTGAGCTTTCTGTGATAAAATAGTAAGGCAAAACATAAGGAAAATTGATTTTCATTACTCAATTACTTGACTGGCTGCAGAGGAATTCAGTGATCAAGGTGAATTAATGTATTGTTGACATGACCTTGCTCCTGCTCTGTTCACTAGTTTTTCAACACTGAATTTGAGAATAAGGAAATTCCAACAATTAGTGAAAGTCCTTCTTCATTTGTGTTGCATATATATTCCATAATTCAGAGTTGTAGTGATTTATATAGTACACATAAATCTGAATAGGGGTTGTATTCAAAAATAGACACAATTCAATATATTTTATATTATCAAGCACAGAACCATGAATACAGTAAATATATACAAGCAAATATTGCTGGAAAATGATACCATACATTTGGTTTATTACCTACTGAGTCAACATCTACCTAATCTCTACAATATTCAGTGCTGAAAATAAACTGATAAAATAAAATTGACATGGCATTTAAAATTAATCACCTCTAGATAATTAATCAACATTGTCATTATACTACAAGAAGAAAGAGTTTTCTCAAAAAAATTACATATTTTGCCTATAATTTACTCACAGATATGATAAACTTTCCAGTAAGTACTTTCACAGGAATAACTAACTTAAATGCAAAGTGATACAGAATTGTTTAAAAGTACATTCTTCTCTAAAGCCATGGAAAACCATGATGATAATGCATCCTTTCATTCAAGAAATATATATTACTTTACAAAAAAGCCAACACATATCTATAAAACATGGTAAAACAAGCAGGCATATGGAGCTGATGATCTATACAGGCCTGATTAATGTGAGACACTTGCTGATTGTAGATCAGTGCTGCAAAAAAATGAACTAAGTAAAAATCCACAGCCACTTTCACTATTTGATAGACAACATTCTACTCACATCTGTCCCTCTATCACAAAGCACAGACTGAAAATAAACATCTTGATAGCATTTGAACACTGGCTACAAAATTATTCTTCTATAAGACTGCATTTCTTCAGAGTTTTCTGGAATAATCTTGAAAAACAAGTGAAGTTCACCAGAAATTGCAATCTACAGCAATCTACTTTTTTCTTCACAAAATAAGGAACTATATGCAGAGTTAACAATCTTCTATCCCAAGATGGATTTGGTAAATTTGTTTGCGCCCACCAGTTCCTTGTTATTGCTGAGCAGGGCATGCACAGAGCCAAGGCCTTTCCTGCTTTTTCCAAGGCCACAGTGGCAAGGAATTTGGGGAATATGGGGAGGTGGGGGAGGTTGGGAGGTGACACAACCAGGGCAGGTGACCCCAACTGACCAAAGGGGCATTCCAGACAATATGACATCATGCTCAGCATATACATATTCATATACATGTTTCACTTAGATAGAGGAAATAATTATTTTAATTGTATTATTTATGTTCATAATAATTATATGAACAGTTTAAGTTTTATTCTCAAAAAAATAATGCATCATAGCCAGTTTTTACAAAAAAAAAGGAGGATTATATAGTCAATATCCACCTACATCATGGGTAATACAGCAGCTTTAAGAAAAGCTGTAGGTTAGACATTGAATATCTAGACAGTGCTTTGTGGGAAGCAAGTCTAACCATCGAGACAAATGTGAAAATATAGAAGTAAGTCAAAGTGCTTTTTAACTTGATCTATTTTTTTTTTTTTGTAGAGTGATCAGTCTCTGTGCTATAGTCAAATTTTACACCTGATATAAGGCTGATGATGTATATGAAACATCTGGCACGCCCAGTCCTTGTTTTGCTCATTAAAGAAGGTAATTGAAGAAAGGTGACTCAAATTAGCAAGCTGATGAAGCATACCAAGACTTCTTAAATAATAGTATAAAGAGAGTTAACTATGTGCTTCTGTTGTATAAATCCATTTAAATGATCCATTAAAAAAGCATCCATAATTTACCTAGTTTCCAGCTTCTTAGTTGATATAGTCAATTATTCCACTAGTCCTAAAACAGAAGCTTCATAAAACACCACATTAAAGGATTCCACTACTTCCACATTTGAAAAGAACAAAACTTTTCAAACCTATAAACCCATGCACTATTTTTGGGATTTATTGCTTCAGTTATTGTTACTGCAACAATTGGCAAATGTGTATTTTTTCTCCCTTTTACACTGTGAAAAATTAATTTCATAAAACTGAACAGAAAACCATTCTGGTATGGCATATTATTTCTGCTATTGCTCTTCTACTTCAGATAAAGGATGTGGAAAAATTCTGGCTGGCTGAATTTATTATTTACCACAGCAACACAGTCTCAAATATTTAGACTTCCTAATTAAGTTCATAAAAATTAAAAGCTTCTTTGATTAAATCTTGGGTTGTTTTGGGTTTGAGGCTATGATCCAAAAAAATAACTTAATGTATTCATTTGCCATCTAGCTAGAACAATTCAGTTTGTTTAGGTTCCTGTACTGCAAAAATAAAGTCATTTTCCTTCAATTAAGAACAATTGTGTATCACATGTGTATGCAGACATCAGATTCAGAGCAAAGTACATAACTACATCAGAAGTCTTGCTTCATGGTCATATCACTTTTCCTCTGCCAAATAACTGAGTTGTAACCCTCAACAAAAAATTCCTTGGGTGAAATTTCCAAAAGCTCCACTGTATTAATCTTTATTTATTTGCTAAAGCAATTCCATTCTAAATAAAGAAAATAATTGTTCATTGTTACACAGTGACTGACACTCCTGTGTCACTGGTGAGTCAGGGATGACACAGAATTGTATCAGAAGGCAAAATAGGTAAAAGTTCTTGTGTTTATTGTGACATCTTCTTTATATCCTAGTCCGACACAGGTGGACCTGATTGGTCATTTAATCAATACATTTCACATGAGTGGTTAATTAAGAAACCACCCTTTGGTAAACGTATTTCCATAACACATTCCACCTGTTCACAAACACCAGATGCAACAACTTAAGATAATTGTTTCTAATTCTTTTCTCTGAGTTTCTCACAGCTTTTCCCAGAACCATGCCTAGGAAACTATCTGTTTCTCTCTCTCAGCATCCACACTCATGTATACTATGCAGTACAGATTTGACTAATTGAAGTTTTGAATATTTTGGACTTTGTTTTTGTTGGAAGACATCTCTCACTTGAAAAAAAATGTATTACAGTTACAAAGCTAGTGTATGACATGGATTTTTCATTTTGCCTACTCTTTGTCAAGGTAAAAAGCAACTTCTCTCTTTTTTTAGTCATGAGAAAAAAGAAAGAGGAAACCAAAAAAAACCTCAAAAATGCTTTTAAGTATCAAAACTGACCCAAACCCAAAACACATAGAAACAAAGAAACGAACAAAAATTAGCTGCACCCTACTAGGCTTACACACTTACCTAGGTCACACTATAAATGCAACCTAGCAGGTCTTTACCGAAGGCTCAGCATTGATCAGCAGTCCCCAGACAAAACTACAATGGCTGTGGAATCCTGAGGTCCCCTGAATAGTGGGTGGCTGTTAGAGGCAGCTTAGCCTCACCAAGCACATGAGGAAAGGTGTGATACAGACACGGTGATGTGAAGCAGCAGGAGCCATCACCCTCAGCCTGCAGACTTTGACAGGGAGGACAACTTGTGAGCCTCCTCTTTGGACATAAAGTAAGAATGTACAAAGGGAAATAAAGTGTATTGTGTCTTCCAGGACAGTTTTGTTGTGTATTCTTTTATTCTCTTTTCTTCTTCAGATCAAAACAATGTCACCAAGTTCTTCAACAGCTCAAATCCCTCTTTTTAAATTAATTTGAGTAATATGAACTTTAATCCTACGCTTCCTTATAAAATTATAAACAAAGAGAATAAAGAGGGCAATATGCAATGTATATGATCCATGTTGAAGCTGTGTGAACATTTAAAAATTCTGGAAATAATTATTTTCAAACTTATGTTTGGACATACTTTGTCCTAATTCGAATGCTCTTATAGGTAACCTTATACTTCTATTCAACTTAAAAGGCTGTGTAACAGGTACCCCACATTGCCATATTCTATTCAGTATTTACATGTTTAAGAGTTTCAATCATATTATCAGGCAGAAGAAAAAACCTGTGCCTGCTCATCAAAAAATACATAAATCACAAATTATAATAATGGGAAAAAATTTAAAGAAAACTGTAAACTGCTAAGAAAGATAAGTTATCCAGACAAATTTAATTATTACCTTTTTTAAAAAAAAGACCCAAACTATATTTCCAGTCATTAAACCATTTTTATTGGTTTTTCTCTTACATACATGCCAGCAAAGCAAATGTTTCCTGTTTACAGAACTACCAATTTTATCTCACAGCAGTTACATTTTGCCATTCAGCCAAAGAGACGTGAATCTTCTGTACATTTCTTGAAAGCACTTCTTTTGCCCACACTGTCCACTTATAATAGTGAAGATAAAATTTTTCAATAAATACTAACATACTTGCTCCATAAATTTATATTGGAATATTGTGTGCTAGAGGATGTATCCAAGGATAACCTAAAGCAAGGTTTAAATCAGAGTCAGCTTATGAACCAAGAAAGGTTCATAAAAGTTTCAAATTATATTTTTCAGTTCTGTAATTAGAAAAGCTTATACAGGTCTGCTGCAATATGATAAAATTCATTAGGACCTCCACACAGAAGTGCATACTGCATGAATACTTTGGTCCCAAAATACAGACATCACAGTCATGTAATTGAATCAGGAAGAGGTCACATGAATATCTCATCTTGGGTTTTCCTCTGCTTAAATGTCTATAAATAAATCTTCTGGTAAGCTTATGTGTTAACATCTAAAAAAGAGGTGTGCTTGGGCACTTCATATTGTTAATCACCACAAAACCCACAAACAAATGAAGGAAACCAATATCCAGAGCAGATCTTAAATCAGTGGTGGTGAGGGGGAGGTGGATTCTCAGGAGATTTAGTTTTACTTCCAGTACTGGCTGTTGGTTGTTTTTAACACATTTTTATAAATTAAAAGCCTCTATTTCTTTGTAGAAACATACCAAGGGTGGGGCCTCTCTGAGGCCAGTCTTCCAGCAGTAAGCATACAAATTTCTCCCAGTAACTACAGCGTGTTCACTGCAAATGGATCCTTATGATGACAGCAGAGTTCTTTAATGGAAATTCACACAGCGCCTTCTGACAGTTCTCAGAAGATTTTAAAAATAGAGTTGGGGTTTCCGTTGTCAGTCTACGCCTTCAACAGTGGTTGGACAAAAGCCTAATCATAACTCTGGAACATACTCCCCTATCTTATATCAAGGCATCAGCAAGGCAGAATAAGCAAATATACAGCAATAAAACTCACACACACACACAAAAACTCCACCAAAAACCCCAAACAAAAACAAAAAAAAAAACCTTCTTTGAATAAAAAATTGCTTCAGAAAGTCAAGTAGCGTAATATGGACCATTTTACTTATTTTTTATTTTTAATCCAAATCCAGGTGGTTTCCACTGAAGAATTTAGATAGTTTGCTGCCCTTTGTATCACAGCTTTCTCCACCTTTCCCTTAATGCAGTTCTTTGTGGAAATGAGACAGCATGAGAGAGTGACCACAAAGGGATATGCACACCAAATACCAAGACCAAGTGTAATATCCAAAATATTTATGTATCATCTATCATTAAAGCTGAGTACTAAATATTCTTTTAAAATTACTCCTTTGATTTTAAACTGTAATGCATGAGAAAGAGAAGACTCATTAACAGAGCTGGGGTAAACTAGCTGTGCAGACCAGGTAGGTGCATCTCAGGTAAATTAAATATGTCCTCTCCTATCAGGCAGAGCCCTGTCATTCTTTAAGAAAATGTTTTGGATTGAGCAGGCATAGAGTTAATTTTCTTCACAGTGGCTGGTAGAGGACCAAGTTTTGGACTTGTGTTGAACACAGGATTAATAATACAGAGATGTTTTTGTTATTGCTGAGCTGGGCTTGCAAAGAGCCAAAGCTTTTTCGTACAGCCACGCTGGTGGGGAAGCTGGGGGTGCATGGGAGGTTGGGAGGTGACACAGCCGGGCAGGTGACCCCAGCTGACCAAAGGGACATTCCAGACCATGTGACATCATGCTCAGTGTATAAAGTTGGGGGAAGAAGGAAGAAGGGGGGACATTTGGAGTGATGGTGTTTGCCTTCCCATTCACCATTCCAGGTGATGGGGCCCTGCTCTCCTGGAAATGGCTGAACACCTGCCTGCCCATGGGCAGCACTGAATTCATTCCTTGTTTTGTTTGCTGGTGTCAAGCAAGTGACTGCATGGGGCTTGGGTGCTGGTTGGCGTTAAACCACGACAGAAAGGAAGTGACATTAAGCATACATGTTAATTAACAGAATGGCAGATTGACTAAAAGAATGAAAATATACACCATGCTGATCAAGGAAGTGGAATTATCCAAGAAAGGTGTACCCCGCCTAGGTACCTTATCATTATTACTGGATGGACATGTTAGACCAAGGATGGACATGTTAGGTCCCAAGGAGGGCTGTGAAACAGTCAGAGGTTTGGAGCAGCTCTCTTGTCAAGAAAGGCTTAGAGGGTGGGAACAATGGTCTCATCAAAAAGGCTGAGAGAGCTGGGGTTAGTCATCCTGGAGAAGTGAAGGCTTCAGGGAGATCACAATGAAATGCTTCAATACTTAAGGGGACTTATAAGAAAGATGAAAAGAGACTTTTTACCAGGGCTTTTAAGGACAGGATAAGGGACAACAGGTTTAAACTAAAGGAGTGTAGATTCAGGTTGGACTCAAGAAAGAACTATTTTAGAATGTGGGTGATAAGATACCAGAACACCTTGTCCAGGAAAGCTGTGGATGTCCCATTATTGGAAGAGGTCTCTGAGCAACCTGATCCGGTGAAAAATGTCTCTCCCCATGGCAGAGGCTAGACTAGATGATCTTTAAAGTTCCTTCTGACCCAAACCATTCTATGATTCTATGAGTTGTGGTGTCAGAACTGGTGTGCTTTGCAACTCTCACATTCATAACCTCTGGTAAAGGTTATATAAGCAAATGAAGAAATACACTAGATATGTTAGGAAACTAAGATGTTATAGCTCATTTTGAAGGAGCATCCTTTTGGACAGAGAAATGAATGTAAGCTACATTGTTGTGTATATACATAGTTGCATATATTTTGTTTGTTTTGCCCATTTCTTTTACATCTGGTGCAAGTGAAGCAGTTAGTAATGGGAAGACATAACATAGGACACCCATTCTGACAAATTTACAATAAATTTCATTGCAGACATTAACTCATAAGTGAAGTTCACAAATGTAAGAAATTTTGGCATAATAAACTCAATCTGTAGGGTTTAGCTTAGAAATTTTTACTGTTTGAAAGATGACCATAAATATTAATGCAATGGCCAGTGTCTTGTCTCAATTACAGATGAACCAATTTAAAAAACTTGACACCTGACAGCAAGAAGGAATCCAAATAGAAGCCGTCAGCCTTTTGGAATCTTAGTGCATGACCACTACCAGATTAGTAAAGATACCAGCAGCAACAAACATTTAGATCATATCTATTTCAAAATGAGAATGGGAATGCACTTTTTTAGCATATTCTTTAAATCATGTATTTTGTATATGACTAGTCTCTCTGAACTATCAACTATAAATATTTCAGACATTTATTTAATATCACACTTTGTTAAAGATATAAATTTTCCCTTTTGGACTGACGGTTTTTACCAGGAAACTTAAATGCTGACTTTAAGTAAAAAATCATATGGACTTTTTTACAGAACCCAATACCATTCAGGATTTTAAACATGATCTATATCAACTGTTGACAAAAGAGATACTTAGCACACAGCTTTGAAAATAAGGGCCATATAATGAGACAAAAAATCATCTTTAAATTTTAGGAACTCAAAACAAATTGGAAAAGTCCTAAAAAAAAATTAAACAAAGCAGAATTTGCTCAGTCACTATATGAACTTATAGGCTAGCTCCTTTCTAAATGAAGATAGAAGAAACCTTTACAGATGCTATTTTTTTTAAAATGGTATTCTCAGAGGAGATTTTCAATGTCACAGTGACCTGAATTTAAGTCATGCTTGTTAGGTCTAGGCAGCAGAACCACAGATAAACAGACAGTAGCATTTAAACACATACAGAGAGTTTGCAAGACCCAGCACTTTGCGTCAGGTCTCAGAACCAGAGTGAGCCTGTGAATAGCCAATAAGTATTTACATGCTACCTATCCAGATTTTAGGAGGAAGGGGGGAAAAAAAAGCCATGAGAGCTGGAATGTTGCCGTATAAATAATTTTTTTGTTAATGACCCAAAGATGATATGAAAGCAGTATGAGATAAGATAGGTCTGAAGCAGAAATGCAAGGTACTACAGGGTCTAGAATTATTAAATGATTCTTTGTAACTATTTTATATCTTGGGGAAGACAATGATGGGTTTTAAAGAGATTTTAATCAAGAAAACAGAGGCTTAGATTAAGGCTGAAGCTTCTTCTTCAAATCTTCTATAAACAAGACATAAATATGGCTGTGAACATAAAGCTGATGAGCTTCCAGGCAAACAAGGATTGGTGAGAATGGGAAAGCTATGAAACAGGTTCAAATTTATATGTGTACATGGGGGATCACAAATTATACAGAGAAAGAATTCTAAAGGAAGTACAATACCTATAGTTATCCTGGACTAGCAAATATACAGATATAATAATGTGTATTTGAGCATTGACTCAATATACAGACATATTAAGGAGTGTAGAGGACATTGAAGAACTTTAACATGCAGTGCTCTTCCTCAAACTATTAATTCAACCTCTCTGATAATATCCTTATTGAGAGAATTTTAGAACAGTGTGAATCACATATATGGTGGTATTTATTACCTAGACAAAAAGAATTCTGGGCATAGTTTTTAAAATTTACTAGAAAATTGATACATTTCAATGGCAAATTCCTTTATGTGGGTATATATATACACACACAAACAAGACTCAGTGTCAGCCACAATTACTTCCCCAATGTTAAACCACAGAATTAAAGAAACTTTATAGTTTATAGAGCTATGGTGCCAACAAATTATTTTAAAATATGCTTAAGATGAGGATATAAAATACCTTTGAAATCCAGCTGTATCTTCCATTTCTTAATCCATGCTCCATTATGCTGATACTGCACTATGTGTATGCACACATCTGTTAATTTGTTGGGTTTTTTCTATCAGTAAAACTTTTTAAAGAAGTCTGCTAAGATGAATTACATTCATATTTCAACAAAAACTTTTGAAAACCATAAATTACTGTCATGTATATTTGACCTTAACTATCCATTACAATCCTGAATTATGACTTCTGAAATTTATTTCAGAAGTGAACTCTGCTATTTTTGGAAATTGCTTTAAAAAAAAAACTAATACTCGGTAATCATCCACATCTGTTACAGCTGAAAAGCGAAAATGCATCAGATGCAGGAAAATTACAACAGAAATCTTTCAAACAAGATTTGAAAAACACAGCAGATACTTTAACAGTCTTCATACAAAATACATGAAAAAAAGAAGACTGAATAAATTAGGAGGGCTAGCACAGAAATAAAATGGGAAAATTTAAGTACATTCAACTGTCATCCATTCCATGTCAAGCATTCACACATATTAAAAAAGCTGGGCTATAGAAAGTGAAATACTCAAGGTTTAGACAAGAACTAACTGGAACAGGAGATTGAAAGTGCATAAATGAATCATATTCATCAACTATACCCTCCAAAATAAAATATTCAAATCACCAACCAGCAGCTGCATGGCAGTTTTCCCTGCATAGTGGTTTAAGTCTTACAATTATTGCTACTCCAGTAGGAGTACAAATCTGTAGGCAGTAGAAATGTCCTAAAAACATGGCAGATCAGTCACTCTAGAAAACTGAGTGGAAATATGTGAGTTAACTACATGGTCAGTTACTGATGTCATTACCTTGGATCAATAATTGAGGGCAAGCACAATTACTGGAAAGATTTCTATAAACTTAAGAATATTTCTCAGTATATACCTAATGATCTTACAAAGAATGATAAAAGCATATTCATTTGCTTTGTGCTTTTTTTCATAAATTAGATGGTGCCAAAGGAAAGTGCACTTAATTTTGCAATTAAGTTGATTTCTGTAGAAAAGTCGGTATCGCTGTATTCCCCACTGCTCCTGTCCCAGATAACGTTAGCAGTGCTTGCTTACTTCATAAGGTTCACGTAAGAATTCTGTAACACCTGCTCTACCAAAAATCAGCCAACACTTTCACAAGCAAATTAGAGAGCCAAACCTTGATATGTTTTCATCAGATAAATTCATAAAATTTAAATGTTTAATAATCACTTACATACTTTGCACTTTAGAAATTCACACCAAATTATGTTCACCAGCTAGCCACACCACAAGAAGCAAAGAATATGCAACTGTTTTGTCACCAGGCAGCAGGAGGGGACCTAAGACATGAGGAGAATGGAGCCAGGTCTCTGCTCAAGGCAATTGGTGAATCCCTTCCCAGCCTACCTCACCTTCCCAGGTGCCCTTGTACAATAGGAATGAGGATCTGGGAGTGAGGGTCAGGCACACGTCAACATGGACAGGTTGGGGAATAGTCCAGGGTGAATTAGTCTACATGACACACCATGACTGCCTCAGTTATGACAAAAAAGTCCTCCATGATTCCCTTCTGAGACAAACAGAGGGATCAATATGCTGACTGGACCCAAGGCATAGAGATGTCTGCTGCCTCCTTGGGGTCCAGGTTAGAGATGTAACCAAGAAGCTTTCCAGCCTGGTACAGCCCTCTAATTATCATCCATTACTGGTTTTTCAGGTGGGCAGCAATGAAGTCCCAAGAAGCTTGAGGAATATCAAGAGGGACCTCACTGCTTTGGGGTAACTCATTGAGGGATCTGGAGCACCAATAGTGTTCTCTCTTCTGGAAGTTGCAGGGGAAGATGGGAGTAGGAAAATCACACAGATGAAAAACTGCTCTGAGCCTGGTGTTACCAGCAGGATTTTGTGGTTTTTCATGACAGATCAGTTTACAAAACATCAAGCCTGTTGACAACAGATGGGGCACACCTGTCCCAAAGCAGAAAAAGGATCTTCACATAGACTTCAGCAGGGCTCAACGAAAGAGCCTTAAATTAGATTTGAAGGGGAAAGGGATAAAATGAGGCTTGCTAGAGATAAGCCTGGGGGTAGCACATCAGGGACTTTATCACTTTCTACAACTACCTGAAAGGAGATTACAGCCTGGTGGGTGTCAGCATCTTCTCACAAATAACAAGGGAAAGGTTGAAATGAAGGTTGAAAGGTATGAAAGGAAATGGTCTGAAGTTGCAATAGAAGTTTAGATTGGATCTTAAGAAAATCTTCATTGAAAGAGTGGTCAGGCACTGGAATATGCTGCCCAGGGAAGTGGTGGAATTGCCATCTCTGGGTTTGATTTTTCGATTTGGCACTTGGGGACATGATTTAGTGGTGAACAATGCGGTGCTCAGTGATGAACAATGTGGAACTCAGTGATCTTAGAGGTTTTTTCTAACCTCAGAAATTCTGTTTCTATCTTGAGTTGGAAGTGAGCTTTAGAAACTGTCTAGTTCTACCTCTATGCTCAAAGTAGCATCAACATCAATGAGGTGCTCAGAACCATATCCAGTTAGGTTATAAATATGTCCTGAGACAGAGACTTCTGGCCTTCCTGGACTACCTGTTCCAGTGTTTGACTATTCCAAAATAGGAAAAAAATAATTTATTTTCAGGATGAGGATTGAAGTTTGTTAGTGAAGCTCTCTAGACTCACAAGCCCACAAAAATTTGCAGTTCCCTCAATTATCTGCTTAGGCCCTCTGCCTAATACTAGGGCCTCTTACTTGCCAGCTTGACGTTTGCTTTGCAAATTACATACACATGGCCCTCATGATCCAGGTGAAGGAAAAATGTTGACTCCAGTGTCACCCACTCCCAGCAGTTGGTGCTTAGGCACATGGGCCCTATGAACTGTAGTTCCCATGACAGCTATTGGCACTAAGACCCTCAATTCATTTCACCCAGACCCCTACAGCTTGCACCTAGGACCGATGACCCAAGGTCCTTCAGCAGCAGTTGATACGGAAACTCCTGCTTGCTCCGGATGCTGGTACAGAAAATGTGTGTTCCTTCACCCAAAGTCTGATTCCAGTTCCTGCCTCAAATTCACTCACTCCAGTTCACTCAGTAACTGTCAATCCTTCTAAGATCCACAGAGCCAAGAGTCACTGATGAAGATGCTCTTACTTGCTCCAGCTGCTGGCACCACAAACATAGCAGAGCTTCATTTGAGGTCTGATTGTTAACATCACTCCTTACAGCACTCACGCACAGGGAAAATAATGAGTATTAAGTAGGAAGATAAACTGCTCTGATCAGGCATAGGGTTGCCAGGCAAGCACACTGACTGGGCACTGTTATGCAAAACCAGCCTTTTTATAGCTCCACCTGTCAATCCCCTAGCGTCACTTTTCTCTTCCCCACTCCCATTCCACTAAACAGCTCTTCCTAAATTTCGCTGTCTTATAGATTACCTTCAAATATTTTAAAAACCTTAATATTTGCTGCCTTATCAGTTACAAAGTCCAGATGTGTCTTCTCCAATTAACAGCTGAAGAGCCCAGGTCTTTGCCATTGTCTCCATTTTCCCGTGTCTACTTCGTTTGTATCTCTGTGTGGTTTTCTTTATCTAGCAATCCCCCCCACCTTATCCTTTCTTCTCCACGTACACGTTGTTTTAAGAATAAAAGGAAAAACATTCAGCAAAGATCTTAGTTCTGCTTGTGCAAGGAAATCATATGCAAGAACCTATAAAATGCTTGAACTTTGTAACTTCAAAATCAGCAACAAGTGCACTGCTCACTGCTCACCGATTTTATGCTTGCACATATGCTAAGTTGGATTCGTCTCTCTCTTGACATATGAAGAAAAAGGAAATTACAAAGTTACAAAATCTATCACCACTTCAAACTGTCTTACAGGGAAACTGTTATATTCCCACTGTGAGTTTCTGCCACAGAAATTACTGCCTGACATCCATTATTTCAAAATGTTCATGTCTACAAAACTCATCTGGGGAAAGAAAATTACTAGAGATATGAATATTCAAGTATTCTGTGACTTTTTTTCTTTTTTTTTTTCCAGATCTAGAACCACATTTTTCTTCACACAAAACTTATAACTTTCTGTTAATCTAAACCTGCAAAGTATATCCAGAAAAACCTCTCATTCTGTTTTTATTACCATTGGGTAGATCAATGATCTAAGTTACATCAATTCCACTCATACTTCAAACAGAAGTATCAGTGAGATAGAGATTTAGAGTGCATCTGCTAGACCTTCTCTTCATCATGAGTTACACAAGAAAAGTATTTTTGTTCTAAAACAAAACATAGAGAGATAATTAAATGTTCAGATTTTGATAGAATAATTTTAAGAGATCAGATTAAAATTAATTCAGTGACAAATCAGGTGTCTGAAGTTAGAGAATGGATGAGATTTTTCATAGTTCTGTCCAGACAAGACCAAAACCTTGGAAATAAATGACTACAGCAATTAGTGCAGGTCTTAAATAATGAAGACACAGTTATGAAACATTAGCATGGAAAAAAATCTCTTCAAACTAATGCACCTGGCATCACCTCCTGTAAAATCTAGTAGTTGCTTCCTTTGTAGCTGATCCTGGATTAATAAATATTCTGTCTCTGCTACAAAGTTTTTATTGTCTCCTTATAAACATAAACTCTAATTATCACCTTGGATCCATAAAAAAGCCAGGACATTGAAGATTACTATAAACTGTATCACAGAACACAGTAGAAAAAATGCCTGTAATTTCTGTAAAAGTTCAGTAATCATAAGGATGAAGTCCAAAGCATAGCTCTTTAAAGTAGGTTTATCAGATTTGTTCCTTTTTTTGTGTTTGTTTGTTTGTTTTTTTTTAATAAGATCTGTACATCCACATTCTGGTATCAGTTCTACCATTCCCATCCTAGCCTAGACTTTAACACCACCACATTTTTGCAATCATGGAGTTTTTTGAGTTTTTTAGGTGCTCATTCAAGACTAAATAAACAATATAGGCTAATTCATTTATTAATTTAAAATCCCCCACTATCTCAAAATGAAATTAATGTACCACTTTTTTTCATTGGTGGTAAGGCACAGAAATTTGAATTCTTAAGTAACATAATAAAGAGATGTTCCCAGCAGTTACTACTGACATGTCCTCTGACACTGGCATCTTGGTAGCTTTTGTCTAAAAATTACAAGTGGTTTGACCTGGAAGTCATGAAACTTTCAGAAAACTATCACTCATTGAACAGTCTTATCCATCTTTTGAAAATTCAGATATTACATGAACAAACTCTTTACTGGACTTGATTTCATTCATTCAAGTGTCAAAAATGAAGGCTTGATGGTACACACTGTGTGTGTCAGATACAAATATTAGGAAGCAAAGATAGATTTTTGCCTGAACACTCTTGTCGAGGTCCACTTAACTTGGATCCCTTACATAAAGTTCCTGAAAATCTGAACCTGGATCTTAATTTCCTACATCTAGCCTATTCGTGGGAAAAGTGAGAGCCGTGATAATTTCTACTCCTGTTATTTGGGGAATGGGTGGGAAATCTTCTGGACAGAAAACAGTTAAGGTTTTGTGTAAAGTCTTGTTCATATAGTGAAATTTGTAAAGTGCTTTTTGATCTGAGGATGAGATCAGTTAAATATTTTACTTCAAATTATTTTGGAACCCAGGGGGCTCTGAATTGATCTTGAATCAGGTTCAGAATGTCATGTTAGTTGGTTAACATTGATATTTCAATCTAACATGACTACATTATTGGCAGCCAAAATTAAAACTGTGACACAACAATGAATGTGTAATAAAATGCTAACAAAGAAAACCAAAACCACAAAAAATCCAAACCCCATACATACTCCAAAATTATGCAACAGCACAGAAGTAATTACTGTGATATTAATTGGATAGAAATTATTTGATATATCAGCAAGCCCCATTACCTTTCTATTATCCTTCATTCTCTGTAGTCAATAATACACTCTGCCTTACAAAATATTTCCCAACATCTGTGAGAAACTGTCATAGAGCCACAATAAAAGGATGGAATTGAACCTATTTGCCATCATCCAAATTCTAATCAAATTTTACATATATATCTGTATGCATGGTGGTAACTGGCTGTCTGTTGCAGATCTTTTGGAACATCTCTTTCTCCTCAGAGCAGATTTTTATGCAGAAGTAGAGAACAGTAGGATAACAAGTACGGAGAAACTTCCACCCTTCCTTGACTGCTTAGTAACTAAATGAGCATGCAAAGATATGTTCTCTTTAAATGATAGCACCGAGATAATTAGTTGTGCTAAGAAAGTTAGAGGCATGCTTAGGGCAGCGTAGCCCTCAGGTATACACATTCCATCAGGCTGCCTGAGAAAGGCATGTTGTACAATGCAAGCATACAGTGCTTAAGCATGCTTTCACTGAGCATACAATAACAAAGAGCCTTTTCACTTATCAGATTTTTACTGAATGCTGACTGGTCCATTTCAAGTGAGAAAAAGCTACCAATGAAATGTAAAGTAGGCTACATAGTGTCTTCAGTCACCTTCAGCAGCATGACATCTCTCAAGTGTGGTTGTTATGATAAAACCCTAAGGATAAGCCTGAATTAATTGCTAGAATAACATTTCCTTCACAGAGATAAGAGCCAAATAATTGAATCATATACACAGCAGGAAAATGCATAATAAATATATCAGGCCAAATGTTAAAATCATGAAACCCCTAATTAGAATGCAGACCCTTTTGACTATTAAGTGAATTAAATATATTAGAAAAATGTTTTCTGTGCTTTTGTTTCAAAAAGATTCTGAAGATACTGATCATCCTCAAAAATTACTTCTCTGGAGTTCTATAGGAGAACTCAAAAAAGGGGACTTAAAGCTTTATCTGATAATCATTATTAAATACTTTCCAAATATTGTTACCCATGGAATCACATTTTACAGTGAGGAAGATTTCATACTTTATGGCCATCTATTGTTTACTAATGCAGTCAGATAACATAGTATTTTTACATGTAGTGTAAACAAATTACATACTCTTATACTGCAGAAAAGGTAATTGCATGGCAAAGGCACCACTCATTATCCTTTCTTAAAATGTTCAGATCAGAATGCTGACATTATTTTAATTATAACAAGAATGAAAAAGCTATTTCAAGTAACATTTTTCCACATACAAATATTTCAGACCTCTTTTCCGAACAATTGTTCTAGTCTCCTAAAAAGGTTATTTGCTGAGTTTTGAGAAGAGTTATATACTAGGAGAAAGGCAGGTATGAGAATAATGATGTTAACTATCAAGTGTTTTGTACTGTCGTCAGAGTTTAAAAAGGCTCTCTGTCACATTCAAGTGTCTCACACTCTCTCCTCCATCTTTAACAGAGCAGGTATTTTTAGTTCAAACTAAAACTGGCTAGAATAATAGGAAACCTACAACCTACTACACCAAAGTTAGCAAAAGCCTCAATTCTACAATCTTGCTTCTGTATCTTCTGTATCTAATCTATATTCATTAGTACAGGGTTCAAAGACATCTGAGGCTCCTACATAACCATTTTCTTGTTGTATTTTGACCCATGTCCACTAAAGAAAATATGCTTATGTGAACAATAACACTCCTGGAGGATCCTTCTATTTCTAGATAAAGTTTTATGCATCACTACAGACTTCAGTCATTTTTACCTCTTTCAAAAGATTGCATCACTAGCTGCAAAGTTCACAAAACATCAACTTTAAGTCTATACTAATAATTTTTACTGGTCTTTATTTTAATGGGAATTCAAACAGTGTCTCTGAAGATTCACTGGACTCCACCTGAAAGAATTTCCATACAGAATCAGCAAAATCTTAGTGAATTAAATGTGTTGCCCACAGTTGTACTTAGACATAAAGATTCTAAAAGAACTTTCAAAAAGTTGAACCTACCTAGCCCAGTTCCTCTTTTTCAATTCTGCACATCCCTCATGTCCATTCCTTGCATCATTTATCACCAGTCTTTGTCATATATTAATTTTCTTCACTCTTCATTTAGCACATCAGTCTTATAACCCCTTCTCACTGTTTGTGTATTCTATCTGCCTTCTCCATTCCACATACAAAGTGTCTATTTCAGTTGAAGAGGAGTTCTGGCTACTTCTGATATATATGGGCATGCCAAATGCCCAGCTACTATTTTAAGACGTAAACTCCCTTTCTTGATGAAGACACATCTTGCATGAAAATTTCATACCTAGCTAAAAAAAACACAACTGTAAACCATTTTTTAAAACAGAATACATGGAAAGAAGCCAATCACTTTAAATCAGTGACAGTTTTGTGGTTTGATAGTTGTCAAATATCCCAGCCAGACACAGTGCAGCATATAAACAAATGTGCAATATTTAATATACAATAGAGCTATTAACAATTTTTTAAGCATGACAAAATGTTGGTCTGTTACTAAACTGAGTCTCTACTGAAAAAAAATGTAACTATGTTCTATACCAGGAAGGTGCTAACAGGGCTCCATCAATTCAATTAATCTGTTTCTTATTTGTGATCAAAACACAAATACCTCTATATTAGGTCTGTTCCTCAAGGTATGCCATCAAATCTATTCCATTCAGACCTCACTTAACATATGTTAAAGATACTTGTTTGATCATGGGTTCACAGGATCAGCAAAATGTAGAAATGTGGCAGGTTAGAGACTTGTCTCTCACGAGTTGGTTATCAGCTTGTCTACAGGAGTCTGAGAGCATCTGTTTGAGAGGCAGACACCAACAAAAGACCTCCACAGCATAAAACATATATCTAAGCCAAAACAGCTTGTGTCATGGTCACCACTGACAAAGAATGTCTGTAATGGTGATTTTTACCCCCACATCTCTGCCCCCTTCTCCAGCCCAAATGTCAAAAGGGATAAAATGTTCCAGTTTTCTCTACTTCTCTGCCACTGTGCCTTCTTCTACCTTATTATACAGCCCCCTAATGCTTAGCAGGGTCTTTGTTTCCACCTCTCTCATCTCTTTTATCTCTTATTTTGCATGGGAAATTCAAATGAGTGAATATGACATATTTGCAAAAGAACAGCACCTTTTTTTAATCTCAAAAGCTACATATCTATCTCCTTCATCAAGTCATTTGCCACACTAGAAATTTTTACCCTCTCCTTCTTTACCAAGGTCTTCAGATTGAGGATTCCACCTCAATACTGTGATTCTAATTTTTTCTAAATTAATCTAAAGAGAATTGAAGAAAAATGTGAAATTCCATCTGAATTTGTCAGAAGTAAAATAGAAGCAGAAAATCAGGTAACAGAACCTGACAGCCAGCAAAGCAGAATGAGATTTTTAAAAAAAGTTTGTAAGCAGTTATTTCAGTAAATACATAGCACAAGCCAAGGGTTCAATTAAATTTGAAGGGCTTGTATCACCAAGCTGTTTCACTCCATGCATTTCCAGCATACAAATAATTGAGTCTAAGTACTTCAGAAAAAAATAAGTACTCACAGCACCTATACAAGAAGACATACCAGCAACACAGAGGTTGCTTTATTTTCTTAATATGTGAAATCTGAAGCCTGGGAAAGCTTCAAACTATTTGTGAGATACTGCACAATAATTACAGAACTAAGATAAGTACTATCCCTTCCTAATATCTTGTCCACTGATTACAAAATTCTTCCAGAGTACCATGTGCAGTATTTTGCTAACTGAAATAACTACTGATATATGAAAGAAAGCTGTTATAGGAGTAGTATAAAAATTGTCTCTCCAAAGCATCAGATCAAATTATTGAATAATCTGATTTAAAAACCCAAAATATAGTTTACTTTTTTCCTCAAATCCCGTTAGAGAGTGAGGAGTAGAGCTTACATATGGGGCTAAATAATTACTCAAGTGTATGAAGCTTAACAAGGGCAGGTGCTGAATTCTGAGCTGGAACAGGGCAACCCTGGTTATGGATGTAGCCTGGGGGATGAGAGGTTGGAGACCAATACCACAGAAAGTGACCTGGGGTCCTGGTCTGTGGCAAGCTGAACATGAGTCAGCAGTGCCCTGGCAGCCAGGAGGGCCACCTGTGTCCTGGGGTGCATCAGGCACAGCATCACAGCCAGGCAAGGGAGGGGATTGTCCCCTCTGCTCTGAGCTGGGGCAGCCTCACGTTCAGGGCTGGGGGCAGTTCTCAGAGCCACAGTATAAAAAAGATCTAAAGTGTTAGAGAGCATCCAAAGGAGGGCAACAAAGATGGTGAAAGATCTGGAGGGACAACTGTATGGGGAATGGCTGAGGTCACTTGGTCTGTGCAGCCTGGAGAAGAGCAGACTGAGGGGAGAGCTCACTGCACTTACAGCTTCCTCACAAGGGGAAGAGGAGAGGCAGGCGCTGATCTCTTCTCTGTAGTGCCCAGTGACAGGACCCAGGGGGGTAGCCTGAAACTGTGTCAGGGGACATTCATGTTGGATATTAGGGAAATGTTCTTCACCCAGACGGTATTTGGGCTCTGGAATAGGCTCCCCAGGGAAGGGATCACAGCACCAGCCAGACAGAGTTCAAGAAATGTTTCATCAATGCTCTCAGGCACATGGTGTGATTCTGGTGTCCTGTCCAAGGCCAGGAGTTGGACTTTGGTGATCCTTTTCGGTCCCTTCCAATCAGAGTATTCCACAATTCTCTGAATATCTGATAAGGTATTAGTGTTTTCATTTTTATATGAATAGGCTCATTAAAAATTAATTTAAATTATAAATGAGGGGGTTTGCTATGCATAGTATTATAATACAATTTAGATTATACACAAGTGTACTAATAGCTGCACTGGCATAATAACAAACAATAAATAAAATAAATTATAAATCCAGTTCTCCAAAAAAAAAAAGCAGAGTTGATTTTTAGACGCCAAAAGTAATTAGGAATACTTTAAAGAGGCTGTTATATTATAATTTCCTATTTCTTAATATTTTCTCATCAACGGAGTTGAGACACTATGAGACACAATGGTGTGTGATGACATGACATCAAATATCTTCATCATATGATGAAGGACAAGTTTTGTTGACTCATAGTGAAACCAATCACAGTCTTGGTGGTTGTCATGTGGTGCAAAGCTGAGCCTTTTCCCTGCCTGTAGTGGAACTCTTGTGCAGCATATACATGAGAAAACCTCTAAACATTTCTGGTTATACTGCAAGAATACCTGGTATATCCACTAGCCAATACACTGCTACATTATTTTCATATAAAACTAATTTTATTAGCAATAGTTTTTATATGAGAAATCAGAAGGAAACTGAGAAAGCAGTAGTTTTGTGCATGAAGCTCCAAATTATATAGTAATTTATTCAGTAAAACTTAAAAAAAATTCCTTCTCCTGCAGAAAATAAGTGTTAGCATAAAACTGTTGCCAAAGCTTTACAGTTTTTACTGAGTAAATTAGAGAAGCTGTGTTTTATATACAGAACAATTCAAAAAGGTTTACATAGTCACGCAGGTAATAAATATTTCTGTAAGGTCTAGGAAGGTTGCACATGGATTTATATGTTAAATCAACATAAACAAAGCAGAGCTGTGAATGTTGGAAAGATAAGAACTAATCTTGTAATGCAAGCCTGATATAACTCTAACAGAGACTCCCTAACTTTCCAATCCTGTCTCATGGTAGTTGGGACATCAGATGTCTTTTCACATGACTCTTTTGTCACTGGTTTGAAATCAAGTATTAAAAAGTCTCTGATGGTTCTAGTGCGCCCCAGAGGAGTTGTAGGAGAAAATTTTCTGAATATAATAATTTGAGAATTATTTAATAACTCCAAATAAAACTAATTTTATATTAAAGGAATAACATTCTTCAATGACAAGAGACAAAATATTTTAGTAAGTACAGAGTCATCTGCTACAGCTAGTACTATAATCTCATGGTGATTATATGTCATTTATAGAAATAATTGACTCAAATTTCTAAAATAGCACTTATTTTTAAATGCATTGCATTAGCTGGAAATCATTTAGGACATAATGAAAAGCTGGCATTTAGGTTTCTAAGCCTGAAGGTGCTTAAAATACCTTACTATATTTTTAGTGAAGCATTCTTCAGGGAGACTACACCATTAGTAAAAGTACAATCTACAATTCCAGTATGCTACATGTGTGAACATTTAATGATTTTTAAGATAAACATTCACAACTAATTTTTTCACGTAAGTCTATTCTAAACCTCACATCTGGGAAAAAACTTATATTCCACAAACCTTAGCACATTCAGAGCAAGCAGTCATTTGTGACTTCAGCAGCCTTCATGGAATAGCCTTCTTGTTAATCTTAATTTAAAAATAAAAGTACAAAAACTTTGTCCCAATATAGATTTCACTCTGCACTGGATAACATATACTGAGAATTTAAAATAAATCCCATCTCCTGAAATAAGTGCTTCACCTAAGAGTTTTTATTAAACATTTAAACCTTAGCACCACAGAACTGAACTGGCTGTTCTCAATATGATGAAACAATTTGGCAATGATAGAGGTCTATACTGCTTTGCATTTGAAGATATTCCTGCCTCTCTTGTTCCTACAATCTCCCATTTCCCTTTGTCTCCCTTGCAGAGATTTCACAATACATTTTACTTAGATTTCTTTTATTTGCCTAAGAGCACAAATTCAGTGGCTTGATGGGCACTTTTCTGCTTTTTGTATGAAATGTACATAACTGTATGTGTCTCCACAGTTTCAGTGCTGATGTCATATTTTAGTGCAAGTGCTTTTGTCTGAGTAAGTATATTACTTTAGTCAATGTTCTTTATCACTAAATCTCTTTTCTGTATTGGAATTGGTCAAGCATGCTAATGTTCTCTTTTCTACTTCCTGTCTTCCAGGTAATATATTTCAGATGTCAGTCTCCTCTTGGTTTTCACCAATAATTTTGGAAAAAAACACAGACAAATAAATAAATAAACGGATAATAAATATTCAAGCCAGTGAATTTAATAAACAAGATAATGATGGTGTTTGCATTATATTACATTTTATCACATAAAGTTTGATTAATGTCATAAGAGCTATTTACCAGACAGATGTGAAAGACTGAATTTTTGAATTAAGACTGTCTGTAATCTGAGATTCAAGCACACCAAACATAATCAAATGTTGTTCTGAGATTATAACTCCTTCATGTAATTACAAATAAAAACAAAATCCAAACACCATCAACACTGCCAACAAAAAAATACAACCGACAAAATACATATGGATAAGTGAACTGAATTTTCTGTTTTAAATTAGGAAATTGGTGAATTGGAGACAGAAAGTGATATGATTTGTAAATCTATTGTGTCTTATGTGTTATCTGAGATAGGAGAAAGAGAAATGTAGCTAAATTGAATATAAACTTTGTGCTTCAATTACTTAAAAAACAAACTCAAAACTATCTTACTTAGGCTGAATCTCTTAAAGATGCTTTGGGTTTTTTAAAGGCAATTCCAAAAGTAATACTCAAAAGACTTCATGTTCTAGTTTTCTTCCCTCCTCTTCCTTGAGGTTCCAATAACCTCAATTTTAAATAAAATTCTTTGCTCAGCAAACTTAAAAAAAATACTGCAATAAATCACATGTTCAATTATCATTAATTCTAGTATGCCAGTGTAATAGATATCAAATTTGGGGATACAAAGAGCAGGTCAACTTTTTAGTACCACAAAAAAGGGAGGTAATAAAACTGCTGGTCCCAGTTTACTCCTTGTATGCCTGAAAATATTCACAAAAGCTATTTTACCCCACGGAGGAGTAAAACTTACCTGTTTTCAGACACATTAAAACATGAATTTCTCACACTGTTTAAAGCCTGGATAAAGATTAATCACAGTGGCAGAGAAGAAATTTCTGATTATGTTCATTTTTTAGCCAATGAGATCTGCTTAGCAAAAGCTAATACTAAAAATATAAATGAAATTCTAAAATCAAATTCAAATATGTATTGTCACAGACATCTTTTATGGAAAATCTTTTCCTGAAGATTTTTCCTCTTGAGAAGCTGAGAGGCCTCAAGAACAAAATGTAAACAATGGTTATCTGCTGCTGTGGAATGCAACAGGTGAATCTATGATTGGTCTCATAGAGTTGTTTCTAGTTAATGGCCAATCACATTCAGCTAGCTTGGACTCTCTGTCCGAGACAGAAGCTTTTTTTATCATTCTTTCTTATTCTAGTCTTAGCTAGCTTTCTGATAAAACCTTTTCTTCTATTCTTTTAGTATAGTTTTAATGTAATATATATCATAAAATAATAAATCAAGCCTTCTGAAACATAGAGTCAGATCCTCCTCTCTTCCCTCATCCAAGAACCCCTGTAAACACCGTCACAATGTATATCATAATTTCAGAAAGGAAAGCATACTTAGAGTATTTAGCACAAAAATTTTTTACTTAATTTAACAAAGCAAGATCCTGAAAAAACAGAAGCATGCTCAATTCTGTGAAATTAACTTGCACTTTTTTGGTCAGTGATGGCCACAGAGAGTATAATATACATTGTATTAACATTTTAACTGTTAAAGACATGTATACATCCCTGGTCCTGGTACTGCAACCACAGCTTCCCTCAAATGTGCTATTTCTGACAAAAAGAAGAGTGGAGACTCTTATTCTGCCCATAAGTTTGTGGAGCTTGTTTGGTAGGATATGTAATCGATTTCCCTTCACTAGCAAATGGTTGATGCCTCAGTTCTAGAAGGCATTGAATACTACATTTTCCTAACTTAGAGTTTCAACTAGGAGGGCAATTCATGCTCTCTGAGTATGTTCTAAGTAACAGGAGACAAAGCCAACCAATAATTCAAAGAAATAATTTTTGTGTGTTTAGTAAGACCCAGGTAAAGAGAAGCGGTGCAATAAATCCGTGGGTCTCTGGGCTAATATAAATCCAGATCCGGCTTGCTCAGGACTAAAGCCCACACGGAATTGCATAGACGGAAGATAAAAGACGAGAAGCACTCTTTGCCACGTGGAGACGAGTATGCGGTTTATTATCTTGAGACACGACACTGCTGGTGGCAGCGACCACCCAGGGAGCAAAGAAGGTGCGGCCCTTACCTGCAGTGGATTTTATACCCAGGGAAGGGGGCGGGGAAAAAGGACTGTGGCCAATGGGATGCCATTAGGGTGGGGTGAGGGGAGGGGCCACCCATGGGACAGACCACTAAGGGAGGGGGGGTATGGGGACAAACCATGTGATGAGAAAGGGGGAATAAATGGTCCACGTGACCTGACATACCCAGTAAAATTTTCCCATCACCAGGGTAAAACACCAACTAAATAAGCTATTTAATGCACTACAACAAAGCGGGACATATTTTAAAGATGCAGTATCCAGAGTACTACATGTAGTACCATTAAAGACTGGTGATGCAAGCAAACAACAAAACAATTTCAGCTATAACAAAATGTGTGCAGTTTTCAAGTTGTGCCAGTTTTTCATAGCTATGTCTTTGACTAAAAAGGAAAAAATAATTCTGAATAACAAATACAACAAAAAAAAATATACCATCTATTGTAACTCCTCTCAGAAGAGCAGCATAGAGCTAATTTCAACAGAAATAAATGTGAAGGTCTAAGGCAAGTTGCCAGGATTCCAATATGGCTTCATAGTGAGTAAGTAACAGTACAGTGAAAGTCAAATGGAAGTGTAACCAGAAGGACTAATATAAGATTAATTTAATGTCCTCTTAGACTGCCAATACTTGATTTCTGCTTAGGAGAGAACAGATATATGTAAAGAAAACAATAAAATTTACATTCAGTATGCACCAGACATCATACTTCAACATGAGACAGAACTTTCTTTCCCTGGCTATACACAGACAGCTGACTGCAAATTACTGAAATCCACAAAAATATCTGTCATTAGGTTTAAGATCAAATGATTTCAGAATCAGTGAAATCAGTGGTGTAGCTTCTGATATGTCACTGTGGTTTAAAATGAACACCGTTACTTTGTGGAAAGTGGTAAGTATTCACAACCAACCTTCCCCCTCCTTGGATGCTCCACAAATTACCATACCTATCTAAGTCGCCTGTCTTAAAACCATTCTGGAAACTTCCTCATAATCTTCAAATGCACAGAGGTTACTTTATGTCTGTTGTACTAGGGTGGAGTGCAGAACTCCTTGCAAAACCCTTGTATGGTTCTTATTAGAAAACCTATATTCTCTAGTGTATTTTATTCTTTCTGAAAGTGAGACTTACTTCAATATAGTTCATAAGAATTTGTCACCTTTTCTCTTCAAAATTTATTTTATGCTAAGAAAGAGAATAGGCACTCCTATGTAACTTACAGAGCATCTCTGTCACAGTACTTTCTTTTCTAAAGGTCACAATTATTTCATCATCAATTCATGCAAGAATATTTCCATACTCCTAATAATTTTTTTCCCATATCCTGAACTTCAAATGTGGCAATGGTACTGTTGCTGAAAATTGTGAGACTACAGTCTGACTCACCATCTTAGTATTACTTTGTCCTAACAAAGTAATTCTCTTTCTGTATTTCTCTTCTTGTTCATGAGGAAAAAATGAAGAATTATTCTGAAGTGATTGTCATCCTACACCAGAGGATCAATTGCATCCACACTTAACAAAATCTTACTTGGGCGAACTTAGGGAGGAAAGGAAGACAGTTAAAAGGAGACTGAAGTAAATTTATATTGAACAAGAAGATTCTTCTACAGATTCTGAAAGAGTTAAAGTGGATATCGTTACCATGGAGCTAAGACTCCCACAGAAAAAAATTACAGCATTTTGAAACATTTGTTGGAAGCACACAGGCAGACAAATAAGTGACACTGCATCACTTTCAGGCTTAATTAGGTCACTTAAATTCTACCTGCAAGTGGAAGCTCAAGGGAGGGATTTTTATAGGCTTTTACTGACTATTTCAGCCATAGCCTTTCTAATTTAGAAATCTTTGGCTGAGAACTGCAGGTAAGTTTCTTGGGCAATGACCATATTAATGCACTTCCGTATTAATGCACTTTCTTATTATCAACAATGGTTCCAAGTGAACGGAGGGGCTTGGTTTAACTGTGAATGTAAAGAACAACCAACAACAACCAAACAATAAAAAATACAAAATAATGCTGACTTTAATCTTTCCCCTTCTTAGTAGGAACTGCATTTCTACTCTTGAATTTGATTATGTAAAATGCATTCCATGTCTGAGAGGATTACTGCTATAAAAATTACCTTTCAGTAGCTGGGCACGACACTGATTTTGTGAACGTTTGTGTTTTGTCTCAGACCTAATTAACACATACTCTAAGAAAAGAGGAGTTTCCAGCTCTAAAGCCATGGTAATAAGAACATAGTCAAGATTTTAGGGAATTATTAAAATAAACTATTCTATTATCTGTAGAAGTATAGCTGTAGCTCTAGTTCTACTCTAATGCACACTGATTGCATGTTCCAGCCTGAATACAAGTTTACACCATGAGCTTCATGAGGACAAGTCAACTAACATTAGGGCTATCACACTTTATTCTGCATAAACTCAATAATCAAGAATGCCAGTCCTACTCCTCGAGAGTAGTTCTCTCACAGAAATCCAGCTATGACTGTAAGCCTGGTTTAGAGAGTTTTGGTTTATAGACAACTACAGCGCTATTCTTAAATTTTTTCTTCTGACTCAGCACTTAGGGCTCTTTTTCTCTGGCTGATTCTGTCTCAGAGGGCACACTTCTGAAAAATTCCTACGCCCTATAAAATTTTAAGCTGAGTGAGAAAATACTGTTAGAACTAAGTCATTCAGTGGTAACACATAATCTGTGTAACAAACTGCTTGGGGAAGAGTGGCTGGAAAGCTGCCTGTGGAAAAGGATCTGGGGGAGTTGGTCAACAGCTGTCTGAAAATGATCTGACAGTGTGCTCAGAGAGCCAAGCCACTCAATGGCATCCTGTCTTGTATCAGAAATAGTGTGGCCAGCAGGATCATCCCCCTGGGCTTGGCACTGGTGAGGCTGCACCTTGAAGACTGTGCTCACTTTTGAGCCTCTCACTACAAGACACTGAGGTGCTGGAGCATGTCCAGAGAAGGGCAAAAAGGTGGTGAAAGGACTAGAGGTTAGGCTGAGGAAGCCGGGGTTGCTTAGCCTGGAGAAAAAGGGTTTCAGAGGAGAACTTATTACCCTCTTCAGCTCCTTAAAAGGAGACCGGGATGAGAATCAGTCTCCTCTCCCAAGCAGCAAGCAACAGGGCAAGAGGAAGGGGCCCCAGCATGCCCCAATACAGGTTTAGATAGGACATCAGGAAGAATTTCTTCACTGAAATGTTTGTCAAGCATTGAAACATGCTGCCCATGGAAGTGATGGTTGAGACACCACACCTGGATGTATTTAAAAGGTTCATAGATGGAACATGGTTTAGCGATGAACACAGCTTTTCTAGATTAACATCTGGACTCAATTTTAAGGGTCTTTTCCAATCTTGATGATTCTATGGCTCTTTCCTATGGTGCTATAAGGAGAAAACATATTTCTGGAACTAATTCTTTCTGAATTAAAATTAAATTTCCTTCCAAACTAAAATGTGATATTTGAAAAAACACACTTAAGAGCATGAAAAGCAATATTGCAGTCCTCTCTGACTGATGCCAATGAAAATAAACACTTGTGACTATCTGAGCACCTGACATTTCACCAGTTTCTCTTAGACAGTACAGAGAGATTGCACTGACAGGAGAACACGCTCAGCATGAATCTAAGAAATAAACTGCCCTGTACCTACCAGAATCTTGCCAGAAATACCTTGGCCAGCCAGGGACTGTTTCCAATAGGCAGTACAGTTAATATCCTGGGGAATTTGTTTAGCTCTATGCATGTAGGCTGTATACCTCCACTTTGTCCCAAGGCTAGAGAATTAACTGTAGCTATTTAATTTCCTAACATAGTCAGAGATTTTACAGCCTTCAGAAAAGGTTTAGATACATAGTCTGTCTTCTTTTTTTAGATTGGTGTCTAGGTTGAATTTATATTCTTTAATATATTTCAGTATGGCCTTGCTATGAAAGGTGAGCAAGTCCTGGCCAAAAAAGAGGAATTTGCCATGTCACTGTCCAAGTGGTTGTCACCAGTTTTTAAAGGAGAGCGAGACAGCAGGAGTATAAACAAGGGACAATAAAATTTTAAGGAAACCAAATATCCAGTCACATGAGAGCAAGCTAAACAAACTCAGTTTATTTAGTCCAGAAAAGACAAACTGGAGAGGGAATAGAATTTTTCTTATATAAATATATTGATAAATTACAGTTGAGACATATAAAAAATTCTATAAATACATTTAAGCTGAAAAAAATGAAGGAAGATTGCTAGATTAGTGGACTGGTACCTTGATAAAAGCAACAGGAGAAAAGATATAATTAGTTCTAAAACTGAACTTCAGGTCAAAATGAATTCAATGACTCAAGTTCATCTCAGTCTTCTGTTCTTGTGATGCATAAATAAATATTTCCACATTAATTGAAAGCAAATGCAAGACTAATCTGAGAAAAAATAATTCAGATGGATTCTATGTGATAAAAATAAGGTGAACAAAAAGACTGGAAAGTCTCAGCGACTTAAAAAGTCTGAAGAGCCTGTGAAGATGGTCTTTAAGGAGTAATGACAGAAAAATTTCAGCATTATCAGCAAAGTATCTTTATTGTTTGTTGTATTCATTCCATATTTGCGTATTACTAAATGTAGATTCCACTTTGAAGCTGAAGAAGAAAAATACATAACTATTTGTAATTTTCCATTAAGAGCAAGAAAACTCCTGGTAATACCCACAATTTTGACAAGTCATGCATGCAAAAATTAATAAAAAGCCTGCAATTTATTATAACTGTGATATCTCTTATGACATCAAACAACAAGAGACTGCAGGACAGTTGTTCTCACTGTTTTTTACACCCTCAGGTAGAGCTAAAGAGGAAATGGGTATGAACTGGTATGTCAATCTCTCCTTGAGAATTTTCACTACTAATGTGTATTCACAGTGACTGAATAGAAAATTTCTTTGTCTCCCCAGTCAACTCCATACCCAGATCTCCTTTTTTTTTCTCACTATAATATTGCTACCCTTCTTGTCAAAGAAAAATTCCATCTCTGTGAGATAATTGGCTCAGGCTTTTCCTTCTTATCCCATCCCAACCACATGTTTTACAACTCATCCTTCTGTTGTCCTCAAAATCAGATTCATTCTCCAGATGCAACAAGCCAATATTTACACAGTTGAGTTCTGTGTAAACTCAATGACAGTTGAGAGTGACATTGATTACTTATTTCAGAGCTGTGCAAGCCTGGGTTTCCGGAGGCATTACGCAAATCAAGCAACGCAACTATTAAAAATTTTTACTGTTTGTACATTTTAGCAAACTAAGGAATTAGTGTTCTTTGGCTACAAGTTGCATAGTTCTCTTATTTATTAGTATTCTATCTTATGTTGGTTAATTAATTCCCATGCTGATTACTCCACATGCTCAGGCTTTCTCTTTTTTTTTGAGTTGGTGTGTTTCTTGTTCCAGTGGTCACAATCTCCTCCTGCTGGAATTACCTTTTAGGCAGTTGGAGTCCATTTCAGCACAGTTGCTGGGTTGGGTTTATTAGTTTCTTCCTCATCTTGGGAGCTCTGTCAGGTGGTCTATAAATTCTGCATTTTTTGTGTCCACTTTCAGTGGGCATCCTACTTCCTAAGCCTTGTTAACCTCCTGCTAGGTCTGAGATTGCTGAAGCATGTCCAGCTCTGTGCCTTAACAAGGCAATGCTACCTATAAGTAATTTGTGTTTCTAACTCATGGACATCACTTGGAGCTTGCTTGTTAGCTGCTCTCTGTTTCACAAATTGAATCTCCCTTCTTGTTGATTAGGCTTGAAAGCAAAAAAAAATCAAAGAACATCCTTTCTTAAGGAGATATTCCACATTTTGCAACACTTTAGATGCCATCTCTTCAATCAAGCAAATTCCATTTCTGTTAAGTTTGTGGTACTAATCACAAATTTCCATCTACAAAACATTTAGGTTAGGGGTTTGTTTTAGATTTTCATTGGGGAATCATCTATGATCTCCCACAGATGGTAATTCCTTGCAGAGGTAACCCACTGGCCTTTTCTGATTTGTTTTAGTGTTTGTTTGTTTGCTCTTGTGGTTTCATTTACTGTTATTTAATACCTTCATTTTGCAGTGTACTATTTAAAATGTGTGATGACTCCTGCTCATACTGACCATTTCTTGTACACTCATCTATAGCCTGTCTATTCACACATCCGCTTTGTGTCAGGGAATGTATTGTTTTCCTGCATTTGTACACAAGTAGATCCTAGCCTTTATCTGGGTGCAGCAGAATAAAAATCAAAACTATTAAAAAAAAAGCAAAAAAATGATTTCTTGCCCAGAAAGTCTGTACATTTGTGGTATATCAAAGCTACTATTTTGCTTACTTAGATTAAAACCACAGTTTGAATAACAGCTGCAAACATTAACATGAGAGTACTTCAAAGCACATTAATTAGGCTAAAACAGAGGTTTTAATCATGGCTCACTTGAGATAGTTTAAGATAATTCTTTCAAATTTGACCATCATTAGATAACTGGACTGAAATTACTACTTCTCATTGCAACATGGGAAGTGGTCATTCTCTTTCTTTAATGCTGAGTCAAATCTTAATAAAAAAGGCATAGAAATTAAATTTCCCTTTTTTTTTTAATTGAACTACAGATGCAGTAGATCTCCCTTTCTGCATCTACAGGCTCTCACATTTAGACTATTTACCTTCCAATTACTATGTAGCAACAGTGCACTCTCACCACATATAACTACCAACAACTGACTCTTACACATAGCTATAACATTTTATCAAGTGCTACACATGAACATTACACTAACTTGTAAATAGCTGAAGACAAGACCTGTAGCCAATGATTCAAGCACAGCTAATAATCACAAGAGCCCTGAAAACTATGTACTTACTAGACAGAAAGTAACCAGAGTGAATATGCATATAGAATATTGTAACAGGAGAAGAAATACTTGGGAAGAAGCAGGTGTTGCCATTGCTTCAGACCTTTTTTTTAGGACAGATGCACATTGCCCAGCATTGTCTAAGATAACATTTCTGCAAGTATTCTAACTCTTCACCTTGCATATCCCCACATCAGCCCTCAAATGCTGACAAATGTGCAATTATCCTATAATAAAATCCCCAACCTTAAAAAATCCAAACAATGGTCATGTGTACCAAGAATCCTGACTACTTAAATCTCTGCTTGAACAATAGGAGGTATAAGTTATTTTTGGGATGCCATCTCAATAAAAGAAAACTGCACTTGCATAGTGACATGATCAGATGGGAGCTAAGTCAGCACTGCTAAAAGCTCACAACTTTTGCCATGTTTATACAATATTACAGGATCACAGAATTAACTAGATTGAGATCATTGAGTCCAGCCTATGACCAAACACCACCTTGTCAAGTAGTCCCTGGCACCAAGGGCCACATCCAATCTTTCCTTAAGCACCTCCAGGGATGGTGACTTCACCACCTCCCTGGGCAGCCCATTCACATGCCTAAACACCCTTTCTGTGAAAAACTTCTTCCTAATATCCTATTCCTAGTTTCCAGAAAATAACAGCTGTGTCTTTGCCTCCATCCTCTGCAGATGCATTTAAGAGGAATAGCTCTGTGACTTCTATTGTAACAATAGCAAGCAGTTCTTACTGTTGCTGTGAAAACACCTAGCTTAAGAAATGACAGAAAGAGAAAACAGTACACAGAGGCTAGTATCTGGTTCTGGTGTTCTGATATAACTGCATTACACAGCTAGCTGATAAGGTGTTTCCTTACAGCAGTAGTGCTGGAGATTTAAGGGATGCACAGAGTAAAGAGACTGGGTATTGAGTAAAGAGACTGGGTATTGCTAACTGATGTTGCATGGAAGCAGCCCTAGATCAGGATAATCTTTCATCAACTCCCATGTTATCATTGGCTCTCTGTCTAGTTTATTTTAGAAAATGAAGAAAAGAAACAGAGATGTGAAAATATAAAAGTAGTAATCAGGATACAGTTAAGTTGCATGATAGAACTGTGTAATAATATGATTAATTTTCTAAATAGCACTAAAAATATTCTATGGATGTGATGGACTGTCTGTAGCAGAATATCACCCTTCATCTTTTTTCATCTTGCAGATTTCTGCTCCCCTCCCCCTCCATTTTTTACATCATGGTGAACACATTTCACCCTTTAGAATGTTGTGATTTATGTTTCTAAATGGTCTTCATATTGGCAAAGGAAAGAAAGGTCATATTACCACTCTAATTAGCAAGTTAAGCTTCATAAACAGGCCCTTATGTCGTCAGTGATGTTATTTAAGCCTAAGGTCAACCTTGAAAGAAGCTGGCCTAGGAAGATCCCTGGTAGGAAAAAAAATGGGTCTTTCGAACAAAAATAAACTTCTGCCATGAAGTACAATTTACATGTTCGGAATGAATCTAGAATCTTCCACATACCACCAAGCTTCCTGAATTTCAAATAAATCACAAAAATCTCTATGTTCTTGTGCAGCTTCTCTCAAAGTTGGTGTTTTTTCAGTAGCAAGGCACCAGTGGATACACTATTACAGCTTATTGCTTGTGACAAGCAAATATCAACTATGAAAAGAAATAGCAACTATACTCTGGTTAGCAGTAAAAGGTCATTAGCAATAGCTTCTGTAACTTATCTGCAGTTAGGCTGCCTATGCCACTAATAATTAGTCATCAAATGTTGGCTTTTCAAATTAAAAAATGGACAAAAGCCTTAGTAAGAAAAGCATTTTCCCTTCTGATAAAGTTGTCTTCCTTAATAAAGATTTTTTTTAACATTATCAATATATTTTCATATAATTCATATCAATGTATTTTAAATGCAGGTGATGTCCTTTTTTCCCTCTTTGGGGAAACTACTATCTAACTTAGCAATCAGTGTATCTTCTCTACTGGAAGAACAATCTGGCTGTATAAACAATATTTGCAACATATGACACATATCATAGCACATTCTTTTGGACCTTACCATTTATTTAGGGCTAGCTGATTACTGATTTAACTTCTCTTAACTTTCACCGTGGTACAAGCATACCACACAGAATCATTCATTTCGTACATTAAGGAGATCAGATGCAAAATGTATAAATTAAAGAATTCTGAAACTCAGGCTGATTTGTGTAATAAAGCAAAGGTATTCTTCTCCAGGCCAGCTTTGATATACTAAGCTTTTACTATTTCACACATGAAACTGAAGCAACAATGGGAAACGTTCACATCACTGGTGAAGGATATAAGCCCATGTACTATTGAATAACACTGTCATATTCCCTTCTGTGAAATTTTGTCCAGTAAGCTTGTCTTTGCAGTGCAGCTTAAAATCACTATTAGAAAACCACTAGTCTTGAAAGAGAGTCATAGTAGTTGCTGACTTTTCCTTCTATTGTAATGCAAAAATTTATTTTAACATACAACTCACATTGAAGTTTGGGGTTTTTTTGTAGATTCTATTATAGTTGGTTTTAATATGTATGTACAATAATATGTATGCTGGTTTTACTACGTATATACAATAATAGTACTTGGCACAATATGAGATGCAATGCCACTTAATTGTACAGGTGGAAATATTTTGTACCTGTACAAGATCCAAAATATTACCTCATTCCATTTCATGGAAGAAATTTTTAAAAATTTAGGGATATCCTGAGCAAAACTACTATAAACACAGTAAGTAAATCTTGAATAAAACCAAATCCTAAGGCAAATATGGATTATCGGCATTCACAGTGAGTGAAAGAAGAGGTGTAGGTTGACAGAATTACTTTAAAGAGTTTTAACAGCAGAAATGTTACTAAAATTTATAGATTTAACAAGGCTTTATGGAAACTTTTGAAATAATAATCAATGATAAGTGATCCAGTGAGAATACCTATCCTTTATAATCAAGAGTTGCTTGCAGAGTTATTATTGAGGTATACTACAGAGTATTCAAGCACTCAGCTCTTTTATTCACTCACATAACAGAGATACATTAAAGATGGGGCCATTTAGACATTGCCTAAGGGAGTCACCTAGGATCCAGTATAGTATACAGAGAAAGTTCTTGACAGTTTTTGTAAGCTTTGAGCTAGAATTTTTTTTTCTTATATTGTGTAACAAAAAATTAAAAACCAAACAATTTAAATTTTATTTTTTTAAAGCTGCCATCCCAGATGACACATGAGTTATTCAGCCATCAAAAGTGCTAGTCACCCTCAGCCACTTGTAATTTCACCTATACCAGATTACCTGGAACTATTTCCATACATGATAACAAAGTAATTCAGATAAAAAAGATTTCCAACAGATCTGCAAAAATTTACTAGGAAAGCAAGTAAGTAATAATTCACAACTTTTAGAGAAAAGGTTTAGTGTCTGCAAATTAAAAATGTTTATATTTTCCTATGCATATTAAAAACCCTCACTCTATTAATTCTAGTATATCAAACTAGTTCATAAAATAAAGGGCAAATGAAAAGATTTTAATGAAGGTTTGGTACACAATCATCACTAACTTTTCACAGACAAATCAGGAAATCAGATCTTTTAAAACCCTATTAGTATTTAGTCCTGTAATGGTCAATATGAATGCAGAAAATAATCTTTTGTCCCATGAACGTTCTTAACAAAAAAGTTACCTTGTAGCTACAAATGCAAGCATAATATACATGATCAGACTGAGGTCTTCCAAATTCTAAACTCTACTTTTCCCAGCTTTGGCCACATTGAAACTATAATGTCTATTGATTTTGATCTCTTGAAAAGTGCAACAGAAATGGATATGCACTTAAGAAGACAGGCTGGTAACTTCCAGTATAAATGCTGAGCACTGGGGGTTAATTTTCTTTTAGTCAAAATGTTAACTTACTGTATCAATATTTCTATATATTCTTCATCAACTTCCAAATTATACAAACTACTGACATTAAGTATCTTTAATATGTATCAGGTGTATAAGTCTTCTGAGAATTTTCCATGTATAGAAAAGATGAGGCAGTGAAGTCAGATGGAGTCTTGGGAAATGGGAGTCATTTGGCCTTGGGCGTTCTAGTGAATCATCTGGGACATTAGCACTAGTATATATTCTAAGTTTGATGATCCCTATACTCCCATTTGTACACGGTATTGCTGATGTAGTTCAAAAGCATGTTAAACTTCCAGTGCTATAAATTAATTACACATCATCTTTTAAAAAAGTTTTCCAATTTGCAAGTTGAAATTCTATTTTTTGTACAAGTAATTTTAAAATGTTTTATTTAAGCTTCAATTCTTCTGTAATACTATGTTATTGAAGAGATTTCAAATTGTTGCAATTGTGTCAAGGGAAGTTGGTTTTCTGGCACAAGGTATCAGAGAACATGGTTCAGTGCTGAAGTAGCTGGAATACTCAAGACTGACAGAGATGTTTGCTGTGGACTAAAAACAGCTCAGGCGTGTGCTGACTACTCAGCTCACTGAGGAACTAGCACTTGCTTATTTGGATAAAAGCCCAGTAGAAAGAACAAACTTGATGTTACTACTGAATCTTTCACCTTACGTTGCTGATGTCTCTGCTGTTACTTTTACTGACCGTAGCTGACACTCCTGCCCACGGATGAGATGTGCCAAAAGAGGGAACCTGGAAGGGGCGGTTACAGACTGGTCAGCAGCTTCTATTCACAGCTGGGCTCTGTCTGTGGAGACTGAGCCTGACTGACAGCAGATGCGCAGTGACTGACAATCAACAGCTCTGGGTACCTCATATCAAGACACCACCAAAAGCAGATCGAGCAGATCTCAATTTCCTTACAGGCTTTTGTAATTTCAATGCATATCTCAGCCTTGAACTACTTTAGACCCACCCTGAGGTGTCACATATTTGCCATCTGCACTTCAGAACATCACTGTAATTTTCAGAAAACCTGCTTCCAAAAGCTAGGCAAGCAGATCAAATATTTGGGTAGAAAATATCTGCTGAAATTAGAACATACATTCTCTTAAACAATATCTGGTACATAATTTTAGATCTTCCAGCACCAAAACCACTATATCCTACTAAGTTATAGACAGAAGGAATGGTCTGCTGATGTTGTCATGACATTAACGACAGAATATATATTAAAAACTTCTATATTGAGAAAATAAGCCAAAAAACTCATTGAGGCATATATTAATACCTCATGTTTTCTTTCTGAATCTTTTAAAGTGTATTTATGTAACCAATTTTTTTTAATTGAGATGATAATTTTAATGCCTTTAGATATCTGTGCTTATTATGTGTCTGCAGTGTTACTTTGTCATTTGGGAAAATCTGCATTTTGTGTATGAAGTCAAGAGACACAGAACTTTTAGCTAGCGTCCTGTTATTTAATTCAATATCTTCAAAATAACTGCATGCCTATTCTATTTTTCATCTCCTCCATGCTTGCAACTCTGTTTTAATTTTTGGAATGTGTAGCTAATGCACCTGGCAGCATTTGGCTGTGTGGTCACAGCACTGCCATGGGAACTGAGAAGAGGCAATATTCACTGCTGGATTTCAACATGAATCATACCCAGTTAGTAGGGCATGGGACTAGAGATTAGAAAACCTGCTTGCTGCATTCTATAAAAATGCACTACATCACTAACAAATTCACTATTTATTACTGAAGATATTCATTCCCATTTAGACACCAAAAAGCAGATCATGAGCAGAAGACAAATCTCTACAACAACCACCAGTGTGGCTGTGAAGAAATAGGGAAATATATGCTTGGGTATTAATTTAGGATTATTGCATGGTCACAAATCCTGTCAAAAGCCTTTTCTGTCACTAACAATCCAAGGCAAGTTTGAAGAGTTTTGCTTGACTATAACAAATTTGTTGTTATTTCTGTAGAACTGCATCAGCATCAAATAACCCCAGAAATATAACTGGTGGGGGGGGGGGAGGAAAGGAAACTAACAAGGAGTTAGTTAGATCTATCCTAGAAGAGGATCATGAATATAATGAATACATTCAATCTCACAAGTATTTTCTAACAATACACTGAATTTGTAACATTGTAGTATATGCACTGGTTTCTTTTTTAAAAAGCATTTTTTAAAATTATGCTGTAGAAAAAAGCAGTAGAAAAGCATGATGTTTAGTTCATGCCATATAATGTCACTTTGATTTTAACTGATGTAGACTGGCCTAATATGAAGCAGCTTGTTTAAGTGCAACTTGTTACATATAATTACATATATTCTATTGATATGATATACAATATATCCTTACATATACCACACATATATGTACTATGATTGTATATTGTTTTACAGTGCATCTCGGAATTGTACTGATCTACATTCTTGTAGAAAAAAAGTAGGATTGCTGCCTATTCTATAGATCCATGCTAAATAAAACATAAGAAATGTCTCAAGGAAACCAAACAATGTAACATCTCAGGATCAATGTCAGGACTCTTTGGAAGTGTACCTCAGCTACCTTAAATTTGACAGAAAGAAATCCACCTTCACCTTGGATTAATCATGATGCAGGTCTTCATTATTCACTGTTTTATCTGCAAAAACTCGATTTGCCTTTTTCTCTTTCTGCTCCCCTTTACCTGATCTAGTCTTCCAATACACCATTGCCCAGAAAATTCATTTTTCCCAGATTGTCTATTACAGTTGGGTTTTTTATAAAATTCAAACAACTTTCACTAAATTAAACATAATAAATTACTGAAGTATTTCCCTTTCTATCTAAACATGGTGCAAAGAACTTTTTCATGCCAGGGGCCTAAAATACACATTTACATTTATTTAATTTCAAAAGAGAAATTGTTACAAATTAATTGAAAGCCTGTTATAGATATCAAGCAATTACTCCAATATGTTTGTAGGTTGAAACAGACACTATAGTCTGAAGCAAGGACTGTTGTCTTTATACTGTGGTAGACCATTTGCTTAAAATTCTGGCTTGAAAAGAGGTTGCAATTAACTGCACAAGATTTATTCTTTATTTTATAAAAAATAAACACAGCATATCACAGCACGTGATGCACTGGAAATTTTGTCATATTCTAAATCTGTCCATAATATGATCCTACTTTCAGTAGGGAAAGAGTCCTAAGCAAAGAATGACCATGAGTAGTTTTGCCTATAGTGACAAACTGGACAAAAATATTCATAAAGTTGAGAACACATGCAGGAAGTAAAAGTGGCAGCTGAATGAGTGAAAATAAACTGAGCAACATTATTTACGGAGAAGGACACTACAAGTTCTTAGCAACACAACTCAGGATAAATTTACAACATTAAGTATGATTTCCATGGTAGAAAATGAAGGAAAATAAGAGTGATTGTGAATAGTTGTACTGGTGATAGTCTGAAGTTTAAGAAGCAAAAAACAAGTATATTTGAAAGACTCTTTTTAAAGAGAGGAAGAAACATGGTGCAGATTTTGTTTTGTCACAATTTTTGTTGTAGTACTTAAAAGCCTTAGAAGTATGGGCTGCTACACAACTACAACTGCAGCAATAGGATCAAAAGGGGCAGATTTAACACACAGAGATTAATAGATAAACAGATACAGAAATATTTAACTCAAAAATAACTGAACTTCTAATACCAGCTCTCAGAAGTAATTCAAGCTTTATATAACATTATTCATTATTTTTACTCTTTTTTTGAAAGGAATTGACTAATGAATTTCTGTGTCATGAATTACAGCACATTTCAGTGAAAATAGACAAAGTGTTCTAGTTAATTTGAAAACAATATAGTGCAATACACACAGCTGTTCAAAAAGCACACAGAATTTGTTCCAGCTCCCTTAAAAAGGGCATCAGGAAGATTCCACTGATTTTATCTCAAGGCATTTCCTATCCTTTATATAGTTTTCCATAAATTCATGCACAATTCACTGTGATCAGTTTCCAAATTTATCCCACTTTTAATTAAGCACTGATAAAGACTTCTCCCTAGAAATATCTTCCATTATTGTTTGGTATTTGGACATTTGTCAGATATATTTGTTTACAAGTATTGGTCTGGTAGGCACTTTATAGGAGATCTCTGTACTTTACTGAATCAAGCCACAGAGATCTGTCCTACAGAATATCAGCATGCAGTTAGTAACAACTATTAGATACAAAGTTGGACTATTAAGGAAAAATTATTTTCATGTCTCCACTTCATACGTTCTTTGTTATGTCACTAGAGATATACCACTAAGAACATAGATTTGATGAACCAACATATATTAGAAGTATCTAAAAAGAAGTAGTTTTATGCCACACTGATCCCTGATAAACTGAAATGGTGTAGTACAACTCTTAGAATAGTTTTTAAGAAGCATCATCATTTAATCACTTTTTATATTTATATTTGGCAACAGTGTAAATGACTGAGGGGAAAAAGAAAATCTAATATACACTTTACCTGACAGTTCATATTGTAAAACAGATTACTTCCCATCTCATTTGTAACATCTGAACAGTAGAAGACCTCATTTTCAAGAAGTATAGGTAGGAATGTGTATCAACAAATGAACTTGTGTATGAGCTGCTCAATCCTCTTGATTCTGAGTAACAACTCAATACACAAATGATCCTAAAAAGATCTGTAAACTCATTGTGTAAATTTACATACATGCACTAGATCTTGGAAAAAAAAATCAAATATTATTTTCTGGGTCTTTGTAACATCAATATTTTGCTATTTAAGCATAATAGATAATTACAGTCAGTCAATGGAAGAAAACAGTTTCCCACACCTCTCTGCAAATTTTTAGATCATGATTAGAGAGGTCTATGAGAACACTTAAAGTCTTTGAGAGATGCTGTTAAAAGAGCATAAGTTAAAGAAGAACCGATTGATAAGGCCTTTGTCACTCACAGAAATTAATGACTAGTAACCAGCTGGGGAAAGAATCACACACACAGGCACAAAGGCATATGTACACTTATGCCCAGACACATCAGCACAAACAGTATTTAGATTTACAGAAAATGAGGCAAAATTTTGTTGACTAATGAACCATTAAAAAAAAACCCAAACAAAAAACCCCCCAAAAACCAACACAACAACAACAAAAAGCCAACGAAAAAAGGTATCTCTATTAAAATAAGGAGGAACTCCTTCCATTAATAGCACAAATTTCAGGAAAAATGGCAAAGCAATAGACCTTTCAACTAGTGTTACCACCATATTTAGGACTCTAAGATGGCAAATGACTTTGATATGCTTCATTACATTTAAAGTGCTTTGGCAGGGGTGGGACTTCACCTCCATCCTCAACCATATGCTCAGTTACTGTTAGCAAATTACTCTTTAGGTATTTCTAATGGAGGAAGGCAAAAGCTCTTTGCTCCAAGACAGAGACCACCTCATATTTGAGTAATTCAGCAGCAGCAAGAACTTGTGAATAATTTCTGGAGAAGAGAGAATAGTTTCAACTCATCATAGCAGTAAATTCCCAGCAGATAGGAAAGGCTCAAATGAGAATGGCTTACACTCACTCATTCACATTAAGGGCAGCAAGGCTCTTTCTATATCCCTCAGTATGTTATCTCAAAACAGCACAGGTAACCATATGTATTCTCACCTAATGCTGCATAATGTCAGCTACATTGATTTCTTGTGTATTCACACACATTAGGAGGGGGTAACAAATAAACAATATGGGAAAATCATCTAAACAAAAGGGAAGCTAAACCACAGCAGTATTGCATGTTACACACATGCAACAAGTGTTTTGCTTCTCCCTTCCATAAATGACACACTGAATATCCAGAGCCAAAACGAGAAGGAAACCAGCAGCAAGAAAAATAGATAAACAATTCCAAGCATCATTACAAGAAATAAAACCAAAAAAAATTCATAACAAAGACACAACAACAGGATAGCAGTGTAAGAAAAATATATGTGTGCTTATATATTTATGTTCATACTGAACTAACAAGTCAGGAAAAATTCAGGAAGAAATTTCACTGTATAAAGAACACCTTCCTTGAAATGCTGTCATTGCATGTAAAGGCTTTACACAAGTATTGGGACATATTTGAAATGAGTACTGAAGACATACCACTACTAGAACAATGATAATGTTGTTATCCTCTCTGGAATTTGTTCTTTAGGTGTTTCTCATTCCCATTGCTGCCAAACTAATTAAGTATAAGGAATGTTTTGAAACAGAAAATGACAGTAAAAAGCTTTCCATCAAATCTTATAAATATGCCCACAAGTTGCTGCTCCATAGAAACAAATACAGATTTCATCATCATGTATTAACAGGCTTTTTGACCTTTTATATGAGGAGAGAACATAAAAGTGAGACACAAAACTAAACAACAACTTAGATCTGGAAGACAAAAGAAGTCATAACCAACAAAAAACTGAGGACAAAAGGACATTTGTCTTTAAGGTAGCAAAAAATAATTTAAGTAGATTTTTAAGAGTTGGTTCTCTTGCTTTTTCAAAAAATTGCTATATGATATCTTTTGATTCAAAGACTCATAATCTTATTTTATACCTAAACAAGAAAGAGATGTCCCCAAGACCTTAAATATCCTAGATAACTTCTCTCTGAAGACTCAAAAATAAAAATATGGATATCAACATATTCAAAGGAAGAATCAGCTGCATGGAAACATTCAGCAGCAATCCAAAAAACCCATAAAATATTTTGATTCAGAGAAGATTCTAATTGATTAACAATTTCACTGCAAGACTTCTTAAGGACTACTGTACTATATTTTTGTAAGCACAAGCACTGCTTACACAGAAATAAAAGCCGTAAGAAATCAGTACTGAAGGTTTATCTCACTGTAGCACTCAGTATCTAATAAATGTTTCCTTCCTCAGTATACTAAGAAACAAACAACATATCCCTTGCCCACAAAGGTGAAAGAAGATTTATAATGTAGAGGAGACAGCAGTAACTGATATGATTGTTTAGAGCTAGAAGTAGCTAGAACTTCCAACAGAAAAATCTAGTTCATTCTCTCCCCTGTAGAAGATTTCCTTGCACTGTGTGGAAGGAACACTTCTGCACAGTCTCCCTTTTGGCTATTTCCAGTTTTGGCCCACGCTTCTACTAAGAACTTCATTTTAACCATTGGAAGAAGTGCAACAGAGTTACTCTAGCATGAGAATGTATCACAGCAGCAGAAATTGCCATCTCATGTAGCACACATAGGCTGCACCTATGAAAGGGCAAGGCTTCTCACTCCATCCCTGAGGATGGCTGTTCAGTCACGGCAACATCCTAGAAAGTGAAAGGATGAAGGATATACATTTAACACTCCAGCCTCAGATTAAAGGCTGGAGTAATCTGCTAAAATATGTACCTTTAGAAAGCGTAGTGGAGGGGATGAATGTTGGAGAAGATTTTTCATTGTCATTACCCCTCCACCCTGTCCCCCCCCCCCCCCCCCCCCATGAAATTCTCTGAGGGTTAAAAGTGCTAATGACACTTCATCACACCTAAACAACTTACAGCAGCAGCCATCACCTCATTCCAACCTTTATTTCCCATAAATAATTTACCCCAGCTTCTCAAAAATCAATCTTGTAATTTCTTACTTTGGGAACTTAGCATTTTTTATTTTAGCGACTTATCCTTTCAAAGTTGAATCAGCTCTAGAGGAGCTTGTTTCTGGAACATTATTTGTGATAAATGCAAAGTAAAGATAGCGTGGAAAGGGAAGGGAATAAACACATCTAAAAGCAGTTTTTCCACGCTAGTTACACAACAACACACTCTTAGTCATGCAGGGTAAATCTAAGGAGACACAAGGTGAGACATGAAAAGGATGTTATACTCTTCCCAAAAATTAATGCATGTACACTACTTGCTTAAAAGTCTAAATTAGTTGTCATATTAGATTTGTGTAAAGCTTTAGGAAAGAATGGTGTGAGGGCTCTTTATAGAAAATTACACCAAGTGGAGGGTATTTCACTAATTAACACCCCTTCCCAAAGAAATACTTATGTCCTTTAAAGATAAGCTTCTTTTAAGTAGAGAAAAGACCCCAAACATTTGCAGAGCCCTGACTTTAACATCTGTTGGTGTTCCCTACACACAAGTGTGCTTCTGTGTGCATGTTTATCAGAAGAGGTCATCAGGGGCTTGCTTGGTTTATTCATCATTTTAAGGCACTCCTATTTGCAAAGCTTCTGTTAATGTCAGTGAAATCTAACCCAGACAGAAGTTTCAGAGGTCACATATTTGGCATGCTACATTTAGAAACCCAAGTACAAAGTTGACGGGGACGCTTCAAACACAGGGGATTACAGCGGAAATAGGTCTCCTTATACCAAACTGGCTATTGAGCAGATTCAGGGAAGAACATACCGAGACTGCATGATGCTATTAGAGCTCTTATTCTTGCTTTATTTTATCCACTGACTAAATCAATTCTGCCATTTGGCAAAGCCCAGCACAGAAATAACACTTTATTTTCAATACAACAGAAAAGAAATAGATGTGAGACACAAAATCATGTACTACATGACCTATAAAAAGCAGATACTTACAGTTCGAAGGAACTGTATTTCATCTTCCCCTCCTTCACCCCCTTCAGCCATGGCTCTTGAGGAGTCAGCTCTGCTGAGGCTGATCGCCTCCACCGTCAGCTCACTGCGCTCTGTGCTGCTCCTCTCCTATCAGTATTAGCATATAGCTAATCCACAGCCATATAGGGAGCTCAGCTAACTCCACTGCACTGCAGACTGTCAGTCAACCCCCTCACTGCCAGAGCCAACTGCGCTGCTGCTTTTCCAGCTCATAGCAAGCAATTCTCTCCCTTTTCTCTCTACCCTGGAGGCAAAACCCCCTACTGTTAAGGTATTGCAGGAAGAATTATATGCATCACTAGGTGTTGATTTTTTTCCCCTCCAGATACTGTCTGGGCAGAACAGAAATGGTGAAGTGTTAATAAAAGCAGAGCTTGAGCTTCCATTTTCACAGATCAGGATAGCAAATTTTGCACTGAAATGTATCAAATTCAGCAATTTTGAACCTACTGATTATGCAGCAGAAGGATGTAATCCTGATGATCACAGGACAAGTGGATTTTGACAGCAGGCATTTTCAGCTTGCTTACAATAATTTCCATTTCTTGCTTCTCTGCATAAGCAGCTGCAAATCTGATTTCTAAGATGACTTTATGATCTGAACCAACGATGTGTAGTTATTTGTGCTATCCCTTTACATGGTATTTATACTCTATACTAGGGACTTCAAGAGCTTTATCTGTATCTTTTTAGAAGTACACCTGAGTATTTATAGAAGATAGTGCATATTTGCTTCAGAATCCATAAAACAGATTTATGTTAAAATAAAACTTAAAATAACTTTAAATTCTAGTTCAACAATGAAGAAATTTGTTATTAATGAAAATTGCTATTTATCACTTGAATAAGAGCAAATAATGAAGGGAAGAAAATAGATCAACACTAGAACAAAATTTAATTAAGTGAAGGGAGGAAAAAAAAATTACACAAGGAAACAGAAGAAACTGCCGAGGAGGCTCTTGCCAGTCAATTCACTGTGTGATCTTGCATCTTGTGATAAGATTGCAACCACAGCTTACCCCTACATTCAACCCCTGAGAAGAATTACCCAAACTTTGTGCAGTCCCTATTTAACTTGACACTTTCTCTCACAGACTGCTATAGGCATACTATCTTTTCCTCAATAAGAACATATTTATGGTTTACAAAGGAAAACATAGGTACAATAAGAGAACAATATCTTTCCTGGGGTCACAAAGATGAATGTAGCACACTGAAAACTGAAACTGCATACTCTGTGCCCACAAGCTAATAATTTATGGACAACTGTCCTCTGGATGTGGAACCCAATGCACACTGCCCTTCCACCCCCCAAATTAATACTATTCTCATTTTGCACTAATTAAAATAACCATAGTCACAAGCCAGAAAATGAGATGCCCAAGAGTTTCTCTCCTTGATGGGCAGAATTCTTTGAAAAATGTTTTATTTCACTCTGTCTTATTACCCTGAGAAAATCCGTCCAAAAAATAATGCCAAACACATTACTCAGCAACAGGCAATTTCAGGTCAAAAGCAACTCAGAAGCCTTTAGTGGGTATAGTCATACTGGCTCTCCCTGCCAGTCCATCCACTTCCTTTTCCCCACCCTGCAGGCTTTTTTGGTTGCTGTGCAAGGCAAAGGCAACGTGGCAGAAAAATGTTTCTCTGAAGTGCCAGAAAACTGATATGGTTGGCATTTGAATATCCATTTTTGTGCCTGGGGCTTTGCTGTGGTGTTTATTTTAGCTCCAGCCATCTTTGGATCAAAACTTTATCTCATTCCTCTTCAATAAAAAGAACATACCATAACAGGTCTTATTTATGGAATACTGTTATTCCAGAAAAAAAAAAAATGTCTGAGAAGTGGGGAAAATTTGCCCAAAAACAAAGCATGCCACTCAGTGATTTCACTAAAAAGAGTAGACAGTGAGGCCTACTATGACACATGCTTATCCATACATTTATGTTATTTCCTAATTTACATTCGAGCGGACGGTTTCCTTGACCATAGTAAGTGAAGGGTGGTGGAACTAGATGATTTTTAAGGACCCTTCCAACCCAAACCATTCTATAATTCCATTATATGCACAATGGATTTGATACACATATGGCATGGCAAAACACAATACACATGTAAGGACACTTTTTCTGTATCATCTTAAATGAAACAACCTTTCAAGCATACTATTTACTTTGAAAGACTATTAGCAAGAAATAACCAAAAACCTGAGAATATAAGTGTAAGTGCTGAATTTTCTTCACAAATAGAAATCAATATCATTAAGTACATGTGCTGGCCAAATTTTATTTCAGTTATGTAAGAAGATTTCCAGATTGTAAGTTCTGAACATGCAAAGCTGAGATTAATCCACCTGAATCAAATGAAAAGGGAGAAAATATATAACTTTTCAACTGTTTTCCTCATATGTTGGAGTATTCCATTAAAATGCTTCCTATGAAATGAAAAAAATTAGAGTAAAATAATATATTTATATCAGTTAATGTACGTAGCTATGTCTGCAACTCCTAATAAGGCAGACAGAAAGGGTACCAAATTTTTTTCATTTAAACAGACATCAACATGCTCGGATATTTCTTTGAATTTCTTTAAACAACAGAAAAAGCATATGAAGAATGAAATATTGGGAAAATTCTGATTCATGTCAAACCAGTAGGTTTGGGTTTTTGTTTGTAAGTTCCTCTGTGGTTTGATACTCATCTTTACAAAGCATCCCATGCATTGCTTTGGGAAACAATATCCTGCCATTATAAAAAAAATATTTTTGTTATATTTCCTCTTTTTAAAATTGTCAACTGTAATGCAAAACCATTGCATAGCACTTCTGCTCCCTAGATTTTTTTTTCTGCTATATGTTTAAGGAGAAAATTATTCACCTACTACAGCATAAGGAGATCCACATCTTCTCAAGACATCTTTTCTGTCTAGGACTTCCCCATTGCTACAAGACTGAGATTTGTCTGTAATGATCACATATTGCACACAGGGTATACACGTGTATATATCTATGTGTCAATGTGTGTGTATATATATGTATATACATATACACAGTCACTCTGCTTTACTGGATATGACTGGAAAGTGCAGCATTCCACTTTACAGGTCAAAAGTACACCTGGAAAGCTACACAGGTCCGACAACCTGAATTCTGACCACTTGTGTGTTTTATGATACTCTATTCATTCCAATCAATCCTCAATCTGCAATTTAGCATTTTTCCTCCTAAACACACTCTGGACAGAGTTCATGGTACTTTACAGCTATGAGAAGGGCATGTCCACAAACCGAATTTAAGGAAAACTTCCTTTCAGTTTTCATTACAAACATGCAGCCTGGTTATCCTACAACATAAATTCTCCCCTTTCACCGTGGGATTCAGGCTGACTCTTCACTTGTCCTTGATTGTAGGATAGAATTTTTATAGTAGCAGTAGCCTGACAATAAAATAGCAGGATGGATATTACAAAAAAAAATTTTAAAAATTACTCTGTAAAGAACTATTATCTGAACAATCTGTAAACACCTTTTGTTGTGTGTATTTTACCTTTATGAAGATTGACTTAATACACCCAAACAAAAATGAATCAAATACCAAGTAGAAGATGTTTGCAAAACCTGCAATGGTAATACATACACATTGACATTTTAAAAAGTACAGGTAATATCAGTTACCAAAAAGTCAGTTGGGTGAGGAATCAAAATTAAATTTTCCACTGATAATTACAGGCTGTAGTGGTAAAAGTTAGGTGCTTCTTAAAAGACTGACATGTCTCTGCATGTGCCTCATATCTTCTTTATGTGCCTCAAGTACCAGAAAAAAAAAAACCCAAAGACAAACACAGGTTTTAAAATGCCAATAATAGTAAAAAATTTGTTTTCTTTACAAAAACATCACAAAAGTATTCAAATTCATTATGCTATCTTCAGCAGTCAGCTCCTTGTTCAGTTCACTAATGTTAGTCATGTTTAACAGGTGAACATTTCATTTGCCAAAGAGAAAACTACTTCTGTGACTATCCAGGGGTTTTTTGTTGTCATTTTGCCTTGTTACTTGGAGTATTCTGGGTTGGGGTTTTTTTTTGGCAGGGATTGGGAGTGGAGGGGGCTACTTTTTAATTTAATCTGGAAGAATTGCATTTAATTTTCATGTCGAAAATGTAAGATCTTTGTCAAAGATTTCCTCAAATTTTAAAAACTAAATAAACCTCTGATGCCATTTTTATATGAAAGTGTAAAGATATTATGTAATGTTTCAGAATTCATAACACAGTATCAATATTGCTTGTAAGGCCTAATTCAGTGGTTTTTTTAAAAAAAATTCAGCACTACTTAAAGGAAAATGAGGAAAGAACAGTATCTCAAACCGGAGACTCAAAACCTTATTCACCAATGATCAAACTTTTATGTTAGATTGCCATCTGGTGGTAAAGTTTAAAAAAGATTCTGTGACCCGGTAAGCATAACAGTTGTTATTATTTTAGTCTAAGATATTGGGAGCCTTACTTCCAATTTTACCCTAGATTAGGCAGTATATTTGTCCCCGATGGACCAATTTCCCTGCTCAAGCAAGGTCATCCCAAAGCACATGGCACAGGATTGTGTCCCGACAGTTCTTGAATATCTCCAGTGAGGGAGACTTCATAACCTCTCTGGGCAACCTGTTCCAGTTCTTGATCACCCGCGCAGCCCTCTGGGGTATCAGTCGCTCCTCTCAGCTTTGGGTGGTCAGTGGACTTGCTGAGGATGCATCTGCCCTTCATCCAAGTAACCAATTAATTCAGGTAAAGAATTTACAAAAGTGAACCTTGGGGAACATCACTAGTTACAAGCTTACAAAAAGACCCTGTGCTACTCACTGATCACAACGCTCTGGGATCTGCTGTTTGGCCAGTTCTCAATCCACCTCACTGTCCACTTATCCAGTCCACACTTCCAGAGTTCACCTATGAGGATACCATGAGAGCAATGTCAAAAGTTGTTGTCATCTTATTGCAGGGGTTCCATACTGTTGTCTCCTTATCACAAAAGTTTCATACTTTCTTGGTGTTTCTCATAGGCTACTCCTCAGAGCACTGACTCTTTCTTCTTCACAAAGCTGCCAACTAACCCCAGTTCCCTTCTCAACCAGCCACCCCACTCTTTTATAGCACTCATCATCTTATTGGTTACAGCTGTGGCCTGTTAAAGTCAGGCCTGTTCCTTCCTAATCTTTGATAATTGGCCCAGCTGCAACTCCTTAGCGGTAAGATTACATTCTACACTACCTTTATTTTCTTCTATTCTATCCCCCTACAAAAAGTCTTGCTGAAGTCAAGGCAGACAACATCCACTGCTCTTCCCTCATTTATCCAGACAGTTGTTTCATCATAGAAGGCAGTCAGGCTGGACAAGCATGAACCTGTAGTGAATCCATGCTGAATACTTCTGATCACCTATTCGTCATCCTTGTGGATAAAGACGGCCTGCAGAATGAGGTGCTACGTCATCTTCCTGGGACTGATGTGAGGCTGACTCCCCACAATTCCCCGGGTCCTCTTTCTTGCCTTTCTGAAGACTGGGGTGAAATTTGCTTTCTTACAATCCTTAGGAACCTCTGCTAATCAATACAACCTTTCAAAGATGATCATAAGCAGCCTAGGTATTTCATCTGCCAGCTCTCTCAGCACTTGTGGATACATCCCATCAGGACTTGTGGACCTCAATTTTGTCTAGATGTTCTCTAACCCAATCTTTTGTGGCCGAAGGAGTCTTCCTTCCAGCATTCCTTTACTCTGCTCTCCTGGGTGAGAGATTCCTGAGGGTTGGTCTTGTTTGTAAAGACCAATGCAAAGAAGGCATTCGGTAACTCTGCCTGCTCTGTGTCCAGTTACCAGCATTCTCCACATTATGCTTCGTTTTCCTGTTGCTACTTATATGTTTCTTCTTGTCCTCAACATCCTTGACCAGATTTAATTCCAGATGGGCCTTTGTCTTTCTTTTGTCATTTTTGCTTACTCTGACAAGCTATCTGCATTCATTCCAAGTGGCCTGACCTTGCTTCCCTCTCTTATGTATTTCTCATGTACACTTGAGAAATGTCTGGACTACATTTCTTATTTATCCACACAGGTCTTTTGCCCCCTTTGCCCAATTTCCTGCCTATTGGGATGCATTATTCTTGAGCCTGGAAGGAGTGATCCTCAAATCTCAACCAGCTCCCTTGGACGCCTCTTTCCTGCAGAGCCTGTAGCCACAGGATTCTCCCTGCAGGATCCCTGAAGAGGCACTAAAGTCAGCTCCCCTAAAATCTATGGTTGCAGCCTTACTTGTTGCCCTGCTTCATCCTCACCCAATACTGAACTCCAGAGTCCCATGGCCAAGCCTGTCCTCCACCTCCCCATCTCCAAAGAGGCCTTCTCTTGTTGTTAGCATAAGGTCAAGCAGCACACCCTTCCTTGTGGGATCCTCCACTACCTGTGACAGGAAGTTGCCATGGGTGCTTTTCACGAACCTCCTGGACTGGGCTTCACTGTACTGCTTCTCCACCAGGTAAAGGAGTAGTCAAAACTAACTTTGACTACACTCTATATTAAACTCCATTCTAAAAATTACTACACAATTAAAATTGCTCCATATATCACGTTGATACTATAGTCTTACAGAGAAAAATGTCCATGAACTTACTCTAGCTTATTACAAATGTGATAATTAGACTGTATTACATAAACAAATCACCATTTCTAGGGATACCAAGATACAAACATACCTATTCAAACCATAATGATCTTCATCTCCCCAGTTTGGGTTAGACATAATTTAAATTGAGCAGCCATATTAATTCAAAATTTACATAAACACTTATATTAAACTTACAAATATAATTAAAAAGCTACATAAAGATTGCTAAGTCAAAGTAAAGTGACATTTCAGCCTCTTTCTGGCATTGCCCATTTGTGAACACCTCAGAAAAAAGAAGAAAAGAGCAAATCGGCTATAGTAGTCTCACAAAATCTTCCACTTTCTGCAAAACTAAAAATACGGGATTTTAAAATCCCATTTTATTGGAACAGTTGAATGTAGTAACCACAAATCAATTTTAGAAAATAGAATTTTAAAAATAATTAATTTGGCATAACTAATAAGAAAAATATGTAAAAAAGTAAAAATTGAACAGAATTTTTATTTCATTCAATAAGGAATTGCAATTTCTATTTTCAGACACTGAATTTTTTTTAAAACCGTCTATTTTTCCTCACTTCTCAATGAATAAAAACCAAGAAGCTTAAAATTTTTTCCCATAAAATGACTCATGCTGTACTGAGTGCTCTTCGGTGTAGTACAGACTTATTGATATGTATTGCTGGGTGCTTTAGAAAAAGTAGCCATTCTCACTGTTAGTTTTATGCATATTCCTATTTATTCACATCTTTGCTTACTTGGTTTTACTTTTAAGTTTTGTTGTCAATTTTATACAGCTTTATATAGGCAACTTAATATCCAAATACAAGACTTTTGTAATATCTGGTTAAATGCTTTTTCTCAACTTGAGCATAGATACTGTGAATGTATTAATCTTACTTGTGTTGCAGCAAACGAAAATGTGCTGGAGATGCTTTAATTAACTTTTGTAACAAGGTTCTGAAAATACTAGCTATGATCTCTTGGGAAAACATAGAAACCAATTATGGGACTAGCTCTTTCAAATATTCCCAAGATAAAGGAGCCTAAACCTGGAAAAAAACCCAATAAAAATGCAATAAAAAAAGGTCTACTTTCATAATCTACCTTGGAATAATTAAGGTTCAAGAGCTCTTCTTGAAATGTGTAGTTTGATTATTTACCTTCATCTACTGGATACAAGAAAAGGAATATATTTACTTTGATCAATTACAAAGAGATATTGCTCTCTAGATAAAGCAGTCCTAGAAGCCCAAGCTTAAGTAAGAATATATATTAGCCCAGATAGAGAAAATTGTGATCACTCAGACTATTAGAGGGTCTAACCAGCTTTAACAAAGAAAAGTGTTCAAAAATTGCATTAACTCATTTAATAAAGAAGTAAAATTAAAAATAGGGGAAGGATATGTTATTCAATGCTGTTTTAATTAGTGCACTATTCTACCAAGTCCAATAAATTACTTAGGTTCAGTGTACCTGAATCTGACCATAGATTGTTTTTGTTAAGCTCCTCTCACTTTCAGTGGATCCTGTGCTGCATCACAAGCCATCCTAACTGGTTTTGCAGTGGTCATGCAGAGGGGACCCTGGCAGTCCTGTTAACTGAAAAGCGGTAAGACTTGCGACATCCAGGTCCTGACAGGTCCCCAAAAAAATGCTTGAGAATATGCATGAATAGATATATTTGGGTCTGCCACATATCTGTGTTGTTACAGTGTTGGTCTATGGCCGAGTTAATCACAACTGCATGGAGAAATCCTGCTACTCCCAATGCCACTATCCTGGGGTGCTGTTCTGCAGGGGGCCCCTGTCACAGTACAGAGCACAGCTGATATGGCTATGATGCATAGAGTATCACCATACAATATCAGAGGGCTTTAAGAGCTCACCCATGCAGAGGAACACCATACTATGTCAGAAGGCTTCAGGCCTCTGCCCACTCACCATAACATCACACCACTTAGAAGTCTACAAGCATCTACCTTTCTTGTTCTTTAGCCCAACCTTTTATAGCCCTCAGAGTTTATGCATTGCACCTGTGTGCTCTCTGTTCCCTTTGTGATTGGTCATGGTCAGTGCACCTTGGCACTCCATGACTCATTACCTTCCATACTGTTCACCTGGCCTACACAGCTGTAGCCCACTGGGATGAGGCTCAGTGCCCCTGGGCACTCCATGGCTCATTGCTGTCAATGCTGCTCACCTGCTTTTCACAGCTGTACCCATTGGGGATGAGGCTCTGTGCCCCTGGGCACTCCCTCTCTTCTTACCTCCAACACTGCTCACCTGCTTTTCACAGCTGTAGCCGGCTGGGGATGAGGGTCGGCCCCAGCCCCACTCCCAATTACCACAAACTCTGTGCTTACAGGCCCCAGCTGCAGGGCCAGGCAGCCCTGGGGAGATGTGGCTTCACTGAAGGTAGGTTGACCTGCCATCTACAAATGTCTAATAATAGAAATAACCCAAAAAACAATCAGTTGTTACTTGACTTTTGTAACCATAGTTAAATGCTACCTGCCCCCCTGAGTCACCTCACGGAACAGAGGAAGCAAATCTAGAGTAGTTGATGCTGGGCTGCCTTATTTTTTTCAAATTTGCTTCAGTCTCCTGAGCCCTGTACAGATGGGTTCAAAAACACTGCAGGCTGAAATGAGAAATTGATAGGAAATAGTATTTAGCTTTCAAAATGCCACAAGCTTTTGCCTAGACTCTAATGAGTCAGCTCTGCAGGCAAAGAAAGGTTATGGCTTTTGCAGATGAAATAAAGGCAGCTGCTGCAATTTGTAACAGCTGTAAGAGACTGTAAAGGTAAAGCTGACCACATACTAGGAGTGCAGGACTTGCCTTTATCACCCCTCAGCAATTAATTGTACATATTTTCTTTTAGCACACTGGGTAAAACAACGGAAAGTTATTACATGTGAAGGAGATCTGTTCAAACAGCTTTTAAAAATGTGAAGAAAGTTCAATCAAAATTTAGCATCATATTCTCACCCCTCAACTCAAATTATGCTAAGTAAGCCTTACCAAATTTTCATGTAGTATTAGTGTGCATGACTTGGATTGAGGAGTTAATTTTATAGCTTTGTGTTTAACTTTATAGCTCAGTTCTTTAACTAGCAGGTACTGAAATTTCAAGTAGTTCTGAAAACCATTATGGAGTTAACTTTGTGGTTTTCATTAATTATGTGTGAGTCATTATGTTGCATAATGTGGGCAGAATGTTATAATAAATATCTTTTTTGTCCTAGGGATGTTTACAACAAGTACTTCTAATAAAAATATTTTTTAAAAAACACAAAAACCCCAAATGTGAACTAAATATGGCTTCACAAAGGAAGGGAGTTACAATGAAGTTCAAGAAACCTTTGATTAATGTTTTTAATGTTTTTTAAAAAAAAACCCAAACCCTTATTGTGTCCAACTGTCCTAGAAAATTCTTAAAAAATAAAATTAATTATTTTGTGTTACCATTAAAAGTATGGTCAGTGTTTAAAAACTTGCTGTGAAAGAACAATAAGAATTGAGAAAGGAGAATCAACAGTTTTCTTCATGAGCAAAAATAAAACTAACAATAAGTAAGGGTAATGCTTTGCATAGATATTACACAGTAATTGTTCTTGAGATAATGAAAGTCATGGCTAAATACTGTAAGCTGTCATGTGGGTTTACTTCAGCTTGCAGTCAAAGAAGGTGCCACACAGTATTGGTCCTAATGTTTTTAATTTTTCTTTTTTCAAAAATGTATGTTCAAAAGAGTTATATTCACAAAAATGTGGACACTATTTAATTGCCTCTTAACCTGTATACACATATATTTTTACATTTACAAACATGTAGGAATTTTTGGCACATTCTTATAGTTAAATATGTGAGGTGATGTATACTTGACCCTGTGAATTTGGGCATTAATTTTTGTCTTTTATGCAGTATTTGCTGGGTTTTTTGATTATCCTCATGCTAGATTTAAACCTATTTCAGTCTTAGCATGATCATGTTTCTTTAGTCAAGGGACAAAGATTATTTTTCCGTTCATTTCTTCATTTATAGATCAATATCACTGTTTCCAGATTTATATTTTATGAGAATTTCAAATTTATTTTTACAGAAGATTAAAATTTTCAGCTCCTTTTACAGTAGAAATATCCTTCCCCCCAATCTAAAACAATTCAAAAAATCTTCTGTGGTGCCATCAAATTACTTTTTTAGACTACAGTATTTGTAAAATATTATCAGTTACTTTAACATTCTTAGGTTGACATCCTAGGTTTTTCCAGAAGATACTTGAACAAGTGTTATTTGAAAAGACTTCTATTTAATTTCTTACTTTGTCTTTTAGAATTGTGCTAAAAAAACAAGTACATGTCTATTTGTAGGATTGTACCTCAGTGGCCAGTTGCACTGAAACTTTCATAATTCAGAGACATGTTGAGTAATTTTTTCAAAAGAAAAATATTATTATTTTACCATAACATCATCTTACCATTACCTATTAAGAAATTCCATTATACACTAAAAAAAATGGGAAAATGTAGATAGTTATGAGTCACCATATCTGACTCTATATATGGTTGTGTTTCTATTCCTCTAATTTGCTCTCTCTCATAATCTTTACCCACCTTAATTTCTGGAAGTTGTCAATTTTGACCCCAGAATGCTGATTTGTAGCAGTAATTGACAGAACATTATTCAAGCAGAATTGCTTCTCTTTATCTTCCAGACAATGCAGAAGATAAAGTCAGAGACTGCCTGTTATTTTTCTGTTCAGACAGAGATAACACCACCTGCCTAGTATTGCTTTTGTCACATGTCAAAGTTCTTCCAAGGTCATACATCATTAGAATATTTAAAAGAATAAGTTACTCAATTTCTACCAACAGTAGAAAATTTATTAATAAGCCTTTTTGGCAATGAATGAAGGAATTCAATAACATTTACGTCTCTAGTTCTAGTTCTATCACATACCCTGTCCAATAGATCACTTGAGTAAGAGACGCTGGTGGAATACCCTCTTTCTAACAGGTTTATGGGCTGAGTAGCACACCATCTGCACTTGTTTCCTGCTAGGGCTCTGGCTGAGCTTATGCAGTTAGTTTTAATCCATAAAATCCTAAATGACTAAGTCCTGGATATTTGTAGTCACCTCTTGTTTGGTACTACTAGAATTCTGTCTATCATATTTTATATATTCGAAGGCTGTTGGAAGGTTCTTTCCATAATTTACCTTTGTAACTTTTCTTTTTAATTATGGGACAAGTCTATAAAAGATATAAAAACCTGATTGGAATATTCTGCTGCTTTAAAAATTATTAAAAGAAATTGCAGATGAAGTTATACATCTAATTGGAAATTAACAAAATAAAAAATTTACATGTGAATTTGAATGACCATATGCAAATCTTAAATTACATAAAAGCTTATCTACTATTACAGTCATTTAAATAACATTTTTTGATATCTTACATTATCTTAATTTGTTCTTATTTACATTTCTTCCATAAATGATTTGATAGCTTTAACCTGGTTTGTCATAAAATATACACATTTAGTTTGGGGTTTTTTCCTTGAAAACCTTGTTTTCTTGACACTTTTCTCTTTTTTAATACATATAAGTATTATCAAAACTGCATTTAAATTATCTTGACAATGTTTTTCTGGGCAAAATGTCACATTAAAAACATTCTTTTCCCTTTACCACCACTCCCAGAAATCTGTACATACATTATCGATCTTTCAGCAGTTTTCTTTTAAATATTTTGGTAAAGTGTCAAGCAGGCTGGAAGTGGTTTCTAAGGGAAAAACATGAAAAATATGTATTTATTTCATATTTATAATAAATGTGGGAAATGAGATTAAATTTCATATTAATATTAATGAACACACTGAATTAGGATGACTATGAAACTAAAAGGCTGTCGGAAATAGGGTCAGTATAACGTCTGATGTGGAAAATTGTAAATACCTTCTTTGTGGTTTGAAAGTGGCTTGGTAATTTATAAGGTTAAAACTAACAGTAATTTGTAGTTAATTGAAACTAAAAAATAACTTGATCTGAAGCTTCATAACCATCAACACCATCTTATGAAGCACCTATAAAGTTCATCTTTCTTTTTTATTTCCTCAATGTACATACCCTTGCATAGCATTATTTCCAGAAGCTTATGTCCATTCTACCTTCAAACGTGCTTCCTTAAGCCTCAATTCATCTTCACACATTCAATCACATCTTTTGCTCTGAAATTTTTTTGTTACAAATATTTGTCACTTTTGCATACATCTCTTTGAAGCAGGTGTATTGTTGTATGAGTAGTTCTATCACAACTCCTCCACAGCATATCTGAAGGTAATACAACTCCTTGTGAGAACTAGTTCTGTGATGGTGCAAGCTTTGCTTTATTTTGCTTCTTACACTGTCTTAGCTGTTCTGATCAAATACAAGCTTGAATTACCTTACTCTCTCCTGAAGGTGTGTGGGGAAACGATACTTTCACACTCTTTACTTTTATAAAGTTGCCATCTCTGTTTCAGCGTACATAGGTATACAGTTTGTGGTAACTGGGAGTGGGGCTGGGGCCGAGCCTCAACCCCAAGGGGTAGAGCTGTGAGAAGCATGTGAGCAGCATTGACAGCAATGAGCCATGGAGTGCCAACCACCAAAAGGAACCGCGGGCACACAGGTGCAATGCAGGAACATGAGGGGTGTAAAAGGTTGGGCTAAAGAACAAGAAGGGCAGATGCTTGTGGCCCTCTGTTGTGAAATGATGTTATTCTGTATGGGTAGATACCTGCAGCCTTCTGAAGTGGTCTGGTGGGTAGGGTGGTCTGGCTTCAACTCTGCATGGGTTGAAGCCTTCTGATATTGTATGGTGACACTCTGTGTATTATGACTGTCTTGACGGGGACATATGCTGTGACAAGAGTATGTTTAAATTTTAAGGTTTCATCTATTCTATTGTCATTATTTGTGTTGGTACTTCAACTGAAAGAGTTTCCCAACAGTAACTAGGGCACTTGAGCACTGCAAATCTAAAATCTGTTATGCTCCTTCTCCTGACTCTGTCTTTAAACAACCAGCCAGAGTATTTTGCACATCATTTGTCTGCTCCAAGCAGTAGCTCGCTTTCTAGATGGTTGGTTTACTGCAATGGTCAGACTCTGCAAGATATAATTAATTTTAAAATACTTTAATTTAAAAAAAAAATTAATTTAAAAATACCATCTTTTGGGGGATGCCTAACTCTCCCTCCAATATGAAAACAGTGAATGCCACTTCAGTAATCTTCCTTACCTGCTCCTCTGACATGTGCCATTCTCAAAGTAAGGTGTAAGGTCTGTCCAGTCTAATTCCATGCAGAACTTTCTTGTAGAAAAGATCTTTCTAATACTGTGGTATTTACATCTGTGTAATTTACATCTGTACCATGTGTAATTGTGTAATGCTTACACAAATAACCACTTTTGATATCCTGCTTCTGCTATGAGTATTTGAATATTTTTGTCCCAGAGGCAAACTTGGAGAATATTCCAGAGTATCAAATTGCAACTGTGCAATTAATATATGAAAATATTCTGAAAAATGCATGAAGAAGTTTTTTGTGCATGTAACAGAGGAAAAATACATTCGAAATTCCAATAGTTTATTGTATTCTTCTAAAAGCTTCTTGCACGTGTAGGCAGTGGTGGGGGGCATATTTCAATTGTTTTGTTAATCTAGGAAGATTGCACACAGCTAACTATTGCATTTCCTGTCAAGTAGACTTTAGTGAAAGTAGGTTACTATGTGGCAGTTTTTAATAACAGAAGACATCTTTTGTATCTCTGTAGCTGCTCTACAATCTGTCTTCCTGTGATTTCATGACATATACACTTTTGACGTGTTTGTGCTTTATGCTGGAAAGTGGCTTTGGATAAAAGGTTAGATTGCTGTTGTTACACACACTGGTTTTAAATCTTATGTTCAGGGGTCAAGTTGGATATTAGGACCATTAAGCTGAATATCTTTGCCCAAAATTTTGCTCTTCTAATATATTTACATTATTAAACTACTGAGTGGATATGAGTGGATATACCTAATGGCCAGTCCCTCACTGTCATCTGCTTTTGAGTACATAAATACTACACCACGAACTTTGAGGGAATAACTGGCTTGTGTGAGTAGAATAGTTGTTTCCCTTTCAGAGTGTGCCTTTTATCAATATTATCATTGTGATCTTTTCAAATCCTTAAGAAAGAGCAGCTATCAGGAATATTTCTGAATGAGACACCATTTGCCCATGACAATTAATTTCAAGAAATTGAAGTTTGTTCTTTCATTTTACCTGCTCATAAACTAAATATACCCTTACCAGCCATTTACAGGCTTAGCTTCCCTCAAAGTTCAGTGATTAAATCCTGTTGCAGAGGCTGAGTTCTATACTGACTGTCTTTCCCCAGTCATCAAAGCAAGACTTCTTAGTTTGCTTTTTTTTCCCCCATGCAAATACTATGTAAATAAACATTTCAGCTTTTTAACATTTTTAAATCTGTTGGTCACTGAGCCTATTTCAAGATACGTCTATATCTTATTTCATATTGTATGTTGAAACACATAGGTGTAATATTGCTTAAAAGAGTATATATTAAATGCAAAACATGTAGAAGCTTTTTTCAAAATAAGAATTTTACTTAAACAACTGGAACTATACATTTTCATGCCTTCTAAATCCAAAGATTACTCTTATGTCAGAAAGCTACAAATTTTTTCCAAGTGTATATCTGGGGGAATGGGGAATTCCATGGCATTCAGGGCCATAGAAATATACTAAATTTAAACTAAAATTTTTAACATGGTCAGACTGATGACTGTCAGCTGATTAACCTATTTAACATTGTAACCACTGTGTTTGACTCTGTTAGGATTGCAAAGCTTCCAACTGCTTAGAATCTGAAGGTAAATTAAATAACATTTGAAAGACCAGCACTACTGCTACATGAGTCTTCTTCCTGGAATAATTGGGAATATAAATTGTGTTGCTCTCTGCTGCCTTAGACTTGGCAGGCTCTACTTTTTTGTAGACAGTGTGCATGCCAAGTCTGGTCAGCATCAGACAATTATAAAAAGTTCAAACTGGAGACACAATTTCAAGAAATGCAGTCATTAAACATCTGAAGCATTTTAACTTTGGGATTTATTTTGGTGAGATTATATAAATTATGGTTGTAAATAAAGTATTTCTTAGTAACTTTCATCCAAAAAAAAGCTACTTCTGTTCTAAGCTAGATGTTCTCTTATGAGAAATGTCAAACTCACATGATCAATTTATGAAGTGGCTTATGTGATTAAATCATGCAAGGTTATCTGTTTTTCTCCTTCCATATATGTGTTGTGCTTGCAGAGCAGCTGAATGTGTGATGTTTTTTCCTGAAAAAATTGAGAAAAAATCCTCCAGACATAAAGAGAAAATTGTTTGAAATAAAGTTTTTTTCATAAAAACTGTATCTAAGCTTAGTAGCTAATTGTAATCTTACAGTGCTACATTATGGTCTACTCCTGTCACTGTTTGGAATAACATATTTTTCTGCATAATATAGGAAGAAGTAATAGTCCATCTTTGCAAAATATGCAGAGAATTGGGTTTTTTTCATCTCAGTTCCTTTTTTGTGGTGAGTTTAGACATTCCCTTAGAATGTTCTTTAACTCATCAAAGTGTGAAAGTGAGATTCTCACAAGCTAAAAGCTTAATTAAATTTTGAAAAACACCTTCACATTTCCAAAAACAGTTGAAGTAAGTTCAGAGAGGTTGTAAGAGCCATTGTACGATTCTGAATTTATTTTGCAAATATTTTCAGACAATGGTGCTGAACATTCACATTTTAGAGAAGGTGTTATTCTTTTTTGTGCATAGATTGCTTTTCTTCTTCTTTACCTTTTCCTTCAGACTACTAGGCCTGCAAAATTATAATTTTCCATCTAATTAATGTTACTGTTGCTTGACTGCATATAGTTGAAATGTGTATAAAACCTCTGATATAGATAGAAAAACATTGATTTCCTACATTGAAACATTGTTTTCCTACATTTCTATTTATTGTGCAGAACTACTGGATGTTTTGTATTAAAAACATTGGATCATTGTGTATTGCTTTGGTTTTTTCTTAAATTGGCATTTTTTAAGATATGCTATATCTGTTAAAGAAGCTTTTGTTATTGTTTTGGTCTCTTTATTTTCTCTTCAGACTTTTAAAATATTAAACTGCAGCATATATATCATGGATAAAAATCTTCAAGTGAATACTGGAGACAGAAGTCTGAATTGCTGTTATCAGCATATAGAATAGTGTGCTGAGGGTGACATGGACACCAAGAGGCTCTCCACTCATGCTCTGCAGTTTTCCGTGAATCCTGTATTTTGAACGTAACCTTTCAGCATGCTGAAACTGGGCTCTTAGTTATAGCTTTTAACATTTCTGCGCAAACTGAATCCATTCTGCTTAAGGAAATGTACCTGTATTGTTACATTTGATTCTAGATTCACTAGTGGCTGTGTAAAATAGGATGTGTACCAGAGAAAGAGAGAGGAGTGATAATGATTTTCTGCTGTCCCAAGATTTTTTTATTCTTAAGACAGTTTCTGAGGGCAGTTTGTCTCCACAATCTTTCAACCAGTACAACTGATATGTATATCTGGTCATTATACTCAACCTTCTTTTTCTTTTCCAATTTATTTTTTCTGGACACAGAATTTCACTACTGACCTAAATAAATGGCTGTATATACAGCTGTTAATATTTCCCAGGAGGTATTTAATGCCATACACAAATGCACACTTATTTTTTTTCATAATCTTAGTGTTTAGTTTGCATGAGGAGAAGTCATGCCAATTTTATTGATTTTATGAGATTTGATGGTGTAAAAATAGCTTAATGTAAATCTGTTGGTATGTAGCATATGCCAAACAGTAAACTCCTCCTTTTTCAAGTAACAGACAAGTAGTTGGTGTTTATAATCTTCAGAGAATGTTTGATATTTCCATGCATTTATTTACAGAATGCAATATTCAAATAAAGAGAGCTTTTTCTTAGTGTAATTTTGTTTTGAAATTTTAATTGTCACCAGTTTCCTTAATTTTCTTCTTATACTTAAGCCTGGCAGAGAATACCTCAATTTCAATGTACTGATGAAATTGATCTACCACTTCACCTTTAGTGTTTTAGCCACTTAAACACATACTCATTTCCAGAGAGGTCTTCCACATTGTTTTCTGAAACATTCTGTCTGCTTTCTGCAGCAATCCTGATTATGCTCTCTTCCTATAAAAATAAGTAAGTTTTCACCCCGCTCTCAGAATTTTGCATACACATACTTATATTTGCTGTAAGACTGGCTTCCTCCCTGTCCAAAATCAGGTCATTTCATAACAAGAGTTGGCAGCACTTCAAAGTCATGCATCCAGGATTTTAAAAATTGCAAAGATTCTCTTCTGCTGTCTTTTGAAGTTCCATTTTGTTAATCAGAGAAAAAGCCATTTTGGCCAAAGTTACTTGATTTGGTATAATTACTTGATTTGGTATAATTTGAAACAGGCAAATCTGTATTTCTCATTAGGATAAAATGTTTGATATTGATGTATGTAATGGATTACTAATGTAAACTATAATATTTCTGTATTAGATAGTTTTAGGTCAAAAATTTATGAATAAACCAAGTTAACACAATGCAGTATATGTTGCAGAGGCAAAAATAACTCGAAAAACACTGCTCAAAACCCCTCCATCCAATTGATTTGAAACATGCATTTCAATATATTTGCATTTACATTGTTCATATAAGCACTGTTATTGCTTGTTTTCATATAAGACGATACAAATTAATCAAAGTCCTATAATTCCAATTCTATTTATTTTAATAATTTTTAAGAAAGCAGATGGTTTCTTACACTTAACTGGATGGGTGGGTTTGTGTTTGTTTTTTTCTTTGTCTATCCATTACATCAGAAAATAATACCAGAATTGTAGTTGGTCCTGTTAAGGATTCTATAAAATTCCACAATTTGTTCTCATAATTATTGAGCAGAGTCTCTTCTGAGTTTTAGATATGAGAATAAAACTGGCAGCTGGGACAGAGGGGATCAAAATCTGACGTACTAGTTAGTATCTGGTATTCCTGGAATGACAACTCATGCTGCTGTTCCAAGGCATAGATTGTTTTGGGTCGAAGAATATGGGATGATGACACTAGGGAGATTTGAGAGGGTGCAGGAGGAGGAAATGAAGAATAAAGAGTTCTGGGTGTATTTCCTATGACATAAATACATTCAATTCATGTTTCTAAACAACTTCAGGAATAGATTTAAATCTTTTTGGTGCAAAAGCAGCCATGTAAATTTAAGTAGACAAAGAATTGCTGCATTATGGAGCTGCATTTATTGGGAATTCAAAGCATTAATTTTTAGATGAAAATATTAAATCTTATATCCCTGCTGTGTGGAAGTGTCAGCTCTGATGTACAATTTTAAGACAAGAGAATAAACATATTAAAAACCTGAAATACCTGTTCAGGGATGAAAATTCAATGCAGGTATGGGGTAAAAAAACAGAAAATAAAGTTGTCTTATGCGTGATAGCGCTTTGCTTTTTAGATCTTCAAGTGCAAATGTACTTGCTTTGCAAGTGCAAATGTACTGTACAATTGCTTTGGCAGCAAACTGTGATTTATTTCCTACTCCCCTTTTTGCATTATGCAGTTCATGCTTTCCTCATGTACCTGTAGATTACCCATACACCTTCACGTTTAGATTACCATACATCTGCATGAACATGTTTCTGAGAGTAATACAGAAAAGTATTCATTCTTTGAGAGAAGAGCACAAAGAATTATGAATAAGTAGTTGGCCAGCCTGTATCCTCATTGTTACTCCTTAGAACTTAGTTTAGAGTTAGGTTGTCAGACATCAAAGCCCATCAGACATTATTTCTGAGAACACTGTTGGTAAAGTGTTTAATTGATTGTTAGCTATGACTTCTGGTTATTTTCCAACCTTTCCAAATAAAGGGACAGCCTGAACAGGAAGCTGTTACTCCTTGCTTTTCTCCCTGAAGGTCTTTACTTGTATGAGCCTTCCACACTCAGACGAACTGAGACTAAAGCAAGTGATAATGACACTAGTTCCAGTCAAAAACATGGGTTATTCACTGGAATTTAGCAGTTTGTAAAAGCTCCTGAAAGGTTTAAACAACAGCTATGGTTTATTACCATACACAAAATCATAGATTAAGAAATGCAATGGTATGGTAGCTGAAAGTAAGGGTTGTTTCTTCTAAAGCAGGGTCAGTTTGCATACTGGATGTAGTGAATAGCTTTCAGCTCTAATTAGTGTATTAACTTAGCAAATAGAAGACTTCCAAGCTTTAATTTCCTTTAAAAATGGAATGGTTTCGAGTTCCTTTCTGAACACATTTCTGCACGAGCTCTTACCAGTTGCTTCATAGCAATCCATAGCAGTGTTCTATATGGGGTAAATGAAGCAGAAGGCAGGTTGCATTTATCCTATGACAAGATGAAAAGCTGATTACGCAGATGAAGTGGAAACCTCTCAGAGATTAGGTTTTGCTCTCACTGTGCCCTACATTGCAGCCCAGCCTGACATAATCATTTCATGTTGGTTGCTTTCTGTGAACTTGTGTTTCCACACAAATCACGTGTTTGCAAAATGAGTTACTAAGAAAGTAATTGTTAATCTTTGTTTCAAAGTACTAGACATCAGAAGAGCAAGACTGACTTTCAGCCAGGGTTTTTTCCATTCCCTAGTCTGCGGATGTGTCTCAATATGCAGAGTATGAGCTAGTACATGTGTAGGTGACCAGCTGACCGTCAAAAAATATCAGGTAAAAAGTAGAAAAACTCATTTTAATAAGTTTTCAAAAGGAAAGGAAGATGTGAGTGGTCTAAAGTTATAAGAATCTGATAATCTTTAGTGTTTCGAATAGAGGTGGATGTTTTCTGTTTAAGTTCAGTAAGATCATAATTATTTATGAAAGATCTGCACAATGAGAAAATAAAGAATTTAATAAACTAATTCATGAAGCAGAATGAAATGTGTCATTTTCAGGAGGCTACAAGTCACAGTGAGAAAAGGTATTTTGTTGCAATATTTGACTACACGGGCAAGGGTCTTAAATGCCTAAGGAAATTACAAAATTATCTCTTTCTCCTAGTTGTGTCCATTACTAGAAATGTTTTAACCCTAACCCTGTTACTACTGAATTGTCGCTATTTTACCTAAATCAGTTATTCCAAAAGCTTTTTTCTTCATTCTGAAGAATGGAGAACTTCCAGGGAGGAGTAGCAGGAAGATTACTTGTGGAAAAGTGAGATTCAGACCAACGAACTAGGTCCTTGCTCCACCTAAAATTATCTTCCTTGAAATACCAAGGTATTTCATGAGGCAGTTTAGGACTGCAGCTTGTATTCTGCTTTTCCTCTTCTAGCAGTGTTAGGAGCAGAGGAGACAATTTCTTGTCCTCTAATGTTGCGGTCCGGAGTTACGCATGGTTCGCTTGAGGGCTGTATTGCAATTACTGTGGTGAGCGGTAGCGACATGATTGGCAGCGATGCTCATCCAGGAGGAGAACAGATTTGACGGATTATGCAACGGCAGTTAACGACGAAAATAAGCAGGCTGCCGCCGCGATGCGTTAGCTTCCCTCAGCCGCACGCTTTGCCGAGAGTCTGTTTCTGACGCCTCCAGGGGCGGCAGTCCCGGCCCCGGGAGCGGCGCAGCCCCGCGCGCGCCGGACGGACCCACGGCCGCCGCCGGAACGCGCGCGGAGCCGGCGCGCGCCAGCCGCGCAGCCCGCCGATTGGTCAGTGCCCGGCCGCGCGGCCCGCCCATTGGCCAGCCGGGCCGTCAGTCCCGCCCCGCGGGAGGGAGCGGTGCGGCGCGCGCCCCGCAACGGGAGCGCCCCGGGAGGCGGCGGCGGCCCCGGGGGAGGAGGAGGCGGGAGCGGCGGCGGCCAGAATAGCGCGGGGCAGCCCCGCAGCCGCCCGGCATCCCGCGTCCTTCCGGCACCCCGAACGGCAGCAGGAGCATCGCCGCCCGGCGCGCTGCCTCTCGCGAGGTAATGTTCTTCCGTTCCCTTGCCCACCGGTCTGCCCATCTGCTCGGTTCCCCGCAGTGGCTCTGCCGCAATCGAGTGGATTACAAAATAAAACCACTAACTCGGGACTGCAGGGAAGGGATCTGTTTGGTTGTCATTAGCATCTCGTCTTCTCTCTGGCTGCTTATTTATAAATAGCTTCGGGGGGATCACGAGAGCTGTGATCTCTTAGTTTCTCTTGCGGTCCGAAGAAAGTCCGTAGATTTCCTCCTCCCCCTTTCTTGACAGCGCTATTAAAATAAATTTAACTGGATTACTTCCCCCAGCCCAAATGACTCTTAAACTATCCTCGATTTCTTCTAGTCTGGTGTGCGGGATAGGCGCAGTGAAGCGGGGAACGCAGATTGTTATAATTCTGTAGCGTTTGATGTGTGCAAATGCCGTCGGGCACTCGGGAGGGCAGATGAGTGGGAAACACGTGACAAATATTTACAGCGCTCAGACAATCTGTTACTCTGGGTTGGGAACCTTATAGGGGTCACCATTGCAGATGAGGCTGATGAACTGTTACTGATGAACTGTGTTAGGATGCATTTGTATGCTGACATCTGCTAATGTATTTTACACGTAGGAAAAAGACAGATACTGACATTCTGGAGAAACCCTTCTCTTGCAGCTTTGCACAGTCTCCTTTCCTCAGCTGCAATATTAAATCATGATACTACAGACAGTGTTGGTCTGGGAACTGTATATACTTAGTCCTTCCAGCTGTCCCACAGTCTTCTTGTCTTGTGATACTTGTTTTCTCAAGTGTGTAGCAGGAATCATAATGAGTTCTTTTCTTGTAGCTTCACAGAAAATCAACCAATTTTAAAAATTGCTGAGAAATTACAGAGGAAGGAATTTTGAATAAGTTCCTAATTTTAGTTAATTTTTACACCCATCCTTTGAATCATTCAGGATGGCTTTAATGATCATTTTACTTGTAGAAATATCTTGCAGGCGTTATCATTAAACTAATATGTGCACATTTAAAGATATTTCTACAAGTATATCAGTAGTATTCTTGTGAAGTTTAGGTAAATCAATTCCATGTAATGCTGTGAAACTTTCACCTTTTGGGTAGCTTGGATTGTGCTTGCAGGTGGAATAGGCTTGTTTTGCTAAGTTTCAGCAGAAGCAGTTCAGCAACGTTGGGTTAAATGGAGAGTGAAAGAAAGAAGAACTGCTTTTTTATGTTACTATAAAAAAACTGTCAACACATAACATCAACTTAATTTGAAAGACTGTTCTGAAGACAGAAGGTTGCAGTTTGGTATGAAATCAAACATGTGTGAGCAATAGAAATAAGTTTTCACTTGAGCTGAACCTATCTCATTGAAATTCAAGTGGCATGGACATGCATGTTCCTCTGTGGTTTTTTAATGGATGTATGTGTAGGGGGTACAGCTATATGGGCATGGGTGACTTAATCATGTAGTAAACAAAATGACAATGTTTCTCTAATATTTTGCATCTTGTGAAGGTAAGATTGAAATAGAGGCATAGGTAAAAGATTATTAACTCTAGAGATTTTTTTACACAGACAGGTTTTTCCAGGAAATTGAAATTTTTCCTTTCAATTTCTGTTTTCAGATTTTTGTGTCTGTAAAGTGAAAGCTGTAGGCAAATATGAAGTAGAAAAATGGGAAATGGCTGGGTTTCAAAATAAATGCCAAGGTAATGAACTCAGCTTTATACTGACATTTGTCAGGATATAAAAAGGTGGTGAAGAAACAGTTCTGCCTGGTATATGAAGAACTACTTGGCAGGGGGTGACATTGGGGGTTTTGTGTTTTCAGTCTTTCATTGGGGGGTTTGGGTTTGGGGTATTTTTTTTTGTTGTGTTTGTTTGTTTTATGTTTACCTAGGAAAAGGCCTAGGGCCTTCACCCTATCACTTAACAAGATCATCCTTTCTGAGGCTTTGATCCTGCTTTTACTTGCACATATAAAATGTTTGAAAATTGAGCCAAAAGTTAAAGCAGCCTTTGCAATTAAATCCAAATAATACTTTCCAGACAGTAGTCAAGAGTAGAGAAAAAAAAAAGCAAGAACAATCACAGAGGTCTTCATTAAGGCTCAGGGATTGAATGGCTGTTTGCTCCTAGAGTATAGTATTTAAGAACTGAATGAGTTCTATTATTAAAAACACCCAACTTTTCTATGTGCCTTTATGATGCTGTTTCCAAAAATTAGTTTGCATCCCTTTCTCCACCCAATCTTCCTGGAATCTAAATCTCTCACCTTTTAATTTTTCTTTAGCTATTTTAGCATGAAATTACTTCCTCTTTTAGCTTGGATCTCATATGACTTAAAAAGATATACAATCCGAATGTATATTCCATTAGGGTTTAGGTATCAGGAGGAATACCAAAATGCAGGAAACTGGCCATCATGGAGTAAACAAATAGATATAACTCAATGAAATCTGAACCTTAACCAAGTGTCAATTTTTTCTACTGTTTCAGCATGTTTTATACAGTATTATGTATAAATAATGTATAAATTATTAAATATAATGTATTATACATTATATTTATACATTATTCCTTGATGACAACCCCTCATTTTTTAGTTAATAGTCATGTCACTGCTATAGTTACTGGTTATGACCATTAATGTTTATTTCCCCATACTTAGAGACAGTAGTGCAAAGACTGCAATAATATTTTAATGACAAATCCCAAGCTGGTTCTTGATTTTTTAAAAAATCTGGTTTAATGTCTAGTGCCCAGAGTAGTTCAAACTTCCTCTGAGACAGTGGAGCCTATAGAGCTTAGATCTGTCTGTAACAAGAAACCCAAGGGAAGGGCTCTTTTTGCCATGATCATTTAGTCTTATGCAATTTCATTGCATCTTTCCAGATTATTATTTGTCCTTTTTCTTTCCTGTAAGTGTTGCCAGACTAGAGATACAGTATCTATAGCTAAATATACAATATGTATATCTCAGCACTTCTGGCTGAGAAGCTGGAAAGAAAGCACACAAAATGTGATGCATGAGCTCTTATCCAAGTCACTGTCTCCTAGCCAGGCAGGTACTACCATTTCTTTCCATGGAAGATTGAACCTCCAGTCATTACTTTGGACCTTCAGCATGACTTCAAATCCAGTTCTATGGGGCTATAGTTGAGAGCTGATTATCTCTGCAAGGCCATATACATTTTGTTGAGTTGGGCCCTTAGAAAACTACAATAGATGTTTAAATTCTTTATATCCAATTGCTAATCTCCCCCATTTAAAGAGTCATCAAGTCTTATATATTAATATAAATGTCACTACTGAAATCTTGAAGTAAAATAGGCATTTCTTATGTCAAGATTTAAGTTGAGATTTTTCTTGGTCATTCTCTTGATGTGGTATTTTAAGCTTATTATATTAAAATACTGTCCTCTTCATGTTTTAATCTTATTGCTTCTTTTCCCAATGAGGGTTGTATTGTTGATAAGTTTGAACTTCCATGAGAGATTTAGGTAAGCTGTTTAATCTTAAACTAATTTTATTAGTTTTATTATTTTAAAATATTTTTATTGGTAAAAATGCATTTGCTGTTGACAGACTTGCTGAATTTAATAAAAATTCTGTGTTCAATCTTCCATGATAGGGAGCAGACCAAGAAATTGACATTGACATATAAGCAGTTAACCATTATCAAGACTTTTAAAGATGTTAATGATATGCACTTGGGACTGATAAAACAAACTAAATGTAGATCTAAAACCCAGTGCCTACTTCTTTACCAAGCCTTTTGAAAACCTATTATCTCTCCTAGCAATTTGGTTTATAATTTTTGTTAGTTGCAGTCATATTTTGAAACCATTTAGCTATGTATGACATGCTACGAGCAAAAAGTTGGAATGAGGAAAACAAAGGTGACCATAGTTCTCTGATCTAATACTTTCTGCTTTGAAGTGTTAATATTATCATCCCAAGTCACTACATCCCATTTTATCTCATACAGCCAAGGTATTCAATACTTGACTTATTGTTAGAATTTTTGAAACAGCCAAACATTCCTTACGGCTAAAGTAATTTCAAGACCACTAAAATTTTTGAAGGGAGAAAAGTTAAAAGTGTTACTGAGTTTATTCTCAACCACTGCATAATTTTTTGAAAAATATGCATAATTAAAAATAGATTTGTAACTTGTCAAATGCATTATTTTAGAAAATTGTTCTTGATTCATAGGAACTTAATGTGGGACAGAGTCTTTGACCTTTAACTATAGAAAGATATATGCAAAACCTGCTGTATTTTGTGAAGGAGTCCTTCTATAGGTATAAAATGTTGTTATGGGAGACGTTTGAATTGCTGTTATTATTCTTTAAATTCATTTCCTCTCTTGTTTTCACCACTGAAGCATCCTTATGATTTGCACCTCATTTTGTGATTAGTCCAAACTTTTTGCAGCTGTGTTTTCTTCCCTTGCTGATGAAATAGCTCAACCATTTGCTGCAGTGTAGCCTTTTTTTTTTTACTTTGCTTTCCCTGAGTACTGTCCTGGGTTTAAAGTTCAGGATATATGGCCAGATAAGTCTATGAAAGTGATGTTTGGTGAAAGATCTCTGATGTAAAAGGCTGTACATTAAATGCCTCATTTAAATATCACCATGAAACTAACAAGCATGGGCATTCAATAATTAAATAAATAAATATGTTCTTTCTTGGTTTGGGGAAATTAAAGATGTTATTAATACAATACAGAACAAGATGCAGCTCTTGCTGAAGAGTTGGCTACTTGAACAAGCAAGATTAAAGGTTTTGGACAAAGATTAACAAGAAGATGATCCTTTTATTTAGAAAATACCTACTTAATTCATGTTATTTTCCTGTAGCAATATCCTATAGTTGCTGCCAGAAGTAGAAACAAGTTACTGTGTACCCTGTAAGACTTACCCATTGATCAAATACTGAGAAAAAAATGTTTTATTGTAAGGGGTATTATCTATCTGGGTTAAAACTGGAAAAAGTCATGTGTGCAGTTTATGACCCAAGTCTGACATGCAAAAATATGTTATTGCAAGTTTGTGTCTTTTTGTTCAGTATAAATGTAAATTTTTTATCTTACTTTTTCTGATAATATATTTTATCAGGATATTTATTTATCAATAATAATTTTGTGCTGGAATATGTAGAAGTTATGTTTTAGATAATGTGAATAGTTTGTCTGTAGTAGCTGTTCTGGTCTAGTATGACTTTTTGTTTGTTTGTTTCTTTCTTTGTTGCTTGAAAATCAGCTGACAATTAATAAGTGCAGCTTTTCATTAAGACATCTGTGACCTGAGGCAAAAGATATTTTCCTCTTGCCTCTAATTACTTTTTACATAACTATATGAGTTCATCTGAATGTTAGCCACTATCCTCTGTACACATATTGAGTAGTTTTCTATTTTAAGTTATAAGACTTCATTGTGAGTGCTCATCTTAGGTACAAAGGATATGGAAAAGGTTTTAGGGATGTAGGGATGTTTTAGGGGAGAGGTATTTGTCTGAATGAGGTATATATATCGATGTAAAATTAGTAAAGCACCGTATACCATGGGATTGCTGTTGAGGAATAAACCCTGTCATTATTTAAAAATAGACAAAATAATTTTGACATTTATTTTAATCTCCAGATTTGGCAAAATACTTTTTTCACAGACTTTTCTGAACTATAAGAGACCCACAATGATCATTGAATCTAACTCTTTAGTGAATGGCACATACAGGGATAGAACTCACAAATTTGTCATTATTAGCACCATGCTCTAACCAGCTGAGCTAATTACAGGTTTTCTTACCATCAAAGAGTTTGGGGTAATGTTTGTTTGCTTGTTCATAAGGATCTTTTGCATCACTTTGAATCATAAGTTTGGGCTTCTACATATGGTGAGAGTATGAGAAATGTTTTTAGTGGTACTTACCTTTCAGTTTGCTTCTTCAGCAGTCAGAAAACTCTGTTCTAGTCAAAAAAAAAACAACAACCTAGAAGCAAGAAGATTGACTCATCTGCTCTTTTGGTTCTTTCCATGCCACATGTCTAAGAGCAAGGTGGAGAGTGTAAAAGCCTGACTGAAGTGCAGAAGAAATTTGTTTGTTTGTTTAAAAGCTGTACTTCTTGAAATAGTCCGTTCAAACAGGCTGTTACTGTGTTATTTCTTTAAGATAGGTGTACAGATTGCCTTTGCTCATTCTCTGCTTTAATGTCTGCTGGTTTCCTACGTAATGTGCATCCTACATTAAAGACTTTTCATATTTGTAATGTCCATTGCAGACTTTTTTATTAGTAACCTCTTAAACAGTCAGGTGGGTGAGTTTGTGGTGGAAATCCCATTTGGAAGCTAATTTGACAAACAGATTTTGGACATTTTTGTGGTATGGTTGACTCCAAAAACAGTTTCATGAGGACATGTTGTGTGACAACTTCTTTTTTTTTTTAACTTGCTGATGCAGTTGTGCCAGAAAAAGATAGATATTACTTTGCTAAACAGAAGTAGGCTACAGAGGGATGAGAACTTTCATGTCAGAGTCCTTTTGGGAACATGTTTTTGAGACCTGGTGGTGCAAATAATAAATCTATTATTTTATATTTGACTAGCCAAACATTATATACATTTTTTTGTGAAAAAGGTGAATATTAGTTCTAAACCCCAAAGTACCATCACTGTTTTTATCCATCTTCTGTACACTAAGAAGATAACATGCATGTTTGCAGCTATGTCAAATGAGACAGTGATCTACGAAGGACCAGAACAAGTATGGGGCACTCTGGCTACTGAGAATGTATTTGCTCCTAGTGAGGCATCATCATATTATGCACTCCAGCCAGAAACTTTTAAACCTGATTTTAATTAACTTTATATGCCTCATGTAAATTATCTTTTTGTTGAATTGTGGTTTTTGGTTTCAAGAAGTTTTGAGGAAATCCAAAGATTTCCTCATCTTTGGACCACAAGGATGATGTATTTAGAGATCTGGGTTTCAGATTGTTTCATGGACTCTGTCCTCGATTTCCTGGTTCACGGTGTTGGATTAGATTGAACAGAATGACACAGCCAAAGGTTGTATTTATGGTTAGAAATTAGTTTTGGTATACAAAGGTCTGCACTGTGGATTGACTTAATGACTTTCCACCCTATGTTTTGGGTTATTTCTGTTTCATCTGAATTTGCTGGCAGGACTCTAATGTGCTTTAATACTTCCCTTGTGCTGTTGGATGAGATCTGAAATTTAATAAAGCAGCTTCCTGTCTGGCATAGACTGTTTTATATTCCTTAATGCTCTCTTTGCTGGTGTAATTCAGTACTTGAGAAGTTGTGAAGAGCAGTATTTTAAACTATTATTGCTAACAATAAGCAGTATTGTTCAAACTATTATACAAATAATTAAATACTCTAAATTTGGTTGGTATTTTTATGTGTGTTGTTTGGTTTGGGGTTTTTTTGTTGGTTTTGCCACAATCCAATAAACACAATGTAGACTTAGAGTTGGAAAGTTCTTTATGGAATTCTTTTATTTAGGTTAAAGCTGCTGGAAGGCGCTGTAATATTTTGTCTTCATTAAGATATTATAACCTTTCTCTTTCTAATGACAATATCTTTAAGTCTAATGAAAATTTGAAAGAACCTCAGAGAAACTTGAGATTTTAGGCAAGAGAAGAAAATTATGGTGTTCATCTCTATTTTTCTCTATCAAATAGTTGTGCTCAGTAAACAAATATTATGGTAATTTAATTTCATTGTCTTCAAGCTGGTGATGTGAAGCCTTGGTCTGTTCACATTTTTACTACCTTTCCTCTACGATGCTTTTGCTGTTATGATGTGTTCATTAGCTACATAGCTCAGAACGTTAGTCACAGAACGTTAGTGTGCTCAGAAACAGGTTGTCACCTAGTAACAATCAGGTATTAGGGAGAGCTGGGAAAGTAAGGAATTTCAATTCTGGCTTACTTAAGTATCAGAGAAAGGAGGAAGGCCATCTGTCATGCTGAGAGGGGAATGATGTGTCCTGCTAGAGAAAAGGAGCTGTAGGAATGGGGTTCTGGGTTTTTAAGAGCACATTTTGAACAGCATAATGAATGGATGTGTTGGCATTAGACTTTGAAGACCACTGTGACATTTTTTGTCATTGTTAAACTGAAAGAAAATCCATCAGCAGAGGAGGTTTGCTTTTCAGCAGCCTATCAGCTGTTCTTTCCAGTTGTTAGCTTTTTCTGCGTAGATATTTTTCCTTGAAACAGTATTTCTCACAGCCTGAATCCCACAGCTCTGCTACTATGCATTGGAAAGCTGCATAGAGAAACTTAGCAATGATGCTGAAGGTTGCTTTCATCGCTCCATGTTGTATGTTCTGTAGTTAGAATTTTAAGTTTTCTTGGAATAATGGGATTTCTACTTAACTTGTATGCTTTGCCTGAATGTGACTTTATTTTACAATATTTCATTCCCTAGAGTAAAGTTTGCAATAGATACAGTTTTATAAACAGATTGCAAAGTGAACAAAAAAGTTGAGGATGAGTGTTGTAATAACATTTGAAAGTCCTTTACCAGTTTCTTTCCTTGATATAATTCTCCTGATAGTTTCTTAAAATGCTTCTGCTTATAGAGCAGGGATGTCACGTCTTTCTTTGTTTTCTGATGGAAGATTATAAAAAAGGTAGAATAAGAGGCTGAAGGCAAGGAAGTTAAAATGTTTTATTGGTCACAAATACATCTACTAGTAGAAATAAGCTTCAAAATACCAGTAAACAGTGCTGTGCATGGTATCAAATAATCTTTTAAATCCATGGAAGTTTTGGTACAGAATATAACATTGGCCTAATAATAACAAAGTGCCCTTTCTGTTATTGCTCTTGTTACTAACACTGTTTTTTTCCTAATAACTGACTTTTAATACTTAATTTCAAAGCCTGCATTAATTTTTTCCTTACAAGGAGTTATGCCCTGCTCACAGTGAATCTACATTTTAATGTGCCAATGTGTGTATGCCCATTGTTTTATTTGGTGTAACTAAGAAGATAACTAATAGCATGTAGCCTTTATACTAGGTTCAAACTGGCATAAGTTTGCTATTCAAAGATAATAACCATTTACAAAAAAAAGAAAAAGCTCGGTACATTTGTATATTTCTAAGTGAAAAAGAGCTTTTAAATTTAATCATTTTTGCAATATGATTCAAAGAGAGATGTAGGTCTTGTTTCAGTAATGTAATGATTCAGAACTCAGATTAGATTGGAGGAGCTGCTTGGTTTTTGGGAGGGGCATAGCGAATCTGTGCAGCCGAGACAAGGGCTAGCTAGTTCTCTTATTTACACATATCATCTTTTGTCACAGAAAGAACCCCAACCCAAACCCATGCACGTTACCAAAAGTAATGTGCTCTACAGAATAGGGATGGCTTGAACCTGGTGATATCATAGATGTCATTTGAGGATAGTAAATTTGATCATAATGTCTGGGTCTCTAGCTACTGAGTCAGTCGTCAAGAAAAGTAGTGACTAAATGTTTTGCACATTTCCTACCACTTCCTATACTTGAACAGTTTTCTGAATTATGCCGCTCAACTGTTAACTCCTGGTGACAGAATTAAGGAGCTCATACAGCTCTAATGGAGCCATATGAGCTCTCATTGTTCTTACTTGTTACTAAAGACAGATATCTCCTCAGTCTTTAAGGATTTTGTGTACATTTTAAGAATTTTCCTGGCACAAAGGATGATACTACTCAAAGTAAATGGAAAGTCTGAAACTGTTTAAAGAACATTATAAAGAGATGCAATTAAATTACTACAATAAATGACTGCTTGTTGACAAGATATTTTGGGTAGATGGTGCTTGATTCTTACAGTTGGGCTTCACTAATTACTTATAATAATTTATGGACATCATTATAAAATGATATCTAAGTCTGCATAATAAAAACTGATACAAAACTTGTAAATCTTTGGACCTCAGCAAAGCTTTCAATACTGTGTCTCAAAATACAATATCCTTCTGGAGAAAATGTCCAGCACACAGCAGAACCTATATTTTGTTTTGTTATTCCAAGTTTTCTTGATGTCTTGGCAGTTCCACAAAATAGTACAAGAAGAAAATATTCAAACTTTTTTATTGCCTAAATGTTTTCTTGATATATAAAGCAGGGAGACCTAATTACATTGTGATGGTCTTATGCTGGTTTTTGTGCTGAGTAAAAATGCAACAGGCATGCTTGAATGGTTCTTTTTAGTAAATGTTCAATAGCAAGTTAACTTTTAACAGAGAGAAGGCAAGAGATTCCACCATTGAAAAGTAAGGTCTCTTTGAAATGGATGTTTTAGTGACCATCTTGATGGAACAGCATTGACTGAGAACCCTGCAGACAGAGGAGTGATGTATGAGAGATAAAGATTGACTCCAACTATAAGTGTTAGCAATGTCATTGTTTTTATGTCATATTTTCAAGGTAAAGTTTTGTATCAGAAAATACTGAGAGAAGATTGTGCTTCTGCAGGCTTGTTATTTGTCTTATTAAATTTGCCATAATCAAGTTTGACAGGCTTCTCTTTATTTTTTCCAGCAGACAATATTATTGTTGAAGATTAGTCAGATGCCTTCCGTCCATTCCCTGCCTCACATGCTATGTCATGCAAGCTTTGGAACACTTAGAACATAATTTAAATGAATGACTAATTTGGCAAGCATAATGGAAGGCACACATACCATCCTCCTGTTGCACAAACCCATTAGAGAGCTTTGTTACATCAGCTTCTATCATCCAGAGGGGGAAGTCACAGGATTTACTTATGTGGGCTCTGGAACTCTGGATAGAACCAGTGAGAGTTTCTGTGGCTGCTATCAAGTGAGGGAGAGGTTAGACATGGCCCTGAGAGAACGGCCATATAAAGACCATGGAGTTATTATTTTCAAGCAAACTACCACAAAAGACCTTCTCAATGAAATGTACAAACTGACTGCTGAAAAGGAAAACCTGTTATCCAGTGTTTTGAGTTCTCATCATATTCCAGACCTTAAGGCAGGACATCAGGAGGAAAAGCGACAGGATGTTTCCGGAGTCTCGACACTTAAAGGTGATAATTACTCCATTCTTACACATCAGCAGGAGTTACTACTGCAGGATTCTACAAAGAGAGACAATTTGAATCACAAAAAACTGAGGAAATACAGAAGGAAAGAGAGTTCTGAAGAGATCAGACATCGTAAAGAGGGAAAAAAGATACATGAACATCTCTTTTTACTGAGTACACAAGACATGCAACAGAAAAATAAGATGGTCTCCACAAGACTTTCTACCAGGAGTTATCCCAGCTCCTTTTCTCCCTCCAGCTGGCTAACAGTAAAAGGTAAGGATAATTTACCAGTAGACAATAGAATACAACCAGAAAGGTGGATAGAAGAGGGGTATTTTCTTAAGACTAACAAAGCTGTGAAATTGGATGCTGACTTACCAAGTTCTAGCTCAAAAGACATCAACGATGTTGTTGCAGTTGAACCAGTAGATAATGGAGAATGCATTCCTGAAGTTACCAAGGTACAACAGAGGACCACTTTGGTGAATTCATCTCACTACAGTCTGTCTAACAAACTTGAGACATTAAGTAAATCTGCAGCTGCTAAAGTCTTGAAAAGTAGCAAGTATGCTGAGCCAGTATGCAAGGAGAAACCAGGAATCACAGTTCTTGCTGGAGTCCAGGATTTCGACACTAGTATTGAAAAAGTTACCAACCCCCCTGCAGAGTCTTTGCCTGACTCTCACAGAGATAACAAAACCACTTCTGTTCTCACAAGAGCACATAACGAGGTTATATCAAGAAGTGATGTGTACTCTGTAGATGAAGCTGCTGGAGACTCTAATAACAGTGTGCTGCAGGAAAAGGAGGAAGACAGCTCTGGTTTGCAGTACAAAGCAGAGAGAGTGCACATTACTGATGAGTCATGCAACCTTGTGGGAGCAGTTAATAAAGCTCTTCTGAAAGTTATCCGGAGCGACAGTTTAGATGAAGCTGCAGAATGGAAGAGACTGCAACAAATTACAAGAGTAGACAAAAACCTGCCAGGCTCACCATATGAGAAAAGGACCACGGTATCCCAGGGAAACAGCAAGCATTTATTTTTGAACCTGCCTGTAAATGAAAGTCCTGATATTCCTCAGACAAGTAATAATCTTAAACTGGAAGAGAAAAGGCTGCATTCACCCCCATTAGCAGCAGTGAGTAATGTTTTTAGTAATTCATATCCGCTATCTAATACACACAAACAAATGTCACCTATTCCTTCTCCGTTATCTTCGAGACTGCCCAGCCCGCAGCTGCACCACCGGATCCTCCCGCTACCAACACAGAACACCGAGGACGAATCCATGCTCAGTGACTATGGCCATGGAAGGCACGGTGCTATAAACTTCTCTTTCAGTGATTTGGAGCCACCATTTTATCGGAAGTTTTCTGATCCTGGAGAATTGGGATTTGCCAGCAGACAACGGGGCCTACATCAGAATGCAACTGCAGGACATTTTGAAAAGTGTGCTGTGCAAGAAAAATTAACTACTCGGACACAGCAGAGTTTCTGTCCAGGTCAGTCCTATTTCACATATTTTTAAACTAATAGAATCAACCAAGCATGAAAGTCTTGGAGGGTTTTCTGGGTTTGTTTGCTTTGGGTTTTTTAATACTAGCTAGTAATAATAAATACCATGTTAGCTTAAAAAACTATTTTTTACTACTTACAGACTGGGTTACAGCTATAAAAGGTTTCAAGATAGATTTTTTTGACAGCTTATTTTCAGTCTTGTGTTACTGAATGACCTCTTAGCCAAAGTTAAGGGAAAATCTTTCTGTATGAAATGAAAAAAGCTCACATGCTTATTTTACTGCTTTTCCTGTGCTGTGTTCTAGTCTTTCAAAGTGTTATGGTAACATTTATTCTCCAATATGTTCTTTTTGCTTGTTTGGCTTGACTGATAGAATATTTTCTGCATATTTTCAACAGTGCCTTAAAGTATAGGACTGGTGCTTTGACCATTTAGCTACAAGGTTGATGTAAATTCTGTAAGAAAAGGCTTGTTTTTAAAATGATGGCATGCAGGAGTCCTGTTACAATGTATTTGAGTACAGTGCATGGGTTTATTTATAAAGATATACTGTGTAAAAATGCATAATTATTTTTGTTAGCTAGATGATCAGCATCTATAGTCTTCATTTTTAACTTAAGGAGAGGGAAGGCTGAAGGACCTAATTCTGCAGTGATCTAGGTGTGGCTCAGACTGGTCCCTCTGTCTTACAGGGGGGCTGGCAGAGCAAAGTGACACAAAAGGGGGATTCCAAAATGGGAGGTGTGTAGGGATGTGAAACCATTACGGTCACCAGAGGGTGTTTAATACTGCCTATGAGGTTTGCATTTATGCCAGCTGCTTCTAGAAGTTGTGCTAGTTCCACTCAAGACTAAATCAAATTTAAGTGTGGTGAGTTTGGTGAGTTGAAAAGGCTGAAAAGATGGGTGCTATGCTCTTCTTTCATTCCTTTCTTGGTTCTTGTTGTGCTGTGCTGTCCTACCCCTCTCATTACGTCTTGTACTCATTGTACCTTTTGGTGAGCTGCTTTAGCTGACAAAACCAGCAATTTCACCCCTTTATAAGAATAAAGTAGCACAGAAAATCTTTTTCTTTCTGTTTTACATTAGGTTTTTTTAACTTATTGTATCATTTAGAATTGTTGGATGTGGAACTGTACCTATGATGCTGTACTCTTGTACTGGTCTTTGGCTGGGATAGGGTTAATTTTCTTTACAGCAGGTTGTATGGAGCAGTGTTTTGGATTTGTGATGAAAGCGGTCTCAATAACACAGGGATGTTCTAGCTTGTGCTGAGCAGTGTTTGCACAGCATCAATCCCTTCTCTGTTTCTCACTCTGCATCCCCCCAGTGAATAGACCAGGGGCTGCACAATGGGCTGGGCGGGGACACAACCAGACAGATGACCCAGACTAACTAAAGAGAAATTCCCTGCCACATAACGTCATGATCAGGAATAAAAGTGCAAAGAGGGGGGCTTTAGAGGGGTTAGCCATCTTTTGCCTGGGACCTGGCAGGGCTTCAGTCTACCCATGGGAGGCGGTGAGTGATTGCTGTAGCATCACTTGTTTCATTTTTTTCTTCCCTCTTTTTCTACTTATCTTTCACTTATTAAACAAAAATTTTGTTTGTTATCTTGACCCCCAGTTGTTGGGGTTTTTCCATGCCTCTTCCCCCATGCCACTTGGGGAAAGGGAGGAGGAAGGGAATGAGTCTGTGTGGTGCTTATTTTCCCACTGGGCTTAACCCACAATGGTTTTACAAGAAACAAAACAACACACATACATACTAATGGCATCTGTTGGCTGAAAATCCTGGCTGTTAAGCAGAAACATCGTTGTGAAGAGAAGAGAAGCAAACAAGCCCAATTTTAGTTCTTGTTTACATTTACCTGGACACATTAATACAGACAGAAAATATCACAAGGTTTGTTTTCTTTTGTTATTGTTTTGTTTTGTGTTTTTTTTTCAAGTATGATTGCATGCTAGCATTATTACTGGTGTGTCAGAAAAATCTGTGACTTTAAGGAAAAATTCCCTATTTTGCTGGCATATATAATACTGTAGATATGTCTCTGCATCTGGGATAATGACTTACATTTCCATCTGAGCCAGGGGTGGAATCATTCATCTTGACAGAGCATTTGGGTGGAATACCACTCTTCTGTAAACATACATGAATAATAACTAACTGACTATAGTTCAGTGAGACAAATGATGTACCTCCAATTTTAGTTAATGTAAATGATATTAAGATTTACAGTTATAAACCTGCACTCCTTTGATTCTTATCAGATTGATTCTTATCAAATTCCTCTCATATGTGAGGAGGAGAGTTCAAGATTATTTTTCAGATTTGTCTCCAGTGGGGTGTTACTGTGAAATGTTTTCTTTCAATTCCAGTCAGTTATTAAATTGTGTAGGTATCTACAATGACTCTAAGAATTATGGATAATTTTGGTCAACTTTTTATCAGTCAGGTTGATTGAAAGATTTGCTTCATGGCAAAAATAATGGCCTTTTGTATATCTTTTCAAAGTTCCATTGCTGTCATAGTATGCACTACTTCTTCCTGAAAAGCTTTTGGAACCTGTTGTTACCTGTGTAGCTTTGTATTTGGAAAATTTCATTAATTAGTTAGATATTCTAATTTATTAGTTTAAATTACAAGTTGGACTCATCATACAGCTCTACACATAATTTTAATTCTCTTTTCTTGTCATCTGTGAAGAATCAGGATTCTTCACAGACTTTCTCAATAATTGGCGAATATTCCTTTAGTCAAAACTGAAGCACCTAATGCAGAGTGCCTGACTTCTGTACTTCCACTTTTTCTCAAATTCCGTTTCTTTATAGATATATAGATACATATATGGCACATGTATAATAGTTTCAATGCACAAAGTTCTATTAGTAGTTAATTTGAAAGTACAGTTTACTGGATCTTCTTGTTGAAGTGCAACTATTGGCCATGGGAATAGGCCACAGCTTTCATCTTAGTAAGTTAATAGTTAACTAGGAATAATTTATAGTTCAACAATAATTACTTGGCAATTTTCTCTGTAGGTGGGACTGGGAATCAAAATTCTTGTATTTGCATGCAATAGTTCTATTTGAATTATCAAATTCTAAGAAAAAGCTTTAGAATAACTTAGGGCTTTCAAATGATAAATTCCTCAGTTACAAGCAGCAAAACCAGAAGTACAAGCACTAAAATTTATCATCGAATGAAATTTATTAAATCCTCAGAAACATAATTCCTGCATTTCTGTATGAAATTTTTTCTGCTCTAATATGACGTATTGTTTTTGTAGTCTTGCAGAGGCCTTTGAAAATATCTTCAATACATCTGAATAACAGATGCATTTTCTCAGGGAAAGATTTTCTGAGACCTTTTAGTTCCTGTCACTGCTTCTCTCTCAAGTTTCTACAGTAGTAAAAAAAACTAGGGAGAAGATTTTCAGAGCTATTCTATCAATTTAGTACTGCATGACATCAATAAACCATTATACTAAGTATTGCCTGTTAAAGAAAGAAGATTAGGGGAATTTTTAGCAGTTATTGAAGTGAATTTGATTCAGAGCAGAAAACTTAAAAGTAAAAATCACTGGTTATGACATAGCTTCCAGGACAGTGACTGGCAAGGGTTATTCTGATATATATTTTACTCCCAATGTGGAAAAAAAGATGCCCAGGGGGAATGGTGAAAGCAAGAAAGGGAACAAATGAGAAGGATGATGTTACCCTATCCCCAGCCAATGAATAATGCTCATTTTTGCTATCTAGTAGATGTGAAGGAAGAAGATACCCAGAAAACACAGAAATCCAAAGTTAGTAGGACTGTAGAGAAACGAAACCAAACTTGGGATAGAACTGAGTGATTAAGGTTTTTGTCAGGTAAAATGGCTGAGACTTATGGGACTGAAAAGACAGGCCCATTGTCTTCTTACTCTCTTCCTTCTTCCATTGAAGGCTTCCTCTCTTCACTTTTCAACCCCTCTCTCCAACAACTTTGGTGTTTTTCCTGCTTTTTGGTAATTTGAGTTAAATCATTAGGCAAGCTGAAAACAGAGCCAGCAAGGAGGGAGGTGAGTAGCTTTAGCTGGTTGAGTGAGCTGAACAGCTTGCAGTGGGCTGACTATAACCACTGCTAGGGTGAGAGAGGGCATGCAAATGTGGCAGAAAGGACAAGTGGCAAGACCACCCCTCCTGCAGGGAATCATTTGATCCCCAAAAATCTCAGTTGCAGCTGAAAAATGGAAGCCAGAAGGCTGGCTGGGACTGGCTAAAACAGAAGCTGTTAGGAGTGGGAAATGAGAAGAATCAAGTTGGATGAAGATATGGAGGGACTGTGCTATTAATACTGAAGCAGGAAGAACAAGAGATGGAGGACGAGTGAGAAAGGGGAACTCCAAGACTGAGTAGAGAGTGTTACCTTGGCTGTGATTTATGGAGTATCAAGAGAACATTTATGGAGTATCACAAAACAAGTAGAACATGGCTGATAAGAGACAAGATAATTTTTATTTTTGTTTTATTGGGAAAGTCTGCAAAAGAAACTTTAACCATTAGAATGTACATTGTGGCTATAAATCTGTCTGGCTTGCTGAGGTTTCATTAAGTCATTGTGCAGTATCATGAAATTTTGGAAATGCAGAGAAGACAAGGGAGGAAGAAAAAGAAAAGTGAGGTAGAGTTCTGGATTTAAGGTCTTCAAAATTATAATGCTTATTGTGTTGTAGGGAAGGAATCTTAAATGCTTGAAAAGGTTGGTGAATATAAGTTTTTTAGGTTATTTCTCAAATAATTTTTTTTAATTGACTAGTTAAAGATATTTACTGATGAGTTATTTGCTATATATTCTGGATACAATTGCAGATGCATCTATCCCTGTCCCTGCTGATTATTAGATGGAGAATGTTGTGTTTGCTTGTTTCTGCCAATGAGAATTTTATGGCAGCAGTTCACTTTCCATTAGAAAGAACTGAAAACAAGCATTCTGGTAGTTTTGTATGGTTGTCAAAAATTATGCACTGCCATTTGGAAATGTGCCAATTGCTAATGGATATCCCTGGCAGATCAACTTTGCAGTCTCAAAGTAAAAAAGTAGTTTAACCTATAAAGAACTGTTTACTATATGATAAATACTTGAATAAGTATTATTATTGAATTGGTGTAAGATTGTATTTTAATCCTCAAGATCTTGAAGGGAGTGAAAAGCCCAAAATGATACTTTCAGTTTGATAGTTCCCTCCTTGGTGGCTGGTGAAACACTGTTTCATATCTGTCCTCTAAGAGCTGCCCTACTCCTTAGGTCTTTCAACTGCCTGCTAAAACTGGGTTATCCCAGTTTTCCTGCATTAATTTCTGTTTGCAGTGTAAACATGGCTTACTTCCATGTGAAGAACACTCTGATTCTACAAATATGGCAGTTCTACAGTCTATAGTTCTACACATCCATTTAAATTTCCAGCATTAAAGTAGCAGGATGTGAGAAGCTTTACTTTTGGCTTTGGTTGGATATATATTGTCATTAAGTACATGATAATGAATCTATTGCAGTGCCAGTGCCAGAAGACTGGTAATTGAAAAATACAGGCAACCTTTCACTCCAGATATGTAATGAAGGTAGCAAAAATAAATATCAAGGTATTGGAATATTGGAATATTATTTTGTCTTTTCCTAACTTACTCTTTAAGCTGAAAATGGACAAATAGTCACTTAAGAGAAATTCAACAGCAAGGCTTTATGATGTGTTCCTGAACCATGGTTTTGCAAAATGAAGTTTCATATAAACAAAACTCTGTTTGAAGGCTCTTATAACAGGAGACAGATTCTATTATAGTGTTTTTGATGTTCCTTTTATAGGGAAGGGAAAGGTTTATAAATATCTTTTCTAATTGAAGTGGTTCAGAGAATTGCTAATTAGCATTTTAAAAGCACTATAGCATTCTGTCCACAGTAAGTATGCACTTCATGAAGCAAGTTTGCATATGGATCACATGGAAAGATGATGCATAGTTTCTCACAGGTAATTCACATGAAAGTAATATACATGAGTTTGTTGCTTCACAAAACCCATCTTATTCAGAATAAATGTTCTTTGAAGATGCTATAAAGGAGTTAAGAATTAAGAGACTAGTGTAAGAAAAGAATTAAAATAAAAAAGAAGAGAGAATTAATCATAGAATCTCAGAATCATTTAGACTGAAAGGACCACTTGAGATCATCTAGTCCAGCCCTCTGCTCAGGCAGGATCACCAAGAGCAAATTGCATGGGCCTGTGTGCAGATTTTTTAATTTCTCCAAGCATGATGACTGAACAACTGTCTATGCAACCTCTGTTAGTGTTTAGTCACTCTCACAGTAGAAGTGTGTTTTCTTTAGTTCAGGTGGATCTATGTAAATTTTGAATTTACCATCTCACTGTTATAAATACCATTAACTTCTACTCTAAACTGCTTCTTTTAGCCCAGTGTGTCTCTAATATTCTATGGGAATTGTGTTACCTACAAACTCAGTGGCTAAAACAGAGTTAATTATTTCTGAAGATCTTTCCAGCTATTGGCTTTCTGAGCGGTGAGTAACACCACTATCCTGACTGTCACTTAGGACTTTAGGATAGATAGCCTCTTTGATAAGGATTTCTCTTGCTCCTTCTGGATACAGCTGCAAGATATACCTAAAATTTTTCCTGTTAAGTTTACATATTCTTTCTAAATATGTAATCTCGGAAAGTTTGCTAATTGTATGTCTAAGTAAAATTACAGTCACTACATAGCTGTTAAATGGATCTTTGTTTTCCTTTTAGATGCAGTGCAGTTACTCATTGTATACTATATTGTGACTGCCTTCTAGGACATCATCCTGTATTCTCTATTGAGGTTTATTACACATGGTAATGATAAAAGATCCTTCATACTTCATCCCAGTAAAGCCAAAATCTTTTTGTAGCAGAATACACAAAGTAAGGCAATGCTGCATTGAAAGGCAGACTTACGGCAGTTTGAAATGAAAGTAGGCAGGACTGGAAGTCCAAGACATGGTCTCTGAGTTGAAAAGACCCTCTGAAGACTGGCCTTCATAGATTCTGTGAACAAATAGCTCCTGTTTTAGTTGAATGACTTCTCAGCATGACACACTTAAGCAACAGTTATATTTTCTTCTCTCTTTGAAACATGTGACTCTTCAGTCAAAGGCAATCAGTGAGGGGAAACCAAGTGAATTAAATTGGAATGGAAAACCAGAGACAGCTTAATGTTTTATGCAGGTCATAGATTAACAATTTTCTGTTACATGGGGGGAGAAAAGGCCAAAACATTCCTTCTGGCATACAGTTTGTGCACTCAGTTTAAGAAACTTACTGTGATGAAATGGACTTCTTTTCTCATCAGTATAAAAAGAATTTCTTGAAGTAAAGTACTGGAATAATGTGATAGTTGTTGTTTCTTAAATCTTTATTATTCTGTTGGCCACTATAAACAAGTTGATAGAAATGGCTCAGCTGAAATTTTCTTGATGGATCAGGATGATATATAAACTGAGATCAGATTCAGGTATTTATCTCTGTAAGTATGATTTAATAATGTATTTAGAAATTTTAAAAATCTCTAATAGCTACCCTTTGGTATTTTGTCTGAAAAAGTGACATGGCACCAAATCCCGCTTGTAAAAGTGGTTTAAAATTCTGCATACTCCCTGCTAAAAATATACTTTAAAATACTGAAAATTAACAAAGATTATATTTATGTGTTTGTGGTGCCCCATACCAGTAAATAATTTTAATAATGTTTCATTATTTAGATGTGACATAAATCTATAATAATACATTTGAATAATACCTGTAAGTAGTGAATATTATTTATGAGTCATAGCATTAAAATAGTGAACCTAGTGGTTTAATGATTTATTTAATTCTGTGTCAGAGTAATTTTCTTCTGGCTTAAATTATGAGTACCCTTGCATTTGGTTTTTTGATTATGGTGTCTTCTCAATTGCACTGTTTATGATTTGCTAGACCATATTCAAAGATCTCTTCAGGCTTGTCTGTTCTGTTGCTGGGATTTGCGAGATAAAAATAGGACAGAGAAAATAGAGGTGAGATGTTGAGAAGTGTTGGATGTGTTTTATATGAGGAATTTTAAAGGCTATGGGAAATTCATCTTTACCAGAACAAAAGGTGAGGAAAGAAGGAAATAGAAATAATTCACAGTCCCTTACCTGAGCGACAGTCTCTATTTACTGCTACTTGTAATGTCCTGTGTGATAAAGATTTCAGTGCTTAGTCATTTTCTGCATTTTTTTTTTACATCCCTATTTTGGAAGTGTTAAAATGGAAAGTGCTATTGTTTTTTCTTATAAGGTTTGCTTTTATGGTGAAGAGGCATGTGGGACATTTTTGCATTCTAAATACAATGGTCTCTCTGAAATTGTCCTAAGCAGTCAATTAGCATTTCTTTGCTATCAATACACATTTTAATGATTTTTGACTTGGATAGTTCAAAACTGCCAAGATTAATGGTGATGAATATTTTGCCAACCTGTTACCATGTTTGCTCTCATTTTTCTTGAATATGTTGTAAAATTAAGAGGAAAATGTGTTCTAGAAAATCTGACTTAGTGGGAGAAGGTGTTCTGAGTTTCTAGTGTTTAACATTTTCAGTCATTTCAGTATTTGTTTGCCTATCTCATGAGTAGAACTGTTTATTGATTGTTACCCCTGCAAATCTGAACCTCTTAAGTCACCAAAACCATCAAATATTTATGAATAGAAAATAATTCTTAGTATGTGTACAAAATGAAGTAAAGTGATTCTTTTTCTCTAAGCTTCAGTGTTTCTATTACAGAAACATAAGTAAAACTAACAAAACCGAATTACAGGGGAGTTTGGCAAACAGAAAGTTATTCCTTCTATGAGTGCATGAACCTATTTTTGAGTCATGAATTGTAGAAAAGCTAAAACTGGTTATTCCCATCCTTTTGCCCCCTAACACTTCCCATTTTTCAGCAGCAAGACTAGTAGCCCTGGGAGCTGCCAGGGCTGGAGGGCACACCCTCAGCTCCCAACCTGCTCCCAGCTGGTTTAATTGTTACTATTTGCAAAATACCAGGTGCTCTCTGTGACCTAAGATGTTAATCACACTTAACTCATATACATAATTTGTGTATGGCATCTGATTCATATTGTCTGTGCACTTAGAACAAATAGCTTCATTTCCATGCCCAGAGAAACTGAACACTACAGCTGCTAAGGCAGGCATATTTAAAAGCTGCAGAATTTTCTTAAGCATACTGGGGTAAACTTGGACCATTAGTGAGCAGTAGTCATTCCAAGATCTTTGTAACGATTACTCAAAAAATGGCTTCTTTTAATTTATGCAGCACTGAAGTCAGTGGTTTTGTAGTCCCTCAACTAACATTTTGTTAACATATATTTGAGTCTGATAGTTACTGTTGCATAAGTGAAATCTAAATCTTTGTTCAGTTTGTTGGAGAAAGTAAAATTTTCGGGGTGTTTTTCTCTGCGTTAATTTTATTTAAAACATATATGTATATGGCCTGTAAAGCAGCTGGCATTGAGCCATTTCATCTTACAATAACAACTAAAATTTAGAAGTTATCTTCTCTTTCCTCTAGAGTATATATTTTTGTCAGTAATGTAGTTTACAATATATTGTAAATTTGAGCATATGCTCACATTTCTGATAATTTCAGATAATTCATAATTTCTGATTTTTCAGTCAAATTTTTTTTGTCTTAAGAAATTATATTCTTCAAATATGAAAAATATATTGAAAAAGTTATTAAAATAAAAATTACTCAATTTTTGAGAGTATATGTTTTTAAATAAATTCATATTAAAATATAATTAAAGCTATGCATAATATAATGTAATATAATTTATATACAGTTGCTTGTACATTTTCCAATAGGCATTATAGTTTAAACTTGCACATGTATTTGACAGTTATACGAAGTCATGCCACTCAGAATTTTTTCTTCTTTTTGGAAAATTCCAGCTTTCATAGAACTAAAATTTAATCAAAGAAAATCCCAAACAAACAATTTATTTTTTTTTCAGAAGTAGCAGCCTTCTGAAAATTATTTTCCAGGTGAATAATAAACTCCAATTAATATTCCAAGAACAGAAGATGGCAATGCATCTTTTTGTATAGGCCAAAAGAACAGTCTTGTACAAAATCTCAGTACTTACTTATCATGCTTTTCAAACCTAATTTCCTTTCATATGCTTCTTTCATGGGATATGGATCTAATAATTTTTGTACTAGTCTACTACAACATTATTCTTTAAATCTGATACATAGTGAAACCATAGCTTTAAGTATTATAAGTAAGATAAATATCACTATATAAATTCCCAGGAATTGTTTGCATTTTTTTTTTCTTGTGATTAATTTGTATTCCACTTTTATACTTATTTATGCAAGTTATACTTAGTTAGGCAAAAACGAAAGATGTTGTTCATCCAAAGATGAGAATAAAAATGTTAGGGCATACTTTTTCAGGTTTTCACTTTTTTCAAAAATCTCTTACCTTTTAGCCTTCAGGTTTCTATCTTGTCATCTTATCTTTAGTATGACTGGCAGTGTTCCATTTCAATGTTTTGTTGTATCATGGGGAAAAAAAATTCTAATTTTGTTGCTTGGTTTGTCAGTCTAAATCCACATTGAGAATTTTTCTCCAATCCGTGGATTAGTAAAAGAGGCCAGACCTAATTAGTCCAAAGAGCCCTATTTGTTGTCTCATCAGGCATTGAATATTTGTCAAGTCCTTTTCATCAAAGTGGTTGGATAACATTTAAACCATTTCACCTTGAAACCAAAACAAAAGGTTTGTTTCCATTCTATCAGATTTTGGTTTCCTGTAAGAACTTTGAATTTAAAGGCTTTATTCAAAGGCTAGCAGAAAATAAGCTGTAGTTAGAAGCTATTTCAGATTTCCAGGGTGACACTTTGCTAGAGATCTCTCTTCTGTTGAGGAGATACCTTTGAGACAGCTAAGTACAGTGAAAGGCTTTCTTTTGTAACTCCTCCAAAGTGAAATGTTTTTTATCAAAAATAGGCAGAAGTCTGGGGTTTTTTTTAATAAATTAAATAAGTGAGAATTTTTCCCCCATCATCCATGGTATTTCTAACCATACAAATTGACTTTCTAGTCCTATTTTTTCCTCGTCTTCATAATTGTATTTCACTTATAGTAATGTAGGTGCTTTGTATGAGAGGAGTCACATAGGGTGTGTTTGCATGGCATGTCTAGCCCACACTAGCCACCCACTGCTTTTCCAGTTTATGAGACTCACTGCAGGGATACTCAGGCAGTTCAAAGAGAAGCCTGAGCCTGAAGAATACTTGCAGAATTGCAGTTGCTAAGATATGTCTGCACAGACTTCATACATCTGTCAGAGTCCTTGTGGCATGGCTGCTGCTACACAGTTTCTCTCACATCAGTGGGTTGCAGTCATTCCACTCTTGTGGGACGGAGCTTGGAAGAACCTGAAGCTTTCCTGGTGTGGGTTAGGTGTGACTACAGCCTCAAAGGGGATTCCAGGCTACCAGCAAGGCTGTGACACAGCCTGGGCTTGAGGCATTAATAATGTGGATGGCCAGTGAGACTGAGCATAAAAGGAGGTTCAATTAACTTTGTAAAGTAAGTTGCAGTTCTGTCATCAGAGGGTTGAATTCTCTTATGTGTAATTCATTGAAATTGATATTAAATGTGCAAATGATGACAGCTGGGTGTTCCAGTGGAACAAATGAAAGGTTTCTTGGAATTCAGGTCTGCTTTAGCAGCTTTGGCTGCTAAAAACAACATCTAATGATACTAATATTTAAATAGTCATGACTTTGAATAGTCAGGGAAATATTTCCACCCATCTTCTTGTATAGTAGCATGCTGCTTTGCTTTCTTACTCAGCAGTCATCCTTAAAACACTCCCACAACCCCTTCATCACGTCTCCTTCATTTCCATTACTTTTCTCCTTCATCTGACTTACACCCTATCTGCACCTTTTGAAACAAGCTCATACTTTGCTTGTTCACACAAAATGATCTCTGCCACCCTTTTCAATATGCTGGGCAATTACCTGTAAGATAATTTCACAAATGAAAGGAAGGAATGCTGAATGTTACCTCCTTATTGCACAAGATCTTTGGAATGGATGCAAAATTGTGTAGAATGAAAAAGACACATTTTAGGTGCCTTAGGGGTGTCTGAGGCACAGACTCAGAGCTGGCAGATCTGACCTGGAATGATCCACACCTTTGTGGACTGGGGTAAATTAATTTTGGCATCTAACATTCGTTTAGGAATCGAGTCCAAATAATTGTATTGTAAATTATGTTTGAGCATTTTATTGCAGCAATGTTGTTAACTTCATCTAGCCAAACTATTAAAAATGGATTTACTCCTTCAGAAAAAAAAATTAAAAATGCATTTGAATTTAGGTCTAGACTATCATCATACGTTTTGGTGCTTTGTAGTCATTGTTCATTGTTCTAAAAATTGAACTCTATTTAACTCTGTATTCTTTCTCCTGGGAACTACCTCTATTTCTGCATTACATTTCTACTTAAGTATGATTGAGTCATTGTCTCTGTGTCACAGCAGTAAGGTATTTCATTTGACTTTTAACCATAAAACTTAACAGACTATGTTGGGATTTTCTGGAAAATGATTTTATGGTCCTCAGTCCACAGATACAGCACCCCCTTTTTATTTTTAATCCTAGCAGAAAATTGATCAAGTGAAACTAATTGTACTTCTAGGTGACACTACTATAGGGATCAGGAGGACAAACCTTAGAGGTCTTTAGCCAGAGTGCAGAATGTGCATAACAGGTTTACTGTTACAACAGAACTATGAGCACAAAAATAAAAGGAAGTTATGCTTTTCATTTGGTTCTTTTGGCATCTACATGTTGAAGATGAAAGAATTTTAAAATAGGAAGTGTATTTTTCATATGAATCAGAAATATGACCAATAGCATTTTGCTGTCACATTCCTATAGCGTGTTCTTCAGAATGGCGTGTGTTATCAGTGTGCCTTGAAAGGGAGAACCACCCTTTTCAAGAACAGCACTGAATGCAGGCTTAACTCAAAGCATGACAGAGAGCATATGCTTATGATTGATTTAAATAGGAATGCTTTCCAAAACAGAATTATATGCTAGGTGGCCCACACTTGCAAAGTTGTAATTTTACATTTAAAGTAAATGTAATAATACTGGCAGCCTTGAGGTTGCTGGATTGCAGTAGTCACTGGTATTTATATCTGGTTCATTAGCAACCCAGTGAAAAATTTCATGTGACAAAAATCCATTTGGCTAATGAGCCACCTTTTAATTAGGCTCTGAACTTTCAAAAGAATACAGCTTATTTTTTTTCCTCAGTAGTGTAATATAACTGCATAAAACACTTGCAAAAGTGGATTGAATAACAGAAATATGTTCTAGGGGATTAAGCAGACCACTTGTTAGGTACTTAGACATCTAAGGCTTTGTTTTGCCTGACCAAACTGAGGCCAATCAAAAGGTCTAGGTTACATAATGAAGAGTGTTTTCTTTTGTTTTGTAATAGAACACTTTGAGTTCAAGAAAGCCTTGATAAAGCTGAGATGCTCATGGCCTCTTCTGGTTGTTTATACAGTTATTTTGACACACATGTTATTGAACATGCACGTACTATCTTGCAGACATTATGCAAACAGCCATATACTGAAAAAATGTCTTTCCCAAAAAAGTACTTTAAAGAAAATAAAAAGCTGTCTCCAAATTTGACTAGTTTTAACATGTAGATGTGTCAGAGTTGAGACTGTGAAATGTTGCTTGTCATTTTGGCAGAGACTTGTTAAAATATGAATAAATACGGACTGTATTAAAAAGAAATGTAGGTGGTAACTAGTAACATTCCAGCTCTTTATATTTTTTTTTGCATCATTTCTGCTCTGCAATTTTAAGTTTGCTATAATTAGCCAGTCCTGTACTGAATCACACTGAAAAATAAAGGAAATGAGTGATGTTGAAAAGTAGTTGTTCTAAAGTAGCCCATATCCTCCTGAGTTCTGAAACCTCCTCCACTGTGCTGTTTGCCTTTCATTCCCCTCTTTATCCCAAGAGTTAACCAAGTCCTAGTCAGTCTTCATCACTAGCTGTAAAATCGATGTTTCTATCCCTGGGGCTGCATACCCTAATATCCAGCCTGACCTCTCTGAGGATCAGGAATACTGCTCTAGTCAATGAATATCATATCATGATATTTGGGGAGAAGTGCTGTGAAGAACTGTAGAAAGCATTTACTAAGTAGAAAAAGGCAGGTGAACTTAAAGGAAATAAATAGGAAGCCATGCACAAAACCCCCTTACAATTTCACTTTATATATAAAATGAAGCTGGCCATTTTCTTCCACCAATGAGAGCTTTAAATCTTGACAGATAATCCCATGTAAATGTTTGTTGAAAACTCAATAACTTTCAAAAGAAGCAAATTGGGAATTTTTAGAGAAGAAGTAACCCCCAAAAACATTATTCTGCTTCATGAGATCTAGTGCTGTCACATTTACAATATCTTGCAGTTCTCATTCTCTGTCTCAAAAAGTATGTGGTAATACTGGGTCATATTCAGGAAAAGACAACACGATATTTTAAAGCACAAAAATATTGTCTTTAGCCTAGGAGAAAAACCCTAAAGATAACTGAAAAGATGTATGATAGAGATTGTAAAACTGAGTGGCTGAAAAGATTGGATAGGGTTGGATTTTTCTGTCTTTCCTCTATACCAACCTGAAGTGCACCAAAGTGTTGACAGTAGAATGAAAATGCTAAAAGTACACCATCTTCTTTGAGTGCAGAATTTTCAGTTGGCAAAAGTTTTTAACAGTTGAAGTGAAGTCATTCATGGATGCCACTGTAATTTAATCTTGAGCTCACATGCTATTCATGTCAGGTACATCTCAATACATGTTTACAAAAAAACCCAAGATGCGAGGAAAAGCGTAAATGTAAAAGAGAAATAGTTTGAACCGTTAATTTATTCAAAGAAAGTTTAAAATACTTTAAGCGATCTATTACCACTTCCACACCCTCATGTTTTCACAAGTAACAGTATCTATATAGGTGGCATAATTTATTTTCAGAACTACTGTTCACCTCTCAATTCTTGTGAAATCTGTGAAAGTAAGGAGTATTCAACAGCTTTGTAAATGGGAAAACCTGTCCAGTGGTTGTGAACTAAATCCGACTTAAAATTTCCTAAGTTCCAAGGAAAAGGAATAAAGAATTTAAAAAAATAAATTAATTAAGAACAAAGCTGATGGATTAGGTTTTTTGAAACTGATTTCTTGTCCAATGTCTAATGCAGTGAGCTTATGATTAGCTGAAGCAAGTGAAGCTTTGGAATGCCAAAATAAAATAAAAGAGTGGATAATATTTAAAAAAAAAAAAAGTAAAGTAGGCTATTCAGTATTGCCATTTAAGTTTAGAGGTAAGAAGTATACAAGGCAATGTCAGTGACACAGCTCAAATTTTTATACAAGTGCTGACTGGAAATGTGAAAAACACATCTCAGTGCCCCATGAATATGGTTATATTGCTTTCCTCAGGTTTTGGATGAATTGATGCCTGTTTTTGAGTCATGGTATGCTACAGTAAACATACAACCTATTTAATTGAGAGTTCACTGTGAGTATATACAAAAATTGTATCCTATCCAGAATCTTTTTCCTTGACAACAGGACTTGGACATTTTTAAAAACTCAGAAAATTTGCTGGATAGGTGATCAATTCCCTTTGCTCAGTCATCCAATTTTCCTAACACTGTAAAGTTCAGTATATGTCTGTCTATGCCTATAAGATTAATTGATTGTGCTTCAAACATCACAAGGATGGTATTTCATTAACAGAAGCATAGCAGGTCTTTGGAGTTTCTGTAAGCTCATGATGCACTAAAAGGCATTTAGAAATACTTGAATTAGACAAGGGTCAGCTGAACCTTTTGAAAATTTATGTGATGTTAACTGATTTAGGTTCAACATGACCCTGTCAATAGTGACATGGGGTGTACTGATGCCAGACTTAGCAAGTGTGTGAACTAAGGTAATCTTTTTCTGTTTGGTAACTGTTCTCATGCTGAGATATTGCCACTCAGAATCTGACCACTGCTTGTTTTCTTTTCCTGTCAGAGTAAAGCAGAAAAAGTTGCTACAGCACACGTGGAACAACATAGTTGTAGATCTTTGGAACATGAATTATCAAATAATTTTAGGTGTCAGACCGACTTCTTTATTTCTTTTATGATTGGATGTAAATATTTATTTGGATGCTTTTGCAGAAGAGGATGGAAATTTTCTTAATGACTCAGAACTGTGTGATTCTACGGATACAAATATGCATTTTACGTTTCCTGGATGCAATTTTTCACTTACTAATTTAGAATCACAGAATCAGTTAGGTTGAAAAAAAAACCCACTATGGTCACTGAGTCCAACCATTAACCCAGCACTGCCAAGTCCACCATCAAATCATGTCTGTAAGTGCCACATCTGCACATTTTTTGAACCCTCCAGGGATGATGACTCAACCACTTTTTTGGGCAGCCTGTTCCGATGCTTAACAACCTTTTTAGTGAAAAATGTTTTCCTAATAACCAACCTAAAGCTTCCCTGGTACAGCTTATAGTAATTTTCTTTTGTCCTGTTGCTGGTTACTTTTGAGAACAAGCCCCACCCTGCCAGTACCACCTTTCAGGGAGTTGTAGAGAGCAAAAGGTCTCCCCCTTTTTTCCCAGGCTAAATGACCCAAATTCCCTCAGCTGCTCCTGACAAGACTTGTACTCCAGACCCTTCACCAGCTCTTTTGCCTTTTCCTGGACTCCCTCCAGAGCCTCAGTGTCCTTCTTGTCATGACATGCCCAATACTGAACACAGGACTTGCGGTGCAGTGTCAGTAATGTGGAGTACAGGGGGACAATCACTGCCCTGCTCCTGCTGGCCACACTGTTGCTGATACAGGCCAGGATGCCATCGGCCTTCTTGGCCACCTGGGCACAGGCTGAATCATGTTCAGGCTGCATCATCATCACTTCATCATGGCTGTCAACCAGTAGGCCAAAATAATTTTCTGCTGGGCAGCTTTCCAGTCACTCTTCTCCAGCCTGTAGAGCTGCCTGGGGTTCCTGTGACCCAAGTGCAGGACCTGGCACTTGGCCTTGTTGAACCCCATACCACTGGTCTCAGTCCATGGATCCAGCCTGTCCAGATCCCTCTGCAGAGCCCTGTTGCCCTTCAGGTGATAAACTCTCCTGCCTAACTTGGTGTTGCCTGTAATCTGTCTGAGAGTGCACTTGATCCCCCCATCCAGGTTGTTATAAATGTATTTAACAGGACTGGTCCCAGTACTGAGCCTGGGAGAATACCACTGTCACAAGCCACCAGCTGGATGTAATTCCTCCATAATCACTCTGGGCCTGGTCATACAGCTTGTTATTTACCCAGTGACGAGTGCACCCATCCAAGGCATGGGCTGCCAGTTTTTCCAGGAGAATGCTGTGGGATTCAGTGCCAAAGGTTTTAGTATAGTCTAGGTTGATTCTGCACATTCACAGAATGTTACCATTCTCACTCAAGGTAATGCATATGCTAAAGCAGTCTGGACAGCATTAAGAATGAGGTTATAGAGAAAAGGAGACACTAGCTGTTAAATCCTGACTACATCTCTTAGGTTCTGCTAGACTGGTCATAAAACAGGTGATCCTCTTCCTGTAAAGACTTATGTATTTTCTTTTTAATTAATGTTAAGCAAGGTTGCTGCCTATTTTCCTGGTTTCCTGATTTTCAGTATATTTTGGGCTGTTGTGTGCCTTCCTGTTGGATAAAAGGCAGAAGACTGTCCCACGTAATGCAATGTTATTCCAAGAGGAGAAGGAAGAGCACAGGCCATGCAGGCCGTGTGCATTCTCCTGTTATCACAGTGCAGTCTTTCACTGATGAATCATGGTCTAGTTATAAATAACATGCTCAGTGTTAATTAATTTTGCTGCTGTCGATAATGTCCCTGGTTATACAGGCTTTGATTATTGCTTCTGGCGCTTTTGTATATTTCTATCCATACTTCATTATATCAAATCTTAATATTTGCACTAAAATATTTATGTAATGACAGGAATGCAATGTAGAGGTGGCTGGCCTAAGTGACCTCTACAAGTAGATGCATTGATGTTAAAGCTTATTTTAGGCAACTTACAAAATTTTGAAGTGTAAGGTACATGATGCAAATGATTTAAAATCATTCCTACTGTCATTAATTTTTTACTTACCTAATGCCCAAATCAAATCTTTTTGGTGGTGACTTTACCTTTCTAATGACTAAGAGGTGAGAACCAGTGTATAAGGAGAAATATAAAAAGCACACGAGAAAAGAGAAAAGTTTTTTCTATATGGTTCTTCATTTTCCTAATTGCACTAGGTACAGATTTCTAAACATATTTCTAAACATATTTTTCTAAACATTTTTACACATTTCGAAAACATATTTTCAAAAATGTTTCTTGCAAGGTCAAATCTTGCTAAACAAAATAAGGAATAAAAAGTTTAAACATTGGTCTCATCCTCCACATTCTTTAGCTTACTGGCAAATACCACAGATGAGAGAACTAGTTGTAAAAAGTCACAGTGAAACACTCCCCACAACAGCAATTTCAGTATTAGGAATGCTTCCATTTTTGGTAGTTACTTTGAGTGTAATCTATAACAAATATGGTATATGCTCTGATTGCATAGAAATTACTTCAGGTAATGAAGTTGAAAAGAGATGTCAACTGATTTTGGAAAATTATCATTATCTATTTTATAGCCCCACAAGATACTTAGCATATGCTTACTTTTTAAGAAAAACATATATGAATTGTCAGGTATTTTGAAGTTTTTTGTAGTATTTAATATTTGTGTGTCCATAAAAGGCTCACTTGGAAATGTTGTATAATTAATACATGCTGATTGGCTATTTAACTATATTTAACTAGATACTTTGGGTATTACCCCCATCTGGAAGTTACTGTGAGCACTGAAGATCTTTGGAATTAAAAATAAGCCTTTCACTAAAAGTTCCTGGCATTGCATCTCAGAACCTTGGCCTGAACATTGATCGTGGCATTTGACTGTGGACATGTGAAGTTTCTTTGAGAATAGTAAAAGATGAAGAGTTTGCACTGAGGTGCCAATTGCTTCCTGTGTTATATCCTCTTGGGGTCTTTACTATCTTTGGCTCTTTGTTTATTGAGCCAATTGGGAACACTTGGAGGCCTCTTGCTTGCATCGGGAAGCAAGAGTGACAAGGCGGATCTTGCTCGTTGTTTGCGCAGTAACTAAACTCTTTAAATTTGAGTGTGTGCTCAAGCAGTAGGCTTGTATGGGGCCAAACTGGCTCAGCACCTTTCAGGTCTGTATCCTAATTCAGAAAATACATTCTGTACTTGCTACTAGAGTTCCTGTTCCTCGGGTTTCTCAAGCACATGCTGGATGATAACAGCATTGATTCTTGAATATGGTTCTCTCATCTTTCTGTGGATGATCTTGCCTTTTTTTTTGTTTTTGTTTTGCTTGTTGGGTTGTTTTTTCCCTAATCTAAATTGTACTAGTTCTTTTACACTAATTTAGTGATAAGTATTCTTATTTTTTCTGTTAGAGTTTGCTCTCTTACGGATTGGAGATTTTTGTCTAGAATAAATAGATGAGGTGAAGGAGAATAAAAAAGCAGAATAAATTACTGTAAATTACTGTAAATATAAACCCTTAATAAATAAAAAATACATAAATCACATTCAGTGTCAATAAATGAAAAGAATAAATGAAAATATATTTTAATACAAACCATTAAAATTTATATGAGGAATTCATAGGATTTGATAGATATTGCTAACTTTATTAGATTTCTGCTGATTCTGAAGTATTTTTGAAAAGCTTTGAGTGGTATCACAAGCTTTTAAAGTTGATATACTCTGCATGGAGAAGTTGCACAAATGTTTTTTACAAGAAAATAAGTGTTTTGGATTTCCTTCATTAGTCTGTGTTTGGTAGTTGCTCAGCCAAGCTTTCTAGGCCAGAGAGCTTTATTTTCACCTTTTTTTGCTGTTCTTTTCTTTTATTGATAGACATTCACATCAAGCGACGTACAATTTTTCACCTCCTGCAGGAAGATATCCTTCTTCAAGTTCACACTTCAGAATAACATACTGATTTTTATTTGCTAGCAAGGGAGGGAGGTCTTAATTTTACTTGGCAATAAATTTTTCTGTTAGCAATTGTATGGATTTGAAGCCATTTACACATTTTTTTCTCCATTATTAGCTGTACTAAGTTGTACTTGCAAGAAGAAAGAGGACACAAGCAAAAGACATTAAATGGTTGATTGTTTTGGATATTGGCACTTTAGGAGCTTCTAGCTTTCTGAGCACTACAAGGACCTTAACTGCCACTGCAGGGTGTTGCTGCTCCAGGGCTTTGTTCCCACACTCACGCTTTGAGAGATTTGATTTAAGGACTGGGCCATTCAGGCTTCTTTGTTTGAGCAATATAGCAAGTAGCAGGCTCAACATTTGCTTTTTAAAATCTACAATTTGTCATCATGCAAAAAGAATTTCTAAATGTTCTGTGGAAACAGGCAATCTTCATCAAGGATTTTGTTAAACTGCTTATACTATGAATTGCCCATACTACAATACAGATTAAATAAAAATTATATAAATTAGGGGGAAAGATGACATTTGTCTTCATTCCCAGAGACAGCATTTAGTGTAATTTTCCAGTTTCTCTAGCCTTGCACTATGAGTTTTCCTCATGTAAAAAGGATTTATTCATCTACCTAATGCACAATGTTCACTTTTCTGCACAGACAGCTACATCTTACATTCTATCCAATAAAACAGAAAGAGCTGTATTGATGCTGAGATTTCAGTCTTCTCTTGGGTCTCAGAGAAAACAGGGCAAACAGGTTTCTTCTATTTGCTTCTTTCCCATTAAGAAAATATGTAAAATTAAAAGGGAGGGAGGAGGGCTTCTGTAGCGTCCCATGAACTCTCTCCTTTTGGTTGATCCCCGAGCCGCCTCTAGGTTTTTAAATCCCCTTTCTACTTCTCTTATTTTTTCCTTACTTATTCATATTTCTTCAAATTCATAGTAGACTTTAACCCCAGAAAATCAAATCTTATTTTCCTCTGTGTCAGCTACATGCAGAGAAACACTGAGTGCATAACTTATCTGTTTATACAGAATTAATGTCTTTATATACTAACAGATATGAGGTACCACAGATGGCATGTGGATGGAGCTGTGCAATATCATCTAACCACAGAATCTGAAACTGCTGAGACTACTTCCAATGCTGTTTCAACTTGAGATTTATTACATTTGTGTATCTAATAAAATAAAGAGGCATATTAAAGAGGAAAAATCAGAAAGCTTTTACTGCTTATAAAGGAAAAGGCCAGATCAGAGGGATAGATCATGAAATTTGAGGTTCCCACTACAAAACAAAAAATTTGGTAGGATCTGCATATTTTGTATCTTCATAATTTTAAAAAATATATTGACTCAGTTTATCTTCATGTTCCACCAATGCTCTCAATAACAGTGGTCAATTCTCAACTATTTGAATAAGGAAGTGTACCAAAGACTCTGTAACATGCTGTGATTTGCTGACTTAAGATCTTGCAAGAGCTAAATCCCTGCAGTAATAACATTGTCTTAAGTCGGTAATACTGTAAACCCTCTAAATGCAGTTCTGATGCTTAGAGTGTTCATTTCTACTGTGAAAATGGTGCCTTTAAACAGGCAGCTTCTAAGTTAGACTGTTTCAGTTTTGTGGTTCACTTGCTGAAAAACCTATTTGGTCATTTATTTTGTTTGTTAGGGTTTTCTTTGCCTAAAATGTAAGACGCCCAAAACTCTAAAGGTCCACAAAACCTGGCAATCTGAGACTCATTCCCAAATGGCGTACAAATATTTAAATTTTATTCACCTTCTTTGCACTCCTTCCAAGAGGCAAGCAGTGAATACAAGTATGTAATTAACACAATTTCATTATTCATGCATATAAGAGTACTTATAACATTCAATGAACTAGGCAACAGAATTACATTACAGAGAAATCAACATACAAAAAGATCAAGCATTTTATTTTTATCCTATGTGGTAAAGCAATCTAGAAAGAATGGAGTGTGATTGAAATATTAATATATAGTGGTCAGGAAACATAGCTAAAAGCAATCAGTGTAAATATTGGCCTGACAGTTAAGTGAGTTGTGGTTAAGCAAACCATGTACTGAAGGAAATGGATATCATGACATCCTAATTCCTTGAACTAGCAAAAATAAAAAGGTTAAGAAGCTGATATTTTTTCCCCAAGTTCTTTTTCCCAGACAGCTGAGAAAGCACAAACAGACAAACAGGTTTTCTATAGAGAGAGTATGCCCACAGAAACTGATCCATAGAGTTGTGTAGAACAGTGACCTAACATAAATGTACTACATGGCATCTAATGTGCCTGTTTGCTAATTTAACAATTTGTGTTTAAAAGACTTTGTATGACAAGAATGGCAATTTGTACAAAAAAAGTCAGATGCAATTACCTTATAATTTTGTATGTTCAGTATAGGACTAGAGGGCTTAGGAAATCCTGTATGTACCATTTATTGTCACAGTCTGATGATGAGACCCTGTCTGTACCCCTCAGGTTTGAGTGCCTCATCTGTCTTACCTGTGACAACATAAAAAAGTTGTTTCCTTACACTCACAAAGTCTGCATAGTAAAAATTGCCAAAGAAGCATTAAATATTCAGTCTTCCCTTATTTACATTGCTCTGCCTTCTGTTCCCTTGGGACAATAGATGGCAGCAAATCTGTATTTGGGCAGTCATTGTACATACAGTGCACACAGGAGGCACTCCTAAGTGGTATAAACTTTAAAACCTGGAAGACAGTTTGAATAGCAATTGAACTTTCTTGAAAGCCTTATTTTTTTCAGCAGGAAAAAAAATGATGTCAAGTCATTTTAGTTGGCTAAAGGGTAAACATGCATTTTATAATGGCCTAAATTAAGCCTATGATTCAATGATATATACATGTGCTTGCAAATGCATTAATAAAGTATATATGACCTTTTTTTAAATGCACAATCAGATTACAGTAGTTGCTAGTTTTAAAAAGAATAAATGGATAAATGTAAGTAGCAGTAAAATCCATCTGTCAGAGCTGACAGAATGGTGAACTTCAGTGCAAAATATGGCCAAACATTTAAGAATTTGCCTAAAATAGAATACTTAGAGAGATGGTTAAAGTTCTCCTTTCATATTCTACTGTCTGCTGGGTTGGATGGGTCCCTTACCATGGAAGTGGTTGTATGCTAATGGTGTGTGCAGGTGAGGACTGGATCAGGGAGCAAAGCAATCATCAGCTACCGGCATAAATGCATAGAGAACAGAACATTAAGTAATAATAACATAGAGGGTGGAGAACAGAGGCTTGGTAAGAGACTTGGGAGGAGTCTGCCAACAGCAAAAAATACCATAAATTAATATAATGGTGCATAAAATTACATTTGGACAAAAAGTGAATCTCTTCAGCTGAGGGAGGTATTCGTTTTGTTTGTTAGGTTTGTTAACATGATACAAATAATGTCCAATTACCTTAAAATGGTGATTTTTACTTTCTCCTCTCCACTCACCAGGAACTTCCTTTGTATTTTCCATGTCATAATCATGTAAAGGGGGTTGACTAGAGGTAACTGGACTAATTGTTTGTTGCAACAAAAACGAGGTCAAAATTCAACCAATACATTTTTTTCAGCTTATTATAGGTGCAATATTTGTATTCAATATTAGAAGAATAATATTTGTATTTCTGACCTTAATGCTTTCTAAATATCAAAATTACTTAATGAGTAGGTTTTAGTTGGGGTAAACTTAATTTTCTTCACAGTGGCTGGTACAGGGCTATGTTTTGGATGCATGGTTGCTGCATGGTATTTGGTTGCTGACTGAGGTTAAACCACAACAGTTACATAATGGCATGAGGGCCAACAAATGAAATATTTTATCAAGTGTGTGAAAATAGACAGAAAACCAATGACTCAGAAAGTCAGAAAGCAATTCTCTCGTTAGATCCCTGATCTAAAAGATACCACATTTGGACCTGAGAATGTCTTAAAATGTGCTGTCTTCTGTTTGAATATCTTGATACAGTTTAATATATGCAGTGCATAATTTCAAAATGTATAAAGGTATGTGTGATACTCTCTGCAGAAACGCTATATTTTGATAGGATCTCACTCTGAGATTCCTCTGAATAAGATAAAAGATGTGTATATTCACTTATACTTTGGATTATTGGCCATTTTATCAAGTTCTATACTTTACTATGCTTATTGATACAGGGTGGCACCTAAATTATTTGGAACTGTAAGCTATCAGAAAGTTTGAAAATCATCCTATATTTAAGCAAGCATACAGATTCTGATCCTAGTACCTCTTTTTAAAATGTCTTTTAAAGTTAGGGGAAAAGAAAATAAAGCTTTTAAAAATTGCAAAATTTTAAGTGACATTATTAGAATAAGAGAAGGGCCTGGATTGAACAGGACCATAAAGATCATCAAGTTCTAACCCCCATGTCTGGACAGGGATATCTTTCACCAGGTTCTCAGAGCTCTATCAAATCTGGCCTTAAAGTCTTCCAGGGCTGCTTTTATAATGCTAAGCCATAATATGAAGCAGCCAGGAATTCTGCTAATATCTGAAGTTTCCAGTAAAATGTTCCAAGATGGATGTGTCTGTCTACATTAAAGAGTATATATATAAGAGGATGTATGTATATATCCGATAGAATGTAAAAAGAGGTTTTATGTATCTCATGTCAGATATTACACTTCAGAGAACACATTAACTTCATGGAATTAATTGGTTTTCTCATTGCTAAATTTGAGGCTACCATGCAGAAACAGACATTTTTGAGGGGGTCTAATAAACCAGCAATGCTGTGAACAGGAGGGACAGTGCTGAGTGGTTGCACAGCATGAAATACAGGAGTACACCCGTGGCTGACAGGTTTTGTTCTTATCTCTCCCATTAAATGTGGCTGTTTGTAGCTAAACCATTCCAAAACCAGTCTGACACTATGTTTTAAGCTTACTGGAGAAAGGTAAAATCTTAAGTATCATTTCTGATTGGAAGACCCTGCTTTTTATGTACTTGGTGTAAGGGACTAAGGGGACTGGCACTGTCCCCACTAAGGCTGTGTTCAGCCAATACCTAAAAGCTCATCAAATCAGTTTATGGAGCTTCCTTAGTGTGGTTTTATGCTTCACACCCACCTCTGAAATATGTGTGTCTAATGAGCACATTCAGGATGACCAGTAAGAGTGCCTTGGCAGAGGTTGAAACTCAAGCATCTTAAACACAGTCTGGGTCTGTATAAAGGGGAAAGACAAGCAGCCCATTTTTTTTTTTATGCTTGGTCTGACCTAAAAAATTTAAGGACAAAAAGATTTTTTCTGAGTCAAAACAAAGTTGGTACCCCCATTATACCATTCTGTTGTGCTTTAAACAAACAGGAGAATTTGTATGTGTTGGTAGTGTGTACCAGAGTTTCAAAAAGATACAGAACTTTCTGTATGCAGGGATTATGTGCAGATGCATAGAATTATTTAATTTAATGTAATTTTATTTCGGCCTCCCAGCAGAGTCTGCTTTAAAGGATGACTTCACTGAGCGGCTGACTAGTTTGGATGTGGCAAGCAGAGATGAAGATATGTGGGTTCTGGATTGCAGACTGAGGCAACCAAACTCATTTCCTCATTCAAGTGAGAAGATCAACAGAAGTGTGTTGCATCTGAGCCTGGAACTGAATGTGAGTAGGACTGTATTCATGCTATACTGGATTTCAACAAGCATTTATTATATACAATTACATTTATGGTATGCATTTATTTCAGGTCAGTCTAAAAGCATGTTCCAAAATATCTGACAAACTGCAAAGTTTTGGATGGGATACAGTTTTCCAGATGGTCTGTGAGCCCATATGTCTTTGTGCAGCTGGGAGCAATACACATGGAAAATGTTTGAAATTATATAAATTGATTAAGATACACGACGCGCCATTTCTAAAATCTTGATGGATGTTTAGTTTAAATTAGTTGGTTCCTGGAGATGCATTGCAGGAGCAAACTCTGTGTGTGCACCTGTGCACAAGTGCATGGGTGTGTGCTCACGTGCATGCGTGCAGCACTGGGAGCCAGGCTGCTGCTGCTTCCCAGAGCTTTGGAGAAGCTGAACTGGCACTGGAGCCAGACTGGCCATGATCTTGACAGGAAAAGTTTCTCTACTTCCTAGGGGTATGAAACAATGAAGCTTCAGAGGGCAACTTGAGTTCATCATAAGGTCAGGCCAGCTTAATGTAGCTGGAAATCCTTACATGCTGCCAGGGTGAGCAGTAAGCAGCCTACAGAGACATGTTTTGGCAGAAGGAAAGGGAACAGAATGTAGAAGAAGAAGAAAGAAACATAGGAAGGATTATATGGTTGGAAGAAGTGGCTTTAAAGACTAGATTACATAATACATTTTGTGCAAAGAAACACTAAGAAAAATTTGTGTAAGAGTGACATCTATTGGTGGAAATACAAGAATTGACTTAGAAGTACATTTAAAATGCTTTTTAATGCTTACAATCACCATTGGTATTCTCTTGAGCTTGTTATAAAATTGATTTTTTGTCCTAACTTTCTTTTCTTAAAATAATTATTTAGAATAGTCTTGTATCAGTGTGAAGGTACAGGTTTAGCCTTGTAATAAATTGCTGAGATGAAAACAACAGAACTGAGAGGAACAGTGACATAGCTCGTATCACTGCTAGAAATCTATGCTAGAACAAGAAGTATATAGTCCCTGAGGATTCTCTGACTGCATTTAAAAGTCCTTGTCTAGAGCAGGAGGAGTTACAAATGAAGGCCATTTTAGAACAACATTTTGAGTAAAATAAGAAATATCTGAGATTAGTAAAGTTTGTTTCCATCTTTCTTACTATTTTTAAAGAAATATTTTATGTCTAGAAATCTAAATAATTGCACTATAAAAAATTGAATAATTTCAGTTTCTTGTAGTTAAAAAGGAGGAATATTTTTCCATTAATTTTTAAATACTCAGAACAAAAGTCTTAATTTCTATTAAAAAAAGGATGCTCAACATGGGCTGATGGACTGCTAGGGACCCACTTAGACACTTTATCCTGCAGCTCACTCCCTGTGACTCTCTTTCAGGACAGAATTCTGAGTTGAATTACATAGCCCTTGTATCTCCAAGATTATTTTTCTTCTTCAAGATGAGTCCATGGGATTGAAGGAGTTGCCAAAAGAACAATAGTGAGAAGGCTGCTGCAGCAGTTGCTGCCAACAGAATCTCTGTGGACTGCAGTCCTGCTAGAAGTAGCCTGTCAGAGAGATAGTGGCCAAAACCAGGCCGCATGAGTTGCTCTGATGACAACAACCCTTGGGTGTTCCCTTCCTCTTCAGGAGGTGGGACGTTGCACCCAGATATTTTCTTCCCTGTGCACTCATCAGACTGGACAGTAAGACAATTGTGGTAAAAAAGTAGCCAGTGTCTGGAGAGCAATTCTGAAGCTAAGATCATGTTCCCAGGAAATAGCATCTAAAATGGACCAATTTATTTATTCTCTGTTGCACTACACCCTGTCATGTTATCTATGGCCCTTTTCTGCTTTTAGAAGAAAACCCGTAGCCTGACTGATCAAAAGTTTGGCACTATTGTTTTAAAATGCAATATATTCACAATAATAACAATATGAAAAAGCTATTTATTGAAAAACTCTGCTTGCTCTGGATCATGAGTACCCTAACTAATAGGTATGATATAATTTTTTATGTGCATCTATAGATACACTAGTGTTTGCTTATGGAGTTATAGAGTCATGGAATGGTTCAGGTTGGAACAGACATTATAAATCATCTAATTACAGCTCCCATGCCATGGGCAGGGACACCTGTCACTAGAGCAGGTTGCACAGGGCCCCATCCAACTTCACCTTGAACACTTCCAGGGATGGAGCATCCAGATCTTCTCTAGGAAGCCTGTTCCAGTGCCTCGCCACCATCACAAGCAAAGAATTTCTTCCTAATATCTAATCTAAACCTACTCTCTTTCAGTTTGAAGTCATTATCCCTTGTCCTAGCAAGACAGGCCCTTGTAAAAGTCTCTCTCCAGCTTTCTTGTAGCTCCCTTCAGGTACTGAAAGGTGCTGTAATGTCTCCTCAAACCATTATCTTCTCCAGGCTGAACAACCCCAACTCTCTCATCCTGTTTTCACAGGAGAGGTGCTCAAGCCCTCTGATCATCTTCCTGGCCCTCATCTGGAGTTACTCCAACAGCTCCATGTCCTTCCTTCTACATTCTGTTCCCTTTCCTTCTGCCAAAACAGCTGGATGCAGCTCTGCAGGTGGGGTCTCAGCAGAGCAGAGCAGAGGGGCAGAATCCCCTCCCTGGCCCTGCTGCCCACGCTGCTCTGGATGCAGCCCAGGACACGTTTGGCTCTCTGGGCTGGCAGTGCCCATGGCTGGCTCATGTGCAGCCTCTCAGCCACCAGCACCCCCAAGTCCTTCTGGGCAGGGCTGTTCATCCCCAGCCTGTGGTGATAACAGGGATTGCCCTGAGCCAGGTTCAGCACCTTGCACTTGGTCAAGTTTATCCCCATAATATCCCTATTGGCCCACTTCTCCAGCTTGTCCATTACATTATTGAAAAGATGTTTCTATGTTTCTCTTAGATGGAAAGCAGTAGATAATCTAGATGAGAGAGAGAGAGTGAATGAATTCTACTCTCTACAGTCTACACCAGAAGCATGAAAAAAGATCTTGCATTAGAATTTAAACCTTAGGTGGGGAGAAGAGAAAGAGATATAAAAGGTAATGAAACAAAATAGAAAAGAAACTCCACCCTATTTTTTATACAGCATTTCATCTCAGATAAAAAAGCACAATAGTGAGATGTGAAAATGCAGCTAAAATTGCAATTAACAGTTAGTAATTACTTAAGAAATTATGGTAAATTAATGCAACTATGAGGATTTTATTTTATAAAGCTTTTTGTTTAAGCTTAAAACTACTATATCACATTGTAGATGGGGAGCAAAAGGCCTGTTGAAATGAAAAGAAGATGAAAAGAGCGTAACCTATAAAAGGAAATTTCATCTCCATTCTTTGTAACACTAAGTGCCAGCCTTTGTGCCTTAATGTACAAAATCTTCATTAGCTTACTTACACAGTTTATAGTGATCTTCTGTTCCCTGTCTTTTTTACTTGTATGTCTGCTCATATTAACCAGACCCATCAATACTTCTTCCTAGAATTTCTGTCTCAGATCTACCACTGCTTTTTCATATGATAGGTTTTACAGGTTAATATTCCATTTATTGATACAGCATACACTATGCACTCCTGCAAAATAGTAAACTGAGTTTCTTAATGTGCTCTCTTCACCAAACGTGTCTGGCGTCCACACGTTCTGTTAACATCATGTATTGCTGAATTCTGATAAGAATTATCGTGTCTATGTTTCTGTTGCTTCACCTAAATTAATTACTTAAATTTAAAGCAGTTATGTTGGTGATACCCAATTCCATCAAAACTCAGGAAAGCTGCTCACGTAATGGTCTAAGTGAGGCAACAAGGCTGAGAATATTGATGAAAATCAAGGCCTTATAGTTTTTCTTTTATCTTCCCTGCCTCTCCTCTTTTAGAGCATTTAACAGGTTAAAATACTAAGTTTAAAATGAGGTAATCAGCAGGAGAGCAGGAGAATGTTAAGACCATTATCAACCTGCACAGTGAAGGTTAGGCTGAGGACAGGGCAGAGAGCAGACTGTGTCAGCTGAACTTCAAATCAGTTCAAGCCACCTGAGCTACAAACAGAGCCTGCTGCTTCTTGTGGCTCTTCTGAAGCCTGATGCAATTGGTCCATATTTGATTCCATGATTATTTTCAAGAATTTATGCAAACTTTTCTAGATTTGGGGTTCTTTATTTTGAAAAAAACAGTAGAATAAATGTTTTCAGTTTAGCAATCTTGCTGTTTTGTAGAATATCTTTCTGTCCTGTTCATGTTTATCTAGTTTGTTACTACAGTGATCTGAAAAGGCAATCTGAATAGATAAGGGGTCAGGAAGTGTTGAGCCCTGCCATATGATAGTGGTAGAAATTAGATGACCTTATTCTGACTTAATGTGTGTTTTCTTCAAAGCCAGTTTTAAAACCTACTCCAGGTGAGCTTTTAGACACCTCAAGAACAGAACTAGAGTGTGTTGTGGGTGTGACTTCTGTCTGTGATGAAATGTAGGTCAAAAAGGGTGTGGATTGTTAAATGTGCTTTAAACTGTAAGGAATGGTTGTCCTTTAGTATAATTACTGCATTGACTGCCTTGAAAGTTGCTATGACAGGTTTTAAGGGCTTTTCTGAGGCACCACAGAGTTGTCAGTTTTATTAAGTAAAGAGGCTTGTAACATAATTATAACCGCTTTTTTCTAAAGATTTTGAAGTTGTTCCTTTAGATGCAGTGTTACAGCCTGTTCAGACTTTCCTTATGAGATAGATCCACCCAGCATTAAAACACTTCTACCAACAAACTGACTCCATCTCATTTTACATCACAATGATTACTTCTTTTTTATATCAAAATTTGTAAGGCCACATACTGATGTATGTATTTTACCCAGAAACACTCTTGAGTAGGTAACCAATATGTATTTCATTGTCAGCTATTCAGTCCCTCAAAAGGCTCTCCACTGGGCTGATCATCAAAATGCAGGAAGAAGGTCTCTACAAAAGCCATATTTTAGGCTGGGAGTTTATGGACTGTGTGGTGAATTTCAGAGACTGGCTGACTCATTCATCACAATGACTTTCAGGTTTTGAGTATTTCTCCAGGCATATATGTGGAGATGAGTTTCCTTGTTAATCCTGGAGCTCAAAAAGCTTGAAAGTTTCTCCACACTTCCTAGAGTTTACTACAAAAAGAGGTGCACATAAAGCAGTATTTTCTGCAGGTTTGTGGGATTACCTCTGGTTATATAGAGTACATTTCAGCTTCAGGAATTTTAATTATTCACTGTTCAACTCTGGGATTTCTAGTGACTCAATATTTGTGTCACTTAAGCTTTACACTAAAAGTACCATTCTTTTCACTTCTAATTTGATCCTGGTCTGCTATATTTTGCTGGGATGCTGTTTAGACGTAAAGTATGAGATTCCTGTTTTAAGTCCACTTTTAAACAAAACTTTTCATAAGTTCATTAAAACCTTAAATTGTTAAATAGTGGCTGTAATCATCAACCTTCTACTCATAGGATCGTTACAGCTTGGTGACCCTTTTTTATTACAGGGAAGTTTTATTCTAAGTATGGGCTATTGTTAATATAAACAGATGAATACATATTTTGGCATAATCTGAATCAGTATGTTTAGTTTAAAAGGTATCATGACCCCAAATAAGTAGGCACATAAATAAATAAGCAAGACATAACCATACAATTTATCAGAACAATGAACAATTAATCATGTAATTGAACATAAAAACAGACGTGCATTTAAATGTAGAAAATTTTGGCCCAGTATTGTCACTTTGCCCCATTTATTTTGCCATAAAAAGGAATAAAGAATTGCTTTAGATTTGCCTTGAAGAAATTTTGTCTTGGGGAAAGTCACCAGTGTTGTGGTAGCTTCCTTCCACCTGTTTATAAGTCCTGGAATTTTAAGAATAGGTTGGCATAGGGGGTGGTAAGGACTCTGTCTCTTTCTTTATGTAGAGCTTCATTTTGTGATATTGAGCCTAGAAACCAGGGGAGCCTGTCAGTTGTTTCTGACCTTGGCACCTGATGATTAAGCATAACAGAGAAGCAAGTCCAGAGCTTGCTAAGGAAATGCCAGGCAACAGGGCAGAAGACATTGCTCCTTGTGAAATCACAGATAAAGATGGGAATGATTTTAATGCCCTTTGTCTATAGGTATGCATGCAACCCTCTAATTGAAAAGGTGTCTGTAAGCTTCATCCAAGCCCTTAGTATTACAATCTGATTTTCAGGAAACCTTGTTCCTGCAGGAGATACCAATGGCTTTTGCTTTTGCTGTTGACAAATGTTTTTTGTACAGTCTACATTTTTAAACATTAAACCAAAAGCTAAATGTGTTGGGATACTTTGTTGTTGCTTGTTGGCTGCAATATTCAGCTTTTTAGTAAAAGTTTTTTGGTAATCACATACAGCAGTGTGATCTGTAGCTGATTTCCCTGCGAAGGACAGCTTTTCCCATGTTGCTTGCTTAAGATTACTCATCACAGCTAAATGTATGACTGTAGAACTACCCTTTAACTTGGGTAAATAAAAAAAAAGTAGCGAAAGTGGAGACTTGTGATGGAAACCTGCTCCAAATGTTACTGACTTTCTGAATATCAACAGTGCTTCAGAGTATTTTGTATATACTTTCTCCATCTGTATTGATAAAAAAATACATAGTATCCATGGTAGTTTCAGTCAACGTTGAGTTAGACAGTTTCGTACATTTCAAGTGTTCTTGTTCGATTCAACTAAACAAATCTCACACATACAGCGGGAAAGTCTGTGAAAATCATCACAGAATATGTCAGCAGAGATTGTTCTGGTTCGGACCCATTCAAGGCTGGTGCCGTAATGGACAAGGCTGTCCGATTCCTAAACAGTTAATTTGGCCCTCCCGGGCGCTGGCCGCTCTCCCGCCGCCCGGCGCTCCCGGTCCCTGGGCGCGGCCGCAGCCTCTGATAAGTACCTGCGTGCACCTCTCAGCAGCAGCTGTGCAGGGCAAGGACAGTGGTAATATGAAACCAGTCTCGTTGGTTTTTGTTCATGGCCCTGGAGGCTGAAATCTGCATTCCAGATGAAACCTCCAGCAAATCGGAAGAGAGTCTCTTTTTTTCCTGCTTTCCTCTGCTTCAAGGGCGCTCACCCGAGTTGGCTCTGCCCGGCCGGGCACTGGGGGCTCTCCAAGGGCTTCAGGAGGGGGCACAGGGAGCTTCAGAGTCGTTTGCTCGGGTTTCCATTTGACATTTTTTGGTGATTATGGATTTACAAAAGAAGTTCTTTATCCTAGTGGAAAGACTATGCAAAGGAATCCGTCAGGAATTTTCTGTTGAAAACCACCCAGCGCTGGCGCACCGGGACAAGGAAGTAGGGAGCAGCCGCGGCGCGCTCGGCCCGGCGGGACGGCTGCTGTAGCTGCCGGGGGCGCGCAGCCCGTCGGGGTGCGGAGCACCGGGGGACCATCGGTCGGGCTCCAGCCGAGGTTAGTGCTGGGACAAACCCCTCTTGCGCGAGGGAACAAGCTCCGGACGCCGCCGAGAACTGTTTTTTTACGGTGGGTCGTTGTGCTGCTCCCTTGGCGGAGCGGGAGCCCCGACGGCGGAAGGAGCGGCGGGGCGGCCCGGCCGGGAGCGCGGGAGGCCGGCGGCCTGCGCGGGCCGGGCCGGGCCGGGCCGCCTGTTGCAGCGCCGGCAGCCGGCCCGCCGGCAGCCTGAATGCGCACAGTAAGTGTTGGCTCAGCAGTCAGCAGCACTGCTGCGAGCGAACCTATTCTCTACTTCACGCAACATGGAAGAACATAATGGGATGCCTGACTGTAGTCAGCTTTTAGACCTGAAGAACACAGCAGAAAGCGACCCTAACCCACTCACTACCTTTTCTGTGAAAACACTGTTTGGACTTACAACTAAGCTTGAATCTACAGCTCCTACAGAAGAAACAGTGCTTAAAGCATTTCAACCTTTGCACAGCAATATAAATACTCACGCTAACACCTGGCATGAGAGGAATGATAATGGATGTAATGAGGACTCAGAAAATCAGCACAGCACGGATAGTACCAGTGGCCAGGCTGACCCAATGTCTGGCAGGCAGGCAGGCCTGGAGCTGGAGTTAGCTGACCAAAATGAATTACTTCAGCATTTGAGGTTTGTTCAGCCTTCTTTGTCTGAATCTGACAATGATGACAAGGATGTTATTCTTGTACAAGGTACTTTGGTTCATACAACAAGTGACACAGAATCGGACACGGAGAATAAGGACCTAGACACCGATGAGAACAATGCAAGCAAATATGGGCTAAAAAATGCTGCTTTGTCTGCTGAGGCCTTGGACAACAGCAATCAAAATAAGGAAGAGTCAGAATCAGAAGGGCACAGCAACAGTGATGACACTGTAGATACAGACGACATTGAATTGCACCCACCATTCTCTAACCAGCTCCCAAAAGAGCTGGACGGTATTCTACAGTATGACTCCAATGGAAAAGACAAAATGTTAATGGATGAGCAATTCACTCATTTGCTTGCTACAGGAGAATGTCCTCAAGAACTTTCAGATGAAGAACAAAGACCTTCCGTTGATAATATATCACTCCAAAAAACAGCACTGGCTGAAAAGACTTTCCAGCTGCCTGCTTTCTTCAGTGGACTACGTGTCAGGAAAAAGGGACTAACCACAGAAGATGGGGAAACTGTTACAGAAATTAAACCAAGGGAGAATGATTTAGCTCTGCTTAAATTACGACAGCCTGTTAAGAAATCCAATATTGCATCAGGTTTGACCATTAAAAAAAAATCATCTGAACCTAAAGCAAATCCCACTTTTCTAGAACAACTCTCGCATTTGTTAAACATAGACGTCTCCAAGAATGAAGATAGAACTGAGGACTCTGCTGAGGGATCTGGGGAGACCGAGGACAGTGATGAAGCTCAAGAGAACAAAGCCTCCAGCAAAAGAGAACCACGATTTCCCTCTGAGGAGATAAAATCAAGCCCTGCTGAATCTGCACTGGATGCCTTTAAAGCCTTATTCACGCGACCTCCCAAGAAAGAAACAACTGCAGATCCTTCAGAGCTGGAAGCCCTGAAACGCAAAATGAGACATGAAAAAGAGTCCTTGAAAGCTGTATTTGAAAGGTCAAAATCAAAACCTGGGGATGGACCATCAGACAAATCTGTAGGTTGAATTACTTTTTTTTTCCTAAGATCTGGAAGTAGAAGGATTAAATATTCTTGTTTAAGTATTATTGGTGGGGACTTGAGGTCAAAATTTCAGAATTGCTTCTCTATTGGAAATCTCAAATTTTGGATTCCCAGCCAAGGAAATCTTGGGGCTATTTTGTCAGAATTTTTGATCATCTACAGTTGAAGCAGAATTCGGCCACATCTGATGGCAACAGTAAAAGCCTCTCAATTAGAAGTGAGAACTTAACAATCAGTTTCTGATATTAAAAGATCTCTACATGACAGTTCTCCATATGTTAATTATGGCTTTAAATCATTTTGATGCTGCAGATATTTACTGTAATATTATTTAATAGTTTCTGAATCTTGCTCTGTTTTCTTTCACTGAGTATTTTATTTTTATAAGTAGTATTTAATTTTACCTGTAGGAATAATTGTATGATAAGAGTTGTTACAAGAAGTTATGGGTGATTTTCAGCTCAAGACATAGAACAGGAAGGTTTTTTTTCTTGTTTACATGCACATATCTGGCTTTTCAAATATTGATAAGCATTTAACCTTATCTGGGTGTAACTTAGTGATTTCAATTAGACAACTCAAGTTTTTGATTAATATAAGTGTTTGCAAGGTTAATGCTCTTAGGCATATGGAGATGTAGTTATTATATGAAAAAAAATCAATGCACAGTTTTCATACAATCATAAATGGCTTTGAATATGATTTGAACTCTTTAATTAAATGAGTAACCTTTGGGTAGGCATTCCCCCAACCCAAAGTTCTTACAGCCACATCTTTGGGAGATGTAATCAGCCTAGGAGATTCTTGTTGGCTGAAGGGGGAATTGCTTGAAGGATTCTATTTTCAGAATTGGACCTTAAACCTGAAGCTACATAAGTTAGTTTTCTGTGTTAGTTATACTCTCTTTCAAATTTTTATTCTTACGTAATATTAAAAAAGACATGTAAAAATCCTGGTCAACACTTGGGTGAACTGATAATACCAGTTTGTAGTAAATTACCTGTGGGGAGGAGAAAACAGGTATTCATTGGCTGTGGAATGTACAGCAAGTGCAGTCTGAGTGTGCCCTTCCCATCCCTGGCTTGCTCCTTCCTGCTTACACCAGTGGCTGTGCTGGCGTCAGCGTTCCTGTGGCTCTCAGCAAACCTATTTGGGAAGCTGTCATCACACACAGTGAGGGAGGAGGCACAGCAGTCAGCAGGAGTGGCTTTTATAAATGTCTGCTTAATGTCCGCTCTAGTGCAAATGTGTATTTTCCCAGGGCAAAGCCAGAGCCTAGGGGTCTAGCCTTTCCTTGCCCTTGCTCCTGTGGGCCATTTATGGGGCCATTTTCCTACAGGGTTGCACTGTTGTTGCAGTTGTGTCTATGCAATTACTTGTAGTAACATGTTGAAAATCAGATTACAGAAATATTGGAGATATAAAAAACCACCCAGAAAATCCCTCTAAAAGAGCGCTTGTTTAGTGGGTCATTCCCCCTCCACCCCTTCCCCTTTTAAAGAGTTATTTTAGCATTCCAGTTGACAGTGCAGTCCCATTAACAGCTGCAGCATTACTTTGATGTGGCAGTATTTCCTGGTATGTGGACTGAGCAATCTGCAGGGGGTGGGGCAGGAATTTCATAAACTAGCTCTGCTTCCAGAAAATTATATTGTCAAATGATGTCTTAGGTGAATTGCTCTAATGTTTACTTGTAAGAGGAGCACACTATGGAATATTTAACTCTGGAAGAAAGATATAGGAAAAAATCCTAGCATTCATGGCCATCTCTGTGGTTCACAATAGGATGGACAGCTCTCCACAGTGATGTGAACAGTTTCAACCAATCTCTGCATGTCACATGCATTATGCTACTTTCCTCTTCAAAAATATTTTCTACACTGATTTATTTGTGTCCCTTCCAACCAACTGAGCACTGTTTCAATCAGTAGAATGAGACAAATAATCTTTCTGGAGCACATGTGTAGAGCTGAGCATGGCAGTTGCTGTTTGGAATCAATTGATACTGCAGATTTTAATTTTTTCTTGTGTAATTTTAACAGCCTGACCTGAGTCCCTCAGAGCAAGATGACAAGACTCCAGGGAGACTCCAGACTGTCTGGCCGCCACCAAAAGCAAATCATGAAGAAGTAAAAGTAGGATTGAAGTACACAGAAGCAGGTAAAACAAAGTGGTGAAGCATTTGCAGAAATTAGGTTCTGACATTTGTAATCTTGTTTTATACAGAGATGGTGATAAGTCATAGTATTTTCTTATCTGGAGAAACAGACCTTATGTTTCGTATGTGTGGTTTACTGCTATTTGTTAATTCTGCATCTGATTTTTAAATGTGAATGGCTGAATATTGTACAAAATTGCCTGTATAAATTCGTGAGGAAGGCAGTGGGTTTTCTTGGTAAATTAGGTTATCCATTTCCAGTGGTATTTTGTTCAAATGAGTGACAGATTGGTGATAGTAGTTGAGTGACTGCCTTTTCTGATGCCTGGGTGCAGGGGGCAGCCCCCTGCTGAACTCTGGTCTGGCTGCAGATTTTCTTCAGGTACTGTCCAGAATGAAGACAACACCATTATTGCAGCATGTGTATGAACAAAGGAGTGCTCATATCCAGCTGGGCCACTTCTGTAGTAGCCACATATGTTGTCCTATGCAAGTGTATGAAAGGTTATGTCCAAAGTGCAATGCTAATTATCAGATAAGCTTTTCACAGAAAAATATTTCTTGGGTTTTTTTGTTATTTAGATATTTACATAACATTCTTACAAGGGAGAAAGTGATTATTTTACCCACCAGAACTCTGGTTCAAATTTATATTCTTGAATGTAAAACAGGAAGTCCTTGATATTCAGAAATTAACCATAAACTGAGGAATACTCTGAAATATTAAAGTGAAAGAACATAGGCCATCGCTTCTTCAGGTACCTGGAGATTTTAGAAAATACTACCTAGAAAGTGCAAGTAAAAAAAAAAACTTTTATACTATTTTGCTGTGAGAAATTGTTCAGGGTAATGCTGTGTGGTTCTTTCTAATTCCAGGGGATATCCATCTGACGTTTTTGAGAAGCAGTACTCCTATTTGTTCTGTCTACTACTTCTTATTGTTTAGTTGTTCTCCCTCTTTTTTCAGTTTTCTCTGCATTAATCTTTCTTTATTGTAATGTGGGAATAATAATGGAAGTGTAAAAGTTCCTGGAAGATTGAGAAAACTTGACTTGACAGAAACAACATGGTTCTAATATATAGAATTAAATTAAATAGATAGAATTGAATTTATGGTTCATCTGATTGGTCTGAATTTGGGAGTCTGTTACTTAGATGACCAGGACAGGTATTCAGCTGTTGGCAAGTCGATGTTACTCTTAGATTTTTATTATAGGCTATCTGCTTGCCATATTTAATTTTAGTAAATAAAAATTTTTCCTTCTAATGACTCTAATAATCTGTGATGAAACATATGCTTAAATAAAGAAAGAAAACTGAATTAACAAAAGCTCCAGATTCTACTACTTGTAGAGGAATTAGGTCATGCTTTCTTGAAATTTGAATAGGAAAGACAGACTGGCTTAGAGCCCATGTAAATTGTTACTCTTGTTACTGTGATATTTTGGGTGGTAGTGTCATCAGCATGTTGATGGTTTGTTTGCTAAGTCAAATTTTTAAAGACCAGATTCTGCAGTTCATTAGTTGCTCCAGCGTCTGGCAGAGGGATTTGAATGAAAACAAACCGCTGGTGATTCAGCTGGGATGAGATGTAAGCAGTGCTTTTAAAGGAAATAGGCAAAGACTGTGTTTGCATGTTAAGGCAATGTTGAGTCTGCAGTGAAGTTCTGGGTGTGCTGCAGAGATTGGCAGGTTGGTTTCTTTCAGCTACTCAGGGATGCCCAGAAAGCAGTTGTAAGTTGCACATGATGGATCACTTATTGGTTGATCTGAGGACTTGTGCCACTGTTCTAAAGCATTGTGCACAAAAATGAAATTATAGAGTCTCCTACAAGTGGAGCAAGGTGCTGTTCATGAGTTGTGGTGATACAATATACAATACAATAGGGTTCATATTCAATGCTGGTCTTATTGCTGGGATTTGTGGGGTTTTTTATGAATATGAATGTGGCAATACAGCAAAACTTCTAAATTCACATCTTCTCTCTGATAGTAGTAGGTACCTTTAAAGTGCATGTGTATGCTGGCATCTCCCCTCATGCCCCTTTGGATCCAAAATTCCCTTCCAGCCACCGATACATTAGAAGTTTCTTGACTCTCTTTTAAGAAGTGAGCTTCTTAAAAATAAGCTATAATGCAATTTAATCATCTGCATTACTTAAATTGAATCATCTAAACCAAAAACCCTATTTCTTACCTCAGTGTCTTGTCCTGACTACTACGATGAAATGAAAATTCTTGATCTCAGAGTTCAAAAATTGTGTGTGGCGGGGATGTTTGTGATTCCAGTCTTCCTCTACTGATATTCCTGTATCCATATCATAAAAATGCTGAAGTGGTTTGTTTTATTAACTTTCAATCAATAATTTCTGTTAGTGTTTTAATTTCTGTACTTAAGGGTTTCATTTACCAAAACAATAGGAATGTATATGAAAACAATAATAAGAGAATGAATTATGAGGTAAGTATTCATTTAATACAGCTTTATTTTAGGCTTAGACAAAATATATGTTCCTATCCAAAGATAAATTTGTCAACGTTCATCTTTGTACTTCTAACATGGTACACAAATATATACATATATTATGAGGTAGCATGTTTGGTTTTTTTCATTTGTCATGATAAAAAAGGATTTAAGACTGAAAATTTGAAAGTAGGAATACAGTAATCTTTTTTGCAATTCTACACTGTGTTTTACTTTGTTCATCACCATGCACTATGACAACTATGGTAGGAAGGTAGGGATATTGAGGGAGAGTATTCCTGTCTTTTTGATCTTTTCTCACCTCCTTGTCATGTTTTTCCTCATTGTTCTTGTTGCCTAGTGGAAGCAAGAAATTCAGGCTTAATTTGGCCTATGCAGCAGACATCACAATGACTCACAGCAGCTTGGAGGAGTGGCTAACTCCCTCCTGAGGCTCATAGTCTGGCTTGATGTGTGGGAAAGGAACTGAAAAGCAAATGGACATAACAAGGAACATGTGTGTGAGGCTGACTAGGTCTGTTAGGAGTACTAGAAGTGAAAGAAGTTATGGATAAAACTGAGCACCAGGGTTTTTTCATGCGTTTGGTAACTGCTTGTGCAGTTATAATATTGTCTCCTGCAGTATCCAAATCTTGAGTTGTTAACCTTGAATTGAATGGATGATGTTGCAATATTTTGGTTTAATTTATGTTTTCCTAATTCTTTAATGCATGTGTTTCCATAGAGCAAGTGGCTGTGTTGTCAACTGGCTCTCTGTAATTAGCACAAGCTGCTTGCATGGTTCTCTAGAGAAACTAGAACTTCTTTGAAGTGTGTCTAAAATAGCTGAAGTCCAGAAAGTCTGTACTACATTTATGTCCTGGGAGACTAGAAAAAGGGTACTTTAGTTTATAGTTATTCCATGGAAATAATTTCCATCAAAGACATTCCTGTGCATATATTTTTGGTCCTAAATGTCTGTTTCCTCTGCCTTCATTTTAAGTTTTTTTTTTTGCTTTTCCTCCATAATTCTTGGAGAGACTTCCCCCATTTTTAAGCATTAACTCTGACAGAAGGGTAGATCAGTCAGCCATTATGTGTGGCGAAAATATCTAGCCAGATAGAGGAGACAAATTCATGTCTATACTGAAGAAATTAATCTGTGATATTGCATCACATTGAATCCACATATAATGAATATCTCAGCTACTGTGTACCACTTGGTCAGCACTTGCAAACACATGTTCCAGAAAAGGAGTTCAGGCACGGGTTCTGCAGCTCCTGAAACTACTTATGTTTGAAGAACAGTCTCCACATTAAGGTGGTTTAGATATATAGATTCTGTTATTCCTATTAACAATACCATTTTAGTCTTCAGGATCAAACTAGTTCTCTTATATACAACAGAGAGAGTTTAGTCTTTTGCTTAGCAAAACAGAAATGTAAAAAGTAATGAGAGAGAGAAGTATATATGATGTGGGAGAAAATATTTAAAAAGCCATTTAGAAAATCAATTAATTTAGTGAGTTTTTTTTATTTTTTCATTCAGTGTTTTATTTTAAATTAAAATTTAAAACATTTAAAAACCTAATTTTCTCACAGTCTGTCTGTTCATCATCTTTAAATCTGCAGTGAGGTAATTCTGTCTCCATGGTGCCACAATTTCTAGAACAGTCTGTGAGGATGTAAGCACAATTTCAAGGTAAATTAGAAAACCAGGAGGTGCTTGATAAAGGTCTTATTAGACAAAAAAATACCTAAATGGTGAATGAAATACAAAATAGTGGCAGAGGATTAATGCTATGTCTCAAATAAATCAAATCCTTGATCCCCTGTACTCTTAGTTCCCAGCAAGAAAATCACTGTATGGCCATGATGTAGGGCCATATGCCCCAAATGCAGGGAATAACCAGTTTATGTTGGAGAAAGAGGGGTATAAGGGTTGGAACAAAAGGATGAGAGATAAGAGCATGATTTCTTATCTTCCTTTAACATAAGCTTCCTTTGTGGCCTTGAACAGTTTGTCTTTGAAAGAAAGACAATGCTTGATGTTAGGTGTCCTGAAGAAAGTTGTAACAGTGGCTACCAACAGTTGGTTTCATCCTAAGTAAAAGAAAAAAAAATAGTAATTTAGGTTTATTTCATTTCAGTGTGGTGTTCTTGGATTCTGTTATAAATTTTACTGTAGGGAATTAGATCAAGCAGTAATATAGCGAACAGGATATTTTGCATTGTTTCAAGGTAGTGCTTTAGTGATTGATTCACTGATCAATTCGATGTGACCTCAGAGTGCATAAAGTTTTTGTAAATTATTTTACAACACTTTACTGCATTATTATTGTGTAGCATGACAGGTGCATGTAATTCAGTGTTTTGTAATCAGACAGATACACATGTGTGTTCTTGAGAAGCTGAGAGTTTTATTACAAGCCAGATTTTGGTAACCATATGGTATTTTAAAATAACAATGACATTTTTTTCCCCTTACTTATGATAGCTAAAGTTATGATTTGATGGATTCAGAAGGTATTGGGCTAAGATTTACTTCGAAAATTCTAACAAAAACCATGCTCCAAAACAATCAAGCAACAATAATACCCTTTACTTTTCCCTCCCCACCTCAGCTGACAGTCATTCATACTGTGTCTCTTGAGACAGGAACAAAAAGATAGGCACTTGTGGATGATGAATATTTGTTGTTAAGATGTTTGTGTACAATTTTCAGTCTTTTTTTACTACTTTATGGAATGGCTTCAGGAAAGTTTTGGGAACCTTTCCAAGTTACAGTTTATCCATCCGTAAAATTAGGATAAGAATTCTGACCTATTTTTCAAGTCAAATTAAATTCCTTTTCTGTTTATAGGCTCTTAGCCTCAGATGGAGATGCAGAATAGGAAAGAATATTGACTTTTCAAACTTAAATCTAAAAAAAAAAGCTCAGACCAGGCACACAGTTCCAGAATGGTAAACGTACCTAAGGCCATGGGATAAAATGTCCATGCCTTCCCATACACTGAGTATTATATTTTTTCAAGGTGAGAGAGAAGAAGAGTTATGCTCCGGTTTTTCAATAAAAATCGTTGCTTTATTTTTGTTATGCATACTCTCTGTAGTAATTTTAGGAGACCTATTGTTTTTGAGTCTGGGTGCATGTTTTTCAGGTGCCTAACAAGGACAGGTTTTACAGAATCCAGAGCCGTGTCTGGATAGACATACATGTGTAGCCACGGATACAAGCACGCTTGAGATTCACATACAGAACAGCTTTAGTCTACTTGGAGTAGAAAGCTGATTTCTAAGTTTAATATTTTCCTAGTGAGAAGATTAATCTGTTGCCTGCATATAATGAAGGCAAATTGTGTGAATTATTTCTTTTACTGTGGTTTTCATTTTGAGATATAGACTGTACTATGCCCCTGAGCAATCCAATTTTGCCAAGACCCAAAAGTCACAGGGTTTTACGAGATGATTCTTGTTATATAATTGAAACACAGTGAAAGAGCCATTGTGTACACAAGAAGAATGACTTTGTATTTTATTTCCATGGTTCTATTTTGAAATATATGAAGCCCTTTGTGTAAAAGAAATGCCTCTGAGTTTTACTGAATTCCCTTTCCTGTTCTTCAGTCTCACTGTTTGCTTGTTGTGATGCTATCTGAAAATTTGCACCTGCATTTAGAACTGATGTTTGGATTTCTTTTCAGTTAAATTCAATATCAGCCCTGCCAGGGTTGCTCCCTCTGCTATGGCACAGACATATACTCTGAATAAATCTGTTCCTCATGTGTGCTGTTAAAAGAGTTACTTGTTTACCATATTGCATTGGTGAATGTGATCCTGTAATAGATTGGTTTTGTAAAAATGAAGTAGGATGTTTATTGAGAAAGAATTCGTGTTGAATGTCCCCAGCAGCAGTACCTCTAGTGTTGCCTTTCTGGGAGGGTGAAATGACAAGCGAAACTATTCATCTCTGCTATCAGGTAAATGAGCTGTAACTGTAACCCCTCACAGCTGAGCAATGGTCAGGCAGATAAGTTACTCAGGTGACTGCTTTTGAATAGTGCTTTATACTGCTTTGCAATCAGAAAGAGGAGTAACTGTTTTCTTCCTTTCCATCACAGACAATCAAGAGGATGCTGTTTTTTCCAGCACTGTTTTTTTGTGGATTCAGTTCTATTATTCTTGGGGAATTCAGTGGCTATTGTTAAGATACTTCATGTCCTGTGGTAGGCTTACTCTGTGTTTGTATTATTTAAATATCTGGACAGTATTGGGATACTGGACTATTGGCTTGTTTTGGGCTGTTTATTTTCCACAAGTCCCTCTTCATTTGTTTCCTTTTCTCATGTCTGCCATATTTTCACCGTATGGGAATCTTTACAGTGCTGAGAATTTTTGAAATTTTAGGTTTGGAGGGTTCTTCCTTATCTTAAAAATGAAACAAAAAAACCCAAAACCAAACCAAAAATTAAGCTCAAGTGAAGGATATCTGCTCATTTCCCAGTCTGTGGATTTGGCATACTTACATGGAAGGAATTATGGATCTGTAAAACAGTTCAATTTTACTGTAACTAAAGCAGAGAGGATGGGTAGGAGTAGATAGAATGGGGTTGAGGGAAGGAGGATTAGAATCATGTTTTCAAACAACATGAAGTATTACTTTTATCTGATCTTCTATCCCTAAAAAATAGGTAATTTTGTGAATTTCTTTGAGCATAAATAAAATTTAATTTCCTAGTTATAAAAGGATGCTTAAATGCAGCTATGCTTTATAAAAACCAGTCCAAGACAGAACAACTTAAATTGTGAAAGTTTCTTGTGTGTATTTTTATTGAAACAAAAGCCTGAAAATTTGCTGCTAATTTATGACTGTAGCCTGGGAGAGCCTGGAAGGTCGCATCAATACATCTGTAAAAATAAATAAAAAGTAATTTAAAAAGTGTAGCTGTGGTGAGTAGGTTCCCTTCTGACATCCGGTGGTTAAAGATGAGAACTACATGGGGAAATAGAGGAGGAAACATATGCTGTAGTAAAGGGGAGTATTGAAAGTGGGACCAAGGGTTACCACGCAGGGAGAAAGCATTGAGAAACTTTCACTATTCTGAAATTTAATGAATCAGTGCAATTATAAGTTAATGATTTTCTTTATACTGCAGGGTGTGGTACATCTCAAGAAAGGTAGATTGCACTCAAGTTTTCTAGCTTTTGTTCTCTAATTACCTTTAAATTGTGTTAACATTATTTTGCATGTTTCCACACACCAAGTTTAATATGTATGGCTTTTTACAAAAATGAGTGTACTGACCACAAGCGGCTATATAGCTCATTTAACTTCAAAGCTTCTGCTTTCTACATGAAGTTTTGAGATTATGGCAGAGAAGTTTCCTAAATTGCTGTGTAAAGTTTGAGGAGTAACCCATCTACTTGAAATGTGAGTTATGGAGATTTCTGTGGGAAAGGTTTTCATGTAAGATTTTATTTAAAATTATTTAAGTAGGTTAGTTCTTTTATTGCCAAAGAAGAAAAGGCAATTCTTGCATTGCACAGTTGTGAACACAATAGTATAATACTGAATAATATTTGAATGTGTGTATTTGCTTTTTGCAACAGTTTTGAAGAGTGAAAATTTCCCTTTAAAACATTGTGACCCACCCTATCCAGTATTTCTGGGGTTGTAAGTTGAATTTTCAGGTCAGCAGATTGACCAGGGAATGGTTGTATCTTTTCTTTTAGAAATGTCGGTGAAGAGTGCAGCACACTCAGTATTATAAGATTTTCATGAACATATATTGAGTACATTTGTAAGCATTGTTGTTGCTTTGTGTTCAGAAAAGTTCTGTGTGATGATAAAACTGAACATACATTAGACATTTTGATTATGTAGGTTGTCCAAAACATCCAAATTTTATTTCATTATCAGTTTTCTCTGCATTAGGAAAAGCACACGTGCTTTAGTGTGTATTTTCTTTGCAAAACAGTGAAGCATGTCTCATACTTTACTAATCATGAAGAATATTTTTTTGTTTTATGTTTTATTTCTGCCATCTGCCACCTGGTGGCATATTTTGTCTGTCACATATGTCAGCAATATCAGTCACTGCTATTGCACAGTCTAAAATCTTCTTTTTTAAATGCATGTTTTGGAAATGAAAAACAGAATGAGGAATTCTTCAAAGTGTTCCCACCCCAAACTTCTGTCTTCTAATCAGACTGTAAGGAATTAATCTCTTAGAAAAGTCTAAGCTTTCTGATCTGCTTTGGTCTCCTTCCCTTAAGACACAACATGAAAATACGATAATGAGTGAGCATGATTGTTATTTCCAATTGTAAGTCTTGAGGAATGAATAAAATCATCATATGATATTCTGTGTATGCATCAAGCTGAGAGCTTTACAGAAATATTTCTAAGTGTATTCGGTTTGTGTGCCCTGGTTTTGGTACTGGGGGCTACTACAGAGGTGGCTTTGTTTTCATTGTGTTGCATGTGACCCATGGTTAACCAAGGAACACCCATGGGATATTTTTACATGGTAGAAATTTATTTAAGTACTTGCTATTTGATTTTGGTTTTATTTGATAGGCTGAGCTAGTGTTTAGCAACACTTCAGAAATTTGGCAGTAAACAAGCAGTTCATAATTTTTTGCAAGACAAAATAACATAAGGGGGAGCTTCGAATACCAGCTCAGTTATATATTTTTAGTAATGAAATGAAAAGCAGAGGGTGTGCAAGACTACCTGCTAGAATATGAAGCTAATGAGTGTAAAGTGCAAGTTCTCTGAGTGAAGCTTAAATACAATCTTACTTATGCTTTTGTCTCTAGCTCACCTAAAGCTTTACAAGGAGGGACCACCAGGTGGGTGGAACAGTATAATGTTGTCTGTCTCTGTCTACTCTTTGGTCTCTCTTGTTACCATAAAGGTCATATTTATCTTTCCTTGATGGAATAGAAGTGATAAAGTCTGAGTCTGCTATATCTACCACTGTTAAGAACTAAAAACTTGTTAAGACTACAGAAGTTCTATAAGACATCAGGAACTGTTTTCAGAATTCTAGCTTGTGGAACTTCAGTTTCAATGGCTGCTCTCCCACTAAAGTGAGTGGAATTTAGGTTACTTTCTTCTTGTTCTCACATTAGACATGTTGTAATTTGGTAGTGGTTTTTTTTTTTTTTTCTCTAAAGTCTTTGGAGCAAAGACAGTAGTGAAAATTGACATGCTCATAGATCTTAACATTAGAGTTACGGAAAACTATTTGGACATACACTGATCCTTATTCAGAACAACAGCACATGTAAGGCTGACAAAGAAATACGGTAAAATCCCATTGACAACCATGTGAGAGTTAATTAAATACTAACTGACAATGGCCTTAGTAATCATAGATTCATAGTATATTAAGGGATTGGAATAGATCTTAAAGATTATCTAGTACCAACACCCCTGCCATGGGCAGGGCTGCCTTCCAGTAATGAATCAGTAGGGTTATCTTTTGAAGGAAAAGGAGGTTTAATTGTCCTTTAAGAAAAAGAATTAACTATATTAACCTGATATTTGGAAGTTTATTTCGCTTATAACCCCTGCTGTGTCTTTGTTTTCTTACTCAGTTTTATACCCACCAAGAGCAGGACATGCGGAGCATTGGCCTTTTCTGGATTTTAAGTGAAGCTTAAGAAAAATATTTTGAACAAATGCTCGTGACTCAGAAGCTCCTTTTAAGCAGCTCTTTTGAATTATCAAATTATAGAATCATAGAATATGATTGGGTGTGAAGGGACCTTAAAGATCCTCTAGCTGCAACTCCCCTGTTAGGGCCAGGGACACTTCCCACTAGCCCACGTAGCTCAATATCTCATTCAACTGGTCGAGTCACTTTTGCAGTTGTTTGCTGAAGTAACTGGCAATACTGAATAAGGCATGTTTCAAAGCATTTATATTTTTCTCTGTATGTTTATTCATTGGGTAATTTCCTGTTGTCATGCTTTTCATAGAATTACAAAATAGCAATCTACTGATTTAAAACTTTGTTGGGATTAAGATTTGTTTTTGTTTTTCTTTTTTTTCTTGATCCTTTTTTGTAATTGAGTTAGGAATACTAGATGTTGGTGAGGATTCAGTGTGATTATCTTATAAGATTTAAAAACAAACCTTATGACCAGGATAAACTCTTCTTACATTATGTCAGTGAAGAACTACTTCTTAATTCTACCATGAAACACCATTTAGATGATGATGTGAGTAGATATCATATTAGAAGAAATAAATCCAAAGTACTTTGAAGCCCTCCTGTTCCCTTTGAAGTTTCATAATGACAGTCTAATCATGTTTGTCACAGCTGCATGGATACTTCGTAGGAAATAAGACGGTGTTAAGGCAATTTTGCATTAATTAAAGCAACTTGTACTGGAACTTGTTAGAATTTCCCTGCACATGCCATTAGTGATCTTAGGTTAGGGAAGTTCTATTGTCTGTATAGACTACCATTAAATGGACTTTTGAGCAGTCTGGTCTGAGACACCTTCCTCCCTCACAATTCAATTGCAAGCATTTCCTATTTTCCTCATGTCCTAGTTTCACCCAGGACCCTAATGTTATTTGATACCACCTTATATCATTGTTGGGGAGGTGGGAGAAAGGGACTCCAGCTTCCAGTCAAAAAAAGCATGGCAGGAGAGGGGAAGCCATGCTCCATTGTTCATTGTCTCAGGATCCAGGGTGAGCATTTTTGCATGTGAATCACCCTCAGTCTTGTATTCTTTTGTTATTAATATTGTTACCATTACTATTCCTGTTCTTATCTCATTGCTGTTTCCAGTAAACTGTTCATATCTCAACCTGTGATCTTCATTTTTGACATCTCCAAATCTCAACTCCATCCTGCTTCAGCGGGAAGTGAAAGGAAGAACAAGAGAGCTGTGTGTCATTTGGGGGAGTCTTGGTGGGGGCACTGGACTGGGGAGTGCCATTCCTAAATCTCACTCAAAGTGGGCTCTTCGTCACAGGACTCTGGTGGTGGTGCAGAGTTTTGTAGAAACTCTTAGGTACCTAAAGTTGGAGGCCACTTGTGTTATTTCCTGCCTGCTGGGAAACCAGGCAAGTGGGCAAAAGCACTTCAGTATTGTAACTCAGCTTTCCCTGTAGAAACCATGGTCCCAAATGGGCTCACAGAAATTACAGGTATGTTGCCTGGAGAGCATGTTTATCCTAAAAGGTCAGGAAAAATAATAAAGCTGAGCAGTTGGGGCAATAAATATTGTTGCATTTGTTCATATTCAGATACCAAAAGCCTATGAATACTAGAATATTCTGCTTGTTTAGATACTTGGCTTTTATGATTGTTAAGGGTAGATTCAAGCAGTCCTGTGTTACACATTTTATTTGCAAGATTAGCTTTCAGGACCAAGATTTTAGAAAATGCACTGCTTTAAAAATTAGCCCAATATATTGAATGTATGTTCCTTGTTTCAAGTTTTTTGTGTTTAAATTTAAAACTCATGAAGTACAATAACTATTGAAAAGATTGTGCTTTTTGTATAACTTAATCAGGATAAGCTGTCCATCAATGGCAGCTTTCCCGTATTGGACTACTTTTTTCCCTATATGTAAGTTTTGGTATCTGTCAGCTTTCTGGGTTCCAGGTACTTTTTAATTTAAAAATTGCTATTCAAGAGAACCTGAATAAAACTTCTGGTGCCATACCTATGTACCATACCCCTAATGTTCTTTGTGTATTTGTACAGTTTTCACTCTAGCAGATGTTGATGTCTATAAGGGTATAGGCATTTGTCCACTGTTTCACAGAGCGTGATACTCTGTTGTTTCACACAGTAGATGTTTGTGATTCTATAACAAATTCCATGTCTGATGCTGTACAGCACTTTAAGCTCTTTGTTCACATCGTGTCTATCTTCCTTATTCAACCATTTTGAACTGTTTGGGGTTGCAGCTTCAGTTTTTCCATTGTGCTTCAACAAAAGTTATTTATCTGTTCACATACTATGTTTGATAAAATTACAGGACACAGAGTTACTTCCTCCTTGCACTTGGTAGCTAGTTAAAACACAATTTTATTTCCTTCTTGCAGCCCATTACTTATGTAGATGTTAATTCCAGGCTTTAACTGGAGTATTTCAAATGTTGTAGTACCTAATGATGAAGAAAATAATGTATTTTCCAGATGGACTGGTATTGTTTTAGTTCGTGTTATCTTTATATGATCCATATTGACAACATACTTTAAAATCATGAAGCAGACTGATAGCAAACATGACAGTAGGGAAGGAAGGTTATCCTGTTTGCACTGGTTCTGTCTTTGCAATGTTCAATGCTAAAGTAATTTTTTAAAAATCAGATAAAATACTAATTAGATTTACTTCTTCCTGCAGTTGCACGTAAGCAGAACCAAATATAGCATGGCTGGAAGTTATGATACTTTCTAATATTGACTGTATCAACGTTTGGCAGAACAGGATCATGATAATTATGTAGTTCATCACTTCAAAAATTGTGGTTTATTTTTTCCCAAGCACCTTATAAGAACATGCAGTTGAACAAGGAAATATGAAATATATATGTTACTATCAAAAACCATTTAGCAAGCTACTCATTAGGAAAAAAGTAAGACAAAAAACTGTAATAAAAGAATAGAATTGAACTGGAAAAGTAAGAGTTGAGAATTTGCAGCTGATGCAAAGTTAGTAGAAGTAGGGAAGACCTGAATGCAAATTTAGCATTCTCTCATCAGAACGTTATCTGCTGGCTATGGCAAAAGTGCAAGTAAATGGAAATAGATTATTTTTTTTACAATGAATAATTGATTTATTTTTCCAACAACAACATAGAAAAAGGAAATTTTGCATTTTCATGTCACTATATATCTTTAGTCATCACTGAGGTCTCTATACATTTTCCTATGTACTTTGCCAACTTTCAGATTACCTTCAAAAACGTTTTAGTGAAGCATTTTACAATGACATGATATTATGTTGCTAGCTATCAGCAAATGTAACAAATATTTGTTTAAGGCTTGTTAATGTGTTTCTGCTTCATCTCACTATCTTAGAAAAAATGATCAGTTTTATGAAAGTTTGCTTTAGCTTCAGTGGGTTATAATTATTGATTGCAGGTAGCATCAGGTTACAAAAATAAAGAAAATCAAGAATATGTCCCAGTGGGCAACAGCTTACATGATCTATTACATTTTTCTTGGGATGGCATGCTCTGAAAACAAAGGAAAAAGTAGTAAATTAGAAGTAGTAAATAAAAACTGAGACTCCAAGCTGTTTGGAGTGGAATCTGTGCAATGGGATTGTTTACTTTTTTGCTTGATTGCCCTTTGCAAATGAGTGACTTTTAAAATTATTTTCTCAGTAACAAAATCCTAATTTGCATGTGGTAATTTTTTAGGATTGGTGCATTTAGCACTTGCAATCTGATTTTTATCTGATTTGTCTCAAAAGTCCTTAGGAGTAATATCTGCTTAAAGGGAAGATAAATTTATGCTCTACAGCCACTGTCTTCTTGCAGGCACATTGGAGGCCGGGCAAGTACAACAGGATATTTGTAGAATCAGCCTTCTGTTATGTGTCATAATAAAAGAATTTAAAGCTTCAGCAAATTGACATTGAGGTGTTTGAGCATGTCCAGGGCAGCAAAACTGATGAAGGATCTGGAATGTAAATCCTATGAGAAGCAGCCAGTGTAGCTGGGGTTGTTTGTTCTGGGGAAAAGAAGGCTCAGGGGAGACCTATTGCTCATTACCTGCAAGAAGGTAGTAGCCAGGGGTTGGTTTCTTCTCCCAGTCAACTAGTGCTAGGATAAGGTGAAATGGCCTCAAGTTGCACCAGGGGAGGTTCAGTTTGGGTATTAGGAAAAGTGTGGTTAAGCACTGAAACAGGTCACCACCCCTGGAAGTATTCAAAAAATAAGTAGATATGTCACTTCTTGATACGGTTTAATGGTCATGGAGATACTTGCTCAAAGGTTGGACTTGATCTTGGAGGTCTTTTCCAACCTTAATGATTCTTTGATTTTATGAAAATGCAACCCCCCCTGACATTGCACAAACTAGGTAAAGAGTCACCTTGTGACACGAGGATCAGCTTGGACCTATAATGTAGGGTGTAAAAATGAGATAGCTGGGTGGTGCATGATATCAGGATCAGTCTGAGCACACATTGAAACACAGAAAGGTCTGACTAAACATCAGGAAATTATTTCTCACTGTGAAGGTGACTGAGAAACTAGCACAGGGTGCCCAGAGAGGATGAGGAGGGTCAAGATTCCTGGAAGAATTTAAAAACTATTTGGACATGGTCCTAGGCAGCCAGCTCTGGGAGAGGTGGGGGTGCAGACCAGAGGTCCCTTCCAGCCTCAGCCATTCTGTGGTTTGTGATTAGAAGCTTTTCTCCCTGTCAGTCTGGAAGGTCCCTAAGGTAGGGCAGCACCAGGAAGTGGGAGGTGCAGTTCAGCTGCAGCCTTGTGTCTGGGCTAGTGCTGAGACCTGCCCTCAGGTGTTCATGTGTCTTGGCTAACAAGGCCAAATGAGTTCCAGTGGTTATGTGAGAATCAGGCTGGCTACAGAGCCATATCAGATTTCTTCAACTCTGGCATTGTTAATTTTTAACCTAGATAAATCATCCAGTGATACGTTGGTATTTCTGGATTTTATGTGTAGTCTACATGAATTTTTTTAGTTAAATGGAATTTAAGAATTAAGTAGCTTATAAAGCCTGACTTATATTTTGTTTCTCCTATAGTTCCTTCTGTTAAAATGTCGTTATTGTTTACTTTGCTGTTTTGATTTTTACCACCCTAAGCAGCATTCCAGCACCACTGCATAGTTAAACTTCATTATTCTGTTTCCAGTATGTTAAGGAACTGATTTTTAGAATTGCATTAATGAAATTATTTTTTCTAGTCAAATTCTTCAACGTTTTAATGATTCTGATTGCCATCTCTGTATACAGGTTGTTTTCTTAAAATGTTAACTATCTGTGTACTAAATTAAGGTGACCTCACAAAACATAGAAAAGGAATGGTCATGAGTTACTTTATATTATGCAAGGCAATATAATTTTGATGTGATTTGCATTATAATATTTTGTACAGAAAAATAAACATTTGCTTGAGAATTAAAGTACTTTGCTGGGTGTCAGCTTCTATCCAATAGATAGTTTCTTCTAGTTAAAAATAATAAAATTAGAAACTTATGCTGTTGAATGTCAGTTTATATCATTGTAAACAATCTATAAAATCTGTTACAGTATATCAGTGTATGATGCACTTGCTTTTATGCAATAGCAGTGTTTTAAGAAAATAGTTTCTATTATTAATTCTCATAGCTTAGTACTTTCTAAGCATATTTTTAAGGAATAACAAAATGGTAAAAGAATTGCTATTCTCTGTCTTCTGCTTTAGAACAAAGTTTAAACAAAACAATCTCTAGAACTTGTTTCAGAACTTTCAGCTAGAAGCAATGAAAAACACATGCCAACAATTACATATACTTAATTTTTGTTAAAAAAAATTAAATTCCTGTGCAATGTTAGATTTCATTCATAGGGGTTCTTCCATCATTCTTTAATTGCATAAACATTTGTGCCAAGATAAAAAAATAAGCAACAAAGGGTTGGGAATGGGTAGACATGGTGAAATATCTGCTTCTGGTCCTAGTGCAGGTCTGTGTTATCATAGGTGAATTATGACTCTCTTACCCAAATCTCAAAGAATTTTAATCATTGGGCAATTTCTACATAGAAAGTAGATCTTTTGTTAAGATAGATCTGTATCCTACTATTAGCTAAACTAAGAACTGATTGTTAGGAGCATTTTCAAAGCCTGTTATTTGCTTCAGTTATCATGTGACACTAAGAGCTAACCTTCAAGTTAGGACATTCATAAGGTTCATGCCCTGCACACTGAGTGCTTAAGGCAGCTGAGGTGCCAGAAGGGTCACAACTTTTTCTGGAGACCTGAGGCAATTGTTTTATATTCTGTTTAGGTGAATGGATATGCAGAGCCTGTATCCATAGGTAATATCAACCAGTCAAAGGAATTTACAGCAGAAAATCTAAAAGTTTGTAGACCTAACCAGCTGTGATTCCAGCAGAGCAGTCAGGCGATTCTCTTATGCCTGAAAGCTCTTAAGTAGAGACCTGCTAGAGGGCAAGGAGAAGTTTAGCTAGATACTAAAGCTAGCTGGAATCACAAGGTTTTTATTTTACACTGTATAAAATATTGATCCCCTTTCCTTTTGATTTTATGTATCAGTTCAGCTGCTTGATTATAACTTCACCTGTGTTTGGAAAAAATCCACGTATACATGACGTGGAAGCTTTACATTAAAAGCTTCCATGTCATGTGGAATTCATGGTGATGATCAAGTTACCTTTTCTTTCCTCTTTCCTTCATGTGCTCTGAAGAGAAAAAGGAAAAAAAAATAAAGAGCAGATAAGCACTGAAATATTTTATTTATCTGGTATTTTGGTCCATACTTTGATACTGTAATGCTATTTTGTTAGTTCTTCTGTTGAATGGGTCATGCAGACCCTTAGTCTTAGAGACCATTGACAATAAAATTTAAATTCTTTGGCCTATCTTCAAACCTTGTTTAAATTAGGATTTAGTTGAGGAGGCAGAAGCCAAGCCAGAAAACTGGAAACAGGCTTTTGGATAAATTTTGATTTGAAAGCAGATGGAAGTGGGACTTTGGTCATCTAGCAACAGGCTCCAGTCACTTGTTTAGGAGGTCTGTAGCTTCTGGGCCAGTGTCTTACCAAAGACTCTCTTAAGGTCTCCTAAAGCCTTACACCGGTGTTTTGAAGGGGTTTCTGTTTCTTCATCTGCCAAATGCAGGCATGGTATGGATTAAGGGGAACCATAGTATTAGTGGTCCTAGAGGTTTCATAAATCTATGCCATCACTAAACCTGCATGATCAATGCCTGGCCTCCTCATTTTTTTCACTGCTGCTTTAAATTTCTCTGGCTTTCAGTTTCATACTCTCAGCCTTTGGATTTTGTTGTATTCTTGCTAAATGGCAGAGCTATCCTGTATGTCATTCACAGTATTCTGTACTTAAACTCTGTGATTATTCTTCATACGATAGAATTAAGAGAAAGAATTCTTTGTTTCTCACTGTTTGGTACCTTCTAAGGTCTTCATTTGTATTTGTGATTGCTATTTTATCCAGTTTGACTGTGTATAGTGATTGTATGTTTGTCCATTTAAATCACTGTACTTGATGCATGTTGTTTTAGAATTCAGGTGAGGGTGTGTGTATGCATGCATGTGCATGTCATAATATCTATCAGTTCCACATTTATTTGCAAAATAAGGCAAAACTATAGTTTCCTTTTGTTATTTCAGTCTGTCATATTTTTTCCCCCATTTTCCCTTCTTAGCATGGAAGACCTCTACTTTATCCTCTTCTGTCAGAAACACCATGGAAAATCTGGTCATGTGGTCTTAGAAAAAAATGCTAATTACTGTGTTCAGATTTTCTTTTCCATCACCACCACAAAAGGTCATTTATTTGAGAGCCTACACCTGCATTCTGGACCCAGTGGTGTTGTATGAAATATTCTATGCTGAAGATGGCACATTGTTTTCTGACTCTAAGGGAATCTACTTTTTTTATTTCTACAGAGTACCAAGCTGCCATTCTGCATTTAAAGAGGGAACACAAAGAAGAAATTGAAACATTAAAGGTATAATTTTGTAATTATATATTTCCCTGTCTAGTGCATTTTACAGATTTAAGTGCTGCAAATATACACTTTCTATCAAATGTTAAGAATTGAATTCTTTCTTTCTAGAAGTTGTTTTCAGTTGACTGCCAGCTCAGCTAAAACTAATTTTGTTAAAATCTATACCTGCACTCATAAATGATGTCTGAAAGCAGTTTTATTTGTTTCCTCTTTGTAATTCTCCTTATTGTTGTTCTGTTAAATTCTTCCTCCTAACATAGCAGTGCAGTATTGGCACTGGTGTTTAACTGCTTACTCTTTCTCAGTGAAACATACTTCTGTAGAAGCAATTTTCTGTAATTTTAACAGGAAAATAAGCATGTGTGAGACTTTCTGAAGTTTAGTATTGAGCACTCTGTATTGATGTCTGCTCTTTTAAAGTGTAAACTTGACCAACTAGTTATCAAAATCAGAAATAACACAGTTTAGTATTAGAACTCACTTTCCCTTGGCTGTGGTAAGGAAAGTGAAATATTACAATAGAGTGTTTTTATCATAAAAACAGGAATTTGAATGGCAGTATAACTGAATTTGGTGGTCACCCCTAGGTAAAATTACCAGCATCTTCCCTTTCTCACCAGTTATGATATATTCTTAAGTATAGCTGCACTGTGTTCTAATACAGGTTCCTATGCCAAATCGTTAGTGGTCATCAATTACAAAACATTCAGTATTTCCTTCATCATCATTAAAGCAAATAGAATGGAAAATAAACAGATTTGCTAGCATGGGAATTCTGATAATCCAGTACATTGATACATTAACAGTGTCATTAGGCAGATCACATTGTATAATGCAACGTATTGAAATTTACGTTATAAAATTTCAGGGGGAACATAGAATGGGGCAATAAAATGGTGTCATGGTTTAATGTTATACTTTGTTGCCTTTTATTCTTTAATGGCATAACAGAAAAATATGATGGTAAGTATCCGAACTATGGGAAATTCTTGGGTTAAATCTGATTTTATGCTATGCACTGAAGGAGCCTACAGACAGGAATTTCTTTTAAGCAGCTCTTTTGCAAACAGATCCAAACTCATTATGAGGTGTTTATGAAGGTTTGATTATCATACTTTCTCTGCAAAAGGTTAGGTTAGGAGTTATCAGATCATTGGTCTTTGTTATTCTTAAAAGGTCTAGAGAAATGTTAAAATTATGGAAGTTATATGTATGGGAAAGTTCTCAAAATATTACTGAATTGTCCTCTGAAAGTGAAAGTAAGCAACATTATCTAGGTTCTGTTCCTTGAAACCTGTATATATTGGCTTACAAGTGAGTGATACTTTTATTCTTTAGCATTAGAAAGTGCCCTGTACTTTTGTTCTATTTCTTATTTTGTAGGGTTTTTTTCTTGAGTATGTGAACAGGAATTCCAGATTGGTTTTAATTCTTCAATATTTGTTATCACTGTGTTAATTTCCTATAAACTTTATACAGAATACCCAGAGTGCAGCCAGGGCTTTACCCGTACCACTAGTTTCTGGGGGTTGGTGCTGAATCTATGAGACTGAAGTTTCTGTGAATGCAGCAGTCTTGAAAGATGCACAACAATCACTGGGTAGGGAGGGCATATGACTGTACTGTATTTCCTTTTGCCATCTTTATGTTATCACCAAAACTTGAAGCTTTGTTCGTTTTTCTGATATCACTTGAATTCAGTTTTTGTCATGTGTATACTTATAAAGATTATAACATGTATTACACCAAGTCAATTACTTATGAATCTGCACCATCTCTTCTTGCATGACAATCTGCGTAACACTTAACTCTTGAAAGGTTAATTAATGTATATAATTCAACTGAATCATCCACATGAAAGTAATGTCTAAAATGGGTGATGCTATTGCTGCATTCAAAGGATTTCTTGAATTTTTCACTTAATGTTAACAAAATACGGAATAATGTAGTTTAAAGACATGGAACGATTTCTGTTCTGTGCTGTTAAGTGTTTTGCTTTCCCTGCTCTTGCCACTAGATGTCAGCTGAGTCTTTCAGAAGAAGTTCCCAAAACACGTGTTCTTGTTTCATACTTCCTTCTAAACTGAGTGTGGTGACATCCTGCCCACTTGTTTGTGTATCTGTTTTAGTTTTAGGTCAGAAATTATCTTGCACATTAAGAAACTAAATTGAAGTTGCTCAATCGATAAGTTGTAGCTGTCAACACCTTCATAGTATTTGTCCAGCAGAACCAAATCTTGAGTATCTAACAACCAACTAAGTAGATGACAACAACATAAATCAAAATAATGTAAATGGACTCCTGACTTCTGAAAGAAAGGAATTTACTTAAAGAGAAAATTCTGTCTACAGTGCTTAATATTTAACCCAATATATAGCTGCACAAGGGTGCGCCATGCTTTTTTTTCCTGTAAGTTAAATTGATCAAATTAGTAAAAATTCAAGCATACATTCAAGCATACTTTTTCCCTAATGTCCCCATGTTGCCTTCAGAACAAACCTCCCAAATATCCCTTCATCTTTAGCTATGTGGGAGTTTAAGGGTGTTTTTGAAGATGGAAGGAAAGTCCTTAGCTGTCCTGTAACCCTGTACTCTGTGCATGGATGTTTTTCTTCGACAGATTGTTAGGCTTCCACCAGCTCACTAGATCTTTTATATATTTCCAAACTGAGAATATTAGTATCTTCAGGTATTTCTATTACATAATAGTATTACATAATGCATGTCATATAATATAGTGTAAGAAATATTAATAGGTATTTGATAAAAACTTAGCTATAGCTAGCTATAAATTATTCATAAATAAATATTAAAAATTTCAGTAAATATAATAAAACCCTGGTTTTGCATCTCTTAAAATATCTCATGGCAAATTTTAGAAAGAAGTACCTGTATAGTTGCATCTATCACAGTTATGAATATCTTACTGAAGCTTAAGAAATAGTGAATGGCAATGCACTTGGTATAAAGCTGCCCGTTGCATTACGAAAGAGCAAGCTGGCCTCATTTAGGGAAGAATGTATCATGAGGTGTTCATAGTGACCCTTGTGGCCTCCATGGTAATGTTTGCATTTTTGCTTTTTTTGTGAAGGTTCCAAGAGCTGAAATGCAGAAGTGGGTAGAAAGTAATTTCCTTTTCACAGAACTTCCTTAACTTTGAAAACTATTTCATATCCTAAATTGAGGTTAAAGACCAGTGCCTCAAAGTGCCCCAGAAAACATTGAAAAATGTGGAAGAAAAAGGAATGTGAAAGGAAAAGTCATAGCACCAGTCAAAATTATCTGATAATTTAAAGATAATTTATTTTTATTTTGTTGTGAGACCACAAAGGCATAAAAACATTTAGGGTTTTATTAAGTAATAAAACTCTAGCTCTAATATGACCATTTCATTCTTTTAAAAATCTGTTTTTTCATGTCTAATACTTCCTAAGTTCTTTCTTGTCTCTATGTCTTTTCACCTTCCCATTTGTTTTTTCATTGTGGTCAGTATGCTTCCATTTATGAATGCTTCCATTGCTCTTTAATTATGACATGAGTACCACAAAAGGTGCTGCTTCTCTCTGCAACATTTTGGAATTTTTAGTTCAGCTGTGGGAGGCAATGGTGAATAGTGTTGAAAGCTCTTGTATGCCAGAAAGCTTATCAAAATACCTCTTTATAGAATTGGGTGATCTCAGTTTTATTTTGGCAATTTAAAATGTCTTTTACTTAGATGTCAAAGTAAAATTTAATTTCGGCTTCAGAACATACATCACAAATTGGATGTTTTAACACCAAATGAAAACATCTTACGCTATTTTAGTTTGTCTAAATCTTCTTTTTCTATAGGTAGACTATTATAACAAACTGGAATACTTTTGAGCAGATTAAATTGAAAGAAATCTGACCCGGATGCTCTTAAGGATTTTTATTATTCCTTTCTGGAGAAAAAGAATTTCTTCCCCCACAGTTTTGTTTGTGCATATGTGAATTCTTGCATGGGCTAGGGATATCATGATTTGTCAAAAGTCACTATGTTTTGAAATCTGCTATCAGCATATGGAGTCCAATGATTAATAGTGTTGAAAGCTTTAATATGCCACAGTACTTATAAAACCCAAAACTTTTTAATATATGTGGATATATTCTGACTTTGGTAACAAGGTTCTGCTTCAGGATGAGATTGTTGTTTTAACATTTACAAGATGAAATGCATCCATATGGTGGCTGGTTGCTTTGAGTGTTCTCTGTTATATTTTTGTATTCCAGCATGCACATACAGAAGAAAATCTGTATCATTTATGCTTCTCTCTCTGGTGGTGTTGCAGCTCAAAGGAGCAGCCAAGGTCAGCAAGGGTTTATTAGTCAGTCTTTCCTAATGAGCTGTTCAGGCTTTTCAGCATTTCCATGTGGTGAACTGATGAAGGTCTCCCAGCTTGTGGTTAATTATTGATACTAATCTTGCCTAACTTGAAATGTTTCAGTCTTTCAACTGCTAAATGTATGGTTGCACCACTGTGTGTGTACTGCATGCCTTTATGAATCTTCATCTTGGTTACTTCGTCCTCTTGGAGGAATTCTCCCTGTTCACTGCAGAGCCTCTCTGCGATGCAAGAGAGGAAAAAATGTCAAGATTAAAAAAAGCATAAAAGTTATGAGAAAAAAGAGACTGAACTCCTATGAAATTGTATTAAAATACCAATTTCAGAACTCCTAAGGCTGCCAGACAATGGCAGCAACATTATCTATGAAGTTTGCATTTCCTAAAATAGTAAAATTCCAGCAGGAAAAAAAAATTTCCTGAACTGAAAAATTTGCATAGCCATTGCTATAGAAGGTAAAGTGGCAGACTAGGGAACAAAGAAATGGAGCAATAAAACAGTAACTTTTTTCAGCAAACAGCACTAAGTCTCTTTGGAACCACTTGACAATTTTGTCTTCTTTCAGAAATGAAGCTTGAAATTATTCTTTATGTTGTGTGAAGATATTCCCCAGTTAGTTAATATTTTAAAAATCTGCACATTACAATTTCAAATCATACTCTATAATAAAATTATTGATGAAATTTTAAGCATTCCTGCTGTGCTCTGATACTTACAGTAAACAAAATTTTCTTATTCTTCTCCTCCATTTGTCATATTTTTGATGCAATGTATGCTTCTCATTATTATTTTCCTTTAACAATATGTTTACATTGTTAATATTTTCTTATCAGATAGTTTGAATATCCCGGAAGATTCTTCTTTCATTGTGTTGTGGGTTTTTTTCAATATGGCTGCTTGCCATATTGCCATTCTGTTATTTTCAATGCAATTTCACTGTGAGACTTGTATTGTTTAAACTTCATGTCAGCTGCGGAATGCTGTTAATTACACATGTTGATCCAAGGATTCTCCTGCTTATTTAAGAAATTACCACAGACCATATTCCCTAGATTGAAAACAGTGAAAATCTCTTTAACTCTATTTCAGCGCATGGACGTGGTAGTACATAGTTAAAATGTGCATAGGGCAGGACAATTTATAGCATTTGAACATCAGCAAGAATGAGTTCTTGCTCAAATTTAGACACATTACGAAAAATTCTGCTTAGTTAGGGCTAAAACAAAACAAAAGCAGGTTCCTTATAACCTGCTGCATTTTTCATAGTTTATGGAAGTTAATCTGTCCCATCACCTTGCCTTGAATAAACATGTTAAGTACTCCGGAGAATAAAGTAGAGAGCACACTTTGAACAAGAGGACATTTTATTTTCACAGATATTGAAGATCTCTGTAACATAGGAAACAATTGTATACAAGAGAAATTAACTGAAGTGTCATAATGGAATTATAAAAGCCATTAAAAATTAGGTAGTATCAAATTTACCATTTTAGTTTTGAAAACATGTACCCTATGCTTTCTTGCAAAAATTATCTGCACTTTGAAATTTACTACACCAGATACTTGTTTAAGTCTAGTAGTTGTATAGTTGTTTTTTTTTTTTATTAAACGTGTAATATTCTGTTTTGAAAAAATTCTGGCTCTAATATTCCTGATTTTAACAGGACAGGGACAGATTTGTCAAGGATAAGCATTTTGCCGATAAGGGAAAATCTGTCTGAAATTGGAGGTTAAATTTTTAAACATAAAACTATTTTTTCTCATGTTCAGTAAAGACCTGATTTTAGAAGCTTTTGACTTTGCAAATCTGGTGATCATTGATTGCATCTTCTGGTGTTGAAAAAACTTTCAATTGCCATTTCCACAAAGCCACCAAAGTTGTTATAAAATAACAGTGGGTCAAAACTAAGTTCCACTGATTAATGGTTGACACAAGTTACTCTTGATTAGGTGGGGATCACCCTTCAGAGAATGCTTTCAAAATGAAAGTCTGTCTCCTGACCGTCTTATTGATGGTTAGGCAATGAAAGAAAACCCACTGGAAAGCAAAGCAGACAACCAGAGCTGGACATGTGTATGAGATGTGAAAGGTGCAATTTCAGGTAAAAAACAGTGAGTAGAGATACTAGGACTGGCAGTCCTTATAGCATACACTGTACTAGAGGCACTACACTGGCAAGATGAAGGGCAAAAGAGCCTGGAAATTAGGACAGAAAACAGTAGGAGATAGATTGCAAAGACTTTGGTCTGGGCATCACAATACAAGTTTTACTTATATGTGGGCAGTATTCTCCAGAATATATGTCCTGGAATGAATACAGTCCCTTCAGTATTTGATGTTAATTTTGTTGGTCAGTAAGCAATACCCTCCCTTGCTTTATTGGTCAAGATTTGATCTGAATATAAGTAATTTCGTAATAGTTTTTTCTACCGTCATAAGTTTTAATTTTAGGATGTTTAAGTATAAACTGGACTTTACAAGATGTGTTAGGATTGGCATGTAATATTATTATTCATGGACCTAAGGTTTAACAGATTTATTGGGATGCTTACATTTGCAAAAATATTCAATCACAGTTCATTTTTAACTTACTTTGCAACTACATGTTGAGTCCGAGAATCTTAAGATAGTTTTTTGTAAAAGAAGTATATCATTGGTGACTGCTTGAGGAAAACTGACTAAAATGACCTGTGACTCATCTTGAAGCAGGAATTTTGCAGTTTGAACAAGTGCAGAATCTGTTTTTCCAGGTCAGCATTATCAGGCCTTTTCTATACTGGTATTGTTTCTCTTTCTGAGGGTCCACACTTTGTTCTTACATACCTTTCAACTTCAGCACACACAATGCAAAAGTCTTAAAAGCTTGCTGCTTTTCATTATTGAATTTTTAACTTTTGTCTGGAATATCTCCCATTGTGTTCACTGAATGAGGTACTAGTTCTGTCGAAGAGAAAGTTTCTGCATAGCTGCACAACATGGAAGCATTGGTGGAAAGGGATAAAATTAAGATTGTTCTGATTGCTCCCTTTTGAGTAATCGACAAAGGCTGTTTTTTCTGAGACTTTTTCTTCTGTAATATTTTCTTCAAATTTTATAATTTGAATGTCTAAAGTAGTGTGGTGATGCATAATTAGTCTGCAGTATATGTTAGTTTAAAATAGGTGTGTCTTTTACACAAATACAGAGTCATTTCCATAATTGATGTTATACTTCTCTTTATCCATGTAGAATCTCTTTCTTTTTTTGTTTTGATTGCACTTGAGAACACTATTTTGGTAGAGAGACTAATCATCTCTAAAAATTCTCAAAACTTTTAGACAAAAGTTATGTTCATTATGTGCTGCGGTGCTGGGGTGATGAGTTTGCCCGGCTCACGTTCAGCCCCGATCAGCGGCGAAGGGGCGCTTGAGGAGCCCGGAGCTCCTATCGCGCCTATGGGTCCCGATGAGATCCACGATGCGAGAGCAAGGAGGGCGGCAGACGCAGGGAGGCGCAGGCAAGGAAAGGAGGACTCAGCCTTCAGGAAGGGTTGGCAGGTTTATTGGAGGAAGGTCGAAGGGGGAGAAAAAGCAGGGTGGAGGGAGAAGGACTGAGCACCGAACTGAGGGCAAATGACAGCTTATAAGGGAAGGGGGAGGGCCTGGGAGGGGCAACACGACGGCAAATGAGGGTATGAAAAAACTGATACATAGTTTGATGAACGTATGAGGCTAACAAATCAGCAAAAAACTGGGGAGGGGTCCCTGCCCTTGCCCAATCACTTGACACCCTGGGGAGAAGGTTCTAGAAGGAAAGGCAGGGCTGCCAAGTGATGGACAAAGGCCAGGGGTGGGGACAACAAGACACATCTGATGGATAGGGGAGGGGAAACATGATAGACAAATAACGATAAGAAATTGGGGATTTCCAGGGAAAGAGGGGGAAACTATTCAGGATGAACCAGACCAAATCAAACAACGTTACATCACACACCACCACAATTATGAAGAATGAAAATTGTTAGTTTGTAAAAGTGTAACTACTTTTTTTTTCTTCTCGTGGCACTATTTGACTGAATAATTCCTGTTGAGAAGTATTCATTGCTGCTCATTTTCTTTCTATAGATATGTAATTTTATCTTTGGTTGCTGTTTTCCATGTGCTTTACTAATAATGATTTTTGCTTCAGCTTTTACTTAATTCAAATAATTGGTTGCAACTTAGCAACATATATATTTGCTTTCCTATATAGTTACAAAGCTTTGTTATAATGGCTGATCTTATAGCCTGGTTGCCAAAGAAATTAGCTCTTTATATGGTGAAGCAATGTTGACAGTAAACTCTCCTTTCCATCTCCTTCCCAAAAGAAAAGGAAGAAAAGTGAAGAAAAACAAGGTTGCATTACAATTCTGGAAACATCAGCCACACTAATAAAATCAAATTCAATGTTGGTTTACGACTTTGAATTTATGTGACTGCACAGGATCAAAGGATTTGTATCCCACTGGACTGCAAGGTCTATAGTTCATGGCAAAAAACCTCATCAAAAAGAACATTTTAGTAGTAGGGCTTTTCATTTTAATCAGCCACAGTAATAAAAAAGCTGTTAGGTGTCCAAAAACATTCTCCCAAGATCAGAGACAACTTGCTCTCTACTACAATCAGTTTTCTTATTGGATCCATACTGCCTCTGTAGTTTTTGTCACTGAAACTTCATCTTCAACTTGTTTTCAGCCATTTTTTGCATTGCTTTCACATTTAACATGCCAGATGTAAAATATGTCACATCATCATGTAATTCCCTGGCAATTGAGAAATACTGTAGCTTATCTCAAGTAAATTATCATCAAAACAAATAATTCATATAGAATTTTAATTATCAGTCTATATTTCTACATATTGTATTTTAAAATATTTTATTAGCAATGTTCAGGGTATTTTTTCCTCATTGCATATAATCTTCTGAACACCACCACAGAGAATAGGTATCAGTATTTTTGTGTGCATGGTAACTGAGGCTGTCCTAAGACTATGGTGACAGCTGCAAGTGAGAAGTAGAGTAAGATAGTAACTACAAAGTTTGTGATAGGAAGGGAATGTTTGGATTTTGCATGTTAACTGGTCATGGTCCTAGTTCAACAAAAGTTTGAAAATAATTTTTAGCTTATGGTGTAGTTTCATACTTTGATTACCTTTGTCTCATAGAAATTGCATGCAATATATGATTTACATTTATTGGCGTGTTGCATGCTGAGTCACCTCATTCCATTCTGCAGAATTTAAATGTTTAGCAGAGTTTAACAATATTAGGTATTTTGCCAATTAAATTGTCCACAAAATTACGTTTTCTTGGAAATTTGTAGGTTGGTGTCAATTTAGCTGGGTACCCATTTTTTACATATTATGTAGGATTTATTTTTCCTAGCATAAGCTATCTTGCATTTAGGAAGAATCAACACATAGTCACTTTCTATAAGGATTGTTAGCTTTTGAATGGCATGACAGGTAGCTGCTTCTTTTAGGCAAATTCTGGTGGGTGTGGTATTCCATTGTCTGGGAAATCATTGCTGCCTGAGATACATGCAGGCTTAAAGTGGGTTTTGTCAGTGAATATTTTCATGGGTTGATGTTTTTAAAAGAATTTATTCAAATAAGAAACTTTAGTATTGGTGGGAATTTTATAGGTTAGCTACTGAACATTTAAAATCTACGTAAAATGTTAAATTATCCATTATTAATATTTATTTATTAATAACCTGAAATTTACCCCTTTAAGCATACATTGCTAACAGTTGGCTGTATTATGTATTATTTCATCTAGTTTTTTAGAGTTTTTTATCATTTGTCTCAAGAAATAACATTGTTAAGCAAACGTGCCTGTGGTAAGAAGTTAGTAAATCCAAGGCATTAACAATTTTCTGTTTGATAGAAATCAAGAAGAATGTAGATTCCAGTGAAATGTCTCTGTAGGCACAAAGATTCCACAGTAGAGTACATCACTTACTGGGTGGTGAAGTGGACATAATAGGATTCTTAAATGTGGAGTGTGCTGTGGAATACAATGAACATAATTAGAGATATTTTTCTATGTATTTGGATTCATAATGCTTGCAGGATCTTGAAAGTTTACCAAAAAATTTCAGGGGCACATCAAGAGCTCTATCTGATTATTTCATTAGAAGTTATGGAGAAGTTATTTACCCTTTTTAATTGGGTTGATCTGAGTAAAGTGGTATGTATGTAGGACAGCTGTAGAAAAAGAACTGGAGATGAGCTGGCACGAGCTATGTGTTGTATAACGAAGTTCTCCAAGTGATTTAATTTGTGCAATCTTAAATTGTTAGATGATGGTTCTTAACCATGAAAAGACTGAAGGAAGGATGTGTATATGTGCAGGAAAGAAACAATACCTAAATTAATGTTAATTGACAGAAACATTTACAGAGCAGACACAAGATAATTAGGATGAGGAGCACAGACTTTATGGCATCCTGGAGATAACTCTGTGAAGAGCATGGAAAAGAGCACAGAACATTAAGAGATAATGGAAGGTCCACAGAGAGCAGTGAGAGAAGATGCTGGAGCTTAAAAGGATACAGGACTTTCTGCAGCCCATAATGAAAGGGGCAGTTTGTATCTTGTACAGAATAGTCTCTTAAAATACATAGTCCTGGTCAGCAAATATGTAGAGTGTCCTTGTCTCATAGATCTGCTTTGCATGGCTGTTCATACTCTTTGGAGAGTGATAAAAGTGGAAATGTGTTTGTTACCTTATACTTAGGAGGTCACTGGAAACTTACCACTAGTGAAAAAGAATCAGAATCCCAAAGTCATAGAATATGCTGAGTTGTAGGGACCCATGAGGATCATCGGATTCAGCTCCTGGCCCTGCCTAGAACACCCAAGGGTCATTCCATGTGCCTGATTCAATTCCTGTACCCACTGTATTCTACTGTCAGCCTTTGGCCAGTTTATTTGTACATATTGAGTCTAGTGGATCTATAAGGACAATGAGTAGGAAATAGCTGGGGGTTTTGTTTGTTTGTTGTCTCAACTGCTTTTGCTACATTTCCTCTATAAAGCTATGTATTTATTATTTTTAAATTGGAAAGAGAATTGGACTCTATGCATTGGCTACATTAATATTTAGAGATCTGGGATTGTTTGAAAGAGTTCAGTCGTTACTTTTTTATTGTGAGGTGTAGGAACAATTCTTACTGTGTGCCCTTGACAGTGATGGTATACCATATGTAACTGTTATGTTTGTTGAGGTATTTGTTAGAGAGGAATTTTGATTTTTATGTAAACTGGCATGGGTTTAACTTTTTTTTTCCCTGTGGAGAAATCCTTTGCTAAATCTCTGATTGTTGTTAAAATTTAAAACAAATGTATGTTTTTTCAAGGACACAGATTCAACAAAAAAGAGCTTCTTTTCTTTTGTAAACACAATAGAAGAATAAAAAAGTGTGAACTCTTCCAAAAACTGAAGATTAAATTATTTACAATGAACAAAACCAATTTAGAGGCTCTCTGTGAAAAATTTCTTTTCCTCTCTTTTCTGTGCACACTACTTTAATGGCCAAAATACTATTAAGAAAAAAAGCTGTAAAGTATATAAAAAAAGCTTTTAATTGGCAACTCAGTAATTCTTGTCTTTTTTTTTTCCTTTTTTTATCTTTTTTCCTTTTTTAATATCCTCCTCTCTAGAAAATAGCCACATCTCCTAACTATATCCCTTGATACTTTGTGTCTTCTTTCTTCCCACTTTTTTTATTTTCATGGCTTGGCATAAGTAACTAATTAGATGTAACAATCACTGTATAAAAGTCAGAGAAGGGAATAAAATCAAGCTCACTTTCTCCCTAATATGTTATTTTTCCACTCTAATTAGAGTAAAAACTTGTAAATGTGTGTGTTTCTCAGTTAAAGAAGAGGTCTGTCTCTGATATACCTAGCACAGCTTTATTCATTAAATATGTGTCATTTTTACACAGTCACTTTTCAGAGTAGAATTACACTGTAAACGCTTGGGAAAAAGTATTAGGCATTGACAGTGAGCATGAGCTTGCTAGTTTCAAAGCAAAAGTTCTGCATCTTGCTTGTTCTGAACAGTATTTTAGGGAATATTTGTTTTTATGATTTACTGTTAAAATTCTCAGGATTTTTAAACATTTTTGGTGCAAATAAGTCTGGACTAATAAGTTAGCAACTGTTTTTTGAATGTAGATGGCTGTAAATTTATACTTTCCTTGTGTTCATGCATACAAATTGTTCCTCAGCTTTTCATATTAGAGCAGTTCTGTGTCATGGTTAAAAGTTTTTGTTCACATAAAATCACATTATATAAAGCAGTGAAACAACAAAAAATGTACTTCAGTTGATTGCATTTAATTGACTGTAATTTACTTTATTGACCGTATGAAATGAGACTGTAATCTTTCTCTCACATATCAGAGCACAGTGAAAAGCTGTCACATTGGTTTTGAGATTTGTCTATGTCAGTCCACATTAAAGACATTTAGACAACCTTTGGTTACATGAATGAGAGGATTTAGTCTTTTTCTTTTGTGAAAGAAAAAGACTTTTAATTTATGATTTGTCATCTGATACTGTAATGGTTAATGACAGTATTGTACATGGATTCAATAATTGGAATTTTTCTTCCTTGAGCATGTGCTTCATCATTTCCTAGGTCCTGTGGGACCAAGGCTGAGTTGTTGGCATTGTCAGAAAATATAATTTGCCCTTTTTCTGTGTTGTGTCAAGTCACTTAGCAGGTGCCAAAAGGAGGTCACTGGAGACATACACCAGAGGGATGGATGTAAAGGGAGAATACAGGAAGACAGTAGAAAGCCAATCCAAGCACTCCTGTTGTTTTCCAGGTTACAGTGTATTAGTATTTTTGGATATTTAAATAATCCTCTTACATGTATTTTAGTAAAGAGAGGTCTTTATTTTTTTAGGGATGGCTTTTATTTTACCCATTAACAGAAGTACTTTTTTTAGGCAGAGGGTAACACAGGCCTTCTAAGCTTAAATATAAATGTCTGTGTTTGAGGGATCTGAGAGTCAGCTGGGATCACTTGCTTGGTGAATTGGTTTTACCCAAGGAAAATGGATCCTGTCCATTTCAATGGCAGATACCAGACAAATCTCAACAAATTAAAGAAACTGATTTGTAAGTACAACTGCACTAATGAGTCTTGAAAAGCAAAATAGGCAAGAACCTTCTTTAGTTAGAATCAGAGGTGAAAAAAAGCCTGCATTCCAAGCAAGAGCAGATTTGGAAGCAAAAGACATTTTATCAAGGAGGATAGACAGAACTGCCTGTTTATTCAGCCTCTTCAAAATGGGTATTGGGTGGAAGCAGAGAGCCGTGGAAGAAAGGAAAATGAGGTACATTAGCCAGGAAGGCCAGTTTTAGACTTCAGAATAGAAAAGGGCATTTGACAATACTCAAGCTGAATCACGTCTTGCAAAGGAAATTTAAGGGTTCACTGAAAGTATTTTTCAGCAGTGGAAACAGAAAAGAACTAAGGAAACAAGGGGAGCATTATCCAGTAAGGGTGAGGTGGAGACAAAAAGCATTGTTGATTTAACCTAGAAAATTAAGACCAAATGAGCTGCCCCGAATTTCAATAGCAGTGGTCATGAACACAGGGACAGAATTTTTCTTAAACTGAAAAAACACACAGCTTTTAGTACTGAATAAAGCACAAAGATTAGTTTTTTGCATATGACAATTCTTTTTATCCTAATACAGAGTTGACTCAATGAGTCTGTGATGTGCTGTCCTTTGCAGATCCTTTCCCCATAGAATTGCCACACCACTGATCAATCCCTTCTGTGGCTATGTACAGTGCAGCCCTCTTTCTTGGATTGCAGCATGTATTTTCATACTGTTTCCTTGTCTGATAGAATTATTGTGAATTCTGAATTTTAACTGTGTACTTTAGCGTAATAGCAAAATATCATTTGCCTATTTATTATTGACAATTAATGCAAGAAAGATTGTGCCAAAGTAAGGAAACTTTTATCAGTAGCACATTGCTGTGTGAATTAGACTTAAGATACTGACGAGGTACTTTCAAATTGATGATTGAAATCTGATTTCAGCACATTAGGGCTTTTTCTTTTAAGCTAGCAGTATGAAGAAAAAATAGTAATAAAGCTTTATTGAAACATTCATGCTTCAAATATGGTATTTGTAGAAGTAACCTGGGAAAAATATATATCTACTTTCTTAGAAATTTAGGCAGTTGTATCAATTCTATGTGTGTGTGTAGAGGAGAGGGAGTATGTCAATGGCTGACTGGCAAGAGTCACTGATACAATGGAAAGCCAGAGAACCTCAATAGACCAGGGCTTGAGGGCTTAATTTGATACTCTCTGAAAAAGCATATTATTGCTGCAAGAAAATGAAATGGTCAGGGGAATAGAAAAATGTTCCTTGCAATAGTTTATTTGGTATTGAATGTAGCTATACAATCCAGATTTCTCAAATGAGTGCTGCTGGGAAGCAAGCAACCAGGCTTCTATACCAGTCAGCAAAGTGGCAAATGCAGTTTTCAAATGAAAAGAAATATATCTAAAGCTTACTGGTGAACATCTCCCACATTGTTCTTTGTAGTCTTGCTTTCATTTTATACAGCAATTTTTACAGAAATTTTCTTTGTTAGGATTCAAAATCCTCTACCCTTCAGAAATAATGTTCATTCATGTATATAAGCTTTAGTTTCATCTGCCTTCTATTATCTTCTGCCCCTCCAGCCTTCCTCCCATAACTTCCTTCCATCAAATACCTTGTTTCCTGCTAAAATATTTTTACATTTCATCTTGCCTTCTTCTGTGACCAAACTACTACATTTTGATGATGTTTGCTCTCCATTCGATTTATCATATGACTTTAGAGCATTTTATCTCATTTTAAGAAATATTTTCCAGGAAGCAGACCTTTATTAAGAATATGTATTTTTTATGCATATATATAAAAAATAGCACATATTATATTAATATTCATATTCTTGAAACTGGTTGAAAGTATTATCATAGGTATATAAGGTGATCTTACTTTGGTGAAGAAGACTTACTTTGACATGAAAAGTAATTAAAATAAAATTGGTTTCTTACTTATTACTAAATAGAAATATTACTTATTTTGTTATTACTAATGCTTAGTGTTTTTAGCTTTAATTCTTGTTTATAGGGTTTTTTCAAGCTACAGAAAATAATTCTGAAAACATGCAAGTTTTATTCTTTTTCTTGCTTTTCATTCTTTCACCTCAAATATAATTTTGACTTTAAACTACCAATTTTATATTGTAAATTAAAACTGGAGATCTGTGTTTGGAGAGGCTTATAATACTAACACAGTTGCTTTTATGCCTATTTAAACGTAATAAATAGTTTTGTTAGATGCTGTGCTTCTTTTACAGTGTGTTTTTAAGGTGGCTTCAGATTTACTGCTGGGAAAATCTTTAACGTTCAAAGTAAATTGTTCTGTGAGGGAGTTTTTGATGTCCAATAGGAGCAAAGCACTATGATAAAAAAACTCCAGTTAAATTCCTTAAGGCAAACTTACTTCATTACCTCATTTATGGATCAGTATGCCAAGTTTAAAAAGAAAGGCAATTTCGTTGGAGCAATTCAAATGGCAGAAAATCTTGTGATAGTTGAATTGAACTAATAATAAAGATGAGTGCCAATAGAGTAATAGTAGGAAAAGGAAGAAAGCTAAGTAAATGTGTTGTTATACATATTCGTTCTGAGTCATCTATAAAACTAACCAAAATTGAGTTGTTTCCAATGCAAATTTGTTTGATTCTCTCTGTAAGACTTCAAACTTGATTTCCTACCTTTACACTTGCTTGTGTAAAGGAGCATTTTATACCCAGTGTGTTCAGACTGTTTACTTTGGATTTTATCCTACAAAACTGATTAGAATCCAAGCTGACCATACTCCTGTAAGTATGAGTATCTTGTTTGCATATCTAGTCAAACTTCATTTCACAATATAAACCCACAACTATTACATTATATTTGCCATGTTGAGCTACAGATATGTGACTTGGATGCACATTACTTAATGCTATAAACTAGTAGCTCTGAGCTAATACTCAAGTTGGAATGGTAAATAGGGAGTCCTGTGTTGCCACTTCCGACAAGCACTTCATGGGAATTTTAAGTGTAAATTCCTGTGCCTGTAGGAATTTGAGAAAATCACAGTTTATTAGCTGTTTCTGTTATGAGGTTGGCTTCCCTTTTGTAGAGGGATCCTGGAAGAACCATGAAAAGCTCTCTTTCAGGAGTCATTGCCTTGCAAAGAATCATGGTAATATCAGCCAGCTGTCTGATAGTATCATGGCATAACAGAAAATTACTTGTAGGGACCTGATAACCTGGAATAGCAGTATTGGATTGTATTGGATTTTTTAAAGGAGATATTTCTGTGCCAAGTTTTTTGTATCTTTCTGACATATAGTAAGAAAAGTGGGGTTTTTTCCTTACTTACTTAGTTATCCAGTGAAATCGTCTTTATTCGCTTGGTTCTAATGTTTATTTTCCTGAATTGTAGATTAAAATATATCTGGAAGAAATGAAATTTTAATCTAATTGCAGAGATAAACTTGAAGAATTTATGTGTACCTCTGTGAATTTTATTGATGATAAATGATAAAAGATATTACTTTATTTAATGTTTTATCTTGAATGAATGTCAACCTCCATTGTGTTTAATCTATTTTTTACTTCCTAACATGTTATCTCTCTATATATGTATATATGACATATAAATGAAATGAAATAAGCAATAAACTCATGTCATTAAATAGAATAACATTTGAAAAAGCTACCATTTTTCCATAATATACCATTAATTATTGCATTGAGTTAAAAACCGGTAAGTCTGCTTAATGATAAGGTACAACTTAAAATTTGCCCAAATTGATGTTCTGGATTTTTTCCTTACAAAATATATTTTGTTGAAAGACACCCTGCTTACATTTCTTTAAAGATTAGTAATTGTCCAGTTATATAATAGCTTGCAATAAAACCATTTAGAACTGGGAAAGAGAAGTGTTTCCCACTTTGATTAAGAACATAGTTCAAATGTGAAGATTTTTAACAGACTACGAAATAAACACTTCAAAAAAATATTTGCACTAAGGGTGTTTTTTTCTTGTTGCTCTGCAGTCTCAGTTTGAACTCAGGGTATTCCATATTCGTGGAGAACATGCTGTCTCAACTGCTCAGCTTGAGGAAACCATTGCACATCTGAAGAATGAACTTGATAATAAATTAAACAGAAGAAATGAAAAAGCAAAGGATATTGGTGTTTCTACTGAAGATGATAACCCACCAAAGGCATACCGAAATGTATGTATACAGACTGACAGAGAAACTTTTATAAAGCCTAGTGAAGAAGAAAACAGAGCTGTGAAAAATAACCAAATAGTACCCAAAAAGCTTAATATTTCTTCTTTGACACATAGTATATCTGCCCAAAGTGAAAACAAGGACAATTACAATGTACAGTCATCAGAAAGTGTCTTGTCTTGTCAACCAAGACAAATGCTGCCTCCTCCACCACCACCACCTCCTCCCCTTCCTGATTCTTCGCTGTCTGCTGTAGTTCCTCCACCACCACCTTTGCCAATGGGTCCTGCTTCACTCACATCTGAGTTTGGATCTTGTCCATCGCTGCCACCTCCACTTTCTGAAGGCTGTAGGGATTTTCAAGCACCACCACCACCGCCACCCCCACCGCTTCCGGGGCTGGGACCTCCTGTTCCTCCTCCACTGCCTGGATCTGGGTTACCTCCACCCCCTCCACCTCCTGGGCCTGGGTTCTTTTTTAATAGCACTTTATCTTCAAACCAAGGTCCTCGAAAACCTGCCATTGAACCTGGCCGTCCCATGAAGCCTTTGTACTGGACACGAATACAATTGCAAGATAACAGGTAAAATATACTTACTTGGACTTGCGCTGCTGCTTACAGGTCAGTGTAGAGACATGGAATTTACATAATTCTAGAATAAAACCTGAATCAGTTCTAGAAGTCTGAAAAAATAAGTTGTTTTAAAATATCATATTTAAATTAAAATTATATGTATTATAAATGAAAACTTTTTGCATCATAACAAAAACATGTTTTATTTGGGCTTTTTCTCCCAATAATTCAAGCACTGCATGGATAACTATAGTGACAGAGTGCTTCCCAGATTTAGCACTAAAGTGTAAAAGGGTAGCCAAGAGATTAGAAAGATTTTTTTTCTTAAAATTAAGTCTGTGTTTGCATTAGAATTGAAATGTTAAAGTTTGGTCAGGTGAGAATTTAGTTTCATTCTTGTTTTCCAGCCACTTTGTGATCCATTCTCCAGAGAACTATATTGTGTCATCCTCTGTGATTCCAGTTCTAGAAACTGGAAACAGTTAAACTGGAACCTAACCTCTGTGCATAAGTCTGTCAGAGCAGGAAGAATAAAGCATATGTGTAAATATATGCAGCTCAGCAACCTGCAGCATGAAGTGTCCATTATGGACAAGTCTCAGTACTGATGGAGACCTCTACAGCTTTAAAAAAAAAACAGATATAAAATTTTAAAAAGAATATCCTCCTTACTGTGATTTAGTGCAGGGATAGAATCCCAGATGTGTTTGAGGGAGGGATGCCATCCAGAGGGACCCTGATATGATTGAGTAGTGGGACTGCAAACAAGTCCAAGTGCAAGATCTTGTACCTGAGTTGGGGCTCCCAGTATCGGTAAAATCTGTGATTAGAGGAGGTAGATTTAGGTAGAATATAAATAAGAAATTCTTTACTGTGGGATTGATGAGGCACTGAAAGGTTTCCAAGAGGACCTGCAGATGCCTCTTTTTTGAAAGTGTTCAAGGCCAGATAGGATGGTCTAGTGGAGGTTGTCCCTGCCCATGGGAAGGGGTTGGAATGAGATCATCTTCAAGGTTCTTTCAACCCAGGTAATTCTGTGGTTCTATAACAGTGTTCTAGTAGAATACATCAAATCCAAAGTTACAACAAAACATACTGTTTTGTCAATTAGTTTGAAATGTTTCATTTGCTGAACAGACATAAATAAGCATTTTTTGGCCAGGTTTTTTTGAAATTGTCCTACAGTCTTTGTTTATGCCACCTGTTTATTTAGCTGACAGGAGAAAAGCAGTTCTCCCAGTCACACTTTCTGAACCAGCATTAGTACCTTACTGCCACAGTTACTCAGCTGCTCTTTTTGGATTTGACTGATACTGACTTTCCTTCTTGTGTTTATTACTGTAATATGGAGCTCATTAGGAGGCATGGATCAAAAAGGATTTTTGGGGGATGCTTAAGTGACACAGACTATTTTATTTTAATGAAGAGCTGTTCCTTAATTCAGTCCCGTATTAATGCAAGTAATAAAATTACGTTATTATTGAGATCTTAAAGTTCAAAACTGTTATTGTCTGTGTTCAAAATAATGTTAGCCTAGCAGCATTTACCAAGATGCTAAATTTAAATATTTTAATAAGCTAAATTATGTTACTATAGCCATAATGCATCATAATATGTGCTATACAGTATATACACACAGTATATTACTTATTATTATTATATTGTTATTGTTATATTATATTATTAATACAATATACTGTTCATTTTTAGAAATTATTATAGTTTATTTATTCTGTAACATGTTTTTTATAAATTATGTATTTATTTAAATTATTTAGTATTATAATATTTTATTTTCAGGTTTCTCTATTATATTTAAACATATTTGAAGTAAATATCTGCAATTAGGTGCATTTAAATATGAGTTTTATTTTACTTTACAGCTCTGAATTTATTTTGATGAGAAAGTACCATTATTCTGGTGTAATAAAACATTGTAAGATGTCAATATTTTATATAAAGTATTTGACAAGAACAAAGAAATTACTGAAATGTCAGTTGTATAGTCTTAGTTTTTCAGAATTAAAAAGAATTGAAATTTTTCAGAATTGAAATATTTTGGAGCAGGAGTCTTGAACATTTCGGTTTTACTTTCCCAATATTTCTTTGGCATAATTGTTTCTTAGTGAATAAATAGTTGGTCCATAAATAAACTTTATTGAAATTCTTCCCATTGAATCAATTAAATAAAAGTTTTCTTTCTGAGACAGTGCTGGTTCACCAAGTTTTTGCGAGGTAAGGGATAATTCATAGCATTCTGATGAACTGCTGGTTACCAGATGTAATGGTCCAGCATTTTCATGGTCTGTATTAGAAGTGGAAATTTCTTCAAGGGTTTGCTGCTCAGATTGGAAGCTGTCCAGGACTTCTGGTTGGAGAGCCAGAAAGAATCCTTCATTCTTCAGTATTGCCTAACACAACTATCCTGGTTCAGAGACAACAACTTATATCAGGAAGGGTGAAGCTGTGGAGCTCTAAGCATGTCCTGTGACATAGAATATGCTGCATCAGCAAATGTTAATAAAAAAAATGAAAAGTTCCTTAAACATTCATGATAGTAGACAGTTGAGTATTAAGTAGAAAAAAAATCCTAAATTTGAAAAAAAAAAAAAAGGCTCCTTTTGAATTGGTAGGTATTCAGTTTTGTTGCATATTACATCTATGTTTAGTGACATCAGCCATTTGTATTTTGTAGTGGTTTTCTTCACTTTTATTAATTGCGAATAATTTCACTGCCTTTTAGTGACATCTGCTGGAAGATGTGGTCCCACCTTCTACTGATAAACAGACAAGAACACTCAGAAGTTTTGTCCCACATATTTTCCTGAAACATTGAAATTTTTGAAACAAGGCCCTTTCAGAATTGATGTGCAATGTTTGTAGCACTACATATTATTTTCCCCTAATCCAGATAAAACTGGAGGATTGTGTAAACAAGCTCCCAGCTGATCCAAAACTAAATCTGGTCTTGGAAGGCAAAAAAAGAAAGAAAGATAATCCACATTTAAAATTTGCAGTTGTTTGAATGGAGAAGAATACTGGCTAGTCTCCCAAATATAAGCCACATAATTACTCTCATTTCTCAGAACTACAACAAGGATAAATATGAGCATACAACATCTGTGGATAACATGAAGTAAATCAGGTCCTATACAAATTTCCCCAAACACATTTAAAATATGCTTGAATAAAGTTTGTTCACTATTTGTTGATACTGTTTATTTTTATAGGTCTGGATAGATTACTGGGAATTTCTCAAAAAAGCTGATTGGAGTACTTCTAATCCTAGTTGAAGTGGCAGAAATCTCTTTACATATATTTGCACAAGCTGCCGTTATTGCACCAAGAACGGTATATACGAATGATGCATAGTCTAGCAGGCATGGACTAAGTAGCTCAAACTAATAACTAAAACTTATAGGAAAACTTTTTACTCCTTACAGGAGCAAGGTATAGGAAAGGAATGCTCTGTGTGTTGCTTTGAGTTTAAATCTATCATGGATTTTCATCTATTATGGTTAGATCTATTATAGTTTCTCATAATGTTTAGAATTGTTATTATTACCTTTCCCTTTATAGGAAAACTGCTATGCCAACATTATGGGAATCACTGGAAGAACCTGATATACTTGACACTACCGAGTTTGAATATTTATTCTCCAAAGACACCACTCAGGAAAAAAGAAAACCATTATCAGAGACTTACGAAAAAAAAACCAAGGCCAAAAAGGTATTTATTGTTTCTTTGTCTTTTTTTTTTTTTTTTTTTTTTCTTTTTTTTTTTTTTTTTTGTGTGTGTGTGTGTGTGGTACTGTTTAGTCTATTTTGAGAAAACTCCCTTTTAATTTTTGGATTTTTTGTGAATGAGCAAGAAAGAAAACTATGGATTATGGATTGCTGATTCAATCTCAAATCTCTTGCTTGAGAATGCAAGGGTATTATTTACCTTGGAAAATCCTTTACCTTTGCTAATGACAGTTCCACATCCTAGTGAGGTAGAAAAAATACTGTACAGGGGAATAGAATTAAAGTTCTAATTAGTAGCTGAAAGTGACAGTATTTCAGCCATTATTTGCCCTTGAGCTGTTGTATAATTAATGCCTGTCTTTAGTTACTCCAGCAAACCTCTCTTCTACTGAGATTAATTTTGTTAGAAAAATAAAATTTAAAGCAAAATTTTTAATAAGGAATGCCAATTTTTTTCCAACATAGCTAAGGAGTTGTGTCAGGAAGGGGCAAGACAATCACGTCTTTGATGGCCAAAGCTGTCATTGCTGTAGCATTTAGATATGATCCATTACAGAGGCAGCTGGCACTTGCCAATTGGGATGTGCAGGTGGGAAAAACAAATGCCATTAGTAGTATTTACTGCCAGAAAAATTCTGGACTGAATAATAATCAATACTGTTTTCCTAAAACAGTGTGATTACATGTCAGAAACTACTGAAACATTTATTGTGTTTTAAATCTCTTTGAGTTGACCTGCTTGGAACCACAAGAGGGCACTTTGCATGTGAGCTGTGCTTGCTACCTTCAATTTTATAATACATAGAGCGTGAAACGTATACATGTTGGGGCTTTCAGATCTTTCAGAACATCTTTCATCATAAATTCCCTGTATTGTGTCTTAATGCAACAGCTAATGAGAAGTATCAGTAAGGCTGTAGAATTTATAGAACTCAAATTCATGCAATGCAAAAAGTAAATAATTTAAAATGGGGCCTGGATGGGGACATGCTGGCATTTGTAAATGCACACCAAAGAAATAATAGTTACAGTCCTTCAAATATTAGACTAACGTTGGGCATGAACATCTCCGTGAAAAATATTTTTATATATTTTACTTGGCAAATGCTTGAAATAAATGTGATATGTAGCAGCAGCTGTATCCATAAATTCAATTAGTTCATATATCTTATGTCTTCTTTCTAATATTTAATTTTACATTTCATTAATTTACCTTTTTTCAGAAAGAATTATGTAATAGGAAATAAAGGTTTCTAAAGAACTTTGAAGTATTTAATCACTCTAACTTTAATGGGGAATTAATATGCATAAGTAGTTGCCTTTTTATTTCAAAATCTCAGTAATTAAGGGAGTATATCTACTTCTCCAAGGGGGTGACAGCAAACCAGGTACAGAATTAGGCCTGTATACTGAAAGATGAAATTATGCTTTTCTTTTTCCTTGCTGCTTTGCAAACTAACTTACTTGTTTGAGCAGCGTGATTTTTTAGTGATCTCTCTTGACTTATCCAAAATTTAATTGGGTAGTACTTACAGAACATATTATTATAATAATATGCATTATTTCTTGTGAGCAACCAGTGTATTTTCATACAAAGACATCCTTTTTATTTCTATCAACGTTTTAATTATTCTGCTTTGTTATTAGAGGTAACAAGATATTTTAAGACAATGGATATTTTACTGAAAATAAAGAAATGAAAAAGGTTCCTTTAAAGTACTGTGGAAAATACAATAGTAAACCCCCTTAGAAGCAAATTCAAAATTATATCTATTACCATGTCTTTGGTTTTGAAAACCCATGATAATGTGATGATGGTGTTACAAACCATGGGAACTGTAGGGTTTTCCATGAGAATTTACCAATGTCATGGTCAGTAGTGTGAAATTCCATCATTGGGTCAAATTAAAAATTAAAAATAAATCCACTTTTAGAATTCAAAGAAAATGTTAATTGAGTACAGAAGCATTTTCTTTCGTGTATCCTGTCTTTTCACCTTTCTCAGTTAAATGACTCATAGTAGCAGCTGAATGTTTTTACAGACAGTTGGCCCTCTTAGATGGTCCTGTGTTTTTCTTTGTCTCTCTGAAAGCCCAGATATGTCCAGGCTGGCTCCAGTGGGTCAATCTTGGTGGGCTGCAAATGTTACAGTAGTAGCAAGGCATTTTATTTACTTACAGGAGGATTTATTAGTAGATAATAACAGAGAACTCCTGTAGATCAATATAAAACTGTCAGTTTGACTGGTTTCATTTCTGATTTCTCATGCTTCTTTTGGCTCTCAACTTCTCTTGCCTTTTTCCTAACAATTATATCTACTAGGGTTTTAGCAGGAATTTTTTCTTTGCTTCAGTACATAAATTTCTTCTTGTCTCATCTTAAAAATGGTACCCGTGTCACATTATAGGAAATTGTATAGTCTGGTTAAAGATGCTTTCTACAGACATTAAGAAACACAAATCTTATATGAGGCTCATCATATAGATTTAACTGATGCCATGTCGTTATGTACTTCCTTATAAATTCCTTTTTCATATTCACTAAAAGAGCCTTCCAGAGCAAGTTATAGGTACAGCGATGAAGCTGGAGTTTGTGTTTGAAATAGTTAAGCTGTTTTATTTAATGATACCTGGTAAGACTGACCCACTTCCTGCACTAACCCTCTTCTCTGCACAAACTATGCCTTATTTCATAGCATCTTACGCAAACTAAGTTCAGCTTCTTTGATTTTGAGGGAAATGACAGACCAATAGATGGTGCAGGTCTGCTTATTAAAACATGATTGTTCAATGCTTTGCTCCTTGAATGAGAATTACATCAGTGCCTCACATTCAAGTTCCTTTTTCAATTGGAATTAAGATTTTATCTTTTGAATTAGAGGGTAATTGTTTCTCATTTAACTCTTTTGCAATTCCAAATAAAACAATATTACTCAGTTTATTCTCAGAATTATTAGTTTTGTGAAACCAGTTGGAATAATCTGTAGGCTTAGGCTGTGAAATGAATACTTCTGTGGAAAGCCTATAGAAATTTCAGTTCTGTTCTTACCCATTTTCCAGGTAGTAGACACTGTATGGTAACACAGATTAAAAAATTCAGTGTATGCTCTGCTTTCTTTTACTTACAGCTGATAGACACCTGCCATTTTCAGCCAGAAATGTCTAAATGTCCTACATAAGCTGCACCAGGGAGATTTAGGTTGGACATGGAGGAATTTCTTCACAGAAAGGGTGATTAGCCTTAGGAATGGACTCTTCAGGGAGGTGGCAGTCACCATTCCTGGAGGTGTTTAAGGAAACACTGACTGTGGTACTCAGTGCTGTGGTCTGGTTGACATTGTGGTGTTCATTCATAGGTTGGACTTGATGTCAGAAATCTTTTTCAACCTGATCAATTCTGTGATTAAGATAAATGGAATGGCTGGTCTATTTTCCAGTACCATTTGGCAAGTTATGCTCAGAAAGGAAACTTCTGAGTATGTATTCATATTATACATATATATTTATAGTCATATATATTATATAATTACAATATAATAAAATGTTTCATAAAATAAATATTTACAATATATCAATAATATTTCAATATATCATCAATAATATTTCTATTCATGCATATATGTACTCACTGTCAAAATAGGAGAATACACTGGGGACTCTGTGGACTTCTCTGCTGGTTGTAGTTACTTTGTATTTTCACTTATTTCTTGGATAGCAGAATGCTAACTCTGCAGCCACCACCTATTTGTGAGAGGCTTCAAATGTACTGAAATAGATCCTTCACAAGGCTTTCATGTGTCTGAGATCTCATCTGACAGACAAAGATAAGCACAAAGCTAATGCAATTAACCACAAGGTTAATACGATTAAGAATATTCAGCTATCTAAAAAATAAGATGGGGTACAGCTGGCTGGTAATAGTTCAGCAGAAAGAGTCTTGGCATTATAGTGGCTTACAAGAGGAACATGAATTGTCAAATCATGGTAATACTAAAAATGAAAAGCAGAACTCTGATAGATCAAGAAGTATTGCTTGCAAGACACTACTCAACCATGTCTCAGTTAAGAACTGCATCTACATTTAGGCACTACAACCCTTCATTAAAAATTTGCTAACTGTAAAGAGTCAAGAAGAGGGAGAATGATGAAAAGTGAAGTAGTCTCTAAGGAAAGAATCAAATTATTATGATTGTTTAGTCTAGAAAGGAGAAGGTTGATTGGGACACACAGTGTAAGTGTAATCAAGTGCATGCAGCTGCTGCAAAGAATAATTATGAAAAGCTTTCTAAGAGCAAGGATACCAAAGGAATGCAGAAAAATTTTGGCTTGGAAAATTGTGTTTCTGTATTTGTAGATCTTTAGGAAAGTTTGTTTTGAGTGGTACACATATAATTGATAACTGTCTTGAAGTGCAGAAATGTTGTCTTGTTGTGCAGAACGACATTTCGAGTGCCTTTTCAACATCTTGATTCTGTTAATCAATTAAAAGACATAAAGTTCACCTTCTGCCCATTGTCATATGGGTTGAAACAGCTGGCTATACTTTTTTCAAAAATACTTTCATGATTCCCAAATTTGTTGCATTCATGCCACATAGAAATGGCTTATTGGGTTACACTGATTTCTAGAGGCTTCTGATAAGTATGTGGGGGAAGAAAGAAATGGAAATTAAGAATCTTAGCAGCAATGGTAATACAACTTAAAGGACTGCATAAAAGGTGATTTTACTTATTTTTAGAAATATAATAACTTATTTTGGAAAAATATAGTTCATTCACTTGATGGTGATACAATGTAAACCCCATATAGGCTAAACAAAGGTCAGGTGTACCTTTCTAGTACACAAATATATATACATAAGACTGGAATTTTGTTATTGTAATGTTTATCTGGGCTTAGAAGCTCTGCAAACTGTGTGGCTGCTCATGCTTCTTTGATCATGAAGCCCTTTGGAAAATGTAGCACCTTTGGAAGAACTTTAAGGTTTTTTTCCAATTGTACACCCTCTGAAATAATGCAGGAAACTCTTGTTCTTGCATATTTTCTCTGCATGTATGCAATCTTTCATTTAATGTTCTATGTATTATGTAGATAATGATAAAAATTAGTATTCTGAGGTTTTGATATTATGTCTTGAGAATTTAATTTGGTTTTTTCTGGTTGGGAGAATTTACTGACTAGATGAATATATTAGTTATGTCCCAGTATTAGAACAAAATACTATGCAACATATATAAACATTAGAAATATAATCCTTCTGTCATAAAAATGTTTTTGAATTAAGACTAGATGCATTATAATCTTATATGAAGTAATGTGATGCAGTAAATGTTTAGAGTTGATGTCCTTGAAGTGGAGAAAAGATGATTGCTGACATTCCCAGAGACTCTAGGTGGATAAATAATATACAGAAGGAGTGGGATTTATTTCATAGTTATTTTATATTTCTGAAGTGGTTGAATCCGCAGCAGGAAAAGTTCAAATTATTGGAGGAAAACAAAAGTTCCTTAGCACCTGAATATGAATCAAATAAATCAAAGACATTATTCATTATGTATTAACCAAATATTCTGAAATCTTGAAAAAGAGATATTTAAAAAAGATGTGTTTGCTGCAATTTTTTCCACTTGCATTTTGTAGCTCCATTGCTAGATTTAGCACATATTTTGACATTGTGTTAGTTTTTCCAATATACTTGAGCACTTGTTAGTAATTTATCCTCAAAAACTCAAGTATTTTCTATACTTTTTCAAGAAACAGGATAGTTGGATATTTGTGATGCCACTCTGTCTTCATCTTACAAAAAAAAAAAAAGAGCAAATGTCAAGTAATTTGTGTCAGGTGTATGCTCCAAATGAAAGTCCATCAATCATTTTTGGCCCTTTAGTGCAATGATTATAATTTCAAAGACGCAGGAGGACATTAAAGATAATGGCTTTTCTGTTGTCTATTATCTCTAACAGACTTCACATAATTATTAACATATGTTCTCATTTACGAAGAGTGTCAATATTTTGAGTGAATTGCATTTTTTTAACTGAAAGGGATATGCCTGTCAGCAAGGTTTTTGTCCATCTAACTAAATGAGGAATTACAATTAATAAATTTTGTGTTTCCGCAAGAAGGGCAAATATTGCAGAAAATGTTGGAAGCTTTGCAGGGGTGAAACACAATGACTGTCTTCAGCTGTCTGCATAAGATAATAAACAGTGTTCAAACTTAAGCAGAAGTACTAAAATGCTAGTGCATGCTCGTCCGAGGCACTCTCACTTTCTTTTTATATTTTATGCTGTGCTGAGCAAAATAATGGCATTCCTTGTTTATCACAAAGCCCTGAAGTCATGTAGAATATAGAAATTATCCACAGGGTGAATATCTGTTTTGTGGTTTGTCTAATTTTTGCAGTTCTGATAGGAGTAAAAATATTGAGAAATGTTTCTTACTAGCTCATTCACACCTCCTATTTGAACCTGATATATTGCCATTTGTGTGTACTTTAGAAAAAGGCTAAAAGTAGTGGTGTTTTCAAGCTAATAAAATTGTAAATAGTCTTTAAAAATATAAAGCTGTGGTTCACTCATATTAAGGAAAACATAGTTAAATTTGGCTCTCCCTTGAGTAGGAATATGAGAGATAATGTCTAGTCTTAAGCCTCTGAAATTTCATTGGTAACTCTTGGATTGTTTATGCAGAATGGCTTGAGGGACATACTTTGGCTTCTTGTGCAGAATATTCTTCCTGTGTTTGCACAGGGTTTCAGCAATCCAAACATGGGTCCAGGCTGTTGATTTGCTGTAAAAGTTGGTGAGTGGGAATGGAGGGAAATGCTGTAGTATGCAGGACAGCTTTTTAGCTTATGGCTTTTCTCAATAAATTTAAATATTATGGAAGGAATCCATGCACCACCAGGAGGAAGGATTTAACTTTTAATCACTAAAGTAAACTGAATCTCTTCAGATTTCAGCACCAGTAAGTGTCCTGGACAGAATATAGGCATTGCAGTTTGACAGAACAGTAAAGTCGCTGTACAATATTTAATGAAATAAATTTCTGGCTACATTAGAGGAACACCTTCTAATGGAATGACAGAATAATTTATTAGTGCATTCAAGCTTTGGTATATCTTCACTTTTTAATTAGATTATAAAGATTTGAAAGATGTAGATGCGACACTTGTGTACAGCAAATCAGCTAACTTAGCATTAAAAAATAGGGGAAAAAACAGCAAAAATCAAATAATGCTATGGGTCAGTGAAGTAAAGGAATTATCACCAGCAGTCACAATTTTGTCACTAAGCCAGAAGAGGCTACATCCATTACAACAATACATTCGTAGTCTGGAGAAGCAAAGGCAGCTGGCAAACCCCACCAGCTGGCACAGCAGCATCAGCTGGCTTGTAGCTGCTTACCTGTCACTGCCAGCTACAAGCAAGTCCCAATATGCTGAGAGGTGATCAGTGATTTGTCTTTTAAAAGCATAGACTAAATAGTTCAACACAGTCTTTACAAACTTTCCTTTTATTTGCCTTATGTTTTACTGAACTGAAAAAGTGCTGATTTTTTTGTGTCTCCTTTCTATTTGGAATTCACACACATATGTAATTCCCCCTTAGTGACAGAATAACCATCATTTGGGACAAAGTTAGTGTCTTTGAAAATTAATTCTCTATTTAACTACTGATTATATATTTTAACTGCAAAATCTTTCAAGTTCCACATTGATTCTAAAAATCTATGATAAAATTTCAGTATAATACTTAGCACTATAACTATGTGTTTGAAGTAGGTTTATGCTTAATGTAAGCTATTCTGTTGTCATGGTCCTCCATTTTTGCTCTCTGATGAATTAATTATTAGCTTTCAGTTGCTTGGTTGAAGCTATTTTAGGTAGTCTGCATCTAGCTTGATGCCTAGTAATTGTGACCATGTGTACATTTGTCTAAAATGCAAGTGAACATACAGTCAGTTGCTGTTTTAAATCATTAATCTCTGGTTTAACTTTTAAAATTATATAGGGCTTTCTTTAAGGGTTTTCTCACAAATTGTTTAGGGGGGAGGTCTTGCTTAGTGATGTGAGCTAGTTTGATCATGTCTGGAGGATATAGTAGCACTTACAAATACTTCAGTGGAATGATTTCAAATGTCATATTGTCTACAACAGCTGTAGTCTGGAAAGGTTTTGCCTCAAACTAGGCATGTCTAATGGGGTTTATGACAACCTATGAATTTGCCCTGAACAAGGTCAGCTTGGAGGTCAGTGAACGCTGTACAAATTGCATACTGCTCAAACCTGTAATTATCCCTGTAAGAAGTTAATGTGCTGTGGAGTTCAGCAAATTCATGTAAAGCTTCAGAGATGACCATGATAAACCAGGCAGTTACTTACATTTGCTCAGAAGAATCAGTCAGCAGGATGTGATGCTTCCACAGCGTTCAGTTACGTTAACTTGGAGCAAAATCATCTTGTCTGCTTGTGTACTCACGAGATACAGAGCCTGAATATTTTGTCATTAACAAAACACTTTCCACAGTATTAATTTCTTAACATCCATCATATGTGCTGTACATATAGGCAGAAAAAAATCTCAGGATAGATTTTTTCAAATTTTGGCAGAAAATATGCAGTATCTACTTTAACAAAAGTTTATTATTGAGTACCTACAAGAGGGACCTAAAGTATCTGTCAGATCTTTGTTGAAGAGAGCATTTATTCCAACTTGTGCATGTATTATCCAGTTTCACTACTCTAAATACTAACTTCTCATTTTCATGTGAAAATGTCAGTATCATTTCTCTTTTTCCTCTATTTGTCAAAAAATTTAGTTTTTTATTGATGAGTGACTAAGTATTTTCTTAGGCAAATATTTGTAAATCACATAAAATACAGGAAACATTTTTATGAGTTAATATAAATTTTGTCAGTTAACTGTCTTTAATTTGAGTATCAATAAAAGCATTCTAGGAATAAGGAATAACAATTGTTTTAAGTTCTTACTATGATTAAATATCCAAATATAAGTGCCACCTTTAATTTAAATAATAAAATTAAATTTGGACAAATATAGATTAAATATTCAAATACTAAAAATATAAATTTAAGGAAAACATAGCAATTAGTTTTAATTTTGCATAGGAGTTAGTATTTTTGATAGTTCTTGTACATCAACACTATGAAGTAAGCCATGTGCTTGGATCAGAACATTTTGTATTTTTGAAGAATTTGTGTCTGTATTGCATTTTGTGATGTGCTCCTGTCATATCTTTCTTATTAAATAAATCAAAATCACTAATACCAATATCCCAGACATTGTGGGAAATAAGTTTTTTACATTTGTAACATCTGAGCAACACTGATCCCTTTCTTTATAAGTAATTTCAATCAGCCAAAGTAACATTAAGGTTTCTCTTCCTCCTCTTTCTTCCTCTCCCCCTAAAGTGACATCAGAAACTATTACAGTCTGAATGTCAGTGTAGTATACTCTCAAATATCTGTACCCAAATGTGAAAAGAATCCTGAAATCCCTGTGGAGTGTCAACAGTGTGGAATAAGCACATTCAAACATGAGCAAAAGAAATACTTTGAGTAGTGCCCAGTGTTCCAGAAGTAGTGTTGAGAGGACATAAAAAGACAATTCTTCAATTCTTCTTGTTCAGGAATTGATTCTTTGCTGAAAAAATAGACATAAGACTGTTCACACTAAAATGTAAACTACCAGACAAACTAAGGAACTTGTGGTGTACTCAGTGTCTTTAATAGTTCTTATTTGTCATTTAAAGAAAAATGGGGGGAAAAACATATTCCAGAATAAATATTTGATGTGCCTTTTTCTTTTCCTATGTAACAGCATCCTACAAGTAAGAGGTGATGTTTTTTGGTAGAACTGGTGAGAATTCAGTCTTAAAATTAATTTGTTAAGGTGCAGAGCACAAAGATAAGATGATGGTCTTACTACCACATTTAGTTACTATAAGGGTTTGATGTTTGGAGAAATATTGAATTCAATTCACAAATTAGCTTCTGTTATAAAAGTGACTGAATCCTTTGTAGAGTGTTCCCTTGATCTCAGATTATTTTGCATCACCTTTCTAGATTATCAAATTGCTGGATGGAAAGCGATCTCAAACTGTAGGAATTTTAATATCGAGTTTGCACTTGGAGATGAAAGATATTCAACAAGGTAAGTATTTCTCTCACACTTAATGTAATATGCATGGATATTTTATCATAGCCCTCAGATATTTTATCATAGCCCTCAGTATGTGTATTGAATAGTCTCCTAAACTACAGAAGAATCATTCCTCCAATATATTCCAGTTTATGTAAAAGTTTCACCTAAAAACTAGAATCAAATTTAGGTACAACTCTTTCTGTACCTTTACAGTTAGCATAACACTTTCAGTACGTTGTTTCCATATTCCTCCCCTGCAGTTCCCTGCTTTTTCTAAAGCAAGTCGTCCACCAACAGGAATTAAATGGAGGGCTTATGCATAAATCTTTCAAGCTTCAAGCATGCAGTCAGTATTTTTTAATATTTACATTTTGCTTCATTAACTGTTTAAGAAGTACATCCCAAACTGATGTTACCATGTAAGAATCAGAAAGAGAATTACTGGATGGCATTTTTCAAAGTATAGGGCTAGTCAGTTGTAAATTCCATTACTGGTAGAAATTATTTGAGTTTGCCAATACAACTGTAGAGAAATACAGATTTTTCAGAACACTGGGGTGATTGAGAGTCTGCTTATGTTCTGGATTTAAAAAGATATTGTTTAAGGATATTGTTTATTTCTTTTTCACATTAAGAAAAGGAAAATATTCACCATTTAAAACAACTGCTGGAACAACTCAAGTTGATGTCTCCTTTTTTGCTATTGTTTTCCTTCCATCACATGCAAATACTGGGTAGGGTGTTGAGATGCTGCTGGCATTGATTATTATTAATTTCAAAAGAGCCTTTGAGCATCTAGCACTTTAAAAGCACAAGGGCTTACAGATGTCTCTTGGGATGCAGAGGAATAAGGAAAAGAAGGAATAACTTTGTGTCTGCCAGTATTGTGTGAAAGGTATCATAATGAGATGGAAAAAACCCACTATTACTAAAGGTCTAAATAATTTGCTGGCAGAAGTGTCAGCAGCACAGGGATAGGATAGAAGCTTTATTACAAAAACTGGGTAATAGTCTTAAGAATCTTCAGAGATTGGTTTTCTTTTTATTTTCCATGCCATGACATTCTACTAAAATAGAGCATCTCTATCTCTCTCGGTTGTTCACTGTCCTTGTGTAGCTTTTGAAATATTCTGGCCAATTTATACCAACTCTGAGAAGTCACAATGACCCAAATATCCGGGTATATATCCAAGAGCATTTTTAACTTGAGGCACCATTGTGCTTTTGAATCACATGTATCAGTTGTCCCCTTGGCTGTGTTTGCATTGCAGAGCAGTCTCAGAGTGCACAAACATGCTTCAGAATCAAATTACATTAGAAGATTTGCTTTAGGAGCATGCCATCAGTCTCCATGTATAGCAGTCTCTAAATTCCCCAGGATAAGATCAGAGATAGTTAGAACTCCCTGAAACATGTATAGTATGAACTGTTGCTGTCTACACATCCATTTTTAAAGACTACACTACTTGCAGTTGTAGATGCAGCTAATGTAGTTCTAGAAGTTTAATGAAAACTAGACTGTTGGTAGAAGAAAGACACCAAAACAAATGCTGTCACTGAAGAAAAGTTTAGAACTCATCGCCCTTTCTTGTCTGAGGTAGCAAATGACTGGCCTGTCACCACATGTGTTGCTCAAGACAGCAATAGGATATGCTGCCTCTTGCTCATGGAAACAGCTAGGAGCTACCATCAGGATTTCGGAATATCATTAGTGGAACTTTTTAAAAAATATACTAACAAGGCAGTCTGACTGATTCTAAGCAAAATCTGTGTGCAGAGACTATCTAGGATGAAAAACCGGTTCACAAAACTCAGGGAAAACATTGTTCTGTAGAGAGGACCTTTAGAAATGTACATTACTCTGAAAACAACATTAGAATTATGCTTGTTTCTCTTTAATGTCTGTTTATTTCATAGTATTTTGTGTAATTTAAATCTGTGGGCAGTCCTGCCTCCCAACAGACAAATTATTTGAAGACTGCTGTAGTCAGTGCACTGGATGAAAAAAATTCATAGTAGGCTAAATAGTGCATGACAACCAAAAAAAGCATGTAATCATTGGGTCATGAATGTCAACTTTTTTTTTTTTAAAGAGGAGTTGCAAAGAGCTACCTCTAAAAACATGCAGATTAAACACTCATCCCTTTTGTCACGCCAATTTCCATGGCGTAATTCAGTACATGAAAAACAGGGAAAAGTTCATAGCCTTCAACCACTTACAACAGAGAATGTAGAAGTCTGAAGCAAAAGAAAGTCAGAAATGAAAAAAAAAATCTCATTTTTATTTCAAACTTTTATGACCATGTCTGTTGTAAAGTCATGTACAAATGAATGTATGGTCTATGTGTGATGTACTGCATAGTCTACCTTAGGTAGCGGTTATAGAATGCAGGTAGAGAAATTCTCAGATGAACTGCCCTGTGCAAACAGATGCATGCAAAATTGTAGAGAAGACAAAGGAGTAACCATAAGAAAAATTGCATCTTCCTTTAAAATAGTGTGAGATTTCTGCATCCATAGGATTATCCTCTCAAGTCAAAGTACATAGCTTCACAGCATATTCTGTAGATAACTCAGCAGAGCAAAACAAGCAAGTGACCATATCTGGCATCCAGATGTTTGAGTTTGCATTTGATAATGCGCCAGCCACCACACTTCAGGAGGGGGATCTCCCACGCATATTTGTTTAAGAGAATAAAGTTCATCCTTTGCAGATAAGTTTATATCCATACTGCTTCTGAGTACAGTCTAAGGACAAGAGAGCGTAAAACTAAATAATTATTTTGGGTACTGTTGGTGTTATATGATGCACAGGGAAAGTTAACATTGTCGTGCTGCACCTGTCCTAAGACTCAGCTTTTTGTACAGTGGGAAAGAACAAATCCAGGTATTTCGGTGTTCTGAGCACTGGTGAATCTGGTGCTGGTGAGGGCAATAAAGTTTTTTGTTAGACCGCTATTAATATAACTCATTTCCTGAGCAGAAGAAGCAGGCAGAAAATCTGTCTGGCTCAGTATGCTATATAGGATCTGTATATTGAAAAGACAAATAGCAGTAATCAAATTGTGCATAGGTTTGAGATTATTTTTAAGGCTGCTTCTCTGCATTTTTAAAAAACCTTTATAAAAGGAGATGAGGAATAGCAGAGATCACTTGTTAGGTATGCTGTAAGCATCCCCACTTAAAGAAGTAATCTCCATTTCATATCAATCCATTTCTGTCTTTTCCTATCATTGTTCAGCTGAAATACTACAACTTGGGACAAACTTGTGGATCAACACTATTTATGTGGTTTTGCTGTTGAAATACTACAACTTGCTCTACAGCAAGGTGTTTCAATTTGGTTTGTAATGGGAAATGCTGATTATAGCTGTATGTGAAAATACTGTGTGGGTCATTGTCCCAGCTTTTAACAGGGCAATATTCCTCTCACTGAGAGAATTCCAAAATAGTAGCTGGCAATAGCAGTGCACTGGAAAACACATGATAATACTCCTTTCTGCAGTGTATGTCATCTGTACTGGCTTTCCATGAGCTACTGAGATCCTTGTTCAAGAGTTACCTGGCAAAATTGTGAGGCAGCCCAGATGAAAAACTTTTAGTTACAGAAAATAGAATGTAGATAAAATGTAGATGTCTTATGTTCAAAAGAGTGATTATCCCAAATCCCTCCCTACATTCATGGTACCTGCATTTTGCCACTAAAATTGTAGAGCACCAGAAGTTCTTCTTCTTTACATTGGGGAAATATTTCACTGTCAAATATTGCTGATTGCTGTCAGAGCACATTAACTAGATGTTCTGCTGATATATATGCTGGTATATTTTCCATGATATTAAATCTTTGAGATGTGGTGGATCACATCAGATGCACAGTTAATAGCTTTTTTGTACCCTTTGTGGTAGTAAAGTGCAGTATGTTCCCTCCAGAAGAGCTGCAGACTTTGCTACTACATTTACCAAAACCATGGTAGCTGTGCTGTAGTACTACAATGCTGACTGAATATAGCCTGTATGAAAAGAGGAGAGCTTAACATTTATCCTTAGCATAGAGATTATTTCTAATGCTAAAAGTGAAGCATCTGACTCTTTTCCTTCAACTCTGTGATTTCCCCTTCATTTCAACATATGGGAGTAAAAGATTGGAAGAATGTGAACTGTAGATTAACCCAACCAGACTAATGATCAGTCTAATAACCATTCTGATTCAGTATTATATTTCTAGTCATCCTGGGTTTGCTCTAATAAGAGCACCCAGAAGGTTTATAAATAGATTTGCATTGTCTTAGTTCAAGTTATGCGTTATGGCACATCTAAACTGTTGTTCCAAAGTTTTGTGACTTTCCCACCTACCCAAAATATTACATGTATGTATTCTATATATTCTGTATACTATGCATCAAGTATAAAGATAGCTGCATACCCGTCTCAGAAGTTGGGAAACTATTTTATTTAAAATTAAATGTTTTTCTCTTTTTTGGGGAAAATTCGCAACATATATTTTTGTTAATCTGTTTTGGATATCCATTGCATGTGGGTAGGTTAACATTAGTGCCAGAATCTTTTGTTCATGACTTCTTGCAGGATTTGAGCTTTCTTAGTCATCTAAGCCTCCGTTGTGCCCATGGTGCTTCTTTTTTACGTATATTTTTTTGGGGTTGCGTGGCAATTAATACTGGAGAAAACCTTTAAATAAGTTGGTAACATATCAATTTGTCAGAAGTAAACCAGAGGGATTTGGATATTACAGGCAGATTTGCCAAGTATTTAACAGTCATTGTCTAATTGACTAGGTCAGTCACAATTGTATTTAAGTTTCCCAATGATGGGCTGCATATTGCCATGAAATCAAGCCTTACTCAACAGAATGCAGTACCTAAAACAAATAAGTACTTCCAGGTCAAATAAATGGAGCTTTGGCAAGCGCCTTCTATTTAAATAATGTACTTCTGTTTTATTATTTGAGAGCAGTTAAGGTGATTTCTTCATATTTCACAGTCTAATTGTCACATTAAATGGTTTGATACTGGGGAGTACATGTAAGCTCTGTCAGCAGGACTTAAATCCCGATTTAGCCAAAATGTGTTTAGTAGGAGTGAGGCTGTATATCAGATTCAGTCTTAAGACTGTTGGTATTTAAGCTTATTCAGAGGAGGTAAGTATATTTTTCACATTAAACTCTAAGTTCTAAAGTTGTATGTACACTGCACACAGTATGCTTTAAATTCTCAGCTTTTTTTTGCTTTACATTTTTGAATTGATCAGAATATGTGAAAAATCTGTGCAGCAGGGAGTCTGTTAGATTCATTTTTTAGAAGTTAGTATTTGGTATAAGTTTATATTTGAAGCAATGCTCTTAGTATGTGAAATGTAGCTGGCAAGTATTTTTATGTGTGCCTGTTAGTTTGAATGCATGATGTTGATCTGTTTTTTGTCCTAACTGACGGTTATTATATCCTAATGGGTGCAACCCTGCACTAATGATCCTTGTGTATATAAATTCTTCTTCTTGTGAGCAGACACCATAGGCAACATAAAAATGTTTGCCTCAATTTCCCTGCAAAAAAGGATCTCAGAAACCAGACTTGGCCAAGTAACAGATTTTTAAAAGGTAGAGGAACCCAATAAAATTACCAGCTTTTCACAGCATGAGTCTACTTCCTTTTGACATATTGTGAGGTGTAGGTGAAATATTCTAACTGAACTGACAGTGTAAGGAAGACAGCTAACTAGAAAGCAAGATGAAAGTAAAAACCACCAATGATGATTGATATTGTAATAGCTATTTATTATTTTGGAGCCTCTTTTGTGGATTTATGTGATTTCACCTATATTACTTATGTAAGCAGATATAATGAGATTTAATGCAGTAAAGTATAATGGTTAAATTCACTGTATCAGAAAGAGCTCTTTGAAAAACATGCCAAGGTTTGTATTAATTTTGGTGAAGTTAATATACATAAGATTAAAAGTGGGTTTTGTTTTTCATAGAAAAATTTAAAAGCTTTTGTTACTTTAAGTGAAAATCAAAATAATTACTTTCTTTGATCTAGTGCAGTGGGTTTTTTAAGCTAATTCAAGCTAATTTACACAAAGTACTGTGAATGTATTTGCATGTGGCATATTTTAAGAATAAGAATATGAAGACACCTGTGAATATTGGGATTTCTTCTAGCTTTTCAAAATTAATGCTTTTTTTCAAAAAATGGACCCATCATAAATTTGCATGTTTTCATTTTTGTTTTCTGCTCCAAATGTGCATGGCATAAAATGTATAAAGATGAAGTAAAGGAGGTTATGTGGATTTTGGCAGTGTGTCTCTATATACATTGACATCCTAAGATGTCCAGCTGTATGGCTTGATTTTAAGAGCAGTTGTCAGTCTGTGCATCCATTGCTAATAACAGCAGTAAAGGTTGTATAGCAAGTAAATCAGAAAATATTTTCTGAGTCCTTTTTTACAATCACATGCTCTCTCCAAGAGAGATAATAACTCATGTCAATATCTCTTAAAATTTATTATTATTAATTCTATTAAATATGTGGTTTAGTAGATTGTATTTCATTAGTTTTATCACAAACACTTTTTGTTTTATCATGTCACTTCAAAACAATGCTGGATTGTTAGACCTGATGTTGAGTACAGGAACATGGATAACATAATAGAGCATTAAAAACCACTTTGTGATTCTGGGGCCATTTTGGTGACAAATATCTGGCTGAAATATTCAGCTAGTTGTGCAACACTTGATATTCTTATTACAGTGAGTTTTTACCAAACTACTTCCTGTCATCATAATAGATTTGTACATAAAAATTTGACTATCAATTGCATGCTTTGCATTTCAAGTACAAAATTGCCTCCAATAAGTTGCTTTTTCTAGATAGCTTTGGACATTTCTCCTTGTAAGCAGATTTCAGAATATGTTAAAATAGGATAAAAGTTAAACCACAAGGGAAAGTTTCTGAACTCAATATGGATATTGTTAATCTTAACAATTAAACATATTGGACTGTGAAACCAGTCTTCCAAGAGATTTTCCATCTTTAGGTCCTTTTGAAATTTTATTGGATGATACAGAAGATAGTGCAACTCTTTGAACTGTTTTGCAGGAGATAAGAGGAAATCTTATAAATTCAAACCCTAAGGAATTTTCTTAAAAGAAACATTTTTGCCAATCTCAGTGGTTCAGGCTTTACATTTGGTTGCAGTCTTGAGGGTTTTGAATCTTCCAGTAAGACAAAAATGGTAGGAAATACTGGGAATTTTTCATTGAGACTGTCTTCTGTGTAGTTCTTTACTTCTAACCTAGGTGTAATGTCAACAGATGGAATAATAAGTGACAGGCAGAATTTTAAAGCATTCTAAATGTCACTGGACCTTTTAATAAAATTAATTAGCCTGCCACAGAGAAAATTTACTAGCCTGCTGGTTAATTTCACAATGTAAAATCATGGGGTAGGTGGTGGAGCAGGCGAAAGCTTATTACTTTTAAATAATTATTTAAAGATGTGTGCCTTGCCCCTTTCAAACATGGATTACAAATGCAGCAAGAGCTTTTAAAATCCTCTAAGTTAATAAGCAGTCAAGGATCATTTGAGGAAATAAAATACAGTTGAATTAAAAGTTATCAGATAGTAGCTAATAACATCTCATTGGTTATGCCCTTGATTCTTTTGGGATTAATATTTTCAGTAATGTATAAGCATAAGCCATGAGTTCAAGAATTGTGCCTAGTCCCCTTATGAATCTTGAGGAAAAGCTGGTTTCAGAAAATTTAAACATCCAGAGTTACTTCCATTCCACTGCGCATCTCTCAGCTTACTGGAATTTAACATTAGAGTGTGTTAGAAAGCACCATGAAGGAATCCCATTTAGTTTTCAGAAGAGTTCCAATACCAATTTTCCAATATCAAGAGTTTCCAATACCAATATCAATACCAATTGCCTAAATTGTAATGGGATTTGCAAATGTTGGAAGCACCAATTTCATATATTCCAAACACAGTAATATTTGGAACTAAGATAGGAAACATTTTGAGACTTCTCATTTTTAGTAATGAAGCATGATTAATCACTGAAGAGTATACTGCATGTGTGTCTGTGTGGTGTTGAAAAGGATTTATCTGTAAATTGTCATGTGGATAGTTTTCTATTGGATAAAGCCAACTTAAATGTGAACTTGTTGAAGATAACTTAATAACTGTAGCACAGTCTTTTGTGCTTGCAAATTTATATAGCTTGTAAACTTTGAAAGTCGGTCAACTTGTCTACTTACCAAGATTGCTAGCTCCTAGACAAGCATATCTCACTGATTTCCTGTGCACACAGGGAGACTTAAATATCCTCACTCTCAATTCCTTCCTATCCAGCCTTCTAAGCTAACATAAAATCTGTGCTGTTCATTGTTTGGTATCAGTTGTTCTCATGCTCTTCTGCCTGGGCAGCTACACAATCAGCTGGCTACTTGACTGGTCACATCTTCGACTGCTGATTATATTGGAGAGAAAAAGTAGAACTTTACTCTCCTGAGACTGAGTTTATAGAACATTCTTGCAGGAGTGCTGTGATTTGACATCAGAACAAAAAAAAATACTGGAAAAAAAAATTAACTGGAAACATAAATGTCCTGTATCTAGGTTAGAACCCTTTGGTACATTTCACTGGAAAAGAACTGGAGTGTTAATTTATGTTTTCAAGTGTCTAATTTGTGTTTGAATTCTATACAGCTATATTGTGTGTCGATGACTCTGTAGTAGATCTGGAGACACTGGAAGCCCTATATGAAAATGTAAGTAAAGGTGGGGTAAAAATGTGTTTAATCACCAAAGTATTTTGGATACAGACTTTAGGCTGCTCAGGGAGCTAGTGAGTAAGGTCCCCTGAGAAAATGCTTATGAAGGTTCTGGGGTCCATCAGTGCAGATTATTTTTTCAAATACCATCTTATGAAGGGCACAGGAGCAGGAAATTCCTAAATGTAAGTATTCAAGCAGATGAAGCAGAAGGTTGGCTTATCTGAGCTGGGATCTTCTTTTGGAGCCAAGGCAAGAAAAGAATGTGTATGCCCAGTGAAGGCAAGGTCAGCTGATGTGGGAGGAATACAGAGATGCTGCTTGCAACTCTAGGGAGAAAATTTGTGCAGCCAAAGCTCAGTTGAAGGTGGACAGAACTGTGGGGGCCACCTGTGTCCTGGGGTGCATCAGGCACAGCATCGCAGCCAGGCAAGGGAGGGGACTGTCCCCTCTGCTCTGAGCTGGGGTGGCCTCACCTCCAGTGCTGGGGGCAGTTCTGAGCGCCACAGTATAAAAAATATACAAGATGTTATAGAGCATCCAAAGGAGGGCTATGAAGATGGTGAAAGACCTTGAGGACAAGACATACAAGGAGCAGCTGAGGTCACTTGGCCTGTCAACCTGGAGGAGACAGAGAAGACCTCGTGGCTGCCTGCAGCTTCTTCACAAGGGGAAGAGGGGAAGATCTTCTCTTTGTGGTGACAGTGATAGAATCTAAGGGAATGGCCTGAAGTCATGTCAGGGGACATTTAAGTTAGGTATTAGGAAAAGTTCTTCACCCTGAGGGTGTTTGGGCACTGGAACAGACTCCCCAGAGAAGTGGTCATGGAATCAGCCTGACAGAGTTCAAGAAGTATTTGGACAATACTCTTGGGCATGGTACTGTGCAGTAAATGGCATATAAGGCACTGAAGGAATTTATCATAGATCTTTAAGCATCCCTCTTTTGCATAGTCTAAATGTTTCTCAGTTAAAAAAACATAATTGCTGGCTTGCAGGCAAAGAGGTAAAGTAGTAATTTATTAATTTCTTACTAATTAGTAACTAATTAGTTTATATTACTTCACTCAGAGAGCACAAAAGGATGAGCTGGAGAAAATCAAGCAATATTATCAGACTTCAAAAGAGGAGGAACTGAAGCTTCTGGATAAACCAGAACAGTAAGTTGTGGGGGTTTTTTTAATACTTTGTCATTATATAATGTAGTCCTTTGATTATATGTTGAAAGCAGTTTTGATACATAATTCTTGGTAATTGTAAGCTTTTCTAAAACTATAAACTTTGTGTATTTCAAGACACGATGAAAAATTTGGCCTTATCACAAAACTTTTTTCAGACATGGCAGAGTTTACTACATCAACTTTGACCACCAGAACTGATAAAATATGTTGCCTTGAATCAAGAAGTATTTTATTCCCATTCTCACATTTTTAAAAGGCTTTTCCTTCCCTTAGAGCATTTGTGGCTTAATTAGCATTACATAAAGCAAGGCCTAACTGATTTTGGTTGTTAATTGTTTGAAAAAGCTGCATGAACAGAGGCTTTGGGTTGATCCTATGGTCAAAGACACCTTGGATACTCTGGTCAAATTCACTGTAAACCTAAAAGACTGATGCCACAGTTCTCCTGGAACTGTTGTGGCCAGTGACAACTGTTAGGATGAAACAGTTAAATGTTGCTCCTTGTGTTGTTATACACCTTAGACTGATGTGAAAGAATCCTCAAGAATTTATGAATGGTAATCCTGAATTTTATATTTGTGTAGACATTTGATTTCAGATATTGGCCTCTCAGTGTTTTTTGTCTTCTGCTACTTCACTGCTTTTTTCTTTTGTGCTTTTATCCTCTTCAATTCTTCCTTCCCAGAGGCTTCTCTGTCATCTTGTTTCCTTTTCCATTTTGTCTGTTCTGCTGTCTGGTGTAAGAAAGGGTAGGGGGAGGAAGAACTGAAACAGAGGTGGTATATGATTGGTTAATGTCAGAATTAATGTATTTTCATACCTTTTTTCCCATTAAAATGTAAGTGCTGAAGAACAGATTATTTTTTTTTCTTTTTCTCCCTACATGAGGCAGCTAAATATTCATTTGTAGCTGCACACTAATATTAGGAGATAAGGCTATTATCTTACTCTTGATGAAGAGAGGCTATTGTTCTTTAGTAAGTCTTAAGAAGACAAATATCTGTTAAGTTTATATACTAGCTTACTTTTGCATCCCATATCCATGGTTTTCATTGCCTTGGCTTGGGGCGTAAGGATACATTGTGTGACTAGCTGATGTTTTCCAGAGCTTGAATCTTTGGCAGTCTGTTTGCTGTATGTCCAAGTTAAATAAATATGAATGCATTTTGCCTTCTGGAGAATACAAATCTCGTAGAGCTCTAGAGTTATAGGAGATTGTCTTTTTTGTAACTTATAGTGGAGAGAGGTTAATCTTAATTAAATGCAAAGTCAGATTTATACTATCATTGTTCCATAATTAAGAACTGTAAATGAAGCCATTATGCCTGGTGGTTCAGAGTGAAAGAGTAGTATCAAAGACAAAAGCTATTTTTTTATCAATTATTACTCAGTGCTCTTTCTGCAAGTCTTAAGTATCCCATTTTTACCCTATAATTAAACTACATAGGTTAAGAAAACTAGCTTTTTAAAAGATAGCTTAATGGGCAAACAATTTGCTTTATGCACTTCTGTAAATTTTGTTGGACCTTCAAAATAATGTGCTTACTGAAAACTCAGTAGATCATGTGCCCCTGGCTTTGTTGTCTCAGTCAGCCTCTAAGTCAGCCTAACTGCATAACAGGAGATTTGTTGGATCTGTGCTTTACTTATTAGCCCCATAAAAGGTTAAAGACAGAAAAGTGCTAAATTTGTATGTGTGATTATGCTGTGGGGCATAAGCCTCAGTATTGTCTTTAATGAGAATTAGAACAAAAGTGTACATGAAATAATTTATCAAATGGTTGCACATACTAACAGTTGTCATTCATATAATGAAACCTTTGAATTGAGTTCACTGAACTCTAAAGGAAACCCTTACATGTTTGGATTACCAGACAGATAAAAAGCTTTAGTGGTATCACTGACGTTCTTCTCCACACGGGATTTTTATTTGTCTTGCTTGTATGTTAAATTTGGCACAAACTGTAAGGATGACAGCAACATAACAATACCCCCCTAAATTATTCTTCATGATAATAGCTGTTAAAATGCTAATATTAATTGGCATGATAAAGATTTATATGCAAAATTGGCCACAGTTTGGAACTTTCCTAGGAGGATACAGATGCTATTGCTACTTTCCAAGAGACTCCATTTAGTTGTAGTATATTGTCTGTGTAGGCTTCTCCACTGTGAAATAAGTACTAATGAAGGAAATAGTAACAATATGGTACTGGTTTGAACGTAGTTTGATTCAGGAAGTAGGGAGTGATTTATAATTGCTCTCCCAGTAATGCCACTTGCTTCTCTTTGAAGACAGCTCTGCTTGAACTTCAGTTTAAATCCTGCTGTCAGACTTAGAAGCTTGCAGGATTAGATACACCTTTTCCCAAAAAATTGCTTCTAAATTTTATATTCTTCAAATGCAAATAAATGTCATCTGGAAATTAGTTTACCTGCTTAGAATCAGCCTTCCTTGTCCATCTTCTGCAAGAATGTTCTCTTACACTAACACCATAACAACATGCCTGGCTTGAAAGTTCTCTCAAGTCCTTAACTACAAGGTTCTGGTAGGCTAAAGGAGTTTTCAAGTAAAAGCATTTTTTCTTGACAGTTTCTGAAAGAGAGGAGTGTGATGTACTTCATGGAGAGGTACAGCATATTTTCTATGTTTATTTTAGGCCATCAGAATTGTAGTAACGAGAAACCCATCCAAAAGCCATGTCACAGCCACATCATCATTATTTTAAGTAAAAAACCTTTAAGTAAAAAACCTACTTTTCTCAGAGTAAAATCGAAGTAAGAATGTTTCTTTCTCTTCTAAAGTTTTTTCCATCTGAATTGGTGGTTTATTTGTGACAGTCATAGTTTTCATGCTATGACTTTTTAATTAGTTACTACATTTGCAGTCACTAAGATTCCTTTTTGTGACAGATTTCAGTTATAAGTGTTCTGTCTGGGTATTTACTTTGAATACTCTGAATTCCAGAAGCTGAAGACATCTTCTTTTTACACTGATGCTCTTTTAACTCTTAGCACAATGACATTGTATTCAATGGTCAGCCATGTGGGAAATAGTTCTCTTTTCACAGGAAGGCAAGAATATGTGTCATTTGACTTTTTAAATTTAAACTTTTTAATTGTATGTATGTTAGAACTTTAATGAAGGAGTTTGGTTTTTCTTTCCTTTGTTTCTCTCACACAAAGTGCAAAATACCCTCTTTTTTTTTTCCTGGCAATACCATTCATTCCCAATAGGAAGCATTTTTATTAATACCAGCTTGGCATTTCTTTTTTCCCACTTCTTAAGTCTAAGAGCCAAGCTGGGCCTCCCTGATCCTTCTCTCACAATAGGTTTTTTTCATCAGACAAGAAAGAAAAAGAAACAAAAAGAAACAAAAAAATGGTCCAATTAAAACATAGTATTTCACACCAGCCACAGGTGAATTCTGCTGATTTTTTAAACAGTCACTATGTATTCAGCAAAGCCTAGCATACATGAGAAACGCATAAAGCAGATTTAAACATACCGGTTTTATTTATTGTGAAAAAGAAATAATTTGGAAAAATAAGGTCTATTGGCTTAAATAATTAAAATTAGTTAAGGATCATTCAAGCTAATAAATTGAATACTGAATTTCCTATAACTCAGTGAGGTAGAAAAAAATCTTTACAGCATTGCATTAAGGGGAATCTGAGGATATCTGTAGACAGGAGATTAGAAGAATGATGCTACAGTGATACTGGAGCAAAAGACAAGCTTGCTTCTGGATTTCAAGAAAGCTTTTGTATCTCTGAAGTCTTGAATTTAAAACCCAAGAGCAAATTATTGTTATTAATATTGTTATTATAATAAATGCTAGAGCTTCTTTTATTATTAGCCAAGCTCTTTTATTTTAAATTGATGAAAAGGGAGGAATTACTCATGCTTTGAGATGCTTTTATTTTGTGAGGTCTGAACTGCAGTTGTTGAATATACCTCCATTTATTGTTATTTACCAAGAGTTAACAGATGCAAAGCTACAATAGAGTCATGAGGAATATATATATATCTGTGAGAGTAGGCATAGAGCAGATGAAGGCTTAGTAACTTTGCTGAACAGTGACTGAAGGCAGATATGCTCTGCAAGTATTTTAGAGCTAAATACACAGCTAGGTGTATTCCCATGGAACATTCTGCTATATGATTAAAGGGTGGTGCAAATTAGAAAAGGAAAATTGATGCTAAGAATCAGAAGAAAGCTGTTGGCAGAAATTTTATATTATTAAATAAATTTGTAGGAATATATTAAGTTCTGTATTTCTGAGCACATTTTTAAGGGAAACAAGACTGCATAAGTTGGTATGTAGGTAGCGCTATGTAGATTTTCCTTTCTTTTCTTTCAAATGGATAATTTAATTTTGAGATTCCTCTGTTTATTACTGTGCAGCTATGATAGTTAATGGTTGATATGATACTGATTAATGTCTTGCCTTTTTCTTGACATTAATAAGATTTTTAATGCATTCTTACCATAAAGAATGTAACAAATATAAATTCTGACAGATTTGATTCAAAGGAAAGAATGCATGTATATTTCATGATAATGTAGGCTTTGATCCATTATGTACTCCACTGAGAAGAATTATAAAGATTCATTAATAGTCCTTTTTTCCCCACAGATTTCTGTATGAGTTGTCTCAAATCCCCAACTTCGCAGAGCGAGCTCAGTGTATTATCTTCCAGTCGGTTTTCTCTGAAGGGATAACGTCAGTGCACCGGAAGGTCGATATTGTGACTCGTGTTTCCAAGGTGAGTCCTCATGAAAGCCAAATTAAAACTTAAATGTGTCTTACTTAGAGTATTTAGGCTTCTTTTTTACCATAAATGAGGAACTTTGATATTGCTTACGGGCTTTTTAGGAAATAAATGTAGTAGTAAATTTTTAGTTGCTTAAAAGAAGGAAGAGGGAAGCAGGAAAGTGAATTGCATGTGATGCCCCATGGAGTATGTAGAAATTTATTTGTATTTAAATGGTAGATTTTTATTACTTTGCATAATGTAATAGATAATCTCCATAAACTAGGAATTAAATATAAGGCAAGCTTAGTACAGGACCTTGCAAACTGCCTTTTATTTGCATAGCACTGTTAATGCCAGTAGATGCTTGTCATGTTCATTATCTTATTACTGTCCCTTGGCATCTATTAATTTCTGGTAACCCTAATACAGCATAATTTTTACTATGGGGCAAAGCTCTACCTAATATCTACACACTATGAAAGACTAAGGACAAGATTTTTAAATTATAACAAATAAATTATGGAAAGTATAACAAAGTGAAAATTAGGAGAGAAATTAAATAGTGGCCTAAAGGTCTAACATCTTAACCAGAAAAGTAGTTAATTTTATTTTTTGGTCTAATTTGAAGATTAGTTCTTGACTAGCTTTGCTTTCACAGAGTACCCATGCTCTACCCCTTTGGGTAATAGAAATAGTTACTTGTTTCCTTCCTTTCTAAAGGAGGTATGAAAAATCAGTGTTGTATGAGATAGGGAAAGCCGTATTGCTTTCAGTTCACTTATGAGGAGTTCACACTGAAACTGATTTATCCAGTGTTTAAGGCTACATAGTTAAAAATTATGCCTGTGGCCTCAGATTGTCAACTGACAGATGTCTTCATATGTAACTGAAAATAATTCACTAGTTCTACCCTGTGTTTCTGGAACTCTTTTCTGATCTGAGGCACGTAATTAGTTAGTCCTTAGCTCTCTATGTCTGGATTAAGTATGGATCCAGGAATGTGAATTTTCAGATCCATGAGAAGCAGACTGGTGACAGCAAAAATAGCACATCCCCATTTAGCTGTGCATGATACAAACTCATGATAAACCACCTCCTTGTCTGTAAGATTTTTGAAGTCTTCTGAGAATGTTTAGAAATCTTCCATTAATCTTTTTGTCATTGACATAGTATTTGATGCCATATAATTTGTTTCATATGGATTACATTAAACATATTTATCTTACGGAGATGTAATGTAAAAAATGGTTCTTCTAACATTTTGATTATTGCACCAGCTTCAGCTTCCCTTACCTACCAAGGTAAAAACAGACAAGAAAAAAACTTTAGCAAAAATAAATTAAAAAATATTTTATATTAGCAATTAGAATTTTTATGTCAACCAAATTTACAGACTAGTATCCATTTTCCAGGCTTTGCTGAGCATGAAAAGTGTAAAGGAAATTTTGGGCTTGATTCTGGCTTTTGGAAATTATATGAACGGAGGGAATAGGACCCGAGGTCAAGCTGATGGATTTGGTTTGGAAATACTCCCCAAACTAAAGGATGTCAAAAGCAGAGTAAGTACTTATGTTTGGTTAAAGATAATTTTTCTGAAGTGATTTTTTTATTGTTCCTTCATCTGACAGAAGTAAATAATTTATTTCTTACTATTCTTCCTTGAAAAAACAAGGTGCTTTGTACAGTTTTCATTCTTTTTTTCTCCTAGCTTTTCACCTCCTTCTCTGGAACATGTGTGTGTTTCTTTAATATCTAATTTCTCCTGTTCAGTACTACTAGGATAATTACCTTATCTGAGAACTTCTGTGTGTCTCTTTTATTCGCAGGGACTTAATAGCAGTAGGGTAGAAAAAAGTGAGAGAGCACAGATTGCTTAGGTCTTACCCAGTAAATGTCCTCATTCTTTTTTCATGCTCTTAAATGAAGATTGTTCTGTGTAAATAAAAACTCTTTAAAAATCAGGTTTAAAATCAAAATATCCGTAATTGTTCATTTTAGTGTATATGCTAACAAATTATGTGTAAGGGATCAAAGAGATGTCACACCCAACAAGATACTTTCAGTATTTTTTTTTTAATTGTCAGTTAAATGGATGTAGGATGTGAAATTTGAGTGGCATGCGTGAGAAAATGCTCATAGATGGCAGTAAATTATTTTGTAAAAAATTGAGAAGCACTAGCTGGTTTTTGATTAGTCATGCTAGGATCAAAGTCAGGCTGAAAGGCTAGACACCTTCTGAGATGAGATTACTTTGTCTCTTATTTCTGTAGGGCAGAGCAGGAGGTGTTAGGGAATGTAGGCATTGGGAACACTGCTTGAAGTCATTCTTTGCCAGAACATCCCTAGATACCACATGGATATAGGAAGCAGCAAAGAATAGGAGATAATTTTCTGCTGATGTTGGTATAGACTTGGAGTGTGAGGAAAAAGCTTTCATGCTCTCCTACTTTTCTTGTGAGACGTGCTTTCTTGACTACAAGAGATGCAGATTTTAAGCTTTTGTTCCCTATTATGCTTCATGTACACAGGACTGCATTTGTGAGACAGGAAGTGTCAGCAAAACAGTTTATCTATGGAGCATTTTGTTTTACTTGTTTTACTTTTATCATCATTAACAAAGTTTAGAAACACATTTGATGAATTGTTCAGTGTTTTAATGAAAGCTTTTTCCAAAGGATTTGAGTCCTTTGTCTCCTAAAGACGTTGAGGTGCTGGAGCATGTCCAAAGATAAACAAAACTGGTAAAGAGTCTGGAGCACAAGTCTTACAAGGAGCAGCTGAGGAAGCTGGGGTAGTTTAGCAGAGGAAAGGAGGCTCAGGTGAAACCTTATCACTCTGCAGCTCCCTGAAAGGAGACTGTAACCAGCTGGGGGTGGATGTCTTCTCCTAAGTAACAAACAATAGGATGAGAGGAAGCAGCCTCAAGTTCTTTCACGGAAGTTTAGCTTGGATATTAGGAAAAATTTCTTCACTGAAAGGGTTATAAGGCATTGGAACAGGCTGCCCAGAGAGGTGGTGGAATCAACAACCCTGGAGGTGGCACTTAAGAATATAGTTAACTGATGGATTTGGCAGTGCTGGATTTTCAGTTGGACTCAATGATCTTAAAGGTATTTTCTGACTGAAATTATTCCGTGATTCTAATTCTTACTTTTGTCTTCACTGTGATGGTTCAGCTGTTCCATATAACCGCTTTTTTCCCCAGTCCTACTGCATGGACAAGACACAGTACAAACACAGCTTAACTAGAACCAGGCCAAGTTTCCCATTACTCAGGCGTTTGTTGGCTGGCTAGCTGCCTTGAAGAAAAATGTAAAACTCAGCTTTGCCTGACTTTTCTCAGTAGAACTGCTAGGCTTAGTGTCACTCTTTTATCTGCCTATAAACTTCATAGAATTTAATAATCTCTGGGACTTTCCAACGTGGCTGAATTTAGCAAGCTTGTTCCAAAATTATACATTATGAAAAGGAGTAACTGATATAAAATATAACTATGAAAGACTTGTTCCTTAGCAAAACAGGCTAAAAAACCACATTATTTACAGTTTCCTGGTAGCCAGAAAAATATGTTATTAGTTTAGATTAGCCTTCAAAATGCATGAAAACTCATAGGGTCCAGTTACTTCAGGGAGATGTGAAACCTCCGAGATAATTGGTAGTCTGTATTTGAAACGGAGAAGAATGCAGGGTCTTGTACACTTGAGCATTAAGGTATTCTTCCTTTGTCCTATTATTCCCTTCTCATGAGTTGCCAGCAAATACATCTTAACTGAGCTGAATTCCATGAGCTAAGGTAAAGAGCCACTGCTAAATACCTCTTATTTCACATAAAAGTCATTTATTGTCATATGAGCTTAGAAAGTTACTTTTTATAGAGATTTTTTTGACCTGTCAGTAATGGCTTCTAAAATGTTGGAATAGACTCTTAAACATGCAGGGTGGCTTTTCCTGCATGACAGCAGTGACTTACTTAGTTAAGAATTTTGCTGGTGTATGATACTAATAAAATATAATGTGCTGCAGACTCTCATATAGACAAGGCAGCTCTGTACAGGAAGTCAGACATTGTTCACATACAAATGTTTGTTCTGATACCTGTCAATATAAAATATGAAAACACGTCCAAAAAACTTCAAAGGCATTCCAGATATAATTCCCTATATCATGGTTCTTTTATATTACTGAATGTAATGTATAACTTTTCCTGAGTTCATCTGGCCCATGCTGACCCAATGACATGTAACAAAATAAAATACTGTTTACAGTTGTGTGCAGGAACATGGAAATGGTGATTCTATAAAGTGAGAATTAAAATTCATATTTATATGGTAACAGGGCATGAGGTATACTTCTTAGTTGAATGCTATCTGATTTCAAATTTAGAATAAAATATGTAAGGTATCTGTGCCTTTTTTGGATCTTCCTTATAGATGATAGAGACTATAGGAACCAAGAAATTCTTTTCACAGAATTGTATCTGAGGTGACTGTAATATTTAGTTGATACTATGTTGAAGAGTAGTATTATTGAATAATATTTTTATTTGAGTTAATATTATTATTCTGTAATGCCTTCTATTATTACATGAAAAGCTTCTCCCATGTATTCTTCTCGGCATGTATTTTTTCTGGTATTTAAAACTAAAATAAACTCTGAATCCAGTAGTGGTACGACAAAGTTGCTGTTGTAAAAAATCAAATGTTTTTGATCAGTAATGCTACGGCTAAAAGAGTATTATGAATCCTATTTCTCACAGCAATATAAAATAATAATTAATTTAATTTTAAATAGAGTACATTTGCACACTGAATCAGTGTTAATCATACATTTTTAATTTTTTCTAGGACAGTGGTATTAATCTTGTGGATTATGTTGTCATATACTACCTACGCCATTGTGATAAGGTAAAGGATTTGCTCTATCAGCCTCTCCAAAACTTAGTTTCTTTAAGAGATGGTGAAAGGGTTTGTAACAGCTTTATAGAAATCTGAACATAGTACATCAGATGGGAAAATAAAATCTATTTCTTAGGCATGAAACTTGCTATAAGTTTCAAGGTAAGACTAGAGAAAATTTTACCTTGGTTGTTGAGAGAACCACTGCAGGCAGTTAGCTGTGACTGTTGCAGACTGGACAGGTAGTCTCTCCAGCCCTGCCTTATTACATCTGGGTGGCTGAAACATTGTAAAATTTCTTCTGATGTCATGATATTGGAAGGCAGAAGCATGATTTCTCTCTTAGGACAAAAAATGCAAGGACAGGTTGGTATTTTAAGATAGGTGGGTCAGCTGATGGGGGTGAAGTTAGGGGTTAAAATGCTGCTGTAAGTTCCATTCTATTGTATATGATACTCCTCTCTACATGCATTTACATGTATTATATACATTAATATATTATATATATGTATTTTTGGGGGTTTGTTTGTTTGTTTGTTGGTTTTTTGTTTTGTTTTTGGTTTTTTTTGTTGGAATTTTTTGGCTTTTTTTTGTTATTGACAATAGCCAAACTTACTGAGTGGAAAATTTGAACTATTTTATTTTGAATGAAAATGTTGCTATTAAATTATTTTAACAATGATTTTCAACAATTTAAATTTTTTTTTTATTTTTTCTTCTTTTTTCTTTAAATTCTTACATAAGGTTGTTGCATTGATGAGTTAGTAGTCCTCAGATATATAGATCTGTATCAGTATTCTTTCTTTAAGTTTTTTGGGTTTGTTTGTTTCTCTTTCTTTTTTCTTGTGTTTTCTCTTGTTGGTATTTTTGTTGTTTGTTTTTTTTGGGGGGAACTGGGATTTCTATACTTTCTAATGAATTTATTAAAATATTTATTTAATAAAATATTTAATTAATTTAGTTAATATTTCTGCAAACTTCCTGCTATACTGTAATTTTACTTCAGGGAATTTTGTGAAACAAAAGAGTGTATCTTCCTTGGAGGAAATAAACACAGTGTAATTATCATCCATTGCACTTTCTCCACCAAAATGTTTATATCTTTATAATAAAAAATTATTCTTTCCCCATTCACTAAACGATTAGCTCTCCAACCTATGAGTTTTCCTTTATTACAGATTGAAATCCATGCAGGCATATGCATATTTCAAACTCAGCAATATATGCTTATACTCAGCAAAGTCATGTTAATACCATTTATACATACTTTACTTCCTAAAATTCCGCTGGAGATATTGCTTTGAACCGTGTAAAAGTTTTTTGTTGGTTGGTTGCTGGGTCTTTTTTTATTTTGTTTTGTTTTGTATGTGAGGGGGTTCCTATTGGCTTTGTTTGTTTATTTGTTTTACTTCTGATTGTTTTTTCTTGTTGTGCTAAAAATAAGGTATATAGTTAGGGGGTCCATGCAGGCTTTAACCCCTGTTATTTATTTAGCCACATAAGCATTCAACTGTGTATTTTTATCTGTGTGAAGTGCTTCAGGAAATATATGAATAGGGTTTCCAATTTATGCTTATAAAGTGTGTGTGTTTTTAATGAATTGTGAGTGAAACCACAAACGTTTGGCATAAGATCCCTTCTTGCATTAAAATGGGCATTCCTGTTATCTTTTTCTAAGAAACTTCTAATCCCTTATCTAAACCTTTATTAACATAAAATTGACTGAAATGTTCTGTGTTTAATGTTGTTTCAAAATTTAAATTGAGCACAGTTTGCTTTACAACATCTAAAAGGAAGTTTCAATACTCAGTATGGTTGATATTTAATCTTGAATGAGATGTTGTTTTAACAAGAATGATTTAAAAGATGTGATTTTTGTAATTTTATAACACTGTTGCATAGATGAGAAGTTTTTAAAAGCTACTTATTTCACTTTAAATGCATTCAATTTTCATAGAGGCTTGTTTGTTTGTTTGTTTGTTTGTTTAGGAAGCAGGAACAGACAAGAGTATTTTTCCTTTACCAGAACCACAGGATTTTTTCCAGGCCTCCCAAGTTAAATTTGAAGACCTAATAAAAGACTTAAGGAAACTGAGGAGAGATCTAGAAGGTAACTGGGAACTTTCACATTTGTTCTGCTAACAACAAAGTGCCATTTAAAATGTGATCTTTATGAGGTTTTCTTATTGCTAATTAGGTTTATAGTGTTGATTCATTTAGAGTTTTTACACTGTGGCACAAATTACTCACATAAATTAGAAAGAGAAAAAATTTAACTCATGACTTAATAAAAATGAAAGTAGAGATCCTGAAAAGTAATTTTCCCTTTTACAATCGAAAGGCCCCTAAAGAAATCTTTCTGAATATTCCTTCACTTATGTATGAATTTTTCTCTGGCTTCTCCAGAACTATGTGTTTAACTGTAGATATCTGTTAGCTCCATAACATAAATACTTTCTTCAGTACTTGTATAACAACAATTTAAAAGCTACAAGAAAGAGTTGAATACTATTAATGCAGAAATAAAACACAGCTTGCCAAGGCAGAGCAAAGGGAAATGGAAAGCTCCAGTTCAAAATATTTTCACCCTGGGACATAAAATAAACATTTAAAAATGTTTATTATAAAGAGGGGCTCAGAAACCCAACTCATCTATCAATTAAGGTACTGAGTGGAAATAAAGTAGGAAGGGTTGTGCTCTTAAATATTTCACACAGTTTCTTTTTTATTTTGTTCTACATGTAATTTTCTAAAACAAGTTCAAGAAATGATGACTGAATATTTTAAGCCTTTTCCTTGTTATAGAAAAGTTTCTACTTTACTAAGGGAGTTCTGTGTAAAAGATGGAGTTTAGGAAGAGAATCTGCATAAAAACATGTAAAAACTTTTACATTTAGATTTACATGTTTGCACCAGCCTAGAAGAGTCCTTTTATAATCAGAATTGAACAAGATAATTGTTTTCAAATTTTTTCAATGAAAGGTGCTGAAAACCATTACAAAATAGTTTATCCTTACATCTAGGAATTGCTGGATTAGGTCACTGCCATCCTTAGGATAATTCCAAAGGTTAATAGTGGGAGGAAAGTATCAGTTGTTGTTTGTTCGACCCAGGCATAAGTGAGTGCTCTATCTCCTCTCATCGCTTGGCCCTGTAAGCCCCTTGGCCTGCCCTCTTTTGGGCTAGTTTTTTGCAGAAACATGATCTGTGTTTGATCTTGTACTTTTTCAGCATGTAGTCCTGCTGTCATACATCTTAGTTGAGCAGGAGCTGCATTGAGGCTGGAGCATTCACATCATATTTGTTCTACATTACAAAGACACAAACAGCAAGTAGGAAAAGCTAAGCTCTTTTACTCTTAAAAACTTCAGCTTTCTTGTAATCACTGATTTCTGTCTTCTAAACCAAATTTTTGTAGGTATTTATAGCAAATCTAGAAAAATTGTTATCTTGAGGTTGTTTCTGTAATTCTTTGTAAAGGTGTGTGTTAAAGCCAGTCACAGCAATTAGCGCACAAAGTTAATGACAGCAAAGATGTGAAACAAAAAAGGTTGTGGGAATGTTTTCAGAATGTTGGTATTTTATCACTTAGAATATGCAACAGATTCTAACAAGCATTCCTGTGATTGTTTCTCTTACATTTAAACAAACAATCACATATATAAGAACTTATCTTTTTTTAAAGATTCCCTTTCAAATTTTTTTCTTCAGTTAATGCTCTAGTTAATTTTTAAATCAGAATTTTAATTGAAGAGGTTATAATTTTAACACGTACAACAAAGATTTGATGAGTCTCTGTAGTTTATTGTAGCCATTAAAAAGTTGTGGCTGCTGGCAGAATACCAGCGAAAGTCTAAAGCTGAAACAGATGTGAGTAGCAGAAAGCAAGTCCAGGGAAGCGTCGGGCCCAGCTATCCAGACAGGCGCGGCCCTTCAGATGTAAATAATTTGAACAATATTAACTGGGGCTGCCTGTGTTATAGGGTACATTGGATTTGTTTCACAGTTTGTTGGCTAAGGTAGTCTTGAGCAGATTACCTTGGAAGTAGGATGAGACAAAGGCAATAAATGGGAGAGAGGTTTTCATCGTGTCATTAGGTAATGAACTAATTTTCCTGCTAGTGACTTCCCTTTTTTATGAGATTGGTAAGAAATTATTTTAAAAAAGAAGCATATCACTTCTTGCAACTGAAATGGAAATTTTGATAGTTACTTTTCATATTATTTGTCATTTAGTATTTAAAAAAATATTTGACTAGTTTATCAAGGCATTCATTTATGTTTCTAACATGGACATTAACATAGGAAAGATGGAATTATCACGACTGTCATGTCTTATAAACCTTGTGGTATAAACCTCTGGTTTGAAATACCTAGACACTGTGGAACCAAAAGTTCAAATCTAGATGGAGTACAAACCCTTTTATCCTTTTCAGATAAACAGATTGAGTTCCGTACAATTTGCTATTTTTAAATCTTTCAGATTAGACTTTAAAGGTACAGGCTAACTTTACTCTGAAGGGATTAGACTGAAGTTAGATTCAGGAATTCAAAAAGGTTTTTGGAGAACCTTAATCCAACAGGTTTTTAAAACATATTCCAGAACAATCTTTTTAATCATAGGTGTTTTAGGTTAAAAAGAATGAGAAACGAAAATATGCATTTAATATAGGCTTTTAAGGGGAAAGAAGTGAATATTGGATGGTAAGATGAAAATTTTAGTGAAATCTGGTTCCACTCTTATATCCAACTAGAAAGAAATGTCTGTAAACTCAGGTTTTCACTCCAGGTCTGTTGGTGTATTTCCAAGGCTTTCAAATATTACCTAGTATCATAAGCAGATACATTTATTCATTTAACTCATGCTAGCTTTGCTAGCTTTGCTAGCTTTCAGTTAATGTAGAGTTATGGAAAGAAATGGTTTTACTTTGCTTCAGTTTGTAAGACTTCTTATTCCTTGTCTAGGGCAGGGAATGATTCCCACATTTTTCTTTCCCTGTGACCAAACACGATTTACCTTCTAATTTGAACAATGCCACTTGGTATTCTTGAAATTGGTATTCTTCTGGAATAAACACAGAATGTTTTAAATACATCATCATACGAAGATACTCAGAAAGAAAGCCACTTTACCAAAGTTTGATAGACTAGTATAAGTTTTACCATGAATCCTTTTATTAATCTGTGTCTGAAGTTGAACAATTTTAATTAGTTGCCCTGTAGATTGTTTCCATCTGTCATACTCTTCCTCTTCTTTGTAATACAGTACATAAAATTTTAAAATTTTGTGCTGCTCTGTTCCTCAAAATAAAGCAATATGAGATGCCTCCTGTAATATTCTGTGATGTTCATTGTAACTTTTTTTCTATTCTTGACAAATGAAACAGCAAAACTATTGAATTGTCAAAAATGGAAACCAAGGTAGGCCCATACTAAGGATTTTGAAAAGTCTCTTCTTTTTCTCATAATTAATTAAATTTAATATGAGAGAGATTGTAACATTCTGATTCCATTGAAAATCCACATATCCTTTACTTTCCCCTCCTTTCATGGCCACCCGTAGAAATAGTGCTTGCAATTTTCATACTAATATTTTTTCAGTACTGTATATAAGTTTTAAATTTTATTAACTTAATTGTGTGTGTGAGTATATATGTAGGTGTTTGCAAACACATATGTGACCAAAAAAAATCTAAAATAAAAAGACAATTGCTATACAATTGCCAGTTTGAGACAGAAGACGTGGTTTTATATTGGGCACCTCTTAACCTAGTTGTTGACAGATCTGTACCTTTCATAGTAAGTATGTAACCTCAACTTTTCCCCATTTACATGGGAGAGCTTCACCAAAACTTAAGTTTATGACAACTCCATTTTATAAAATTGCATAATCCTTATGAAAAGATTAAAAGGGAAGTAAATCTATGCAAGAAAAGTTGAGAAATTACAATGTTGTGTTGGCCATTTTCACACTGGTTTTTATGCAGAAGCATTACAGATATCTTAAAATGATAGAGAAGCGCAGTTTGGTAGGTTGGAATGTACATCTGGAGGTCCTGTGGTCCAGAGCCTTTGAGCAAAAGTAACTTTGTATTTAGATCAGGCTGTACAGGGACAAAGTCATCTCAATTTTGGATCTAAGGATGGAAATGGCAGCACGTCTCTGGGCACCTGCTCCAGTGCTTTATTTCCATCTTGAGTACTTTTCTTTATCCCATGTGAGAATTTTTTGTGCTGCAACTTGTGACTATTGCTCAATTTTCTTTAGATGTGCATTCCTGAAAAAGTCTGGCTCTGCCTTCTCTCTAGTTTTTCCTTAGATAGTTGACATGAAAATCTAGATCTGCAGCCCGCTTTCTCTAAACAGGACTGAACATACCTGGCTTCTCCTGCCTCTTCTTCAGGTGCTTCATTTAATTTTCATTCCTAAATGTCATGAGAATATAAATAGTTTTTTCAGGTATTAATATATATTTATATAGTATAAAATATATTCTTGTTCATAGAAACAGGTCCAGTGGACTGGATGTGACTAACAAACACCATGCCAGTCGTGTCACTCTCTTAACACGGTCTCTCAGCATGGCTGATTAGACCAGACTAAACTGCTGCATATACACTGCTCTCATTCAGTGCTTCTTCAGGTAGCTGCGTATCACATTCTATTGCAAAGCATGGAAGAGAATTAAGAAATAAGAAATGGATGGAAGTTGAAAAGGGTCACTCATTTGCCATGCTTTCAGCAACTGTTACTTTAAATAGAGTCAAGGAGGAAACTGCAAAAAGAAAAATAATCAGTTCATGCAGACTAAAACTCTGATTTTCCAGATTTAAAGTACTGAAAAACATCTAGATTTATCAAGGATTAGAAGGGAATATATTTATCAATAGGAAAACATATAAAGGCAGAAAAGTTTTGTTGATAATATTCCAAGAAGTTAATTTAAAATTCCTAAATATTTTTTCCCATCAGAGTCCTCAAACTGAGTGAAAAAGTTTTGCAACAAAATGTCCCCTAATTAACTATAGCCTGGTTTTGTTCTAGAGATTAATTGATTTGATGGCTTATAATTTATTTAGGTGGAATTATAGATTTAGTTCATACATAATACAGCCTATGGTAAAGTCTATTCTATGGACTAGAGTTTTAGTGAAATTATGATACAGTAATAATCCATAGTGCAGGGATTACAGTGTTGAGGGGTCTATTGTTTGATTTGCTTGATAGACAGTAAGTTTACTGGATCACATCAAGAAAATTCTAAGCATTATACCAATTTTGAGTATTAACTTTCTAAATAATTTGTAGAATCAAAAGTTATGTGTTGATAAAAGGTGGTTGCTTATTTATTAGGAGAATAGTATTCCAAAAAGTATCAGACATACTCTTCTAAAATATTTTCAACCAATTGAAGCCTTAGTCTAATTTAAATTAAATGTTTTAAGTCAATTTAAAAGAGGGGCTTTCTCTTCCCAGCAGGAGCAGAGAAGTTGTATGATAATTTACAGGACATACATAATTTAATTCTCATTGTTGCTTATATGGTCTTTAAAATTGTGGAAGTGCAAGCAAATAGAAATTTGAACTGGGTGGTGGAATATGAGGAGCCAAATAGGTATATGTGTTGTTTCTCTGGGCAATAGCATAAAAGAAGCATATTGTTTTGTATGTGGTTTCACTGTTTTTGCACAGTCCAATATTTACATTATCTGTTTTGAGGCAACGCAAAATCGTGTAAGGAAAAGAGCAAAGCAAATAGTCTTTTGCCTCAGCAGGATGAAACATATTTCACTTTGATTTAGAAAGATCCAACACAGGCATTTAAAATGCGTTTTCTATATCTACATTGGATTTGACTTTACAATAAAACTAACTTTTTGACAGTGTTCCACTGGTAATGTTCATATGTGAATACATTTAGTATAAATTTTTCTAGGTAGATAATTTCTTAAAATTTCGTTAGATTTTTAAGTTTTGATAAAAAGAATAATATGCAATGGTTTAAATGGTTTAAGCACTCAAATATATAATAGAGAAGAAAAGCAATTATGTTTTTGAAGACTTTATTCCCTGAAAGCAGATGTCTGCATGTGTGCTCAAAGGCACAGGGAGAAGGCTTTCAGTTGGTTAAACAATGGCATACTGTTAACTTTTTTAGTATATTTTTTCCTTTGGCTGAAGAATTCTCGAAATGTCTTGTTAAAATCAATCTGCAAATGCTAAGATTCTAAAATTAATCTGGGAAATACCTCACTTATGATTTTCTGTGCACTTTTTTGTGTGCCCTTTTAAATAAATAAATAAATACATGTGTGTTTCTTAAGCATTAGTTACACAACTATGAAGGATACATCTGGGGGGCAGGTAGTGTACATCTGGGAATGGGAGGAATACTGTCCCTATCAATGTGTATGATGGATCATGAATTATGTAGTTTGGAGAGTGGTAAGTACTGGTGTTGGGAGGAACTGTGACTTCATGTTTGTGGACCTCATCAGCTTTTCCTCTTTGTGGAGGTATGCAGTAAGAGACAGGACAGATTTCTGCTAGAATTGAGACAGTCACATATCAAAGATTGAAACTGCATTTCTTCAAACTGTGGGGTGCAAATTAGTAGTCGTGGGGCTAATAGGCACTTTGTGAAATGTTCCTGCTAATATTGCTGGTACTTTATGAATTTACATGATTTTAAATCTAAGCTGAATGCTCAGCTGAACCAAACTTCACCAACTTGGTGGAAAAATTAATTAGATCCAACTTTATGATCTGTCTTGCACATAAAATCAGAGATCCAGCAATAGAGAGCAAAACAGATCACTTCTCTGGCTTTTACAGTTTCAGCTCATAAACTGTTTCAGCCATTGCCCAATTCTCTTATGTCTGATCCCTTATTCAGTACAATAAGTGATAAAATGTTTGAAAGGTCTTTTTCTTTCTTAGCACAGTAAAAATCTTAGCTCATCTGATGAAAATATTATTCTTGCTTCTTAAAAATATTGTCTCCCTCTCAATTACCCACACAAGACTCTTCAGTTTTAAAATATTCTCTTTTTTTGTACTGTTCAGAGCGAAGGGAAATGTTTCAGTTTCTCAGCAGATTCTGCTAGCTCACAGTTCTACACTCTTGACAGATCTTAATGATGTGTGGAGTTCTGTATGTTTGGATCTTGAGACTTAAAAAGTTTCTACTAATCATGGGTACTGGAATCACTTAAAGGAATCTTTCAAAGGCTTGACTGGAAAATTACGAGGCTTTAGTCATTATAATCATTTATATGTACTGTTCTGTCCCTTGCAGTGTGCTTCTCTGCTGAAGGGTGCCCTGAATGTAAACTACTATTTCAGAAGGAGTACATTAAGCAGAGGCTCGGATATGTTGCTATGGTGTGAAAAATATTTAGTTTTACTAGCAGTCTTTTTCATTTTTCTAAATGTATTCCTGGGAAACAATTTTAACAGAAAGGTTTTTAAATTATTTGTATAATATGTTGGTGTCCTTTCACCAAATAAGGAGCTAAAAGAATTTTAGAACAGTTGAAACTAAGATTGGCCTGGAAGTTCCTCTGTATGCCATCACTAACTCTAAATGTTCAAAAATGTTGTTGAAATTATAACAAGAAAAGCTCCCTCAAAAGACAAAGGTGGAACATCTGATCAAACTTGTGCGAATTGTCAAGATGTCTGACTCATTCAGAGCAGGTGAACTTTTTAAACTCTTTTGTATGCCACTAATTCAATTATCTCATTTTCCACATCTTAGGATGTGTCACTGAAATGTTTTTTCCATCTCATTTATATGTGGTAGCTAGAGCACCTAAACAGGTGTTTCTGTGTGTCATGAGGAAATGTGTTGCAGAGACTGACTTTTGACTTATTATGTTCTATCATCTGGACTATTTTTTTAAGAAAAAGGAATCATTAATTTGTGAAGAAAATAACTTTATATAGAAGCATTTATTCTTCTTTATATAGAATATTTCTTCTTTTAAATTAGCTGAGAATATCTTCACAGAACAGTAGCTATACAAGCAATTAGTAGGTTAGAATGGTGTATTCAGTTTTATGTGTGCTAACACTTTTTTGCATTAAATTGTTGGCTTTCATTTAAGGCAGCAGAGACTGAGCTTGAGAACAGAGTGCTACCACAGTCTGATGCCCATTTATGCTTTTCTCAGATAGTTTTGTCTCAGAGAATTTCCCGCTCCACAGCATTTCCATCTCTGCTTTATTCACAGGCGTCTGTATTAGTCAGCCGTGCTCTGGCTTTGGTGGTAGTGCTTGAACATTTGTGTGTTCCTATTATTGGCATGTACTGATGATCAATATGGGTCCAAAAGGGCAAATAAAATACTGTCTCTGAAACTTTTCTGAGTCAGTAGCAGCATAGCCTCTTGCAGTTGGAAGTTAAAATTCTTACCACACTCCCACAGAATCAAGATGAATCTCTTGCCTTTTGTACATTATTTAAAATTCTGTCTGAAAAGAAACTTACATGCAAGTTTGTACAGAAATGCAAAAGCTGTAGATAGTGCAAAAGGCATTCAATTAATTCCATGTGAACAGCTCCAGCGAGTAGGTACCAAGTGCATGTAATAACAGGAGACTATAACCAGATCCTGCAGTGGTGTCCAATGGGTAAACATGCGTCTACACCAGTAACTATTTGTTTAACTTGCAAAGTTGTTTCCAAACAAGAAAATAATAAAGTAATACCAAAGGAACTAAATCGTGAGAAAATGATATAGCACTTGCTGAACAATATAAATTTATGAAATTTGTCAGAGGTTTATTAGGATTTAATTTGGGCGTATAGATCCCAGTAGCGTAACACGTTTGTGTGCTGTAAAAGATCATGGATTCTCTTGCACAGAAATTTGGGATTATTTAGCCCTACACTGAATTCATTTGTAGTATTATTTCAATTGCTCTTGGAAACAGAAAAGGCAAGGGCTCTAAAAAAGAGTTGTCAAATAGTAATCCTTCTGTCAAAGACATGCTTGCATTGTAGCTGAGTGGAAGAGCGAGCCTAGCAGTGTAACCTGCCATGCTCTGAACAGACACGAGCAGGGCAGCTCCAGCAGCTTTCACAGAGGCATAACTCATAGGGGATAGTGTCACTGACAGGTTTATAGGAATTCATGGTGTTGATACTTGGTTTTGCTGTCAGACTGATTCCTGTAAATGCTACTGATGGGTTCTGGTGAGTAAATAGTTAGTAATTTACTGTTATCAACTTTAAACTATTTCTGGTTTTGCGTTTACTTTTAAAATGGTGCTTAAAAAATTCCAAATTGTGTCTGATTGACACAGAAATGCTCTTTACATGAAAGTTTGTTTATGAGCCATGATTCTTTTGACAGATTTACAAGTGTCTGTGGAGTTTTAAGACTATTGCCCAATAGGCATTAAGTGAGAGACATTCTATTTTGTAAATATTTTCACTTATATTGGGGATTTTTAAAGAACTTTTTGAGCCAAGTACTGCATTAAATCTGAAGACAGTGGCAAACTGATAATCAGCAGTTTCCAGCTTTGTTTTAATGTTTTGCTAATGCTTTCCATTTCTGTGGCCAAGATTTGTAGTGGGTGAAGCATGATGTACATCCAACAATTTGTAAGGGCTTTCAAATTCTTTTGCACACTTGTATTTTCCTTTTTTTTTTCTGCAATAGCTCATTTAGAAATAAACAATTTTCAAAATAGCATATTACATTCAATTCCACTAACATACAGCTCATACCCAGGAGAAGAACCAAAAGTTTATTACATTAGTGGAGAATCTGCATCTGTTTGAACTCAGTAATGCTGAAACAGGTTTTTCATTTTCTCAAATGATTATTTTGGAATGGTGAGAGGAGAATTGTCTGTATGGTGTGATAGCTGTCAGCTTCCTCAGAATTCCCTCAGATTCCTCAGAATTTCAGAAAGACATTTTTTCAGAAAGAAGCTTTTTATTATGTATTTAAAAGAGGGAATATGATGTGTTTAAATCACCACTCCATTCTGCCTACTTTCTGGCATACAAACAAATATCCATTAACTCTGCTCTGAATCATTTGAAAGATTTGTCATATGCTACCGGATACAAGACCATAGATTAAAGATAAACTTAGACTGTAGCCCAGGCCATTTTACACAACCTGCAGTTTGAGTCGTGGAGGGTTGCTAAATTAAAATATAGTCTTGGGTGGGAATGGGCATTTTGCTGTAAGAATTGACGAAATGTATTTCTGCTCTCAATTAATTGAAAATCTGTGATTGTTTTCAGTACGTCCTGGTGGTCCAAGGGTTTATAAGCATAATACTACTTGCATAGTAAAATGCATCTATTTTCAACCTTCCCTTGACTTTTTACACTACATTGCAAATTTAAATAATGGAACATTTTAATTACACAGGCTCAACTTCCATTTCGACAGTTTTACATTAAATTTTGTTTAATGGTGCTAGCAATATGGTGTGGATACAGTTCAGGCAGTCAAACTGTAAGTCTCTGGTTTAACTTCAAAATAACTTTCCATCTAAATGTTGCTTCTTGGAAATGAAAAATTGTAGAAGAAAACTCTTGTACTGATTCATAAATTCAGTTGCTAAATGGAAAGTAATTTCATTTTGATTTCTGCCTTCTGTCATCTTTAATGTGGAACCCTGGAATGCACTAAGTTTATTAGAAGTTCTAGGCCTGTTAAAATTCATTAACAAATGAAATTAAGTTTTTCAGAAATTGCCACGGCATTGGTTCTTAAAATAGCAGATAGATTAAATAGTAAACAAATTCCACTTAAATGTAAGTTCACTTTCTTACATACTTCAGCTGTTCCATATGATGGTCTGGGGATCGAATACTCAAGTAATGCTGAATTTCTGCATCTGTTTCAGGAAAAATAGTTGAGTATGGGATGCCTGACATTGATTGATTAAAATCAATTCAGATACAAAGGATGCTCCACTCACCACAGAAACAGACCTTAAAGCTTTCAATATACCATTATATTTACCATTTAAATATACCATATACCATAGAATTAGTGTGTGAGGCAAGCTGTGTTATTAGCAAGCCCTAGCACACTGCGGGAGTTTTAGAACAAATTCCTTACTAAAGACAAATTCTACTCTTTAAACACATATAGAATTTTTTATTTAGTATGCTTGACTAGCATTTGTATTTCTTATTTTAGTGTAATTGCTGGATTCCTTAGTGCTTATTTATAACCTCTAAAGTAAATTCAGGTGAGTATTTAGATGTAGGCTCCTATGGTGCTGAAATCTACTTTTGGTACATTTCTTCTGTCATAAATATGTCTCATCTTTTTGTAGCCTCTGAAAAGCAGATGAAGTTAGTTTGCAGAGAGTCTTCTGAAGAACATCTCCAGCCCTTCAAGGAGAAATTAGAGGAATTCTTTCAGAAAGGTAACCACATCTGAAAAAAAAATCTTACTGCCGAATAGTGTAGTGGTTTATAAAGTTATGTGTAATGTAAGCTACATTAAATATCTGTTTCCTCTGAAAATTCCTGTGGATTACGTTCCTAATGGGCCTAATATATATTCATATATGTCGATATATGTTATACAGATCTTCGACATCACTTGTCAAAGCTAATCACTCCCTTGATCTCACCCATTTCCCACTGGTTATTTTGTGCTTTGTTCTTTATTATTATTTGTAGGCAAAATGAAAAATATATTAATCACAGACGAAATTTATCAGAGGGAATATAAAGCTTCAAAGACTTAAAAAAGACAAGAGTGAAAGATACTCTTTTAGAGAAAGTCCACATATATACATGTCATCTTTTCTCCCTAGTGTGGGCTCATGAACTGACTTAGTCATATTTAAAGATTTTTGTCTTGCGTGAGACAGAAAAAAGCATTAAAAAAGTGATTTACCAGGTTAGAGTCTGGAGGCAGTGGGTGAAAACCAAGGTGCAATTTGGTGCTCAACTGAAGATAATGTAAATGCAGGTTGCTGTTGAAAACAGCAGTCCTGCTCCTCTTCCTGTTTCTCATACTGTGTTCCCCATCACCTGCTTCTGCCAGCACCATTGCTTCTGTGGTTGTGGAAAATATATGCAGGAAGAGATTTTCCCCCCTCTCCTTGTAGGAGTACAATCTTCTTGGATAAACAAAAAAAATCTGTATTTTTGACAGAGATATTAGAATTGTTAAGAATTTCATTGTATTTCTCATAGAAATGGTGAACAGTTTAACAATTTTCTATCTGAGAAGTCAGTTAAACTATCTGAATCTGCTCATCCAGACAGAATATTAGTGATCATTCAGCTTATTGTAGTAATTTATTGATTAGCTTAATCCTTTTTACGAAGGTTGTCCTAATGTCTTTTTAATAACTTTGTTTCATTAGGCGGTCTTGTGTAAATACTTTGACAATTGAAAACAGGTTGTTTCAAAAGTAGCAGTTAAATTATACTGGTAAATAAGCTGATATTCTCCTTTACCATTCTCCCAGGCCATGGTGCAAGTGTATTTGGACAGTATTTAAGCAGCAAATTCCTCCTCACAGAATTTTTAAAACAAAGAATGTAATGGAAATCTTAATGTCACTCCAGGACAGTTTCATTGTCTTTTTAATGTATTAATTGGAAGTTTTCACTTACAGTTTAACAATAATATCAAGATTGAATTAGTACTAAATATCCAAAATATTGTAATAATCAATTTTGCCCAGGTCTTGCCAGGACCCTGACCAAATGGTGTCTTCCACAAGGGTATCACAGATTCTGTAATTCTTGCTGCATCCTGGATCTCACAAGGACTCTCGTGGTGTGTGCAGTTGGCAGCTTAGCACCACTCAGCTGTTTGCTTGCTGCCCCTCCATGGACAAGGAGAGGGTGGAAGGTTGAATGAAAGAAAACTAGTAAATTTAAATACAGACATTTTAATAGGGAAAGCAAAAGCTGTGTGAACAAGCAATGCAAAATATGGAATTCAATCAACTCCTTCCCATCAGTGAGCAAGTGTTCAGCTATTTCTTAGAATCATTAAGGCTGGAAAAGACTTCTTAGAAATTATCAAGTCCAGCCATTAACCTAGCATTGCCAGTTCTACCACTAAACCATGTTCCTATGCACAACATCAACAGTCTTTTTGAACTCTTCCAGGGATGGTTATTCCCCTACTCTCCTGGGTAGCCTGTATCAGTACTTGATAACCCTTTCAGTAATGTTTCCCAACATCCAGTGTGAACCTCCCCTGACACATCTGTCCTGTCACTTGTTACCCTAGAGAAGAGACTGACCCCCTATGCTCTCTGGGAGTTGTAAAGGGTGATAAGGCCTCTCCTGAGCCTCCCTTTGCCCAGGCTAAACACCCCCAACTCCCTCAGCTGCTGCTTGTTGGACTTGTGCTCCAGACCCTTCCCCAACTCCGCTGCCCTTCTCTAGACACTCCATCACCTCAAGGTCTCTCTTGTGTGAGGGGCTTAAAGCTGAACGTGGGATTCAAGGTGTGGCCTCACCAGTGCCAAGTACAGTGTGTTTTATCACTTCCCTAATCCTGTTGGCCACAGTATTTCTAAGTTCCATTTAGAACACACATTTCTAAATTTCACGTTACCAGGAAAGCACTATTTCATCACACATAACCCTGCTTAGGAAGACAAGCATCAAAACTCTGAATTTCTCCCCTGCTTCCTCCTCCTTTTCCCAGATTTTTTTCTGAGCATTATGTTCTGTGGTATGAGTTATCCCTTTGATTGATTTGGCTTGGCCCCTCCCAACTTCTTGTTCATCCCCAGCCTACTTTCTGTAAATCAGCATTAGAAATAGAGAAGGCCTGAATGCTGTGCAGGACTGTTCAGCAACAGCTAAAACATGGATGTGTTATCAACACTCTTTTGGTCACAAATCCAATTTGCAGCACCATAGGAGTTCCTGTGAAGTTACCTCCACACCAGCCAAAACCAGCAGAAGGAATAGCAAATCATATCAACACAGTCTTAAAAAATAAAGACAACCCAGTACCTGGTTTCTCCTGCAGTACTGAGCTACCCTTTTTATCATACTCCACTTTCTTATGCATGGAATATTATAAAAGTACCCAGTTGATATTGGAAGAAGAGTAGTTCTGCTTTAGATAAAATTGCAATCGAATTGTGCATTATCATTTCAAATAGAAAAACATCCTCTTCTAAATATTTTCCTTGTTTATGCCTATTGATGTGAAAATTGAGATATATTTATCTTTGTCAGTGTGACAGAAAATTTTATCCTTATGTATGTGAATAATGTATATATTTTTTTAAAAAAAGAGAGAGAGAATACATTCCTGCAGCTGTCCTAGGACAGTAAGTTCTATATATTACATTTATTGGGACACTTTTTAGTGAGCTCTTTTGTATACTAGAGGAGAAAAACCACCTGGATTACTCACTTGTCCACTTTTTCTCATGTTCTCTTGTTCTTCTTTTGCTTTATAATTTTATGCTTTATGGTATCTAATCAGACACACCTAATTTTATATCATTTACTTCTCATCTTTTGACATCTTAATTCTACCTTTTTCTGAGATGAATTTTCAGTAGGTTGTCAGATTCTACAATGATTGACTCTATTTTTCTGTCAGTCACATGATTGATTTGAATCTTTATAATGGTGCATGGTACTTTCTGGGGCATTAGAATGGAAATCTTTTAGAATTCCACATTAAAGATAGGGAAAAATAACACAGAAATCCATCTTGATTAATGGCACTAGAATAGGTGTTGGACAAATGTCAAGGTCAGAGGTGTGTGCAAACTCAGCTGCTTCTCTGAAATTAGCTGATAATACTGAGCATCCAATAAGCATCTGTTTCAGTTTTGTTTGTTTAAGAAAGAGTTGTGGCTGCTTTAGCAAACATAAGAAAAAATTGTCTGTTATCTTTCTGCCAGCTCACAGGAAGTATTCAAAACTCAGATGCTTTTCTGAACCTTGTGGCTTGAAAATAGGGCTGGAACTCATAGATATTGAGGTTTTTCCCACATGCGCAATTCCCATAATTTCTAGCCAATATGAATTTGGAAATACTGTAAGGAAAAAAAATCCTGGTTTGCTTGTACTGAAGTGTTTACATTTCCTAATTATAATTAATACCAATTAAATCTAATACTTGCTGTGTTGTAACAAAAAACACTGAGAGTGTTATGGAGACTGACATTCTAAAATGCTAGAGGGGATAAACTGTACTTCTGCTGATGTCAGTGCTGGTTTGTATAACTGCATGTAATGTAGCCCAGTGCCTTCAGCAGGGAATTAGGTGCCAGAAGCTTTGGGTTCTATTCCCAGTTTAGCTACTTTATATGTGATGGTAGCAGTTGGTTAATATCCTTTTCAGAGAGTGCCCCTCTTTCCTGATACAAAGAATGTTAAATAATGATTCTTGCTAGTTTTTGTAGTGAAAGATAATCTTTGTCAAGTACTTAGTGAATCCCACATTAAAGACATCTTGTGTAAACTATCTTAATGCTTCACTAGCTGTATTTGATATGCCTATGCTTTTTGGAAAAGGTTTAGATTATTCACAAAGTTGAAATAATCTTTAGTAAATCTAATTATGTGCAACAATTATATTAGTTTTCCTATAGTATGGAGAACTACCGATTATTATAAATTAGTATTCACTTACTGTATTTCCATTGAAATTACCATGTGGGGTGGTTAAAAATATGTTCATAATTATTTTCCTTTTCAATTGCTATGATATGCAAGAAGGTCTTTGAAAGTATGAAATTATTGTATGGTCTGGAATGCTCTTTAGTTCATTAAATTCTTGCTCAGAATTTCTTAGAAGAAAACTCCTCTTTTGATATGAAACTATCTCTCACCAAAAAAAAATCAGAATACTTAGATGACTATGAGAAAGAAGCAAACTACTCTATTTTGAAAAGGAGAAAAAACAATTTTTGTTACTGCAACTGTGCAGCTCACTAGAAGGGCTATTAACCATTGGTGTTTTCCGTAGTGTTTCTTATTCTCCTTGTGCATTCCCTCAAGAATAATACAAACGAGAAAGTAAATGACATACAGGAGTAGGTGACTAATGTTAATTAAATTTATTTCTTATTTAGCCACCTGACTATTTCATCTTGTTTGTCCATTCTAGTAAGTGTAGAAATAAATAGCACACATTCATGCAAGATCTTGCAAAATATGTTTCCAAATTCTTCTTCATTGGGTCCAGGTCAGAAAGCATGCAAAAACTTTAATCTGGGCTTGGGTTCCTCCCTCATGAACTGGAATGTGAAAATGATGTCTTTGTAGCAGTTAGCATAGGAAAAGCATATCTGCTTCTCTTAATTTCTCTGAGAATAAAGCATCTTGATGATGAAGACTCTGCTACTACAGGAATTCATTTAATTTAGAGCAGAGTCAGGGAAGTGAGTAGTCTGATGTCGAAACAGAACAGTTTTTGAATTTCATTAGTAGTGGAAAGTAAAGCTATTTGGGAAAGGTGCATGATACACTGATGTGACCAAGGTAACAAGCAAGATAGAGAAGGAGTGATTTGTAAAATAGAGTCATCTATTGAGATTAATCCCAAAGAAAAAGAAATTGTCCTTTGTTTAGAATTCTAGCCTAACGTTTGGGAAACACTGGTTAGATTAATTGCTTTGCTATAACTGCTGTGTGTTGTATACTATATAAAAGGTCAATATTGTGCTATCTATGGGACTATGCAATAGAAAAAACAGTCGTAGACCAAACTAGTCACCACAGCATTATGTCAGGAGCTAGTGAGTTTTTCATACAAGCTTAGCAACATATGAAAACAGTCCAGAAATCCACTTTTAACTGCTGAGTGATTTCATCTTAGTAATTTTAGCCACGCTGCAGTAGCTACCTGGGCATGCATCCAGTCCAAAGCACTTTCAAATGGATTTCTGGTATAGAACAGGAATTTTGAGCCACATTTCCTTATCTGCCTGTTGATGTGCACCACAGAGGATTATTGAGGTAGTCCATTGGGAAAGAAGATAAGAAATAAATTCTATTAAGAAGGCCATGAAGGCTGGAGCTGAGTTGGGGCTGTTCAGCCAGGAGAAGAGAAAGCTCTGGGGACACTTTACAGCATCTAAATCTGCCTTCCAGTATCTAAATCTAGAGCTGGAGAGGGCCTTCTCACGAGGATATGTAGAGATAGGGAGAATGGCTTGAAACTGAAAAAAATGTAGGTTTAGATTAGATAATAAGAGAGAAATTCTTCACAGTAAAGTTGGTGAGGCACAGGAACAGTTTGCCCAGAGAAACTGTGATTTGCCCCATTCCTGGAAGTGTTCAAGGCCAGGTTGGATGGGGCTCTGAGCACTTGGTTTACTTGTTCCAGCCAGCCCATGGCAGCAGAGTTGGAACTAGATGTCCTTTAGGGCCCCATCCAACCCAAACCATTCTATGAGTCGATGGTAAATGAAAGCAGCTGGCCAACTTTGAATTTCTTTTTCATCATTTCCTACTAGTTCCTCAATATGTAAATATTCTCTCCAAGATGTTGTTCTTGTGCTATAGGTGCTCATACATGGTGAATTATGCTTCTCATCTAGTAGCATCTATTGTATTAACCCTGGAAAAGCAACCTTGTATTAGTTTATAGCCCCATACATATTTTGGGTGTAGGAGGATAATAGAATAGTTTATTATACTACAGGAAAAAACTATTTCCATTCAAAATTGCTGCTTTTCTCTCAAAGCAGTCTATGAAGTATAAAGCATGATGTAAATATCATTTAGCAGTAGTGAATCAGAAGTCAAGAACACTCCAAGGCACCATTTTTCCAAGATAAAAGAATACTTCTTTTTTCTCTCTTACTGTCATCAGGACATACCTTTATACATCTTACTACAGTCAAAGATTAGGAAGAAAATTGCATTGTCACTTATTTTCTTTCATAGTGTGACAATATTATATTGTTTTTAAGACAGATACAGAGATTATCTTTTAAGTTGTTACTCAAAGCAGTTACCTGGTAAAGCTTGTCTGTAATGACATCTCAAAATATCAGAAACCTCTGGGAGCTATTTAAAATTCTTGATTCTCTGCAATAAAATTACAGCTTTTCTCTCCAAGAACATTAACAGAAATAAAGAGAAATGTTCTAAAATTGTATATGAAATTATCACATACTTGTCTTCCCACTTGTGTTATATTCCTCTGCTCTAAAATACATGTCAGATTATGGTACTTATGTTGCATTTTATTTGTTAAGCTCTTGAATGTTTTAATGCTGAACAAGTGAAGTAAGACAATCAAGAATCATTTTTAAGAACAGTGTTACATTTCAGTAACAGCTGTCTGTTAAAATACCATGTGTACATAACAGCAGAAGAGCAATAGCATTTGCAAGGATCTTACAATTGACCAGATTTTTCTTACCTGCAAGTGTGAAGCTGCTTCTGTCAGCTAAAAAATTTATCTCTGAACAGATAACCATTCCTACAAAGCATGAGACTCTTCCAGTTTGTGTAACTATCCACTCTGCATATCAAATACTGCTTCTTCCTCTTGTGAATAAAATGTACAGATATGAAGACTTCTAACTTCAAAGCTTTATTTCTGTTCTACTTATCATAACTTCTTTTTCATTTCATTTGTTTTCACTGAGATGTTTTATTATCTCTGCCACACATATGCATTTCTCACATTAAACAGTGTAGGAGGATATTTATGTCCAGTGTCAAAAATGAAAAATATGTCATACTTCCTTGCAGTGATAATGTTTGCTTAAAACTTTTTATGGTTCCCAGCAATGACATTACAGACCAGGCAAAGTTTGTGTTCAGATCTGGAATGCTGTTTTATATGCCAGGAGCAGAATTACTTTAATCTTTCAAACTTTGTGATAGATATAACTGTTTTCATCACTCAAAAGATTGTCATACTTAAACAGATGAAAGAGTGATTTACATAAATTGGCATGAGTCTGCAAAGTACAGAACCTTACTGCTGGGTACTCTGAGATCACATAGTTAGACAATAGCTCCAGTCCATAAGACACCTAATAAGTTGTCCTGGAATGTGATTGCATCCATATGCCTCCTAAGTAATGCAATATTGACAATGAACTGATTCAAAGAACAAGAATTTGCTCTGAAGTGAGTATTTTCTCTGACACTACTAGAAGAACTATCAACATCAAAGTCCTGAAAATTGGTGTTGATTACAGCTATGACTTTTCAGGAAACTTTCAATTTATTATTTTTGAAGCAGATGTACATCAAATTACTACAGCCAATTTCACTATATTACTTCTTACTATACAGATTGGAAGATTATTTTGCATTATGAATGTAATTTAGAAAAACTGGTAATTGAAAATGCAATGGTCATCTCCTCTTAGAAAACAAGAAGGAAATCTCCTATAGAAAACAGTTCCTTCCAACTTCCTTTGAATTTGATTGTGGCATACTGAATTACCATGGCTGTTACAAAGTCATCGGCATGTCATGATAGAGAAGGATTAATAGCAGCTAAGTGACATAATGAATGTTAGTGTTAATACCCTTGATTTAATACAAAATTATTATGTATATGATAGTTATAAAATCTATTCCTAGAATTACTGATGCCTTTACTATAACCACTATCAGCTATCTGGAGTTCAACATCCTCTTTAAATTCTCATTGTAACCTCTATTTTCTGTTAAAATCCACTGTATTTCTTCCATTCTCTTTATCATAGGCTTAGAGGTAAACAGAGCTGTAGGCTGTATATGATGGCTTTGCATAGAGAGCCTATTGGGCTTTTCTTTTTGTCCAGCTGGGTTTTTTTTCACTATACTCTTAGGAATCTCCTGCATGATCTCCTATTTATCTTTTTTTCCTTTTGTGTCTTCATTTTCTGATATTCAAAGTCAGAATTGAACAGATAGAATTTAAACCTTGTCAAAGCTTTGTCGAAGGAAATGAAGATGTTCACTGATTCATTACTTTAGATTATATAACTTATGAGCAGTTGTTTACATACATGGAAGACACTACTGCAAGGAAAGAGCAGAGCCAAGAATTGGAAAGGATTGGATAGAGGAGATTCATGCACTTAGATAATGAAAGGCTCAAACACATTTGGTCTCAAGAGACCCCAGTCTCTTAACCTCACAATGGTCACTTTTACCTTGTGTTTGTCCCCTGTGCTCTGTGATTTCACACCATTAAGCCTGGAAAAGCCCTTCAGTGCACCATATCATACAAACTGATTATGACAACAGCATGCTTAATCTGGTATGCGATTATGTGAATTTCTCTGTAGACTTCTGTAATTTTGGTATGTTAATACTTTTTTTCAGTCATTTTTTGGACCTGTGCAAGCACATGAATATCGTGTTTTACTGTTTTCAAGCATGATTGATAGAAAATACTAGATACTGAACATTTCATCAAGAAATCGAAGCTCTCTGTGTTAGATTCTTTTATGGTGTGAGCTCTGATTTCTTTTTAAGCAATAAGAACAGGTAGAACCTGCAGTCTTGTTGAACAGGATGGACCATTGTTTTGAGAACAAAAATATTAATCACAATTTTCATAGGGCAGTTATCAGAAATTTCAAACTAGTTAAGGACATAGCACCAGGTTGCTACTAAGCTCTCAAAATAGAGGAATGGCAGAGTAAAACCATATGGATAATACAGTATTGTGAGATTACAGCTGTGATTAAAGACAGACTTCTCCAAAATGTAAAGAAAGGGTCTGATTTCAGGTCGTCATTCAACCTTTCCTGTAACTTCTCTGATGCTTCTGTGTCTAAATACTTCAGATGCCAGGGCAAGATATTTAAAAATTTACCTTTGCCCTGTGAAGAGCCTTTACCATGCTTTTGAACACCTTGAGGTGGAGAAATCAGAAGTTTTATTTCTCTTAAGAGATGTATGTATGAAATTAATTGGAACAGTACTTCTTTCATGGCATATAAATCAATTCAAACTTTTTAGCATCAGAATTCTTCAGCTATCTAAACATTGTTCCAAGTCAACCATTTTGAAAGTGTCAAAAAATAGCTTTTAAGTACTTCAGCTTCTGAACTGACTTCAGGATATAACTGTTTGTACAAAGCACGTATATGAAGTCCTGGGAATGTCTTACAGTCTTAAATGTCCCTCCACAAAGTGTTGCCATCTCTGGAACAGAATTTGGTATTACAGAGGTTGTTGGTGCCCCAGGACAGGCAGGGATACCCGACTAGACACAACAGTGTATCTTCTCTGGCCAAGCAGAAATCTTCAAACATCAAAAAGTATCATGCTAAAAGGAAAAAACTGCTCTATAAAATGTGTTTAGTTTGATTATCTATGGAGTTATCCGTGCAGTTTGTCAGTAAATCGTAGAGTGTGTTTCCTTAACTTCAGTTTTACACAAAGGGCTTGACCCACCATTGACTTGAAGTGGAATTGGATAGGGCATATTTTAAAGATTATTAGGCTTTATGCTTCAGGAATTCTTCCCTTACATGTAATTGGGCAGCTCCTAGACCAGAGAATCCCCAGGGTTTAATGAGGAGAGCTAATTCTATTATGTCTTTTTGAAATAATGGTAGGGGAACTTTGACTATTCTCCCTTGACTGTTCTTTCTTTTAAATTCCAGTTATTTTTCATTGTAATGTAATTTGATATGGGTTTGGTTTCATCATGAATGAAGTAAATTATCTCAGGATTTAAAATTTCTTTCCAAATTTCTGAAATTTTTTTAAAGTGAATTCCCCTTTTAAATACTTGATGTAAAGAAGATTCTGTGGTTATAGATGCAGTGAACCAAATTCCAGTGTTTGTTATTACTTTCACCTGTGTATGATTTATTAACTTTTTAATTTTTTTTAATTAATTTAAATTTAAAAACTTTCTTGTTCTAATAGAGACAAAAACTAAGAGGAATTAAGCTTATTATGACTGTTTTATTACAACCTAAGAATTTAGATGCAAATTATTCATGTTAATTATCTTTTTCAGAAATAGTGTTTGTGTGGCTCAATAGACAATATCAAATCAAAATGGAAGTCAAATAAAAGCTTTAACTATTACTACAATTATATTTAACTCTTCTACTAATGGGAAAGTTGGGATTGCCTTTTGCACAGATCTACTGCTATTATTGAGTAAAAGCCATTTCCAAGAGATAGGAGGTATCTCATAAACACAGAGGTAATAATAAAGGCCTAGAGGTACAGCAATCACAAAGTCTGCAGTGATGTGCTGAGCTGGTGCACTCACATTCCCTGGTCTTGTTATCCAATACTTATGTCCTCTTCTTTCCTTTTATATGAGAATAAACGTATACATATTAAAATGTTTCCATACACTGCAGGGAAAAAATTCTGTGCTCCCAGGATAGAGTCAATAGAAAATAAGCAAGCTGTAAAACACCAAAATAGATCAGGTAGATGCAGTAATAACCCTTGTTATTTTCCCGGTCTTAAATTAGGCTGAGATTTATTTTTTTATATACACGCTCATTTTTCTCATCATGGTTGTATCTGAGTACTTTCAAGGAGTGAATCAAATGACCTGACTAATGTGTCACATACGCTTTACTTTTCCCAAGAACTCCCCATAAGGAGAATAGTAGGTTTGCAGGTTTTTATTTAGAAATAGAGAGATCCTATTTTTAAATACAGTCTTCTAAGTGTTTATCACAGAGAAGAAAAGCTCAGAAAAATATCAGTGCCTTGTATTTCCTTTTTGAGATGACCTACTTCTTATTGGCTTTCAATAATCATTCAACTATTTAAAAATATGGTCCTTGGTATAAGAATGGGCCAATCTTGAAAATTTTTACTTCTGCTTACAAAAAGACATTGTAGTTACAGATAATCTGGATAGTTAGTTTTCCCAGACACAGACTGCAGTTTGGTGTTTTTTGTTTCTTCATCATTAAAAGGAATCCTAACAAAATACTTTTTAATGTTAGTATCCTGTATTTTATTTGTGGTAAGGAGAAATACTCCAGATCCAAGTTTGCCTCTTTTTTACATTTCATTTCAAATTACAGGTTTTTCAAACTAGTATCTAGATAAATTTTCCTACATAAATGGAAGTTCTAGAAAATCTTTGAGTGAAAAACAAGAATCAATGCATTGTAAGTAGGAAATAATTTGACAAATATTTGTTGTTTCATAGAGGAAATTACAATATTTTTTAAGAAAGTATTGAGCCTATAAGTATTTTTAACTCTTTGCCATAACTATTTGTTTAGAATTTACGTGTTTCAACAGAAGGAATTTTTCTATTGTTGTTGTCTTTAATTAGAATTAATAAGACACCCATGCCTTTTCATAAAAGCATATGTGATTTGAGAGGAATATATTTTCTTCGTTTTTGTTCTTATTTAATTCTATCTATTTAAATATCATGTTTCTCAAGCTGAATCTTAGGGTTTTACACTAAATATGAATCTTTCTAAACGGTACTGCTGTTGGTTACAAATTTAGAATTTGATTGAAAGATTTTTACGTTCTTGTTTAATGGATACAATTTTTTTTCTTAAACAAGATCCTGCTAGGTGTTCTTCAAATTCAGTTTTGATTCAGGTGTTAAGAAGACTAAATTAAACTTCAGAGGCTAAACTACATCAGATTTAGTGATATTAATAGATAAATGTGGGTAAGTTTGCTGTATATCTCCTCATAATTAATCTATAGTTTAAAAAGACATTTTCAGAGAAAGGGGTGTTTATTTGACACATTTCTCATCATTAAAATGCAGTTACAGATTCTAAAAAAATAGGAAAAATCTACCTTAATAATTTCACCTTGCTTTTAAATGTGAATATCCAATATCAATACTTAGGTTTAATTTGTTTTTCATCTTTATTTTATTTACTCTCAAATATGGTTAGCTGTGTATTTGAAAATCTATAGTCTATAGGGCTGAGCAAAAAGGGAAAAGTGATTGTCATACTTACAAGCGACACATTTTTAGAAGGTCAAACTGATTCAATTCATTCTCAATAATGTAGTTTTTCTGTTCATGCTTTTTATTGACAGCCTTTGTTTCTTAAAGAAACTTCATTGCTATTTTTCTGTTTAAAGAGAAACATAGCAAAGAAACAGATGTGTCCCATATAAAATATGCAATAAATCTTGTTTCACAAATTCTTTGCTCTGAACTTTCTGACAGAAACTGTCAAATATCCACTTTAATTCTAGTATAAAATGTTCACTCTGTGTCATGGCGCCAACCACCATATGCTGGAATAAAGTCAGTAACCAGCAATAAAAAAAGGCAACGTATGCACCTTTGAAACAGTACAAGCAATCAACAGTGAGAAAGGTCTATATAAATCTATGGAGAATTAATCTCAGCTTTGCCACTATCCTGCTGTGCTTTTACAATGAGACTTTGCTCCCGACCACCAGAAGTGGCTAACTTTGCAGAGGAGTGTATCCTAATGAGGGGAAAATGCAGGGAAAACAAAGCAGTGGCTTTTAACCCCCCACCCCCAAGGTTTGGATCACCTAGAAGAGTGTGTCCTAGTGTGTTCAAATGTGTGGGGCCACTACACATCACGGATTCCTGTATTTTAGCTGATCATGTGAAACCAATCTTGACTGAGCTCAATCAGCAGAAATAACTCGAGCTTCATAAATCACTGTTATCATTCCACAGAAGGAGGCTTTGCTGTGGATTTTCTCTCCTCAAACTTTCCAGGCCACAAATTTCACACAGCTTTTCTGAAATTAGTTTAATTATATTTGTTTAATTATTCATTCTTTACCCAACAGATTAGCAGTTGGTTCACTATCAATTCATTTTTTCCTCAATAGTATTCGTTCTTTTTGAGATGACCTACTTCTTATTGGCTTTCAATAATGATTCAACTATTTTTAAACATGGTCCTTGGTATAAGAATGGGCCAATTGAAAATTTTTACTTCTGCTTACAAAAAGAGATTGTAGTTACAGATAAGCTGAATAGTTAGTTTTCCCAGACACAGAACAGATTGGATTTAACCTTGCTCTGAAAGGATTAGAACTAATTTTTCAGTTCCGTAAACTCTTTAGATACAGTTAGTCAGAGATTAATCTCGGAATTAAAACACAACATTATAGGTGTTTATTAGAAAGAAAGTAGAATTAGAAAATGTATCTATCTCTCTAGTGCTGAGTATTAACATGCTTTAAAAAATAGTTATTATCTGGATCACCAAAGTGTGGGAGAATGTGAGATTAATTTCTTGGTTATATTTTAACAGAATGGAGTTTCAAATAATTTAATTGAATGAATAAAATTGAAAAATGCAATGCTAACTCTTCTTTTGTAATTAATGCCTCCAGAATAAAGGAAAATAAGATTAGGGTTAGTCCTAGTTTTAATTAAAAAAATTACTCTTTTGTATGGAAGCTAATTTTTGTTTAGTTTAAAAATCTTCTTTCACAAAATACAATAGAAGAAAAGAATCATACTAAGAAACATACATTTTAAGAAATAAAAGAATTTATTAAAATAAATACAACTTTTTTTCTTCCTTCATGGTTAGCTTTAATGTTCTGGTAAAATGACCTTCAACACTTTGTTCTGGCACATTTATAGACAGCATTATCACTTTAAAAAGAAAACATAATTTCCTAGGTTTTTTATTACCTATGATAATAAACACTTTCTTGAATGTGTTGCTTGAGCATGTTCTGCTGGTATTGTGTGTCTCTCTGTGTGTGCAAGTGTCTGTAATTCATTATGTTTTCATAACATTAAAAATACTGAATCTAATATTTAACAATTTCTATATGGTAAACATTAATTTTTTTCTTGATGCATACCTAATATACAGATTGACAACTTATATTCCTGGTAACTTGTGGGATATTTGTTTGTTAAGAAGCTTTCCAAGACTGCACAGAGACTCTTTGTGCTGTAGGAACATTTATACATTCACATCATTGGATGTGGGTTTCTTAGTTAAAAAAAACTTTTGCACCACTGCAGAGGAAAATAAACTTGTGAGAACTGTTTCAGGGAAGGGCGATTAAGACCTCATGGCAGCAAGTGTTCTAAAGATTGTTTTGAAAGGATTTAAGATGTCTATACCAGTATTTAAACTGTCTAAAAAAAAATGGCGTAGCCAAATTCCGTGTTAAAAATGTGATATATTTTCATTTAAAGAAGAGATAAAAGAAACAAAGCTCATGTGATCACACTGCTTTTTGATTATTCCCCAGCCAATAATTTTTAATGCATTGTCCAATTTTTACCAAATGTGACAAGGTCAAAATTGGTTAGAGATCCTGAGATATTAAGCTCTTAAAATCTCAATAAAAATACGTGGCTAAATAGACAAGAGTGACCTTATTAGCCTTCCAGGGAGAGCAAGGCTGTATCATGAACTCACCCCTTAATTAAACATTAATGAATCCATCTGGGAACTAGCCGAAGTACAGACCCACAGTAGACCCAAGTTTCATTGATTCCATTCTCCCAGGGCTTCTTGTTTAACTGAAAGCATAGAGAAAAAATCTCTTCATGGGCATGGGACTGTTTTATGCGGGGATTTTTTGCATTGTGATAGAAAACTGTATTAGTCATTCAGTCAAATACTTGCATAGAATTCCCAGGCTGTCTGTTGAATTCCATGAGTTTATAAAGCCTACCAATTAGAAGTTAATAACGGGCTAAAGACAGTTTATCAAGTAATACATATTAGAAAATTATTTGCTAGGAAGTTGTGTATAGAACATATATGTTTTTTCACTATTTCTGAAATGCAGCGTTTTTATAAGGCAAAAAAGCACCAGCATGAGAATGGTGGACTGTAGTCATTGGAAATAATTTGCACTCATATTCAGATTTGAAATTTAATACAGTTCAACAGTAAAAAAAAAACAGAAAATATTTTACACTGGATGTATTCTCTCATGCTTGCTCTGTTTATATATGGAATCAACTAAGTAATAAGAATTCTTTTGTTTAGAACTAAATTAAAAGTAATACTTTTTCTTAAAATACAGAGTTATATTAGAAGTAACTCAATATAAAAATATAGAAGTAGGACAAAATTCAGGTTTTATGTATAGCTCTAGACAGATAGATGTTTCTCGAGAATATCTCTTCCTAGATCAGGATACACAGCTCCTTTAGAATTTTTGAAACATCATAATTTGTGAAAAATTTAAGATTATTCAGAAAACTTGCTCAATAATTAGAATTAAAAGTACAAATATCTGAAACTGCAAAATTTTTTTTACTGTGAGTACCTAATTTCTGAGGACTTCTATTCCCTCTGCTGCTAAATTCTTTTTTATATAATATGTTTTGAAAAAGTAAAACTGTTCTAAAATTAGATTCATTCTGTAGGAAATTAAAAACTTCATCCTAGTAACATATGACACTAGAGTAGAAAATTATTTTCCATGTCTTTAACAATTCCTAGGCCCCAATTTTCATACTGAGCACCCAGACTCACACTTGTTAGTCATACCATGTTTTTAAAAAACAATATATTCCAGGGTTTCAAAATTTTACAAAATTAAGACAATCCATTTTCTGAATCTACATTCTTTTGCATTCATATGTGGATTTTTGTTAATACTTGTTTATTTGCACTTGACATTTTTAAATTTGTTTAAAAGATGCTATTAATTTTATTTCCATTCCTTCAAAATTGACATTTCAAGAAAGCAGATTCTGGCAGTGTCAGGTATTAAAATACAATTTCACAGGTTATATAATATAAATTATTTTATAACATTTCTAATGTGTTCTATTCTTGGCCTTTTATGTAGAGCCCAGTCTTTTTCTAGACAGTGAGATTACACTAAGAATAAAAAGATGAAATGGGTATTGATGATATTTATGAACACTTTAATGAATTGTTAGTTACATGCTGTTGGCTTTGCTATCATCAGCAAGAACAATAAAGCTTCATACTGCATTGAAAACTACAGATTGTTTAACATTCTGGATCAAGTTGTTGGACCTTTACTATAATAAAAAAAATAGCTATAGTCTTGATTATTATGTATTTAAACAGCCAAATTATCCAATTTGTCTAAATCTCAGGATTCATCTCCATGGCTGCATGATTACTCTGCATGGCTGTGTGCTGTTGCGCTGGGTCCAGCTGGGATGGAGTTAATATTCTTCGTATCAGCTGGTGTGGGATGTGGTTTGGGCTTGTGGCTAAAACAGTGTTGATAGTACAGAAGTGTTTTGGCTATTGTTGAGCAGCACTTGCACATTGTCAGGGTGCTCTCTTTGTCCCACTCTGTCCCCTCAGTGATAGGTGGGTAAGAGTTGGAAGGGGTCACAACCTAGTTAGCTCACTCAAACTCAGCATTCCATGCATTTAATGTCATGCTCAGCAATGAAGAAGAGGAAAGGATTTTGGGAGAGGTAGGTATTGCTCCAAAAGCAGTGAGGCATCACTCTGCCCTTGCATCACTTCCGTTTTTTTCTTCCCCTTTTCTTCATATATTGAACTGTGTTTATCTTGACCCATAAGTTTTTCTCATTTTTGCTCTCCCTATTGTCTCCTCTATCTGACTGAGAGGGAAGGGGGAAAAGTGAGTGAGTGGTTGTGGGATGCATAGCTACTGGCCACAGTTAATCCATGATGATTCTAAAATAGCAGCCCTTGGGAAGAGGTTTAGATTGTTTGTAGTAGTTCTTTGCAGCTCAGAGAAATGCCATGTGCTAGCAAGTGCATCCCTACAAAAATTTTCTTTTCCATGATACTACTTTTAGGTCAATATGGCTTGAGTCAAGCATTTCCTAAAAATTAAATCTGTTCAAAAATTTTCAGTGTTAACAGATATATTGAAATCAAAACCAAAGAAGGCTTATTTCATCCCACTCTAATCCTGCTGGTCATAGTACTACCATAGTGCAGTGTGCTAGTAGTTTGAACACATCAAGAATTTTGTTCAGAAACAGAAAAACTGTATAAATGCAGCGCTTTTGATGATCCTCTGTAGTCGTTTTGCCCACCTAGGACACCTTTGAGATTTTTCTTCCACCCTCCAAAATCCCTGATTAAACAGGGTTATTAAACAATTTCTCTTGCATGACAGTTGTACTTGAGGGTAGAAATAGATCTACTACACTTCTAGCCTGGGAGCCTTCTGGGTTCCACTTCTGATACCCAAGTATATCACCAGTGATAATATCTAAGAGATTTGGATCTCTGTTTTCAAATGGTGATAATGCCTTCAAAGCATGGTTCATGCTTTACAAAGACCAAGAAAATAAGGTCAATTGTCACTTGTTCTCCTAACTTGATAATGTCCTAGAATGTGACTTTCCTCAGCTTGGGAAAAGATAACCTCTTGGGGGGTATACTTTTCTTCATCTGCCATTAAATCATGGGTTAGTATGTTTCTAGGATGGGTTCATGTTTTGGCTACATTTCAACATGCCTACCTAAGAGGTTTTTAGTTTTGACTAATGAGGAAGGGGGGTTCCTGTGAGACTAGAAATGTCATAATAACATTTTGTCACTGTTTTAACAGTCTCTGTCCAGGCTTTTATAAAGCTCCAAGAGGAATGTCAGTAGGGGTTTTGTTTTGGTTCATTGGTTGGTTTTGTTGTTTACTTTTAAGGTTGAGTTTTGGTTGGGGTTTTTTTTTTTGTCTATGTCTTATAGATTCTGTCTTAATCTTAACTGTGATTGATTGGAAGACATGAGTCAGAAAAGGCATATCTCCCTCCTCAAGGGGAAAAAAAATCAAATACCTTGTTTTAGGGTGGTGTTTTTCCTATGCAGAAAACACTATAATTTACAAAGCAGTCTCCTAAAGTTCTTGAAGCATATGTTCTTGAAGCATATATTTTTGAATCACAGAAACTCAGCCTTGGAATATAAAATTAAGAGTTCTGATATCTCCACCCTAATGGGTAGTTGTTACAGTTTTGTAATTGTGGAAATTTTCAGTGCTTCAAAATGCTTTAAAAATTTGTAAAACTTTATGCATCAGATCTTTCAATTATGAAAGTAGAAAAATACTGAAAAACAAAATAAAAGCTGTAATGTATCCAGCTAAATCAATACACTTGAGTGAGTTATCATTCTTAAGTGCATTCATATATTTAAGGTCTGAGAGAAATACCAGAAAATTTGTTTAGTCAGACTCAATGACTGGACTTTTTCACTAGAGGGGAAGAAGTAACTGAGAGATGTTTGTGTAGTTGTGGCGACCCATTTTTCCTTGTCTTTCTTTGTCTTTCCCTGCACTTTTCTTAGTGCATCATCATTCTCTGGTTGCCTCTGTTAGTTACTGACCTTCTCAATTTTCATCTGTGCTGGTATCCAGTACTTTCTTTACTTTGCTCTTTAGAGATCTGTTTCATAGTAGCCTGATGCATGAAGAGGTATTGGCTCTGTTGTAACTGGAAGCTGCTGTGCATACATTAGACCTGTTAAAAAAATATTTTCTGGTAATTTCTCGTTTTCAATATAGTGTTTCATGGACTCTTCCATCCTCAAAAAGTAGAATATTTAGAAAGAATATATTGGAGAATTTTTTTACCATTTCACTCTAATACTACTTCACTTTTTAAACTGTTAGAGAATCATGAATCTTCATGTTGACATCTGCATTTCAGTAAAAGGAAGTCATCACAAATACGTGATTCATAAGGCAAATTCATTAGATCATCCATCTCATGTATTCAAAGATATCTGAAGGCCCAAATTTTATTTTTGTCCTTTTCTCCCTATTTAATATTGGAGTGAATTTGCTGTGGAGCTTGCTGTTTAGTTTCCTCCTAATGGAAATTAGTTTACAAGCACCAAAACCTACCTGCAAACCAAAACAATCCTCATTAAATGGGGAATACTGAGGAAATTTGCTTCAAAAACATCCTAATCAAAAAGCTCATGCCATTAGACACTGTATTGCAGTGTTCACTGCAGTCAGATTTTCTCTTATACAAGAGTGATATCAGGTGTCCATTTCAAACAAAATGTGCTGCATATAGTGGGCTATAGGACACTTGCCACAGCAGGTCTGGAAGTTAAAAAGCTTCTAAAAGCTTGAGCAAAGAATGAGCAGGTTCTTGAAGAAGAATCCATTGAGGCTTACATTACAATGCCATTCAATGCAGGAAACATTTTGTACGAGCTACAGAATCTCAGAGGCAGAGAGTTCACTTAGGGAAGTGTGTTTGCCCTGGTCCGTAATTGTAATTGAGCACCTGTTTCAGTGCCTGCCAGGGACAGGATAATTAGGCTGGATGAATCCCTGTGCCAGTCTGATATGGCTGCTAATATAGTCTTAACTTGATGAAACTGAAATCAAACACGTGGTCTAAGGGTGGAAGGATTACATCATTCTACTTCTGCAAAAAAGCAAATCCTATGCAAGCAAATATGGTGTTGCTAGAGAAATTTAAAAAAAAAAATTAAGTTACTTCACTTATGTAATTCATATGAATTGTCTTCAGTAACTCCACAAATTAGACAAGGATTGATATCTTGACTATGGGGCTTTGAAGGCTCTCCTGAGGAAATTACATTGTTTCATAGAAACCTATACTGACAGCATTGATTGTGCTAGTCATTGCAGGTTCTGGAGGGGGAGGAAAAGAGCAGGATATTTCAGATTTTGAGTGGAAAATTAGCTAGAAATTTTATGGACAATAAGAGAATTGCTCTAGTTTCTTGTCTTACACATTATTAAACTTGTTATATGGAGTCGTTCATTTATTTTTTTAACAAGTCTCAACATCTACATTTCAAATAAATGCTTTTAAACAATTCCTGGGTGGACATGTTTACAGTTAAAAATACAGAAAATACTGCTTGCCCTACAATACAGCTATTTTCTTCCTTCCTGTTTCGCCTTTTATTGGTACACAAACACTGTTATATTAATGTAGGCTCTGTGTGTTTCTTCCTAAAAGTCACACTTATTTTCTACTTTGTATAAAAAATTAAAACTTCTTTCCACTATCTTTCCTTACCCTGTTCTTGCAAGATTAAAACCAGTAAATCCAGTCTTGCCACCTAACTATAAATGTATAAACATGTTGTCCTTGTTAGTTATTGTGTTTCATGTGTAGGGACCTGAAGATACTGTTTCTGTTGTTGCTGGGAATGTAGCTATGTTGGGAAATTTGCCGTATTTAATCTTCCATCTCTTCGAAAACCAAAAAGAAATTATTAATGTAATAATGAATTGTACAATTTTATACATAGTTCAGCTTGTGTAAATAATTTTATATCATTATGAATCAGTAGAATTCCAACCTGTGTTTTCTGCTTTTAATGGTATAAAATTAAAATAATGAATTAAGTGTATTGGGTTAGCTTCAGGCAAATTTTTGGGACCCAGGCAAATTTTTGGGGATAAATCAGAGCTGCCCTATATATTTCACTTGCAGCTGTCTTGCCACTAAGATTTGAGATGGAGAAACTAATCATATAGAATTAATTGCTTTCCCTGCAAAGGGCACACAACATTGTTTCTGGCTATTGGCCACATTGAAATAATAGGAATAAATATCTCCAACACACTTACCCAAGGCAGGTAAATGTATGAGTTGAGGTTAACTTGTTTTGTTAACAGCAAAAGTGCTGAAGCAATCAAGTTTTATTTTCCTTTTAAACTATCATAGTACAAACCTCTTTGTCAGTAGCTTTATAATGAAATGGAGTTGTTCAGGACCAGTTTCTCAATGGCCTTGTCCGTAAACTCAACTTTGTAACTGTATTTCAACCAGGCACTCCTGTGGACTGAGATGCAAAAAGATAAAGTTCTTTATTTTTGTATAAAAAAATGTCTGAATTCTGTTTATATTTACATTACCACTTACAGGATTATTTTAATATGGAGTAGGAATGACTTTTCAACAGTAGCATTATTTTATATAGGTGGTATTCTGCTGGAGCTGAAGTTGCTCTTCTGTATTAAGAAGACTTGAACAACAAAAACTAGTGGTTTTGCTTTGAGTATCCAGGTCAGGAAACATTTCCACTAGTAGAGAATGTGTATCTTTTGAAAATCAAATCCTTTTAAGTAGTTCATGTGAGCATTCTGTAATAGAGGGGCTCAGATTCACTAACCATATTTCAAATTCTTGGCTGATTTTTCCAAAAAAACCATGTACATGCCGTACATTTAAAACCTACTACATGTGTTTTCACTTTCCAGCTTCCAGAACAAAATGTGATAGCTCTAAGGAGCAGTTGGTGCTAACTATGTTTGGTACCTGTTCAATTGCAGTTGAACTTCCAGTCATTTATGCTGTAGAAACACATTTAAATTTATAAGTTCTGACCTGCAACAATAAAGAAACAAACATTAAATATTTTCTTTTTTAAAAATCTGAAAGTGAAGTTTAATTATTTACGTTTTATTCAAATTATGCCTAACACTATATATTATTATATGGATTTTAAATTACTTTCCAAATCCAATACAATTTATTGGTACAGAAGAAACATTCATTGTATACAAGAAATATGTAAAAATTGAAAATTAGCAAGTGTTTCCTACTTTTTTTATACTTAGTATACAAACTGTGCAGTTTTGTAAAGAAGAAATATTTAATCTGTGGGGTTTCTAAAACAGTAAGACAGTAATTTATACCTTTAAAATGTTTCTCATTGGCAGCTAAAGAAGAACGGAAAAAAGAAGAGAACAGTTTGGAAAATGCTCAAAAATGGTAAGATTTTTGCTAGTGTTCTTTAACAGTTTATTTTGATCAAAGATATTGTTGAACTTAGGAATTACATTCAATAGCAAAAAGGATCTGCATTTCATAGAAGTAACATGTTTCCTGAACAACTCTTACATAATCTTCCAGGAAAAACTTCATTTGTGTTTTTATCCAAACAGTGTACTGTGCTTGAGGTTTTGATAATTATCAGCATTGAACTGAATGAGGCTTTTATAGAAAAGATAAATAACTGATTAACTACTTTATAACATAAAAATGTATTTCAACGTCACTGGACATTATGAGCACTTAGAATACAGCACTTGGTCGCCTAAGAAGCCATTGAAATCCCAGTGTTTTTATTGCTTGAATATTTGTGCCTCACTTAGGCCAAAGGAGTCAAAGTATAGAAAAAGTGAGATTGATTTGTAGATTGATAGTAAAATATTCAATAAGTTAATGTTACTAATACATTGTGTTTACCAAATTGTAGTTTTGTGACAGTGAAACATCCATCTTAGCTATGGACTTGCTAGAAATAAACTGGGGTAAATTAATTTTTCACTTCCTATCAATATTTTTTCTTCCTGGTCACTGAAGGCAGACCTGTGGTAATTTGGATTTTAATTGTACTTTTCACAGACCATACACACTCCACCCGAGATACCTCAGTTAGTTTTCCTAGGCAGTCAGGAAGAGGGAGATAAGGGGCACTTCCCAAATGCAGTTCAAGTCTTAGGTGAGCTGCTCCCATCTGCTTGCAGAAGTTACCTAAATATTGGCTGAACAACTGGCTGATGGCAGCTGGGGCTTTACCTCCTCATTTCAAGTCTCTGACTGGCTCTACTTAGCTGCAAACCTAACTTCCTTGGCACAAAGCTCCTTCCTATCCTACCTGCTTTGTGGCCTTTCTAGAGTAGAATAGACTCTCCAGGGTGTGGAGCTGCACCCAGTTTGCAGCTGACTTAAAGAATTAGTTGTCCAACACAGAGTTTGGGGTTTTTAATTGCTAACTGAGTATTCAGTATTTTAAATTACTACTTTAGAAAGGCAGAAAGTAGTCCAGGAAGCCAGATTAAGGTGGGCGAAAGCAAAGGAGTGCTAATGGGGGCTCATGAAGAAAGGAAGAGAGGATGCAAAGTGTCAGGATGAAGGCAGAGAAAGATGGTGCAGGATTTCAGGATCCCGCCTCTGTATGCTCCAGCAGGGATGGTGAAGGGCTCTGTTAGGTAGAAGAATGCACAGTGTACCTGGGGCTGCTGTTACATGAAGCAAACCTGAGAAGAGTCTCTGTTCTTGCTGCTCTTGGTGAAGCTATCCCAGTGAAAGTGCTGTGAACAGCTGAGGAGTATTTGGCCCAAGTGAACGTAATGCACGTGACATTGCCCAGTACCATAAATGGTTTTAACCACATAATTTTGACTAAGGTATTTTATTATTTTGAGAGTTTGAAAACAAAAACATTTTGCACAGATATTTAAAGCGGTATTTGGTTTATTTGTTTGTTTGTTTATTTTTCTGTTTCTCCTCCTAGTGTCACTGCAAGACCCATTAACTCTGAGTGTTATGTATGGCCCTATATACACATATTTCTTTCTGATTGTTTAAATATGGAACATCAATTAATTTGAAATATAGTTAAATGTTTCATGCAAAACCTAGCAAGAATGTAAAAGGTTAAGGTTATCACATATGACGATTTAAAAAAACTATTATTTTAATAGCTTACCTTGAACAGTATGGGATATTGCACAGCATGGTTTCTATCGTTAAAGTGTCAAAAAAAAAACCCAGAGCGTATTGGCTCATGTGGATAAAATCCAAGGTTCTTTGTGAAGTAGCTCGAGCATATATTGCTTTATTTTGGATAATATCTGTAGTTTTTGATGAATACTTTATATTCTTCAAACCAAGCTAAAGAGCTTTAATTTCAAACTAAGTCAAAAAATCTTGAGCCTAACCTTGTATTTCTGTATGAAAACATGCAATGTGGACTCTGCAAATGCAAATATAAATGAAGAAAGATGCCAAAGCTGCATCCATTGTTCATGTAACAAGTTGAATGGCTGGAGACTCCTTACAGGTCTTCAAAATTATTTATTTTATTTTCAAAATTTACACCTCCGGTGTTTAGATTAAGAACCGATTTGCAACTCTAAAGAAGAATATAACTTTCTTCTGATTAAATAAAATGATTATTCCAGGAAATATTACTTATTTTAAAATATGTTGTTACCGTTGCTTTTAAATTATAGCATTATTTTTAATAAATATCACCAAATGTTTCAGGATTGTTGCATCTACTTTGCAGAGAAAAGGGATTCAACTTTAACAAAAGTGAACATACTTTTATTTATATAAGTACCTAGTTATGAGAGTTGTTCCATTTTATGTATACAAAGCAATGTCATAAAGTTAAAAATGCACAATCAGTTAAAATGCTCTTGGAACTACTGTCTGTAATAAAAGAATACTTTGAAAATGTCCAGCTGTATAGTAATTCAGTAACAGCCACATTATAAAATCTTTTTAAAAGCATTCAAATACTGGCAATGTATTTTTGTAAAATTAATTGTTTATTGACACATGTGGAAGGAGATTATTTTCAGTAAAACTTTTGCAGAATTACTATTGGCACTGTCTGTGGCTTGGTTGTTGCTACTCCCAATTCTCCCTAAATACTAGAAGACTATCTTCAGTCAAACTTAGAGATTTTTTTCCTGACTTGGTGTGTGGCTCTTCCAGAGTCCTTCAGTAAAGTTAAATGGGAGAATAGGATCTTCATGGAGTGCAGCAGAATAAAATAAATAAATATATTACAGCATTCCCTGTAAGGCAAGAAGTTAAGCTTTTCTCATTATAATTGAACACCCATGATTTGCCAGTGCGACATCTCTGTGGTGGCTTGTGCATCTGTAAGTTACCCTCCTAGAAAAGAGGTGGGTGTTGGAAGGTTAGTTATACTTAGCAAGAATTGCTGCTGTGATTTCCAAGGCTAAGGAGAAGTTATGGTAATTGCCAGCCTTGACTACTGAATCAGAGAAACTGTTTCCCCAGTGGGCTTATGTGTTGACTGGTTTCTTTTCTTTCCCCCTGCCTTGCAGCTTTGAAGAAACAGTGGGATACTTTGGGATAAAGCCAAAGCCTGGTGAGAAGGAGATCACACCAAACTACGTTTTCACAGTGTGGTACGAATTCTGCAGTGACTTCAAGACCATTTGGAAACGAGAGAGCAAAAGCATTTCCAAGGAACGGTAAGGTTCTAATAAAGTCATTAATACCATTTTAGATGTCTGGGAAACTGCTGCTTCTCAAACCCAACAAATTATACTCCTATATTTCACAGGCGTCATTGTTTACTTTCAGATCTAATGGACATCAAGGAAAGATTATTCCCTCAGGGTGCGTAGGAAAATTCACCAAAGGCATGCTGTCCCCACAAAAAGATAAACACATATAATCTGATAAATTACACTTTTGTAACCCCTTCCAATTACTAGCTAGTAAAATGAAAGGAGAGCTGTGCTAATTTATAACAGATTGCTTCTCTGTGCATTTTCATGTTGAACTAGCCTAAATGAGGCGATATTGCTGTCGCAGACAGTACAGACAAATAAAAGTGAATGCTTTTCCAGTTAATATACTGCACTTGCATCAAAGAGAAGCCCCAGAGATTCAGGCCACACTTAGCATAGTGTCGAAGCCCCACACTGAATTTACAGCACTACTTCTGAGTTTTGGTGTCCTGCTGAGGACATCAAACTGCTTGCCGCTAGATCTCACAACAGTCTCCTGATTTTATTAGTTAGAGTAAAAGAACCCAAAAACCTAAAACCTTCAATTATTTTCTTGGTTCTCTTAAAGAAACTTTAAGTCTTTTACACAAAAAAAAGCAATTCTACTACAAGCTCATCACGCCCAGCATATTACAATTCATTTGAAAAGACCTAGAGTGGTAATGTAGTCATTCTTTGGAAAAGAATGGAGCAATTACTTTCAGCATGAAATTTAAATCCAGGTGCTTGTACCAAATTGACAAAGAGGTAGATTAAAATGTCTTTAAAAGAGCAAGCAAAAGTAGAACACTCATTTACACTTATATTTTCCATTTTGCTTCAAATCAGTGGAGCTTTCAGTTCCTATAAAGTAGATTTTTTGAAGGACTAGATGTAGAAGTTACAAATTCTTGATTTATCAACCTTATCAGCATTGCTTTATAGATCTTACAGTTTTAAAACATGTGAAAGTTGTAGCTTTTTGTATCATTTATTGATTGATTTTGGAAGCTGACAAATGCAAACATTTACAAAGAATCTTTTATTTCTTTGTATCTAAATCAATATGCAAATTTGGGTTACATGTTAAAAACTGTATAAAATAAAAAGTCCCAAGCATGTTGCTATGGTCATGATAGAGATCATCTCAGGGATATATTTTCTGCTGAATCATGACTTATTTTTGTTCCAAAAGCAGTTAGGAGGAAGAGAAGTTAACTGCCCGAGAAAAAAAAAATCCAGACCATGCAGACCTTTCTTTTTTATGTAATTAGCACCTTGCTAATGGTACACAATTGTTATAAATGATCAAATCGGAAACCAAATTTATAAGAAAATTTAGCAATGATTTATTAGATCGTTAACAAAATAGAATTTCGAGAAAAACCACCACAGCCAAGGCAGCGTCAACCCTGCGTATCCGACCGACAAAGTGTCAGCATGCTCCATGCAGCGAGCTTATATACAGTTTATTCTGCCTGAGGCAGAAATGACCGAATGTTCCTTTGTGTCCCTTCACATGTAGAACTGGGGCCATACATGTGCAGGAATAGACAGAAGTGAGTCCAGATGTCTAGATGGTTGTCTGAAGGCTTCGGAAGAGCCTGCATTCACATGTAGCAGGGTGGAGCCCAGTGCTTGAGTATGGTAGATGCAATCTTCCCAGGTGCAGGTCCTCGTGAGTGGCCCTGACATTCCAGGGAATTCAGCAATCATGGCGGGAAGGTTTCATTCATACGTTAACCGGCTTGATATTATCTACACGTGGTCTGGGAACTAACTGAATAAAAATAAGACTCTGCTCCCAGCCGGGTGGTCAAAGACATAGCTTGGATTCTACAATATTTTAGACATAAATAGCATGAATTATCTCTATCATATACTACACAATGATCCTTTCAAATAAGTCGATTTGAAGTGGCTTATGTTTTAACAGTACATAGCTTCTTAACTATCTTAATACAATAATCACAAAATCTTTGTAAGTAGACTGCTATATTGTGTGCTTTCATACTGAGGTGAGGTGACAATTTCTTGTGGTTTAATAGCTATATCAATCAAATCTACAAATAAAAACACAGAACAAATATATCACCAGTTCCTCTGACGGATGCCTTTATTCCTGTTCCAGGTACAGCAATACCAGTAGAATGCAGAGCAGCAGTTACTGTAATACTTCTAGGTGCTGACACTTTCTGGGTCATACAGACTGTTCTTCAAAGCTCACTTCAAATTATTTTTCAAAGTTTCATTAGTCTCAAAAGCACAGTTCATTGCCCTTTACATTCAAATTTGGGTGATTCATCAAGATGATGAGCTGTTAAAATGAGGAGCCTTGTGTAAATAGTCAATTAGAATGACAGAAGAGCTATTTTCATCATTATAAATTGTTCTGTAGTGTGCTACTGAAAAGAAAGACATAGTGAAATCAATAGATTAGAATGGTGGAAATGCTTTTTTCATCACCTGAAAATGTCTTGTAAAGTCTTAATCATTTAAGGGTCCTGTTTAACAAAGTATGAAACTAACAATTGATGAACTGCTGTCCAAAAAAGTTTGAAAGCAAGGGAAGAATCATTGTACACACTGGTAACTAAAAACCTTAGAATGACAGGAATGGACAGCTGTCTTCCTTTACTAGCTAATTAATTGGATGCACTATTTGTTGTGCATTTTTAAAGATTGCAATTCAATTTAAAAAAAGGAAAGAGAACATTTTATCATGAACCCTTATTTTGTTTTGAAGGAAGTTCTAAAGAGGAAGAAACATCAATGTAAGTCAGTAATTGCAAATGTAAGTTCTGAAACTGAGGCATTGATATCATTATGTGAACACCTAATGATAGGTGAATGATAGTTCACCTATCATTAAGGTGAACTATTCCACCTTTCAAATTTCAGGAGCTGAGGAAACCCAATGTAAAATGCATAGGAATTAGCTAATTATTTACATTTACATAGGAACGTTAATAGTGGATTGTAATTTGTCTTTCAAGAAATATGACACATAAAAATTTGATTATAATGTACAGAATGATCATTAATAAAAGGAATAATTAAAAATTTATTAGGTTAAACTTAATACTAGAAAAAATAGTTCAAAAGATCTATGATTCCAAAATTAAAATTTTATATCCCAAACTTACTACATTGCATTGTATAACAGACATCTTTAAAATCTTCGAGTTTCAGGAAAAGCAGTGTGCTGTCTTTAACTAAATGACAGTCTCAGCTGCAAAGAGCCTGTTTTGTCTAAAGCTGCTTGGCTGCCAAATGTAACACAACTGTAGGAATCTAATGAGATTTCAATGACACTTTTTCTTAAAGTAGAGGAAACACTTCAACTGAGCTGCCCTGCATTTAACCTCACCATGAAAATAAATTAGCTGCCTGCAAAATATAACTGAGTCATTGTGTCTTTCCTGGACAAAATTTGCACATAATTTGGGAATGCAAGATGGAGTTACAAATTAAAAAAAAATATGATATGATGATATGATATGATATGATATGATATATCTAAATGACTATAGGGATAAAATGAAAACTATTTTCCAAACCATATGTCTGATAGGAATAAGATGACAGTTTACTTTCCCTTCAATACCAGAATTCAAGTACAATGAAACAAAATTTACTTTGACGATCACATCATCTGTGACAAACAGCTGAATGTAAGTGCACCTAATGTTGGAAACTTTTTTTTGGTGCTGTTTTGAATCAAAATCCAGTTGTTGACAGTTTTATAATTTACAACGTGTATGCATTCAGGTACATCAACTGCTTTTATGCTTTTTTCTGTGTATGAAATTTTGAGATAGCTGAATTGAAGACTAAAAAGTTGGAGTTTTTGTCAATAAAGTACTTAGAGCAAGGTGGATTGCAGATATTTCCACTGTCACCTCCTTTTCTTAAAGTACTAATTTTATTTGCAGTGAGCATGTCTATGAATTCAGAACTAAAACAAATACATATTTATAACAACTTAAATCCATTATACATATTAAATTATATTTTAAGAGGATGTCCTAGACAAGTCTGAAATAAGGAAAAAGTATAAATACAGAAGAAATACTAGTAGTTTGCAGTGAGTGTCATCACAAACTGTGATTATGTTTTGCAAAATAAATGTGACAAAGATTACAATAATATCTTTATGCCTGTTACCCTTAAATATGAAATAATTAAAATAGGAAAGCATTGTTGCTTTTAATTTAACTCACTCACTGCTGACTCTTGCAAGGATAAGATTGCTACAATGGTTACTGTACTGGATGAAGTAATCTCTTTCAGATTGAATCTGCATACAAATAGGCCAGAATTCAGAAATCAAAAACAGAACCAAAATTTGTCTCAATAGCTGGAGAAGACATGATCACTATTTAATGAACAGAATTATATATTTCATCTTGAAAACAGAAACACTTTGTCACAAGATGTCACAGGTGGTAAAAGCTTGCATTGCTTCTAAATGGTAGCAATGCAAAATTATATTAGCAAAATCTATGAAGGACTTATACATTAAGAGAGTTCCCAGCTGTAAAAGCATTCTGGTGATTATCACTAGGCTTTAGCTGTCTTTATATACTCCTAAATATTTGCCAGTGGCCATCTCAGATGAACTGAAGTATATTTTTGTTCTTTAGCCCTTGTCTTCCTATTGGTTTTTCTTATGCATCAACTTTCCTAAAAGAAAAAAAAATTTAAATCTTATTCCTTGTTGCTACAGAGATGAAATTTTTCACTTACTTTGTAGATAACTTTGTATACAAACCACTGTCAGTACATCCAGAAAAAAAAGAAACATATCAAACATATTGGCAATTTGAGGTTTAATGACAAAATCCACTGACAACATACATTTTACCGTATTTTACTAATTTAGTTAGTGAACATTTAGTTTAAATGCAATCTAAAGATTTGATCAGTAATGGCCAAGTTCTTTCCAGAAGATTTAGGCCTGAAGGCTTGATGGGAAGTTGTATTGTACAACACAGTAATAGAAGTGGCTACGTTTAAACTTCATAATCTGGTATGAGGCTTCTAATTTTAAAGCTAGTTAAGTACTCTGTAAAACCATCTGCCAGGCCAGGTACTACACAAACACCTGTCTTCTAAAATTTTGATACTGAAATCTAACCTGTTTTATTTCATGGGCTAGCAGTTTTCAGGAAATGGAGCTGTGACTTGAGTTTAGTTTATGAGCTGCATACAGAAATAGGACTGAGAGTAGAAAGGCATTTAACACATGAAAGGAATGTGAGCTGTGGGGATTTCTCACTGTCCTAAGGGAAGTCACTGTTCAGCTGTGTTAAGGGTCTGGACTGGGTATGCAGCTTGGCTCTAGTTGATGTTGACTGTGCTACCTCCGCTTGTTCATTTCCGCTCATATCTGAAATTTTGTTTGCACAACTTTTCCCTATGCCAAAGCAGTTTTATGGGAGAATTTTAAAGTTCTAGTCATGGGAAGCTCAGGTGACAAAGAACTGTCATTCCAAGTTATTTCCTAACCCACAGCTATCCACATAACCCACCAGCTGCATGAAAGGAGCTGTAGAAGCAAAAAGAATGGATTTTCCAGATTATTGAGAAGCTGAGAGAAAACCAGATAATTTGGTCTCTGTTGTTGCACAATAACAGAGCAGAACATGAGTATGTGAGCAGCAATTGCTTCATTTACAAGGGATTCTGGTTTTCCTAACTGGGAAACTTTATAGGATGGAGTGTGACAGTCCATGCTGCCTTCTGTCTGACTTGAGTGGAAACCAGAGGTGAAAATGATAATCAGTTTATCTACTTAGTCCCTGGCTTGGTAGTATCTTTTCCTGTAAGGAAAAAAACGTATTTTCCTGAGCTTACAGAGGAAACTTCTTTATAATAAACACAGCTTATGTTTAGATCAGGTTTCTGCATCCCTAGGTACAGAATGAAAATAATTTTGAATAAAAATAATGTCTTTATTTTTCACTAATAACTTCTAATTTGAGGCTTGGCTTTCATCCAGTTTATAGAGGAAGACACCGCTTGCCACATAGAGTCAGGGAAAAGCCAATTACATTCCCATAGATTATAGTAAGGATACATATGCAGTATTGGAGTCATGGTTCTCATACTTAAAAATACATAGTTTTGTTAATTGTTTAATTCAATATTTTTCCATATTGTGTGCTAAAGTGCAGTATCACTCAGTTTGACACCATATCTTCTTTATTAATTAAGGTGCATTGATTTCTTTTGATCACAGTTGAAGGAGAATAACTTTTCTTTTGAACACATCCATGTTGCAGCTCATCAGATTTAAAGGCTTGAGTGACCTGCATTCCATAATGTTTTGGCCTCATGACTGCTTGCTCAGTTAGCCATGAGCCAGCTTGGAGGGGACCACAGTGGCTCACCTGGTCCAGCCTCCCTGCTCAAGCAGGGCCATCCTGGAGCACATGGCACAGCATTGCATCCAGACAGTTCTTGAATATCTCCAGTGAGGGAGACTCCACAGCCTCTCTGGGCAACCTGTTCCAGTGCTCAGTCACCCTTGTCTTGTGTTGTGGTTCAGCTACTCTGTCATCCCTTCTGGCCTCTTTGTCCTTACCAGTGCTCTCTGTCCAAAACTGTCCTTGTCACTGTGAGCTGTAGATTGTGGCCCTCCATTTCAGGGCTTGATTCTGTTTCAGCACCCTCATTGTAAAAACCTTCCTTGTAAAAACCTTCTTCCTTATACCTAATCTAAATTGGCTTTTTAATTTAAAACTATTACCCCTTTTCCTTTTGCAATAGACCCTGCCTAAAGTTTGGCCCCATCTTTCATTCTATTTTTAAACATCACTATTTCCTAGAAATAGTGAAAATATGCCATATAATACAGAGCTAGGTCTGTATCAGTGGCAGGCATAATCTTCTCTTTTTAAATCTAAAAGTTTGTAATCCCTATAATTCTACCTTTGGGTGGAAGTGTGGACTCAAGACATTTGAAAACTATTTGAAAACACTTCTAGAACCAAGGAGAATGTGATCAGATAGAAAATGTGCTCAAAATAGGGAAGAGTTTAGAAGCTGATCACTTGGTGTGATTCTGATGAGAAGAAAACCATCTTGAAATTCATCCTCATCTTTGCATAAATGTTGTAGCCTCACAGCTACAACTGGAAAAGCATGCTGTCCAGTGGGTGCAGTCATCCTGCATTAAGAAGTGAACTGTGCAGATTAACAAAAATAAAGGGATGGAATGGTGTGTTGTCACGTAGTTGTTTACATGTAAAAACAGGGAACACTAATTAAGTTCTAAAAATACACCAGCTGTGTTTAAAAAATGTACAGAATAATAATTTATAATCATATAATAAATAGTAAGTTTAGTTGAAAGTAGTGTAACTGTTTTCTCCTCTTCTTAAGCACTCGAAAGTGAGACAACACCAGGAACTATCCTGTACATGCTTCTAAAATACGTTGAGAAGAAATTTTTTGTTTCCAACACTGATAACATTTCCAACATTGATAAAGACAGTAATGGATGTATGAATGTGTTCTGTGTTTTAAAAAGAATACAGCTTGCTGCTATTGTTACAACAAGGAAGTACACATCATTAATTGCAGCTATAATCCACTTTTCTTTTTGCTTTTCTTCCAAAATTCCTCAAAAATTGAGTGTGTCAAAAGTGGTTTGAACTGGACGTGGTATTTTAAATACTTTTTGACTGGGCATAGCAATTATTTCTGCCAGTGGAAAAGTTAAATAGGAGAAGAAAGTAGAATTTTTCAGTTTGAGAGTGCCAAGAATTGTGTTGCTTCTAGTAAAAGACTTGACTTGGTGTACATTACTGAAAATTGCTTTACTGAGTTCTCCTTGCTTGTAAAAATTCACTCCCAACCTCCCTCTTTTTGCATTTTGCATATAGAATTTAAAGTAGTTGAATGTACCATCAGTATTATAGAGGCACTTAGCACTGGGCAGATCCTCTATTAGGAGTGCCAAGAATTTTATTTCCTTTTTATCACTGTTTAGCACATAATTCCCTATGCACTTTCCAGTCTGTACAAGGAGAATCAAGTCCCTTTTTCTTTAATTCTCTGTTTCTCCTCTTCCTCCTGATTAAACTTCTCATTGGTTCTTCTTGTTAAATCCCCACAGAAGGAAAGGTTCTGTATGCAAGACCCTGAGAGTAAAAGGCAAGAAGCAGAGGAATCAGATGTGTTCTTCTTTTCCCTTATCTCTACAGTACTTTTGGCAGACTAGTCTGTTGCTGTACACAAGACAGCTTTAACTACCCTGAGATAAGAACCTCTTGTACCTCCTATTGCCACATCAGTGAGGCTGGTCAGTCAGTTCCATCTAAAGCAACACAGAAAACATTAACAAAAAACTGGCAGATGCTTTCATTTCAAGGTTTTCAGAGGAAATGTAATGTATAGCCTGGCAAATGGCCTGCTAAAATAGCAGGTTCTGTGTGTACAACAGATTAAGCCAGCTAGCTCTTTTTTTTTTCAGAGGAGGATCTTTTAGCCTTGATAGCACAGCTTTTTTGGTGGGAAAGATACTCCATAAAATCCAGATCCTGCAAGAACAGAGAAATCATTTTTCCAATTACATTTTCAAGGAGCAATAGAGACAGGCTGTCCTTTTGCTTTTGATTTTTTTCCATTTGAAAATGTACTTTGATCTACTTTTGGTAGTTTATTAAGTGTGTTTAAATAAAAGTAGTGGTTTCTTGGGCTAATGTGCCCAAAGAAAAGTTACTGGTGAGGCTTCTTACAAAGTATATATCAAGCAGAGCCAGAATACCTTTCATTTCATCAAATCTAATGACTGCTTTTCTCTGTTTCAGAATTAAAGTGGCTCAGCAATCAGTGAGCAAGTTAACTGCAGAGAAGAAAGTTGAAACGAAGAAAATCAATCCTACAGCTAGCCTGGTATGATGTGGTTTTCAGTATGACATTCCAAAGGGGTTTTGTGACACCGTTCTTGTCATTCAAAATGATGGCTGGTTTCTGCTGTTGTTGGAGAGTGAAGTATTTTTAGTTTGAATGCAGCAGAGTGATTTTCTTCACAAGGAGAAATGTTAAAGCATTTCTAAAGGAGAAATGTTAATGCCCTTTGGTAGTCAACAGCTGTGTTTAACATTTAGTTCAATTGTGCCTAAGCATGGCTCTGCTATTTTAGATAACAAAAAGAGCTGCTTTTGTGCTTTCTTCTTCCCTTCCACTGTAGTCTCTTGTATTTTCTTCCATGCTTCGAAGTGCAGAAGCTCACTAGATATATTTGTCCAATGGCTGGAGTGTCTGGTTTTTTCAAAACCTTAAAAATCTTGTTTTCTCTGTGGAATAGTGGTAGAAGGGATTAAATCCCCATTTATTATTTATTGTACACCAGTGTTTTTGATACAACACAGTAAGAGATCTGCTAATTTGCATTGTATATAATTCCTTTTTTTATCTGTGTGCAAGGCACATAGGTTAGACAAGCATTTCTCAAACTCTAGAAGGCAAGAGAAGGGAAGGAAAAGTACATGAAGGAATCAGGGTATTATTTCCATTCCCAGCAAAGCCTATCAGTTGCAGATCAGGCAGCAGAGATATGAATGACTGCACTTGCCTGGAAAGAGGTCATTAAGCAAGATCATCTAGCTAATGCTAAATTAGAGCCCTTATGTCAGCAGAAGCCATTCCAGACATGAGAAGGTATTAGAGTCACATGAATTTGTAATGTATCTCGTTTTCTCTAGCTGCAGTGGTCATCACAGATGTGTATTTTTAAAGGTACACAGTATTTGATAAGTATGTAGGGAAAGCAAACTCAGTAAGTAATGTGTTTTGAAGTTTTAAACCTTCTTTGAGTGCTCCAAGCATTTTTTAATTAAAGAAAACTGAAACTGTGACTTACTTCTTCATCTTCTAAACCAAATGCTCATGGGAACTTGAGAGGAGATGGAAAATTATAGACAAGAATTAAAATAAAACTCTTTTTTTTTTCTTTAACAGAAAGAAAGACTACGTCAGAAGGAAGCCAGTGTGACTGCCAACTGAAGGAAGATAATTGAAAACAGTGCAGTGATTTCATACATTGCCTGATGCTTTACTACACCAATGGCCCAGGAAGCACCTTATGTTAGATACTGAATTCTGCTTTGCTGATCTGTCCCAAGACAATCCATTAAAGACTTTTGAGTTCCTTCAGAGGGGTTTGTGTGTTCAGTGGAGGGAATTCTAAGAAGGTCTTTACGTGGGAAGTCAAATTTTTTTTCTGTAACTGTTCCTTACATTGCTTAAAATGCATCTTGTTGTCAATGGTTTATTAAAATAGTCTGTGTATAATGTATTTATATGGAAGAGCTAAAACGAGCATTTTGGATGCTGAGTTAAGTAATGACTAACAACCTGTAGGTTATTTACAGGGCTTTATGTACATGAGAGCAGATATGCCATTCAGTTCACAAAGGTCTATTGCAGCATACTTTTTGTTACTTCAGCAGTAACTGAGGTAAGATTGACTGATTCTCAATAATTTTACACTGTCTAACTATTGGATGCATCTTTCTAAAACTGATTAAATGTAAGCATAGATTCATGCTGTATTTTACTATGAATATTTTTATAGAAGCTTCAGCTCATGCCATTCATTGAAATGGGAGTAATATTTTGCACATAAAAAGGAATATTCAAATTCTTTAGTTTTGTGATTGATGGCATAACAGATTTATTATTTTTATGGTTTTAATCTAACATTTCCTAAATTTTGAGCTTCGAAAGAAAAAATTATAAAATGTATATTTTTATTTCAGTATATATTTCAAATAACAATTCCATAAAGTGATGAGTTTATAGGTCATTATTCATTAAGATACAATAATATCTCTCCATGAAGTTAGGCATTTGCCATTAAACATTTGACTTTTAATTCCATTGAAAGCTTTCTTTTTAACAGCAATTATCTCACTCTAAAATACATTATGCAGCCTGCTCTTGTCCCTCTGTATTTGTATGAAGAATGTGTTAAGCATACCTACATATTTATATATATATATATATATATGGTTTTTATATGTGTGTGTGTGTGTGTATATATATATATACACACACGCATAATATAATAAGTAAAGCTTCAGAAAGAATTAACAGGGTCTTGCTGTCCTCCTGTAACATTACAACCATTGCCATAAAGTGGCAGAGCCTAAAAATAACCCTACTGAATATCCACCATTACTTGAAGATTTTTATTACATTTTAAGGATTTGGATTCTTAGGAGGAGAAATCTGGAAGCAGAAGTTAATTTAAGGTAAAAGAGAAAAGTGATTCTTCTTGCTGTCTACAAGAGAGAAAATGAGTTTATGATAATGGTGTATGAAGTTGATTACAAAGAGAAATTAGCTGAAGCAGAGAGGTGCAAAAAGCTAGTAGGGGAAAAGCATTAGTCCTTTGCTTTGAAACTGGAAAGAATATGCATGAGACAGACATCAGTTATCATACAGCAAATTCCATAGAGACTGAGATGAAACCTAGGCAGAGTCTCCCCTAGCATTGTTCATTTATATTAAGAAAAATAGCAGTTTTGGAGACACATTCATAAATTAACTTAGGATTCAGTGCAGATTTCTTAAATTAGTGTCTCTCTCATTCCTGCATAAATGAAAACAAAAGACTCAAGAGTCTCTTGTATGTTTGGGAGTTTAGACCCTGCTGCAGATATACTCAAGATATGTAAGCATAATTCTTATGAAAGCAGTCAATAACATGCCAGCAAAAATAATCTGATTTGTATTTTGACTAGTCCCATTGCAGAGAAAAAGAAAATTCCAAAGATTTAAGTTTCCTGTCTTCCACTAACTAGGTGAAGTACATTTCTTTTCAACACTATTAGTGATAAATAAGAGGAGCAATAATGCCTATAAAAGCCAAAGAACAATAGCAAGCAAGGCAATTCTGATGAGTGTTTAAGCAAACAGTGTTTATTTTTTATATAGTTTTCTATCTATCATGAAGATAGTGTATATTGCCATTTGACCTGACTGAGAGTTTTTTCAATGAAATGAATTTCTTGAAGTATTATTCAGCAAGAGCAGCACTGTTTGTGAAAATGGATGGTATTAATAATTCCCATTAAAAGTATATTGTGGAAAAAAAGGTTTTAACTTATTGAAATATTCTCTTTCAAAATTTCTAAATGTGAATTTTCATTTTTCAGTTCAAATTTACTTCATTTTGAAATGTTGAAAATGTATATAAAAAGGGATTAAAATTAAAATTATTCATTTGAAGCATTGAACACTTGATCAGACTTACAATTCTTTTATCAAATTAGCAATTTGCCAAGGTTTTGAGAATTAATGCTATTTTTTAGAAGATTCAAAAACTTATATAGCACAGGGACCTTGTCTCTTCCTAATTTTCAGTTGTATTGATTTTCCTCTCAAGTCTGAGTTTCTGATTCCAGTTTAACCCATGACTTAAATCCTCTACTACTAAGTGAACTATTTTTAAATGAAAAGAAGAATTCACCTAGATTATTTGATTCATTGTCTTAATCAAGACTATAAGACTTCTGGATGGCATTCATCAGGTAAAGATCACACTTTCTCCCCCAGTGATACCCACAAGTGTCTTCAGGCAGTGATTGAAGCCACAGTAGCTGGCTTTAACTAAAATTGTGTATTAGAGAGGAGATAGTTCTACAGATATGTCTACATAAGCTGTTTATTTCTGAAATATTTAGACGCTTCAGGCATAACAAATGTGCATCAACCACCACTCTTCTTTGGGGTCACCAAATGTCACCAAACATTATGTTTTAAGCTTTAAGCTTTAGTTTGATGCCTCACTTTACCTTGAGCTTCCTAGTTTGGGGAGAATAAAAGGACAGAAGGAGAAAAGAAGGAAACTACAAAGATGGAATGGAACAGAAGTCTGTGGTACATGTCTACATTGCTGTCAGGAAGTAAAAGAGTGGACTCAGTTAAGCCAAGCAGCAATAGCTAGACAGTTACAATTTTCTGGTCTATTTAACTTAAAATACCTCAACACTTCACAGAAGTCACTTCTGTGACTGCAAAGTAGATGTGGCTTAAGAGGGGGAATTTTCTGTTGTGTTTTGGTTTCATTTCTTCTGCTACTGCCAAGCTTCTCAAAGACTGTAAAGCATAGGACTATTAAAACCCATGTTACTCATTAGGTGCTTATTACCCACAATGACAATATACAGTACTAATTTCTAAATCAAATTATTAGGAAGAATTCAGTGTAGAATGAGTAGATAATAATCTGCAAAGTGCTCTTTACATTATTTACAGCATTACCACTTGTTGATTTTAAAATGGAAGATCTTTTAGTGTCTTTGAGGTCTAAAAAATCTTTTTTTCATTAGGTTTTTACCAAACTATGAGAACTACCCAGGTGTTTTGCATCATTAACCCCTGCAATTGTTTTGCCTTGTGTTTTATCATAGGGTTGTAAATATATGTATTGAATATTAAAGTTTTATATTTAACTTAGAATTTTTAGCATCAAAACAGAAACTATGAACTTCAGTTTCTGTATATAAATATTTCTATTTCAAATTATTAATAATTAACATTTGTTGGATGCATCTTACAGCATTAAGGTAGAAAATTTATATGCTCTGAAATTCAACACTGTTTTGGAGATTCCCAGGCTAGGTCTTAGAAAAATGGCATTTTGGATTACACAGTGAGAAATCCCAGAATCCTAGAAACCCCAGTTCCTTAGTAATCAAAGGTTGAGCATCTGCAAGAGACTTTACCTTGGGTACAGTTAACATGGTGACAGATTTAGATAACTGTCTCTACTTTTAGATATGGCCTGCTAACATCATTACTAAATATTTCCACTGCTAAATAGGGTTTAAACCATAAGAATTTTATGCAACTGTTTTAGAGATCTAAAGTTCAGAAGTTGTGCAAGCAAAATTGGTAGACCTCATCAAAAATACTTGGCTTTGCAAGTTGTTTTTTTTTTTTCAAAATGCCTGCAAGACCTTTTCTTGTTTGTTTTTATAAACAATTCTCTCAATTTAAAAGTATTCCTAACAACGTTACAAAAATTTTTTTTTCCACTTGTTGAAATGAGGTATACCTAAACAGTATCTAAGGAAATTTTGCAAGCTCCAACTGTATTTAAATTTTTATTTCATACATCATAGAATGCAAGCTTTTAAATTAGGACCTGTTAGTAAAATTTAAGCACTGGATATAAAAGATTATATATTGTAAGAACCAATGAAGTAAAAATGCTGAACTGATAAATAGCTTAGAGACAGAGTGCTCCACCTTCCTGGGAGGACATTATCAAGTGACATAAGCTTTTCCCTAATGTAGAACAGCATTGCATTTCCTGTGATCTCCTTCTGCCAGGTGTCATCTCAGACTAAACTAAAGGTTGCAGCTTTTTTTTCATTAGCTATTTCTGGTTAATTTCATTTCATACTTTTTCACCTCAATTTGACCTTCAATAAGCTAATATTGAGTAAATAAAAAGCCTTTTTATACAGGCTGATAGTGCTTATATATGCATGCAGGTTTACTTATGTATGTATTCCTCTGGCCCACATGGTAAAAAATATCCATAGGGAACATTATGGGGTCATGGGACTGGATAAAATCTTTTAGTATCCTGTTAGGAAAACTGTACTGAACTGTCCCAGTATGGGACATGATTTCTTTTCTGTGGTATGATCTGCCTACAAAGGTTTTGGAGTCCTGGGAGCTTTTGGAGGATGGAGAAAGCTGTTGCAGGGCATCTTTGCTTTATCCATCAGTTTCCAACAGTTTGTTTCTCAGGAATTACACTGCAGAATTCCCTGAGCATAGATTGCCTGGGGGACTCCTGGAAGGGAGACTGGAAAATAATGTCAATGGTTGATTTTCAAAAGGGAAAGAGATCATACCTATATTTCCAGATTAAGGTAAAAGCAAGAAAACTCTTCCAAAATAGCAAAAGTTTTGTAGAGTTGTATGTATCCGCTCATTAGGTTCTACAGATTTCAGAAATGCTGCATTCATGTATGTGAACATCATCCTGTGCCTATATACTGATCATATGATTATTTGAAATGAACAAAATCACTTATATTGTCTTACTCTTGTGCTTTGACCAGTAGAATATTGAGTACAAAAGCTCTTGAAAGAGCAATCCATCATCAGAGTCCTGACGGACAGCTGTGTTTCAAGTTTCCCAGTGTTGTCCTGGCAGGAACATTGATATTTTCCTAGAGGTAAGATGAGTTTAGCCAGCCATGACATCTGCCTTCTCAGCCTCTCTTAATCATAAGCTAGTACTTGTATCATAGGGCCAAGTGATGGGGCCAAATTCTGTCATCACTGATGACTGCAGTCTTCATTGCAATTAGAAGTTAACTGTAGCACAAAATAGTACTAAGAATGTTAGGATGTTTTTGTGATTGACATTGAACCATAATGTATTTGGTCAGCTCAAAGACCTGAAGAGTACTGACAGGCTGAGATTTGTGTACTATATTGGTCCTGATGAATGGCATCATTATAGAAGTTCAAGTGACTGTAGAAAGAGGACCTGTTACATCTGTTCGCTGGTTGATAATTTTCTTTAATTTTTTTAATCTTCCTCAAGATGATTTTTCAATCTCTGAACTATGCATTTGAGTACTTTATATAGTACATTTTCTCTCTGACTTGTCCTAGAGGGGCCAAGCTTGTAGTTTAGTACTTTTACTGTCTCATTTGGCATGTTGTAAATACAATCCATTGTTGTTGAATAAATCCTGAGCAGCTATCCACAAACAGTATGTTATAGAAACTGCAGAAACTGGGTAGCAATCTAAGATTATGGCACTGTTTCCTACAGCTTGGAGCATCAGTTGTCAGCATATTAACATAGATGCTGTATAGCACCTGATACTTCTTAGGTGTAAAGTAGTTTTAGGGTGTATTGCCAATAGCAGCTAATCACTATAAACTGGAAAAAAGCCATGTTCTTATTCTTATAGTTTTGGTTTTTTTCTCTTGATTAGGATGATTTTTTGTGGTGTGGGTATCTTCTAGATTTTATATGGGAGCATACCATTTTGTAATTAATCAAAGCAGAACAAGCTCACAGTTCTATTCTGGAGTTTTTCATATCTGACAGGAAGGTGAATAAATAAAACTGATTTCATTCCAGATAAAAATAATACTTTTTTCTCATTCTATTAATTTTTATAGTTTGTGTTACAGTCCAGTGTGTTTTAGAAGGGCTGTAAAGAGTGAAAACATTGCAGTGCCATTGAAACAACAATATTAACCTCACTATATCTTCCTTGTGGATTTTCTTTTGAACTCAAGTGTTTGCTTGGGTTTGTTTGGGCTTTGTTTAATTAAAAGATTATGTTATATCAGACAATCAAGCCAGCTTTGCTTGGATAAGTTTCTAAGGCGGCCTGTGTGCTACTGTGGTCAAGTGAAATAATCTGTGTGTATGCTCATCAGGCATGTAGCCTGAGCAACACACTTTCATCTCCATATAGCTCAGAAGAGGGAGAGACTTGAGAGGGAAATTTAACAGATTTTTTGGGGCCAAGTTCAGAAAAGCTATGTCAAATGAAATGTGCTTGTCATATTGCATTGGTTTTGAAACCAGTGATACCTGTTGCAAAGGAAGACTCATGCTCCTTGTCAGGTGGGACTGGATAAGGACTTTGCACAGAGAGGTGATAAAAGCAGTTTCGTGTAGGTGCTTTCAGCAAAGCTGTGAGTGTCCAGATGATGACTGACTGTATGTTCCCCAGGAATAACAGAGCTATATACTTTAAGAAACACAGATATATAGTGACACTATTTTTGGTGGAGGGCATATCAGCCTCAAGAACAAAAGCTGCCCCTGCCAGTGTACTTAGCTACTGCTCACTGTACTAAAAGCTTTGCCACATTTGGAAGCTACAGGAAGCAAAAATGGAGAAATAATATGACATGAAAAATCAAGACCTGACCACTAGAAAGTGTTTTCAGTAGGATTATAGTATGATTTTCAACCGTCCATTTAGCTATTTGGGTTCTTTTTCCTTTCCAACCATTCTGAGTTAAATATTTGCACTGTTGAACATTATTATTGTTGGTATGCTTCCTTCTCTTCTCTCCATATGATACAAAATCATCAAAAGAGAGGCCTCTTTGGCTGCTTAACTTCTCTTTGAAGATGTAGCAAAATGGTAAAATCTCAGAACAGCTGATAGTGTTCTATGTGTACCTAGCAAGTTTCACAGACATAACAGCATTTAGGCCTCTGATGTTCATGTGGGATTTGCTTTAATAAAATCAAAGCTTTGCTTGAATGTTTGCAAATACAGTCAGCAATTATGTATTTGCTGTCCTTTGAATTGAAATCAACTTTGCATTTATCATCCTACGATATGTAAAGCAAAAATAATGGAATATTAATGTGGTTTAGCTTTTTTTGGTTTTCAGAATTAAACTCCTTGGAATAGTTCCTGATTAAATATGTTACAAAGGTCTTAAAAGAATAAGTTAAATAGATTCAGGTGCTTTTTCCCTGCTCCATGTTGTAATTATATGTGTGTGTGTGTGTGTGTGTGTGTGTGTGTGTTTCTACTGTGTATCTGAAAATATAATTTTCTCAAAAACCAACATGTGCTATGAATGACTTTATAAAAGTTATTGTAGTGGGATGGAGTATTTATTTTTAAACTAAATTCTTAAGGAGACATTGACTGTAAATAAAAGACTATATTTTCCTCCTCAGTATTTTTGATAATTTTTTCAGTTGTCTTTTCTATATGCAAAATGTGTTATTGGGATACTGTAGGTTTCTCTGTTTGAAAAATTCTGTCTAAATAACTTCTTTTATTTACAACACTTTACTGATACAGTTAATATCCCAGGTTCAGTGTGCTTGTTAAAAAAGACATTATTTCTCAGATCTGCAAAGAATTTGAATATCTATCTTTCTGAAGTCAATATCTTGAAGGTATTTTTGGGGGGGTGAATCTGAAACAATTTGTACACATCTGAAGATGAAGATTTCCTTTAGTTCTCATCCCACTTTTGGCAACTCTTCACATTTCCAGCTGCATAATATTGAAAAGCTTTTCAGTAACTCAGACCATACTAACTAAAAAATCATAATAAAATAGAATCTCAGTGTTTTCTATCATCCATGTCTCCAAACATTAATATTTGTATTCTGTTTTCTAGGGGAAGAAAAAAACTATGAATTTAATTATAATTTTGTCTAGATTTTACTGTTACTTGTATAACTATATTGATAGTGTAGGAAACCTTACTGTCATTAGTGTATTTTTTTTCCAGTTTTCCTGTAGCCAGAACAGAAAACAATTACAGTTTCAGTAGAAAATTTTGCTGTGATTTCATTCAGCATCTAACCATTTTGGGGACTACAGGAACTGGAAGCATCTTCAGCAGGATGCTCAGCAATTCTTGAAAGACAGATTCATTTTAGGCAGTTTTGAGTGGGATTTTAACTTCACACATCACATAAATTTAAAACCAGAAGACTGTGATTTGGTTTTATTTGTTTCTGGAAACATTATTAATGTATATGTTTGAAAATCCTTATCCTTAGTCAAGCAGAGGTTGGAGTGATCATGTCAAGAGAAATTAAGAGCAAATATATTCTATGACTGACCCTGAAAATCACAACAGGTTAAAAGAGGGAGTGGAGAAACTCAGCAAATCTACAGCAGCATGATCAATGTATTTTGGGTTGAAAAATCTGCATTTTTCATCATGGTTTGACTGGAAAAGACAAGTATCTAAGTATTTCAGTTACATAGATGAATTGAAGATATATTGCCAAAAAATCACCAAGGTGCAGATATTAACCAAATATGAAGAACTCTTTGCAATCAATTTTCTGTAGAAGGGGACACATAGGAATTGCACTAGACCAGCCTGGTCTAGTGGGCACATGGCAGGGGGCTGGAATCTGATCATCTTTAAGGTCCTTTCCAACCCAAACCATTCTGTGAGTCCATAAAGACATACCAGATGCCATAATGATGAGCATGTTAGAAATATCGAGATAAACACTGAATAATTAAGTAGTATGTAATTAGTTACATCATCTTAATTAAAAGTAGCTGAGCAAAGCAATCCAGCTTGTACAGTTCTCTGTTCCTTCTCATATTATTTGCAGTCTAGTTTCATGATCCTCTAAAACAAAAAATTGATGTGCTGATGAAAAGATGGAATTCATAAGCATTTTTGTTTGGAATCCTAATATGCCAGGATGTCAGATGACAGATGGTTTATCCACCTAAACAGCTAACTTCATTCATTAAGAACCTGAATTCAGTCCTTGGGTCCAAAAGAAGTGCTGGAGCCTGAAGTTCTTGAACTTTCTTTATGCTTCTTTGATTGCAGGATGCTTTTAGCAACACAACACCTAGCTGAAAAGCAGTATTTGCCATACAGTTGTGCCTGTGTTATTCTGAGATACAAATACCACATGCAGGGAAGAAAATATATCAGATAAAGTGAATTTCTTTTCAAAAATAATAACATACATGTTGAACAGAAGTCCAAATTTGTAAGACCAATCCTAAAGGTCTAAAATAAATGCTACTCTTTTGAATACACAAAGTTCTCATCAGACATAAATCTTGTTTTCTACGATGCAGTATTATTTATTATTTGCTAATATATTTCAGCTCTGGGGCTGTTGACAATGTTACTTCATAAATACAGAAATAATTTGTGATACACTGATTTAAAATCCTATAAAGCAAACTGCTGCCTCTAATTAAATGGCAGATTAGAGCTATGCAATTAAATATTTTCAGAGATTAATTGTTTCATGTCTGTAAATATTACAGCCATTTATCGAGGGATTAAATCTGGAAATAAAAGCAGGCAGTTTTTAAATTACTTTATATAAATATGCAGGTACATATATAGGCATATGTATATTTTTTTAAATATGAATGCATATATATCTCTAAGAGAAGCTTATTCTGTTGATATGGCAAAAGAAGTTGATCCAGTTGTAGATCTAATATCTGTATTTCAGCAATCTACAATGAAATTTTCATACATGCCTTGTTTAGGAAAGGACACCTAGTGCAAAATCAATGCTAAAAGCTGAATAACTGTAGTTATTGAAATAATTTAAAAGCAAATGAGCATTTGAGATGTGTTGGTCAGAAAATTTTAATCAAAGCAGACTGGGGATTTCTATGCATAACCTCTTTCATGAGACAAATCCCAAGGTCCTTTACAAAATAATGAAATTAGCAATGCAAATATTGATGAATACAGTAGGTCAAACAAAGCAGTCCTTGCTCTTGAGAGTGCTGCTACTGTTAAGTCAACAAACCAAGGGCTTCCAGATGCAAAAAAAGTGCAAGTCTCAAAGCCAGGCATGCTAGGTTTTTGGTAAGGATCAGAAAAAGTATTGAAAACAGTTTGCAAGTCTTGGTTTTGGTTTCTATATAATTGTTACATTTCATTGTGTCCATTTGCTCTAGGGCTTTTTGCTTCTTAGGGACAATCTTTGACACATTCATGAACGTGCCAAATCTTTCCTGGAGGATGGTGGATGAACAGGTGTATGGGCTTCAGAAGTTCCTGAGTTGCATATAGGTCATTTACTATACAGACTGGTGCTTGAAGAAATGCTGTTCTTATAAAGGCAATTCCCAGACACTTGGGAAAAGTTAGGGATTTTCAAGTTTGGTCTTACAGTACTGTTTTATCTATGCCTGAAAAGAGAAACTAAAGCTCCACAGATCACAACTGAAGACAGGCTCAAAAGAAATGAGTGGTGATTTAACTTTTACAACTTATTCTTTCTGAGTGAAACTTGTTTAGGCATGCTGGGCCTTCATGAAAACCCTCTGCAGCTTCTCAAAAAGAATGTGAGGGGTGAGTGAGGAATAATATTTTCAGTCACAGTGTGTTATAAGACTTCTAAGACTTCTTTCTTTTTTTTTTCCTTTTGCATTGTTTCCTCTTTGTAAATTTTTCTTCCTCTTTCTCCCTCCCTGTTTAAGAAACCATTGCTAGTTTCATGTGCATTTATCCAGCTCCAATATTTGTTCATTACTAATAATAAGATTTATTCAAGCTGCAAATTCCAAGACTGAAATGATTAAGCCATTTGAAATTGCTCCAATAATTGATCTCTAAATTTCTCTGCCATATTTTTGGTCATACTTGTAAGTATGTTAGTACTTACAAGTTTTCATTTCAGATTCAATTAGTCACAGAGTCAGGCACAAAACTCCACTCTATGATTCATAACTAATCAAGACAGTGTAAATCAACCACTGAGAACTTTATAAATATATAAGTAGCTGAGCAGTAAAACTTGAAATCAACTTGTTACAAAAAGCTTAACCCAAAAATGGCCATACACAATTGAGCTCCAAAAAACCATGTGTGTGAGTCAAGGGAAATACTTTTAAATTCTGAGGTCGGTATTTTTTCTTTTGCTTCTCTTATTAACCTCAAAAATGGAAACATTGTGATGTTCTAGTTTTCTTTGCCAGTCACTCTTGCAGCATGTGTAGCAGTATTTTTGGCTATTGATTGACTGTGAATCAGACAAGTGTGCTAATGCCCCTTTGTTTTTTACTTCGAGAATCTTTGATTCCACTGAAGTGTTTATAAAGGCTGACAGTGCTCATTTTATATGTGATTCACAGCAACCATAGCAATCCTGTCTTTGAGAAGTGCAGTGGTGCAATGCAAATGTCCTGAAAAGGCTATGCATTCATGAGAGGGTTTTAATTATGGATCACATTGCTACCATTAGGGTCTGAAGTTCAGTGCTATTAAAGATTTGAAAGATTTTTTAATTGCTCAGAATTTTAAATGAAAGCACAGTGTGAGATATATTCTCTGATTTTAAAAAAATATTTCCTAAGAATGAGTAACAAAAAAGGCCAAGGCCAGAATTTTGTCCTCTCTTCCAGATTCAAAGTCATTATCAGAAACTTTCATACAATGATCTTCCCCACCACACCCCTTGGATGATACATTCCAACACTCCAAAAAGGTGATGCAGATCTAAGATGGGTTTCTGAGACTGCTTCATGCACACACTTCTGAAGTTGTATTTATTGCTTATGTACAGTAGTATTTTTTGGAGGTTTTCACAATATCACAAGATATCACTTCTTTGCTCTCTGTTTGCTGAAACTGCCACAGAAAGCAAGCTATGGGACTATATGCTATGTCCCTGCAACAAAAACACCTTCAGGTTTTAAAAGAGGTTTCCCATCTCTTCTGGTCTTAAGTATCTTCTAAAATATCAAACCAAGTCCACTTGCAAGCCTGTTGACAAATCATGACATTAATAAAAAACATGAAGGGAAAACAGTTTCCAAGTTCACATACTTAAAAAGAGAACAAGTTTCATGTGAATCTAAAGATCCTATTCAAAGCTGGGAAGTTGATTGGGATATTTTCCAAAAGCAAGAATTAGTGTAAACTTGGATCACATTGTGATGCGTGTTCTTTCCTTGGAACAGCATTAAACAGCTGAGAATCAGTCACCTTACTTCAGCAGAGTTTTTGAGAGAATGGGGGTGAAGACAATATTAATTTTTAAGTAATGTGAGCACAAGAAATCTGATGCCCAACTGCCCTTTTTGCTCCTGGGATTATTTTGACCTAATTCCCAAGGCATCTTTCTGAAAATGTATCCTTTGGACTAAAAAAACAAAAGGCAAAACCCACTCTCTTGGACCCTACTGTTTTAGTTCCCTGTATGAATCTTCTGGTTTGATTTAGGAATGTGCTGCTTGGTTCCCATGTGCATTGTTGTTGTAGTATTTACTTAGGAAGGAAAAGTGAGTATACGGTTCACGCCTTAACCTTGTCAAGCTTTCCCCTTACCAACTTGAACTGACACCATACAAATTCTGAAAGGAAAGGCCACAGCCAAAATTAATCATAAACATTAACCATAAAATATTACTTTTGACCCTACCAAGGGGCAGACCTCTAGGAATAACATCCTGCTCCTTAAGAAAATAACATCCCTCTCCAACCGAGAGGTGCAGCCGATCTCGTCTGTGCATGACGGACATGCTGACCTGTGCCTCGGGGTGTAACATCTGATCCCAGCTCACAGGGTCATGTGCACTCCAGGCCTTACCTTATGGAAGTCAAACACTGCCCTACACACAGGGCACTTGTGTCCTCTTGGCACTTGTGTCCTCTGCATGAAACCAGTCCTGTCTGAGGTTGTGCTGTAAAGTTAGTGTTTTATGCAAAGACAAACAGATGAGGCTGAAGCTGGAAAATTTAAAGCTGCCATCCCAACTTCCAGGCTGCTTTGACCTGAATGAATGCTCTAGGTATATACTTCTCATCATTGCACCAATAACGAGCCCTGAGGGAAGGCTACAGTCTATAGCATTTGTAGCATTTCATTTGAATAGACCCTATGACTAGTTTATTCCTAGAGGCACAATCCATAGGTTATTGGAGAACCAATTTCTGTAGCTATTGGGCAGTATGCTGTTCATCAGCAAATTGAATTATTGAAGCCTCTGAAATCCAAAAACGCCAGAACCAAGACTAATTAATATTGCCAAAGAAATAGTAAATCAAAGAAAAACATACTTTTTACAAGTCACTGGAGATGAAACATAGGTGCCTAAATCAAGCAGGACTTGCAATATTAAATGGAACATTCCCTAAATATCATTAAAATATCTAGCATGTATTAATAAATCAGGTTACTTCCCAGGAGGTGCTGGTTGTTCTGACATTGATAGGGAGAGATTTCAGCAGCAAGCTGTTGAACTTGTCAAGGGTGCCCCACAGATGTACTTCTGGTCCTGCAGGCCTCCCTTAATTCAATCCCTTGCCGGCAAGAATAAGATGTAAGTACCCCACTTTCCAGGGGTTTCCCTTAGCATAAACCCTTCAGTGTCACCTCAACAAGTGATTTTGGTCTTCCTTTTCCCAGCATGTCAGCCCCAGATAGAAATCGAGCCGCTGTTGGGATTAACAGGTTAAAGAGAACTGGTGAGGCAAAATGACATCATCCTAAATTGGTGCACTTAGACTCCTTATGGAAGATTAAAAGATTTCCCTGGTAACACTCATTTGTCCCTGTGGGAGAAAGTGGGGTTTGTTTCACCCATTGACTAATACTAATCAAAGAATAAATTTCAAGCATTTGCAATGAAATTATCACTTGTAACAAGTTCATGAGGTTAAAACTTCTTTGGGATTTTTATGCCACACTGAAGTGCAGTTATGTCCTTGTGAGTGAATTTGACAGATTTGATAGAGATGGTAGAGATCGTTGCTGTGTTATCTGCTGGATAAATGCCTTGAAGTGAATATTTTCACAGGAATTGATCTGTGCTTGATTTGTACTTGCATAGTCTATTTATAGCTAACAAATATAAGCTCTATGCAGGTGGCTCACTTCTGACAACACAGTACAAACTGAGTACACTCCTCCTTTCACGTTAATGCCAATACATCTCTCCTGTTATTAATAAGCTATTTAGACACATTCTGACAGCAGACTAGACCTCATCTTTGAGATCAGTACCTGACACTCATATTTCTTTGCTCTTGCCCTCTGTTTCTTTTCACCATCCATCACACTGACTCTTACTTCCTATCCTCTCCTGTGAAATAGACACTACCTTCGTTTTTCATCAACAGTAAAACAGATCAAGGTGGTTTCATGTGTTGGTAAAGATAAATGTCGAGGCTAAAATCTTTCCTTGTGTGTCTTCCATTAAATTTCACTGTGTAGCATTTGTACACTTTTCAGCTATGATGCACAAAAGCCAGTGCTGCAAAATATTTTCAATCTCATAACATCATGACTCTGTAGAAAACTAGTGTCCTTTTAGGTAATCAGTGCTTATGCATTGAAATTAATTACCATTAAAACCTCCCTGTGTTTTGTGACTTTCTTGTCCAGTCGTTTCAAATGGCTCCTTCTCAAACGGCACAGGTTGTATATCATGTCAAGGAGAGGACTGGCAAAATGTGCTTTGGAAATATGCAAACAATATTTCAATGTAATAGTGATAAATAAAGACGTGTTTTCCTCTGTAGTCATAGCAATTGTAAGGAAGATGTGAAGATGCATTTGAACAATTCTCATTGGAAGAGTCTTTTTTTTACCCAGCTTCTCTCCTGAGGTGAGTTAATTGCAAGTCTTCTCACTTAGCTTATGTGATAGAAAGAGATGAACTTTTTTTGTGCATCTGTGTGTAATGTTTTGTCCCTGGTAATGAACTAAAATATTTGATTCTGAAAGAAGGAGGGTTTTTTTTGGGTTACAAAGGAGTTTGTTGCAAGAACTGAACTTAGTTGTACAGGAGTAAGGAGCCTGCTGACTTCTGATCAAGGCTGACAGCTTAAGAAAACCTGCCAGGGTAGCTGTTCTCTCTGTTGGCTGAGCGATGGCATTTTCATCACCAGACAAAGTTCAGAATTTCTTTCAGAGAAAAACTGAGCTTGACTTTTTGAACTTTCAGACTACTGAGCTGAGCAGAGTGAAACCAATTGTTGAGACATCATGCATGGATCTAAGGGACCAGTGGGTATGAACTATGCTAGAGAATCATGATAACACATTCTTCATGCTTTTTTTTTCTGTTTCCTTTTAACCATTGTTCTTGCTCTGCTGTTTGTCCTGAGTCTTACTTGCTTTTCACCATTTCTCAGTAGCAGTGAATGTATAAGATATCGTGGGAGAAACCTGAGACCACTTAAAAGCAGCTCTAAGATGAGTTCAACTCACATTCTCAGAGCAATGTTCTCCTTGAATGGGAAGATCCAGATCAAAGGCAAGTTGGACACCTCTTGGTTGTTATGGTACTTCAGAATCTTTCACTGGTGTTCATTCAGCAGCAGCTCTCCTTTCAGAAAGCGTATTCTGTACAAAAAGACCACTAAAAGCAACTCAATGGTGAAATTAGAGATCTACATAGATTACATTCCCAATGCAAAGGAATGGATTAGCTTAACTTTCAACTCCTGCTGCCTAATGTTGATTTAATATATTGTCTTGACTTTTAATAAGGTTATTGAAAGATAAAAGCATATAAGGAGCTGTGCCACAGATGCGACTGTCAGAACTTCATACGCAAAATAAAAAGAGACATTATAATAAAATGAAAATTGAATGTTGCTTGTATAAAATCTGGCTTTGTTTTGATGCATAAAAAAGCAAACACTGTTCCATACTGAGGTTTTCAAGAATGTCTTAAGTACACAATGCTTCTGATGCCACCCCAGTTGCCTATATATAGATCTGTCTTGTGTAAAGAATTTAAAAAGCATTAGAATAGAGAAATCAAAGAGACAATAAATTTTAAACCAATCTTATTGTCTGCAGCCTAAAGTGTTATAAAGATCAAAGTGGAGCAAACATCTGGCATTTGCCTTTCTGCAAAAATTAGATCAAATTACCTACCATAGGATTTAGATCCATTCAATAAGTTCTTGCCATTGTACACATAGTTTTCTCTCTCCTTTTTATTTGCTAAATCTAACTTAACACCCAAATTCTAGTCTCTTCGTTCATTTGAAGCTGAAACAAATTAACAACAAAAATGGAAATCACGTCCCTCATGAACATCTGTTTTCGAAGGAACATTCAAGGTCCTTCAGATCCTAAAGAGAGAAGTTCAGCAAGACTTCATCCATTAAGGGTAATTGTCTAGAAATAAACTTAACTAAATACACAAAACCCTGTCCCCATCCTTAAAAAAAGAAATTCTTCGTGACTACACTTCTAACTAGTCATTGTAGTCACTCCTAAAATGTGTTATTAAGAAGCTTGACACAGTACTCAATAGTTTTATGTATGATCTTATCCAATATACATTTTTCAGACTTCTAAATATATCTAATGCACGGCTTGGCTTTTACACCTTTGTTTAGAGAAGTAAATACATTTATGTTACATCTATATAGCATGATTTTTTAATTCTCTGTATAGAACAATAGACTACTACAAAGCTAAGATTGAGAGTATATCTCTTCTCTTAAATACAGAATTTAATGTGTCCTTACACCTCAAAAACTGAATTACAAAAATTTAAATGAAAGAAAGACAATATTGCCTGCAAATTCATCATTATATGAATCAAAAATCTCAATAGTGCTCAGTTGTGATGCCATATGATAAAATCATGATTAATGAATTTGAGTATTCTAACCCATATGAGCTGTAAATTACACATTGGTTCTTTCCAATTGCTTTAAGCAGAAACCTTATTGATATTACTAGGCAGAAAAGTAACACATAGCTCTCAAATATTCTGGAGAGAGAGATTTTTTAACCTCTGTTCCTTTTTGCTCTTGTAATATGAACTGGAATATTACTTTTTTCCACAACGCATTCTTTAAAAAAAGAAATGCAAATGTAGAAAGTTCCAATTTTCTTTGCAGAACTTTTATTGTGAGTCAGTGTAATTTTTCTATTTGATCCATCCCCAAGCTATGTGATCTGCATCTGTACCACAGCAAGGAGGAGTTATTGCTTATCATGGCTTAGAATTTTGGGGGGTTTTAATGCAATCTCAAAGAACCTTTTTTTATATCAGTATAAACTTTCTCATATCTTGCTCCTTGATTTTTCAAAAAAAAAGTGGATTCTGAATTTCATTTTCAAAACTTTTAGAAAATAATAGAAAAGTGAGCAAGTGACAGTTAAAATTTCTTTACTCCTCCACCCAGACCCATGAAAGCTTGAGGAAGAATTCAAGCAGCCAGAAGCCACACATTGAGACAAGGCACTTTAAAGTCATCAGCTACATTCCCAGGCAGGCAGTGCACATAGGCTTCAGATGTTTTTATGTAGATGCATTACAAGGTAGCGTCAAAAATCTGCACTGGGACTCTTTGTGATACTTGTGCATTGCTAGGAATTTCTGCTTTCAGTCTCAGCTGATAAAAAAAATAAATCTGATGGTTATTAAAAATATGAACCACTGTTTTGGCTAAATAAATACATGTTAAATTTTCACTCCCTTAACATTTAAATGATGCAGCTCTCCCCTTTGGTTAGTGGATTGCAACAATCCAGGTAAGCAGGACAGCTCAGAAAAAAATTTGGGTGTTCTTCTGCCAAAATTAACTGTTGTATTTCAGTAACTAATGAAGTGTTTTTTGGGACAGGTTTGAGTTATTTGGAATGAATAAGATCTAGGTATTTTTCACTTGGTTGTTCTCCTTCAGGAAATCTTTTGGAACTAAAACCTGTAGGTTTACATCTACAGTGGAAAAGGAACATCAGCCCCAAGGGTGCAGTTCTAATTCTCCTTTCTCCTTTCTTTTTTGGGTTGGGTTTTTTCTGTTTTGGCAGTGGGTTTTTGTTTGGTTTGGGGTTTTTTTTTCACTCAGGAGAAGGTAAATAACAAGGTGAAGTTACCCCATCATTTTTGCAAAGTCCAGGTGCCTGTTGCCAGGCTGGTGGAGCAGAGGCACGGTGCCCACGGTGCACATCTGCGGCTCAGATGGGAGCACGCTCGGCAGAGCCAGCGCTCCGCTCTCGGTGCCTCGGAATCACACACACTGCGAGCTCCCAGCAGCACATGGCTGACAGAGCACACCAGAAACCCCACACACACCCAGCCCAGCCCACTGGGCACAGAGAAAGGAGGTCTCATTTCTGTCTGCATCCTTGACAGCAGAGTAAGGTGTGCGAATTCTCTCTCTCTTGCTTTCTTTTGGTCTGTGTAACTAACTATAAAGCACATGGGAGGTTATCTTCAATTCAAAGCTGGTATGTAGAATAAACTATAATTAAATTACATGTTACTATATAATTAGTAAGACCAGCACCATGGAGTACTAGAAAGCTAAGTCTAGGAGGTTTTTCTCTGGTTTAAATATTTAAATAAAGATAGATATGCACAACTTCTCAAGGAAACATTCTGCTCAACTGTGCCCATACCTCAGACCAGAAAAAGTCAATTACCTTCCAAAAAAAAAAAGATTCTTAGCTGATTTTATTATCTTTCGAGCAAGTTTTAGAAGCATGACAAAGCTAGATGTGAAGGAAGACTTAACAAAAAGGGTGGAAAGTTCGAAGAAATATGTTCTCCCTGGCTGCAGTCCTTCCTCAACCCTGGCCTTGCACATGTGCTAGCAGCAGTGACAAATCTTCCTGTTCTTTTCTTATAATTCTTTTGCATCTCCTCTGTCCCTATTTGCAGCTTGCAATATGCTGTATTGTAAAGGTGTTCCTTACTCTTTTTTTCTAGAAGTGGGACTAAACGGCCAGCTAAACACTAAACTGAGATAAGGCATAAGGAATGCAGGCCAGCTCCAACTTTAACTCTACAACAATTCAAAGCTGATTTATATTTTCAACTGTCACTCTATGGTTTACAAGGGGAAAAGTGTGAGCAAAGATTGAGATTTTCCTTCTATAAATTGTGGAAGGGTGAGGGGCAAGTGACAGATCTCATTTAAAAGCCTTATTGAAGTAGCCGTGTTGAATGATGGTGCCATTGCTTGTCTCTATGTCTTATTGTCATAATGTAAAGCCTTTTATAATTAGAAGAAACCACAGAAGTCAGGATAAAGTACAACAGATCCAGAAAGAGCTGGAAACTTGAGGAAGGGGGGAAAAACCAAACCAGAAAAACCACAAAAAACCAAAAAACAAACAACAATAGACACAGGCTGGAGAAGATATTTTATTTATTCGTTACTAGTAGTTAAAATGACGTATAAAATGCTGGGAAGAAAAAAAACTCCAATTCTATTCAGTTACAAAATAATTAAAACTTCATTTTAAACCAAGTTTTGCTTTGTGAGACCGAGCATGAAAATACTGCAGCCTTAGGTTATATAGTCCATTGTTTTTAGAATAAAGCAGACATTTAAATACATATTGTGGTTGATATTAAATATCTCATATAATTGTAAGTTAGCAGAACTTTCTTACTCTCAGGCAATAACTAGCAATTCATATGGGTGAGGGGGATCTGCCTCAAAGGGAGTTCCGTCATGATCTATGCACAGGCAGTTTTAGAACATAAAGATTTGGAATACTTTTATCAATTTTCCTTGAGAATTCTAGACAAAACTTAAAGGAGTTTCTGAAGCTATGCTTAACAGCTAAGGGGTTAGGGACATAGCAGTCTCTGTCAAAGAAAATGTGAATTTTGCTGTCAATTTTACATGAAGAAAAAAATGATTCATAAGGTGTTCCCATTTCTTGAACAAAAACCCAAGCTAGTACAAAATTTCCAGCAATGACTGAGGTTGGCCCTTTCCCCTGGGGAAAAAAAATAAAAAAAGAAATTTAAATGAAAATATTCCCTGCCTATTATGAGTGAAAGAGAATTTGTATTAAAAATAACATTAAATATCCTTATCTTTCTGTTTAACTATTCACATTCCACACAGTGGAAACCTACCTCCTATAATTCCAGATTTTAAAACTGGATTTTAAAATCCATGAAAACATGTCAAACTGCTGAGTGAGAGTATACCCAATGAAATGCATTTTAATAATACCAATAAATGGGTTGTAATCATTTAATTTTACAAACACAAACCTCACAGCAGTGGATTTTAGAACAAAGATAGACGAGCTGTAGAGATGCAGGATATCACAAATAAATGTATGATGCATTACATAACAGGTGGGAAAATTGATAAAACAAGGCCACATAGAATGCACCTGTGACATGCCACTCATCATATATCTTTCCCTCTGGGCAGATTGTCCTCCTTAATATTCTATGGCAAGAAATCATGTCAAAATAATCACCTTGTGGCTGAGAGAGGCATCTGGTGGGAGAGAGCAGAGTTATACTGACAGTGAATCCAACAGAATATTGCTGCTGAGTGGGGAAACTGAGTCCTGGACCCTCCAAGACCCATCACACAGTAAGTGTGGGCCTTGGAGTGCTCAGGATAGCAAGGACAACATGCATGGGTGGGCTGCCTCTCTGGTCCAATCCCCAGCACACACCTCATTAAAATAACTTTTTTGTAGGAACTTCTGTGCTCTTGCCAAACTTTATAGCCCTGATCAATTTTAAACTCCTAAGCCTGAACGAAAGAAAAGACAAGATAACATCACAGGTGAGAGTCATCAAACTGTTGGAAGTAGGGTGTCCCCTTTTATGTTTTTCCCCCCAGATGAGAGGGGCAGTCAGCCCTAATTCTCTTTACTTACTCCAAATCCAGTTTAAATGCAAGTCTGTGGTAAAAGATATAAAAAGAGGATCATTGCTGGCAAAGTTCTGCATCTCTGTTTCAACAAACTGCATGCCTGTGGCAAAGCTAAAATAACAATAACAATGCAATGTTTACTAGTCATGAATGTCGTGTCTTTTGTCTCTTGTGTGGTTATTGCATTTTCAGTCACATGATGCTTGTTTTAATTTTTGCTCTGCTCTTTATGTACTAAATTACTGCCATTCTGTACTTGATCTTGGTTAGCAAGATTTTTGTGCTGTGGTTATGTATGTGTGTGAAAAAGAAGAGTTTGGATACACACAATGAAGTAGGCACACTCATTGCATGTATGTATAGATACCACTGCCTAAGAGATACTGCATATACGTATATATGTAGATATGAAGAATAACTGATATCAGAAATAAAAGACATCAAATGGATCTAGTGGCATAAGAATGGGTTCTGTTTGGTTTGGAGAGCCATCAGAATTCAGAAGTATATTTATAGCCTGGTATATAGTTTCTTTTTAATTTATGTAATATATGACTAGGTATATAAATTAAAGCAAAACGTAAACAGAAGACAATATCTCTTCCTCTGTGTTTTCCTATTTATGTACCTTTCCTTTTTCTACTCCCTTTTGTACTCTCCCTTTCTACTTGCTTTGACCTTTTGCTTTCTAAGTTGCTGTAGATCTGTTTCTCATCCACCTATATTGACTTTTCAGCACTCCCACATCCCCCCATTGTTCTCCAGACATGGATTTTGGATTGCAGCTATTTTTTTGAAGAAGCGTGGTACAAACTCTCAACACAGCTTCTATTTTCAGTGATGGCTGTGCTAGACTTTAAACTGCTCTTTGTCTATTTTTTATATAAGAATAGATTTGTGCTTTGAAATATATTGTCCTCTTGCTTTGATGTTTCACATAATACAGTAAAAAAAATAGCACAAAGGTGAACATTCGCAAAAGCCACAGCTCCACTTTCCCAGCAAGCAGCAAAATTGTGAATATACACATGAATTAGGAAACCTAATTCATGACTATGGGTAATTAGGGTTTTTTTTACTGTCTCATACGCTGTTTTTGTTTGGTTGGTTTTTGTTTTTTTTTTTTTTGTAGTGAACATTCATGCATTTGCTCATCCATATCCATTTTCTCCCCTACACACACACATGCATGCCCTTTCCTTACATGAATTTTTTCTTTCTTTTTGGGGGGTTTTGCTTGTTTTAGGTAATTCACTAGGTCCCTTTCAGTTTTGGCCAGCCTTGAAGGTAGGCTAGTTCACGCCACTCACTCTCACAATGGCAGTGATTGCATACAGTCAGAGTGCAATTGCTACTTTTTCTCCATTTAGTCCAAGTCAATAGATATACACCGGCACTCCTTAACTCGGGTGATTCTTTTTTTCTTTCTTGGGGGCTGAAGCTCGGGGCAATTGAGTGTAACAGTCATAGTGGTGAATTTCTTGGGCTTGCAGAAGGAACAAGACTGGAAGGAGCCTTCTTCTTTACGGACGTGCCGGGGGATGTAGAAGGAATTGCACTGGCCGTAGCAGAACCTGTTGATGATGGTGCGGCTGTTGCAGCCTTCCTCGTGGATAGTTTGTTTGAGGGGCTGGGTTTTGCACCAGTCCCGCTTCAGGTACTTGCGCTCAGTGATGTGCAGCGCCTCCTGGCTGGACTCCAGCACCTCCTCAGCAGGCATCGAGGTGCCCTTTCCTCGCTCTCGGTGCCTGGAGCCTGACTGCTGCTGTGTCTGCATCTGCTCCGAATCATTGGGCTGATCCTTGACAGGAGGAGGGATAGCACCCTGAGATCCACGATTCCGCTTTCTCCCTTCGGCCGCTGGCAGCAGAAACCCCATCAGAAGAAACAGGGCACCGATGGCATACAGCGTGCGGACCATCCTGTAGGAAGGAAGGTGAGGAAATAAAGCACAGTTGTGGATTTCAGATATCAACAGAAGCCAGGTATGCACTAAATTTTCAGCTCCATGAAAAAAATGTGTGCACACACACTTATAAAACATAAGAATTCAAGCCTGAACCAGCTGGAAAGCTGTTCCCAAATTACCAAGTGATAAAAGCTTTCAAATAGAGTGATTGAAAGTAAGCCCAAACAGAATTTTGTTTGTGTGTCCTCCATCTTTTTCCAGCTTTTTTCTCCACGTGCATTACCCTAGTTCTCATTCCCTTCTTATAGCTCACTAACATACAGGAAGATTGCTCCTTACTTACAACAGTGGAAGAACAAATTTTATACTACACAAGGATTCATTTACATGATACAGCTATCTACAATACCAGAGGGCTATAGTCTTTGTCTCAGCAGATGTAGTCTAGATTTCTGTTCCCTAATCAGACTAAGAAACTTTATACAGCTCCTTGAATAATGTACATCCAGTATATAATGTATATGTTGTATACACCTGCAGCCTGTTTTACAGCTTCCCAACCTCTGCCACACTGCACCTCCAAAGGGGTCCAGTGTATCTGAGTGCAATGATGCTTAAGCTGAGAGATGTGCAACAAGCCAGGCAACAAACATAAAAGAATATTTAGGTACAGGTTAAAAGAGATGTGTCTTATAATTTCAAACTACATCCTCTCATACATTGCACTGAATTCTTGATTGAAGTAATACAGATGCAATCACAGTACTGAGAATTTTTCAGATCCCTAAATTTTATTCATTTTACACAGAATGGTGTTGTTGGAGGGCAGAATTTTGTAAATATGCACAGAGTTTGTGCATACAAAAAGAGACCACTTCAGGAAGTGCAGTTAAGTGGGGATCATCAGGTCCTTCAAAACCGTATGGCTGCCCCAAACCTAACTATTGGGTAGGAATAACTTTCCTACTTATACTTTCCTCCCTTATTCCACCATTTCTGTTGCTTCCCAAATCTGAGTTCTTGAGGCTGTTCTGTCAGCTTAAAACACCAACCAGCACAGAAAAAACTCATCAGTGTCACACTTCCCCCTTCCAGAAGCACCATGGTCTCCAAGTTTTTCTGAAAGGAGCTATGTGGTAGCAAGACAGGTGAGGTATTAAGTCTCTGAGGGACACTCTCCATGGAAGCGTGGAGGAAGGCACCAGAAATGAACAACTAATTGCAAAAAACCACTGTAAAACACTAAAATTGTGAAGAGACACAGGCATTAAAAAGGAAAAGAACTGTGAAAAAAAAATGTTGAGGAAGTCATTGTTTTCTACCTGCTTGGAGTGCTGCAGTTATATTCCCTGTTTGACTTCCTTTATTAGTATGGAAAAAAATAGCATTTAAATTGAAAAATCCTTCTTGTGTTACTGCCCAAGAAACATGTGAAACCATGGGCACTGTCCTGGACGGCTTCATCCGCTCTGCTGAGACCACACAACTAGGCAGGAAAGCAGCCAAATGCCAGTGCTGTGAGGGCCACCTAGAGACTCAGCAGAGGCTCAGGATAAGTACTGTTTGCTGTAAAAAATAACTGCTAATTTCTCAGTTATTAGGTCTTCCCAGTCACATGGAGAAAATAAATGTTGTGCTGTTCAAACAGCCTTTCTCATCAAATGGATTGAGAGAGGAATTCCTGAAGTAGGAAAGTGTCATAGGGGGTTCTACTACATTCAGGGAGTTGATTGTGGATCTAATATTTTTAGTCTTTGTCAGCAGATTTCTAGAGCACCTAGAGTTCCTGATGTATCATAGATGTATACATTCATTTCAGTAATCTATGTACCAGCATGTCCTGTGTTTGGCAGTCAAGGAAGGGGCATAAGAATGATGCAGTTGGTGACTCCAACAGACAATCTGGAAGGGCAGCTGTCAGTATCTAAATGAAATATGGCATGGAATGCACAATTTTAATAACCTTAAGACTTTGACATAGACAAAAATAAGTTGGGAATTCCAATTAAGGAATAACACAGCATAATTTCAAGTGTCAGCCTAGACTTCACATTTGCTGGTTTTTCCTCATCTCTATTACAACCTGAATATTGTTTAAACATGTTTAGTTTTAATTTTTTCTTAAAAATAAGTTTTCAGAGAATTATTAACTATTGTTTATTCCGTTAAGAGATCAGAATGATTTCTTTCAAAACTATTCTTATTTCTCTGGTGACTGTCTAGTCACCACTATTTTAATATGCACTTTATTTACTCAACATGGTGCCAGTCTTAAAAGAAAGAAAAAAAAGTTATTGCATGAAGTTGAAAATAAATTGCTAGGTTGTAAGCAGTGCCAGAAAACTTCAGGTGTTTATTTTATTTAGTGTCCCACAACTTGGATGAGGTTCCACCAATATGCATATTCCTGGATTACTTTTATTTTTAAAACTGATTAGCTACACATTTTCTTTCTTTTTTTTTCACCATAGATGGCACAGCAAGGTCTAGTCCTACAAAAATGAGTTGTATTCTGGGATGGGAATCTGGGGAGAGTTTCATAGTAATATATACTATTGTAAGGTCTGTGGCCCAGATTCATGCAACTTTATGAAGCACAAGCTTATCCTAAGGAAATGCAAGCATGTGTTTCAGTGTAATCCTAAACTGGGAAGAGGTAATTTTTCACTGGGTTGGTTTCCAGCCTTAAAGGTGGAAGCTGCATTACATGCTCATAAAAGAAATTGTAACTCAAATGAAAATTAGCCACTCGGCAGAAACATTTGTTATGGTCACTTCCAAAACACACATCTAAAAGTAATCCAGAAACTCGGGATAAATACAGGTTAAATTCAGAAGAGGCTGTGTGAACAGCAGCTAAGCAGGATCTTTTTTTAATAACTAATTAAAAATTTATTTCTAAATTAAGATCTAAATTTTTTAAATGAAAAACACAAAGGAAAATGAGGTGGTATGCCTCAGGAAGGAAAGCAGCCAAAATGGAGTACGGGCACCCTGCAGCACCTCTGGTGGCAGGGCAATCAATGCTTTTGCTTATGAGAGAAGATGACACCTTGGCTTACACTAGGAAGTGAAGTGGTTCATCTCTCTATGAGTTAGCAGTTGTGAGTGTTTCTTTAACAGGTTTTTTACTGAAAGAAGTAAAACACAGAAGAGGACAGTAGAAGTAACTAAAATCAGCGTTACCATACCAAAAGTTTTACTGAAGAGAAATGTCTCCTGAAGTAAATGCTTTTTCTCCTCATTACAGTCATAACTCTGCAGAAGTTGTAGCTCTGCAGCTGTGAGAATCAGGCTGTAAAAGCTTATATTCCATGTTTCTGCAAAATTTTCATTACTTGATACCAACTGGCTGTTACACTGGCATAACAAGAAATCCTTCGGAGAATTCATTTGAGAATCCTTTGAACAAACAGATGACCATAACCAAAATGATCAATTCCCTCATTTCATTCAGATCCAGAGAGATATGACAGAATATTTATTTTTTTAAAGTAACACAATACTACAAAACACTATTCTTTCCATATTCCACTGCTGAGTTCCACTTTTCATCATCTGTAAGCTCTTAGTCCTAAAGCCAAAAGAAGTTTTATTGCTGACTTCAAACAGGAGCAGAATTGGGCCCTAACATTCATATCACTTCATATGTGGTTTATCTAGAGCCTGAGATCTCATCATCTAAAACAGATTAAGAAATGTGTGGATTAGTACTAGCAACTATTGAAAGAAATATAAATGCTTTCAGGTTTACTATTTCATACAATTAGTTTGTAATTTTTTTCACTTATACATTTTCTGCTATGAATTAAGGATCTCCACATGTCAGTTCACAGACAGAATTTCCCTATGAGTTCCTAGGCAGAGTCAGAAAGTTACTACTGACATTTTTAGCTCAACACAACTTGTTTAAAGGATCTGGATGGAAACCTGGTTGAAATACCCAGCAAAATTGTCACAGATCTTAACAGGCCTGTAACCTCATCTGTAAACCCCTTCTATTAGCAAAATATTATGAAGAGCCATGGACTCCTGTGCTTCACAAGAAACATGAAAAATAATCTGATGAAGAACTAAAAAAAAAAAAACCAACAATTATTTGGTGGACTTCAAATACAAGCCAAAGAAAGACACAAAATACAATCCCTTTGACTACTACGAAAATAGAAGTGGTTTATGTCCCGAAGGATCAGAATAATTTTATGCCTTGCATATTACGTCTGAATTACAGAAACACTCTTACGTAATGTTTTCATAGTTCATAGATCTGTATTTTTAAATATTAAAAAAGCATAGTGATGGCAGTTCCCAGAAAACTGCATTTTTTTTGAAATCAAGACAGCAAAACTAACATCTGTGTTTCATAGAATTTGGATATATTTACATTTCAGAAAATTTCTTCTTGAGAGTCATAGAGATGGGGTGGGGGGGGTTGAGACATATAAGGAGTGTAGGCAGCAATTTTTAAAACAAACAAACAAACCAACCAACCAACCAACCAACCCTTGAAACCTTGAGAATTCCCCGTTTAAGAAACTATTTTTCTGCAGGACATCCTATGGGATTCCCGGGATGCTGAACATCATGGTGGACATGGCTGGTACCAAACCCGGGTTTGCCTTGCCTGAAGACGCCCACGCGGCCTGACAGCTCCCAGCTTCCCTGCGCCAAACTCCCTGCAGACGCATTTCCTCAGGGAGCCCTAAAACAACCGAGAGAGCTTTGCTTCTCTCTCTGCACTGCCGTGCGTGCTGGAAAGGAGAGTCTTCAGCAGAAGCTACGCATTTCTGGGTAGCACTGCCGAGAGAAAAAAGCCAAATGCTTTAGCACAACTTGGCACTGAACGCTGAAGAGGAGCGGAGAGCTACGGCCATCGGTGCCTTTGTCACTTACACACAGCCTCAGCGCACGCTGGTTGGTTATTCCCGCTTTGCCGGGCTCAGAGAGGAGCGGGGCAGGAGCTGAGCGCTTCTGCGGCTCTCGGGTCGCGGGGCCGGGCTCAGAGGCAGCTGAGGCTGGGGAGCCACTGGCTCTGCACCCGGAGGTCGCTGCTCACAAAACGCCTGATAAACCCGGCGTCCTGTCAGCAGCAGGGAGAGCCAAAGGCGCGCTGGTGACCCAGAGCCCCGTCTGTGAAAAGGAGGTTGTGTCTCAGCCCTGGTGACCGAAACAGGATTCGCTTGCCATTCTTTCGCCGAGAGGAGCCACAAATGGGACACCAGGAGTGCGGCCGCAGCTGATGGCCGGGGAGGGACTCTGCGGTACAGCGGGCCGGGGGCCGCGCACCTTGCCAGCCCCGCGCCTTGCCAGCCCCGGGCCGCACCGCCCCAGCCGAGGCAGTAACACGGGAGAGCCTGGCTGCGCCGCGGGGATCGCCGGCCGCCGGCAGGGCGGGGAGACCGCAGGCTCGGTTTGGCTCGGCGTGGCCGGGAGCGACTCGGCCCGGCTCCCCGAGGGCGGGGACGCTCCTGGCGGCGGCAGGCGACACCGACGGCTCTTCCCACGGGCCACGGCCGCGATCTAGATTAACCCAACGGAGGACGAACTCGCTGAAGGGACTGCCAAGCCCCCGGGGGATCGTATTGAAACAGACGGGGCAAGCAAGCAGGCTTGCCCTCCAGAAGGGAAAAGCCCTGCGCCGAGCCGCGCCGCTGGCCCCGGGCCGGGAGGAGCGCGGCCGGGCCGAGGGGCTGTCAGCTCCGTGAGGGCAGCGCTGACCGACGGGCGCACGGAGCCGTCGGCTCGACAAAACTCCCGCGGCTCCGAGTCAGGTGGGAGGGCTGGGCGGAGAGGCGGCCGAGGTCGCCGAGCGCAGCGCTGGGGTCGCGTTCCGTCCGCTGCGCTCCCGCCCGCCCGGGGCTGCGCGGGGAAGGACGCGGGGCGCTGCCCACGGGCGCTGCCGGTGCGGAGCCTCCGCTCCGCGGCATCCGACCCCGCTGGCACACACCGAGTCTCCCGGACGGCACGCAGCCCGCCCCGGGAGCTCCTGAGGCACCAGGAGCGCGCTCCTACGAGGAGCGGAGATTTGCAAAGGCGGGCCAGGACAGAGCCGGGGGCTAAGCGGCCTCGTAGAGGGCAGCTCGGCGGGACGAGATGGGATGGGGCTGGCACCTGGGGATCTGCCCCCGCCCCGCTCCGTGCAGAGGCCGGGCCGGGATTTTTCCGTGTCTCGGGTGGGCGCCGAATCCAATTTGTCGGGAGTGATGCTGTAGGCGGAGATGAGAGGCAGAGCTAACGGGGCTTTTGCAGTCCCCGTGCTTGTGAGGGGAAAGAGATGTGACGGTGCCCTAATCCCCAGCGCTGCGGCGGAAAGCTCGGTGCGCCTCGCTCCCGCAGACGGGAGGGACGGGCGTCACCCCCTGCAAAACCGAGACGCCCTGGAGTTTTGCTAGACACCGGTGAACAGCTCCTTCCCTTGCCCCTTTCTGAAGGTAGGATAGAGAGCTTGAAATTCTGCCTCCCACAGACACTGGCCGAACTCGCGGCCGCCGGACCCGCTGGTGTCCCTGCTCACCTGCGCGGCGCGGGCGGCTCCGCGGCGGGGCTCGGCTCGGTGGCGGTGGCTCCTCGGCGCGGGCTGGGGCTCTGCGGGGCTCTGAGCGATGGGTCACTCGGTGGAGCGGGTGGCGTGGGAGCCCGAAGCTGCCCGGGAGTCCATAGAGAGAGAGAATGTCGGGTCCTGCCTACAAATTGCAGCAGCGCCGAGCTGTCTCCCATTTAAATGTCTGCCAGCTGAGATCTGCTCTCCAAGCCCCTCCAGATCATTGGACAAGCGCCTCCAAAGCCCGTGTTATCCGCCCCTTTTAACACTTCCATAAACTTCCACCAGGGAAAGCTTTCAGTCATCCAGATAAACACTCGACTACTTTCCTGTCTTCAGAGAATCGGTGCTAAAGGTCACCACCCCAAGGAATTGTTCCTGGAATGCACAGAAAATTCACATTTTCCATCCCCATTAAAGTATGACAGTTAAGAAGAATTAAATCCTACCGCCTCCGCCGCCTTTCCGCGCACGCTGGGTGCTTCCCTGCCCGTGAGCCGGCCGGGCGAGTGGGCCGGCTGCGGGGAGCCCCTGACCGGCCTGCCTTGGCCGGGGGAGGCAGCCACCTTTGCAGCCCTCCCTCTTGCAAATTGGCTTTCTGAGGTTCTGCAGTATGCCGGGAATTTCGCAGCTTTGGAGGAAAAAGCCTCTGTGGCAATGTCTGTGTGCAGGGGTGTTAAACCGTGGCTCTCGATCCTCAGCCCCGCGCTCATGGCTCTGTATCACTGAGGGTTTGGATTTTTTTTTTTTTTTTTTTTGGGGGGGGGGGAAGCGGGGGATTTGTCTTTTTTTTTTTTTCCTTAATTTTGTCCCGTCGCTGTCTCTCGGGGGGCGGGGGGCTCCTCAAGCCTCCGAGAGGGGCAAGGACGGCGAAGCAGCGGCGCGTCCCGCCGAGGCGGAGCGCGGAGCCGGCCGGAGCGGCCCGGCCGTCGGGGCAGCCGCGGGCAGCGCAGCCGGGGCAGCGCAGCCGCGCCGCGCCAGCCTCCGCAGGTCCCGGGGGCCGCCCGAAAGGAGGCAGAACTCGTGGGGGGGGGGGGGTTGAGCGCTTTGCGGACCCAGACCGTCCCAGCAATAGCCGGGAGCATCTCTGTACACTGCAGCTGCCCGAAGGTGTACCCCGAATCTGCAGACAGCGTCGGGCTGGGGGCACCGAGGGGCACAGCCCCGGAGGGCGGACAGAGCCCGCAGCGAAGCCTGCACTTCTTCCAGTGCTAGCCGGCCCCCGTCCTCCAAGCGCTCCAGTGCCGGTGTCTTGCGGGGCTACCCACAGGCTTTACCGGCAGGAGCAGCCTCTGAGCCACGGGCTGACTTTTGGGCTTGCTAACTAAACGGAGACGTTTGTCAGCTGCCGCCTCCAGCTGCGGGCATCACGCCGCAGAAAAAGCGCTCGGCAAAGCTCTGCCACGGACACGAGCGCTGCAGGTGGTGCCGATAGGTCTGGGCTCTCCTGGCTGCTGGGCACGAGTTACTGCCCGTCAATCAAACCAGCCCTTCTCTGTCACCAGCAGTCAGCTGCCGCCTTGGACCTCAGACAGGCCCGGATCTCACCTAAGAGGTAGTTTTACTTGCAGAAGGGGAAGACGAATTAAAATGAAAGGATTTGCTACATTAGGGGTGCCAGAGCTAGGCAAGATGCCAGCTTTCTGACTTTCACAGTACTTAGCGGTAGCTTGCTCTTTGCTGGCACCGAGACTTGGCTTCTCTTAGAGCCTGAGTGCTTAGCAAGGTAGTAAATCAGGCCCGTTACAATAATTCACACACACTTAGCGACAACTTGTTAAAAAAAAACATCACTTCACAGGGCAAGTCACCATAGCGCAGTGGTAGGTGGCAGCATGAGAGAGAAAATGAGTTGGTGTGCAGGAGCCAACTGAAATCCAAAGACCATGAAGAGGGGAAGGATTACTGGCAAGGAATTACAGCAAATGACATCTATATGGGTAGAAGGAGAGGCCTAGAGAATTTGTATTATTTTGTTTGTTTGGGTTTTTTTAACTCATAAAAGTGCTATTGTTTGTATTTTATTTTATTTGTTTTTAAGTAATTGGTGTCCCTCCTTCATGATTCCAAAGAAAAGGTTACCAGTCCCACCTCTCAGTATGCTGAGACTTTGTGCTCTTTTCCATTTCCTCCTGTGGAGCAGTTGAATTGAAGGGGTCTATTCAGTCTCTTCTGCTCTGTGTCTCTCACGCTGCTCCACGCTGCCCCTGCCCAGGGCCGCAGCCCGGGCACAGCAGCGCTGCTGCAGGAGGAGCTTTCTGCTCTTTGATCTGGGCTCCTCTTGGTGCCCACGATGGCACTGCTGCAGGCAAGCTGCTTCTCTGTTGTTTATTTCTGGTTTGTCATTTACATGCCACTCTGGCATTGCCTTTCCTAGGTGTCATTTCTGGGCAGCAATTGCAGTGCAGGTATGTCCACTTAATACCCTACTGCATTCAGGGATCTAGCCAGAGTTGGTGATCTGGAGTAGCTCTCACTCTGACTTAAAGCACACTAGGAAACACTTTAGGAAGCAGGTCCTGATATAGAAGTTGTGTTCCCTCCTCAAAATCCATCTTCCTTTTCTTGCAGCTGAATATCCTATACCATATCTTCTCATCTGGTTTTTTCCTCTTAGCATAATCTGCAGTGTTCCAAGTATGCTCTAGCACCTTGGGTCAAGCAAGACAAGTGTTCAGATTTCTTTGACAGTTGGAAAGTAGAATTGTTTCTGCAAGTATTTGCTCGCTCATTCACAAAAATACAAAAAATAAATTTGGGTACCAAAAAGATAAATAATTGCAGCTGCATCTGGACTGAATGAAAGTAGAAATTTTTAAAAATATTTTTTAAAAGAATGTTAAAAAAATGTTATGTCTCTTTATTTGTTTGAGATTGAGGGAGGCAGGGGGAAATATGTCTTTTCCCCTCATCATTCTTTCAGGTATCCGGAATAATTTCCAGCTTGGAAGAGTTCCTTATTTCTGCTGGAATCCTTAACAAAACATTCCGTGGGTTTGCTCCAAAGCTTCAGCTGTGCTGGTTAGATCCCAACCAAAGACTGGTTAAAAAAGCACCCAGTGCTGAAAGGGAAATACTTCTTCCTACTACCATACTCAGACTTGAATTCTGTCAATTCTCATCAGGGCTTCTAATTGGAGCTGGAATACTCATGGGGAAATGTTGTTTAATTATTTAGTATTAAAGAGGCCTATGGAAATGTGCATGTTTTTGTGGTATAGGTATAGATTTGAGATGAAGAGCTTTAATGTCATTGGATGGTAGTGGTGTGTACTGTGAACCTGACAACTACAACTACCTGCTTGCTCTTGTTTTGCTTGGCTTCTTTTCTTTTATTTCCTCTCTCATTTCTTCCTGGTATTCACCATGTGAGTTGTTCTTTGTTTCAATGGAACAGTAAGAATTGTGTAAGCTTAAAGGAAGTGCTGTACTTAATTCTTGCAGAGAAAAATGTTATTGGGCCGAGCTCCTGTGTGCTACTGCTAACTTTGAGTGCTACTCAAAGTATCCTCACTGCCAGGACAGTTGGCACCTTATTAAAAGCCTTTGCAGAGAAGCCAAAACTCACAGGGGCCAGAGCCTCTTCTTGAATAAATTGGAATAGCTTTTAATGACTCAGGGAGATGTAAGTGACCTATGAGAGCTGAGATCCTGGCCCTAATACACCTAGCAAGCCAGTATCTCTCAGAGAAAGGAGCTTGGTTTGTCTCACCAACACAGCGGTAACTTTTCTAGCTGAGCTGTAATGAGTCTAGAACAAGCACTGACTCAGCTCTTGCTGAGTTACTGGTGGTCTACACTGCTGTCTTCCTGACTTGATGAATGAGATCAGCAGTGTCTCAGAAGTGATTCATGACCTGGGGCCAAAGCAAGATATTGGTAGTGTGTGTTGTGTGGGCCCCTTGTGGAAGTGTCCATCCTTACATTCCTGCTGAGGTGTGTGAGCTTCTCTGCTATATATGGGAAGAACACTCCTTGTTTAGTCATAGAAAAGAACTGACACTCAAAGAATCCAGTTTCCTGTGGATTTTAGACATATCCAAAAGTAATGGATAAAAACCTTCATCGTAAACCAGCAAGTAAACAGGGGTTTTTGCTTGCTATTTCAAACCTAAGCAGGCAAACAATAATAGGTGAGGGAAAGAGATGTGCATGTTGGTTTCAAGATGGTATACTAACATAGCAGGCCTGGTATTCTTGTGCAGGTACTCTCCTGTTTATTCCATTGCAGATGATTATATGAAAAAATGCGCTAATTTAAGTAGCATTGTGCTTCATATCAAGCCTTACAAAGTAGTAACAGAAAAAAGCTGAGGTTATTCTGAGTTGAGTTAAGTTTCTCTTAAAATGTAATGGAAAATCAAGTTTAAAGCTGTGCTTCACGTTGGCAAGATTCTGTTTAATTAAGGAATTTTAATCTCTCTCTTATTTGAGTTTTAGAATTAATGTCTGTGTGATGGAGATTGGAAAATATTGTACTTACTGAAAAAGCAGTATTTTATATTTTTATTGACAGAACATCAACTTTTTAATATACAGATTTCCATCAGCTGAATGCGAGAAAATTAATTAGGGAAAAGTGCTTATTTTCTTATTTTGAGGCCGGATTTTTTTTTTTTTTTGAAAATGAAGTATTTCAGGGTTTTTTACATTCTAAATATTGCTTGATCTAAGAATAATTTGAAAATCCTCATAAATAGGACATTAGAAAGTCAAATGAATAAATGAGTTCAAGAGAAAATCTTTAAGCATCTAAGTAATTCAAAAGTCTTGGGTTCTGCTCTGAAAAGTATGATGTCCTGTATGTTGAAAATGTTTCTTGTTTGGCATATACTGCATGTAGAGTCAGGTTGTGGGCTTGTAATGATGTCCACACCTAGGAGCCATGGTCACCCACCAGCATTCCACTCAGCTATGTGATGCAGACAGAGAACAAAAAATATGTTTTCTGGCCTCAAAACACCTACATGTATAATGCAATCCATATGTGACTATTTTTCAAAAGCTATTTAGAAAAGCTTGTTTTATTAGGATGAAGTTTGATTGCTGAACAAATATAAACTTTTATGCCAAATGAAGAAATATCATATGTCAAGCTAAACTTTTTAAACTCTTTTTCACAATTTTTTGTGTTGCAATTACATCTTATGTACAATTGCATCTTATGTACTTAATGACTATAAAAGAATTTGCCAAGAAAATGAAAGTCATAAAATCCCTCTGTCCTCGTGCATTTGCTTTTCTTTTTCTTTTGTCTCCTGAAGCTGTAGGAGGTGTTTGCTGACATGCTTTGCTTTCAGGGCACTTCTGGAGCAAGATGATGCGAGAAGTGACTCAGCTAAGCAAACTGAGTTTGTATGAATATCAGAAGCCCTTACAGCATGAAGCTCTAACTGGGAATTATGAAAAGAGGCATTAAGGAGCTCAATGTGTTATTTACATACATATTTCAATATATGACAGCTATGAAATATAATTATGCTGCAAAACTGAAAAACTCCTTTCCTGAACCTTACTGCATCCCAACATCTCAGACAGATTTCATACACTTTTAAGACACAAACAGATATCTCATACACAGTTCGGGCAAAATAGTCCCTTTTACTTTTTTCTTGCTGTGATGCAGGGCAGCCTGCTGTGTGACCACCTGTGTTCCAGGGTGTTACCTGTGGGGGATGCGGTACAACACAGTGGAGCACAGAGTGTCACTCTGGAGGGTAAGGTAGCTGGTGGGGAGACAAGAGATCTGTCTAGGCTTTTTTTCTGACTCTGCCACTTATGTCTGTAGTGAAACAAAAGAAGAGTAAGAGACAGGAAAGCTATTTTATTATGTAAGGAGATTTGCAAGGCGTTTATTTTAGTTTGTTTTGTTGTGGGTTGGTTTGCTTTTGGTTTTTTATTCCATTGCCCTCAATTTCAAAATTGAAATCTTATCTGTTCTTTTTGCTTTTCCTGGCAATAGCCATGTAAAAACAGAATACCAGAAAAAAAAAAAATGTAGCTTTGCAGGAATGAAAGAGCTGAAGCTTTTTTTTTGTCTGATTTTTGTTTGAGACAACAACTTAGAATTTCTGCATTTTCTAGCTGAAATCCAGTGTCACAAAAAAAAAGCTGCCATATTTCAGGAAGGAAAGAACACTGTTTAACAGTTGTACTGCTGCAGCATCAGTTGCTGCACTTCTCAGAGAGAATACTAATGGAGGTGGGAAAAAACAAAACTCTTCCTCACTGCCATTTTTATTTAGATAGTCTCTCTGTCAAGAACAGGTATGAGGGACCTTCATCCTTTACTTTATTTCAATCACACCAATTTTCTCTTGACTCCATTTCCCCACCTATAAAACTGCAGTAGGGAACAGAGTTTTCAAAGGAATAATTTTAGCCTAAGTCCTTAGAGCTGATTGGGTACCAAACTTGTGAAATAAGCAATTTATAAGAGGAGTTGAAAGCTCAACATAATCTGGAAATATGAAACATACCTTTTTTAACTTTCACATGCTTTGTGTCAATGTGCTTGAATACATCATTTTGAAATTTCTAAATGCTTTTAATAGGGAAGAAGGCCGTTTAACTTCTCTAATTCTCCCCAATAAAAAAAAAGGATATTTCCAGTGAATATGCCAAGTTTTCACTGTCTTAGAGAAAAAAAAGTTTAAAGGCAGACAAAGAATTGTTTAACCAGTTGCCTTTTCCTAAAAGAATTGCTGGTTGACTTATATCATATTTTTCCTATATACATAAATGCAAACTGATAATTAAGTGCTTTGGTAAGAAAGGTGGATTTGTGCACATCATTTTTTTTGCTGAAATTAGATTCGGACCTGAATCCTGCAGGGGCTTGCCAGGTGCTTGACTTTGTTTTCAGTGGAACTATTCAGAGTGTATTATGTGAAGCACACACAACAATCCAAGAGACTTCAGTCAGGTGAGCCTTGCTAAAAGAAATTATTTATATATAGCGCTTTCCTCTGTTAAAGAACTTTCTAGTTATGGTGCATATTAAAATGCTAAACTTTATGGACTTCAGGATTAGAAATACAATAATAACAACACACAAAAATAGTCTATTTTTTAATCTGTATGGTTACCAAAAATTTACTCTTTCAAAAATTGCCAAAAAAAAAAAAATCACTTCTGGGAAACTACACACATGAGCCTAAGGCCAAATCTTTTTTTTTCTATTTCCAACAACTGCTCTGTTTTGCTTCTTCTGTTTCCTTGTCAGAAGGATCCTGTTTAGCTTGTTGGCTAAGGGCAGTTGGGTATTTATTCATTGATCTCTCATTTCTTGCATTATCTTGAATTCTAATTAGAGTTTTTTTGAGTCCTATTACTTAACTCTCCAAACATAGCTCCAGCAGACATCACTCTTCCTTTCTGTAGAGCTGTTCAGAGCCATGAAGGAGCTGTCATCTTACATTCTGGGACTGACCACACTGCCCAGCAGTTCTCTACTAGCTGCTTTCATTGGCAGTTTGATTGAATGTGATTGTTTCTCCCCCTCACAACATGTGATTCAAAGTGCCTGAAAAAGTGTTAAGTCACTTGATGTTCGGAGAGATTCTGTAAATAGGACTGGGAGCAGTACTCTAGGTGTTTGTAATTAATCAGGCTCCAAACACTTGGAGCTTTTGGATGCACTTATAAAAAGTCTAAAAAATGTAAACAGTTTTCTTTCCCCTCCCCAGGAAGTCTTAATGCACTAAAGACGTAAGCGAAGAAGTGAAATTGCCAGGGATCAAATCAATTACACTTCACATCAGACTGTGGCACGGCTTTTTGGTTCTCAACCAGATGGAACTAGACTTCTTGTGAAGGAGGTATTATTATTTCTTGTCAGGGTTTCAGAGTGAACGTAGGAATTCACAGTAAAAGAAATTGCCTTTTTTGTTTTTTTTTTTTTAATATACTAGAACACTTAGAGGAAAGACTCCTTGGGAGCTGATGTCTCTAAAAGTTTTCAGACACACTAAAAAAAAATCATCTTAGCCATTTCTTATTCTTCTGATGTGAAAAAAGAGAGAACATAAATGAACAGGATATTCTCCTGTGCTGCAAGGCAAAGAAGAAACCCTAATTATTAATATAGTAAGTTCTTGGATTCAGAGTTTATGGGTTCTTTTGGCTGTGCCTTTCTTATAGGCTGAAGTTTTTACATTAAGAAAGCTGTGATGTAAAAACTTATAAGAGACAAAGTACAGTGGTTTTTATCTTGATGCATTTAGCAATTGAGATAAATCCAGATGAGGGCATAGGCTATCTGGAGGCAGAAAGCATTTTTTTATCCTGTGGAGATCAGACAGCTTGTTTAGAAAGCCTCTGTGGATTAGGAGGGGAGGTGACTGCTGTAATCAGGTGTAACAAACCCACCTTTCCAGGTGAAAAAACCCCCCACCATAACCAAATGTGATTTGTTTGTTCCTAATTTAGAGAAGTACTTTGTAAAGCCAAGTACTTCTATGGCTTAGTCTTTGCAATCAAATTATTTGTTTGATTTGGAGTTCAGATCCCTCTTGCTTTGAGTACACTGCCACCAGCTTATGTAAAAGCTTTGAAAAACCCTTCAGTACTTGGACATGCACATTTTAATAGGGCAAATTCCACCTGGAACCACCTTGAAGAGAATTAGTCATGCTGGTGTGGATAAAAAGATTGTGCCTTAACTTAAGTGCTGAAAATGCTTATAATATGGCATGTCTTCCTGTAATGAGATGTCATGTTAGGAACACCAACAGGGTCTTGTGGGCTCACTGGAGGTCTTGGTCAGCAAATCCTATACATTACAATGATTGCAAGATTAAATTTGTCACTGGAATGCTAGTAGTGAGTAAGGAAGTGGAGTTTTTAAATGCTTCCTTTTCAACAGATGTAAAATGATCTAAAGATACTTTTGAAGTTACTAGAATAAAGAATGCACAGTCCAGCAAATGAACTCTTGTTAGTTTCCAAGTCTTGCTAAATGTAACATTCTTCAAGAATTTGGGTAGCAGCTAAATACATCTTTCCTGAAGAAAATAAACAATACATAAAAAGTGAGTGAAAGGAGGCTGGTGGTGTTTTAGGAATCAGAAAAGAGAAGGTGTCTGTCCACTCACTGGAGGTATTTAAACCAGCACCTCCAGAGGTGCAGCCTCTTAGCCATGAGAGCCTGTTTGTGTGAGACCTGAACCTCCCCTGCTGAAACTGTTCAACAATTCAGAAAACAATTAAATCAAGACAAGGAGCCAAAATTAGCCATCTACTCAGGAGGGTGGGGATCTATTCAGGAGGGTGAGGGTGGGTGGTTGGCTTGGTTTTGTCATCTCTCAGACTACTCTTGTATTTTTTTCAGGTGTCTGCCTAGCTACCCAAACACTCCTTGAGGATTAGCTAAAACCCAGTTACCCTGTCCTTCCTTGTGTTCAGCCTGTCATTGAACCACTAGGGTGACAAATCTGTGTTCATTCTTGATTGCCTTCTCTGGTGTCATTAGAGCTTTGATTCTTTTGCCATAACTCTTACAGACACTTTTCAGTTTTTTTAATTAAACTGTCTATGTCTGCTGTGGTATTTCGTGCAATGCCTGGTCCTGTAGACATGTGTGAGATGAGCAGTTGCCAGGCTTGCTCCCTCAGGGAATGTAGGGGAAGAATTGCCAAGTCTGTGGATTCAGGCTGGGTTTAGGACTGAGATAGGTGTAGAGCTGTGCAGGTTCACTGAGTCTCAGACAGTCCTAGGCATGTATAGGAGTTCAGGCACCTGAGGTACATGATTACAGGAAAGCATAGCTGTGCATAGGCTTTAGCTGCCTGAGGAATCAGGAAAGAAAAGCAGGGTGTGAGGAGCATGTGCTTGGGCTTTGGTATTTGCATTGGACACAAGTCCAGCTGTGGCTACTTAGGCCTTTACTGCAGCCAGCACTTCTTTGCAACTGTTCACCCATCTTTTAATTGGAAATTATTCGCAGTTTTGTAAACCTCCAGCTCAAGAACCTCCAGATGCACAACAGAATAGACACAAAGTGGTTTTTACAAGCAGCTGATATTTTAGGATAGTTTTATGAGGGCCTTATCTTCAACTTTGTGGATAGTTCTTGTTCTTTTAAAGGCTTAAATGTTGCTGCTGAGAATGTAAAAACACAGCAGGAAATAGTCAATGTGGTTAGAAATTAGAAATAATCTCAGCTACTAATTAATGTATTTTTAACTGAAAGAAATGTGTATCGTTATGGCACATATTGCTTGCCTGCTGGATAACTTCGTACTCAAGACACTACCTGAAAAGGAGCCTTCCAAGACACCACAACTTCAGAGCAGTAGCCACCAGAAAGGCTGCAGCAAAGCTGGAGGCACTGTGGGATTAGCAGGATGAAGCTATAAAGAATCAAAAGCAGGACATACTTTTCTTTTTTACCTGTGCACACACATACATTAGCCAGGCATGCAGAGTCCTGTGTCAGCGCAGTCATGGGGTTTGGGAATTCAGCCAATAGCCAGGGTCTGTGCACGAACTACAACAGCCATGCTTATCTGGTAGAACATTGACTTTTAAAGAATTTACTTAAATTCTTCTTTTTTTAAAAAAATTTGATCAATGGTTTATGCAGCATTAAAAATAGGTTTCTTCAAGTGCCTTAACACAGCTTTTAAGTCCATAGATCTTACAGCCATTGCACCACTCATTGGAATCAAAGTTTTGCAATTCTCTTAGTCACTGTTTGCACCATTAAGAAAGGAAAAAATAACCAATGATGAATTATGAGTGCTTCTCTGGATGGACTAACCTGCTCTTTCATTAGACTGTTTTGTCCATTTAGAAATGGACACTTTTAGAGAACTTTGGGGCATTAGAATATAGATATGGCACTGAAATAACTGCTAGAGTTTGGGGTTTTTTGTGTTTCTCAGAATAAAGAATTAGTTAAAAGATGTCTGAATTCAGTGTCAAAGCCATATGCACCTTTTGTGATCTACCAAATATGCCCAGATCCAAAAATCACTGTCATCTGTGATGGAGATCTTCAGTGCTTCCCAGGAAAGTAACACTGTCACACGGTGGTTAGGCTCAGAACAAAGATCTGGAGTAAAAGGAGTCAGTGTTTATACATTTAATGGTCTCTAGCTGAATTACACTGGTTAGGGAAGGAGACAAAGTTTGAGACTAGTAACAAGAAGCACATTACTTTTTTTCTGTGCTTCCTCCTTTGCCTCACTCAGTTTACCATGAAATTCAGCCACTGACTCACACCACTGTTTTTCTTGGAGAACAGAGTAGGATGAAGAAACAGTGATTAAATATAAAAGACAACCATGCATTGAATTAGGAGCTGCATTCTGTGTGTTTTGGTAACAGGCACTACAGGGGAAAATGAAAAAGAGGTGATTCAGGTCTACCTAATCTTTAAAGTCTGAAACTATTCTCAATTCCTACCATGTCTACCTCTGCCCCCCATACAAATACAGACCTCATTAATAAAATGGGATTTTTTAAAGCTCTTTAAGTTCCATTTGTTAATGCTACTGCCATGACACTCATATTTAATGTTTGTTATGCTCCCATGTGTTGAACACATGGTTAGCAGCTCTCCCAACCATCAGGACTCATGTAATCTCAGCAAAGCAGTCATCATCATAAATAAAGCAAACATGACAACTGAAACTACATGTTTCCTTCTCATGGTAAACTAGGATGGTAAACTGGAGCTCAATGCCATTCTTCACCCAACAGCAAAATGCTTGAGCATGGTAGACCTAGACCATCAGTGTACTTGGAAAATAGTTCATTTGACCTTTTCATTTCTTGTATTTGAAAATCTTGGCTTAGTTCCCAGTCTTATAGTAGTCAGCTGCATTGGTGACTGATGGGGATCTTCATGATGGCAATTCCACATCCTTTGCCTACAATTGTTTTCAGTTTTTATTTAGTTTGCATGTAAGCAGATCACTGTCAGTGGTTGAGCCCTTCAAGGGAACTTGTTCTTTGCTCATGGTTGGAATCTGCCATTGACCCTAGGCATGACAAACTGACAGACATTTTAAGGGACACAGTAACTATTTTAAAAGCATACTTCTTCTTTGAGATAATTCCTGAATATGATTATTTTTAAAGAGTATTGAAGGTAATTGCATGCCTTTAAGCAAAAATGAATTTTTAAGTGTATGCATATGTATTCATATGGCAGTGGAGTCAACGTTTTCTGTTGGGTTTTTGTTGTTGCTGTCTTCTCTTTAGGGCATATCTCATTGACATCCTCTTTGTATCAAGCATAGCAGAAATATAATTCAATCTAATTGTCAGTTCCGTTAACCTGAAATGTTGGATTCAGGTGTCTCAAAATTGGAGATAATGTCCTCTCCCTGAAAGCCTTGATAGCTTCTGGCTTAGATGGAGAGGTGCCTTAAATCCTAGAAATAGTGACACTTGGCTAACAAAATAGTGAACATACTCATCTCCTTTGTGGATCATGTAGAACTGTCCTTTCCTTGGACATTTTAAATTTTCATGGGATTGTGGTAGCATCCTCTGAATCTCTCTACCTTGCCCTTCTCTTTCCATAAATCTGGGTGTGCGACTTCAGAAAACTGAAAAGTTGTCTTTAAGGTCTCTGTCCTACAGATCCAGGCATTGTCTATTTGCATAAAAAAAAATAATTGCATAAAAATTGTATCACATTATAAGTTGAGGTGAGAACTGGTTTAGTGAGCTTACCAGCAAACAGGCCAGAAGATTTCAAGTTTGTTTTGGGTTAATGTTGTTATAGGCTTTTTCCAAAAAATTTAAATGTTCAAAAATTAGTTTTTTGTACACCATGAAAATGAAAACAAAGCCTTTTCAACACCTCCATAGAGCTACTCTTTAGAGCCTGATTTGAAGGCAGGTCTCCTCTTCATCGTGAAAAAGCTGCTGTCTGCTTCCCCAACTACAGACATTTGGAAACAAAGGGGCTTAAGTGTTACTCTGTTGACATCAAAGCCAAAAACCTAAAGGAATTGGTAGTCATCTTTCTCCCTGTGCCCTTCCTCAGTTTAAGAGATAAGATGGGCTTCATCACATTTTGATAAAATAAGCTTCAGGTCAGCTTTAAATGCAGTCCTGGAAGTGACTCTCAGAACTCTGACATCAGAGAAGTAGTACCCAGCTTCTTTGGATTGCCCCTGAGCTGCTGCAGAGATAGCAGCATGGTTTTGTTGCATTTGGTGAATGCAAATGTGCCAGTAATTAGAAGTATATAATGATTTCCCCACGTTAACAATTCACTAAGCATATTTATATTACTTTCTTCTGTGGGTTAACATCATTACATTCTTTAGTAATGAGTTTATTATCAGACTGTATTGTTTTGAAAAGTGTATTAATGTGTGTGTGTGTGTGTATGCACATGCGCCCCCAGAGTAAGTTTTGTGTCACAAATCAAATATTCTAATCAGTTACACAGTGCTTTTTTTAAACTAGAGTAATGAATATTTCTTTACCAGACAAAATCAATGTTTCAGGGCAATATATTTTATTTTGTATAGCTTCCTTCTAGCACATTGTGTCTCTAATGCATTAGAGGCAATTAACACACTTGCAAATTTTAAAATACTCTAAAAGGTTTTAATTTGATGAAAATTCTAAACAACAGTATCAATATACATGCTCCTTAATTCACATGCATCATAAAGGTAAAAGGGCAATTACACCTGTGCAGCTATTTACATTCTTGTAAATATTGGTTTGGTGAACTCTGAGTGAGGTGGGATAGTTGATATCTTTGTTCATTGATTCTGAAAGACCAGCACTGTGATTATTCTGTTTAAAAAACTGCATACGGATGTTTGGACTCTTATTGGAACAGTAGGAGGGACAAGGATTTTTGCTTATGTTTTTTTGTTTGTTTTTTTTTAAATCAATATGGGACTAGCCAGTCCCAGTACCAAAAGACAGCTCTGCCATGAAGCTGAAATTAGAGTAATAAAATTCATTATCATGGTGCAATAGCTATATTTTATTAAAATTTCACAATAGTACTTCTGAGTCTTCCTGGTGATGCACTCAAGCTGCCTGATGAACTCAGCAGACAGCTGCTCACCACCACACACTTGACTTGCTCCAGCAGACAGTTCCTGTAAGACACATCGTTTTGTGCAGGGTAAACATTTTTACTTTGTTCTTTGCTTGTGTTTAAGGACAAAACCAGGTTTGAATTGTGATTTTTTTCCTTTGCCTGCACTGTGCAGGTCTGTCATACACAGGAGGGCAGCATCTTTTGGTGGCATGCAGGCAGCCTGCCCGGTATCCCTGCTCTGGCCAGTCTGCACTGCTGGATTTCACATTCCCACACAGGGTTGGAGTGACCTCGAGTGCTTCACAAAATTACATGTGGGATTATTGATACTCTTAAGCAAGCAATGCTTCTTTGCCCTTCCCTTTTCAAGCTCCCTATTTACTGTACACACTTCCTTTTATTATGCACTTGTCCTTAAAAAGAGCTTAAAAATGAAATAAATTGCCATCATGGTTGTTTCATTTTTGTGATTCAAATGGATTTTACTGGAGCTATAAGGACAGAATGTAACTCAGATTGTTTCAGAAGTATCGATGGAACAGTCAAGGATGTGAAGAAACACCAATTTCTTAGGAATGGCAGTCTGGGCTCCAAATGCCTGGAAGGCTTGTAGCTCCACCAGTGGCTGGAATGACCATTTCACACACTCTGGGCCACTGGGCATCAGTAAGATTTGATGTCAGATTTAGGCCATTATACATATAGACTCTTTGTTGGTTTTGGATCCATCTTTGTAGATGTGCAGCTTTCAATACCTGTTGAAGACTGAGCAGGAGTGCAGGTAAAAAGAGAGCTCCAGATGCAGAGAATACAAGTTCTGTCACAGGGACAGCTGGATTGCTCCCATCCTGTTCCAGCCACTGGAAGCCAAAGGAGCTCTGTGACTCATCGAAATTCCTCATGCTTGTGTCTTGTGTGAGTATAAACCCCACTTTATGACATACTTTTCATTTTTCTCTTCAAGATTTTTTTTAAAAAGGAAATATGATGAAAGACATGATAGTCCATTCCAAAATTTTGCAATCTACCCATATTTGGCTCGAAAGGCCCAGTTCTCTAAATATATAATTTATTACAAATAACTAAGGGGTGGGACAAAAAAAGCAAATGCCAACAACAGTAATACCTGAGCCATCTTGTTAACTTTAATTTTATATAGCTAGGAACCTTAATTTCTTGTTTGGTTTTTTTTCTTTTTTCTAAGAGGTCATCATTATTTCCCTGTTATCTTTCTATAGGATGGGAAAGGAAACTACTTTTTTTTTCCTCACCATTTCCCTCATATTATTTGTAATATCAGCTGTAAACTAATGCTATTTTCCCTAATTCCAGTGCTCCATTCACATGGCTTGAAATAGTCAGGTGTGTTCTCATCTTTCAGAAAGGGAGAACTCTGGAATATAAAGTTCTTCAATCTCCTAGGGGCAAGAAGGCAATTTAAGCTTCCCAGAACAAATTCAAGAGCAATGATAGCTACAAGTGGTATTAGAGTAGCATATTTTTTCAGAAGATCAACTGTAATGACCTTCATATCCTGGATTTAGATTCAGAGGTTGTTGACACAACCTTATTAACACAGACAAATGTCTCCATCTTTACTTATAATTTAACAACAGTGTAATGCACAAATGCTGCAGTTACTAAGACAAAGAACAGCAGGGGAGATTAATTTTCACATAACAGTTCCATTGATAAGGAAGGAAGATGTTCAAGTGTTCAGCAAAGCTGTAGGCATGGAATGATTAAAACTAACAGAAAAATAGTTCAGTGGATACAGTCAAAAAGCAGTTCTTTAATTCTTAAATTTGCACAGCAATAACAGAGACAAACGAGCCTCTGAAATATTTTGGAAAATGTCACTTTGCAAACCTTGTAGATTGCTTAAATGTTTATTAAAATGGACCAAAAGCCAAAATTCCCTGCGTAAAATAAATACTTTGTCTTTGCTAAGTAACAATATTTGTGAACAAAACATAAAACTATAATTTTCATGTGTCAAACATAGTAACATTTAAGATTAAATGTTGGAGTCAGACTTGGCATTTTTTTTCATCTTCCTATTTACAAGTTTCTCATTAAGACCATTTACCTCACATTAGCTATCAAAAATGACTAACATTTTTAAAGTTTGCTCCATGACTAAAATAAAAACAACAGAAATATCCTTTTGCCATAACTTAACAAAAAGCAGAACCATACTTTTATCATCTAGGAGAACATGCTGTTATAAATACAGCTGGTTTTAATCTACAATTATATAAATAATAAGCATGCTGCCATTCACAAGGATTTTAATAGATGATTATGTATAAGCAATATAATGATCTAGAGGAGGATGGCATGAGTTTTTATCTTTCATTTTTATTGTACTTATTTAGGACTTTTGTCTTCATCTGAAAATTGTGGAACAGACTTCTTTGCTACAACATTATCCAGTCTCTGTCCTTGCAGATAGGGGTTCACACTCTGAAAAAGTTCAAAAATATTTAAACTTATTAGAAACAGGGAAACAGATAAAAGGTAACTAGGATTAGTGAACATATTTATGTATTTCATCTGTCAGATATTTACAGACGTGGGGAAAAATTGCTCTGCCAGGGATTAAATCTAAAAGTCACCAGTGTTTTGTTTCTATTTTTTTTTTTTTTGCGCAAGAATTTAATTCAATCCACTGAAAGGAATACAAGTGAAGGAGGCCTTTCAGGAATATAGAAGAATCTCAATTAAACACTGCCTTTTTGCTCCACTCCTCCTTTCCTCAGCTCAGCAGAGACACACCAGCAGCTCTAACTCCCTAATTCTTGAGGCAGGACAGAACTTGTTGGAGAAGTACAGGTAAGCTTTAGCTTGAATCATCAGCCCCTGATGGCCATTGTGCTGGGACACAAATTAGAGACCACGATTCCAGTTTGACCAAAGCCTCTTGTTCAGCCTGTCTCCTCTCCAGGAAACCCTCGTTGCTTCCTCTCTTGATGCTGAGATAAAAAGCTGCTGGCAAAGAAGCAGAGCCAAACAGGGTTTTGGCATAGAAAATGGCTCTCATAGCACTGCCAGAAGAAGGGAATGCTGAAAGAAGATTCCTGGAGAGGGCTGAACTTCACTTTGCACCATGCAAGCAGCACAATGTGAGGCTGAAGATGAACAGATCCTGTCTCAAAACTGCTTGGAGATCGCAGATGGAGTAACATAGAAATGCTTGAATTTTATCTATACCAATGGAGTAAAATGTATTTACTGTATTTGCAAAGTGACAAGCAGTTCACTGGAGCTTCAGTATTAAGTATCATTTACACCTGCCTTCTGGCTTGTTACAGTGTCAGTGTAAGCAAAATTCAAGTGTATATTGTCTTCTTCACACAGATACAGGCAAAAATTCTAGCATGAAGGCTTTTTGATGCTAATAAAAACTGTTTGCCTAAGGACAAACTTCAGAGGAATGAAAATTTTCCAGTATCTCCTGATTCTTGTCAGGCTGTGTGTCACAGAAATTACTTTTCTTGAGACATTTCTGTGCTTCTTTCACCAAAACTTAGGAATTAAAAAAAAAAAAAAAAAAAGCATTCATAATGGGCATGAAATATTTATTTTCAGCTATCTGAAGTATTTGTCAAATCTCTGGAAAACATTTGGGATTTATCTATCTTCAATTTAGGCCCTTGTGGATGCTATCATTAATACTTAGTCATAGCACAGAGGAGCCCTTTTGCTTTACTTCTCTTAGGTTTGGGTGTTTTGCCTGCTGCAAGTGAAAACAGAAAAATATTAAGAACCAGAAATGAACGTGGAAAAATCTTTGAAAATAAACTAACTCCAATGCTTTAAATTGTTAGAAATAAGACATATGTAAATGATTTGTTTGTGTTTGTTTAAAGAAGTTCTGTTTAATGTTAATTTAGTGAAATTCAACCATTGCATAAACTTCTAAGAATTATTTGAAGATTCCTAGGAAGATTAATTGGTCTTTTTTTTTTGGAATGGTACTTGCTTGCTACTTTTTGAAATAAAGTTGAAGAGAATGAGACTACATAAAATTTTGAATCCTTCTTAACCAACAAAAGAAAACACAAAATATAATGCAAAATACTTTGGCTGATTTGACTAAAATATGTTTAATCCCATGCAGCTGTGCAGAATTGAAAGTAACACAAACTCCCGAGCACCTTTGTACACAGCTCTGAGCCCACAGCAACTCGGTGATCACAGAAATGGTCCTGACACTTCTGGACAGGGCTGTCTGCAAGCACAGACATTTAAAAAAGGGGAGAGCTGCTGGTTAAAATTAGATGTCACTGCAAACCTCCTTGTCTTGCAGTGGAAGTGCTGCAGAGAGATGAGCACAGCAGCACGTGGTGAACACTGATATGTGTATGCACGCTTGCACGTGTGCCTGTAGAGGCACACAGAAATACATGAATATGCACACATGCTCAGAAGATGTGGTTTTCTAGACTCCAGTGGTGCCTCTGTGACTATTTCACTACAGCCCTGGATAGACACAGCAGGGTTACTACACACACTGTTACACAGGACTTGTTTTAACCTCAGACGGGGACATTCAAAATCAATTTGTTGCCAGATCCCAAAACTGTGTCTGTGCAGAAAGGCAGGGAGGGGTGGCAGGGAGCACAAGAGGCAGGAGGGGAATCCAGGGGACTTCTTGATTTCTAGAAAAACACACTCCCCTACTGATAGTTCTAGGTTACTCTTCTGCTGATAAAGTGGAGATTCTGAATTGTGCATTAAATCATTAGAAATTATTACAGTATTACCCTAAAATAATTTAAATTATATTGATTCTATTAAATTCTAATGAATTTAGCATTAAGTGACATGTAGGTGCTAGGAAAATCAGTCTGATTATTTAATAAGTCTGTAAAGCAATTCACCTTCAAAATTCTGGGCTACCCCTGGCCATGTAGCTGCCAAGTGTCTCCAGCTAGTACTTCTTTTGTATCAAACTGTGTCAGTCAGCTCACAGAAAGAAAATGTTCTTTTTTTCCCCTCATGTATATGTTGCATGAATTCTACTTTAACATGCTGTTCTAGCTATTAATAAATATTCTGCTGAATTATTTCCAGAGTAAATTCTACTTAAAAATTAAAGTCAGGTGACTACCTTTTTTTACTTTTCAACTAAAAAACTCAAAAATCAAATGTAAGCATGAAGCAAGTACTAAGCTCAGGTCAGATCATTAACTTATGGTTGAAGTGCCAGCTGCCAGTGATGTCTGAATCAGGAAAAAAATCAACTCATCTTCTCCCTTTCTAGCAGAGACTTAAAATTTGAGAGTTACAAAATAAATAAATCATCTTCGCTTATGCTCGTTATTTTAAACTATATTTACTTCATTTACAATATAAACTGTGCTGTCATATTTTGAAAAGCTACTTTCTGGCAGAGAGCTAGACTTTTTCTTTTTGTAAAAATAATACACAGCAGCAAAGCTGAAGATGTCGACTCTTACTGAATGTGACTTTTTCTTGTTAATTAAAGAAAGGCTGACGCTACCAAAAAAGAGAGAGTATGAGGCAGACTGTGCAGAATCTCTCTGTGTGGGTTGCCTTCCTTGTTACAGGAGCAGAACAGTGAGAACCTTTTCATCTTTGTCTTTCAAGCAAGTGGGACACAGTGATAGGAGTTTCATCTGGGGTAGATCAGATAAAGAACCACCTCTAGTGTTATTTACACCCAAAAATATATTCACACACATAGATAGCGGTAATTAAATTTACTAATTTTTTAGTAGGAATTTTCAAATTCTGAGATTATTTTAGAGATCTTTAAATAATTTTAAATGGTTTTAAGCAAATAGAATCAATTTTAAAAGACAGACAATACAAGGTTTTATAATGTTCTGCACTTGAGTGTATCTTCTGAAAGCAAGAGTCTGTTTTGAGGAATAAGGCTTGTGCCCAGTGTACAGTCCTTAAGCTAGCTATAGCAGTTTATCACAGGGAGTTCCTGACACATAATCTAAAGTATAATACAAATGCATTAGACTATCTCTTCATTTCAACAATATGGTTTTAATTTTTATTAGGTCTCTAGATTATATAGGGGCTATGAAATATTCAGATAGTTACCCTCTTTCTTCTTTTTGGACCACCGTTGATTTTCTCAAAGAGTAAATTCTTGCTCTGAAAAGGAAAAAAAAACCAACACAGCCATCAAATCCATTACACTCTTCTTTTAAAATACTACTTCTGCTATTAAATACTATCAAGTCTAGAGGAGTGTGTAGTTTTATGGGAGAAATAAACCACAAATAAATATCTGTGTATTCCTACTGAGAATCACAGTTCGTCAGGAGCAGTCACAGCCTTACCAACAATTTAAAAGCCAGTAATTTTCCACTATGTTATGCCCCATGTTCAGGCAATAAGGGCTTCAAGTATGTGCTGTACAGTCTGGATGTTCCCTATCATGTGATACATGGTATAATTTTTTTTTTTTTTTTTAAGAAAAGGCAGAAGGAAAAAGAAAAATAAGAATGTGAAGGAGAAGAAGCAGGAGTCCTGCCTCTGGTATATCTTTATATACATTTGAGGTGACACAAGAACAGGAGCAAAAAAATTTGCTTTACAAGGGATTTTCTAATTCCTTTTAAAAACAAAAATAGGCGTCATTCCTACTGTTTTGTTGTCTTTGCTTATTCCCTTCCAGATATCAACACTTCCCAGTGCAAAGTTCTGCTGAAAGGAGTTCAGCGCCAACTCTTCCTTTGTTTAAGTAGTGCCCTCAATAAAGCTTCTAAAAACCATTTGGTCTATAACATTTTTAATGGCAAACCTTTTAAAAACTGCCAGAAACATCTTGGCAGAAGAGAAAGTTATGATGATGAGAAAAGAAAATGAAAAAAAAAACCCAACACAAAAAACCCCCTCTGACCATAGTTTACATAAGTGCATCCACATATTGTTGTATTTCTTATAAGTAGTGAATTCTAATAAAGTCTGGAATAACACACACATGTTCAACACATTTTGTTTCAATTCTGTGTTATGAAGAAAACCAAAACCAAACCCTAACCTGAAAATGGAAGGAGAGAAGAATTACATGTATAAAAGCAGAAGACTATATAAACAAGGCCATTAATTCTGCTATAAACAACTGACCTAACATTGATTATATAAATAGAAAGTGTAATTCTAGCACGAGACAAATTCACCAAACACGTCTAACTCTCTCTGCAGCCTTGATATGAGAAAAAACAAACATTTTCAAGTGTTACAATGAAACCTGCCAAAATTGTCTGTTTTGTACTTCTTGTGTTCATTAAACCTCAAATTCACAAAGCCTATCTCTTATCCAACCTCAGTTATTTTGTCTGAGCTGTTCCAAAAGGGAACAGAGATGAAGTTGGCCAAGGGGAACATTCTTGGCTAGTCATTTATGCGGGCTCACTTCAGGAAAACTTAAATTTAACATTTTAAGGAAACTCAAGGATGCATGAATTATTCTCCTTAGGAAACAAAGCACCATCAAAGCTTCTCTGTCTAAAGTATTTGACCTTGTACTTTCATGAGAGGAAAATGGGTGTTTCTGAAATAAAAATTATTTCATGGACTACTGGAGCTAGCATTTCCATCATTCTGAAAAAATTCTTACAATTGAACTATCCCTGCTCAAGGAAACCATATTTTGTTTAGTCTGTTTGAGAAAATGTTTTAAGACCCTAAGTACTGCTGTAGCATTATGTGGAGTACAAAGCAAATATGGTTGTGGAGCATGAGTTAAGAACATACTTGTATGATAATAGCAATCCTGAAAGTATGTTCCACTGCGTAATGGCCTGACCTCATCAGCCACCAAAATCTGCCATGAAGTGTTCATCCTTCACTGAGAGGTTGTTAAGGATGAAGGCACAGAGTTTTCTTCAGTTAAAGATACACCTCATGTAGAGACATGCTGCACGTGGTTTTCTACTTTTCCCTCACTCCTGGAGCTTCCTTTGTATCCTCTTGGCTACTTGGATTAGAGTACTACAGGCTGGGATTTGGGTGGAAAAAATCAGAAGTAAAAATGCTTTAAATCAACAAAATATGTAAGAGGTTTTTACATTTGATTGTAAATTGTATAGTGTAAATTATCTTTGTGCAAGTGTTTCTGGATGCCAACAACACTTCTTCAAACCATCCAAAGAGCCAAGATGCAAGAAAGGTACACTCAGAAAGTGTGTATGTCCTATAAGGAAAAGTCTGAACTGGGGGAAAAATCTCTGAAATCTTAGAAACTACAGTTGTACACAAGGATAGAAAACTCCAAAAGTCACTCAACCTATTATTTCCACTGTCCCCTCTGTGTTTTCCCCATATGAGGAGAGTATAACCCATGGATCTCACTCTATAAATAGAGTCTGTTCTTGAGACTTCTCACTGGCCAGCATATTGATATATGGGGAGCTATCCCAAAGACAGAAAAATTCTTCCCCTTTCTCCCCACTCCTAACCCTGTATATATTTATTATGATTTATATATTTGTATCTGCAGATGTATTAGCAGTGTTTACATGTAATATTTAGCACCATGTACTTTGCTGCATGAGACAGCTTCTCGACTGGCTTGACCCTTATAAAATGTGTGTTATTCACAGGATACTGCAGAGGTCCCACAGCTCTGCAAGCATGACAGTGTGTCACCAAAACAACCCAACCAACCTGTTTCTGTCCCAGTAGGACAAACAGGTCCTTTTTTTATGACCTGCTAATGGAATCTGGGTTTTTCTGTGGTTACACTAAGGAATGCACGTTGGTTCACTGGAAGCTGTAACACTTCTTCAAGCACACAGTGGTAGGAAAAGGCTGGGGAGAGGCTCCCCCAAGATCTGGGAGCACATGCCAGCCTCCATGGGCCCAGCAGACACTGGCTGCAGGAGCTGCAGCTGGTGATGACAGCCTGGTGCCCACTCAGCTGGCAAGAGCTGCTGGAAACACAGTCTGTGAGCACACAACCATCACTGCCCCTGGCCCTAGGCTCTTCAACAGGAGAAGCAGGAACAAACTGTGTGGGCAGAGGGAATTTTAGGCGCTGGGGGAGGGTGAGGATGCACAGCTACCCAGTAGGCAGCCCACAGCCAGCTGTGTTGGTCATTTACAACTTATTGCAGACAACAGTGAGTGCCCTAAAAGATCTGATCTACTTCAGTTCTGCTTTATAAGCAAACACTTAATTCTTGGAGTGTTTACTTGATTTTTCCAGAGAATTAAAAATAAAAACTGCAGCCACAAAAAGATACCACTGTATTTATATTTTTACCATTTGGTAATATGGAATTAGGAGATGATCAGGGTTGTTCTCCTGGATCTCAGCCGAATATTTGCTCATGCACATGACCAGCTGTTTCATTGCTAATTTAAAAGATCTGGACTTGGCTAAGCTGCGGCTAAATATGATTACTGTTTAGTACCCAGAAGTGTTTTAATCCATACATGAGCAGCTTTTTCTCCTGAATTAGTAGTGATGGATGGAGATACAAAAAAGCCCAGGATTCGCTAATGATTTACTATCATTTATTAAGTATATATGTTGCTGATGACAACACAGTATGTATGCTTGATTCTGAAATATTGCTATAGGCCAAAGATTTACAGAAGTGCCTTTGTAGTCTTCAGAATGGTATTATGAAAGTAAAGTACTCATGAATAATAAGAAAACTAACAGTCTTATCTGGCATAAATAAGAACGCTCACCATCTGGTGTTTTTGAAATGAAAACCTTTGATGGTAATTACGTAGAATGCAACAAGTTTCCAAAATTTGGATTTTTGGCATGATTCTCTCCAGAAATTTAACACTCACATAAGTAATTAAGACTATAAATCTTATACTGGTTTGATTATGAAGATGAATCATTGTCTCAAAATTACAGCAGGAGAAGAGACTGCCAAACATGTCCATTTATCGATGTATGCTTACAGAGCACTGGTTTAGTGCAATCTTAAGTGAAGTGTTATAACAATGTAAAATGAGATTTCATTATTTGCTCTACAAGCCTAAATTATGATCATTGTTATTGTTTTCCTGGCGCCTGAAAATGGATTTGGGATTGGACATTTTAACTGAAGTAATCCAAGATTAAGTGGTAGAGCTTTCTTTGGAGCCTCTAGCCTGCAGAAATAGTCTAGCTGCAGTTATTAAAGTCCATGTATGCTCAGAGCAAGATTCTTGCCCTTAGTGTAGCTCACTGTGTTTATTACACGTGATGTGTCAAATAGGTGTTCAATATAATACAGTGCATAATCTGACTAGAGGAAGAAGCAGCATCAAATCCTCCAAAATCCTTAAGGTGAGGAGGATTTCTTAAGGCAAATTGTCATCCTAGATTTTTTAAGCTGTTTTAACCTGCTGAACTCCATCTATCTGTATTTTCTTTCTATTTCTTATATATGTAGCTGAACAGTGCATAGTCACTGAACATGGATATTCTTTCAGATTAAGGCCATTTTATATTTTGAAATCTTAAAATCTGCACTAATTTTGGCTGCATGTTCACTGTAGTTTGAAATGTGGATTTTTGCACTTATCAAGCTGTCATGCTTTGGGACAGGTAATAGAACAAGGATTTCTGCTTTCTGTTTTTCTGGGGTGTTTATCAATCACAAACACTATTTCTGTTTTTCAGGCCAAGTTCACCTTTTTTGAGAAGTTTCCCTCAGGGTGATAACTTCCAGCATTAAGGACAATATCATCCTCATGGGTTCATAGTGTCCCACACAGCAGACAATATCCAGTTTCACATGCAACAAAAATAAGCAAGAAGCACGTACTCACCCACTTGCCCCTGTTGGGATAGTCATGCTCTGGATCAAAAAGGTGTTGGTGCAGTTGGTATTCCCTGCTGAACTCTGCTGTGTCTGGGGTGTTTTCTAGACACCCATCATCAACTGCAAAAGAAAGCACGGAGTGCTCAGTAGCTTTGAAACACACAACCTGTGCCACATTAGTCAGCAAACTTCTTAAATGCAATCATGCAATTAAAAAAACATAAAGAACTGGATGACTGGAAAACACCAGTATTTTTTCTTTTGAAACAAATTTTTCAGAATGTATTTATTTTTAAAAAATCCTCACAACTTAATGAAAACTGAAGGAGTTTATTTTCCAAGCTCTTTCCCTCCTTTATGTTTTTCTTTTTATTATTGCACTTGGTTTTAACTAGAATTGCATCCTGTTCTGATTCAGAAGAGATATTCTTTTCCCTTTTAAATGCTCACAAATTATTTTAGAAATTGGTAAGGCAATACTTTTGAAGGTCATGGTAAAAGAGTGCTGTGAGCAAAGACAGAATTTCTTTCAGTGAGTAGCTAGCTCTTCCTGGAGCTCCATTTCTGGTTTGCTACTTTGTTCAAACTGGCTGAAAATCATTTCTGCATCATAAGACCTCATAAAAATGCTATGTAGGAGAAGTTTTATGATGAGAACATTTCTGTAGATTGGTAACTAATCTAATTGGTCCAGAAACCTCCTATAACCATAATGGATGGTTTTGTGGGCAGTGTCACATCAAGATAATATCCTTATAAAAATCAACTTGGGGTCTTTTTACCAAAGTAAGTCATCTTTAGCTGACACAAAGGTTCAGTATCTTGAGGCCAGAGTAGCTTTTTGGATAGAGTCTGCTCCTGGAGCTCCCACTGCTTAGCCAGCATGGGGAGCTTGCAGTCCAAGTTCCTCTCAGACATACCCAAGGAGATCCTACCAGCCAGGGCATGATGCTGGGCATTCAAACAGCTGCAGCTGCCAGAACACAGGAACTCCAGAGCACACACCTGTGGACTTTCCCTTCTGTCCTTGTGTGTCATCATGTAAAAAGATCTGCAGATAGATTGTCTTTTTCCCTCAGATGTGGGTAAAGCCTTGACTTAAGACTGAGTTGATTCAATGACCTGAGGAGGTTATTCTGAGTTCAACAGATCCAGCTTTCTCTCTTTTCTCATTGGGACTTGCCAATAGAAAACAGGGGAAAACTCTTCATACTGGCTAAGTAACTCAGAAACTATTAAAGCATTTAGAAATAATTTCAGTCTCATCAGGGGCAAGGTTATATCAAGAGAGAAACAGGTAACAACAGAAGTGTGGTAGACCTCAGAGCATTTGTATCTTTTGGTAGAAAACAGAAAGGGCAGCTGGACACATGGGTGTCCTCTATGACTGCTAATCCAAAAGTCTTCCACTCATCTGCTCCAGGCTTATGTATTCCTGCTGTGGAATGTGCATATGTAGACAGTAACTGGAAAAATTGTTTTCCATTAAGCAAATCCACAGACCTGATTGAGGAAGGCCTCTGGTAATTTGTATGCATAATACAGTCACCACTTGAATTCCATTTAAGGCTCTGAAAAACATTTTACTCTTATCCTAGCAGATACTATCTTCACTCATAGCATACCTATGACAGAGCCATTTATCTGAGCAGGCAGCACTTCCCTGAAAATTCCCCCCTGTTCAGATCTGACTGTATTAGCTTAGCTAACAACTTTTATTTCACCTAAGACAAAAAAATTGAAGGGATTTTCAAAGGCATTTCCCTGGATGCCATGTCTTTAATTTATGTATCTAATCATGAACAGAAGTCTAATGGGCAAGCACGGAAGATAGAAAGTCCATGTGTGTGCTTGTGTGTGTATGAGAAAATCTAAACCCATCATTTGCAACTTGTCAGACAACAGCTATAGTGAACAAATTGGAAGATGAGGTATTATTCCAGAAGAGATGAAGGCATCATCACCAAATCGGCTGTAATAGGAAACAGTAAGGGAGGACAATTTGAAATTTTGTCAAATTTTTGAATGAAATGCAAAAACACTTCACAGTGAAAAAAACTTTTATAACAAATATTATTTTCTTATTAATTCTAAGATAGCTAGAACATTTTAAATAAGAATACTGACAACTGTTCTGCATAATCCAAAAAATATAAAAGAAGACTAAACAGAAAACATTTTGAAAGGATGTCTTAGCTGACAAATAAAAAATCAGAGTTCACATTCCCAGCTCCAGGTCCCAAGGCAGCCAATGGGTGTTTTACTACTGCTTTCAGTCCTGGAAGCCATTCCTTGGCTCAAGTAAGAGGAAGGAGACCCATTCTCCCAGGGTATGTGTACAGCATGCACACGCAGGGCTGTTTCAGTGACCCTCGGGCAGCAGCCCCCAGGCTCGGTGCCGGCGCAGTGTCAGCCTGGGGACAGACAGACAGACAGACACCCCACATGTGCTGGCCCCGCTCTGCTCTGGAGGCTGCGCTGCCCCAGCCAGCCTGCAGTGCCGTGGGCTGCAGCCGTGCCGCTCCCCTCTTCTGGCACAGATGAGCTGTAAAGCTGCATGGATTGGAGCCGAGGTATCTTAAATATTGACTCATGGTCTGGGTTGGAGATCAGGGCAGACAGTTTCATTCCTCTTGGCACAATGAAAGTCTCTAAAATAAGGGTAAATCTCATCTTGAAAAAAAGAATAACTTTTTTCAGGGGTCAGCTTAAAAATGAACTCCCTTGGGAACATGATGGTCTCATAAATCTCACTATCTTCTACTCTGAGATTAAGATGATTTCTTCCACCTTCTCCAGGGTCATACAGCAATACAGGATATGCACATATTCTTTAAAAAAAGATTAAAAAAAAGCTCATCTGAAACACTAAAACACCCAACTTCTCAACAGTTCTTGTCCTGGGGCATAGAATGAAAAAACCCCTCATTTCTGATAACAGGCTGTACAGTGCTGAAAGACAGGATGATGTACAGTGAAGACAGAGGTACAAAGGGCAGAGCTGAATTACCTGTTTTTCCAATAGGGCAGGGATTTGGAGGGTCAGGATATCCTTGATCTTCACTGAAATCCTTTGGTACATTGTCTCCTGTCAGCTCAGCCACGATATTTGGGATATTGCCATAAGGACCCAAGTGCTGGAGACCCTCATGAGCACCACCTAGCAAAGACAATTTATGCACAGTCGTTTCATGAGATTAAAATGTGAGTACTTTAGCTGGTGCAAGCAATCTACACTTCAATTTAAAATATAATATCTCTCTCATATATATATAATTGTTTTAGAGACAAATCCAAATTTAGATTTGAAGTATCTCTTCTAGAAACATAACCATGTGACCTAAATCCAGTAACTTAGATAATTAAAAATGAAACTAGGAAACACATATTATTAGTCTTATGGTTGTTTTTTATCTTAACTATGAAAATTCTAGGCAAGAAAATGAAAAAAAATAGACATCATGAAACCTAGTATATCTAAAGCACAATTATCTTCAGTCACTGATACTATTACTGTTCATCATGGCAACTAACAATAGGAGATACTGGCATCATGGCAGGAAGACAACGTTAATGATGCTGTAGAAAGAAATACTACCTGCACAGACTAGAAATACATTAATAAATTAAGTCCCAAAAGGGCTTAAGATATAAAGGTCCATAGGGACCCAGGGCATTCTAGCAAATTTGGTTGTGTACACCTAGAACAAATATTTTTAAATGAAACCAATTCTTAAATGTAAATTTGCATTTCCTGTTGTAATGATGAAAAGTGGTGAAGAGTCCCTGTTGTTGATGGGAATTCTTGTTCACATATACCTCCACAGTAGTCAGTGTGTTACAAAGCATCCCAGGCAGTGACTTCACACTTTTACACACAAGATTTTCCCTGTGGGGCCCAGGGAAAAGAGCAGCATCACTGCAGGGTTACAGCAGCAGAGCGCAGCAGGTTTTGTAACCCAGTGGCAGAGGACACAATGATGGGCCTGCTGTGCTTGGGCAACTGCACCCAAAACTGCTGTGCTGTGGCCACCTCCCACTCACCTCAGCTGGGTGCCCTGCCTTTGACAAGCAGGGCCTTCCACTGAAGATTTGGGAACCAAGCTCAGGCCACGCTCTCTCTCTGTGCCTCTCTACAAATAATTATCTGTCCCAGATCTTTTCTGCATGCCTTACTGGCCAAATGCATCCACAGGCTAAATCCCAGCTGCTTGTGGAGTTTTTTTAAGTACTATTGTACACTATTCTTTTGAATTTCAGACATAATACGTTAGTTTCAAGCATGTTCTTTCTCCCTGACAAAGACAGCCACCACACACACTGCAGCAATGGAGTTGCTTGTGTGACAGCAAAGTAATATTTTTTTAAGCCCTATATAATGAGGGATAACAACATACAGTCAACATATAAATTCTACTAACAATGAATTGAGAGAAAAAGGAATTTGAACAATTGGAAAATATGAGTTAAAGAGTGAATGCAGACAAAACTGCTTGGGTAAATAGCAAAATCACCATAGTATCACCAAATGGTCTTATTTCAAATTTATTTATTTTTCATAGATCCAGAAGATGTGCATAAAGCCTCTGAACATGAAAGTTGCTCCAAAAGAACCATTCAAGTACTCCTGTCCCAAATTACAAATAAATATTAGCAGCCTAAATCATCTTTTATATAGCCAAACATTGTGAGCTAACTTAATCACTTGCAAAAATTGCTAACAGAAGGCAATCTAATACAAAATTCAAATTTTGTATTCATTTCTACATTTAGAAATGGAAGTTGAGGCAAATTTTGCAAATTGATTTTGCAAATGACCAGTTGGATGTTGGCATTCTAGCAAAGAAAATTAGTCTATAAGCACATATATTTCCATTTTATTTGCACAATAGACTAAAATCTATTCAATGTGCTAATTTTCCCCCTCAAGTACAAGTCTCTTATTCTGTAATGCAGTGTTGCAGAAAAGATATATAACAAAACATAAAACCACCCCTATAAAAGAACTGCATCTCTGTTATATGGGAATTTGGCATGTAGCTGCCACGAGACCTGGTACTAAAACCAGAACAGCACTATCCTCACTGTGAGCTTTATTATACCTTGAGTCCATAGCCCACACAAAAATCACACTCATAACACAATAATGCTATGGTGATGAGGTTAAAGAAAACTATAACATACATTTAACCTAATGTAATTTAATATCATGTCTAATATATAGCATAAAATACTTCTTTTGTCCTGAGTTCCTTCACATGAAGATTGATTATAGGTATGTACTTAAAAGCACCAGGTTATGATTCTGCTGTAAACTATGGAACCACATAATCAATACGTGTTTGAACATCCTGTATACAATGGTGTTCACTATGGGACAATCCATCAGATAGAAGCCTATCTGTGCTTGCATGTGGTGCAGACCTCTTGGCACCAAAGCTCCATCCATAAAGAAAACAGAGGTACTTAGCAGGCTCCAGTGTGCTATATATACATGTAAGTTTAAACCGACTGCCAAGAATTCCCTTGACTGAGTACAAACCAATCTTTTTATATTAATATAAAGGATTGTTTCCTTTAGGTATAAATGTCCAGGATCATTTGAGGGTTTTTCCTTTCTTTCCAAAAGAGCTGCAGACAATAGCACCTGCTCTGGTGCCATAATTTAGCACCCTTGAGTGATTTAACAGCATCAGCAAAGCTCATTCCTTATAAACTCTGATAAATAGTGCACTCAGCAAAGACTACAATAATAAAAATGAAATGCTACAAATATATGAAGCTGGGGTACTATTACAGTAACTCTCATTAGTTGCATTAGTTTTGGTATTATAACATTACTGATTTAAAGAAACATATTAGGATTAAATGCACTGCAGCTACCAAGTCAAAATATTGGAATACAAACATATACAGTCAGCTACAAAAATAGCAGAAGATCAGTTTCTTGAACCTTGAGGCAGAGCCTGAAAGAAAACGACAAGGCAACTCAATACCAAGAAACTTTTCATAATTTGCTATCCAGAGGAATCATGAGAGATATCATTGTTAAATTATTCAAACTTGGACTACCAAAAATCCAGAGTAGTACAGACAATACCCTTGTACTGAGAAAGGATGAGCTAGATAAATCTATGCTTTTTTCCGTATCTCCTTACTTACACGAACAGGCTTTTCTGTGTCGCATACTAACAAAGAAAACACTCCAAAACAATCAGCTCCCTTTCACGCGCAGGATTTTGTGAGCATTTATTATTAGGTATTTGACATTCCTACAGGATAAACTAGAGGTTTAGATCTCTTGGGCTAAGATCAGCACTATGCATATATATGCAAATATATGCATATATGTAGTCATCTAGCACTAGTCTTGAACTGCTGCAGGGTGGGAAACAAAAAAAAAGAACAATGCCTCTACCATTATTTTAATTCTGGAAAAGTATTTTATCAGCTGATTTCAGTTAGAGATCCTTGGAATGATTACAAGTTTAAAGTGCATACATTTCAGCTCATTTCTTTATAAGAGCAATAGTGTCCCACCCATGCAGACAACATAACCACTCCATTCTTGGAGAAAAAAAAAACAAAAACAAAACAAAAGAAACATGAAGAGCAACTAATTTCTTGCAGGTATTGATATTTCCCTGATCAAACACATCCAATGGAAATGCTGTTACTGCACTGAAGTTTTACCTGCTTCTACCCATCTATTGGTAGTGCAAAGCACTGAGAACAAATCTGTGGAGAGCAATCCTCCATGTCAAACACAAACAGGCAGCTCTGTCCCCCAGAAGAGTCAGTTTAACCAAGTCAATGAGAATGGATTTTCAAGAGTGAAAAATGTTTGCAGAATATTTAAAGAGAAACAAGAGGACAAATTTGCCTTTCAGTCTCATTGAAACCATTTTCCATGTCACAGTGAAGATAGAGTTTCCCCGATCACAAATTCAGAAAAAGGTAGTCTGGCCAATCTTAGCACAGAGATATGAAATAGGAAGGACCATGAGTATGTGTTGTGAGTAAATAAATCCCAAATCCCAAGTTAAAGCCCTTTCCTTAGCAAGTCATACCCCAGAGTGTCCAAGCCCCTCACAGATTCACAGGGGGATCTTCTCCCTGAGCAAAAATCACATCTCTTATCTCAACCTGTAAAAACTCCAAGCACACATGAGCTGCAAGGGAAGCCTGATACAGCTTATCTCATTTGCCCAAGGTTCCCAAGGGAGAAAATACGTATTAATCAGAGATGTAATACCATACTTCCTACTTTGCAAAATCTTTTGTTAATCTGGACTATTTGTTCTTATCACAAAAAAAAAATCTTCAAGATTGTTTACAATGTCTCCTCAACACATCAGAAATACATCTTTTTCCTTTTTCCTATAGGAAGTGACAGCTTCCCATACTATCCTACAGTTTCATCCCCAGTCACCTTGCTGTATCTACATTTGTTGTCATTGTCACATTCAAAAGGAACATCTCCCCGGTGGAAGGCAGGTTTGACAGAATGCTTCCCAGTGTTAAACTGGGACATCATCCACAAACTTGCTTTTTCTTTTCTTTTCTTATCTGCAGGACAATCATCATGTAAACTCTCAAAAGATCCTGAATGCAGAAAATGCATTTACATTTTCCTTACCCTTGCTAACACTTCAAAGGGCTTTAAAGCCCCAATGCTGTAATTATAATTCTGCTAGCTTCATCCTAGAGAGTCCTATCCTGCTTGCTGAAATTGATTAAGCAAAGGAAGTGAGAAGAACTGAAAAAATGATAAATGATCACATTTTGTCTATTCCACAGAAGCTGTTAAATAAGAGAATAGGGAAGGAGAAAAAGCATAAGAGAACAAAGAATGGAAAAATGCAAACCTAGCCAACTTCCTTAACCATTCAAGAGCATGCCTCGAGAAACACAAAAACACTACAGCTATACATGCTCAGGCATTCCAGACTTGGCTTGTCTTCTTCTTAATGACACAAAGTTTCTTAAAACTATAAAGACTAATTTTCTATTTCTCTGCAGAGGGGCAATTTTTTCTAAAGCCTTAAGAACACAAATTGTACAATTACTGACCTTGCTTTCAGCAAAGAATTCAGTTTTATCCAATATTTTAATTACAAACAGTACAAATATTTAAGATATTAAAGGCTCTTACTGTGCAATAGTTAGGATCAAAATAATGCCCATGCCTCTCACAATAAATTTATAACAGTAGCTTATATGTCATTATTATTCAAATTGTATACACAACAAAAAAAATACAGCAGCCACTTGCTGACAAAGCAAAAAAAAAAGAAAACTTTTATGTCTGCCTTGGTTGAACAGTCCTCTGACGGACTATATTAACTTGTCCTTCAGCTGAGCAGTGGCTTTTGCGCTTCAGCATGTGAATAAGCTGACACACAGTGTCACACAGTGTCACACACACAGTGCATCGTGCAGCACACAGACAGGGGCCCCTCTGCCACCCTGCCTTGCAGCCACCACACACCAGCAGAGTGAAAAAAAATGAAACAAAGCCAGCAAACTGCACCCTCCTGTCACTGCCACAGCACAACCTCACTACTGACCACGTGTGCAGCATGTGGTTCTGGGAAACAGAGCAGTGAAAGGAAAACAGTGACCTCCTTTATCCCATGAGGGATGGGACATTATTTCAATCCTATAAATGCAAATGTGCCAGTGAAAGACTGTAAGACTTTATTCACTAGCACTTTATTCACTTGAGACCAGCTGCATGAGAAGTCCAAATGCTCTGTCAGTGTCAACGCATTCAGAGAAAAAGACTCTTTTCACTCCTGTAATGTGAAGCTTAGATGCACCAGAAGCATCCAGAACATCCATGGTTTGGTCTCTACTGTGCCACTGAACTTCACAATATTTCTGTGTTCATTTTCCCACTCATATCCATTCCATTCCATTCCATTCCATTCCATTCCATTCCATTCCATTCCATTCCATTCCATTCCATTCCATTCCATTCTCCATGCAGATGGCTCAAAGCCCCAGCTGGTTCAACAGCAGGTTTAAAACCTTCCCATGCCTGTCTGCCAGCTGCTACAAGGCAGATTTCCCAATGCCTCAAATGTCCTCCTTGTGAGCATTCCCAGTGCAGAGCTGGAAGGCTCCAGCCTCTGCCCTGGTGAGCCAGTATTAACCCAGAACTCCAAAAGCAGAGGCCTTGCCATGCAAAGCCACCCCAGTCAAGATGGGGCTTCTTTTGCCCTTGGATAAAAGCACTGGCACACAATGAATATGCAATGGAGTGGGGAGATGAAGAGCCCTGGTGGATAAGACCAGGCCCAGTGCTGTTCTTTGCTGCTGCAAAGGGGGCTCAGATCAGCTGACCTGATGTGCTAAAGCACCCCAAGGGGAAGGACCAGCTTCTGCAGCTGACAACATTCTTCTGCTCATTCATCCCTGCAGCTGAGCGCTGCTGGGATTCTTCTTCTCATTCATCCCTACTGCAGAGTGCACACACCATGGCAAGCACAGGGAGAAGAGCTCTGGAAACCTTTGGAGAGTGCCAGAGATCCTATCTCCTGGAACACCAAAATCAAGAGGAGTAGGAGACTCCTCTTCTCTAGATTTCTAAAATATCTCTTCATAGAACCAAATAATCTCTTCATAGAACCAAGTAAACTTAAAAGTATTTTCTTAATGCAAGTTAATTTAAAATTCAGGGGGAAGCATGGGAAATGCAGCTGATTTTGAGAAAAAAATGCAGAAAGGTATAAATCCTGGCATGCTCACAGAATCACAGCAGAGTTGGAAGGGACCCACAGGGATCATCAAGTCCAACTCCTCACTCTGCACAGCACCCAGGAGTCACACCCTGTGCCTGAGTGCATTGTTCAGAAGCTTCTGGAACTCTGTCAGGTTTGGGACTGTGATCACTTCCTGGGGAGCCTGTTCCAGTGCCCAACCACCTTCTGGATGAAGAACCTTTCCCAAATATCCAGCCTATTGACAATTACTGTTCCCTTGGGCCCTGTCACTGCTCACCATAAAGGAAAAATCAGCGCCTGTCCCTCCTCTTCCCCTCATGAGGAAGCTGTAACTGCACTGAGGTCTCCCCTCAGTCTCCTCATGAGAGACAAGCAGAGAAAAAAATCTTTAAAAACAAGGGCTCATCATAATTTGGCCAACCTTCACTGACAGACTTTTTGAAATACTTAGGGACCATATTCCAATGGTAGATGGAATTTTATGGATTCGTAATACATTTCTCTATACCTTCTGCCAATAGTAGAAAATACAGTTACTATACAGCATCAGACAATACAGAAGATATCATGTTCCCTTTCCTCTTCAGGTTTCCTACCTCTCCTACTGGATTTTTCCCTCTACTAACATGTACAGAAAATAATTGTGGCTACAAATCCCATTCTAATTGATTAATTATCTTTAGGTAGATGACAAGCTACTTAACTCTAAATCCCTACAGACCTGCCATCTATCCTTCCCAGAAGCTGCTTGAGATGGGACTCATTCTCCTTTGGTGGCATCTTTTAAAGACAACTTTATGACTAGCAGCAGTAGTCTGTACCACATAACAGGGGTTAGTAGGAGGTTTTAAGAGTTGGAGTCACTTCATCTCTTGGTTCCTCAGCAGAGGAATGTGATGCCTGCACACTCTCCTGCAATCACAAGAGGAGGATGTTTCAAGAGAAGGTTTCAATGCCTCAAATCTAAATGGGTTCCTCAGTCAGATCCACTTGCAAATAACAGATCTAGAGAGAAATGGGGATTAATACTCTTTTCTTCATTTGTTCTCCATTGACTGACTTCTCTGACAAGTACACTAGATTTGAGAATTTCCCCTGCACGTTCCCAGCCACACTGAGAGCACAGGAGTAGCCCTGCACCCCTCCTGCAGCTCTGGGGCATCGAGGAAGGGCAGCTCCCAAAGTTCACTCATGGCAGAGCTCATGGTGCTAACACCCACTGCCTTTGCTGGATCCTGCCCTTGCTCCTCAAGAGGGAAAGCTGGGAAACACATTGAGGTGACCTGGTGTGACCTCCTGGCAGCAGCACAAACACCAGCTTGGCTTTCCTATTCACTGCTGCTCATGGCTTATAAATTCATATGGAATCAAGGATATTACAGGCCAAATTTCAAAGATTTTTCCTTAATACAAATAAAGTCACACCACCTCATAATTTTCCTGTTTGTGGAGTTACAGGTATAAACATTTTGTGTGCAGTTTCTTCACAGACCTGTGCCATATCACTCAGATAAAGAGAATTCACTGCAAGTCACTGCTGTCATTTGGCACCATCATTAGCTTTTAAATTAAGAAATTAGCATTCTAAGGCACCTCTCTTATGGCATGCATCACTGCCTGATACTCAAATTCTGGTTACACTTAACACTACAATTTTTTGAACAAAATGCAAAGAAAATAGGTATTTTTAGTCAAATCTGTACAAATCTAGATATTTACATATTGTTGTGTAAAAACCTGTAAGTTTGCCACTTCCATTTAATCTTAAAAATTTGAGATGTCCATATGAAATTTTGAAATGCTATTTTCTGGGCTAATTAGATTAAAAAAAAACAAAAACAAAACTCACACACAAACCAAAACCCACAACAACAAACAAATCAGCCTTTCTGGCTGTGGAAGGTCTGCCCCAACTCAGCCCTGAGCAGCTGCCCCCTCATTCCAGCACTGCTCCCTCCAGATGCTGGCACAGGCACTGGCACAGAGCACATAAACTGCAGCAAAGAGCTGCAGCCATCACACTGCTGGGTTTGCTGAGCCCCAGATATTGTACAATTATTACTTGTAGTCACCCAAGGAAGTCCAAATATATTGGGGCATAAGCATAGCACACATTAACCTGAAAGTGAATGAGTGCAAAGGTCAGGTGTGCACTGGTTTCATGAGGGAATTCATCAGCAAAAGTTTTTGTAACTTTCTAATACAAAGATTTTACTGTTCTTGTAGGAAACAAGTACCTGTCTTGCAGGACAGGACAGACAGCAAAGTAATACTCTTATTTACTAACAAGAAAACCTTTACTTGTCTTATTAGTAAAATGCAAACAGAATAGACACTATTGACATGCATGAGTAATCTGCATAATTTTATGGACAGTAGGTTTGCTGTAGAGTGATATTTGTACAGGGCTGTGCTGACAAGCCATTGATTAGCAGTTGTTAGTAGACATATTTGCATAATGTTCCAGAGTCTCTTGAATTTTATCATCTCAATCTGACAAACAGTAATTACATTTTCCTAAAACAATAAACATACTAATTTCCTTTCAAAATAATCAAATAAACCCCAGCCTGTTTCCAATAGTATGAGGAGTCTCTGCAGGAGAATCAAAAGCCTCCCTGAGAGGATTGTATTTTTGAAACTTCTTTATACCTGCAAGCAATCACAATTTAAGAGACATCATTTAATGCAGCCACTGAAGTTGACAGCATTATGCCTTTTCTGCAGACTGAAGACTTCAGACTCTGGGCTGTCATGCCAGCACCTTTACCAATAATCATTCTGTCTGTGTGGTTTTAAGAAATAAAAACAACTAAATCAAACACAAACAAAAAAACCACACAAGAGGCTTTCTGTTGTACTGAATTTATGGTAGGCAATGATATTTGCAAAAGCAAAATGGGACTTCCCATTTCCAATTATGAAGTTAAGTGCTATAAACTGCTCAAGATGAGCTACTGGTGCCCCCATGTGTTTAAGTGAGATTTTTACTGTTGTCCTATGCAGGGTGTAATAGGCCTGAAATTTACATTATATGCTTATTCCCTCCCAGTCCTCAGAAAAAAGGAAAACAACTGAAAATCAAACAATAACAAAAAAACCCACAATCAAACAAAAAAAACCCCAAACCCCAAAACCTTAAATATTGCACAAAATTGTAAGCATGTAAGGAAAGAAAAAAAAAGTGTGGTCTCTTACTTCATAAATGCCCTACCAGACAGAAAAAATAACTTCTGTGTTTTTTGAAATGTTGCATGCATTTCTTTATTTTTATTCTTTTGTTCTCTTTTAACATAGATGCAACCCCTTTCTTATCTGTAGAAACCTTGAATATAGCCCAGTAAGGCTTGCATACTATTTTAGTGATAAGTGAGCAATAAGTACAGAAATACAGCTACTCATTAAAAATTCCTATTTTGATTTTCTGTGTTTTCCAGTCTTTTTTATAGATGCTGCTAAGTGACCCCAGTATAAATTTCTGATAAGATGAATTGACAAGGAGAGTGAATATTATGAGAGAAATTGAACTAGTTTATACGAGTTTATTTCTTTTTGGAATCAGGGGATATACAGAAAGAGAAATCTATTCAGTGGCCAGCAAAACACAGCTGTTCCCAAGACACCCTTCAGGTCCTAAAACCATTTCCCCTTGACTCTTATGGTGCAGGACCTGTTTGGCTCCTGCCACGCTCCTGCGCCCTGCACCATGTGCTGGCTGCAGTTCAGGAGCACAGGGAGCCAGGCAGCAAAGCCCCACTGCTGGCACATATCTGTCCTGTTCCACTTCCCCAGCAGAGCCCGAGCAAAGGGAGAGAGCTCACGCTGCCTCTGCACCTCCCTGAACCTCACAGTAACTTCCCACTACACTCAACTTTCTATCAGGCCTTTTCTAGAGCTACTCCTATGATAGCAGCCTGACCTGAAGTAACAAAAGTAACAGTAAATTGACAAATGTAAAGTTAAGGAGTAGATTAAAAAAAAAAAAAAGCCAGATGTTTATAGATTTCAACTTAAGAAAAGGCAGAAATTCTTTCAATTAACAAGCTGTAATATTTTTTTTAATCCATCAACAAGAAAGCCGTATTTTTTTTTAATCTGTCAACAGGAAAATTATCTGATCAGTTCAAAAAGAGAACATATGCTACTAAATGTATTTTCTGAAGAGTGTCCTTTTTTTAGTTTCGCTTTTACAGAAATTTTTTAATAAATGCTTAAGTATCCATGGTAGGCTTGAAAAAAAAAAAGAGTCATCCTCATCTCATCCTCATCTGAGCAAGAGGGGAAAGTTAAATATGATAATGCTACTGGATTTATCATCCTTTAGTTTTACTCTATGACATACACAGATGGATTTTTTTATTAAAAAAAAAAAAATGGAGAAATAGAAAATGTTTGTCCAACCTGATGTTTGTGGAAGACTGTACAGACAACTGGAAAACCAGCATTACTTCAATCTAACAAACACTAGAAAACTTTTGATACTTATACAAAGAGATGCATCATCTGATTTTGCTACCACTGTAATTAGAAAGTAACATCAAACAGCTGAGATTAAATATTTGCCAGAGATTCAGATTTGCTTATATTTTCTAAGGTTTCTCTTTTTAAAAGATGTCTAGGGAAAAAAGGCAAATAGAAATTAAAATTACTCACTTCTACCACCCGTCCCAATTTCTCTATATGTGAACATTCATAAAGGAGAGAAGGTACAGACCAAATTATGCTCTTTAAACTTAGTCTCTGTTATTTAAGTTTGCAGAAAAATGTGTGTCCATCAAAGTTTCTTAGAAAAACATATATATATATACACTTAGGTCTGCAATTATCTGGTAGAAATTATCTGCCTATTCAGCTTTAATCCTCTCCTCAGCCTCATTAAAGCAATTGTATCTGTTTGGTTAGGACAGCCTGTAGATCAGAATGAGGATAAAATAGAGAACAGAGACTTAGGAACTGTGGAGTCTTACTGCACTGTCAGACTGATTTAATTCTTAGAGGAAGGTTGAGGGGTTCTATCCTTTCTGATATTCACACATAAACAATAATATTTGGAGTTTCATACCTTCAACCTCTTGCTGTCATGCCAAAATAAAATCTGGTTTGTTCTGTTAAAATAGCAACACACTGAAACATTATCCCAACATCCTAACATTTGAGCCAGATATTTCCAATTATTTACATAGCCATAAAAGACTGATTCCAAGGAAGACTTACACAGTGTGAGATCAGAGTACTGGCCAAAAAAAAAAAAAATAAAGCTGAGCCCAGAGCATTCATCCCTGCAATATAGTTTTGAGGTGCTACTAGTGGACACAGGGAGAGGAGCACCCCCAGTGTAATGTTTATCCCTTTATCTCACATGGCACCACAAACACTTGATCTCTTCTGGTTTGCAAATGTTTCTAAAAGTCCATGGAATTTGGACTCTACAGATAATATTTGTTTCATGACAAAAATATATGTAATATATGTATACATAATATTCAGGAATAATTTAGCAAACCAATTGTTTTGAGGACAATGCCAAGACAACATAACTTTTTCTGCAAAGCCTGTACATTAAAAAAACCCTCTACTTCTACCAAAAACATTACATTAAGGAATGTGTAAGATGGATGATGATTTTAAAACAAAGATCAAGCAACAACATGATGAAGACATCTATGACTTTAAGCTCAGGATATTCTTTCTGTATCTATAAAAATATTAATTATTACTAAAGCATACTAAAAAGATAATCAGAACTCAAATAGAAGTTAACTACCTTCAATGCTCTGTGGACCGACAAGATTCGTAGCCTGGTGTGCTGGATATTCTACCCGGGGTCTGGCAATGCCCAATTGCTCCATAACCCCATGGAGGAGCCTCTGAATATCTGCTTCAGTAACCCTGTCAGGTGTCCTGGGGCTGTGGCTAAAAGCTGAAGCCAATCCAAATGCCAGCAGAAATACCATGTTGCAAAGCAAGGTAGATACCATAGTGGCAGCCACTTTCATCCTGTCAAAAAGAAAGGAGTTTGATTATAAATTATAGTAGGGGGGGAAAGGTCCAATACATGTGGTGGAAATAACACCTGATCCTACTATTGGACTTTACAGTTTACTACCTCAGGTTCTAGGGCACTCCAGCCAGCTGGAAACTGGGTGGGGGAAGCCAGGGAGGGAATAGGGTAGATATGTTCTTCTCTTCTAAAAGAAATATTATGCAACAAACTGCAATATCAATATGCTGATTTGCATTTTCCCATAACATTAATTAACAGTCATTGCTAACAAAACGAATCCACTTTTTCATTTCACAAGAATACATCATCCACTCCACCATCCACCCCTCCACCTCCTCCATGTTTACTATGCTATTTATAAAGCTCTGGTCTAAAAGCCAAGAACTCTTCATTCCAGGAATTGTGTTTTCCAGGCTCTATTCTTTCATTACCTGGAAAATCAATAATTAGCCGAACAACCTGGATGTATTTTGTTTGCACCTTAAGACAAAAGGCTTCCGATGTCGTATGTATCGTCTTTCCCAGCTGAAGCAAATATGTTTGCTTCCTTGAATCTCTTTCACTAAATGGCAGCACAGTGTTGTTTTAATTAGGAAAAAAACCACCAAAAACAAAACCAACAACAAAAATGCCCACAACAAGCAAGTACCGCTTACGGTCCTATGATAGGCTGAATTTTAATCAGAATGCTTGTTTTCTTAAAGCTCCTTTCCCCGTCACATCAGAGTCTAACTGAAATGCATCACTTCCAGTCCCCTGGATAAACAAACCCCCCGAGTTCCCCTTTGATTCCTTAACACACGCACAGCTGCCTGATTTCTTCACGCCAGACGTTTCAAAGATGCTTCAGTGCTCCAGCCTCCGGCGCAAGGCACCTGGGAACGTTTTTGAGGCAAAAATGGCTGAAAACGCCAAAGCTAGGAATATTCCCCGCTACGCCTGTGCGCGGCTCCCCCGCCGCACCACGCTCCGCCCGCAGCCCTCCCGCTCCCTCGGCCGCTGCGGAGGGAAGATCTGCTTTCCACAGGGCATCCCCGCTGCCCGCCCGCACCGCCGCGCCCCGGGCAGCCGGGCCGTGCTCCCCTCCCCTCTCCGGCCCCCGGGCGGCTCGGTAGCAGCTCGGAGCCGCCGGACCGGAGCGCCCCGCTCACCTCCCGCTCCCAGCGCGGCTCTGCGGGGGCGGCGGCTCCGCGGCCGCGCATCCTCCGTGCGCAGCCACGGCCGGGAGGGAGCTGCCCGCGGGTGCCGCCGCGACCGAGCGCTCCATTGTCCCGCAGAGACACAAAGCTCGGAGGGGAAAAAAAACCTCTCTTTTTAACACAACAGTCTAAAAAGGAAACTGAAGGGTTTTGATGCGTTAATGGTGACAGAAATAAGATACTGCATATTCCCGGGAGAGTATCCATCTTCCTGCTGTGATTTCTGTCCCTAGAATAATATGATCAGTGGTTTACTTACAAGGTGATAGTGTTACCTAACTGCAGGTTTACAGGGCAGCAACACAGCAACCATCTCCAAGGACTTGGAGGTAAATTGCTCCAGATTAAGCAAATGTAGACACATCATCCAGAGCGGAGGTTACCAAGAAGATAACTACGAAAGTATCTTGCTAAATGCAGTCTCTCATCTAACACAGCTTGGCAAACCGGTAGCTTCTAAAGGTTGTTTTATGTATCACACCTTCACTGTTACTGAGGGGAATGCATCACATCCCAGTTTAGTATAGCTATCCACAGAAAAACTCTGAATTATACCCCATAAACCACAACAGTCCATGGACTACACTTGCACGTGTTGTTTTTTTTGGGTTTTTTGGTGTTTTTTTTTTGGCTGGTCTCTGGTACATTATGCAAGGTGTAACTTGCAGGATTTAGCAGTAGGGACTTCCAGCTGGCATCTAGTGTCTTTCTGCAAAACATAATCAACTTTATATAAAGGGCTGTATGTCCAAACTGTTCTGCAAAACTTCTAAAAACAGAATTTAAACTTTAAGATTTTTTTTTTTCTGCTACAGCTTTCTTTGTCAGGGCCCTACCAAATTCTCCCTAAGCCAAGTTTAGATGTTTCAAGACTAACTTGCATGGATGATCAAAAGTAGCTTACTGCACCACACAGGATAATATTAATATGTACCAAATATTTTGAATGCTAATGCAGCTTTGACAATCACAAGTCTTAGTCTTCTAAACAAAAATCAGTGTGACACCTCGCTATTACAGGAGGCAGACCCCATTTTCTTCCTGACACTGCCTTTAACTCCTTCTGTCCTATTTCCATCTCCTACCTCCTTGCCATGACAGCTGGAAGTTGTTTTGCTGATCCTACTTGCCTCAGTGAGATGATTCAAAACATGGTGCTCTGGTGCCTGCTCAGCCTATTGAGGGATCTGCCAGCACCAGCTGAAGGCACAGGGTAGGGAGGAGCATGGTGCCAAGAGAAGCAGCCTCCTCTTTGGATGGTGGTGAGCTGCCTTATTCACTCCTTCATGAAACTGAAGCTTCCCATTCTTAAGCACACCACCAAGCAATCTGGTTAAGATCTTTGCATGGCTGGCTGCCTGGTATTAGATTTAACAGCAATGTAGCAAGAGTGAGGCAGGAATTTGCCACAGATTGAGCTGACCCAATTCAACTTGCAGGTTGGTGGATACATGGGGAAGGAGACAGGGAAAAGAACTTTTCTTTTGACTATTTTGACTAACATATCCTTTTAAGAAGCTCAGAAAACCACTGCTGATAAGCTATGCTGCATCATGCCTTTTGCTAGTTGTGAGAATTACCAATACGTAGCTAAGATGAACAAAAAGGACAGCCAGAACAGATTTACTTCTGACTTCAGTATTTACAGACTTACTAATTTTGGTGTCTGCATATAACAGCATAATTGAACTTTCCAAGTCATTATAGAAGAACAAGCTCAGAAAAGGGAAAAAACAATGGTTTTATTAAAACCAAAAGTATCCAGTGCTTCAGCTCTAACATTTTGCCAATAAGCAATTCACACATATAAAAGGCTAATGAACAGTTTCAAGTGTTTACTCAAATAATTTTACAACTGATGACAGACAAACAGTTTTCATTCCAAAGGATGTAAACATTTGCTCGTGCAAATCAACCTTTAACAGACTATGGCTTCTTACATTCATCTCTTGCAACAATTTCAGCATCTAAACTTGGCTTCTGCACCACTTAGTTAACATAATTCTACAGCTCTAAAAATAAGTTAAAACTCCCCTCTCATCTTAAGATAAACATTTTATTATTCATAACTGAAAATACTTGGTACCTACTGCAGAACACAACACTGGATTAAGTTTTAAGACTTTTCAATTCTTGAATAAACTGCACATTTGTTTTCCATGTGTTCTAATAATTCTCCAGTGTGTGTGCATGCATGGATTGCATTTTGACATTTACCTACTAAACAAGTAAAATACACTCCCAATTTACTCCAGCCAAAAAAAAAAAACCCAAAAAAAACACATTGTGTCAAAACAAATAGAGCTCACACCAGGTCCAACTTAGTAGTATCAAGGAGTGCTACAATACACTTAAAACTAAAAAAGTACATAAATTTAACTACTAATACTCAGCATCAAAACACTTCCTTTTATATGCCTGTTTAATTTGTTTTAAATATTTGAGAAATTGTTTTTGAACTTGATACTTAATCTAAATACTGCAAGAAGTTTTGGAAGATGCAGGATATTTTTAGATGCTGAGATAATCAAAACCTGAGATCTAACACAAATATTTGTGTTAGATTATTTACAGACTAACAGATTATTTTTGTTTTAGAAGTCAAATTCATTTAGTTGAACTGACTAGCATTTACAGAAGTTTCAGTTAATGAAGAAAACCTCAACATGAAACAAATTGCTATTTGTACATCTTCACAACTCATTCATTTAAAACAGATGAAGTATTACAAATAAAAAGAACTAGGAAAATAACATACAGATTTAGATTTTTCCAAAGGTTAACCAAGTTACAAAGAACCCATTTAGCCATCATATTTGATCTTATAAGTCTACTGGCTTTGCAGTTGGTAGCAGTTTTACTTCAGATATTGGATTCTTTGGAGAGCCTCTGTAACGAACTCTTTCTTTTCCTGAAGCACTTCTTGCAATCACAGATTTTTCTGGGACAGCACCTGGAACACCTATATTTGCATTAACTTTCAAACTGGATTTAACCATTTCATGATTGGTTAGATCTTCTAGAACAGACTTTGATGGATGAACAGTTGCTTTTTGTTCATGGATTCCAACAGTTCTGACAGAAACATCAGGCTTGTCTGATGGATTTAATGGCCTGTAACATGATTTAGATGCTAAGTCTAGCTGCTTACAAGCTACAGAAACTTGGTCACGTGTGCTTTCACTCCTGCGCGGCAAAAGCGTGGAATTCTTTGAGGGCTTTGCTGTGCAGGGGAATAAGGCAGAATCATAGCTCAAAGATTTAACAAGTGGTGAACCAACATCACTTGATTTAACCGTGTGAGAGCTTACAGATTGTCTGTTAGCCTCCAAAAGGGAATTAATTCTTCTTACAGACTGTCTAACTGGAGTACGTTGAAACTTCAGGGGCGGATTTGTTTTGCTTGCAGAATTTGGATCATGTAATGAAAGCTGGTTGAACCACTGTATGTGGTCAGAAACCTTCCCATGGTCAGAAACAGTTGATGTTTTAGTTAAAACTTTACCTGAATTTTCAGCTTTCAAGTATTGGTTACTCATTTCTTTTTGAGATTTAGGCAACTGTGAAGTAGGCAGCTGTCCTGCCAAAGAAGGTTTAGGAGTACCCTCTTCCAAATTACAGCACTTTACTGTACAGTTTTCAGCTGTTTCTGAGTGTATTAATTCTATTTCCTCTTTTCTTCCAGGGAAATCTGATTTGTGTAAGTCATCTTTTGTTGAACTGTTCTCAACAGTAAACTTATCTTCCTTGGCTAGTACTTGAGGCATAGGAAGTTCTTTTACTTTATCTGGTTTTGGGACCTGAAGTTCAATCTCAATAGAAGTTTTGAAGTGTCTTTTCTCCAAAACATCAAATTCCTCTTTTTTTAATTGCTGTTTATCAGCAGCAGAAGATGGATTAAATGGGTGCAACAGCTCTCTGGATTTTACATTTGCTAGATTTTCAGAAATTTCTTCCACTAACAATTCTTTTGCAGAACTGAGCCCTGAAGGACATGGAGTTTCATTTAATATTTCACTTGCTACAACTGAGAGGGATGATTTCTTATCACCTATCAAATTGTGAAGAATACTCCCAGATGCAGAGAAGGCTTGCTTAACTTTCAGTAATGTTTCTGTAGTTGAATTACTTTCATCTTCACACAGCACAAGTTCCAAGTTGCTGTCTTCTTTGCTTACAGTTGCAGATTTGAATTCATCTGGAATAACTGGTGGCTTTCCAAATATCAAAACAGATTCTGGAGAGCTGGCTCCCATTTCAGAGTGTCCAGGCAGAATTTGCTCATTCTTGCTGACCACCTGAGAATCCGTAAGAGCAGGACTATTCCATGACATTCGGTGAACTACTTTATTGTGACATTTTGGAGTTAGCAAGTTTTCTTCTGACTTGCTTACATTCCTTGAACCTTAAAATAAATACCACAGTGTTTAGGAATAATTTATTGTCATTTTAATAACTATAGACAAAATTCTTACTGAAAAATAATTAGCAAAGCAGCACTGAATTTAAAGATGTTATTATGCCCTTAAACTTCAGAAATGTAAAAAAAGGTTATAATATTAAATGAAATAGTGCATCTCTCTTGTTTAACTAAGAGAGCTACTAAAATACATTAGAAACACAAGCTTGTTCTAAATCAATTATTTTTCCCAAGAAGCCATTAACATATAAGTCACTTTTGACTTAGCTAGAAGCATACTTTTAATCCAACTGCTTTTATACTTTTATCCATAAAGTTGCTTTTGCAAAATAAAAATAGTTTTCCCCATCTAATATATTTGGTTAGGCAATCACCTTTCTTAGGGAATTTTTCATTGACATATGGGCTGAAGAGTACATCTCTTCTTGCACATTCAGTTCTGCTTTCCAAACCTTGCTGACTTGCAAGACGCCTTCCAATATTTTCTGATCTATTGCCCGCTGCACATCCTGATACAATATTCTTGAACAAACAAAAAGTGTTAATTGCTTTATAGAAACTTGTAATTTGGAATCTCATTTACAGACGAAACTTCAGGAAAGCGCTACACAAATCAGCCACAGCAGGCTTTTCTTGGCCATACTTCCTCTCTGCAGACCCAGAAGGGGAACGGCCTCCCTGCAGTCAGGCAGACTCAATCACACTGTGAACAGAGTGAATGAGCACAAGCTCTGCCATGTCAGACACTCAGAACTCTGAGACACGCTGATCACAAGCGTGGTGGGTTGATCCCAACAAGCAGGCAAGCTCCCATCCAGCCACATGCTCATTTTCCCCATTCCCCAACAGGATGAGGGAGAGAATTGGAAAGATGAAAAGGGACACACAAACACCACAGACAAAAAAACCCAAACCCACACAGGATGCAAAGGTCATCACTTACAACAGTCAGGCTAGTTCTCAGTAAGCCTCTGAGCAGCAGCTACTTTCCACAAATTATCCCCATCCCATTTTTACTGGTGAGCTTAATATTACATGGCAAGGAATTGCTCCTTGGTCAATTCAGGGCAGCTGCTCCCTCCCTCAGTGTCTTGCCCCATGCCAGTCAAACACAGTACAAGCCGATCTGTTACTGCTACGCAAATAAACCTCAAGCTTCTTGTACTTGACAGCAAGCAGGGATCCCTCCATTACTAAATACATCCTTCCTGCTCCTGAAAAGCAATGCCCCAAACTGTGAATTAAAATCTACAGTCTAATGATACGACTAGGTACTTACCACTTCTCTGTTGCTTTTCCCCAAACCAAATTTCAAGCGTAAAGACCTACGAACCATTTCTTTTCGGCTTATTTTTGGAGAAAAACAACCTGTCTTTCCTGATTCAGCCCTGGAGGGACACAAGGGAAGAAGGGACATAAACTCTTTAGGAGGACAAAGAAAACACCCTAACATTTATTCACAGTTATTTGCTTCTGTTTTACTTATTTTATTGCCTTCTTGCCCACCTTTCTTTAACAGGCACAGAAAGCTGCAATACCAGATCTTATTTTGTTTTGAGCTCAATTGCACAACATCAGAAGATCTGGTGGTTATAAGACTACTATAAAAATTTACCAAAACCAGTATTTTTAGAGACAGATTGAGGTCATTATTCAAGGGGTATAGACACACCTTTCCAATTTATCTTTAGGTTTTGAGAGTTAATTACCTGTATAGTTTTTTGCTTGCAAGTCTTTTACTTCTTCTAGTCCCTGTACTGGACACATGATTTTCACCCATGCTTGAAGGAGACAGTGAGGTTTGTGATGACTCAAGACACACACAAGGACTTGCTTCAAACTGAACTACAGGGACAAAATTGTATTTATATGAACTTAAAATAGACACATTTTTTTCAGATAAAGACTTACAAGTTAACACAATAAAGAACAGGTTTTTAAACAGGACAATTTTTTTGCTTATTTTGTAGAGTGCTGGCTTGAAATTACTTGCATTTCCACCTTAAAATTAAACAAAGCTGTTGCTTGTAGCATCCATAAAAGTGGCTGGAATGCAATTAATTGCAGGCTACAGATATCACTACCTCAAATAAGTTTCCACAGTATTATCATCAGATCAATTCCTCAAATTTAAGAGCTCACAAAGAAAAATTAGACTTAGCCTCATTATTATTTGAGGTGTGCATTTTTTTTTTTTTTTACACACCTAGCCAGAACAGCTGAAGTAACAATGAAGAAAAGAGTTGGTTTTTCTACTACCGGATATTTTATGAAACTCCTGCATCACCGCTATCTTATAAAATGCCATTGCTTTTGTTTGTTTATCCATAGAAACATGGAGAACATGAAATGATTTAATAAGAAAAGCACTAAGCTTTACAACACTCATTGGAGGGGGGGAAATCAAGCAAAACAGCCAATCTAGAAATATCCTTCCACTCTAACTTCAGTTGGCAGAACTTTAAAGAATGAAATAAAATAAAACAGGATTCTCAGAATAGCCTGATTGTTGGAAGCACTCTAGTAGAATAAAGTGGTACTAAAGCATTGTCAAACAAAAGCAAAATTTTCTCTAGAGTTTTGAGATGTAGCATCTAGAGGAAAAACAAGAGGTGATAGGACACAAGAAAGAAGCTTTATAAAAGCAACAATTACATTTCTCATAGAGCTAGGATCAGCTGTTTAAGCATTTAGGGGACAAAAGGCTACAACTTCCAAAAGGTTGGAAGCATAGGCAGTCTTCATGGATTTGTGCACCAAGAAAGAAAAGTATATCCTGAGTGATGATAGAGAGTAAAAAAGGTAAAAGGGCATCAGGATCGCAAGTATGAGAGATTAACAGAACAAAAACACAAGCAAGAGAATTTGGCTTTCGCTCAGTCCATGTAACATGACTTACCAATGAACATAAACATACACTATTTACCAAGATGGGGAAGTAGTGCAAGGAATACTTCAGCAATGAGCATCAATGACTGTCTAACAAGAACAAACGGCTCCACTCTTAAATTAAGAGCCACCAAGAGTCACTTCAAGCAGCAATGAAAAAGTAACAGCACTGTACCTGATGCTGGTGTTGAGCTGCTGTTAAATATGCTACTTGGTAAAAACTCAAATGCAAAATTGTGCTTAAAAGAGCGTCTCTTCTTGCTGGACAAGCCCTGAGAGCAATCAGTTGGAAGTTTCCTCTTGGTACTTGGAGTAAGAACCACCGGAGTCGCTGACGAAAGGACTGAAATTAAGAAAATCAAATTTGCAGTAATAGCTTAAAAGTTGGAGAGTTTAGTAAATAGTTATTTTGGGTTTTTTTAACTCTGAAAAAAGCTTAGCCAAAGTGCATGCATTTTGAACATGCAAAGCAATCAGTATAGCTTAGGGTTGGATTTTTTATTTTGTTGGGTTTTTTGCAAGTTTAAGGTACCAGACAGGAAAATCCAAACCCACAGATCAATAAAACAGTATAGGCATTAGGAGGAAGTAAATGTATAGTCATCTGCCGAAAGCTTCAGAGACAGTAAGTGTGAACGAGTTTTAGTCCTGGTAGATTCATTCCAGGGATGATAAAGTACTGCACTACTGCACTGAGGCTGTAGTGGTTTATTAGCTAAAAAGCACAATTTTGGTTGGGTAATCCCCACAGAGCTAAACCACATAGCCACTACTGCAGTGATTGTAGCTGCTCCAAGAATTAATGTAGTAAATGCAGTATCCTCAATAAATATGTAACTATATTCCATTTTAAACAATTTAAATTTAATCACTTGCCTTCAACTAAGTTCTAATTCTTTAGTTAAAATATTATTGAATATAGTTAACAAATCCAGAAGATACTGCATGGGCTTTACTCAGTACAAATACACCAGTACCTACCGCTGCTGTCTTGTTGAGGTGTAGTGGAGGGGGTTCTGTTAGATTTAAATTTATTCAATGCTCCACTAACAATATCTGAAATGCAAGACACACCGAGCAATCAAATTTAAATGTGAAGCCTGTCTTGCTCTATTTTCAACTCACACCTAACTCATATTTTTTTTTTAGGGAGAAAGAAAGTAAATCAGTTTAAATGTTGTTTTATGTACAGAATATCATAACCCAGATCTTCCCACCAACATAGTTTTTATTGCTTTCACAATAGCTGAAAAATCTATTTTCCTTAAAATAAAAATTATTTAAAAAGAACCAAACAAAAAACCCAACAAACAAACAAACAGAGCAAAGAAGCACAATACACAAAAAAACCATGCCATGGCATAACATACAGTCTTAATTTCAACTACTGTCAGGTTACATGAGCTAAATAAATACTTATATTTTTACAGCAATACATAAAAGATCCCTTCACAGTGGATTTGAATGAAGTCAAGCATACATGTTCCATAGTATTTCCTCTAAGAGAGTGCAGAACTAAGAATGGACCATTTGATTGCCCATATTTAGCAAAAAACCCAACTCAACCCTGTTGAAAGCTGAAAAAACCTCACCCAAAATCCCAGATCCATGATACCAGAGCACACAGTATCCAACAATACCCAATTCAGATTTACACTTCAAAACAAATTAGCTACTCTAATTCAAAACACATTTGCCATTTGCATCCCTAATTTCTCATGACCTGACTTCTCTAAGTCTACACTAAAGTACCATTTCAAAATTAGCAACAACAACAAACCAACCCTATAGCCTTCTGCAACAGGATCTGAAGTTGACTCAAAAAAAGCCAAAATATTAATTTGACTATACCAATCCAAAATAGCTTCTTTAATGGACAACAGAAGAAAACTCTGCGTAAATATACAATAATGTGATTACTGAAGTCCTATATACATTTTTCAAATCCAACCCAACCAGTTTTGAAGGCATCTGTTCTGCTTGTGGAAGAAGCAAGTGCTTAGGGTCAGACTACCTGAAGTCTAAATTCTGTTTCTGCTTTGAAAGTTTCACAAAACATACCTACCCCCAACACTTCGGTGCCTCCTCCTCTTACATTCACTGGGAGATTCATTTTCACTGTCCTCCTGGCTCCACAGTGAGGGAGTAGATTGAAAGACATCAACACCCAACATTGAAGGAATCTTTTCCAAGATAAATTCTGGTACTTGTCCTGGAATAGTTAAGAAATACTTTATTTTAATGATTCTTAAAAGTTGAAAAGAAAAGCTGCACACAGGTTGGTGCACTGAGACACGTTGATAAGCATTTATCATCTTACCAATTTCCGCCGCATGGTCAATAAGCGTTTCCACAACAGCAGCTTGCAAGCGAATTTTTTTTTCTGTACTAGTGGACATCTTTTCATTTTCATTCGAGTGCAAGAGGTTGGGAGCAAAAATCACTGCCAGATTACTGCTATCCATTCTGTTTTCATTGGATCTTAACAAGAAAAGGTTTTTTAAATTCAAATTATTGGATAATATAAACAGTGAGAAAGAAAAGACCAAATAAGACAAATGCAGTTAAAAAAATAGACTCATTCACTGGAGTGCTTATACAACAAGATTAATGTATAGATATATGCCTTCCAAGCCAGATAATTGAACAACTATGTTACTGAAATCAAGAAGTTATAGATTCCTCTCAATTTTCGGGAATGCAAGGTATCAAATCATGGTAATTCTGCTGAACAAAGTTTGAATAAAGTCAAGTCTCCAGTTAATTAAGTTTTCATAAAGAAAACCTTGGATTTATGAAATAAAAGACTATGACTGAATTAAGTAAATATCTGCACATATGAAAGTTTAAAATGGCAAACCACTGACAGAATGTTACAGCACTTGCCTGGACAGAGAAGCAGTTAAGGGAATTCAGAGATGTTTACAGCCTTTACACTGACCTTAAGGACACAGTTCTCAGAAAGTTGAAAAAGTATCTCAAAGCTGCAATTGTTCTGTCAGCCATCAAACAGGAGAGCAACACGGTTGCAGTTTTCTTCTCATTTCCAAGCTGCTGAGCTTTGAATAGGCCTTCCTGCAGGTGAGGTGGAAGGATGGGTTCTGGCAGCTCTCTAAAGAACTGTTTGAGAAGCCCTGCAACATCACATGGCAGTGCAGCTGAGAGGCAGTTTTCACCTTGATCCAGTTTGCTCTGAAATTTTCCATAAGAAACATGATTTAAAGTCTTCAGCATATTGTCAGATTTCTAAATTTGAGCAGTAATGCTCTAGAGCCCTTGTCACAACAGACATATCTTCCACACTGTTAGTTTCAGCCTTCCCATGTTTTACTCAACTACATTATGGACGATGAGACACAGGCAAGGTTGTCAGATCATATGTATTAATTTAGAGGCTTCCCATCTTCCCTCCACCAGGAGAACATTGCTAAGCAAATATCCTCATTTCATCCAGTGTGCACAAATTCTAATGAGTTTGTTCGGTGCCAAAATATTCTCATCACCTGGAAGGCAAAATATTTAAAAGACAAAAAAAGACAAAGCCTGCCAGCTTCTGGACTAGATCTCCTATCATTTCTAAAGCAGGCAATGTTACCAATCTACTTCCAGTATTAGAACTTGAATATGACTGAAAAGGGTCCAAAAATTAGAACATGCCCAAGTGAAAATGCAGTTTATTAAGAAAAAAAGAGCAGCTTTAGAGAATACCTTCAAAGCTTTTAAGCGAACAAGAGATCCAGACTTTCTGAAGAGTCCCTCAGTATGAACATGTTCTTCCAAATATTCACATGTATCAACGAGAAAGCTGAGAAAAGAACAGTAACAGTTTTGATGCTCAGAATAAAGTCTGGGGTCTTTCCACAAAAACTATTTCATCATTTTTTGTTAAACTTAGTATATAGAATAATTCCCCAAATGACAAGAGTACAAAGAAATACAACTGTGTAAGAGCTCTGAATTCCCTCTAACTTCTGCATCCCTCCTTTTCCATGTGGAACTATTCTTATAACCCCCAGAAGCTCTAGCAGGCATGGAACAAATATTACATTCCTTCTTCTGACAAGGGTTCAATACCATAAAGAGAGCGAAATAAGCACAAAATCTAAAAATACATTGTTATTTTACCTTGGAATATAACCATATTCTGGCACAAGTGATTGTGGCAACGCATGAAAAGATATTCCAAAGATTTTACCCTGAAATACAAAATTCAAATAATGTCATTCAAAAGTTGAAATAGTAATCAACCACATGTTGCAAAGAAGCACACATTGCACAAGTAGACATAAAGGTAGTTAGGACAAAAAACAAACTCTTTCAGATAAGACAGACAAAAGGTATTGTCTGGAAAAGCACTGTCATCTCCAGAGATCTAAAACTGATTCTAGTGGCAGGTAACACCCTAGGTGATTGTGAAAGAGTAGAAAGCTTTTCTGCAGTATGTTTTACACTTCTTATTTTACAATAAATTAGTTTTCTTGTAAGAGGCACAAATCAGTAGGATATTAACCAGATTGCTTGGGAATCTCACCTTAGTTTTTCAAATTGACTATATCTTATTTTCCTAAAAATCAACATAAGACAATTAAAATAACTTTTTTTAATAAATAAGATTGCTCTTTTAGGAAGGATTCAACTCAACAGAACGATCTAGACAACTGTTCTATACCTCATATTTAGTACTTGTTCTTAAAAATCTGGTCTCTACTGCCTTATAGCAAGACATTAGAGGATGTTACATATAAGAAAATGAGTAAATCTCATCAGTCATTACTACTGATGTTCACCCACATCATCAACAACTTCTACATCCTAGAACTTCTACTTTATTTGCTTATATCCATGTTTACAGAACATGCAAGCCAGTCCCTCTCCCAACCAGAAGAGGACTGGGATTATGCCCAACTTGTTCTTAGAGCTGAATGCAAACTGTTAGTCACTCATAGCTGAAATTCAACTGCTGTGCATGTCAGGAAAACAGTTAATCAGTAACTAACCCATTGGACCCAATCTAATCTGTCCTACAGAAAACAAACATAACAGAGTCAGGAAAGAGAAGCAACACATCTGTCATTGTGTTCCAGGTTGCTACCAAAGCTATAAAAAGAAAATTAATTCCAAGAGAACATTTTTTCTGTATGTACAAGATTACATACTAGAAAATTCCAGTGGTTTGGAATTCAGCATTGAGAATTCCTAACTGACATGCTTACCTCACTAGGTTTTGTTTGAAGTATCAGAAGTTGTGATTTAATTGCTTCTTAATAAATAATAAAGCTAATAAAATTATGTCTGTTCCCTTGTAACAGAAATAAGACATCCCTTGGCAAAACAAATGTTATTCTGCAGCTTTTCCTACCTTGCTCAGTAGTTAACTACACATTTTCTTCCTTGCATACAATTTAGGCACTACAGACAGCAACAAAGACATCTTTTATCAAGACATACATATATTGCTCACAGTTCTTATTACCTTCCCTTCAAATGGAAAAAGAAAGAAGAGTCTATAACCATGTTTGATACTGACAGGGGAGGGGGAAGAAAACTAATTCTAACTTTACTCTTGCTTTCTCCCTTTCCAAACAATCCACCTCAAGCAAGTCTTCCCAACTTCTTTAGTTTATATTGACCAAGGATTACTGCAGCATTGTGTAATGTCTTCTCAGCCTTACAGAAAGCTCAGTCTGAGGATGTTCAGCTCTGTGCCATACCAGTTGCACAGTGATCTTGTTTAGGACTTGACCATGGTCCACATTTTATAAATTAAAGAGTTTCCCAGAAGATCAATATTCTCTAATGGAACTCAGTGCTGGCATCCATTATAATACGTCAGTTTTAAATAACAGTCACGAGACAGAAAACCCTTCCTTCATCAAATTCAAACCTGATATTTAAGGTAATGGGAGAGATTTCATTCCTGGATCACTGGGAAAGTAAGGCAAGAGCTGTCTGTGCCAAATTACTTAGTCATGCCTTATACTAAGAAACCATGCAAATAAAGCTCTTCAAAAAATCCAAAAATCTAAGAAATCAAGTAGAAGACACAGAGCTTTTAGAAACAACACCACAGCTATATTCCAAGAAATAATACAATTACTAAGATTTGAATTCCGTGGTGAGTGACATCAGTCACAGTGAAGCACAAAAAGCTCTCGCACGGATCAGAGGCGACCGCGGGTGTTTCAGCGGCCAGCAAGCCCGCGGACAAAAGAGGAACACATCTCCTTCGCCATCTGGCCTGCCAAACTGCCGGGGGCGGGAGCCACTGCCTTCCTGAATCATAACACGGCTCTACAATGGCCACCTGGAACAAGCTGCAGGAAAGGGGAAAAAAGCTCTTTTCCCATTACAGGAAGTGATGCCCTGTTGGGGGCTGGCAGGAGCCGCTGCATTACGGGAACGACACTGCTGCCGGAACCAGCGCTCCCGGGACAGGAGCAGCCCCTGGACCCGTGGGAGCTTTGGCTCTGCTCTGCTCTGCCGCCGGGAAGCGGAGCCCGCGGAGCTCCCCCGCCCCGCTCACCTCCGCCGCTGCAGCTCCCGGTGCCTTGGCCGCCGCCAGGCAGCTTCCGCTCTTCACCTTGATCCCGTACGAAGCCCGGAGCTCCTCCAGCACCGCTAACCGCACCAGCCTCCGCCTCTGCTCCGCCATCCCTGCGGCCCCCCCACCCTCTGTCCCCCCAGCCCGGCCCCTCAGACCCCGGCGGGCGCCATAGCAGCCACGCTCACCGCCCAGCTCAAACCCAGCGCGCGGCCCCGCCCGCGCCTCTCATTGGGCCGCTCGCCGTTCGAAATGAGGACCCCGCCGCCCAACGGCCACGCAGGGCTGCCCGCCGTGCCTGCCTCCGTGCGCCGCCTCGGAGCCTACACAGCCAAGGCCCCGCGCGCCGCTCGCCGGCGATCGCGACGGATGCCTAAGGGCCTGGAGGGGCGGGCAGTGGGTGCGCCCTCAGCCCTCCGTCCCCACCGAGGCTCTCGTTCGTCCGTCCCCACGTCTGCTTCATCCCGCACACGTCCTCGCCCCTTGCCCCCACGACCTCGGCGGTGCCGAGTTTGGGAATGGTTCAGTTGGTTGGTCACTTGGAGACAAGTGTCTCTTTCTCCAAAAATGAGCTTCAAAAACAGCTGCCCACCGCAGTTTGGGGGATAAACTGTGAAGGAAAAGCTGGAAAGCTTATTCTTGGTACAGTGTTTTTTTCTGACTACACAGAAAGACTGCATTTGGACTTCCACCACACCTGATGGCCAGGGAATGCCAGTTATCAGCACCGAGAAAATGTCGAGGTTCTTCCCATCTGCTCCCGTCATTGTCTTTGCTTTCCCCCTGCGTTACGTGGGCTCTGTGCAGGTCTGCCCGAGGTGATCCATTACTTCCATCAATTTCTGCTGACAAAGTCACACTCCACAATTTAAGTGACACTTGAACCACTAGCACCAAGTTTGGCTTGTACTTCATACATTTGGGTTCCCTTGCCTGTTGCATACAGTGAACTCAGACACCTCCTGCAGCAGAGTCATTCCGGGCTTTGCACCCTGTTATTATAGGAAGAACTGCTTCCTTTTTTCTTTGGTGTTTTTTGGATTGGTTTTTTGGGGGTTTTGTTTGTTGGTTTTTTGGGTTTTTTCCTATTCCAAAGTAACTCTTCAAGTGCCAACTGCACTACAGTTAACCAAATGCAGTCTTTCTGTGTAGTCAGAAAAAAGCACTGTACAAAAAAATAAGCTTTCCAGCTTTTCCTTTACAAGTGTTTTGTTACTAGCTTTAAAGTGAGTCTTACCTCACTGAGAGAAAGACTAAAATTACCACAAAGCTTAGACACGGAATGATAACAAGATCATTACAGGGCTCTGAGCACTTAGGGACAAAAAAGCTAGAGAATAACCAGAGAATAGCTAGAATTTTTCCAAATGTCAGTGAAATGTAAACCCTCTTACAAATTATATAGAAGAAAGACTTAGCAGCAGTAATAAAAAGCAGATTGGATACAAATTTTCTTAAGTAAACCCCCATGATTTTGATTATGGATGTCAAAATCACGTCATTGTACAAAAGTAATATTCCTCTAAATGTGGTTTTAATGTAACCTTACTGTAAGTATTATTATCTGTCCTGGCATTGAAACACCCTGGCATTAAAATGGCATGAAAATACAAAGTTTCAACCCTAAAATATCGCTAAATTTCTCTAAATATGAGAAAAATAAAAGTAAAGGAATCAAGTAAATAGCTACCATAAAATTTAATTTAAACAATCTCTATTCCAACTTAGTATTTTGTAGTAATGGTGAATTACACAAGGGGGAGCTGTGACTGGATAAATATATCAGAACTTTTCATATTGAGTATTTTCTGTTTAGTATTCACTTAAGAGGTTGTGGTAGTATGTACTGCATTATTTTTATTTAAAAAAGTGGTGTGGATATTTTTTTTACCTTTTGCAGGAGATATTTAAAGTGACAGTATTATCCAAATTTTGTTAACACCATTTGTCAAATATTTAAATATTCTTTTGGCATGTTTCTCTTTTATTTGCAGGTAGATACTGAAGCAGGAAAAATTACCAGTTGTAGCATCCCAACTCAAATCTATAACACCCATTTGAAATGGAGTTAGGGAAAATAAACAGCTATTTGGCATTGTCCTGGCGTGACTGTATGGTGCTTGTATCCCCAATTGTCCATTCTGCTTATGCTAGATGTTGAGTTCTGTGCTTTTAAAGTAGATCTGGGAGTGAAAGGGGGAGAAGGAGAAGTGGTGGAACGACTGTGTTTAAAAACATAAAAACAGGAGCTTCAGCTCTCTCTCTCTCTGTGTTGTCTGCAGCACAGACAGCGAGAGAGAAAGGGAGTTTTTCTTTGTTTTTCGCTGCTTTTCCTCATTAGTTGCAGCAAGGAAAGTTTTCCCAAGACTGTGTCTTTTTTCCTGGAGCTGTTCAAACCTGCTCTGGACCGAAACCCCAGAAAAACACTGGGAGCTCACACCTGTGGCCCACAGGGGCCCAGGACACGGCAATTCCCAGCACGGGAGGGACTGATAACAGACTGGGTGAGCAGAGCTGCAGCCCACAACAAGGACTTCCTGAATTTGCCATCTCTTCAGAACAAGGAGAGGTTCCATTGTTTAATGTTATTCATTTTTCCATGTTTGTGAGTACTTTGTTTGTTAAATAAACAGTATTTTCCACTTTTCTCCAAGGAAATCTGTCCCAAAACGCTAGGGGGAGGGGCCACTTGAATTTGCTTTCTAGAGGAGACCACTTCAGAAATTTCTTCCCAAAAATTTGCCCTAAACTAGGACAGACATCTTCCCCTCATCCTCCCCCTGCCCCAAATTGTCTCAGAATTGACATGCCAAGCTTCTGGAATTTTAAATAGCTGTAATTTTATGCAGCTATTAGTGAAGTCCTGTCCTGAGTGAAGTAAATTACACAGTTCTCTTTCATCATCAGGTGGGCCAGGCTTACACTCCATTTTGCTTGTTATACATTAATGTTTGCATCCACACACAGACAATTTTTTCATTATTCATATATAAGTATATGTTTATATTTTGGAAAAAAACCCCAAAACTCGAGCATCTACATTTAGTGTGGTATTTTGTGAATTTTGGAAGTTACTACAGAAATGATAGCTTTGAAAGAGAAGTTAAATGCATACTAATAAACTCATTTCTCTGAGTAACCACTCAGAAGAGTTAGTGGTCAAATCAACCAGAAAATCAGCCAGAGGAAGCAAAACCAAAGAGCAGGGTAACATGAGGAGTATGAAGGGGAACTACTAGGGGGCACTACTCCAAAGTGCCCCCTCCCTGAACAAACTCAGAACTCAGTGGGAGGAAGTGTAAGTATCCCATGTTCTAGCAGTACAAGGACTTCTTTTGTCTTACTTCTTCAACAGACAAGTTGAGGGAAGAAAGACCATAAGGGCAGATTATGAAAAGTAAAGACCATGTGAGGAGAAAGCCAGGCTGTATAATTCAGGAGAAACTCTGAGAAGTAGCTGCACAAAGGAGGTTCAATCCCTGATGTCCTCAGAGTCTGACTGTTAGTGCACTTCATTCTGAACATCCTTACTTGTTCTTGTCTCTTCCTGGCTTTCTCTCTTAATGAGGAATTATTTACTCCAGTTCCCCGTTGTCATCTTTTCATGTTGTTCAGCCTGCACTTATGTTAGCATTCCTTGGAAAAGTCTGTAACTGTTATGAAATGTATAAAAGATGGATTTAAACCTCTCCTCCAGCTGATAATAAAGCAAGAATCTGAAACTCCATTTTATAGTTTACCCAGTCCTATAGACTTACTTTCAGAAGTAAGTAACAAATCAGATCATTGGAGCAAGGTTTGGAATAAGGAACTAATTTCTAATCTTTCTATTTCTTTTCTAGTTTCAGACAACCTTCAATATGAGGTAAAATAGAAAGAAAAGTGCCTCTTCTGGCATATCATTTGGCTAGGTTCATATTTTAGATGTCTCAAGAAGATAGAAATCAAATAACGGGAAGTTTAGATATTCTAGTCCTGGGTGGAAGGTGAGGGGGGGTTTAAAGTTGCTCTGTTGGGCTTGTGTCTGCAGTGGGGTCTCAGGAGGAATGCAGCTGCCCAAGTCTCCCATGAGGCACCCAATGCTTTAGTCAGATATGCCATAGCATGTCTGAAGTAGGAGATGGGCTGAAGCCTTTAGAAGTTTAACTCCAGGCCCAAACTTGGTGTTTTTTCTCTTCTGACTTTTGATCTCTCCCTTTTAATCAGTGTGGGAAGGAGAGATGGTAAAGCAAGCAGTGTATGGGAAATTAAAATGAGAACAAAAGTCTGTCCAAATTATGCAACAAGGATCATTATGCTATAAAATTGCTCTTCAAATGTGGCTGTCATTGAGAGGTATTAAGATTTCAACAGTTATTTTCTTGATGAAGACTTAATTTCTTGCATAAAAAGGTTTTTAAGCTTAAAGCAATGCCTACACAATTAATGTCCTTTGGTTTTTTGAGTGTTTGAAGAGTGCTAAAGAATTTAAATGTTACAAGAGTATTGTTCATCACTACACATCAGTACTATCAAAGTACTGTCACAATAGCCTTAGAATTTTAACAAATTATAAATGTAATGCATTGCTAGGTAGAATGATCACTAGATCATTTTGCAATGGAATGTGTGTAGTTTTAGGAATCAGTGCAGGCTTGAGGGTTGTGCTGCTTTATCCAGGGCTAGATCTGGGTTAGGCAAAACAAGCAGTAACTAAATTTCTTTTGCCAATTCAGAAGAGAAGTTTACTGGAAAACAGCAGAGAACAGAAGCTGCAGATTCCCTTTCTTTAATTCTGTTCTCTGTTTCTCTTATGCAATGGGATTTTCATGTGTGCAGCGAGGCAGAAATAAGCTGTTTAAATATTCCAACAGGGAGAGTATTTGAAGAAATAAAATCTGTACATAAAATTGTTAAGTTTCACAGACTGTGCAGTGAGGTGCCTGTCACTGGAGGGCTCTTCTGTGCATGTCTAAGTACATTCCTTGGCCCAAGCAACCTGGTGTGTGGTTTCGAGCTAATTTACCTTGAAGAGCACACACACGGTTTCCTTTCTTAGTTTTCCCCCTAGTCATACTATACTCATCAGTTACACAATTTTTCATTGTGGGGTTGTAATGATACCCCAGTGACCATCTTTGGAGTTGCTTTCATCTAATTTCTTTATATAAATTCACTTGTTTTTCTTTCCTACAGGAGGAAAGATAATTGCTAGGAGAAGGAAGTTTCACTGTTATTTTTGTTACATCTTTTTTTTTCCCCCTTCCCTTTCTTTTAACACATTTAAATTACAAATGTGCCTGCTGGACTTAGCATTTTAACCTCCCTATGTTAGGTGCGAAGTGTATCTAATAAGAAAATAGGATCTATTAGGAAAAGCTTGGAATCCAGGCAAGCAAGACAGTGGGGGTATTATTAGGTGGAAGAGGCATAGGCAAATGATTTGGCTTGTCTAGGAAGATCAATTGCTAAACTAAATATCTAATCCAGGTCTCCTGGAATTTAGTCCCATTAACCACATACTGACCCCTTTTTTCCTAAGCATCAGTAATTGTAACTGAGTAGAAGTGGTACGGTGTGACTTAGACATAAATTACTCCTATAAGGCCTGATCCTGTTACCTTTATATTAAGTACAAAGACCTCTAATGGCTACGGAGTCCAAATCAGCAAAGAGAACATATCTTCAAATACGCTCACACAAAATATTCAGCCCACGCACATTTTCAGGGACGGGGTTTGGTTAGTAAATATGGAGTAAAACCAGATGTCAATTTAGACAGTGGCAACTGTTTAAGAGACCAAAACATAACTTCTTTACCACCCATTTTTGGATCTGAATTAGTCTACTGACAAACTTTTAGAGAAAACCAGACACAAACATGCAGTATTAGTGTAGCTGGCAGTAGCATGGTCACATTTATTCCTCCTATTTTCAGTAGAGTTACTGTTACAAAAAGCACTGACATCTCACTGTCACAAGGGATGTACGTAAATGTAGTTTTGAAACAATCATGTTACTTACAGAGTCACAATTCTGAAAACTCTTACACATAAAGATACCTTTCTATTATTTGTGGGTGGATCTTTATCTGTTTTACAGGCTCGGCAGAGAAGCTCAGGCCAGCTTTCTGTGTGGGACTGTGTGAGCTGGATCTCTGCAGGGCAGGTATGTCCGGTGTGGGCACTTGTGGCCCAGGCTGGGGGCACAGGTTCTGTTACTCAGGGGCCCCCGGCTCTGCAGCCTCCCGTGCTGAGACACCTGTATATAGCTTCATTGTGTGAGCCTGCAGGCTTTGGAAAGTGTCTGCACTTCCCAGCTAAGTGCTGTTCAGTAGCTAATCTTTTCTTTATTGTGTCTCATCATATGTTCTTCTAGTTTTATTACCTAAATATTACATTATGTTTATTTTAACTGTGTTCTCTCTCTCTTCACCTTAGATAAATGGTAACTGAAAGTTTTAGTGCAACATAGTCAGCAAAATAAACTTGAAATTTCATGTATGAAAACTGTTTCTTTTAAAATATTAGACTTGTTTGCTCATCTATTACTTTCAGTTATTTCAGAAAACTGAAAAAGGCTAAATATATTAAGAATGAGAAGGCAACAACTCAGAAGAAAAAAGAACAGAAAAACTTAATGAGACAGCTAATGAAATATGCACAGAGAACCTACTGGTGTATACTTAAATTTCTTCCATTTTTGTGATCTCTGGAATATTGCACCATTTTTATCATGATATTTCCAAATATTTCAAATTTCCAAATTGCAATGCTGGACTTTTCCTGCTCTTTACTTTACTAGGAAAAGCAGTTCTAATTATATAAATATAGCTATTTTTATACATGTTATTTTAATTTTTTTTTTATTTTTAGCTACTTACTTTCTCTCTAAAAATATACGTAAGATCAGCACTCATCTAGGAAATACAGAAATTCTTCTTTTTTTTTTTTGTCTCATGACTACTGATCAGTTTAGATTCTTACTGCATTGAAAACAATTACCTGCCTTTCACTTGAAGGCATTCATGCTGATGTCAAGATGTGTCAAGATCTTATGCTGTGCCACCTCCACTGAAAGGCTGTCAAGGTGAAAACACTACGTGTCATCCTAGCTTCCCACGCTACATCCAATCTTAATTTACTCTTAAGTTGCCACAGTATCTTGTGAGTCCTGCATTCTATCAAGTAAATGGTTATAATCCATATTTCCTTCAAAAAAAAAGAAATAATAAAACAGGAATACAACAAAATAAATACTGCACTTTTTTGTATTGTGGTATTTATTTTTGACAGAAGGAGGTAGAGAAAAGGGGAGCAAGACATTTCCAACAGAAACAGGCTATGAATTACAAACACTCTTGGAAAAAAATTTTGTCAGGAATGGAAGACTGGCATCCACCATCTCCAGTGTCACAGCTGTAGGAATTTTTCTTTTGCCAGTCAGATACTTATTTAAATAACCTACATTGTGTAATTCTCAGTGAAGCAAAACTTCCCCTGTTCATGTTCATGGTTTAGCCCCAGTCGGCAATAAAGCACCACACAGCCACTCGCTCACTTCCCCTTCCCCCCACTGATGGGATGGGGAGGAGAATCAGGAAGAAAAGAGAATAGAACTCAGGGGGCTGATATAAGAACAGTTTATTAATTGAAACAAAGCAATAATAATAATAATAGTAAATGAAAGCGAGAGAAGGAGATAAAACACAAGAAAGACAAGTGCTGACAATACAATCTCCCACCACGTGTTGACCAATGCCCAGCCCATTCCTTAATCACAACTGGCCCCCTTCCAGGTAACTCCCTCTATATTGGGCATAGCTTTTTGCATTATAGAATATCTCTTTGGGCAGCTGCCCCAGCTATGCTCCCTCCCAGCTTTCGTGTGTGCCTCCTCCCTGGCAGGGGATGAGACGCTGAAAAGTCCAGAATCACAGAATATGCTGAGTTGGAAGGGACCCACGGGGATCATCAAGTCCAACTGCTGTCCCTGCCCAGCACCATCCTCAGGAATCACTCCATGTACCTGAGAGGATTGTACAGAAGTTTCTTGAGCTCTGGCAGGCTCAGTGCTGTGACCACTTCCCTGGGAAGCCCGTTCCAGTGACCAGCCACCCTATGGGGAAAGGTTTCCATAATATCCAACATAAACTTCCCCTGACACAACTTCAGGCTATTCCCTCGGGTCCTGTCACTGTCAGCACAGAGAAGAGATCAGTGCCTGCCCTTCCTCTTCCTCTCATAAAGGAGGAGGCCTCCTTTAAGGCCCTGCACCACCTTTGTTGACCTTCCCTGGATTCTCTCTAATAGCTTAATGTCTTTCTTATATTGCAGTGACCAAATCTGCAGATAGGACTCAAGGTGAGGCCACACCAGTGCAGAGCAGAGTGGGAAGTCCTTGACTTAGGGTAAGTATGACTTAGCAACAACCAAAATATCAGTGTTTTATTCACATTATTCTCCTCCTGAATCCAAAACACAGCTCTGCATCAGCTACTGAGAATAAAATGAGCTTTACCCCAGCTGAAACCAGGACAAGAGAAAGCAAAGCAGTTAGCATATTACTGCATAAGCATACTATTTCTTCTGTTTGGTTTCAATCATTCATAAATATACAAATACTCAAGACAGGATTAAAACATATAGATTGAAAAAAAACTCAACAATGTTGGAATGTGAAGAAATTATCATCAGTAGTTTCTACATTCATTTATTTATAGCTTTATGAGTCATTTTCATGTAGTGAAACGACTTAACTCTGTCTATCAACTGCACAAAAATATCTGTTTAAAAACATACAAAGATCAGACAATTCCTATGTTGATTATCTTAGCTGCAGAAAAACCACCACCCCTGAAGCTGACTTCCTGCTTGAGAAACCATATGCTGATTGCAAAACAAAAGGCACATCTGGAGAGGTCCTTGGCTTTCAGCAGTTAGTGCAGTACAGCGTATCTGATGCCAAGCAACTTGTAAATGTTTAGCATGCTCTTTGTTGAAGACAGTCTGGTTGATATATGCTGCTAATACTGCTGGGTGAGGTGATAGAACATGAAGGAAAACAAGTTGCATCCTTTCCTGTCAAACTGTTCAGTTTCAGTTGCTCCAAAGAGTAGGCATTTGGGTAAAGAGTAGGCAGCTGCTTTTTTCTGGTTTTTTTTAGTCAGCTGTCATCTTTACCAAGTCACTTTCCACCTGCTGTTTTTTGAAAAGAATAAAATCCTTCCCACTCTTTTCAAGTTAGTTACTGAGATTCAAACCTATGATGCCAGGCTAATGTCTATTGTCATTACATAGCAAAGGGTCTACTGTCACTATATTGTAAGGGTTCCACATTGCTCTTTCATGTTTCTTGTAGGCAGCTCCTCAAGGCACTGAATCTTCCTTGTCTTTGTAGTAGCCAACTGACTCCAGTTTCCATCAATCCACTCTTTTATAACACTCTACTTATTGGCTATGGATGTGGCCTGTTAACATCAGGCCTGCTCCTAATCTTTAGTAATTGGTTCAGCTGCAACTCTTTAGGGGATAAGATTAGATCTATACCACCTTCATTTACCCATACTGTATCCCCCTACAAATGTCTGTTACATGGCTGACTATGAAAGAACAATATGAAGAAACCAACAGGTAACTTGTGGTCCTTAACAAATTGGTTTTGTGTGGTTTGGGTTTTTCTTAAACTAAAATAGATTAATTGGGCTTTTTCTTCATTTTCTATTGATGGTGGCTTCTAGTTTTCTACTCATTTCTCCAAGATCTATTTTCTGTGTATTTAATGTCCAGTTTAAGCTCAAATCTTCCCATAATTAAAATTAACTAATGAAAATATTTTAGACTTTAAAACCTTAAAAGTACATGCTCAGAAAATGACTTTGTTATGTGAGTTTCTGAAAGTATGTAGGCAATACTGTGTTCAGTGCTTCTAGACCTCTGGGACATATGACAGAATGTTCTTAAATCCAGACCTTTTTACTGTCCACAAAAAGGGCTCTAAATCCAATCCCCAGGAATTTTGCATTGTGCCAGGGCTGTAAGGCAGTTGTGTTGCCAAGTTGCCTCCCTCTCCTCCTCATGATGTGCTTAAAACCTGTCTGTGTGTGAAGGGTTTGAGCACGGGAAGCCAAGCAGAGTTATCTCTGTGGCTTTCCAGTCTTGGCTTTCCACCCATTTGCGCTTCCTGCACCTCTGAAATACAGGCCCATACTGGAGGGACATGGCTTCTGTATGGGACAGGGTAGCTCTGCTGGCTTTACATGGCCAGCCGAGGGATGAGGTAGAAGGACAAGGTGCACACAGGAGAGAAGAACAGGAGTTACAGGGCTTCAGGTGCTGGAAATGATCCCCCCCAGCAGCTGTCACAGAATTATATCATCACAGAATGGTTGAGGCTGGAAGGGACCACTGGAGATCATCTACTCCAACCTCCCTGCAGGGTCCCTTATTCAGGATTGTTCCTGTTGTTCAGGATTGTACCCAGGTAGGTGTTGAATATCTCCAGTGAGGGAGACCACAGCTCTCGTGGCAATTTGTTCCCGTGCTCAGTCACCTGCACAGTAAAGTAATTTCTCATGTTTAGGTGGAACTTCCTGTGCCTCTTGTCCAATTACTTGGCAGCATCCAGAAGAGCCTGGCTCCATCCCCTTGACATTCACCCTTCAGGTACTTGTATATATTGACAACATCCCCTCTCATTCTTCTCCAGGATAAAGAGGCCCAGATCCCTCAGCTGTTCCTCATAAGTGACCTGTTCCAGTTCCCTCATCATCTTTGTTGCCCTTCACCTGACCTGCTCCAGTAACTCCCTGTTTCTCTTGTCCTGAGGAGCCCAGAACTGGACAAAGCACTCCAGGTCAGGCTCTCCAGGGTTGAGTAGAGGGGCAGGATCCCCTCCCTCAACCTGCTGGCCATCCTCTTCCTAATGCAGCCCAGGATCCCATTGGCCTTCTTGGCCACAGGGACACACTGCTTGCAGGCTCATGTGTCAGCACCATCAGGCTGTTACAGTTTAACTTCTGCTACTGAGACCTGTGCCCTTAAGTTAAAACTTGGCTGGACTAGTATTTAATATTTAAAAGAATTTAATATTTAAAAGAATTAAATATTTAAAATTTAAAAGAAGGGCCATAATGTTTTAGGAGCTGTTTGAATTTAAATGCCATTTTGACTGATAATCTCAAATTATGTGGGTCATGATGCATAGCAATAGTCAGAACCAAGAATAACTGGTGTAACCACTAAGAAGCACCCCAGAGACCTGGATTTTCCGATCAAGTGCAGGTAAAGTTGCAAAAGTGACTGCTACATTAAAAAAACCCCTCCAGTTATAGATTTAAAGTTTTAAATGCTCTGATTTCACTAATTTAAAGATTTTCAAAACTCCTGTCTGTGGATATGAAAACATATCTCATCCATTATTATCATTACTCCCTCTATTTCCTTATTTTTATTGATTATGAGCCTAATTATTTGTAAATCATCAGCAACACCATTAAAATCCTTCTGGCTTTGTAGCATCCTAAGAAATAGCATCCTGTTAAAACCAGCTTGCAACTTGAATAGCTGCTTGTCTCTATTTTTAGCTAACTACAACTGAAAATGTAAGACCAAGAAGGTTTTCCTTGTTTTGCTGCTGTATTATCTGCTGAAAAATTATATATATCAGGACTTGTCAGATACACTTTAGTCAAGTGGGTCCCTCTGGTTATGCTGTACTTTATACAACAAGAGGAGAAACAAGCATTAAAATTACATGAGGTAAAACCACAGAGATAAAAGTAAAGACAGGGAAGTGATTTTATTTCTAGCTTGTTTTTCAGATTATCTAGATAATAACTCAATTGATTTCCTTAAAAACCAGTTAATTTCCTCAAATATAGGTGTTTGTACTGAACTTGCCTATGTGCCTCTTCAATAGAATTTAATGCCAAAGTTCTTGACAGACACATGATTATGTGATATTATAAAATATCACATAACTGTCAGGAAAACAAATTTCACTCATCATCAGGAATGTAGTTCACATCTCTGTCTAAATAAATTTCCTTGCAGAGCAACACCCCCTGTGCACAATTGTGTTATGTGATGCATGGGGGGTGTTGCCCTGCATGGAAATTTATTATTATTCTTTCTTGTTCCCTAATGGAAATGAGCTCCTAGGTTCAGAGCTTGGAAAGGAATGAAATTTCCACTCTGTGACATTTCTCTGAAACCACTCTCTGTTTGTGAGTATCTCTTTCTGTGCTGGTAATGGAATCCCACACAGAGCTAGTCTATAACTAATGGTTTTACTTGCTCCTAGCACCGCTTATGACTAAGTGCAAAACCCTCTCTTCTACCTCACCACCAACCCCATCCCCCTCCATGAACCACAAGTCTAACAAGAGAACCAAATCTTTCTCTTCTAAGGTCTTCTTCATAGTGGAACTAATAATATACAAAGACATGAACACTTCCTTTGAGGGGAAACATAAAGTCATCGCGTCTGCTGTGTGCTCAAAACTGCTGCACAAGTATGTGTACCTAAGCTAGCTGTGAGTTCCTTGCAGTATTTTTACAACCTGAGGGCTGGAAGGGCAGCAGATGATAAACTTGTGAAAATATGTGTACATATTCTATTACTTTATAATGTCCCATATTGTACAAGGCCACCTAGTGTTGCCAAAGAGCCCACTGTCATAACGTCAGGCAATATTTGAGAAGTTTACAATATGAGAGTTCTTCTTCTGCAAACTCTTAACCAAGATGAAAATTTACCTGTTTTTTCAGTTGGAAGTGAATCAATTTGTGTCAACACAGTGCAATCCCTGTTCTAGCCAAGGGATTCTTCTGCTCTGTGTCTGTCACTCCTGTGCAAGAGCTTGGGAAATTTTCAATTAGCCAGATTCTGAAAACATAGCACTGGCATATTGTTCCAGGGAGATGAACCATAAACTTGGCATAAGACAATATACACAGAAATTTATCTTGAAATATAAATGAAAAATGTTCATAATTCACACAGTTGTCCTCCCCCCCCTTCCCCTCCCAAAAAAAACAAACAAAAAAAAACCCCAAAACCAAAAAACCCCAACAAAAAACCAAACCAACCCAAAACTCTTTTCAAAGAGAAAAAAGCAGAAAGTATCTCTGAGTCTTGGGTGAAGTTCAACTCGTTCCTAACTGATAGCCTTCTGATCTTGTGGCCACTGGTACTGATATACCTTCTCTCTGATTTCTAGTGTTTGCTTCCAAGTCAAACAAGATTTTGCTGGGTTTGCTCAATGTGGCATGGCCAACACAATTGCAGCATCTGGTTCCCATGTTGTTTGTCCAAATTTGTTCCATGCTTTCTCATCAACGAGAAGATGAGATGAAGACACAATCTTCCAAAAGGACATGATACTCACTCTCTTCAGTGACTTGGACAAGTCTTGTGAAGAACAAAGCAGTCTTTCATCTCACCAGTAACATGTCACCTGGACAAAAATCATGCAAATTTTTAAAAAACAAGTGAGATTATTTCCTTTGTGCGGGCCAGGTACTTGTAAAATATCAATTCTAATCAATCCAATGAGGTACATATGGTCTCCAGTATGATCTGCATTCTAGTTATTTTTGTAAATAACTTGTTTCCTTCAGGAAAATATGAGTTGTTGGTCCCCTGACAAATATTCTGAGCAGCCTTAAAACAGCAATTCAAAACAAAAAGCAGAACTGAGAAAAATAGACTAGGAACTTACTCTTTATGTTTGTATTTCTGCATGCTTTGGCGTATTTTGTTAGTATTTGTTTACAGATTCACATATACTCAAATGTTCACAATGAAAAATGGTACAAAATTACATTGTGGTAATGTCTGGAAATACCTTCACAATGCTGCCTTAATTTTAAAAACATTTCTTTTCTGGCAGTTAATTGATATTGTATCTATTAACATTTGAGGTAATAATGTCCGGATTGACAATCATACTAACTCTGGATTACACACTTCCCAAGTTTAGTATTTGAATTTATTCCTCAATGACTAATGCAATTAATTATAGCTATACATCAGCCTACTTGTAACACATTAAGCTGATGGTATAGGAGATTAGGAACTAGACCAAAACCAAACAAACGGTGGTATGCTATATGTAAAGCATATGCCTGATATTTCTGGTAATTGAATTTTCCAAAGAGCCTACAGGAAGGAAGAGCCTGATGGGCCCTTTAATTTTAAATGTGCCCTGCTGTTTGTGTTTTGCATCACCCTTTCTATGCTGAAATGCTGGATGACTGGATGAAGTTCTGCTCCTGATCACTTACTAGAGAAAGCATTTCAAAAAGGAAGGATGCGTATCACAATCACAAAATGAATCCAGATTTCAGATGCATCACAATCACAAAATGAATCCAGATTTCAGACAGCAATTTGTAACAATTTGGATTCAGGTTCAGAATGACATTGTGCATTTCAGGCCACTTTAAACTTTCAATATCTAAAAATTAACTAAATGGTATGTTGTCAGGGAAGTCATTTTTAGCATCAAGGAGAAATACAAGGATATCTATTTAAAGATTTAACAAGGTTAAATAGAGAAGAACACTGTTAACAACGGCCTTAAAAAATCATCAATCTCAGTGGTAAATGGTCTAAGTTATTAAATGTAAAAATAGCTCATTAAAAAATACAACTAAGCGCCATTCATTTGACAACAAATGTTTCCATTTAATTAAAATGTTCTGTTACTTTCAAAGCCACACAGAGTTTCTAGTGGTTTTATTGAAATGTATTAAAATGGTTGATCCACTGAACTAATTTTATCTATATGTATATTTTCAGGCAACAATAACCAGACATTTACTATATTTGCAATATCTGAATAAAAAATGTTATTTTCCATTGACAATAGTACTTAAAGAGGTTTTCCTTTGGTAAACCTTTTAAAAATTGCTTTAACTAAGGACAAGACACCTCACAAGCAAGTTTTACCCATTTTTGAGCATTCTATTACTTTCAAAATTATTCTTCTCTATATAGCAGTGCCTGATTATTTTCCATATGCTACTGTCTTCTTTTTAAAAGCTCTTTCTCTAATGGCCTTTTGATGTTTCTTTACGGAACTTCTTGCTCTTTTTCTCTCTTTTCATTTTAGTTCCAACACATACTCAGGCTCTAAAAGGAACATCCATTTAAGATCTCCTCAGAGCCTAAGGATGTGTATTTTTCTTTGGGTCAATGCTGAGTGACATAGATTCTTCTTTAATCAAGAATTACAAATTTCAGAAACACTGCTAATAACATCTAAAACTTTATGTACTTATCTGTAGTAATCTCTGAAAATTGCTTCTTTCTATAGTGGAAATTGTCTCTTGAATACGTAATTAAATATTGAATGCAAGGCAACTAAGGCTCTCACTAAAAGGGCTTTTTTCCTGTTACCTACATATACATTCAATTTTCCTCTTGAGGGTAAAATTAGGTATAAATAGGAGAATACATAACCTAGTCTGTTCTCATCTTAGTTTTTGACACCCTGTAGGAAAATAATATTTAGGCCTGTGCATTATCTCATGCACTCAGCAAAAGAGGTATTTGATTAGTTATGGTCCACAGCCCTGGTCTTTCATCTGAATGCTTGTGTATACAGAGGTGTGGTAATCAGAATGCAGATGATCAGTCATCAATAGGCTAGAATTTAAGGCTAATTTTTAAAACTGAATTTTAGAATTATAAGTGTTATTTGTATTCTTAGGTGGCTAAGTTTAAAGTAATCACTGAATCATGGAGATTACAAGATACAGAGTTAAATTCTTAAAGACAGCAAATAAATTGCTACTCTGAGAGGAGAGTGAGAGCATGGAAGGGAAAATAGTGAAACCAAAGCAGTATTTCTAATAGGATAAATTTTGCATTAGGTGAGCAAGTCTTGGCAGCTTTTTCAATAACAGGTAGTTTTGTCTTCTCTACACAGAAATTTACTCCTTTCTTTCCCTTAACTAATTTGTTCCATGAGTTAAATATAACTCTCAATTGTCGAATTTATTTTAAAGCTATCTAGTCTGATTTGTTGGGTATTACATGCCATACAAACATGAAAGTAGAGTCTATCTATTGAAGAAATGTATATTTTCACTTGCTTTTCACACCTAAAAGAAGCGTGTAAAAAGAAGATGTGCTTTTACTCTAATTAGTTAATTTGCTAAAATGGCCAATTTTTACCTTCTCTTTGAAAGAAACGATATCAAAAAATTACCCTTTTGGTTAAAGCATATGGCAGGTGAGTTTGCTAGAGTAATGTAACATGAAATGCGAGAAAAACATATGAATTCTGGCTCAAATCCAAGACCTCAATGAACATCTGAAAGAAAACTTCTCAAATGCACATGTGCAACCTGCAGCACCTTAGTGTGAGAAAAGTTCAGGTTTGACAGTTCAGGAATTCTGACTAAACAGAAACTACTTGCACATGACTGAGAAAGAAAGTTGAAGAAGAAACTGGTATTTGGTAATGAGCTTAATGCTCTCATTTTGTCAGATTTTACAAAATCACAACCTGTCAGGCACAAAGATTTCTCAGAAGCCCATTTTGAAGGCACCTACCAGCTCACAGTTTTTAGAAGTGCTTGTACAAGCAGTGTCAAAATCAAAGTAGAGCATGTAAGGACAGGGTAAAACCAGAGCTTAAGAACAATACTCGACTTTTTTTTTTTTATAGGATGGTAAGTGCAATGCTTATAGGGTTAGCATTTTTAAGTGTTCTAATCCTTATGATTTTCCATACTAAGAAATTTTTTTTCTTGTTTTTAGCTAGCAAACTGCAAATATTTGGGCTGAAATTCTTCAAGCTACTGTTTGCTACTAGCTAGGTATTTCTGTGCATTTCAGCTACCAAGAAAGAACCACCTTTGAGAGTAAAATTGAGCAAAAATACATCATGTGGTCTATGTTCTAGACCTGTGTAGCCTGAAAAGATTAAATAATAGAATCAACTTATAATCAATTTAGTCAGACATTTTTAAATTCTCCAAGCTGATGTTGTGGATTTTCTTGCCCTGATTAAAACTTGTTTCATCTGGTAATTAACTGGTAACTCTTTTGTCTCCCCAAGCAGTGGTCAGACATCTGGTGTCCAACACAGACATGCTCTGTGAGTCATTGCTTTATGAGAAATTATTCAAGTTGATAAGTGCTGGGCTCAAGTGGCGGTGCATGACCCCCCGTCTAGGTCAAGCCAGAGCATCTATGCGAGTCGTTCTGTGAACTGGAGGGCTTGAATGATTTATATTGAAAAGAGAGAAAACATGCACAAACAAGGCATATCAGTTGTCTGACATTGTTCCATAGTCAGGTATGAGGCAGGGGATGTGGAGCACAGCACTGCAGTAATGGCTGTCCAGGCATGGCAAAGACAGCAGTGCCTTAGGCTGGCATTACCACTGAAAACCTGTGGAGTGGAAATAGAGCCTGTGGGGGCTTATCCTCTAACAAGGCTCAGGCAGACAATTACAGTGACTGATCAGAGCAGCAATCAAATTACACTAATTCAGCCTAGTTAAGTCTTTTGCACAGCTTGTATCTCAGCATCATTTCAGTTTCAACCCTTAGCAGTCATCTTGAGACAAAGCATTGCTTTAAAAAAATCTCTCTTTGATAGGGACACATTGGGTGAAAAGAAATATGATATTTTGCTACAGCTTGAACTAGTGTTATAGAACATATTGGAGGATTTTATATTAAATTGCCTCTTCCATACAGTTCTGCAATCTAAGTATCATTCAAGACACAGAAAAAATAAGGTACCTATGATCTGACTTTTAGCAGAGCTGAGTTTCCTCAGCAGAAGTTAATGATAAGTATGATTTTAATATAAATTTCTAAATATTTGGAAAACAAGATTATAGATATCTTACATGGGACATGCAACATGATTTGTTTTAACTCTCTGCATTTTATTCTTACACTTTGATTTTCTTTATCACAACATGAACAGGTCTTCTTTCAATTTTTAATAAATTTAATTATTAATATCAGACATTGTAAAATGGAAGCTAATTCCTGTATTCAGTGCAGACTGCAATAAACTGTAAATAAGTCATTGAGCAGTATACTGTAGGAAATGGGAAATTCCTTATAGGACCATACAACTATCAGATCTAATTTATGCTGTAGGTTGCTAAACCTAAGATGCAATTGCAGACTACCACATAATCTAATTATTTTCCTAAATGTTCCAAATTAATCTTAATGATTACTGAATTGCTTGCCCACAGTAGGAAAAATTATAACCCATTCATCTCTAGATTCTACTGATCATTTTGCCAGAAATTTCTAATGCTTAGTCTGCATCATAGAAAATTTCTGTTTTCCTGCTAATGGGTTTTTTTTTTTTTGTTTTTTAGAATGAAATGTCATATATTCAGCTAAATGAACAAAGATTTATGACAGGTTGGACTAGAGCAGAGAAAGGGCACACCTCCTTCCATAACATTTGTTTCACTCTGAAATCATCTTTCTGGAGCTTGGATGCCTAGAGCTATTGCAGATGAGATAGCTCCTGCCCATCAAATAACCCAACTGCTTTCCAGCACTGCTGTAGCCAGTGTCACCTGGTACACTTCCCTCCTACAGCCATATCACACCAGTGACTCATGAATTATTCTGAGATCAACCTCTGTGTCCCACCACAGCTGCTTCCCACCAGTAAGCTCACAAATGAACAGACACTCTCAGTATTAGTCCCAAAGAATACTTGTATCTGATACTAGTTAATTTTATCCCTTGTGTATGGTTCCAGTTCTTACAGCCATACAGGTCTTCCTGGGCATTGCAGCTGCCTTCTGTGTGAGAGACATGTTTTGCTGTCAGCAAACTCCATTATCACACTCCTGTATCTCCCAACTAAACTGTTTAATGAAATGACAAAGCAAGTGTTGTTTGAAGACTGACCCTCTAAGAGCTCCAGCAATAACACCATGTAACAGCATTTTCCCTTTCAATGCCACTTTCCCCCCAAATATTGGCCTCTCAATGATTAGCGAGCACCGATTATCGTGTGCACTGAAGGTACATAAGGCAGCAGTCCTGCAGAAAAAATATGTTCTTATTTAGGTACACACTGTCTATTGATGCATGTTTACCTAATGACCAAAATAAGCATTTGTATAAATCTAGGGGTTTTTTATAATCAATAAAGAAATATTGTTCTACTGTACTAACAATAGTTGAATCTAAAAATGCTAAGAGGCAGAAAATGAGAATCTCTTTTCTTGCTATTTTTTGGGCAAAATATTTTGTTTCATAAATGATGAAAATTTTTTTGAAGTTTCATTTTGAAAAATCAAGCCTGAACTAAATTAAAAAAAAAAAATTCAAAAGACCAAATGTTTCCAGTGCTACATAGAATAAATGAGTAAAATCAAAATGAAGTATTTTTTGTGAATCCATACTAAGAAAAATGTTTGGCTAGAAGAAAAAAGGTATTTTGGACTGACACAGAAGGAATGTACTTTCTGGGGTGTTTTTGATTTTGCAACAGAACCGAAAAAGGTAATTCATTTAATCAACCTCTGGTTTTATAGAAAGCATGAGCTCTGGTGTTCTCCATATACCAACCCCATAACTTTGCAGGTTTGATCCTTTTCCCACAGGTCATTTAGGATACAAATTAAAATTAAATACGAGTGTGGCAGAGATAGCTCTGGTCCCAAAGCTCAGATGTTGTCATAAGCACAAATTCTGGAGAAGGTTGGACTAATGGAAGAGTGGCAGCACCAGGAAATCTCCCCAGTCTCTGCCAGGAAGCAGTTAATGCAGGGACAAACTCAGTGCCAATGTGCATAAACAAGCCTGTACTTCTATGATGAAGACATTGAAGCATGTATCAAAATCCATATGCATATTTGAGGTGATTTCTTTGATTGGTTCTCAGAAAAAGCTAGGAAGAGCATGAAGCAAAGATAAAAAACCAGTTAAAGACAAGTAATAATGTTGACAGGCATGGATAGTGGGGGAAAAAACAAGCCAAGTTTCTTGGGTGGAAAATCACCCAAGAAACTACTCTTTCACATGCATATGGCAGAAATAAAAAGTTGTTTACTGAAATGGAAAAAAAAAGTCGTGTCAGTTAGACATCATGTGCAATACAACTAAATATTTATTTAAAGGCATAAAATGTCATGCTGTTTTGCCTAATTAGTGGCAGAAATACTTATTGAATAAACAAGTTCTACAAATTTGATCATTATATACTTTAAAAAATCCATTTCTAAGAGGTACTTTATATGTCAGAGTGATCACATGTAGCCTAGCAACCAGGATGTTATTGAAATTCTACATACAAGTGCATGAGTCATTTTTAGATATAATGTCAGTGTAATGATGAATGTTTAACAAATGGCAGAATCAGTAAGATATGAGCTAGATTTTATAAATGTGCAAAGCTTAGTAATTTTTTTTCATAAATTTGCTGATAAGAAAGGATAAATATCTGTGGGATTTTTTTCCCATAAGAATGTTAAATAATATTTTCTGTGTTTTCAGGTTATTTCCCATATTTATCATTTGAAGATTTTTAAACATCAACTTCACTTATCTCAGGTGTAAGGATTTGTCCTAAAAACATACATCATATCTCTCTTATCCTGCCCAAGACCCGAAGAAGAGTCTTCTCTGCTTCATGTACAGATTTGTGGGTACAAGTGTCATGCATCCAACTGACAGAAAACATCTCTCTAGGATATTTTATATGCCTTTCCTGACACCAGTTTCCTTATACTTCAGCTCTTTGGTGAGGCATTATCCATTTTCTAAGAACAGACTGTTCTGTAGTTAGTGCACAAAACTTGCACAATGTGCTGCTTCAAAGACCACATGACACTAGAAAAAAAAAGTGGAAATAGAATTAATACCCAAAGAGATTTTTTTTTCCATTTAAGGGATCTGAAGTGGTCCTGTTTCATGGTAGTACTGTTGCATTCATCACAAGCCTGGACTCCAGCTCTTTGGGATTCTTTCCTAAGCAGCAGTCTAAGTAAAAAATAAGTCAATAAAGTCTGCAAGTACACACAATGAAAATGCAAGATTCAAGGTTGAAAGGAAGGAGAATTGATTCACTCTAGAACGACAGTTCTCACATTCCTAGCACAGAAAACATATTTGCTTCTCATTATTCCGGGTCTTAAACCTCAGTTTAACTGTACTCATTGCTCCTCTGTTCCGTGCTAATTTGCATGCAGCATCACTTAATACCAGTTTAGAAGAATTGTTTAGTAATTGGCTGTTAATTGACATTGTGTATGCTGGCCCTATCTCATTTTCAAAGCTTTTTTCTTGAATTCCAATTATGAATCAGGAACAGCTTTTGATTAGTTATCAATCAGATAGGAAAAATTATCAGAAGTTTTGAATACTGGAAATTCCTAAAAATAGTGCATGAAAGAGAAATTTGCCTTTGCAAACACTGTACAGAAGAAAGAGACCTTAAAGTAATTGGAGGAAGAAGGTGACTCTGTCAATATAAAACTTGTTTCTGGTTTAACATGAACTGAGAATGATGCACATCTAATCCAAACTAAGCTAAAGTTTCACTGACTGTCTGTCATAACTTGCACAGTCTCTGTGGGATCATTGCTATAATAGTCCAAAGCACAGCACACATTTCTCATGCAAAATCAGACTACAACAGTTATGGTCAGCAGTTCAGAACCTTTATTTATAGATGTTAAACCTAAGGCACAAATCCATAGTTTTAGTCGGTGCTGAAAGAAAAGGAGAGGTAAACAGCATCTCAGAGAAGCAATGTGAGTGAAAACCTGTCCTTTTTTCTGCTAAAACTGGGTGCAGGGTGTGGTATGCCCTTACTGCTTTATCATAGAACCCATCCCTTGATCTGTTTGTAGTAAGGTAATGAGTAAGTTAGGCTTGTGTAGTCCTTTTGAACTGAAAAAAAAAATTCTCAGTGCAGTTTTTAATCTCAATTTAGGAAAAAAATAAAAAGACAGTAATCCTTCCTTCCTAGGATCCTGGCATATTCTAAATAGTCAAATAAATGATTGCTTAAGAGAAGAATTCTTAGGAAGAGTACTTAAGAGGAGAAGAAACAAGTCATTTAAGATTAGTTCTTCATAAGAAGCAGCCTATTTGTTTGGTTTTTTTTCTTTTAAATTATCCAGAAAAAGTTGTACAAGCTTAAATTTGGCTAGTTGATAAACAAATCCCCTCTAATCTGCAGGAAGATTTCAGAAAGTTAGCTGTGAACAGCTCTATTTTTTGTGTTTTGATGACTGAATATTGTTTCTGTTTTGGTTAATTATACAATAATGAACAAAAGGAATGTTGCTATATGAATTAATTTTTGGAGTCTTTCATGGGCATCAGCATGCTAAGTACTGTAAAGACATGGACAAAGTGCTTGTTCCTGCTTGACCATACTGTTTCTAAACAGGCAAAAAGGGAAATGAGATGAGGGAGATGAGAATTTGACCAAAATTACACAACTGACTAATAGCAAACAAAGGATTTCCTGCATTTAAGCCCGATAAGTAGGGAACAAAGCTGCTTTTTACACTTACAGCTTACAGGGGAAACTAAATACTCGGGTTTTTTCACTTGCTAGAATGTGGATATTATGCTGGATTAGGAAAAACAGTTTTGAGTTCTCTGTTTTGTGTCTTTTTTCAGTCTGGTTTGCTAAGGAAATGAAACTTGTGCAATCACCATGGGTGTGTATGGGTGGCTGCACACATGTCCTGGTAGTACCTTTTGAACCTGTTGGCAAACTGTTGCAAATTGGTACAGTACAAAGTACTGTACAAAGTATTGGTGTCACAGATAACATAATTCCAAAGTCTTGGTCTCAAAGGTAATGTTATACAAATGGTGTGAAAATAGGGGTACAGTTGTAGGTGCCAGCCTGATAGCAGGAAAACTCACGTGACAGAAATCATACTACTTTAGTTTTGATATAAACAGAACCATGCACTTTCTTCAGTTATGTTTTAGAGTCTTCCTCTGTATTCAAAACTTCATTAATTAAAAACCCAACAACAAAATGAAACCTCATAAAAACAATGCAATATTATGAACTGAGGCTTAAAGGAAGAAATTACCTAGAATAACTGCTCATGGAAGGATGGTATCAGATTTCCAGATTTTCCTTCAGAGAGTAGAACTGGTGGCAGCAGAGAGCTTCACTGCTGTGTCCTTAAAGGAAGAAAGAGGAAACAGATGAAAATAGGGATGAAGCTATGTTCATGATGGAGAATATTTATGTTAGTGATCTCAGATGCCATAATGAGGCAAGAGCTAATAAAAAATATCAGCATAGACAAGGCCTCACTGGGGCTCAAGGAAGGCAATAATTGAAGTTCCAACATTAGAATATTCCATTTGAGCATGTGTCTCGTGCTGGAACTTGCTTCTTTACAATCACTGCCCCCTGTCCTGCTGGTGAGATCCCCTGCCAGGAGGGTGTGATGGAAGCTGGAGAGACAGTGCATATGTCTCATTTGAGTCCTCTGGAGCAGGTCAGAAATTTTATTTCTGCTTTTAAAACAAGGGTTCCAGTAAAATTCAGTTCTGCTGGCCTCACTGTGAGCAGCCTTCAACCAAACCAAAGCACACAATTTCCATAGTGTCATACATGTTCATTCAGCATGAGAATAAAACGCAGTGAGAGATTGTTTACATGGGATGGGCTAGGGACCGTTTTTATTCTTGTTGCTATAGCAGTGAATACAGCTAGTTGTGCAATCACAGTGATTGCACATTTTAAGACGGTGGTACTTTCAAACAGTAGCAATACAATTGCAATGTGAAAAAGTGATGAAATCAAGGAAAGATGGAAGCATAAGTCAACAGAATGCTTATGACATGTTTATTGGATTTTGATAAAATATTTTAAAGAGGAAGTCTGGCTTAGTTAAGATACTTGCATCAGCTTCTTACATTAAAATCAGCATTTTGCCCTTCCACAGCTTTCTTTTCCTTAGCCATGAGAAACACAGAGTTGGCTAACAGTTCTGAGCAGTAACAAGACACTTTATGTGCTTGGCCATGGAACAGAATCCAGAACCTAAAGCTACTCAGATTGACCACAGACTGCATTCTGAGCTGGGAGCAAATGAACATAATTAATGGTCATTCTTTCTGATATATCCTAAAACATCATTTGAGGTGCAGAAGAGGTCTTCATTAGAAGGAGACATTTCCTTCCATTTGAGGTTATGGAATTTGTTCTGAAGACAGATTCCCTTCAAAGGGCAAGGAACTTAACAGTCTGGTTTTGTAATGTGTTTAATTCAAAGGCTCAGATACTGGGAGCCCTGATAGAGATGCTCTCACTATCATAGAGAATATTCTGACACTCATGATATCATTCTATGAGATGCCTAAGTTCAATTCCTTCCACTGTCTGTAAAAATTCAAATTTTATCTTAATGTCTTAAATGCCAGGCTATAGGGTAGGATGCTCTCACTCTCCTATTCAATAACTAAAACCCCTTGTGTGCACACAACAAAAATAAAAATGGGAAATGCACACAAAAAACATGAACACTACCAACTACCAGAACACTTCCTTGGAAGAGGAGATTCAAGCAACATATCCAGAGGAACAAATAGCCAATGGATTTTGATTGCTGGGGGCTTACTAGCCTGACCAGAAACAGAGCTTAGATGCCACCAGATTGAGGAAGCAGCTATGTCAGAATATTAAGAATTTTACCTTGGGTCTAAAGATTTTGAAAGACAAAATACTCTACGGAATAAGGTATCAATCCTGCTGAACAGTTGTTATTTAGTAAAATGGCCATATTGGTAGTTCTTTAATTACCCCAGGTTCTGTGTGATTAACTATACTAAAATTGTCACAATATCAGAAGTTACCACCATATGGCCATGGACAATAAAATAAATTAACAAAGATTTAGCTAAGTTAAACAGCTTCAAGTTAGAAGATTCCTTTAAGCAATTTTTCAAAGTATGAAAAATATTGAAAGAATTAAGCTTACAAAAAAGCATAGTGTTTGATCACTCAAAAGGTCGCTCAAGGACTTTGTATACTGGGAATGTTTTGCTGTTTTTCAAATATATTCCATAAACCAACTGTAAAGAGCTTTCAGTTATTGCTTTTTAAAATAATTTGTCTTGTGAGAGCCAGAGACAGGATACAAAGAAATAAAAAAGGAAAAGGAGGTATTTGCACAACAGGTAAACAAAAATTTTTAAAATACCCAAAACAATGTGTTCTGATCTATACATAAATGGCACAAAAATGAGAAAGAAAAGGCCCATGATTGAGATAGGCTTGTTAAATAGCTGGAGTGACTTCCTGAATTTCCACTTATCCCTAATGTTTCCAAAGCCACTGAGCTTAGAGTTCAAGGAACAGAAAAATAAGGTAAATGAAGAAAGTAGTTGAGGCCTACAAACAATGCCTGCAAAGGTGGCTGCAAAGTAATTCATACTGTATGTAAGTAAATACAGACAATTAAAATAAAGGCAAATAAAAGCAAATCCAGGCAAATAAAACACAAAAACAGAAGAAAAAAAAATTAAATAACTCTCCAGTTCTGTATGGTATACCTCAGCATGTTCTGCAATCTACACAGCTCCAAAGGAACAACTTCCTATGGAAGCATGTCAAATATTAAAATTATGTCTGCTTCTCTGAACATCACCACAATGATTAGTACAGCATAATCTTGGAATTTTGTATGAAAATGAGATGGTCTAGCACACCTCCCCATTGTTAGACTTCTAGTGGTGATGAACAGTGTTGTAAAGTCAGTATGGCATGTGCATGCTTCCCACTGGGTGCCTGAGGAATCATCAAAGCTGGGTTAAAGAGGTATAAGGTTGTGAAACCCAAACAGCAATTATCCCTACAGTGTGCTACTATCTATTTTTTGCCAATTATTATCCTGCAAAAAAAGCCAAGGGGCCCACAGACCTATTCTGATTAAAAGTTTGAATTCTTTTTCATTGTCACAACCACAGACTGAGACAAAAGAACTTAACTTTCTTATCTGAAAACAAATACTTTGCACCGTTTAAAATAGTGATTTGAATATTGATGGAATCTGACCCATCCATCTAAGCACAATTTCTTTATTGTCATTGTTCTACTAGGGAACTAGAAATTAAATATTTTTGGCTACAGTCTTAAATAATATTCTGTAATTGATGCTGAGAATAATAATGTGTGGCATGCTCTTAAAGGCAGCATAAACCAATCTGCATTATGAACACTAGTTCAGTTACTCTGACTCATTAGTCACACAGTTTACTGGCAATGTTTTTCCCTCCTCTTTGTTTTCTGAACTTTTGAAGATAATACTAAGTTTAAATACAAGTTTTAAAATGTGTTTGTATTTGACAAAAAAAGTATCACACTTTTTTTAACCTGTGAGTCATCCGGAGCAAACATTAACAGATCTTCCTTTCAAAATTCCAAAGAAGTGATAAAATAGGACAGGTAGTTAGGTAGAGAACACACACAAACTATCACTCTTCAGACAGAAGAAACTCTAACTTTCACTACTGTATTGTTTTCAAGTTGTCATAAGACTTCACTGTTCATGTTTATACCATAGGATTTAAGAAGTTTCAGAAGTTTGTCCTGGTTTCAGCTGGGATAGAGAAAGGTACTATCACCTTTTTCACCAATGATTGAAGGAGAAAAATAAAAAGCTGCAAATGAACAATTTTGAAAGATCTTCTAATTGAGGCTACAAAAAGCTTCAGACACTTTGCATAACCCTCTTGTAGACTGACAAGCAGAAATATGAGCACAGAAAATTTTTGGCATGTCTTGACAATTGGTCATTGTTTTCCAAGGCAGATATTCAGAGACACCTGTAATTAGAGACTGAGTTCCTGAACCTAACAATGCTTGGGCTAGGGCTTTACAAGGACCCCTTAGTATTGCCCCTAGAGGAGCTCTTAATAAATACAGATGTATCTTAAACAAGATTAATTTTCAGCATATGAATTTTCAGCTCCCTGTTTGGCATTTTGCAATAAGAGTGCATTTAGATGTGAATACACTGAATTTGCAGAATTGCTGTCTAAATATCTTCAAATAATTCAATTATTTATATGCTTCTGAACACTGATAGTGGTATATATTCACCATTACATTTAGTTCAGTACTGCTACAGGTACTCTCCCTGATTTAAACTGAAGCCAACAATGAATAGGGCTTCTAATCCAGAAAAGTGACAGTAATACCTAACAATATTGCTATTCTGAGTGGTCCTTTAAAGCAAGAAACAATACACATTGCTTTAAAGTTGAAAAGGTAAGGAGGTATAAAACCGGGAAAAGGAAAGGATCTGAGGAGTTCAGAAATATTTGCATCATTTTAGGTCTAAGCAATTGACATTGCCTTCTATTCATTCCACATCTAGCCACAATGGACCACCAATATCCATTTCCTCTCTGCTTACTTAAAATTTTCTTTATTGCATTAATTTTCCTGATCCTGTTCCAAATAGCATTTATTTCAAAGTGTCTATTAAATCTACTAAACTGAGGAGCAGGTTTTACATTCCCTTCCTATAAGTTTGATGATGTTGACAAAAGAGTGTTAAGTATTTTCCTGTGAAGGGTCTGAGAACAGTTTTGCTCCCCCACCTCTTCAAGGTATTTTCACCATAACTCTAAGACCTATAGAGACTGACTGGTGTATTGCCCTATCCTGATGATATTCTTCAGGGACCACACAGAAGTTCAATAAAGTACTGTGAATGGTAACAAGTTTTGTAAACAGGTTTGAAAAAACCCTCAGGATTTTTTCTAAAAAGCTCCAAATATATTGCGAAGTATCAGCTCTCTTCAACTTAAAAAGGCATCAATTAAATTACTCAGTCTATCACCCTTCCTTCTGGGTCGGTGGAAAAAAGAGCCTCCAGGTCTAGCCATAAGTATAGAAAGTTGCTGAGAACAAGAGAACACATGAGTGAAAAACGGAGTCTTGAAGAGCTTAATCTTTCCCTTCATGCACACACAGGGCTGTTAAATTTACCGTTTGCAGCCCACACCAAGATTGCTTTTTCCTTTTAAATAACGGTCAACTCACTGTTAGTTCTTGTAGCAATAGCAGCAGAAGAGAGCCAGCCCTTGGCAGCCACTGTTACCTGTAACCACACTCTTAGCTCAGTTCTGCTTCCTTCTGATCCTCCAGAACCATGGGCTCAGCTGAAATGCTGGAATGGGTTTGAGGGAAGATGCTCTTCCTTCCCCATTATCTCTCTTTCTTCTCCATTTGACTCACACAATGAGCATACCAGAGAAACAGAGAGAGGGGCAAGCAAAAGCTTGTGAGAAGAGCAAAGAACTTTTCCTTTAAAGTGATGGAACAGGAGAGTTTCTCAGTAGAGAAGAATGGGGCTTGTCTACGTTGCATATCATGCCCAATTACATTTTCAGCATTCAATTCAGTGCTTAGTTCAAATCAGCACAACCTTGCATTCCAAGGTGAACTCCCCTTGGAAAAGATTCCTGCCCTGCAGATGAAGTCAGAAAGGGCAGAGAAACACCACTTACCATGCCCATGTCCTGTGAAACCCCTATGACTACTTCTCACTTCTTCTCACCTCACAATCAGCAGGAGCTGTCACTCCTACTTGTTCACACAATCCCTGCCACTGAGTTTGTCACTGCAAGTAATGAGGGCAAAATTATTATCACTGACCTTGAACACTGCAGCAGCAAAATCAAATTTTGTCCCCTCACTTTGGAAATTTTGAAGCAGCTCCACCAGAAACAAAGCACATGGAAACCATGTCTACATTTCTTTCCAACTTGAAGGACCAGTGTAATTTTAGGAAAAATTTAAGTAAACATTACATTAAAAAAACCAAACCCCAACGCTTCTGAGAGCCCGACTTTCATCCTGTTATACTTTCAAAGGGACTGTTATATCCGCAACAATTTAACTGTGAAATCAATTTAAAAATGTTTAAACAATACACTTAGTATATTTCTAGAGCATGATGTCTGGCCTCTCGCTGCTGACCAAGAAATATCCTGTAAAGGAAGTAGTTAATCACTGTCTCCTTGGAAAATGTTTACAAAGGGGGTTTGGGGTGATATTATCTACATCCTGTTTAAGTAGCTATTTTGTTCTCTTAAATCAGATGGTGAACCAAAAAGAAGCATTCTTAGTAGTATTGTTATGCTTTTCCTTTCTGTATCTTGAGTTTCTAGACAGTTATTTCAAGGGTACCAGCTGTTTTTCACCTTATCTATCCATACTTTATACACATCTGTTTTAAGAAATAAGGTGTTTTGTGCTATTCTTATCAAAATCAGTAGGTAAACTGTATGTGCATGTAAGCAACCAAATCAAATCTGACCAAATATGTTTATTCTGAAAGATCATAAAGGAAAGAAAGCTACTTTGCTATGGGCTACAGGAGGGAAACAGAAGTTATGATGACAATGCTGTTGGACTCAGTTATAGTAAATAAAAACTTTTGTCTTTTGCTGATGCCAGAATTAAATGTGATTTTATTGATACAGAATACAGATTTCAGTTTGCAATACCATGATCTTTCACTGCATATTGCCCCAGTCTGTGCTGCTTCTGAAATTCATGCAAGGTAGGCAGATGATCAATGTTTACTGTAATTCAGCATTCTCCTAAATAGAAAAATATCAAAATCTTGAATCTGTAGCAAGGCTGGGGAATTGAGCCTAACAGCCACATAAATCTGTGTGAATCTACTCAGAAGAATGCCACCAGTTAGTAGCATTTCCTAACCCACCAGACCTCCTGATGCTTTTATCTATTATCAAGATACATCTTAATTGCTTTTTCTAAATTTTACTAGAAGAATTCATTTTAGTCCACTTTTGTTTAAAATTTTTTTGATTAAAAGCAACAACAAAATCTCAGTTTCAATTATACATAGCTGAGAGTGCAAGACTGTTGCCAATCAGTGGCTTGCACATCACCTGTACATATACCTAATGATAACCTTAGGCATAGTTCTCAAAGTAGATTTTAGACTCCCGGCTGACTTTTAAGTCTGTGAGGGAGCCCAGAGTGCACACAGAAGGAACATTAAGTTATTAAAAATTAGAAATATCTAAATTTTACTGTGCTAGCTCACTTCATATTGTAAGATTTATCCAAACAGAAGAAAAAGGGAAGAGGAATTTGGCCATTTTGGGGGTATCTGTCTCTGCCCAGAATTCCAATCAGAGTACTGATTGCTGGAGTACTATATGCACTACCTGATGCATTTATTCCTTTATCAGTCTCAAAATTCCTGGACTGAATGAGAAAAGCTCTAATTTGGGTTGCAAAACCATGTGCTCATGTGCATTCCTGGAATATATGAACACTTTCACAAGTACATATGCAATTCTTTTCAGAGTATATTACCAAGCAATTGGATAAATATTTACGAACACAGCTACATATATAAAAAAAAGATTTTATCACTCATTGTTGTGAAGGACAGTGAGAGGGTTTTTTTCTATTTAATAAAGGGGAGCAGATGCACAAGGAAAGGGCCACAGAAGCTGTAGTACTCAAAATGAGACTATGAGGACTTTTCTTTTATAAAAACTAATCAGCATTACTTAGTCCTTTGCATGATTGAAGAACAAGGTTTTTTATTTAATTTCCACTACCAAATGCTCAGATTTCTGCAATTCCTGCAGGTAAAAGAATGACCAGTCAGCACCTGAAGAATACAGCAAATAAATGTGTAGAAAGCTCTTTTTGGCATCATCACTTAAAGAGCAAGAACACTCTAGAGCCCATAGAAGATGCACAAGACATTTCTAATTATTTCAGTCATGAGACAATATTTTTACTTCTCTAATCCTCATTCCCTAGTGACAACAAGCCATCTAACTTCTGCAACCAAAGCAGTTGAAAATGGCAACTCCCACCAGTATGCCTCTTTGTTTGCCCTCACTACATATCCATACTATGATCTAAATGGAAGCAGAGATGCTGTGAAAGAAATGATACCTTGTTTTATAGTTAAAGGCAATATTGACACCCATACACATGAGATATGAATTTTGAAGTTCACAAGTCTTCTAGGGACCTCTCCACGTGGTTATACTGTCATAACTGCAATGGCTTAAAAACACAGTCAAGACAAAGTTTTTAGGGATAGATAATGCCTTTTATTAGAACCAGGTAGTATAATATAGGCAAAAACACACAGATTTCCAGATGTTGCTGGTTTTTAAATTCAGTAAATTTTAGCTTTCAACATGACCTCCTGTAATACTACTGCATTCAGTTTGGGAGGTCTGGATAGACCAGACCAACTAGATACATACCCAGTAAAAAGCATTTTGAATGGTCAGGCTCAGGGAGCAGGTGTTTTACTGTAGCTGGAGACCAGCAGTGAGCAGTGCTGGGGGAGCTGGTGCAGTGTTCTCTCCTCTAGTTGATGCAAGCAGCATTCAACTGGGATGACAGTTCAGTACACCTGAGGCCGGGGCTGCCATCCAGAGAGACCTAGGCAGGCTGGAGGAATGGACTGACCAAGGACAAATGCACAGTCCTGCACCTAGGAAGGAAGAGACTCTTGCACCAATATAGGCTGGGTCCTGGCAAGTGGGGAAGCAGCACTGCTGGGAAGGAGGTGGAGGCTTTGCCAGGCAGGGGCTGCACATGAGCCAGCAGTGTGCCCTGACAGCAGAGAGGGCCAGCAGCAGCCCAGGCTGTACTCACAGAGCCAGCAGAGAGGGAGAAGTGATTCACCACCAGATGGATCCAGTTCTGGGCATCCCAGCACAAGAAGGACATTGACAAACTGGATTGCCTTCACCAGAGGGCCACTGAGATTGCTGGAGGCCAGAGCACTTGTCCTGAGAGGACATGCTAAAGGAACTGGCCTTTTCAGTTTGGAGAAGAGATGGCCACAGGGGAGATGCAAGAGCATACTGACTACTTCTGAGAAGGCTCCCTCAATAAGGTTTTCACAGCAGTGCTTAGCAGGAGTATGAGGGACAACAAATAAATCAAAACAAGCTTAGACAGTAATTAGATGTAGGGATTATTTCATTTTCCAGATTTTTTTAACCATGAGGTCAGTCAAATGTTCTAACAGGCTGATCAGAGAAGCTGTGCAGTCTTCAGACTTGGAGGCTTTCAAGATCTAGCTAAATAAAGCCTTGAGCAACCAACAGCTGGTCATGCTTTGACCAGAACGCTGGACCTGAGGTCCCTTCCTAAGTCGGACATTGTGTGATTCTGAGACTCTCTACAGAAACTCTTGTTAAATCTACTCAAAATTTTGTAGCTTTTTAATTGTGCCAGTTGGTCTGATAAAAATTATTGCCTTTACCCACAAGCTACGTCTTGCCTATAATTTTCAAGACTAAGACTCACAGATATTCCATAAAGTGGCAGCATGTTTACACCCACACGGGTCATTACTAGGACTGGACTCATTCAATCCATCCCACAGACCTTTGGCATTTCAAGTGAACAAAGTTATTCACAGTAGCTGTAACCACCAGCCTGAGTGTTCACTGAGAATGGTGGGGAATCCATGGCTGGCAAATAACCCAAAAGTGCTCTGGCAAAATTAGAAACCAGCAAGTCCAAGTATTCCATGCTCTACTCTAGATTCTGGCAGTTTTTCTAAGCTTTTTCTTTTCTGCTTTCATGAATTCTGTTTGTGTCTCTCACCTTGTTCAACTAAAGGCTGACTGCTGGATGTTAATGTTTAACTGAAACAACCTTTACAGAAGAAACGTCAGTATAGAGTAGTGAGAGAATTACCCAAGGTCTAATAACCTCAATGGGATTATCAGACCAAAATCTGCACTAACCCTGCAACTTTCCAAAAATAGAAATATTTGATAAATTGGTGAATGTACCCAAAGCCTAGATCGTGATGATCAAAAGGGATAACCCAGGCTTGGAACAAACGCTAGAACCGCTCTACTAGCTACAACAGAAATCAACACACCAACAAACTGTTTTAAGAGTTTTAAGATCTACAAACTTTAATTATAACAGAGAAGTACATTTAGATGATACCTTAAACAGGGCAGACACTACAGGACAGCCACACCTTTGGCATATCACAGCTCAGATGGAAGCTTTTCATGTGCAGTTGCTGGTAGGCTCTCACTGAGGACAATTTGTTAAATCCAATGACTCTGATTACTACCTAGTTTACATAAGATTTTGCAATGTTGACTTTTCATACAGTGACTCTTCGAAGGTTTCTATTTTCTGTTCTTCTTCCCAATTATGTTAGCAAGCTTTTCTCCTTTTCTGGAACTGCTTCCTACGCTATATTATCTGGCTTGACTCCCTAAAGTTGTCTACTGACCCTGACACATATCAGATGTCAGTGCCAAGGACCCTTCTCATTCATGATCCCACACAACAAGGACACTGAAGAGCTTTCAGAATGAGGCCGTGCTTTTACAATGATCTATGTTAAATAGATCTAAGTAAGTGCTACTGGGAAAATGTATGGTCTTGCTCTCATGCACTGTTTGGTTGTGGCAACAGTTGAGTTAATATGAGTGGGTGGTGAAATGATTTAAATAATTAGTACTGTATGAAAGAACATGTATAATTTTTATTTAGGTTGTCTTAATTTATTTTTTGCCCGGATTTTGTGTTCAACCCACTGTATGGTAGCACATGCACCACTAGTTGGTCCATTCTAAAGAGCAGGTATGGACCCAGGAAAAATAGCATTAAAATAGATTTGAAATCACAGCTTTCAGAAAATTACTTTTACTCTGATTCAAGGCCAAGCTATGTTTTTGGTCTTGCAGTAATTTGGCGGGGAAAAGGTGTATCTTGATGAGCAACTAAACTCCAAAGATCCAGCTTGAGCTGAGGCAGTAAGACGATTCTTTCACTTGGTTCTGATGGTAAAATCCAATTTATAAGTTATTATGGTTGCAAAATCTTCCAGGAATCTGAGCACATGAGTACCAAAATATCTAGCTGGTCATGTTCCCTTGGGAGCAATATGGTCTGTCCTAGGCATAAGCATCTTGTAACTCTGCTAGCATGGTGGCTTAGTATCATGTTATACTTTAAAGCAATTAACTACTGAGTGGAGCTCTGGGAATAGAAGAAATATCTTGCTTTTCCATAGAGCATATCTCTGATCCTCTGATAACAAACCAAGCATGAATCTACTTTACACTAGGAGACCATTTCATCAGAAGGTCACATTCAAGGGTCAGTATGTCAGAGCTGCTGTCTGGGCATATAAACTGAATATTTGTATGAGATTGTGTACTGTAAGATTTACTTATGGATTACTTTCAGGCCACAAAGCCAGAACGTACTCTTTCTGTCTAACCTCCATCTATTTGTGTGTGTATGTCTGCATGCATGTGAACTTGTTAAGAAAAATGTGTTAAAGAAAAAGGAAAGATGGCTGGGATGTACTTCTCTGAAGTACAATTCAGCCAGGAGATTGGTTTACCAACACAACTGCCACAGAGGACGATATGTGACCTTGGATATATATTAATGTATTTGTGTTTCTTAAACCATAGTGGACTCCAAGCTCTATGCTAGGAATGACCTTACAACTTATTTAAAAAATGGCACCTACTGAATGTGATTGCCAGGAATATGTAGGGTTTTTCCTTTTACCTGAAGTTCTTCAGCAAAGCAAAAGTCAAGTTGCCCCAGTCCCTGTTGTGATAATGGTATTTATCACTGCCTCTGAGAAAAGCCAGTGAGCAAAACTGATCATTTTGGAAACCTGTAATGTGCCTAGATTGTTGGCAGAAAATTACTTTGAGTATCTGAACCTTGTCAGTTAGTCTTAGAATTAAAGAACCAGTTCATGAAATCTATCTGAATCTTGGTGTGAGGCACATTAGCATTATGATGACTAAGTAATGTTTAAAAACATAAACTGAGCTCTAAAACAATGATAATGCAGCATCTCCGGGACCCTGTATTTTGTACTGCTCTGTTAAGCGTATTTCTCAAAAAAAGACCATTTGGGCAAATTTCGGTTACAAGATATAGGGTGACTTTGCTCTTTCAGATTTCTTGCCTGGCCATTTCTTCTCAGAATCGGAAAAGCTGACAACATTGAGTTGGAAGAGCAGTCATAAACTCCTAATCGTGATACAAGAACCATGAAAACCACTGGGGCCCCTCTCCTTGCTCTGCAGTTAAACTGGAGGGACAGCGTCAGGTGCCGGATAAGCCTTTAAAATGGCAATCATCAACGTGGGCACCTCAGCACGGCACAGAGGCTCACTTGGTGGGCCAGCCGCGTGTCCCACGGGCGAGCTGCAGGAGCCGGGCCCCTCCCGGTGAGCCGGGCCTTCGCCGGGCCCCCCGCCCGCCCACCAGGGCCGGCGGCGGAGGGGCCGGGCCGGCATCGCCCCTCGCTCCAGCCGCGGCCGGGCCCAGCCACGCGGGACCCCGGCGGCTCGGAGCAGCCTGCCCTGGGAGCAGAGGAGGGGAGGGGAGGGCAGCTCCTGCACTGCCGGGCCGGGCCGGGCCGGGCCGAGGTGGTGCCGTGGAAAAAAGTTGTGGCGGCTTCAGAGCTGGGCGCTGCGAGCGCGTGCGGGTACTTAGTAAAGCCGGCGGCTTCAGAGAAGCGCAGCCCCAGCTCAGTACTTCCTCCTGCCGATAAGATCTCCGCCAGCGCTCGTCACGGGTGGCGGCCGCCGCCGCCGCTGCCCTACTTGAATCGGTTTCAGACTCCTCCCGAGGCGAGACGGGAGCGGGAGCGCGGCGAGGCGAGGCGAGGCGGGAGGGAGGAGGCGATGCTGGGGGCCGCGCCGCTCCGCCCGGCCTCCTCCGCCCCGCGCAGACCCGCTCCCAGCGCTGCCGGCAGAGCCTGCCGGGCGGCGGAGCTGCCGCTGGGACCGGCATGGGGACTTTAGGCAAGAGGAGAGAAAACCAGTGAGTTTGGCGTGTTGCTTTATGCCCCCCTCGCTCCGCTCCCCGCGGCGGAGGGCACCGGGGTTGGTGTCACGCCTGAGAGCGTGCGGTGCCCGCCGGGGCGGTGGGGCGGGTGCGGCTCTCCCGCGGCGGGGCTGGCGGGGGGTTCCGTGGGGCACGGGGGTAGGACTGCGGGCGCCGGCCGGGTCCTCCCGAGCGGGTCAGGGAGGGGAAAGAAGCGCGGGAGGGAGTGTGCGGGGGAGGATTTTGTTTCACTCTTAGGGATGCCGGTGTGGCCGAGCAGGCGGGTCAGCGCGGGTGGAGGAGCCTCACGTTACGGTGCTGTCTGAGCGCCGCCCGGGCTCGGTTACCTGCGGCACGGCACCGCCGGGGCAGGCGGCCGGGAACGCGGCTGGCACCGGCCCGCCGGGCGAGCGGCACCTGCTCCGGGGTCAGTTAGCCGGGGGTCACTTATTTGTGATGTCCACCCCACCGCCAAGGGTGTACAGTGGAAATGCAGGGCAGGCGTCCCCCCGCTGCATCTCAGTCCCCCTTTCGTCTGTCATGTCGGGTGGCTGCTGCGAGAGGATGTGTTCTAAGGAATAACCAGAGGTGCTACCGGCTGAGCTTTGCCTGTCCACTATGGCCAAATCGGCCACATAACTGTAAACTTTTTTCAGGTGTAGAAACTTCAGGTTTTCTCCTGGGTATTGCCAAAGCCTGAAATATCTTCTGCCTTAACTCTTTGTTACTACTTGCTGGGATCCTCTGCCTTGTGTTGAAGAGGCACAAATAAAGCTAGGAATAAAGCTGGAAAGGGGCTTAAGCTTGTAAAAAGAAAACACTGAAAGCTGATCAGGCCCTTGTTCTTTTTATATGAGAACAGGAAGTCAGATCACAAAGCTAAGAGGGAAATTGAGAAAAAGGGGGAAGGGTAGAGAATATTTGCGTGTCAGCTACTGTCAGCCTAACTACGGAGGAGCTCAGTGATGAGTATTGCGTCTGAAGGGTCAGGTGTGTATTTTCCTGAATTTGAAATTAGCTGGGATCAGTGTTGGGTTGTAAATGACACCGTGGTCAGTTTCGTGGCTTCCCCAGCATTCAAGTGAGATGGAAAGGTAAGGATGAGGCTGGACTCTGACAGGGATGAATTAGGGTCCAGTCTGTCTTCATAAAGCATGCATTTTTTTAGCTTCATGCAGGAGTGCCTATTCGGGGATGTCTGTGAATTTATTTCTACTATCTCTATGTAAAACACACTCTGGAGGAAATTTATGCCTTTTCTTCCTGGCACTATTAGAGTCTTGCATAGTGTTCCAAGAAAAGTTATGTGATAGCACCTTAAAGACACTGGAGTCACTTGTTTAGGAAGGCTGTGGAGTGTCTGAAATAAACCCAAAGGATCCCTGAAATTTCAGGAGTCCCTGAAATAAACTCAAGGTTCATTGAAATGGCAGTGCTTATTGTTATTTTGCAAGCTGTATGGTTATACTCTCAAGTCAGATCTTCCAGTGGTTCCTGGTATTTGCAGGCAAATATATTAAATCACTTTTGATTAATACAGTACTGTTCTAATTTACTATTTGATACAGAAATATGAACTTGTGTGCAAGCAATGAAAAGCCTTTAATATTGTCCATAAACATACGTGTTCTTGCAGTAAAAGGTATTAGACGAGTAAAACACAAGACTAAAATTAGATATGTGCTTTATTTTGGTCTTATTTACCATTGTTATTAAATACATTTATTTGCTCATGTATACTATTTTAAAGCAACCTAGGAAATAATAGTATTGAATAGATGCAAATTAATATATTTGTTTTGATTGTGAAATACTCCACTATTAGGTTGTGCTGGTATTTTGTTTACTTAACAGTGACTTCTCAGATTAAATCAATAAAGCTAGTCAGGTGTTTTCCAATGTGGTTAATATTTTTTTGCTCCTTTACTTTTGGTGGACACAGACATCTGATGGTAGGGTATTGCATACTCTCCAACAAACAGATTATCCTGCTGATAATCCTGACAGGTCATTCAGGGAGCTCTATGACCATGTGCTCTGCAACTGACATTTAGCAGAAAAAAAGTCACTTACTGAGCAGTCTGTTTGGTGTACATATCAAGGGGAAGGGTTATGTATTTCAGCAACCCAACTAGAAAGAGTTAATTGTCCTTTAAATCTTTCCTCCTTTCCCATGCAGTGTAAAATTTGCCACTCTCTCTTGTATTTACTTCACTATTGTGCTTTCTTCTAGGCAGCCTGCCCAAGCATGCAGCACTGCCCCTGAATCAGTGCTGGAGCTGCAGCAGACCAGCCACTGCCACAGCCTCTCAAACCATACTCAGGTCATGATGGTGCCCTTGGGGCACCTAGCCAAAGGAGCCACTTTGGAAGACCTTCTTGAAACCTGCATTCAGTCTTTTGGTGAGTGCCTGGAGGTTTTTAGAGTCATATTAATTTGTTTCTACGTCTATGATTACGTTTCTGTTGGCTGTGTTTCCTAGTAGGGAATTAAATACATTTATTGGTGAAGTAGAATGGTGTTAACTGAGAATTGTCTGTGCTACAGGTGATTGTGTTGGTAGTTGATGGATGTGTTTATGCAGATGTGTGTAATATATGCTGAGAGATTAGAATAACTACTGCTTGTTCTTGAGGGAACTGGACAAATTCCAATCATCTACACTTCTGAGAGTACTTTTGTTAAGTACCAATTTTGTAAACTTCAGCAAGTAATCATTATATTTTTGTATATTACAATAACATTCTCATAATGCGTGTAAGCAACATGTTCATATTAAACATTTTTAAACAAGAAGGGCTATTTTTAAGCTAGGTGAGATAACACTGGATTGCTTTTTGCATTATCAGTGTAGATTTCAAGTTGTTTCTTTATAAGAGGAAAGAGTCCAAACAGAAATCACAACTGCATTTTTTAAACGTATCAATTATCTATTTGTCTTTTAACAATAAGAATTGAAATACAGATAAGTGTAACCATTGCCTGAGCTGTGTACCCCTAGTTTCCCTTTCCAGCTTTTTCATTAGTGTGTTTATATTCAATTTTATTAAAATGTTATTACTGAAGACACTTGAAGTGATTCTGAATAATTTGCTTATAAGTAGCGCATCTGTTTGTTAATGCTGTCTTTCAGTGCTTTGAGCTACTCCCAAAGTATATGTGGGAAAGTCTTAGTTTCAGAAGTAGTCCTTAGAAGATAAATGTACTTGAACACCCACTCAGCTCTAAAATAATTATCTATATAGTTAAATAGTAACACATTGTGCTGATCTACTGGTACAGTACATAAATACTGTGTAAACAATGACTAATCTTTCACATTTGTTTAAAACGAGGGGTTTTTTAACTTTAAAGCCTTCTAATCAGCATGAGCAGAGAAATTCATGTCTGAGAAAAGCTGGTGAAACATGTAATTGTCAGTAAAGTCTTGTCTCTTTTTTGCTTCTTTTCTTCTCCAATTCATTATTGTGAAGACACTGAGCTTCTATAAAGCCCTAATTCCTCAACAAATGTTGATTGATATATATAAATAAGTTTCAGTTCAGTAGGAGGGGGATAAGATAGCTAAAACATAAGGCTTTCAGGTAGCTGTAATATTGTGACTGCTTGACCAATATTAATATCTCCACATTTTAATGAAAAAACAGTAATATAAATGTAACATTGTAAAATTATAGTATAGTTATTAAAGTGATTGATTTAAAGTAGTGCAGGTGAAACCCTGAGTAGATTATTTTTGGCTAATACTCTGTATAGCAATATAGACATGCTTAGGTGTTCTCAAATTGCTGAGCATCAATATATTAAAAGGACTGAGGTAATGAAGAAAAGTACCTGTGCAGTTCAGCTACACATGCATGTGAATCTTTCTTGAGGGTTTCACACTTCAGCTAGAAAATTTACTGTAATCCACTAGATAGGGTTTTCCTGACCCTTGACAAGCTGTACATGAGTCGAGCAATGTAGTGCATCAGCAAACATTGTAACTCACTAAGAACTGCTGAAATCATGTGTGCTGCAGAGGTTTAGACCCTTAATTGGACAATTCATAGTAGTGTCTGTATTTATACATCTTCCATGAAATTATGCATGTTCTTATGCTATGTTGGAACTTCGCATTAAGATATTTAAATAAAAATACAACTGCTACAACACTAGGTAACTTGCATTATAAAGTTCATTAAAGAAGGCTGTTGTACTATGAGCAAAACCAGTGCAATATTCATTCACATTATTGTGCCAATAAAGGAAGAGATAAAAAGTCTTTAATCTGAGATTTTGAAGAGGGTTGGGGGCAGGGAGCAAAATGGTGGGAAAAAAGCATAACTGCAGAATGATTACAAGGAATCTGAATGATTGAGCAAATTTCTTTCCATGCATGGTACTGAAATCTTCTAACCTCTATGCTGATAGTTCTGTTTAGGCTGAGATTTTATCTTCAGTCTTGGATATGCTGACCTATAATATTTTGTATGTTATTCTATAAAGTCATTATTGTGATTTGAGTAAGTTTTATTTAAATGTTTAAAGTACAGAATCCTCCCCAAGACATTGTACATTTGAAGTTTACTTTCTGAAAAAAGCCATTGGTTTATTTGCTGTCTAGTCTTAAGGAGAACAAGAGGCAGAAGATAGTGATGATGATGTATCATGTTTCAGAATATATACTGCATCTTGTTAGCATTATACTGCACTTGCTACACATGCTATGTGTACAAATACAATTCCTCTGTAATGGATGCAGCTGGGTTTATACTCCTGGACTCAATCATAGAAGTTTGGAGAAAGCAAACAGTGTGTAAGAGAGGCTGCTATCAACAATGGTGTGTAAGGAGAAGTTGGCAGCCTTTTGCTGTATATGCAGAGAATATCACAAGAAGGTCTAACCAAGAAGGTATTAAGTATCAGTACATACTTACAGCTGTGGAGAACCCAGGCTGCAAATTTATATTGATTCTTGTTGTATTAATTGTTGTAGTTTATCTTACAACATGGATTAGGAGAAGAAAGGAGGATGGGAATATGCTAAATTGAAGTTAAAAGTGAGACACCTAAACTTTGCTGCAGTATTATAAATGGGTTCCAAGAGGAAGGACTTTGTTAGGAAAGCCAAGTTAATCCAAAAGCTTAGTCAGTGCAGTTAACTTAAAATCCTGTTTTGGGGTGATTAGTATGTGTGCTTTTTCACCTCTCTCAAACTTGGTCTTCTTTAGCTTGGACTGATGAATGACAGGCATGTGCCTTAATGACAGAAACAATGAGGGTCTTAAGAGGTAATTTGAAGTCATGTAGGTGGTCACTACATCTGAAAGAGTACATCATACCAGTGTTTATTCAACAGCATGATGAGGAGATGCTAAAAGTAGAGGTTTCTTCAAGTCCCATGGAAATTTGAATCAGGATGATGAAGATGAATCATCCTGCAAATGAATTGCCAAAAGTAAAGGCAACAAAAAAGCAAGGATGTAAGTGAAGGCAGGAGTTTGGGAAAAAATAGCATGATGAGAGATTGAATGTTGGAAGTGTCTTAGAAAGGAATATTGGTCCTTTCTTAGGAGAGGATCTGTAGAGACTTGAAACCACTCTCACCAGCTTTAAGAGAAGGTATTTGGTTATACAGGAGAGTGATTCAAAACATGTTCCAAAATGTGTCTCAGAAGACCTTCCAACATTATAAGTAGCTACAGGATGTTGTTACTGCTATGATCTGGATTGACAAGAAGAATTGTAGAGCACAAATAAAGGCATCACACCTGATTGCCTAGAAAAGAAGGGGAGGAAAAGAGAGAGAGAGAGAGAGAGAGAGAGAAGAAAAGAAAGTGCATAGAGAGGAAGAGCAGGAGGTAGGGTAAAATGATTTTAAAAACTAGAAAAGACAGTAGCTGCAGAAAGGTTAGATTCAGTGCAACCTCTGCATCAGAGATAGTAATCTTGAACAAAAAGCTCATAAAGAGATAATTAAAAGTAGATTTTCCATTTGCAACAAAATGGCTGAAGTTGTAAGTTCAGGGAAGCAAAGAAGTAGTTAATAGATCTTGGCCAGAATATGACAGCTTCAAGAGGGAGATAATTTATTCTGGAGGAAATCTTCATTAGTGACTGTGATTAGTGAGTGGAATTTTACATAGAACAATGACTTTAACCCCCTGCATCCATTTTTTTCCCCATTATATAGCACATAAAGTGCCTCAAAAAATGTGCTTTTGACTGGCAGACAGTTCTCTGAAAGTCAGTATGGCTTTGTCTCTTATTTTGTTGCTAGTTGTGAAGGCATTTAGGTCTATCAGCTTTGTTGTTGAATCCAGCAAGAGGGTAAGGTCTAGTTTGTTGGCAGTTCAGTAGAACACAGGAAGCATCTGCTTAGTAGCACAGCCATACTTTTATGTCTAGTTCTTATAGTAATCTTCGTGACACTACATAAATGAATAACATATTTAGTTCAGAAAGTGTTACAGATCAGAGAGGAAAAATATATTAGCAGTGTTCCCTTCACTGGATACCTAATTTGTTAATTTTATATCTGCTAAATGTTCATGACATTTATCATGATACCCTAGGGTATCCTCATGCTACTGTGAACTTGAAATTCTGAATATGTGTTTTGAAGTCAATTTCTAATCTAGAAATTACTTTTGTTTTGTAACTTCACAATATGTTAGTGCATGGTAAGAGGTCCCTGTTTGTTTTCTTTGACTACGTCTATTTTTATCTTATAAATCTACTTTTTTAATCCAGAGTAAAGTTTAAGGGTGCTTATTTTTTTAAACAAACATACCTTTCAAAGATCCAGTGTGCTATTTTAACATGCATTCAAGCTTATAAACCATGTAGGGTCAGAGAGCCTTTTCCTTGCCCACACAGAATATTTGTTTAAATTGTTTTTACAAGTGTTTAAAGACTCTATTGCAATCAGGACAACATGTGTCTTCAACATAGTGCCAATTTGATATCTCCTTCTTTGGTCTGTAGTAAAGTCCTGAAATGTTACCTAGAATTACTTACAAACAATTCCAAGAGTGCACTTGAAAGCCATCGTTTATTCAAATACGTCTTGCTAAAAAAATCTGAGGATCATTTAAAAGCTGAGAATTCTGTAAGAGCTCAAGATGTTATTGTTATGAAGGAGTTTTTGTCCTTAATCTCTGAGTACAGGATCTTACTTTTTGGCTCTTACATTTGAGTGCTGGAAGTATGGTTACTGTAGCATATGGATGACCTATGCTTATCCTACAACTCAGACACTTCAGTTAAAAAGAGATCAAAAAGTATCATTTCAAATGCATGTCACAGTACAGTGTCCCTGTGTTTGGTTTCTTTAAAGAGGTTTAAAGGGCTTTAGGAAAGCAACAAAAATATTTCTGAGACCATGTAGCATAATTCCCTGTAAAATCTCATCCATGATAAACTGTTTGCAATGGAGCTACTTGTTTATACATATATGTCAGTTTTAACCCATGGAGGACTTAAAGGAAGTGGAAAATTACAACTTCAAAGATTAGCAATGTTCTTAATAGGATTTATGTGAACCTAATGCAATTTGCAACTTCTAATAGTCATAAAAGTCATAGAAAGCTAGGTCTAGGAGTGGGTTGTGATGTGAAGTTGTTCTGCCGTGTTTGATCTGTGCTAAACTAGCTTGTTGCCTCAATGTGTGATAAAGTGACATGTTTGTAAACAAACCTTAGAAACACTGGAAACTACATTCAGACTAATTTGGATGAAAGATGCCACAAAAGTGTTTTGATAGAAACCAAAAAATCTCACAAAGGTGCTGGTGCTGGTGGCCTCTTAGGTGTAAGCTACCTAAAAGGTAATCATGGTTCACATTTGCCGGAATAAAAAATAACTATATTATTGAATTGTGTAGTTATGTGAACTGATAATGTCTTTATATTGCTCATATCAATATAATGCAAAAAACATATTGAGACTTAGGAATTCTTTGAGAGTCAGATATATATTGCATCCATCTTAAAAACAACAAACCAGGCAAGTTAGAGTTCCCTCTTTAGAGCTGTAGGCATTTTCTCCTCTAAAATACAGAAAAAAATGAAAACTATCCCATTTTTCCCATATCAGTTATCTGGAAGAACTCACTCTATTTTGTACATAAATGCGTTCTTCCAGTCTAGTTCAAGCATACAATTAACTACTAAAACAATTACAGTTCAATTACTGTGTTTATCTATTTATCAAATTTACTATATAACAAATTCTTACATAGAATTCTGATTCAAAGGCAATAAATTCTTTCAAGGCATATGCACACCCACAGAATGCAACTATTGCCATTTGCTCTTTTCCTCTCAGGTTTGCCTGAACAATCACCTGTTTTTTCTCATGCTGCACGAACTTGCAGGGTTCTATCCCTTCTCTTGAACCCTGAGCTGAATGTTGAGGTCTCCAATTCCCCCCAAAGTGGTTAAGTTTTATCCACGATGCTGTTCTGAGAGAAAATGCTGTTGATCATTGTATGTTAAGTAATCTGAATGCTATTTGGTCAAATACAGTGCAGAAACCTTACTATTGCTTGGCAACAGAAACTATGTTAATGATCAATTAATGACATTGTGGGAACAGAAGAGTCATTACTGCTCAGTAGAATGCATGACATTGTGGGAAGAGAAAAGTAGTTACTGCTCTGGAGAATTCTAAGTGCTGTTTAGCTAACTATTAAAGTTAATTGTGGTTGTACCAAAATGAAAATGATTTCTTTTTTAACCTGATGTCTGTGAAAAAATTTTCCCAAAGAAAAGGAACTTTTAGATTTCTTTATATATATATTATAGAGTTCTATTTAGCAAATTTGACTTCACTTTTTCAATATAATTTTCCAAAGCCAAGAAGTAAGCAATAAAACAAAATGAAGAAAACTTGGACTTTCTTCTTTATAATGCAGTCTCTTATTTACTTATATTTACTACTGGGATATGACTGCAAATTCTATCTTCATGCATCTAAATATAACTTCAGGAAAAATCAGTATAACTGTTATTTAGCAATGCAAAATATTCTAATTGCCCATCACCAGCCAGCTGATACCCAGACAATTCCCAAGCAACAGCAGCCCTGACAAACTTGCAGCCTGTTTTTAAATGCTAAGCATTACATGGTATGACACAAAATATCCATTGGTCAGCTGGGGTCAGCTGTTCAGGCTGTCTCTGCAGCCTCTTGCTGCTGGGGCAGTGTGAGAAGGCATCCCCAGCTGCTGGGTTAGGGGTTAGTTTGCTGTAGTCTGTAAACACCAGTTCCAGAAGTATACCTAGAAGTTAATGTCAAGCCTAGGAAGCTTAGGTATGTGAGTGAAATGGTTAGTGAGGAATATTAGAGCAGGATTAGAGCTGGAGCATGCAGCACTAATGAAAATCAAGGTCAGGAAGTGGGATCCAAGGGATCTGCAACTCCTTCAAGCCCTGAGAGGCAAGCAGCTTGGTGTCTACTAGTCTGTTGCAGTTTGAGCCTTTGGTAGGACAGGCTTCCTGCTTCCTTGGATGTGGTGACTAACTGCCCAGGATCAACCATGCCCTTAGAGGGAAACTTGTTGTAAAACATTGCAGAGTAAGGGTTAAGCACACATCTGGGCCAAGTGGTCAGACAGGGACACTGGCCTCAGAAGTTTCTGGTTCTGTTCTTGGAGTCTGTTTTTTTCCTATCCATCAGTGTCTCTGCTGGCACAGCTGTGTTGCCAAGCATTACACTTGAATTATTCAGGAGTTGCCTGCAGCTCAAAAAATTCACATGGCTCCAGCATCATGACTTAAAGCTTTGGAAAAAGTCTTGAGTACTCAAATTATGTTTTGTAGGCTTTGGAGGAAAAGACTATTTTATTAAAAAGTTTGCATCTAAATTTGCTAAAATCAATATTTTAAATATGCTGTAGAAGGATGTGTGGTGTGCATCCGTGTGTGCAAACTTTTTGTCTTCTTCTGTGTACCTCATCTGAATTTCCAAGGCTAATGGAATGCTTTCCACCCACATTGCATTTGGTTTCTCTCAAAGTACATTTTAATTTCGGAAAATCATCCCATTTCCCTTTGACAAGAGCTTTTATCTCCTTGTTTTCATTTCAAAGAATTACCCACCTAGAGCTCTTTCTGCAAGATGTAGCTTTCCAAAAGCTGTTTCTGAGAGAGGGTAATGATTTTCCCTGGAGATTTCTCTCCCCTAATGTTCCCTACCCTCACACAAAACAGTCTCATTATTCTTTTTGGATACATATTATCCCCATTTTGTCTTGGATATATCTGCATTGTTTATGAGTATTTGGAGGAACAGGAGTGGGTTCCCCCCTCCTCTATTCTGTAGGGAGTTTAAATGGAATAGACTTGAAGAAGCACCAACTTTATGGGGTTGCTTCTAACATTTTTGTTAACTTGTCTTGTTTATAGAGCTGTTGGTGCAGGATTGATCACAAAGTAGTGGAGTTTTTCCTCTCAGGAAAATACTGATTTCTTCTAAGTTTAGTTTTGGAGCGTTTCTTCCTAAGATCGATTACTTGTGTAAATAAATATATGTAAAACTCAATAGTTGCAGGCATGTGTGGGCAATAAGCCAATTTAAAAAGACACAAACAAACGAATCCAAAACTTTGGTGCAATTCCCTGAGCTTTTTGGTGTTATCTGCTAAACATCATGTAACTCTTGTGGCATGAGGGGGAATTCCATCATCCTGTACAGAATTAAATGGAAGCTGGAGAGCTCAATATTCCACCATCTTCCTGCAGCTAAAACTATAAAAAGCATTCTATTACCTTATTACTTGTCGCTTTAGCAAGAACATTCTTATTAAGTTACATTATTTCTGAAAGATTTTAAGTACTTAATGATTTGAAACAAAAAAAAATCACTAAGGATGAGTACAAAGTTCTACTTAGAGTAATCAGCTGTAAAAATGGTATGGTAAAGTCCTTCAAATACAGCATTTCTGCAGAAAAGGATCTCATTGTGAAGAGGGACTTTAAAACTGAAAATGGTATTAATTACAATAATGATATTGTATCACTGCAGAAACTCTGTGTATATGGAAGGATGTGTGTACTTTCATATTTTCTGTATATACATTATACATTTGCTTACATTAAAATGGAGGTGTATAGAAAGCTATTATGCAAAGGGTATTAAGAATAATATTCTAACTCTGGTGCTAAGATCTCCTCTGTAGTACTATATTCAGGTTTTCCTCTTAAAGGTGTGAGCTACAAAGGGTTCAGAAAACAGCATCAAAGTTGACCAGAGAGCTAGAAAACCTTGCCTCTGAGGAATACAAAAAGGACAAATTTGATGTTTCTTAGCTCAGAATATAGATAAGGGATGCAACCCTTAAACAGAGAAAATATATTGATGAGGAAAAGAAATTTTTTTTCTGTCTGCTGGAGTCTAGGCTTAAGCAGCCCAAGTTGCCTGAAATATTTGATTAGACAGAAAGGAGAACTCTTAAATGATAGAGAAACTCAAGCATTGGAATTAGTCACCTACAAAAGCTGTGAGGTCCTCATTACTGTAGAATTTTAAGAACAAATTAAACTGGTTCTGAAGCAAGATTTTGAGAAAGCTGTTTCTGTATTGGAGCAGCAGAATACACTATATTGGCTCCTAGCCGTGATATCTGCCATCAACTGAACATTCAGCTGTCATTAAAAAATTAGTTTAAGTTAAATCTGCTTGCTGACCCTCAATAATGATGTCATAACTGATTTGGAGAATGGTGGCTTCTTATGAATCTGATTCTGGCCAAATGTATTCAATTTAATGAAGGTAGTTAAATGACTAGCTCTGTTACAGGGTATCAAATTCCAACACAGAAGTAGTAAGCATGGAGTAAGAAGGCTACTATGGATTGCATAAGTTTTAAGCTGAAGGGGAACAGACTGTTTCCTGTTTGTATAGGAAATTTCCAGGGAGTATGTGTAAAATACTCATGAAATATTTTATTTAGTTTTGGTTGCTTCTAGCCATTTTAAAGTTATCTTGCAGTACTGCACCTCACATGTGGGGCAGATGCATTGACTTACGGCTGTTTCATTTCAGTCACTAAACCCTACCATGTACTCCCACATGTATCTGCATATTTCTTACATGTCTGTGTGATTTCTCAAGGTCTTTGAAACCTTGAGACCTTAAGAACATAAGTTCCCTCAGTTTTCAGATGGCATGTTGACTTAATAATCTTTGCAGACATTTATAGCACCATCCTCATGCTGTGTTCTTTAAACTACTAGAAAAAAAATGCAGAAGTCTTGAAGAATTCTATGTGGCACATCAGAATAGCAACCCACGACTTTCAGCTTTGCACTTATCTTCTGGCAATTGCTTGATACTTTCTTGCACTGCATTGTTTTCTGCATTTTGATAACCACTGAAAGACTTAAGGGAGTTTACAAGAAGTTATTCGTGTTCTTAGTAGCTTAGTCACTGATCATGTGATGTCAGTGCTCTGTGATTCACTTCTGATTCATTTCAAATTGTACTCTAGGTGATACAGTTGGAACCTGCTTATGAAATAAAGATGGTGCTTATGAAATAAGGGCCTCTTAGACCTAGAAAAGCTAGCTTTTCTTTCCTACAAAACTCAGTTTGGTTAAGACATCCTTGGCATTCTTACTACTGCCTTATCATTGCCTTCATGCATCAGAGGGAAGGTCTCAGTACAGCGATCTCTGCTGAACAGATTCTTTCTGTTAAGTATATTTACCACAGGCTCGTGGCCATCAGGACCTGGTGAAAAGCAGGTAGTTTGCTCTTAGAGCCTTGCTTACCGACTTTTGAGCAATTTGTTTCTCTAAAGCATTCAAGGACCTAGAGATACTTAAGCTATTTCTAAATCACGGAGGAGTCACTTATTGGATCGTGCAATAGAGTGCCTGATGGGCCTAAATTAGAAGGTTCTTACCCTTGTGTGTTCTGAGTCTCACATAAGAAATGGAACTTTTGTAATTGTAGCTTTGTGCTACTACATGGATCATAAAATACTTATCATTAACTGTCATTGTGCTTTCACTTATGGAGTTAAGTGCTGGGAAAGTATATTCAACTTCTGCTTTATTTTTTTGTTTCAGAGTATATTTATTAAAAATCTTAATACAATAAGGGAATTTACAGGAGAAAAACATGCAACAAATAACTAGTTGGTTATTTGTATTTTGTTGCAGTGAGACAAAGCTAAGGCTTTTGCAGTAATTTGCAGCTTTCTTTAACGTAAATTGACTAACTGAAACACACCCATCGCACTTGAGTTAGTATTCACTCTGTGGTTTTGCTCAGTAGGCTGTGTGGTTAGAAGCAGGTATAAAAACGGAAATGAAAAGGAGTTTTAAAACAAACTGCTGGGGGTTCAGGAGAGTGCTGCAGAGGCACTCAGAGGCACAATTGCAGCACTGTCAGGCCAGCCCTCTTGCTGGCTCCACCATTTGTGCAAGATGCTTTACCATTGTAAATTGTGTGCTGGTACAGTTCCAGGCTTGCTGTTCAGTGCTCAACTGTACTGGGAACATTTAAATTTATTTTTGCAGAGTGTTTATTTTGTTTTTCAAGCCACTACAAATACAATGGGTGTTTTTTGTGAAGGCGAGCCTTTTAGTTGGATGAGAGAACAGATAGCCCCAAACTTCGTATTGCTTTAATGTGTGCAAAATAATTGCATGCCATTGTAATGAAGTGTATCTCTGTTGCAAGATAATTAGGTCTGGATGTGGTGAAGCATAAATACACTTTAATTATGCAGGAAAACACCATAAATGTGTTGGCTTAAGTACTCATAGTAGGCAGAACATACTGTTTTTCTCTGTACCTTTGTGACATGAAAAAGCTAAATGGAAGAGAGACCTTCTAGAAAATAAAAATTCAAATGGGAACCTGTGGCCAAGTGATACCTCTGTTATGTCACAGCAGAGGATTTTGCACACAATGAAAGTGCTAAGGGAGAGAGAGTGTTATTTTTTGTCTTTGTTGTCTGGAAATGATCTCTATTGAGCACTTACAGGAAGCTGTATATTCTTAAGAGTATGTGTGCACATATCCATTTGGCTTCCAAGTTAAGCATATACTGAACTGTTTTCCTGATTAAACAGGAGGTAGTGGATGGAGCCTCTGGCGGAACACCAAATTTTGCCAAAGGGAGAAAACTGATACAGGCCTCTGTGTGCAATGCCTAAAATAATTTTACTCTTTGTGAAGACACTCAAAGGGTACAAAATGCGAAATACTAAAGGCCTGATTAAGTATTTATTCTTAATGTTCCAGCCTCCCTCTTCAAATTTCCCACTTCTCTAGCTGAATAACTTGCTGGTTTGCCCTCAGAGCTCATGCTGTAATACCTAGGCAGTTTATATCTCAGAAGGATTCTTTCAGTAAGAATGAAATTTTGTGTGAACACAAACAAGGAACAGACAAACTTTGGTTCATGCTGTAAAACAGAACTCATAGCATAAGTCAAAAGGCAGATCAAGAACTTCCTGTTACTTGGGGTCTATGCTGCTCTCATTCATGGGGCTGTAGGACGGGCAGACTTTTCCCTTGCTCATACCACTGAAGGTAGATACATTTGGTATTTTCCTGTAGAAGGGCATGGAAATTCTTACCCAGTAACTAATGTGGATTATCTTGTTTTGCAAATGGGCTGTGTTTCAAGTTCCATTTTGGCGATGTGCAAGTTAAAGTGCCTTCTCCCTGCCTTCCCTAGCAGTAGATGTCATTTCATATGCTGGAAATCTGGTGTTTCACATCCCTCTTCCATTTTGCTGTATTGTGCTTTGCTTCTCTATATTGTTCCTGCTACTGCTTTTTAAAGAGAGAACTACATTTATTTCCATAGAGGTTAATCTATTTTAAATTATTCGGGAAGATAAATTTTCTTTTGTATTTGAAAGGGTGTCAAATTTCCATTCAAGCTACTTAGGTTCTCTTATGCCTGGCTGTGGGAGAGCATTGTCAGTTAATATTTACAAACACTTTCACTACTGTTTGTTGCAGAAATGGAAACTTTTTAAAGTGTTCTGCTACATTTCTTGTCCTTCATCTTTTTGACGGACAAGAACAACCCAGAAGACAGATGTAGTCTGAAGTCCTTCTGCTGAAATCTCTGTACTGCATAGTTCAAGTTGATGTGCAGTACGTTTAAGTCCAGGACAGGGAGTGTGCACAGGTTAACCTCTAACAGGGTTTCTAGCATATGTTGTATCTCATTCCATGTGCATCTATGCACATCTGTGATCCTAGGCTGTGTGTGCACTCTGGTGTTGTGTGCCATCTGTACAAAAAGGCTCACAAACAATTGAGAATATTGCTGTTCTGTTTGATAACTGTAGTCATACCAATGGCTGGCTGAGATGGATCAGTAACTGAACTATTTTGCTCTGCAGTTCAATGATTTGTTTCCAAGTTTATATTCATATGCCTAAAGCTAAGCATTTATGTGCATTGCTGGGCTTAGATCATCATGTATAATTATCTGGGTATTCTGATTCTGATTACTTTTGAGACACATATGCTTTTTTGTTTGCCTTTTTTTTTTCTTATTTTTAAGGGTCTTCCAAACACAGCAGTGAAATACAGTAGTTGTTATATGGCTCTCACCAGAAAAAGTATGCACCCCCTAAATTAGTAAGTTACTGCTATCTTTGAAATAGTGTACATGAACAGACCTGATTAGAATTAGGATTCTGAAAAAGCCTGTTGAAAATTGTTTATGAAGGTATAGCAAGATTTCAATATGAATAATCCTTTTTGTTTTTTAGATTTAGAAGGAAATGCATGTCAAAACAACCAGCTGCTAAAAATAATTCTGGCCATGCATCAGTTTTTCATCTCCTCTGCAGACATGCTTCAGAAACTTGTTGATCTATATCCTTTGTAATCTTCACCTGCTTTTAAGGTAGCTTAATAGCCGGACAAGTTTGAGATGGGTAAGTAGAGGATATTTAATCTATGGGTGTATTAGTATTCTACTAATTATTCTGTATACTTGTTCTTCACAGTTTTTGGTTGTACGGTGTGCTTTTGTTTGGTTTAGGGTTGGCGTTTTTTGTTTGTCAGGTTTAGCTTGTTATACACAGAGGAAAAGGGGAAACTCCAAGTCAGGTTTTAAGTAGGATAAATCACCCTCTCTTGGCTGGGGAGGGAATATCTAGCAGGTATTAGATGAATGTAGGCACTTCAATTAGCTACTGTGAACCTGGGTCTAAGTTTTAGATTTGTGTCTCTCTCTGTTCACTATCAAGTCAAAGAGTAAAGAACAAAACTGTATCATCAGGGTGTGAAAATTTTCAATGAAAATTATTTCTCTCACATGCACTCAAAATTGCTGAAATAAATCATAAGCTTTTCCTTTCTATTTGTTCCCATTTTGAGTTGACTGCTTGGACTCAAATGTGTGTGTTTCTGGATCATTAGGTTTTTCACAATGTAACTACTAGATCATATTCACAATACTAGCCTTTCTTTGGAATTTTTAGTTGTGGAATATGTTACTGTCTTCTTAGCTTTACAAAATGTTTACTCCTAATTAGATGAGCACAGTACAGGATGAAGACCTGTCATGCTAAGAATCTCCATCCAATTTTGGTACAATTCAATTTAATAATCTTTTCTTTCCTCAAACTCTGTATCTTCCAGGCATTTACAAGCAGCATCCTTACAACAGAGCATTACTGGAACACTGACTGTCTGACTGTAGCAGGACTGTCTTGCTGCTTCTCTAATGGCAGCTGTTGGATAAGTGTGCTAAGCTACAGCTGTGGTGTAGTGTTGTGTTTCACTTAGGCTCCTGGGCTCTTGGAAAATGCAACAAAGGCAGTGCTTGCATCTTCTTTCTGAGATGTAACATTTTCTACAACCAGAAAAACAATTCAAACTTTTGTTAGACTTGCATGTTTTGCAAGCTTGGTTTTTAACTCTGTGTGTAGCTCCCTGTAAAGACATTGAAAGTTAAAGACAGTTTTGAATGGATCAGGTATTCTGAGCTCTTGTATTTCACAAAACCTTGCAAGTGTTCCAGTTGCACTGTTTCCCATCCCCTAAATCATGGGAGTGATTTCAGGTGGTTACAAGTTCTTTGTAAGTCATCTAATTCTAGTCATTCAGAGAGTAGCCCTTAAAAATATTTGGGAACTTACTCAGAGTTCTGTAGTCAGCATAGTGTAAGCATGACGAAAGGGGAGGTGGCATGTCCCCTCAGCTGTGGTAGATTTAGGCTGCAGTTAATTGCAATCAGATTTTGAGTGTATCCACAAGGTATTTTCATTAAATTGTGTTTTCCAGGCCTGAAAATATGTGTGTCACCTCCATCAGAAGAATTAAGACATGCATAATACATTTTTCAAAATGGATTTTCCATGACTTCCACAGACATTGCCTACAATATCAAAACATGTTTTACAGAGCTAATAGACTAAAAATATGGTTGTTTCTTTCAGTGGCCAGAGCAAATAAAATGAAAACTGTTGTGTAGCTAGAAGATGAGGTTACTATGGAGAGGCATGTTACATTTTGCTCTACCATTGTCAACAACTGGTTATGATTAAAAGAAAAATGCCCTTTTTTTTTAATCTCCAGTGAATTAGCTGAAAAGGATTGCTTCATAAATGCATTGATTGATAAATTTGGTATGAATATTTCAAATTTTAATGACATCTGTCATTGCACAAGTTTTATGAGAAATTTTGAGGCATGTTGCAAAGAAACATGTAGAAAACAGAATCCCTTCGCTGGTTGACACTACTCAGTACTCTGGCAACAGCACCAATATTACTCATAGTAGTCATAGTTGCAATAAACTTTGGTAACAACCTGGGGATATACTTTGCATATACGTTGTATATACTTATGTAAAACCCTAATCTGGTATAATATTTGCCATCAGCAGGATGATTCTTATTGCTTACAGCAATAAGATTGGGAAGTATCAAGCATGTTATATTTTACATCATATGTGAATGGATGTGGTTTTCCTTAACAGTTTTCTACCTATCTTAATGCTTTAGAAAATAACTCTTCCATGCTGTGTGTGAAGATATGCTATTTTGTGAGGTAAGTACATTCCTGGTTGGTAGCTATTTGTTGTTAGCTTGCAGTCACCCACGTGACAAATATAAATATGTTTTTGCATGTCTGAAATTCACATAAAAAAGAGAAACAGGTATTCTGCTTCAGCTTTTCAAGGTTCACTTTAGCAGCTCTACACAGAAAGGTCCAACTGGCATTTAGCAGATCTGCTTAAATCGGTGCAAGAGTTCTCAGGTCACAGTTTTGAACTGAGTCTATATGAATCTGTATCTTAAACATCTGTGAAAATTGACAGAGCTCAGGAAATTATAGAAGTGTGTCTAATATTATTATATAGGTCTATTAAAAATTAAGTGGGATATTGCAGATATTTTTATACTAAGCAAAGCTCTATTGCATTTGGTAGGTAATTCTCCTTAGTACTTCTGCTTGCAGTGGTCCTGGTACACTCTAATTTTTGCCTATTAAGTATAATAAAGTTCGATATCTCAGTTTAGAGAAAACAGAAGAGAGGGAGAATATTCAGCTCTAATAGATTGAGGATATGTCTTTTTTACAGAAATTATTAGTAACAGGGGAGAAGAATTTGTTTTAAATTGTGATGATTTTATTATCTCAGAGCAGATTATTATTTGTTATGTCAGCATGCTTTAGTACTGTGCAAGATCTGGTAACATTTTTGCTCCCAGGCAAATTCATACATACGTGCATCCCTAAGAATGTGCATTTCCATTTTTCCCACAAGCACAGGTCTTTACATGTATAGTGCTGGGTACTGTGTCTGTCTGGGATGGAATTAATTTTCTTCATAGCAGCCTCTATGATGCTGTGTGTTGAATCTGAGTAAAACTCAGCATTATTTTACGTCTTGCTGAAGAGTGATTGCACAGCATCAGTGCCTTCTGTTTCACATCTCTCCCTGCCAGAAGTGGGCTGGGGGTGAGCTTGAGGCTGGGAGAGGACACAGCTGGAACAGCTGACCTGAATTGACCAAAGGACCATTTCAACCCATACAGGCTCATACTAAATTTCAGCCTAACTAAATCAAAACTTTTTTTTTTTTTGGTGTGTGTGTGTTTTAATTTTAATAGGTATTGGATTACAGAATTTTGGATTACGTTCAAAATGGACTCTAAACTATCCACAGCTATGGAGGAATTTCAAGAAGTGGTTCGAGCTAATGGTGAGGAGTTACATTGTCGTCTAATTGACACATCTCAAATGTGAGTGTCAAAGTCTCAATATACTCAGAAAACAAACTTCTGCTCTGAATTTCCTTTATTTGATTATAATGCCTCTCATAAGTCATATGTTAGCTGTCCTTACAAGAGTTTATACTTCATTACAGATGAAATATACGTTATGTAGTAGAACAGAATGCCTTTCAAGAATGGCTTAGGTTGAATTTAGCTGCAGTGTAGACTTTGGGCAGATTCTCTATGACAGCCAGGTTTTACCCTGTCCAGGGAACTTAGAAAACTTATAGATGCCTAATGATTTTGTGAGATCACTTGAAATCACTGAAAAAGGGAGAATAAAATTTGATTGGGTAACACATGAGGTAAAAAAGTGTGTTTGTATTTTAACAACAAAGGTAAGTAAGGATATAGTTTATTACATCGTCAGACTTTTGACACTGTTTAGATGATTTTGGTTACAAGATACTTGTTGTGACAAGAATAAATCGTAGAGCTGTACATCACATAGTTCTTTCGTGGGAAGACATTTCCCTGTTACATGAGAGTGAGATAGTTTGGTGGAACAGTACAACTGGCAAAACAAGTGTCAGTTTGTACTTTGAAAATGCACAGGCTAAAGCAGAGCAGAATTTAGCATACATTTTAGATCTGGTTATGAAAGAGGATATTTAGCATTTCAAATTGAAATACATTTTATTACTCTATGGGTCAATAGCAAAGGGAGACAGTTCATAGAGGTTGCTGAAGGAAATCTAAGGATTATTAAATGGAGGAGTTCTGAATGTGTTCAATGAAAACAAAGTTACAGACAGCTATTCTGAAAATGTAGAACTGATTGCAGAAATTATATAGACTCTCATGCTGCTTAGTAAGACAGTTCTATTGTACTTCAAGTGCTACATCAATACAATAAAGACTAACAATAATATTTTGTCATATAATCTCTAATGCATGAAAGGAGTTTGCTGTTTTGAAATTAAAATAATTCAGTTTTTACTGCAGTAAGGCATGAAAACAATGTTACCTCTGACTTAGGGAAAGAGGAAAATTTTGCTCTTCAGTAAATAACTTGGAGTAATTGTGTTTTAAAAGAAATTCTAGGGATTGGTCTAGAAAGCTGACACAGCGTGTAAAGGCCAACACCAGTAAGAAACGGAAAGTCTCACTTCTTTTTGATCACCTTGAGCCAGAGGAGCTGTCAGACCACCTTACCTATCTTGAGTTTAAGTCTTTCAGAAGAATATCAGTAAGTTATTTTTACTTATTTATGTAATTATTTATTTATATTAAGCAAATATGGGAAAGACATAGGAAATATGGCAGAGAGGTAACAGTACAGGATTAACTCTGCCATACAAGATGTTGGATATGCTGAGTCTGTTTGCAGACTCTTACTTTACTAGTACTGAAGGTGGCCAGTGTAACTTACATTCTGAGTAAATACCCTTCTGCTACAGCCATATGAGAGTGAGAGAATGAATCTCAACTGTGGGAGAGCTGGGACAAGATCAGTTGGAAGGAAGAGGAGAAAACCTTCCAAAGAAGCTCGTTTTGTTAGAACAAGGGATGCCATTGGACACAAGAACAGGAAAACTTGGAATATTCTCCTAGAATGCTAACCTTCTGTGGCTGTAGTGATCAGTGCAGCAGTCCTGTGCAGTGATTAATGGACTGTGCTGGACTCTGCTTGCCTTTTTTGATTGTGCATAACAAAATAAAGACCAGAGATAAGAAAGCACTTCAGAAAATGCCATTTTTAATATAAGGAGGTTAAACATATTTTATTATGCTTTCATATACAGAAACAATTTTTAAGGATTTATCCAAGATATTTTTTTCTCAGTAATGTGTGTAGCTGATAAGATGCAAACTTCCCTATGCACCTTGGCTTCACTTGCATCCCTGTATGGCACAACATTGCCTCTTTTCAAACCTGATACAGTTTACACATGGAAAAGTGAATGCTAGGGACCAAAATCTAGGAGGGTTGCAAAGTCTGTGTGAAAATAAGACTGAAAGCAAAGTTATTTTTTAGTGGGTTGTTTTTTGGGGGTTTTTTTTGCTGTTTCTTGTTATTTAGTTTGTTTCAGTGGTTTTTTTTGGTACCACTACAATATGAAGCTGAACCTATGCAAGAAAAGGGGCTCTCAGTAGATGGTGGAAGATTTCACAGTCATGTTTTCATGTACTTTGTTTTGAGCTGACAGTACGTGACTCTGTGTTTTGCGTTAAACTCAAAAAGCTGTAGAACTGAAGTCATGCACAGATTGCTGCCTGTAGGCAGTAATAATATGCAAGGCTTATATAACTTACCATTTTCAAAACCTCTGTGCAGATGTAAGGTAATTAATGAGTACAACAAGTATGATTTTAGTCAGAGTGTCAGATGTGTCATGGAGTTCCAACAGTTACATGCATGTATACATTTTATATACAGGGTACCTGCATATGTTTTTGTATAAATTGAGCATAACAAGACTTTGGGTCAGAAAATTATATGTAATTAATAATTAGTTATATTAATTAAATCTTTGCAGAGTATGTTCATGATGTGCTAAGCTGCAGAATCCTTTTGTTTTTCTAATGTGGCATCATATACCAGGAGAAAGATTGAAAATGACCAGCTGTGTTATTAATCCCTGGAATAACTATTTAAAGGCCTGGGCATTTAAAAGTCAGAAGGGAATATTTGATCACATACACAGCATACAGCAAAATCTTCCATGAGATACCATCCATCTTACAGCAAATTAAAACGCAAGGAGTGGTGCTGACAGAGTAAGGACTGGAGGCATGCTGGTGCTTGGAAAGTATTTTAATCTCTAGTCATAAAGTACAGGGAGGCCACAGTCTTTTGTAAGAATCTGGATTCTTGTTGAGGCTCTTAAGTTAGTCATCACAATAAGAGACTCTTGCAATATTTAAATACCTAAACTACTTTAGTGTATCTGCCACTAACAAGCTTGTTATAGTTGACTTCAAATTATTTGTGTACCACAATTAATTCAAAACTTTCAAGTAGCATTTTAGAGATTAATTTCTTCAGGATTTAAAGAAAAAAACCCAAACTTTTCTGAAGGAGATTACTGATGAGAAAAAAATATAAACTGATTCATAGTTGTACTGAAACTGCTATGAAGTTCATAATTATGTAGTCAGATATTGAAAAATTATCTATCTGTATAGAGTAGTTGCTTAAATTTCCAGATCCAGCTAAACCTGGCTGGAGTTAAAAATTCAAAGAATAATTGTAATGTAAGTACTATGTAATCTCAGAGATAGCTCTACTTATTACTAATATTTCTTCCATTTTTAATTTAATAAGGACAAATCTAGCGGTGTCTGCTGTCATCCGCTTTGAAAGTGCTAGTAGTTCTTATTAAATGGGTGGAAATAATTAATAAAGTTGCAAGAAGATGAGAGAGGGAGTGTAAGAAACAAACAACAGCCTGACCTGTGCTTAAAGATCAGTGCTATTCCACATATTCCTGTGGAAAGGAATTTATATCTCCTATAGCTATGAGTGTTTTTGGTAAGATATTAGTGGTCATATTAAAGAATGGATATAAAAATCCCATGTCATGTTTTCTGATTATTCAAATTCTTGTGTATTTTTGTTAATGGATAAATCAACAGAATTAATAAAAATTCTGTTTAACAAAAGCAAATTATTTCTTCTCCTTAAACTTAATTTAAGAATGGCTTAAAAAAAAAGTGTGTTACAGGTATCTACTGAACAATTTTAGATTGTCTTGATTAAATAAGAGAATCTCACAAGTTGTATCAAAAGTATTAAGGAGTCTGCATCCCTCACTCTTAATAGTCTTATCTTAGTTTCCTATTAATCCCATTGAACTTGCTTTTTGTATTAGTGTAATACGAAATACTTCTGCTTAGTTCAGAAGTGTGCCCCAGCTACAGAATACATGAACTGAACACTGAACTCCCTTAAACTATTACTGATTTATTGGATTACAATTTAAGTTCTGTTTAACCTTCCCAGTAGAAGTCAATGAATCTGTGAAGCCACTGAGGCTGGGAGGAAAGCCCGAGTTCTATTCATCCTGGGATTTATAAGAGCCAAGACTTCTGAGATAGGGCAAAAAGAAGCTTTCAGTTAATTCAATTAGTGGAAGCCCCTGCTTTGAAGTTAATAAAGCTTTTACGAAGGCAAGATTTCAGTTTTATGGATAGTTCAGGTGTAAAAGATGTGGTGTATATTTCATTTGCAAAGCAGACCTCTATCCACACACAGATCATGAGGCATATGAAACTACATTAATTTTCATTTACGCTTCTTTTGTTTGTTTAAGTTCTCAGATTATCAGAACTACATTGTGAATAGTTGTGTGAAAGAGAACCCAACAATGGAAAGATCAATTTCTCTTTGCAATGGTATCTCTCAGTGGGTGCAGCTAATGGTTCTCAGCAGACCAACACCACAGCTTCGGGCTGAAGTGTTCATCAAGTTTATCCATGTTGCACAGGTCAGTTAAAATCTAGCATGTTTGCTGTTTATTTCGTCTTTCTCTGATGCAGCCCTTTTTTCTGCTCTTCCCATACTACTGCTGTAGGGTGAGCTGGGAATGTTGGCACTGCTCTGCTGGTTCATACACACCACATGTGCATTTCTCTGTGTGTGTGCTGTCTTACGAAGTGTTCAGATATTAGTGTCATGGCACCAGGACTTTCTCATGTTTATTCTGAAGAAATTATTTTCACTGTAAAACTGGACTTCCTTTTGAATCAGCATGTGAGATTCCCAGTTGTGGCTGTGAATCTTTCCAAAGCATGAGGGACTCTGATGGCTTTGGCTGTAATTAGAAGCATTCCACCAGAAACACCTTTCTGGATAAAAAGAGAGCTAGGGTCCTATTTGTATTCTTTGCATACTAATTCAACTGCAGTTATAACAAAGATAATAGGCAGTGTTTCCTACTTGTGGTAGATTGTGGGAAAAGGGGGAAGTACTGAGGAGGTACTTTGAAGAATTACCATATCTGAAAATTTAATATTTGATTTAATAACTGCAGAGTAAGTTCATGTTACACCTAGTAAAATCACAGCTCATCACCAAAATACATGAAGTCAAATGGCACAAACTTGTAAGACTTCGGAGGAAGACAACAGAGGAAATTAAAATTTGGATGTGCACATTGAACAACCTGAACCTTTAATTTATACTGATCTTTTTTTTTTTTTTATGTGAACACAGAAGCTCCACCAGCTGCAGAATTTTAACACATTAATGGCAGTGATAGGAGGTCTCTGTCACAGTTCCATTTCCAGGCTCAAGGAAACAAGCTCATGTGTTCCTCATGATGTAATTAAGGTAGGTATTGCTTCTAAGTTTTACAAATAAGAGAACCTTTAACTTTTTTTGTCACTGCACACACTAAAATTAACCTTTGTTGGATAAGATGGAAAGACAGAACAAAAATTGCTTTGGTTTTGAAGGGTTTCTATTGATTATTTCATCTCTACATCACCAGTTACTCCTACACTTCCTGCAACCCTGCCTTTCTTCAAGACTTGTGTAGATTTTCTAAAGTTTCTCCTTTAGCCTTGGATGTCATGAGCTGCACTTTCATTTACATGCAGTAGTACAAAATAATATTCAAATATGAAAACAAAGAATTGGATCATAGAACACTTGAAACCAAACTATTGTCTTCTGTAGTAACATTGATCGTCCTTAATCTGTAAAATGCTAGCACAGAGCTCTCACTTTGAGTGAAAGGACTGATTTTGTTCATCTGATCTTTCCATTTGACAGGTTTTATTTAATTTAGACTTTAACAAATTTAGCCCTAATGCACACATAGTATGGTGGACTGTTAGGAATCTGTTTTAATTTCCAGTTAAATTCTTGTGAAATACCATTGAAAGCTATTAAAAAGGGAAGGCATATTTTTTAACAATGCTTCTTAAGCATTCATGTGGCTTCTTAAGAGACTTCTTAAGAGAATAAGATACTTTCTTCTTTTGGGGCCTGAGAGAGTCCATGAATGTATCTAATGAGCCTGTTTTGATCACAGTATGATCAACCTAAATAAACAGTGCCTACCTGGACCTGAAGTGTAACCTCCCAGTGGAAATGTTTACAGCCATCAGAATCTATAAAATCAGTTAGAAAGCTTATTTTAGAAACATATTTTTCAAATTTTGTCTTTTTAAGGTCTGCATGTGTGCACATCATTTGAATAACTTTTTGTTTCAAGAAATTGTATACAGGTGCTAATAGAAAACAGGTAATAAAAGTCTGGTAATTAGTCACTTGTAAATCTCACTCTTTGAGGTTTAACCACGTCAAACAGTTTGCAAAGGTTACAAATGGAGAACTTTGACAGGAATTTCCCAGAGAAGACATTAGTCCACTGATTTTATTATGTTAATGAGTCAATTTTGTACCTGTATAATTTTAAACAAGGGAAATATTTATACTGCTAGACTGAAAATTAATTTGGCCTTATAAAAACCCCAAGATTCTGTTTTTAATTCATTTCAATGGAAAAATTTTTCTTAAAAAGACAGGTGTAACACCTTGAACCATGCTGATCACACCATGATGGGATCATGGCACAGCACAGGGTTTCACTGCCAGGACCTCTCCAGCAATTCCAGCTGGTGTCCTGAAAGTCAGAGAGTGCATTCCAGATTTGAATGTCAAGATGGCTGCTCTTACGAATGTCAGAGAGCTTGTGCTCTGCTTACAGATTGACTGCATTCAGATCCCCCTGATTCGAGAAAATCATCTCTTTTCATTTGACTAAATGGGGACTGTAAGAAGAGACCAGCATTATAGATTAGGCTATATATTAACCATCTATAATTACATATTAGTACCTAATTTATGGGAATAGGAAATCTAGAATACCTAGATTTCATTCAAAGTTTTAAAACTTTTTTCAAGAGTAAATTTCTTAACAATAACATAGGAAGTTCTTGGCTGTATGACAAAAACAGAAACAGTAACAAGTGCTGATTCTTTGGTTTTCTTTTTATTTTTAGGTGTTTAATGAAATGACAGAATTGCTTTCGTCTTACAGAAATTATGATAGTTACCGACGTGCCTATAACGAGTGCAGTAACTTTAAGATCCCAATCCTTGGGGTCCACCTGAAAGACTTGATATCCCTTTATGAGGGCATGCCAGACTACTTGGAGGACAAAAAGATTAATGTGTACAAACTATATTCTCTGTATAACCACATAGATGAGCTGATACAACTCCAGGAAATGCCACTTCCCCTGGAGGCTAATATGGACCTTGTTCACTTGCTCACAGTAAGTGTGTTAGATGAGATAAATACATGCAATTAAAATTGTCATATACCTATCAAATAACTAAATAGAGAATCCCATTACTTAATTAATTGAATAAATTAATTGAATACATAAGATTGTAATATTTTTTCCCCAGAGGGGAAATGCTCAGGAATAGAAGAGAAGAAATTGGTGATGATTATGGCAGTAAGGATAGAGGTGCCAGTTCAGCAGTATGCTTCAAATTATTTCTATAAGGGAAGGAAATGTTTATTTCTGCTTCACTGTATTACTCTCTGTACTGTCAGTAAGGAAGATTCCTTGTGTTGAAAACAAAATCACACAAAAGTTCAGTCCCTCCAGATACTTGGCATTTCTAGCCAAGTTTCTTCTGGTGCTTAAGAAACTGTCTGACATAAACAGTAGTCACATATAGCTAATGTATTTCACTCCCAGTCATATCTAGTCAGTGTCATGCTACTGAAAAATTTGTACTGCCTAGGTCATTGTTAAAACTATAGTTTTGGCTTCTCCTAGTAAGCTAAAATACTACCTTCTATTAAAAGAGTAAATCTTCCTTTCTTGTTTCTCAGTTTTGTTTGGCCTTAACAAGTATCTTACCTTGGAAAAACCAGATAGTCCACTTCCACTTTCTGGTTACAAGCCCTGTTTCAGGAAAAAGCTAATAGATAAAAATGCTTATGTGCCTGAGGTTATTTGTTCTGTCTGGGAGCACCCTTGTGTGAGATTAAGCACACATGCCCAGAGCCTGAAATACAGCTATGTGAAGTGGTGAACTTCTTACTTTTTCCTGCTATTTGTTTTAAATGTTTTGTTTGAAATTATTCTAAGTATTTTTTTATTCTAAAAATGTTTTATAAAACATTTATACAGCTACTACAATTATGTAGAACTTTGGTCATAATTTCATGCAGGTATATATTACAGGATATAAATGAGAAGAAATACTTCATTTCAATGCAGGAGCTTCTGAACTCCCAATACTCCATGTTAGAGATTTCCAGATAATGGCAATGACAGTCTGTAATGTAGAATTGGACACATTTCAAATCACTGTGAACACCTGTGCAGCTCAAGTTAATTTTTTTCTAAATGTGATCTACATTTAAAAAATCACCAAAAAATATGAGTGCACTCCAGCAGCAAGTTTATAAAGTAGTAGTGACTGTTCTGGGATTAAACTAATGTGTTTGTTTTCAGCTGTCCCTTGATCTTTACTACACAGAAGATGAAATTTATGAACTTTCATATGCACGAGAGCCACGAAGTCACCGAGCTGCTGTAAGGGCCTTTACAGATTCTTAACAAAAGGAGGGCTTTTATGAGTGATTGTAATTTAAAACCAGGATTTTTTAAAAGCAAATTTTATCTCTTGCATTCAATTTAGTATTTTATTTTACTATATGCTAAATTGAAAACATTTTAGCTTTGTAGACTGAGTGAAATCTATTAAAGCACAAATTGTTTGGTTGATGATGAAGTTTAAGATGGAATATATGACAGAGTTGACACCATATAAGGTTTTATAATATGAACACAAAGACAAATGAAGTTGCTGTGTAGAGACATGACATCAGTCTTAATCTTGGCAGTTGATACTGTTTTATTCAAATGGAGAATCTTATACGATTCAAATGATGAAACCCACTAGCGTTATGTGGTAGTTTTGTTCCTGTTTTATTAATACGGAAAAGATGGTGATTTTACAGGGCTGTCAGTGAACTGTGACAATTTAAGGAATGACTGCTCTTTTGAACAGTTCAAGGAAGAGCTTAAGCACCGTGTAATTATCAAAAGAATGATGTTGGGTCCAACAGGTCATTTCTGCAGTCTTGTGTCACATAGTCCACTGACACAAATGGAAAAAGTGTAATACTGAAAATCTTTCCATGTGGTAATAATGAAGTTCCTTTCAATTTTTTTAAGCCTATGACACCTTCCAAACCACCAGTAGTTGCAGACTGGGCTTCAGGAGTGGCCCCAAAACCTGATCCAAAAACCATCAGCAAACACGTTCAGAGGATGGTAGATGTAAGTAAGGTTGGCCAGTGTACTTCATACCATTATAAACCTTTATAACCTTAATCTCAAGGTATGAGAAAATATGGGGATGGGCCTTCTGTCCTCACAAACAGATACTTTTGCCTACCTGTAAATAGCAGCAGCAGACATGAGGCAGGGATGGAAATTCCTTCAGGGGGTAAAGGGCCAGCAGGAGGTGTGAATGCTGGTTTGTGTACTTGCAGAGGCACTCTTTCAGGGAGCCAGGGAGTCCATTTCTACCAGGGCCTCCAACATCATGTTACTGATGCAGAGGCCTCTCAGTGGCTTTGTAACAGGCAGCAATTACTTTTTCTTTTCCTTTTGGATCCCCTGCTTTATGGGAAACAACTAAGGTTCTTGAGTCCAAAACTGATAGAGGTAGAGATGTAAAGAGTTTGTCTTTGCTTACCTGCTTTATTGCTTCCCTTTCTAAGCACTTCTAATATTGTGAGGCATCCTTTGATACACACTGTTTTGGAATATATTTCTAAATTTATTCTGGGTGTGCACCTTGCCTTGCAGCAGTGACAAACAGTAATACATTCCACAAATGGAAACAGTTATCTGCCTGACAATTCTGTCCTATAACTGATTTTCTCATAACACTGTCCCAATGAAATAAGCTAGGCTGCTACACTCATTTGGCTACAGAAACCACCATGGAGACCACTAATTGAGAGCATTAGTACAAATTGTATATGTGGGCCTGGTCGGAATGGTCTTAAAGCAGAGTAAAAAACAGCTGTCATTGTGTCGTGGAGCTTGTAGTCCGATGTTTTGCTGCAAACCAAAAAATCGTAATGCTTTTTTAGTCTCAAGCAAAAAATGCAACTGGGCTGTTGCACTGTTTAATATACACTGGGAGAAGATGGGAGATGAGATCCATGAATAATATGGAGGCTTTCTAAAGTGGTAATTGAGACCATCCTCATTATAAACTATTATGCTCTTACCTTGCACAGTCTGTCTTCAAGAATTATGACCATGATCAGGACGGATACATTTCCCAGGAAGAATTTGAAAAGATTGCTGCCAGTTTCCCATTTTCGTTTTGTGTAATGGCTAAGGACTGGTGAGTGCCTGCTTATCAACTTTGTAGCATCTGTTTTGGGAGAGATTTAGGGGGTTTTGTGTTTAAGTTGTACTTTATCATTAGGGTGTTGAAAGCATCTTCTTCAAGCACAGACAGAAGTGAAAACATAAATGACAAAAGCATCTTCTAAACATGTTGTGAATGACATCTTCATTGACCTTACAGCGGTGGTATCCAAGCTCATTTAGAAGGGAAAACAGACAATAGAAAAAGAAACATTTTTCAAATTATATCCACTAAATACTGCTAAAGAATTTTCCTAAGATAAAGCTGCCCTTAAAAATAGAGAATTGGCAAATGTATATTTTGATAACATCAGGAACATTTTTCTTAACATATTAGAGCATGAGAAAGTACAGTAGTGATTATTCAGAGGTTTACTATGAAGTAGTTTTGAGGTTGCATCACATGTGCAGATATTCCATTTATCCTGTCAGTCTGCAGTTTAAATGTGTAGATAAGCTTCTGTATACTTTGGAAGCAGTTGGCAAGATTACTGAGATCACTTTAGCTTTTTGTGCATTAAACTATTGCTATTATAAAATGTGAAGGAAAAAGATGTTTAATTCTCTTTATGCATTTGACAAATCTATGTCTCACAAACAACTTTTCTTGTTTGTTTCCAGGGAAGGTCTGATTAGCAGGGATGAAATAACAGCTTACTTTATGAGGGCTAGCTCAATCTATTCCAAATTAGGACTTGGCTTTGCTCACAACTTCCAAGAGACTACTTACTTAAGGCCCACTTTCTGCGACAACTGTGCTGGATTTGTAAGCTTACTTTTTAGTAAATTATGTTAACTTTCTTTGGAATTATGCCTTTTTATCTCATAATTGCCTTGTGTCATATACAGAAATGGATCTTTATAAAACATCAGTGAACACCAGACTTCTGCCTCTGTAGATGTTTAAGGTACCCTTTTCTCCCCTCTTGGCAGTGCCAGTATGTTTAAACATGGTTCATATTTTGTGGGGTTTGGTTATGTCACCAAAAACAGTCTCAGGCAAGATTTCCAAATGCAGAGCCTTCCACTCCTTGGGGCTGCTAGAATTCATGTCGTGATACAGACATGACATGCCTCTGCCTGTAACATGGAAGGTTTCATACAACTGACTGTCCTACCAATCTTCTATTCAGCTGAGATCAGACAAGGGTGCTGAGACAGAAGAATTCTCCATCTACACCAGCTCCACAGCTTCTTGAGGAACTGCCACATCTGCTGATGTATTCAGTAGATTAGCTCAAGATATTTTGTCATTGAGACACATAAAATACTGTTTACCTTATGGTAAAGGGGTAAATAGCTCTATTTTGACATTATGATTAGAAGTGCAGAAAAAGAAGATATTCTGCAAGTGCTCAGATCTTAGAAAAGAGTGGAGCTTTTAGTGTGTTTTTTATCTGGGCGTATCAAACATGCAGAGAAATATATTAATATGTAGGCTTTTTGTTTGTTTGAATTTCAGCTATGGGGAGTCATTAAACAAGGATACAGATGCAAAGGTAAAGTACTTTATACTTTGTTAATTTTAATCCATAATTGATAGGGAATGACAAAAACCTGTGATCATCCTGAGATCCATGGCTATATCTCTACAGACGCATTTAATCTGACCTCCCAGGGAGGACAGGACTGATTCAAGAATAGTATGACAGATAAAAGAAATGCAGAGATGAAGGGACTTGTGACTGACAGCCCTAATGCTTTGCAAGGCATGACTGAATTCAGAGGGTTTGGGAACAGACCCTTGGACACAAACATCACCACTCTGTGAATATTGTGCAGCACATTCCTAACATCTGTTTTGCAGTTTTCTTCCTCATACAGGTATCAGCTTTCTCTGCAGCTCCTACAGTCAGAGCCCTTATGTGACTGAATGGTGCCATTTTGTACTTTCATAATGAAAAAGAGTTTTAGGCATGTATAGCAAAGGGATGTTGTTTTACAGATGTATGTTGTTACAGGTAATGCATGTAGAGAACACCAAAGAAGGCTTCTTGCTTCCCAGGAGGGCAGTAGTGCTTAGATGCTACACCAGAGCCACTGAATCATGTAAACATTATTTTGTTTACAGACTGTGGGATGAACTGTCACAAGCAATGCAAAGACCTGGTTGTGATAGAGTGCAAAAGAAGACCCAAAACTTCAGTTGCAGACAGCAGCCCAACATCTGCTCTTGCTTCAAGCCTCTGCCCAGTAGGAGTTAAAGAACAATTCCATGGTGAGAAAAGATCAAAATATGTAGATAATCTTTCCTTTCTTTGCTCCTTTTTCTTTTAAAGCTGTTGTACAGCATCCTTTTAGGTTTTGTGAGTTAACTGCAGTGTTCTGTCTACATAGAAACTAGAAACAGGTGTATATTAGCTTGTATCAATTAACACCATTCCTGCTGTAGACTAAGGATGGACTCCCTTTCTGGGAGATCTCTTGTCACACTACACAGTGTATGGTGCACAAATTCCACCAAATAAGGGGTAAATCTTCTGCCAGACTCTCATGAGAACTAGATGCCATGTGACATGAAGAGTTAACAGACTTCCTTAACTCTCTCACCTGGTGACAAGCAAGTCTTGCTTTTTAGCAAGTTGTAACATTGACTTCTGCACTGTTACAATTCTGACTCAAATTTTAATGGGGAGTTTATAAAGGCAGTTTTCCTATGTATCTGTGTGCTAGGAAAAGCAACAGCTAATTATTGTCTTTATTTTTTCCACTTCAGTAGCTGAATCTCTAACTCCTATCCATCTGTGCATCTTCCACAGAATTGGAACTGAAAAATCTACACTTCCCTGTTCTTTTCTCCTTATATCAAACAAACTGTATAAAATTTTCTGTGTAGGCTTCCAAAGGAGGAATGTTTTCCTTGAAAACACCAGGCTACTTCTGTTTTTATTTGGATTTTGATGTTCCAACTCTTTGCATATTCGCTTTCTTTGAATTTCTTTCCTGTTCTTTGCCGGTATTTAATGTTCTTCAAATCTGCTTCCTGCCACTTTGATTATCAATCATCTTTTGTGTTATATTTAAGATTCATACTGCTGGATTCCACCTTACGCTTCCTGTTAGCATATATGTAGAGCTCAGTGCAGCCCATTTCTCTTGGCACTATGTGCATCTCTGTGATTGTGTCTGAAATGACTGCAGCACTACGTAATAACCACCTCTTACCCAGATCAAAGTTTTTCTCAAGCTGACCTTGATGCCACACCTGTTTTCTTCTTACTGATCCATATTTGTGTTACTGAGACAGGGCTAAGAGTTGTTTCAAGGGACACAACATTGATAAACTTCTGATGACATCTATTTTGGAGAGCAATGAATGTAAAAGTCAGTAAGGAATAAATGCTTTATTTATTAAAACCATGTTTAATTACCATGCCTCCTGTTTCTCCTTTTCTGGGAGAAGAGCTTGCCTTAATTTACCATATATATTTTAAAGGACAAGAAGAAGGATCATTCACCTTTCCTAATGGAGAAGTAGTGGAGCACAGTGAAGACAGCAAGGATCGAACCATTATGCTCATGGGTTCCTCAGCTCAGAAAATCTCAGTGAGACTGAAACCAGCTGTGATTCATAAAAGTACACAGACTGATCCTGTACTGCTGGCTGGTGACGTGTCTCGTAAGCGGAGAGAGAAGAAAGAACACAGGATGCCAGAGAATCCTTATCTCCAGGCAGCTCCAGCATCCTCCACGTTTCCAAGCCCAATTCTCGGCCGCCGAAAGGCATTTGTTAAATGGGAGAACAAGGACTCCAGCCAGAAAATGAAGGAGGAGCATCACAGCTGTAAACCTTCATACCAGGAACTTGAGCAGGTACATACATGATGGAACAAATTCTGTTTTACACAACAGTGTGGTCAAGTGGTTGATGTGTGGGGGAGTGGCTGGGTGGCAAGGTGTCACTTCACTCCAGTGATTGCCAATTGCAGTTGAACAATCCATGAATGACATCATAAAGTCTTTGCCACTTTAACTTCCAGCAATGCTTTATTTAAATGATAAAGTTTAGTGTTAGTTTAGGGCTTTGAAGACATTCACACTGATCCCTGTCTGTTCTAGAATGTGAACATAATTTAATCACTCAGGACAAAATGAGGAACATAGTTCTGAATTTCTTCCTGATTTTGGTGGCCTCTGCTCCCCCAGGCGACAGGATATATGGGGCTGAGAGGGTAGGGAGCTCTGCTTTCGTTCAACTGGCAAGTATAAGGACCACCAAGATATTTTGCTGTGGACAGGATGCTTCTTGCTAGATTTCACCTGCATCAGCCCCCTTGTGTCTCAGCTTACTCTAAAGTGTTCTGACACAATAGCTATTCCTAACACTGTGTCACCTCAAACATGGGGCCCAGGCTCAGGTTTGTACAAACACCTCTCCAGACAGATTAAAGAGACTGTTGCAATTCCAAAGGTGCAACTAATGGATAGATCCAGCTATAATTATGAGGAACAAAGACTTGTTTTCATACTTTTTTCTCAATATTTATCTCTATTCTGTGATGACCACAGAACCACAGTCTAATCTTTGAATGATGACTGTAACTTTCAAAATATCCCTTGGTGCTGATAAAGTGAACTCATGTTTTATCAAAGATGAGTGGTTTATTAAGACCAAGATTAAGACAGTCTTCCAGTACAAACCACTTCCCTTTCAATCAACAGTATATTCAATACAAGGATATGAAGCATGGATGTAACTTGTAAAAATGTATTCTTTAAAATGTCCCATTTATGTGAGCCCTGTAATTTACACTTGCCCTTGCTCCCTCCTTCTGACCTCAATCACTAAACACCAGATGATGTTATGAATGAATGGCTTCTGCTACATCAATTTCTGCAGGAGTAGAGTGGTAAAGTGTGACCTGTGTTGTTGTTTCCCCAGACTGCTGTTGTTATGAGAGGTGCAGTGGAGGGTGGATAAGTGCAGGTTGTGGACATGAGTCAGATACCAGCTGGTGGAAAGATGTCAGAGTATACAAAAGGGTAGAGCAGGGACTGTGGAAATATTCAGATAAGTTACTGGTTCTGATGAGAGCTACACCAGTTTATTTTTATGGCGGTCAACCTAAATATACAACCAGACAGTCCTCAAACAATTGCACTATAAAATACAATTCTCTATTTTTTTTTCTTGTTTGTTTAGGAAAGGAATATTCTAAAGGCAGACAATGAAGGTTTAAAGATCCAGCTGGAACAGGCACACAAAACAATTGAGTCTCTCACAATCCAGAAAAGAAACCATGTAGTTGACAGTCTACAACACAGAGACTGCTCCTAGCAGATGAGAGGAAAATCTCCCATGGAATGGAAGAAAGTAAGACTGAAAGAGGGGCTCTGATAAAGCTGCTTACCAAGTGAACTGGAGAGAGAATCTGAAGGATATTAAGCAGAAATGTTTCTCTTTACTACATTTTAAACATGCACTCCCAAATACATAAAATAATTTTGACCTTGTAAGGTAATTTAGCATTATCTGTGCAATGAAAATAGTATCTTCTGGGTTTGCTTTTAAAAGGAGTGAGAGTGTTGCTGAAGTCTCTGTTCATATTGAAGACCATATTGATTTCCCAGTGACTTACTTGGCTGCCAGCAGCACACCTTACCTGTACAAATGTTCTGACAAAGTAGATATTCATAAGACTGAGTCACCTCAAATTTGGCCCAAACTCAGTTTTATAGAAACAAATGTGTGATAAAGCTGAGTAAGTAAAACTACAGAAAAAACTACATTAAGAAAAACAATTCCTTCTTGGAGCTGAAACCAATTAAAAACATGAAGTGAACGGTCACATTTAATTCCAAAAATTAACAAGAAAATTAAAGTAGCTAAGCTAATGATATATGATTGATCCATACACTTTAAGATAAACTGACAATTTTTTAAAACATCTTTCAGAGCTTTAGAAGTTCTGCGACTCAAACACTTACCTTTATTAAAGTAACAGAAGTGAGACTATAGAGACTTTTTGAATACTGCTTCCATGCCATGACTTGGAGGATTTAATTCCCCTTACTTGGCTTAAGGAGTAACTTGTTGTCCACATACAGTCGATATGGGACAAGGTTGATTATATTTCTCTCACATCACAGTAGATGCCATTGTTGAGCAGAATCTTTAGAGCCATATTATGAGGGAAACTGTACAGCAATCCCTGTGCAATAGCTACTGTATTTCAGAGCTCCTAACAAGATTTCTCCATTTTCTCTCTCCTGGATTTCACATGCACTTTACATTAAGAGTCAAGATGAGTGTGCTCCTATGTCTGTAAATTTTGTATAGTAAAAGGTGCGAGGGAGGTAACTTAAAGACACAAAGTGTATATATTTTTAAGAGAAAATAAAACGTCTTTCAAGTTACTGATAAATCTACCTGTCAAAATAGCTGATTTGAAAATTCCATTTGCATTCCAAGAGGATCTGTATGCTTAGAGGTGTATATTTGTCATCACACATATAAACATCATAAACAAAGTCCACTTAATGCTCATCACTTCTGAGTTTCCAGTTCCATTATAGATTGAAATTTAGTCAATGACAGTAGCATCTGTGCTTTGTGTTCAAAGTGGCATAAATATACATTCCATCCACAAATTACAGTCATTATCAAATATATGAATGCTTTATTTATAAAGTTAATTTGAAAGTATTTGCCAGTTTAGTGATTCAAAATTGCTTGGAAATTGGATTGTGCTTGCAACTCCATGTACAAGTAAAAACAAATGGAGGGAAAGAGTAGTAGTAGTAGATTTTCTGTAACATTACTGTAAATAACTGAAATGCATAGGAAAAAAACAGCTCTGAAGACTGTGCAGCTTTTTTCAACTCATACACTAAGCCTGAATTATTAACAAGTAACATGGAATTGCACTTTGGTCAGTGAAGCAATCAGAATGGCTCAGGTCATGTCTGCAAACTTGGTTTACTCATTTTCTGTGAGCTTCTTGATTTTGTCCTCTATTCAGGGAACTACAGCAAGGTATATTTCTAATAGGCATTTAACAAATAAAAGTCTGTTTCTACAACTATTAAACAAGATAAAGGTTGAATATATTTTCACTTATTTAAAAAATACCCCAGAGGAGCAGCTAAGACTCATAGATCTTATTGTACAGCCAAGGTAAGTGCTCACTGGTGGTCTAAACTCTGGATTTGAATAGAATTTGTGTATATACTTAGTCTATGATGGAATTTGGAGATCATGAACAAAACCTCATAGTTAAAAGGAAAATTCCCTGATATCAGCAGCTGGCCCAAAGGCTACTGTGTAACTAGCTACTTAATACTCCAAACTGAGTTATGACCACAGATTTGTAAAGTTCTAAGTGCTAACTTAATGTTTCTCTGTGAAGTTTGCTTGTTCAATTTGAAAGCTTTAAAAGGGCTCTGTTTGCAGGAATGTCTTACAGAACAAGTGTGCAGTGCTTCATGTGTGCTGGAAACTTCCTGCTTCAAAGAAGTCAGCTGATACCTGGATAACTTCAGAGCTCTCTTAAGTACCTTCAGGTTCTCTGTTTGCCCAAAGCCCCTAACAGTTATCTCCTTCCACCCCACCTTAACAGTGGAACCTGACTACAGGGAAACTGTTAAAACTGACAGTGCTACCCAGAAAAAAATCACGTGCCTTTGTGTTAATCTTCAAGCTGCTTTATGTTAGGAAAAAGAGACACAATTAGAAGTGCTGTTTAGAAGTTATCAAACAGTGATACTGAAATTTATCTCATGGCCAAGTCAAATGGAAACACTCACCTCTTCCTTCTCTAGGTCCAGATGTGCTTACAAGAAGGCAGAAAGAACAAGCACCATTCCCCATTCATTTAAGCGTGAATTCTGATTGTTTAAAGATAAAAGTACACAGATTGAGGAGTATGATAATTAACAAGGCAGGGCTACTGTTCATATTGAGGTTAAATACAATTGCTTTTAGATTAGCTCATATATGTTTTGGAAATCCGTTTTTGTTCTAGCAGCATCTGTTATTTTGTTGTAACTGATCTCTATAGCAACTTGAAAAAGTTCAATGCTGTCTGAAAAGATTGAAGAAGTGTACAGATTGTAAAGATTTTATATAAATTGTAAGATTTTGGTTTAATATTTATAGCAGAAAAATATTAAAATTGCATTTCATGCCACCTCTGATTTTGTATCTCAGAGAAATCTATACAACCTATACTCATCTTCCTTGACTGTTATCTGAGACCCTTCTGCAGCATTAACCTAGTACCAGTGTCTTAGACCAGCTTTACCTTCTCTGAGCCTTGGTGCCTGGGAAAACTTGGGAAGCTAGGTATTTGCAGATTATTTGTTGGGTATTTTAGTGGCTGACACAGTAAAAACACTGTGTTGTTACTCACTGTTCCAAGTATTACAAAGCACCCGTTATTTACTATCATATTCTCTCACTTTTGTTAAGAATGGTAATTTTGAAGATTTCACAGCACAGTAGCCAAGTTTAAGCAAGGCTTCTGTTGTGTCTGCTAATGCTGCCTGCTGTTGCACAGGCAGTACTGTAGCACCCTAAAGGCTTGCTATTTACCTTATAGTAAACTTCAAACTACCACATCCTAAATTGGTTTTTATATAGGGAAATGGGCATCCATTCAGTTATCTTCAATCATGAAAGGGAAGACGACAAGAGGTGAAACTCCTATTTGTATGGCAAATCTGCTCTATGGTCTTATGCAAAACAAGTCGTGGGTTTTTTCATAATTATAGAAAGTAATAAAATAAAACTTGAAAAGTAATTGGAGGATATTTCTTTAGTTTACATAAAGAAAAAAGCAGTGATCATATAGATCACTATGCTTTTAAATTTCTTTTCAGCAAGATAAAATCTAACTGAGATTTCCTTAGTAATCCCAGACAAAATCCCAGACTTGTGATACAACTTTATAGAAAAAATTTAACAGGCAAGGTATCTATTGCCTTCTCCATTTTAGTCAAAATACATGTTATTTCCATTACCATAAAAAGTAAGTTTCACCACTATTGTAAATCACTAGCGGGAATTCTTTCTTACAAACAAAGGAGGAACATATGATAGTGGATCCAAATCACAATACACACAGATGATGGAAATAATTTCAAGTACAGTACTTTATTCCTCAGTGTTTACAGCTGTTGACAAAAGCGTCTCACAATTCCTGAAAAAAATCCCCAACCTTTTTTTTCAGATTTTCAACAAACAAAACAGTATTAACTTAGGTATTCATTAAGTGCAAATAAACACAAAAATGTTCACAAACCTATATATGAAAATCTTTTACTTCCGAGAGAATTTTTGAAAATACTTTTTTTCAAAACAAAACTTGAGGTTGAAATCAATTACTTTCATGGTGTTATTGCATTGTTTGAGAAATTAAAAGCGTACATTCTGACAAAAGGACAGCAAAGGATACCTCCATGAAATATGGTGGTGCTTTATTTTTTAACTACTGGCTTCACATTTTGAAGTTATTTAAGAAAGACTGAATTGGCCAGATCAAAAAAAAACTCTCCAGCCTATTTGTATTTTCATATTTTACATGGTCTACATACACATAACTGAAATATGATTCTGAAATAATTCAACTGTTAGAATTGAAGTGGACATGTACCTGCTTCATTTGATGATTTACTTCATTCAGAACTGTCCTGCCTACTAACAAACAGGATGGACTGATGAGTGTAAAAACACCAAGGCACACCCACATCTGCAGTTACAACAATCCAACTAAACTGCTGCAATCTTGCTGCAATCCTAAGACTAACGAAACCTCTAAGCATAGGTAAGTAATTTGTTTTTCCAAGTGCAGTTCCTTGATGAAGCCACATGCTTGACTGCTGATTACTTGTAGCAAAAAGAAACATTGGGATGAGCAAATAGAATTTAATCTTAAGGCTTTGGTTGTTAAAAAGCTGCTCTCTATTCCTTTGCTTACCAACACTTTGCTCCCAAGGCCAGCTGTCTCATTTGGTATGTCATTGGTTTGGGAGCTATTCCAGAGCATTAGGCAAAAACCAAGCTCAGAATCATGAGAACCAGTACTGTGTTCCCATGTGGGGTCTCTCCATAACCACTGCAGAGGCTGCCAGGAGCTTAGGCCAGTAAGAAGCATAGAAAAAATTTGGCAAAGGAACTACAGTGCTAGCAGTTGGGTGACATTAAGCAATTGCTGCAGAAGTTCACACACATCCCAGCTAACAGGTTCTAGCAAGCAAAACTCTGCTTCTTTTTGTCAGGCACCTGCTGCAACCCTAAAGCCTGGGTAAAGCCATATATATCACATTAGAAGCAGCATTCTCAACCACACTGATGAGAGAGAAAATAACAGAAGAAAAGCTTTTGAAAGATAGTAATTTGATTTGGAACAGAACTTTACATTCTGCATGAAGTTCCCAGTGAAACAGGACATATGTATGTTTATGAAGGTAAAAAAACATCTTTAAAGCATACCAATGGACACCAATAGGAAATTGTGCAGAAAGAACATGTAACTGAGGAACATAAATCCAAAATCAAATCCTGAAGTTCAACCTGCAGTTATGCCTACAAGCGCTTCAAGCCTGCTGTGCCATTTAATCATCAGACACACCAGGTTCATCAGATGCCTTCCTGAATCTCTCTGTAGTGACCTGACCCTGATAAACACTGTCATGAGAACATTCTCAGGCAGCATCCCCTTCCTACCTCTGTTCTTGGGAGCAGCCTCACAACATGGGAGAGCTAAAAGATATTGGGCAGCAGAAACTGACTTCTTTAAGTGACAGCACTAAATTTAATTCCTGTCTACATGTATTTACAGCCCTGATGGTATGTCAGCTAACTCCTTCTAGACTAACAATGTGAGGGAGAAGGCACCCATACCATGTCAAGACAGGGCTTCTTTTAGGTTGGCAGAGAGAGAAATCACTGAGAAATGGCAACTGCTGCATGAGGTGTCTTGTTAACTAACCAGACAGCTGGTGATTCCCAAACACAGAGCAGGCAAGGGAGAACAGGATAATTTAAAAAAACTAGTGGAAAGAAAAAAAGGTGAGAAGAAATATCTTCTTTCTTAAAAAGCTCAGCTTGTTCCAACTTTGTGTCTCAAAGCTGATACACAAGGATATACACACAAATTCATACCAGACATGATGCCTACAGGTTTTCTGCCCAGTCTGATTTAAAATTTTTTTTATGAAACACCCACAATGGAAAACAGGTAAAATGAAAATAAGACACTATCAAACCTCACTATGATGAGTTTACAGTTCATGCTCTGACCATTAAAGAGTGTCTGATACATTATGAACACAAAAAACAACCTGATTCAATTAATTTATGTAGAGTATTCATTCAGAATGTTACTATAATGTGAAGTTCTGCAAGAATAATCAAATCTAATTGAATAAATTTCACCAAAGCCTTAAGGATTTTAACATTTGAAATTAAAATTCATTTTCATGAATGAATTCATGAATTCATTTTCATGAAAACTATGAATGAAGAACAATGACATGAAGAGAACAAGCCTGAAAGCAGCATTCTTCAGTCTTTTAAAAGTGGTTTCATCCAGTTCTTAGGCCTACTTTGTTTTTTCTACACAAGATTTTGGAGCAGGAGAGTAGACATGCAACATGCAATAATTAGAGAGGTCTGACCATTAATATATTTTTGTTTGTTTAGAAAGGGTTTTATTCAGTTGTCTGAGACTTATTTTAAATAAAATGACATAAAAAACACCATATAAGCAGTATGAAAAACAAGGACTTCAGTCATCAGATTTTAATATAAAACTTCAGTTAACTAAAAGAACTCAGTGAGAACATCAGTTGGTCTAATGAAATTACTAATATGGTCATATTTAATTCTAACCTAAACCCAAGTCAACATATCTAAATTCCTAGTACCAGTAAACACTACCACTATATTCTGCCAGTTACTCTGTTAAGATTTACAGTACTTCAGTATCTTCGGTATCCTCCCCCTCCCCTTCCACCATATGGATCACCATAGCCTCCCCTGCCACCATAGCCTCCCCTGCCACCTTGGAAGCCACCTCCACCCTGGAAGCCACCCCCACCCTGGAAGCCTCCTCCACCTTGGAAGCCACCTCCACCTTGGAAGCCACCTCCACCTTGGAAGCCACCCCCACCCTGGAAGCCACCCCCACCTCTTCCACCGCCTCTGAAACCTCCTCCTCCTCTACCCCCTCCACCCCCCCAGTTACCTCTTCCACCACCACCACCCCCCCAGCCACCTCTTCCACCACCTTCTTGTCTTTTTTGCCATGGAGGCATTTCAGGAGGAGGTGGTTCAATCTCTGTTGGTCTGCCTCCACGGTCAGGGACTCTCCCCATCAGAACCTGTATGGAAAAACAGGTCATTTTCAGAGTTACAAAATAGCAGTAATAACTTGAAGAGACACAGGATTTTCTCCTGTGAACAGAGAAATGCTGCCTGCTGTTTTCAGGAAATTTGGCTCCTCAGTGCAGTGCCTGACAGCAGAATCACTATCTCCTGTCCCTGTAACACCACAACAGAACTCTGAAAATGTTCTCATTTTTCACCTCTAAAACAGAAATAACTGCAGCTAGCTGGCTCATATTACTTTTGTGAATTTTTAATGAAGAACAACGCAGACCTGAAGCATTAGTATTGCAATAAACAATATACACACTTCATATACAATGTATACAAATGCACATATATATTCATACAGAAAAGACTCCTTCTGATGTGGCTCTTCTACTTAAATTTCAAAATTCAAGTTCAAACCTAATCAGCCAACAAAAAAAAACCAACTGGCAACCTGATGTGCAGTTCTCAAAGGCACACCAGTTTGGCTAACATTAGAAACTACTGACACTCATAAAGAGCCAGAATGAACAAAATATGCAACAGGCTGCAGTAGCACTTCCAAGAAAAGGAAAAAAAAGGCATCTTGCCTATGGCAGGTATTACTCAGTGTACAAAAAGAAAAACTGCACTGGACAAAGTTAAACAAAACAAACATCTTTGAAGAAAAAAAGACGTATCCAAGTAAGTCTTTTTGTTGTTGCTTTTGTGTTTCCTAAACTCTCTGTGATCAATGTTAACATTCCCTGATCAGTCCCAGGCACTCCAACTGAAGTCCTCTCAAGAAAAAAAAACCCCACCTTTCTCTGAGATCCTACAATAATTAAGAAATTTCCGAGTGTTAAGGATCAAAACATATTAAAGTATCTAAATGAGGTAAAAAAGATTAGAAAAATCTGTAAATACCGGATCAATAAAATCAGGTTTAGTCACCACCTGAATGGTGAAACTCATGTCACTACTTTGCAAGCTTCAGCTTTTATCACACACAAGAAAGCAGCACTAGGTTGATTCAATACTGCAGCAAACCAGGTAATTTTCATCAAAATGACATTTCTACAGAAACTCTTGTGATTTATAACACACTGATGAATGAGAGATGTAGGTTTACAAACCAAATAATAATATCCTGGCAAAGGTAGCTCAGGAACTGATATCACAAATACTTATATCTATCCTTGAGGTGTGCAGTTCCACTGAACTCAAGAGGTTATTTACACATACACCCCCCATACTTTTCCCCCTCATCTACACTACTCTACTTCATCCTGTTGCATGACTGACTGTCTAAGAAGATCAAAAAAGGACTTTCTGCAATGTTCACCAGAATACTGCAAACCTTCCTTTCTTAAATGGAAAAAATGAAATTAAGGTAGCAAGCAAAACCAGTGTTTAACTCCAGAATTCCTTTTGAGAGGTCTGCAAATGCCCATGTCCATTTCTCACTGCCAGAACAGTGTACCTTGTTGATAGCACAGGCAGTCTTCTCCCGTGTTGAGCCACTGCTGGTTCTTATGATCTTGGACAAGTCCTCGCGAGCAGCGAGAAGGTGAGCCAGTGAAATGGTGGACTTTGGAGACAGCGCGTGGCGCTTGGGCTGATAGATCCGAGCTATTTCATCTGTTTTTACCTGAAGGAGAACATCAAACACTGCTTACCTGCCAGGTATCGAACACACCAACAGATTTACTATAAACCATGTGCTGGTCTCAGTAAGTTTCAATTTGAACACAAGGTGAGGTGTAGCTTCTGAAAATACAAACTGCATTACAAAACATAGTGCCAGTTATCAGCAGTTCTATTCCTGCTGGTGGAACTGTTACACAGAACGTGCTGCTGATTATATTTAATTGATGCTGAAACTTAGCACCAGTACAAAAGAAACTCCTCTATCCACTGGCATCAAACAGATTCTTTAATGTCTTCCAACATGTCTACAGACTAAAACTTAAGGAGTCCATACTGCTCTCTCAAGAGCTTTACATAACCATATTCAACAGATTGCTTCTAAACATGATGAAAACAGAGCAGCTTCAATATAAAGTAAATTTGTGGAAAAAACTGAAAATATATCAGTGCAGAAAAACACTTTTGCAAGACATGAAAAAGTGAGACTGAGAAGAGGACAACATTAGATTTTTTCCAAGCATGCTTTGATGCTTCATTTATTTAGCAGAAAAGAAAAATAAATATACTTTCTGGGAAAATCTAGAATGACCTTCAGAGTGAAGTAAAACATTTGTTATTGGCTAGACCAGACCATGCTGAACCTTTACAAGACTGTTCTGCTTGGTAATTACTCCATCATTTGTGAACCCATTTCAGTCTGCAAACTTAGCCCTCTTGGAGGCTGAACAAGTTACAAAGAAACGAAAAAAAAAAAAATCCCCAAAATGCTGTACCATCAAAAGTAAAGAAACTTATCAATATCTATTTAATGGTGGAGAAAAAAAGGCAAGCTACCAATTTTTAAAAAGACAACAATTTGTCTCTCGGCTTAAAAAAATAAAAATCTCTAAATTACATCAATTCCAAAACATTTTCAATCCCCAAAACCTTCTCAAAGAAGTTATGGACATCCTTCAAGAGAAATAGGGAAAAAAAAAAGATTTAAAACTGTACGTTATTTTGGATTAGTAGGTAACCTGGTTATTACTGTAACTGCATATATTTCACATCAACAGTCTTTACAAGACAGGAAAACGAATCATCTGACTGCTTTATCATCACAAATTTCTTTAAACTATTGTTCTATTTCAAAAGGGCATTCATTGTTTTTATGGAACAATAGCAAGTGACAAAGTTTTAGTCTGCTTAAGTTAGTCATCAGTCACATCAACTACATTTTAGAAGGATACTTTAAATTTGAAGATACATAATTGTATTGGTACAGCTGTAAGGAAGTTATACAAGTAGGGACATCTCCTGGCTTCTCTGAGCTAAATGCCTCCCTTTTCCTTTCTTGCAGCATAAAACATTCACAATCCCTCCAAAAATTAAACAGTGAGCTACTCCAACGCAGCACAGTAGCACCTTGGCTCATGTGCTCCAGCGATACTTAGTGAACTTCACGTAGTTGATTCTGCACGAGTCAATGACAAATTGTCACGTCACAAAGACTTGTAACAATCCATACTTTCAATAAGCTTTCCAAGTTTTAAAATTTATTCAGCTTAAGCTTTCTAAAGAAACCTTTGGAAGGAAAGCTGATCTTGTCACTAATGAACAAAATCATCTGCCTCCAGCTTCCCATGTGTCTTCATCAAATTACAAACTTTGTGTGTCTTATCTCCCTACTCTTTGGGATACAAACAAGATACATTTCCAGCTCAGAAATATCATGACTATTTTTTAATATACAGAGTTCTAACAAACAGTACAAATGAAATTATCACAATTAAAGCAATACCAGCAGAAAAAATACAGAGGAGTGCTTTGGAATTTTTAGTGACTGGAAAGATTACAAGCAATTGTGTGATTTTCTCACGCAAGCTACTATTCAAATAACCTGTTCAACTGAACAGCTGTTCATATAGTAGAATCCAAGATAGGGGCAGTCACTGTAACCTCTCAGACTTTATGAACAGTACCTTTTTACAGCCAATTTATGTTAAGGCCCAGTATTTGTCTTACTTTTGAATCTGCACAAGGTGCAGAAGTTCCCTCCTAGTTTACTTCATTGGAGGGTGTTAGATACAGAAAACAGGGAGATGGGAACTTTTAATTAAAGTGAGAAACCCCAACAAAGGATGCTAGAATTTCTAATTGTGAAGCTATAAACATGGACTGTGCCATGCCTGGTTAAATCCATCCCCTTCCTCAATACCTAGGATTTGGATATTACAACTTGAGATGAGAACAGGCTGGAAAAAAGATAACAGTGATGGAAGTGTATTTGTGTATTTACATGGCATGCATATTCTGTAGGAAGACTTGGGGAACAGTAGTAGACTCCCACCTACAGGAAGCAAAAAATACATCAAGTTTACCTTTGCTCTATCAGACCAGCCAAAAGACTGCACAGTCACATCGAGCCTCTTCATCAACATCCGCCGCCGACACTCGTACTCACTGCAAAGAGCATCATTGATCTTCTCCAATCTTTCCTGCAGGGTTACAGTAAGAAATTCAAACAGACAAATATATAAAGTTATAGAGGTCAATCCAAACTTAACCCCACCCATCAACTAAGATGTCTGTCCTGAGGTGACCACTACAAACTGCATAGCATCTTTGTAATGCTATGCTACAGTAGTATGCGTGTACAAAATTATTTAAAAATGAACAATGGATGAATCAACACAAGGCCTGTTTTATAATGTCAATTCTGGAAGTATACCTCATTATCACTGTTAGTATTTAGCAACTGAATTTTAGTATTAATATTCAGCAATAGAACAGTGACTGTAAAAAGGCAAAGTTAAATGAAGCCATATGCATTTATTTTGACCATCCTGTTAAATACTGAAAAGAAATGGAGAAACTTTTCTTTACCACTTGGTCCGAGTTCAGAGGTTTTGTTAGCAGTGATTTCCCCACATGGTTATTTTTAACTTTGGAGAGAATGTCCTTCACCTGAAAAAAACACATACATCTCAGAACACAAATGATATTTAGATTTATTTCAGCAAAATTTGTTACAATCTCATTTTGCTACTTAGAAGATCAAACATAGCACATTTGTTTTAGCGGACTCATGAAAACAAACACATATCTTCTAGCTTATGGTCCACTATAGAAAGATTTCCTGAGTACTTTTGTAAGATGACCAGCCTCTATACAAAAATATTTTATGGCACATCACTTGTCTTCCCATTAACAGAACAATAGTTATATAGCAAATTTATCAAGTGCATACAGGAAGTAGGACTAGCCAAATTACTCATTTTAGATACTACTAAGTGTTGAATGACAACAATTGAAAGTTCAGAGCTCTGTTGCCAAACGTTACACTGGGCTACAAAAATCTGGTGATGGGTGTTATTAAGAAAGGCAGGAGATATGACAGGCATGCAGTCATTCTCTCTCATTAATTTTATTCTAATCCTACACCTGGTTCCAGCTAACATTATGTTTAAAACTTTTGCATTCACCCTAAATCATATTTGCTCATACTTCTTCCACTTGTTCTTGCCCTCAATAATTAGAGATGAAATATGCTCTCTCTACCTTCCAAACACCACTGCATTTTCCTCTCTCATTACAAGAAATCTCTACCACCTCTTCTTGAGTGAACTTCCTTTGGCAAAGCTCTTCTAAAATCATTACCAAGAATGCCCACAACACTTGTACATAGCTTGAACATAATCCAACTCATTTTTCAGCTGGAGTTGACTGCATGCATATTATTGTTCCTCCAAGTTTTGTAAAGTCTGATGGAGAGAACTACATCTTTATTTGCTTTAGTAAATAACCATGGGGAACCAAGCAAAATGAATTAAACTAGAATTAATTTTCTTTTATATGTCAAGGGAAGGATTAAGGTAGTGCATGATCTACAGTAAAACCTGTAACTGGGGACAGCCATTAGATACATTTGCAAGGATTATAAGACTTCATGCAGGCACACAGGCATTTACATTACATTTGTCACAAAGGCATGGTTCAAAGCTCAGTTTTGAGCTTCACATGTAACAGAAATATCACTAATTACTGCTACAAAAAAAAATTTCCAGAAGTCAAAAACCAAATTCTGGAGCATCTAGTTAATTTTTAAAACAAATACTTAGAAAATCAACTCTCATATGGCAGGATTTTTATAATTATCTCTTTTTTTTTGTGCATATGAAGAAAAATACCTGATCTCAAATTTTCTGTGAAAACCAAGGTTTTTGTTCTTTCTTTTTACATCACTGCTGGGCAGCACTCTGGCAGGCTAAAAACACAGTATCTCAGAAAAAGTCTGAGGTAAATATATTGTGCAGTGAACAAATGAAGGGAAAACACTGTTTTGACTCTTAACAGAAAAGACAGCCTAGCAGTATCTGAAAAGTGGCAATCTAGTTAGTGTAATACTCCCTGTTACTGTATTCAATTCATATCAAAAGAGGTTACAATAAGGGGTGAAGTTCAATTCCATGTACCATACTGATCCCAACACTCCTTCTTCTCTGGTAAGTCTTGCTTCTCTGTAACCTTTTCCTTTACAAAAAACACTCCAAGGTTGTCTGTCTTCTGCATATAGCCATTTTTTTTTAACTGAAGCATGTACATGGTGCCATATTCCACTCCAAAATGCAAATGCACCCAAGCACAAACTATGTTTGAATTTAAACAAATGTTTGAAGATCAAAATCGAAAGCTAATAATCAAAAATAGAGTAAGATCAGTATGACAAAAAGAGATGAACAGATCAGTAATGAGTATAGAAGGAATGATCAGTAGATGAATTAAAAATTCTATGGGGCAAGAGGTGTCTACTCACATACAACTGTGGTCAGAAATATTACTTCAAAGTTTGAAAGAAAGAGTCTATCAAAATGAGACCAGCTGCTGAAACAAAAACCAATACAGCAAAATGAAAAATCCTCAATGTAATTTACAGTTAGATTGTGAATGAAGATGTGAAAGCCAGTGATGCTGAATACTACCTAGAGATTAGAATTATTTTAGGTCTGTGTTGTGTCTGTATAAGTTGGACTGTTCTGTTCCCCCTATCATGTAATGGTTCTGCCCTCGTTCTCCCTTCCCTCCTTTATGCTGCCAGTTATCCCAACTCCTCCCCAGTTGCCTTGGAGATCAATGTACCCTTTCTCAAATCCCTCCCTGGTGCCCTGTCCATCACTTGACGCTCCCACCCTTCTCTCTAGAACTCTCTAGAAACTCCCAGCTAGAGTGTCGAGTGATTGGTTCAGGGGCCGGGGCCCCACCCTCAAGTTATCCCCATTGGTGTTCTCCCCAAGTCAATCTTTTGTATCCCACTCCCCTCTGAAACCCTATTCGTCCAAGGACTGACTCCTCCCTTGTTTCCCTCCCTCCTTTTAAGCTGTTGCAACTTCCCCCTCTTTCTCTTCGGTTGCCAGTTTCCCTGGGAAGCGAAGCGGTCAGGCTGGGGAAGGATTGTCCTTCTCGGATGGCCCGGCTGGCTATCCAGCCCCGCGAGCAGTACGGGGGCACCATCCCAAGCTCCGTGGCTCGGGACAGCAGCGAAGGCAAACGCTCTGTGCTGTGACAGCAGCGCTGCCCTGTGGTAGGACGTGGCTTGGCCTGTGGCTACAGTCAGCAGAAACAAGAAGAGAGCGCTCTCCAGCTGCGGTGAATCCAGGCTCATTGGGTCCCAGGGGAACCAACAGGCTGAAGAGAACAAGGGGAAGTTGCAACAGCTTATAAGGAGGGAGGGAAACAGGGGAGGAGTCAGTCCTTGGACAAATAGGGTTTCAGAGGGGAGTGGGATACAAAAGATTGACTTAGGGAGAACACCAATGGGGATAACTTGAGGGTGGGGCTCCGGCCCCTGAGCCAATCACTCGATGCTCTAGCTGGAAGTTTTGTAATTTTGTACTACTGAAAAAAAAATTAGCTCCCATTTCATTACCATGTTCAATGTATTTATATAATATCCTCATCCTCCTCTGTCAAAACAGAGAAGTAATTTTTACATTTAACACCTTTTGCACAGAAAAACATCATATATGTATCCACATCCAGAGCTTTTCAAGATTTTGAAAAAACCTGACCTGTGGAAAGGTGTCATATTATTAATTTAAAATAGCAACACTTATAGGAAAGAATGTTGCCTTAATTAGTCATAAGGTGTACTGTACAGTTGCATAGAGATCACCCAAAATCTTAAGCACAAAATATTTTTAAGCCTGTTTCTTATACCTGCAGATAAATTCAGTATTTATCTAACTTTAAATACATTTTTGTTTGACCTGATGTCTGGTGAACAGGACAACTCTTCGTCTTGTTCCCTGCAGTTACGTTAATCCTTACCATTACATCTGTAAAATTACTACAGATCAACAGCCAAATGAAACACATTAATTTAGATAATAATAAATTCTAGGATTTCTACCCAAATATTTAAAAAAATATTCTTCTCACACTTCACTTAAGCATTATTTTAGCTTAATTTTGACTTAGTTTGTTCAGTAGCCCTTTGTAGTTTCTTTTCATTCCACTGATATGTGAAAAGTAGCGCAGTACTTTTAATAATGTGGGCCAAAAAAGTTCAGAAGTCTTTTGAATAATAGCACATTAAAAGTTTTTTCAAATAAACAGTATTGGAATGTCACTTTGTAACTAGGTGTGAAATTCACACTATCTTGATTGGAAAACAGCCACATGTAAGCACTAGTTACAAAGCACAACACTGGCATGAACTTTTCTGAATCTTTCATCAATATTCATTTAGAATTTATGGAGGTTTCTGCACTAAAGTTCAGGTTCACTCCTAGATTCCCCCTTTGTAAATATACTTTACAAGGGAACAGCATCTTAAACAACTTAAAAATTAGTATCAGTTTTTCAGTACTGTATAATAAGATATGCTTAGTGATAGAAGGCTGTAATACTGTCCATTTATCTCTCATTTTCTTAGGTATATTGATAACCACAACCCTAGGTAATTACAGGAGATGCAAAGATACTTGCTATGATTGTACACTCAAAGTTTGAGCTACTATAAAACTCATTTTGAATGAGAAAGCAATCCTGATTTTATACTACTCTCTTAAATAAACTGGAAAATCACTTAAAACAATTAATGTTCTAATGTTCCATACCAAAATACAGTGTGTGATCTGGCCTTTGGTAGGTTGCTGCTGCACAGCCCAACTATTCTCAGAACTACTCCCACAGCTACTGACAATGCTGAAGATGCTAGACAGAGACAAAGAGTAGACATGTTGAAATGCTGCAGATACATTTGCAGATACACTAAATAAAAATACTAGATCAGTATGTAAGTCTGTATTATGAATGATATAATACTAAACATCAACAGTGCAATTTTATGCAGAATCTAACTAAATCAAAAGCCAAAAAATATTTGGAAAAATAAATATATCGTTTCAAGTGAATTTCTGTTTTCATATTTTAAAAAAGTAACAAAATGGTGCTCTTAAAAAAATGTTTACCAAGCCAATGAACTTTAATTGGTGGCACCACCTTTCTAAAGCAGCTATACCTCTAAGTTTAGGTCTCTAACTCTATCATCTATCAAACTTGTCCTATATTAAAGTAATGGATGAAGGACAAGTAAACACATTGCAGAAATTCTACAAAATCTCCTGCAAGGTAAGAAAAAATCCTTTGTTCATAAGGGATGAAACACACAGAGAACAAATTACACTATTAATGTGGAGTCACAGAAGATGAATGAACTAGTTTTGCCACCTTTCTACACTCTGAAGTGAGTAGAAGTGGTATGACCACTGTGGAACTAACAGACCTGAAAACTATTGGAAAATAGTCCAGGCAGCATTTATTAAAAAAAAACAAAAACAACAAACCAAAACCACAGATGAAACGCTTTTCAGATTCTGCTCATTTTTAGTACTTCTGAAAGTGTAATAGTTTATACAAACTGGGATGGCAACACCATGCACAACTGAAGCCTGTGATGCTGTCTGATAGGAAATGTCAGACTTTGCAAAAGGTGACAGACACCAGGTGTCCAATAATTCAAAGAAAACATTCTATATCACTATGTGTGTATGAAGGAACTGGTGCTGCAGGTCTGGTCTTGCTGTTCCACAATTGCAGAACTGGTGTCCTGTCCTGTCCCTACAATGCAATGAAACTAAATCTGCACCAGAGAAATGAAGCAAGGAATTGAGCAAGGAAGGTCACAGCCTATGAACGCACATGGATGCAAACACAGCTATCACTCACAGAGGGAGATGAACACAATCAGGCCATTAGTCGTCAGACGTAACTTTGACATTTTCATTCCTGAAACAGTGCTAGAATTGTTTCTTCATCCCTTCAAAAATATTTACTGAATGTAAAGATTTCCTCAGAACTAAATAGATCAAGCACAGATATAGTGTAGGAATAGGCAGTTCCACTTGCACCTAGGTGATGCCTTTTATAAATTAACCTATTTAAGGTTTTGTCTTGTCACACTGAAGACAGATATAAGAAAATCATGCAAGTAACAGGCTCTCTCCCCAAAATCTCTGAATGTTCAACTGCCCAATTGTTGATGAGGAAGAATGAAAAAAAACAAGCACAATCATGTCAAATTATTAAATTCAACAACTCAGAAGCAGAAGGAGTTTTCATTCTACCCTACGAGGCGGATCAGTCACTCTCTCCCCAAACACTAGAGAGAGAAGAGCAAAACTTTTAGCTGTCAGACAGAGAAGATAAATTCCACCTCAAGAGCCTATTTACATTCTGCCATAAGGAAATCAGACTAAGGATCACATCAGTGAAATGAGTTAAAACCTGGAGGGATACAACAAAAAGAACTATCTTGCTGACTAAGGTTTAAGTTGGCTTATTCACCGAATACTGGCAATTCAGGCATTTTCATTCTCTTCTGCAACAAATCCACACTTGCAATTAAGAAATTAATAAACTAAAAAGGACTAATTCAAGTTTTGGATATTAAATGTAAATACATTCCAGAAACGACTACAGGTATATAAATGCACAGTTATTACCCAAAGCTTTCTGCTTGCTACAACACATCTGAATGGGTAAGAGGAAAACTTCTACCTTAAACTTGCATGGCAAAGTATGTCTGATCAGGTACATTGCAACCTCAGGGAAATGCTGAAATACTTCACCTCGTAACTCAAATAGTTTACCATAAAGACTAAGCTGGCTTTCAGAATTAAAATTCTTTTGCACTTGTCAGATAGGGTTTTTATGGGTAAGACTGCTGGGCCCTTAACTCTACGATGAATGCTTACAGGGACAGTGTAGTAGTGAGAAGATGTAAAAGCCCATACCTTTTGTTCCACACTGGTTAACAAGGGAGCAATACCAGAAGATGAGGAGTTTGGCAGACCCAGTGCTTCACAAATAGCTTGCATTTCCTGAATAATTTCATTGTGCTTTTCCAAATGAGAGCCTTTAACTTTCTTGCTCTGCAGTATCTTTAAAGCCTGAAGTTCTGTACTTAGAAATACTAGAGAGAAAAGCATCATAAGAGCAGATTTAGAGACACTTAAGCATTTCTGCATCCACATTCTCAGTACAGCTACAATATCTTACATTTGTAAAATAACTGTGATAAAAGAGAGACCTTCTCAGTTCTCTTCTGAATAGGTCAGTATGTTTCCTACTCTTTACCTCCATTTTCTCTCACCTGAGTTCCTACCTTCAGTCTACACACTGCATTTAACTGTTCAACTCCCTGCTGCCACCAGATCCCAAGTTCCTTGGCTAGTTTCACATTACCACATTGGTTCCTGCTGCCACTCCTTTGTCCAAGTCCAGCTTACACTTAGACATTGCTTCCCTCAATTCTGTTTTCAGCACCTTCAGATTGTGCAGCACTGCTGTTCAAGCTGCCCTCTCACAAACACAGGAGGCAAGGTCTTAGTTTAGGTGAGCTGGAACATTTGGATCAAGAGAGGGATCAGGAGGCCTCAGTAGGATGCACCATACTGTTAAAAGAAATTTTAGTTTCTGCTAAACAGCTTTCTAATGCTGCTCTATTTTTCACTTTGCACAAATGAGTTGATGTATGCTGAGCTAGTATGTAAGGACTGTACATATCAACTTAAAAAACATAAAGAACTCCTCAGTGTAAATTGTTCAGTTATGATAAAGCATGCACATAAAATACTGTATTATAAATGGGAAAAATGATTATTACTCACAAAGGAGTTTAAGACAATCTTCTTTCTCTCTTAATCTGTCTTTGATGTCTCCAGACACCAGTGATGTATATGGACAAGCCATTTCTCTCAGAAAGCCACTAATTTCAAGCTGGAAGCTCTCTATATCTTTCACTCCTATAGAAATAAATGCACAATTAATGGCTTGTTACAGAAACATCAAAATGCAATCTAATTTTTTTAACGTACACTTCTATTGCAGATTTCAACAGCCCAAAGATTAACCACCTACCACACCAGTAACATTTTTCTTTAAGAAGTCCTACATACAAGAAGATATGCCTTCTAATAGTACCTTGTACTCATGCTTTGAATGAGGTAATGCTACAGCAGTCTGTGAAGACATGAACACAAATGACCATCAGAAGGAAGTGAACAATTTATGTCACTATATAGCGTGTCAATGTAATTTTCTGATGAAGAAGTGACAGGAGGCATGAGCCCATTATTTTCAGTGATTGGTTTTAGTTCCACTACTTTTTTGGTGAAAACATAATATGAAATCTCATCCAAACTCCAGCCCTCGGCAGGAACAATCAGGCAGTGCTACCAAGCACTCCAGGTATCCACACACGGTGCTGACAGGAACACTGTGCTGGACCAACAGCTGGAAAACACCCAGCACTGCAATTTATGCCATCAAAATACGATTACAGGCATGAATGCACTTTTCACATTTATGTATATCTAAAACCACCTCAAATCACCTTCTTTTTTCCTTTTGAAACAGTCTTCAGAACAGGAGATCTTAATCTTAATCTAAGAGCCACATATGTACAAATATCAGCCTGAGTTTGGCTACCTTTCAGGTTTCTTGTAAACTTCAACACTAATTTCACTATTAGCTGAACAGTATGGGTCTAAATCCACGGAAAAAATAATAAATTAACATTAATATACCATCTGTTGCAGTGATGCTTTCTTCCATATTACAAAGTGACTTTATCTGGGAACCTAACCAAATGCAAAGCTCAAAAAATTCTGGTGAAGACAATCCATTTTCTGCTGCTTTTTTCAGGGCCTCCTCCTCCAACAGGGCACCCGTGTACCTGCACAGACAGATAAACATTAGTAATAAGAAGTAAGCATAACATAAAATATACATATTTTCAAATTATTTTACTGTAAGCTGGTTAGTAACTACATTTAAAGGAATTATTCTTTTTACATTACTTTTGTCAAGGAACAATTCAGATTTCTTTCTTTTAAACACACCAAAAAGTTATTGGTCATTTATATACAAAATAGTTTGTCAGAAAACATGAGACAGGCACTTTCACATGTGTATGTGAAAACACTTTGATCTCTCAGAACTCAAGTGTTAACTCAAGTGTTTGGTCAAATTTCCAACTAACAGTAACAACTGACTGCCCAGGAGTAGTGGGAATAACATAACTGAAAACTAAATTTCGCACAGTTTTTGTCCCTCACCATGCGAAGCACATCGCGGGAGGTGGGCAGGCACCAAAGAACGAGGCGCTGCCCCGCCAGCCTCCAGCGCCCGCCCCGGTGCCGAGCGCAGCCGCTGCACCCCAGGAGCACCCGGCCTCCCCCGGCCTCCCCGCGCTAGAGCCAGGCCGAGCCCACCGCCCGCGCCGTGACCCCGCTCCGGCCGAGGCCCGGCCCCCGAGCCCCTGGCGCCGCCGCAGCGCGGGGCCCGTTCCTCCGCCGATGCCGCGCTCCCCCTCGTTCCCGCCTCCAGCGCGGCCTCTCGCCCGCGGCTGCGGCTGCCCGCGGCCTCTCGCCCCTCGCAGAGGGGAGCCGCCGCTGCTCCCTGGTTACCCCAAGGCCTCCAGCGCGTCCAAGATGTCGCTCTCCATCCCCGGGCCCGGCGGTAGCTCCTTCATGCCGGCGCCGCGCCGCGCGGTGCCCGCCTCAAACCGGCCCTCCGCAACCCGCGCCCGCCGCCGCGTTCCGCTGCCGCCGCACGGCAGCCCCGTCGGGGGGCGGCCCCGGGCTGCCCCCGCCCCTCCCTTGGCTGCCACCCCCGCTCCGAGGGGCCGCTGAGCGCCTCGGGGCCATCCCCCTTCTGTGTCTGGGGGTGACCCTTCTATACAGCCCGCCTCTGCGTTTGCTCCCGTGCTGGGGAGCGCCCGGGCTCCCTGACCCTTCCCCGGCGGGGCTCGTCTCCTCCTGGCCCTGCGGCTGTGCTCTGCATTCGGCCCCAAACCCCCCGACTGCCCGCTGCAGTCGCTTATCCCGCTCCACCGGGTACCAGCGCCTGGAGAAACACGGGATCGGGAGCGACCGCAGCCACCCCTGGGGCTCCGGACATGGCTCACGCCAGGGCAGCCAGCTCTGCCACCCTACCCCGAGCCCCCTCTGGAACGTGGTTCAAAAAAGCAGGTGTTGAGGCCTGGACTTCTGCGTTATTATTGTGACCTCTCAAATTGAGAAATTCTTCCTGAGATGGTGCAGGCCGTATCTGCCAGGCACCTGCAGATTTTCCTCTGTGGGGTAGTGCCTCAGCCCTGCTGTGCTGATTTTGGCTGAGGTGGAGTGAACTCTCTCCGCTGTGACTTGTATGGGACTGTGTTTCGGGGCTGTGCTGAAAGCAGGGTTGGTAATATAGAGATGTTTTTGTTGTTACTGAGCAGTGCTTGCACAGAGCCAAGGCTTTTTTTGCTTCTCATACTCTCATAGTAACCCACATGTGAAGGGACTGGTGGTGCTGGGAAGGGACACAGCCAAGACAGCTGATCTCTACTACCAAAGGGATATTCCAGGCCATGTGGCATCATGGTCAGTATATAAAGCTGGGGGGAAAGGGAATAAAGGGGGATGTTTGGAGTTACAGATAATGTCATTTGTGTTCCCAAGTAACTCATGTCCTGGAGATGGCTGAACACTCCTAGTGGGCTCATGGGAAGCAGTGACTTAATTCCTGTTTTGCTTTGCTTGCATGCACAACTTCTGATTTATGTATTAAACCGTCTTTTATCTCAACCCACGAGTTTTGTGGCCTTTGCTCTTTACTTTTTAACCCAAGTGTGTTTCCATTTTTTTGATTCTCTCCCAGAGGGAGAGAAGGAGGGAGTGAGTGAATGGTTGCATGTTGCTTGGTTGCCAGGTGGTGTAAAACCACAACAGCCCTTTTGACCTTTTTTAACCAGTGTTTTCTTATATGGACCTTCAGAAAATCCAGTGGCTAAATTTATGATGAAGACCAGAAAAGCATCCAGTCAGATGGAAGTAATTATAACATAGGTGTTCTTAATGTGTGAAATCTCTACAATTTTTGAAGTAACTATTTTAAATTATTTCTGTTTAACAGAAGATGTGGCTTTATTGAGTGCTAAGCTTTAAAAAGCGGGAATCAGGACAGCTATGACATCCTCCCACACGCACAGACAGAAATCTAGAAATTAAAAACATTGTTTATGGCAGTCAGGGAAAGGAAGAGCATCCTGAAGGCTGACACACTTATGTTGACCGTATGTGTACATCAGTGCCTCAGCAATCTCTTTCACAGCTCTCAACTGGCTTGTACCATGTGACAGAACTTTGATTAGCTTTTGTTTCAAATGAGCTAACATAATTTCTCTAAATCAAGGAGCATGCATCTGAGAGCAGAGATTCAGAACATGAACTCTTGCTCCTTTTTAAACATTAACATCCAATTAGTAGAATGAGAAAACAAGATGTGCAGAACTGGACAGAAATAGCCACTTCTCTTTTCCTTTCTTTTTTAAAGCTGTACCTCTATGCCACCCAGAGTGATTCATCACTGTACAGTTGTTCTCCAAAACTGGGAAGTTTTCATATCAGTCAATAATGCAGGCTAAGACAAAGAACTGGGAACAACTAGAAGTGAAACTGGCATAACATTATCAAAACTAAAAAGAAACCTGGTGATTTAAGAGATACTGTGTGGTACAAGTAGATGGCAGCAGTGGGTCTTGCTTAAATATTCCTAATAAAAGTATTTTGCTACTTTATGTTACAGGAAGACACCTAAATTAGTAATTTCTCCCACTGCCTTTTGATAGCATTGCTTATACATACATACATATATACATACATACATATATATATATATATATATATGATAGCCAAGCATGTGTATCAGTAACTGTTTTAATTCCACAGGGTGCTCTTGAAAAATTGTAACTTTTCTGTGTACTAGAGATGTTCTCTGTATGAGGGAGGACAAATTTGAGTTTCCCAAACTGTCCCTTGATACCCACAACTGAGAGAGGATTTTGGTTGTGATTGTATCCTAATGCTCCTCTCATGGTGTTACCGTTCATGCAGACCACAGATTTCTCCATGTCCATTCCTGAGTTTCCCATCTCTGGGGAAGGGAAAAAGAATCACAAGAACGCCGGCTAAAACACGTTTTGTAACCATCTGTGCCCATGGGTGTGGACTTTGCCTTTGCCCCATGCCCTTTGCAATATCCAAACATAAGCATCAAACCATAAGCACACAAGTGAGAGCACCAAAAGGAGAGGACTTGGCACTCTAGAGCCATTACTTTCCAACAGAAAGCCCATGTGACATTAGCTAGGTCACCAGTGCCCAGAGCTTTTCAGTTTTTATCTTTTCCCTGGACTCCCAGTTGGCCATCTCCCTCAGCAGTCAGGTAACTCTTGGTGCTAGCCCAAGGAAGAAATAGAGGTGCACAGCCAAGATTAGAAAATGAAGACAGCATTGGATCAGCACTGACTTGAATCAGCTTGAACTGATACTAAATGGCAGCTGTGTCTCTCTGTACAGCAAGGTGAAGATGGGAATTTTGGGGAAAGGTCTGCCACTCTGTATGAAATCTCTAAATTACAAGTTGCCTGTAATCTTGCTAAAAAAAAAAATACATGACTCAGTTTTCCATTGAGGTAGGTAAACCTCAAGTATTTACTTGCATGAATATGACAAGTCACAAATTGTTACACTGTTCAAAACTGCTTGAGAAGTGCTCCTGCTGCCAGGCTTGCAGTGGGCATTCTCAGACAGCCCAGTGGCAAGAGTGGGGGGAAAGGGTCCTGCCTACTGCTGCAGCAGGGCCATCACCTCCTGGTCTGCACTGCCAGCAGAGATGGCTTTGGGTTCTGCGTGGTGGGCACAGTCTGTCTGCTCCTAGAAGGGAAAATAAAGCTGCCCGCAGATGCAGCAGCTGCACATTTCGAAGGTTCATTGCTTTGTCTTTCTCGTATGCTCCACAGGAATAAAAAATGAGGTCTCTTGAATTCAAACAGAATGGAGCCAGACACCGTTTTAATGCAGGAGAGGTACAAGTAATTTGCAGTACTAAGAAACATTTAGCAGACAATTAATTGACCACTAGAGGGGATCATAGGAGTGGAGAAGGAGTGGAATGTACTACGTGATAAATGCTTTCCTCTAATCCAAGCTCGCCTACGTGCAATGTTAAACTGTATGTGCACAGTTTAAAAATGATTGAGAAAAGACAGCACTCTGCACTCTGTATGTACTTAGGTTGATATAAGAAGCCTATATTAAGTTTAAAATACACCAAAAACAAGTTTACTTGTTACAATGAAATCGCTTCTTTACACAGATATTTTTTCATCAGTTTAACTTAATCCAGTCTGTTCAGTTTCCATCTGTAAAAAGGTGCTAATCATTCTTTTATCCTATTTAAAAAAATAGGTTCTGTTCTTCAGACTTGCTGTCATTTAAACAAGTGTAGCTTGCTTGTTTAAAAGCTAATGTTAAGTTGCTTTTAATCCTTCCATAAGCTTGTTCTTATCTTTAAGGATGATTTAGGAGTAGCCACCCCAGGCAGTATGAACCTCATTACATCATTGTGGAATCAGACTGCAAGTTGACATTGATGTATATATTTTAATTACATCAGTCTTGCAGATGAAGTATTTGCACTGAATGTGAATGATGTGATATCCATGTCACCGAACCTGAACAAATTTCCACTAGCTACAAGGATCCTGCCCATCCATTTACTGGCTATCTTGCTGAAATTGAACTTGACATCCCATCATAAATATTTGATTTAGAAATCACCCTTCTAACATCTTCCAGACCAAATCAAGCCACCTGAAGCAGTGACATCAAAGTTTTCAGTCCAGAATGAGTTCTTTCAAGAAACTGTGCACAGTAATAAATTCTGCAGAATACAAAGTTCAGTTCCTTGAAGATGGACTGCTCTCAAGTGACTTTCTTGTGGCACATCTCTCTGCACAGGGGTGGGAGAGGGCTGAACCAGGCAGCCATTGACACCTTGCACAGTGACTGCAACATGCCCACTAGTACCCTTTTTCCAGTATTTGTTTAAGAAGATGGTGTCTCTTCACTCTCCTTGAGTTGGAATAAAATGAATAAGGCTGTCTAGCTTTGTAAGGTTATAGACTTAACTGCACATCATTGAAGTTACTGAGTTTTGTCATCTACCTCTGAGGTAGTAGGTATGGGGCCTAAATATTTCAGTGAGATATACTTGCACCTTTCAGCATCACTAAATAAATATGAATAATTTGTTTCTCCTTTTTCCTAGTGGTGCATTACAAGAGAAGCATTATGACTATTAAAGAACTTAGATTTCTTTTTGCTTAAGTGGAGTTTCCCAGAGAAGATATCAATACATAACAATACAGAAAGAAAGGCACTGAACATAAGCAGTTTTACAAAAGGGAAAGCTGAGTGACACGTGGAATTGCCAGCACCTTTCACCTCTGTCAGGGGACTCAGTTTAATTGTCTTCTTGCTACCAAGATAGTAATTATACTGTAAGGACTAATTACAACTGAAATTTCTGTTGTTTTTTGGGGGTTTTTTAAGGGAAAGTGAGAAGATGATGTAGCCCTTAGGTGCCCAGTGAACATTTGTTTGCCGAAGAGGCTGCAGTGTGCTGGGCATAATTTTGTAGGCATTATTCCATTATGAATGAGATTGAAGCCACAAACTAGTGCAACATATTAAGTGAGCAAAAAAAGACAGACCTGCAGTAAGTCTGGCCCCTGCTGCAGCAAATGTTCAGCCTGGCAGGACAAAGCAATGAATATTCCAAGTTCTTATTTCTTATTCTTTTAAAAATAAACTGTGCCCATTTTGCTCTTCAGACCATATGGCATGAATCATTTCAGTGAAGCATTCATCATGATTTACACTGACATTATTTCTTAGAAGTTAAATGGTGGGGCTTCACTGGGAGCAGCTTCATGTATTACAGCCATTCTTGTCTCTTTCACTTGTTTCACTGAAAGGTAACTTCATTAATCTCAGCTCAAAACTGGAGTTATGGGAGTGAAACCCAAGCACAAAGTGTTTGTGCTTTTAGGTTTTCTGGCTGAAAGTTGATTTACTCATAAATGTACACAAGCTTTTTAGTTTAAGCTTTTATACCCATGTATGATGTAGTCATACGTGCCTGATTGCTACTTACTCTGTTTTCATTTTAAGAATGTACAACAGAGACAAGTCTTATGATGGTTTACAAATACAAATTTAATGAGAAAATGCTGAATATTTAAGTGGCAAAGAAGGTATGTGATCAGGAGTGTGAGTTACCTGAGAGGGATTCCCTGAGGTCAGAAACCTGCTACCGAGTCCTGGCAGCCTGTGTCAGTAACACCATAAGGCTGCAGGGCTGTCCAGGAGAGCCTGTGAACAAGGGCAGCACAGACACTGTGCTATATCCATGGGGAAACTGAGGATGTAAATTTGCAGCAGCTCCCTCTATCAGCTCTTAACTCTTTTTTATCACTACCTGTTTCTTTTTTTCCATAGATTTCCCACAATCAAGTGAATTTTCTGTGGTTTTTTTCCCCTATTAACTCCCTGCTGAGAGACCAGGAAAAGAAAGATCTGCTGTGTATAGTAAGACAAAATTATTTCTCTGCTAGTCATGTACACAGTGTAGCCTTGGGAAATCACTTAAAACTCTGTACTTCAGGTGTAAAAGCACAGTGTTATCTGAGCACTAAATATAGTAGATCAGAATTTAATAAATAGAAGAAATAATAATCATCCTCCTGTCCTTGATTGATAAAATGTAAAGTATCAGACTATCTATCCTAGTTAAAATAAAAGACAGGAAACATGAAATATTGTTAAACGATGGGAATAGCTTTACATCTAAAAAGTCCCTGAATCAAAACATAAAGTGGCAAATGTTGGGTCTTAAATGTAAGGCTGAGACTTTCAGAGTATGAGGCATCCGTTCCACTGGGGCTTGACTCACAAGTCATACTTCACAATTTATAGCAAAACTGGATTCTTAACATATTGGAATAAAGATTTTTAACAAGCTTCCATCTGTTAAACCAGCGAATTGGCTTGGTCTGATCATGCTTGCTGTTTTAATAAATAGCCAGCATCATTTTTCAAACCACAGCTTTCAAATTAGTTTGGAGCATTTCAGCTCACAGTAGTTGTGGCCAGTCCTGAGAGATTGACATTGCCTGTGCTTTTGGAGGAGCCTGCACCACACAGAGGGCCCAGCCTCCCGTCCTGGTGGCTTGGAAGAAAGGTATTCCAGTGCCACTTAGGAAGGGTGGGCTGAGAAGTGACCTCAGGATAGCCACTTCCTTGACTAATGGTATTGCAAATGAGACATAATTGGTCTCAAACAGGAAGGGAGTCAACCACTAAAGTCCGAAAGCAACTCCCTGTCTGGAAGGTGTGTTTGCCACAGCGAAAAAAAGCTACTCTGTTAGCATGGGAAAATGAACTGAGGGCATATTTGCCTTTTTGCTGTGTTTTTCTTTTTCAGCACAAATGAAAATGTCAACAAAGAAGTGTGTGTATGGAATTAAATTCTTGCTTTTCCCTCTCTACAACAAGACATTTAGGGTGTATCTATATTTTTCAGTCATTTTATATATTAGTATTAAATGTTAAAGCAAAGCATCATAAAGTTAAAATGAATGTTTATGGTCCAGATTAAAGCAGTCAAAAAGACATCAAAAAGAAGTCATAATGGGAGGGGTGTTTAGAAAAACAGGTGAGATTAAAAACATGACTATTACCAGCTAAAAAGATACACTAGCATGAAAGGCATAACACATGCTTGTGTTATGCAACATGCTTCTCAAGTCCTGAGTGATATGAGTGTCCCAAACAGGAAGTGATGAGGATTTGGATGCTGACCACCAATCTATGCAGTCAGAGTTTTTCTTACCAGACAACAGAAATAAATGAACTGTGCAGTTCATTGTTTCTTCTCTGTCTTCTCTATTTCTACATCCACGCTCATCAGTTTCTCACCCATGCCTTTGTGGGGTGTTGGATCCAGACTTTTTCTCTTCTCTGTCTCAGTCTCAACCTTGTCCTGGTTCCCCTCATAAACTTCAAGAGACTGCAAATCACAGGAAGTGACAAAGGTTCAGGGAAATGGTGCTTAAATAATCTGTGTGAGGCAGTAGAAGTGACATAGCTGAAATAATAAAAAAATAGTAAATTAAAGGCGTGTGTAGCATTTGAGCCCAAAATATTGAAAACTGACAGCATTAGAAGCAAATAAAAGAAGTATGATGTGGCCTTTAACGAATGGAGTCTTCCTCTCATGGAAAAATTCAATACAAACTCACATGTACACACATCCATACATATACATGTGTATATATCAAAGCAGGTCCTTAACTTATATTTCAGGCTGGGGAACATTTTGGTTCTTAGTCTCTCTTTTTCAAATTATTCACCTAGGTACAGCTTTTGTGAAAAGTTCTTACTTAGCATAATTCTATTGGATTCTCCTAGGAAAAGAAATAAGGTATTTTTGGAAAGCTTATTTTCCTTTCCCTTGAACTGTAGGCCTTTTTTTTTTAATAGTAACTCAGCCTTTTGGTTTTCTTTCACCCCTTTCACCCCCTCTGTTGCTATTCCTTGAGAACTGTGGGTGGCCGATGAAGTGGTGAACATCACATGATGTCACTTAGCAACCTGATGTTCATAAATAGCAACAATCATTTTCCAAATGGCTATTTTTCCCCATCAGAAAAAAATGTTTAGACCTATTCCATTCTGACAGTGCTGAATTCTTCATCTGACTTCCAGTATATTTGTTGCTTATGCTTTCCTTTCTGGGGGTCTAATTTCACATGATTATATCATGGCTGATGCTATTAGGATGGTTTCAACTTTTTTCTGAGCTTACTGGTAAGGACAGTAATTGTTTGCACCATTGAAACTCTTCAAGAATAGTCTTCTTTCCCTTTTCCTAAATGCCTGTATTGCATGAGTCTAAGATGCTCTCAACATATTCTTGTTGAGATGAAATCAGAAGGGTCATCCACAAACAATTTTTTAATTTTTAAATGCCTTTGGGAAATAATCAGGAAGCTCAGAGATGTATCAATTCTTTCAGAAAGAACCTGGATTTGTGTGTATCCTCTTAATACTAGTATAATAATTTAAACTATTGGCTTTGCTGGGAAGGACTATCTCTGTTGAATGACAGACTTTTGCAAACAGCTTACCTTCACATGAGTATTAAGATGGAAACCAGAAGATAAGATTATAAACTATGGAAAGTAGAATTGTGCAAGCCTTTGAAAAGGATCTTGCAAAAGTCACTTAGGAAATATGGTGAAATTGTGCAGCCACCTAAGCCCAGCTTGTCCTCAAGGAGTTCTCTGTCTGAGAGCACAGAAGAAAAGCCAGCCCCAAATCCTGTCTGAGCAGCATCAGTTCCCCTCTCCCTAAGCATATGGCTGCTCCTCAGAAAGCTGGGGGCTCTGTAACTGAGAACAGGGAGTAATGTGGGTGAAACCAAAGCACTGTCACTATGTGTGCGTGATTGACCGCTTCGACAAATCCTCCAGGTACTCTGTAAATACTCCTCTCCCTCTCACTATTTGCATTGGTAATTCATACACCAAGTAAGTAATGGCTGAATGACACAGATAGGGGAAAAAATCTGTTTTTCTTGCTCCCTTTATTGTTTTATTTGATATTAAAAAAAAAAAATATACTACAGAACAGAGAAATAGGGAAGACTGTACTTCCTTTCTATTTCCAAGACATCTTTGTCATTCATACCTTCTTTCTGTGAATCTGCATTTCAGTTCTATAAAACTGGGGGGGGGGGGAAACCCTCTGATAGAAGCACTTATGATGCCCCAGAGCTCTCTGCTGCTCTCACATAGCTGCAGTATCTCCCATCAGCAGACTACTGCTATCTGAGCCACTTTAGGCACAGCGGCTCATGGCTGGAGGGTGACAGCAAGGAAATCACTACAAACAGTCTGGAAATCCAACTTCACTGAAGCCAGAAGAATAAAAACTGCAAAATAAACTGCTTCCTCTTGTTGAGGGAAGTGAGGACAGAGGTACCCAATCAGCTCTCAGTCTACTAAACCTTTAAACTCACTTTAACAGGAGAAGCAGATAAAGTGATACGTGTAATATATTACTTTCTAGGTTTTCTTCCTGTGAGCAAGCAAAATTAAGACTACTGTAATGAAAGATGAATTAATTCAAGCTGGGATTTGATGTAAATTACTCAGACTGAGAAAATGAAAGGAAGATTATGGCCTCTGCAAATGCATTTTTTTATTCTCTGCCAATACAAGGTTAACTTTTTTAATTCACATTTTTATTACAATATACATGATAGGATCATTCACAGAAATCATCACATTCAGGGTGTGCTGGCTGGAGACATAGAAAGTCCTTAGCCTGATTACTTCCCAACATATTTTTATTTGCCTCATAATCCTTTTGCATTTTACAGTGTGAATTAGAGTTGGAAGACATATCTAAATCAAAGACAGGCTGTGGGGTGTAGCAAAACTAAAACCTCAAAACAGTTATGAGCTGCAATGAAGATAATTTAGGAAGGAAGAGTATTACAGAGTTTTTTATGTCAGTAGATGGTGCTCTGTATAGTATCTACACACACAATGTATATGCATAGAATGGTTTTAGAGATGGTGATTGTTACGCAGCCTTCCCTTGGTGCAGTGGAAAGAACTTCTAGGGGAAAAACTATATATTAAATTCAAGCTGTTCACAATTCTGCTTAGATTTACTTGAAAATAGACGTTTTGCCCCTTATTTTCTAACTCATCTTTGAGTTCAGGTGTGTTCATAGAGGGGCTTGCTTCAGTAGATCTGGCTTCTGCAGCAAAATATCATGTAGCAAGTAAAAACAAATTATGCTTCACAGCTTAGCTGAATTTCATGGTAAGCCCCTTAGACAGAGCTACATGTTGCATTTAGATCCATTTAGGTACTTATCTGGGAATGATATTCCTTAACAGTCTTTTAAAACCCCATTTTATCAATAATTTATCAATTTTATAATTTACTTTCAATATATTTTATGTTAGCTCTTGATGCTGACCTTCCCAAATTATAATTCTCCTTATTTGTTATGAACTTTAGGGGACATCTCTAACACATTGGTACTATTTAGGACTTCTTTTGTAGGAGCTTTTGCTCATCCTTATTTTATTTTTTTGCAATATGGGGACCCATTTAAACACCAACCTACCTAGAAGATTTCCAGGCATAAATAGGAAAAAAAGTAAGTAGTGCTGAGACATGACCAGACTTTAGGGTATGCTGTTTCCTATTTCTTTTCCTGAATGAAGAGTTCAGCATCTTGCAAGACAGGAAGCTCTCTGTTACAAATCACAGTACATACAAAGCATGTAAGTTGTCAATGGCCCAGTGGTGACAATGGAGAAGCTCCTTTAAGACAATTTGAATACACCTTGCAGGCACCCAGAGATCCTTTCACCACTCCTTTCTAACATGGAACTGGTGCTCCTTGCTCTCTATTAAAACATAAAGATAGTGAAAAAGTATTTTTAGATGGAAGGAGTTGGTTTAGTTGGTGATTCCACCGAGACACTGCTGTGTTTCAATAAGAAGAACATGGTGGACAGAAGGGAGGAGTCAGGATAACATGCTGGAGCACTTTCTAGGCCAGTTTTCAGCTCTATCAGTTTTCTTGAAAACAAGTTAATGGAGGGGCCTAAGTCTTCCCCCTGGGTTTTGCATGCTACCAGCTGCAATGCAGTGATGTGAAAACCCAACCTATCTTTCATAAAGCATGAAATGTCTTAGATGTGGAAGGGTAAAGCTCATAAAACTGATTGATAGGAGCAAGATATAGCTTAGTTATCCACTGGGAAATACCAAGGGACAGGCAAGGGTCCAAGGGTTGCTGTTGTACTAAGTAACAGTCAAATTGTGTTTCTTAATCACTAAGAAAAGAAGGATGGAGGTTGTATATTCTCACTATTTCTGCATTTTCTGTATTGTATTTGAACCTGCACTGTGCAGCCTTTGGTCCCACCCCTCAGGTCATGCCTCCCATCTGTCTGCCAAGCCCCATCAGCCCATCATGTTTTACTCTACCCTGCCTGCTCTCCCTGCTCCATGTCCCCAGCCGCGGCCCCCACCACGTCCCTTCCCCATGCCACCAGGCTGCAGGCTGAGGCTTTCTCCGGCAAGCCTTCTTCTTGAAGATTATCAGTTATGAATAAATCACTTTCACTGAGAAATTTCTAGAATTAAGTCTGCCCCTACCTAGCTGCATGCCTTGGAAATGTGCCTTTTTGACACAGCAAATATTTATTCTATAGAAAGCACATTACACTAAAGAATTTTTTCAGAGAGCCTGGTGGATGGAACAATCACCATCACTTAGGAGCACTGACACCAGCACTGCTGGGGTCCAAGCCTGGCACTCGAAGCCCAAGGGGTTACTCAGACTGGCTGAACTTTTGGGACTGATTCACACACCCTCTTTACTGGAGAATTTTAGTTAGTAAATCAAGAATCATAGATAAATTATGAGGAACCTCTGTTTTGTGAATCCTGCCAGATCCCTGGGGCTGCCCAGCAACTTGCTGTTTGATATGATTGCACCTGGATGTCCAGCCAATATATAATGTGAATTCACAGATGAAATATTATGCACTGAGTGATTTCAGGTGCTTTTTAGTGTGGAATAGATAAAGCAACTGAATGTGTCTGTTAGTGCCTACAGAAACACCCGAGGAAATAAGTCCTTGCTCTGAATTTGGCTCACAATCCCTGTGAGGTGCAGTTGGCTGTCCATTAAAAGGGAACACCTCCTGGAAGTATTGTAAAGGAAACCACTTGGTAACACTGAGAAGTGTAGAGGCTGTACAGCTGTACAGAAAGGGGGGTTGGTTAATGCACTTGACAGAATAAGACATTTTCTTGAAATATAGATTTCAGCTGGAAAAAACACATTTTCAAACCAAAATATTAAGTAAGTTTCTTCCTAGATTCTACAACTGTAGTAAACATTTATATAGAAATGACCAATTTGAGAATCAAAAGGAAGATTAACAGCTTTAGTTTTATATGCTAGCAGCCAAATTCATTTCTCACTTTGTGGAATTCATCCAGGCTTCTACTCTCTAACTTTAGTGAGTTATTCCAGATTTAAACCAGTGTAAGCAAGGGCAAGTTAAAAATACTTGTGCCACAATTGGCCTTGAAAATACATTTCTCCATGACAGACATTAAACTGACTGCTGAGGCAGACAGCATGTCTTGCCCATAATAATTTTGTATTTGCTTCTTTTTCTCAGTCCTTAAAATGAGTTCATGACTTCATGACTCTTAAGAGTAAATGCATTATATAATGAATACAGTTTTTATTCAATATTTGGGGGAAATTAAAGTAAATGTTGTATGTAATAATACTGCCTGGAAAAAGCAGTGATAATAATTCTAATGAGGGAGTCAATAGAAGGCATTTAGTTAATCCTGTGGTCTGAGGTAAATGGCAGACAATCATGTAAACCTAATTAACATCATAAAACAAATACAAACAGCATTAGCCCATCAGTTCTTAGCTAATCTCTTATTTTTTTTCAGAATACTATTGCATGAAAGGGTTAGGGCTTATATACTAAAATCTGATTCCATAAATAATTTGTCATGCTTTATCCAAAATTGACCCAATCTACACTCCTGCAAGCAGATCTTACTCACGCAGATGGACCTTTGGAAATAAGCTTTGCCTAATGGCATTTCCTCCCTTTTATTCTGGTACCTAAGCATTGCACAGAGAGAGGTAGATTAGTGAGAAAAGAGAAAAACCACAATTGCAATAATTATGGTATCAAATTTCAGTGCAGACAGTTAAGTGAAAGGAACCTTGCTGAAGCATCAGCACCAGGAAAAAGCTCCTGGGAATAAGTACATTTTATTTGGATTATATTTTTGGTTTGGGAGAAGAATTTGTAACATTTTCTTTGGGGTTTTATAAAGCAAATATCTATAATATATCAGCAAATTTGATTTCTGATCATTCTGTTGTTTCCTTCTGCTCTTCATTAATCCTGGAGGATTCTACATCATTTTTAGATACCTTTTCCATGAATATGGCACTGTGGCTAAATATCATAAGAGGTATGATATATGGTAAGTATCATAAGAGGTATGATGTCTCAAAGGCCATTTCTTCATACCTTTATACACAGACCTGAACAGAGTATCAGAGGATGGACAATATGAGACTTCAAAAAAAAAAAAAAAAACCAACCAAACAAACCTACTTATTTTTCATTAATTAACTTAGAATTGAGTAAATGGGAATCTCAGAAGGATTTTTGAAAAGTGAGTATTCTTTATCTACCTAATTTATCTGAGATAAACTAAATTTCAGCTCTCAGATGAGGATGATTACCTGATTAAAATATTCACCTGAATGATGAACTAGCATGTTCTACCAAGGGAAAAGTGTAATACAGTATTTTATTTTTTTCTGCTTATGTAGTACATATATGTTGCTTAAGAATGAACTGTTTAGTTATTTCAATACATCAACTGTTAAAGGGTAAAATGCTAAAATCACCTGGTAGCCCTGAATCCTTGTCCCTGGCATTTGGCCATCCCCAAGGAGAGTCAGAGGGGATTTTGCTGTGTATATTAGGAACGACAGGAAAGACACATAGAAGAGAAATTTTCCATCTGCTGCAAATCTCTAATATGTTGTTCTGCTCAATTTTACCTACATATCTTCATCTCCAAAAGGAAGAGGAATTAAAAAAGACTACTGGAATAGAGAGCAGCTGTTCTACTTTAAACTCAGAATTTGTGCAAAATATTGGGTGCTTTGTCCATGATTCATGAAATTTGATGAGAATTAGCTATAAACATTAGAACTTTTTGTTATGCACAGATGTCACTATTATAGACTTTGAAGAACCTTTCTATTTTGTATTGTCATACTTTTTTAACTGTATTGCCCTTTTTCTGTTGCCCTTCTTGTTGTATTTTTTCTCCTAATGACAGAGCAGAGTCTAATCAGATTTGTAAAAAAAAGTACCCAACTCTTAGTCTTTATTGAGAACTAATAGAGTAAAGAACCCACTGTTAAGAAATAAAAAAAAATAAATATTAAGAGGGATACGTGCATGTAGTAAAGAGGTGTCATGGAATGACAGGAAAAGGGCAGCACCTTTAAATTAAGAAAGGAAAATGATGTAATAATGATTAAACCACAAAACAGAACTCCAACACAGTGAATGAGCAATGAAAATAAGGTAATAAAAAGGAGTACTGAACTAGCTCATGAGACATGTTATTGCAGTGAACATTATGCTAGGACTGTTTATTTTGCTTAGCATTATGGCCACCTTCAAGGTTGCTATGACAAATGTGTGAGCGTTTAACGGAAAATGAACATTTTTTTTTAACTAAAAAGGCATCTACCAGCTCTCTGCCTACTCAATTTCCTAAATTACATGCCACATAAATTTAACTTCATTGGCACTAAACAAATGTTAATGTTAACCACTTATGGGTTAAAGCAGTTTTTGAAATATTCAATGTGTTTCTCTGTTGACATTCCTCATTCCATAAATAATTCCATTGTAATCCATGCAGTTTTGCTTTACTCAAAATGTAAGGCACAATAACAGCGCCTAATAAAAAGTTCTACTAGCTAAAGGGCTAATCTAGTTTAAAAATGAATATATACAGCTTCTACTGGATTTAAGGGATATTAAATTTTTTTTGTAACTGGCCTTTCAATGACTTTTTTTCCCCTGGTACTGAAAGAGTCGTATTCATGTGTGACTAAGTGACACTAAAATTTATGCAAGGTTCTTACAGCAGAGGGAGTAAGGGAGGAAAAGCACAACAGGGTTTCTCCATGCAACTTACAAAAACATTATCAATGTGGTTCATTCATTGAGCAGCGACAAACTCAGAGGCCTGTTACCAGCTGGAATAGATGTACTGGACCAAACAAAGAGGGAAAGTGGAATTTGGACAACCACAGTCTGAAAGTGAGCTAAAACCAGAGCACAACAGGGTCGTTGGAACCCAATGCACAGGAGGGTTACACATTTACAGGGCTGTTCTCCAGGTTGTAATCCAACTTGTAAAGATTAAGATTAACTGCTAAAGATCAGGTGTTTGGGATGTTTGGTGGCATAGGAAGCAGGTAAGGGGCTCCCACCTGGCCTGTCAGGATGTGTAAGGGGAGTGGTAGAAAGCTAAATTAGCCTTGCAGCATTTGAAGCTGTGCAGATAGTGCTTATTAATGTAATGAAATAATCAAAATACTAAATGGTGAGTGTGGTCACTATGGAAGTTCTGAGATAAGAAGAAAAGATGGTCTAAGGAGGAGAAGAATATAAGATCAGGAAGCCCAACTAATCACATTTCAGCATTTCAAAAGGAATTGATCAATTTCCTCTGCTGGGACCTCAAGCTGAAGGTACATTGCCCTCTAACCTGACAGCTAAAGCTATTATGTGTGATATTATTGATGAAAACCTTTTTATACGCTCCTTCTTTCCTGAAACATTTTTTTGGCGTACCTTTTTAGGCAATTTTTTTTTTCTGTTTGCTCCTAGGGGATGATTGGAAGAAAACTGTCATGGTTTATTCATCTTAGCACAAGATTTGCAATTTCATCATTGAGGTGAATGGTGATGAGATGAGGTGTAACTCTGTCACTGCCAGATTAACAAAAAAGCATCAGGGGGCTTCAAGTCACAGCACAGGGACCTGTAAGACTACAAGTGATACTGATCATGGTCTCGCCTGATGTTTGCTGCTGATGATTCAGGCTTATAACAGATCTCCTAAAGAGCTGTCCATGACACTGTCCAAAGAACTCTAGAGCAGCCTGCATGTAGATGAGGCACTTCTACAAATGTTCCCAAAGCTGGTGCTTTTCTAAAGCTACAGGTAGCAAGCAGCATAAAAGCCTAAACTTGCTGCTCAAGCTAACTGCTTACATACATCGGTATGTAAGCAAACAAGTGACTGAGAATAAGAGAGAAAAAAACATATTACAACCCAAAACACTTTTCTAGGGTGTATTTGCTGGTAGGAGAGAAGCAGAATCTCCTGGCTGTGGAGATTTTGCTTGAGACACCACAATTTGTTTACCTGGCTATAGAGATTTTGCTTAAGATACCACAATTTGCTTCAACATCAGGCTGGGTGTATTTGCCATTCCTTGGGACATGCTGTGGTTCACTAAGCTCTGCTCAGCTGAAAAGAAACTTTTCACACCATGCCTCTGCAGAGTGCTGCATGCAATATTTATGTTGGTAGAAGAGGTGAAATTACTGTGTTTGAGTTAAACCGATGAGCAGAACTAATGCAGGGGTTGAGCAAGGCTGAATACCAAGCTGCTAAGGTAAACCACAGCTCAGCTTTCTCATTCTGGTCAGCTAATGGCTTGAAAACATTGAAATGAACTTATACAGACTACGTGTACCATCAGCCATCAATAACTCATCTGGAGCTATTTCACCTGAAGAGGACTGTCAATAAACCACTGTGAGACATTGTTTACTTGTTATCTAGCTGCCTGATTAACTGCTGCTTCTTCACTGACATACATATTGGATGGACAAAAAAGTCTTCAGCAAGCATGAGCTTTTGCATGAAACCAAGACCGTGCACTCAGCAATCCTTGGCATTCACCACATTGTATATGAGCCCAGTTAAGATTTTAAGCAATTTTATATTCTGAATTCCTGAGATCTATGATCTCAGAACTATGATATAAGTTCCTATATTCAAACATATAGTTGACTTGGAGGATACTACAAAGAAAAACCACATTAGGGAAAGATCTTTGCTTCAGTCCTGATTTGACATCACAAATTACTGTCAGCTGTGATTTAACAGTCAGTATCAAGACAAAGGTAAGTTTTCAGGTATTGTGCTGATCGACATGATGACATGGCAGGCTTTTGAATAACATAGCTGTATCTATCTATATCTATAAATGACACAGCTAGACTATGACTACTGACACTAAGCAGCACCTGTTGATACCTACCTCTTTACTAGCTTTCTCCATTTTTGTAAGAAATCAAGGTAAGAGTGAACTGACAATCTTTCAAGATCTTCTTTAAAACTGTCACTGTAGATGTGTTATTGACAAGTTACTTACTGTCCAAAAAAGGAAGAAAAGAACTCAGTGGAACTTCTATTAGCATGTTGCTACCAGCCACACATTTCAGAAGTTGTTTGAAGTCTAGTAAGTGACTATCCAAGCATGTCAGTAGCTGGTGAAAGTACTGCATGTAGAATTGATCTTCAAAGTCGGAGATATAGTTAAGCATTTACAGCACCATGTAGTGGAAATAGGGAAGAAAAGATCATTGCAAGGCAACTGCAGCTGATGAGGTGCCATCCAATCATCCATGTAAATATGTAACCTGAAATTCCTCTTGGGCTGCATCACAGATGTCAAAGTTCCACCAAGTCCTGGCAGTGTGTTCACCAAATGCTCTGACAGCCAAGACTTTCATCTCAAGTGATGTTGTGATAGTATGTCAGTTGCTGTGTTTTTGCAGACATGAGTCATTAATGATGTCAGTCTTTCCTAAATGACCTTTGCAACACGTGGGAGCTGTTCCATTTAAATGTTCTTACGTCCAGTTGCCACACACACAGCTTTAAACTGGGCATGCTTGAAGATCTTTTCTACAGTACAATCATTCATTACACAAAGTAAGATTTTTTCACCTACTCAAAATTTTTAGAAGTCAAACAATCCCAGAAGAGGTCCACAGAGATAGCAGGACCTAGTTTGTCGATTTATAAATCTGTATCACTTTGATGTCTTGCAAAGGACAGTTCTTTAGCCAACAGCCTAATAAGGAAGCCTACCTTTTTTTAAGGTCATTTGTGGGCAAACAACAGTAATACAACCCATCACTGAGTTAGTACATGCTACTTTATCAATCAGGGAGCAAGCCCAGGTGGTGTTCTGTCCAAGTCTACGAAAAGATTCCACTGTATAACCTTATGATTGCCTGCTTTATGAAGGGTAAGGCTTCTATATCTTCCTCAGGAGATTAAAAGTAGATTCCCAAGTGCAAGCCCTTAAGAAAAGAGCGAAAAAATATACAAATGAAGGGAGCAAGGACTTGAAATAAGCTGTTTCCCAGTGCAGGCAGCTTTGAACTCAAGATGTAACTGAAGCCTGTCCCCAGGGTTATGTTTAAAGCTAACTTCTGTCTCATTCTTCAGCAGATATATAGCCAATTGGGAATATCTGCTCTGGGCAAAGAGCATTGTAAAGGTTAGTTTGGAAGAAACTATTCTATGTCATCTAGAAATGTACAAGTCAACTGGTTGAGCATTTTCTAAATTATTCCAATAATAACTGGAACTGTCCTAAAAAACTGTTACAATACAGATCTGTTAATGTTCTCACCCTACTTTTCCCTCTAAATGTAAATGTTTATGTTAAAGAAATTCAGAGGGAATGGAGATAACTGCTGCAGTGAAGGAGTTTCAGTAGATACATCTGGGCCACACATTCAGGGTGTGAAGTCAAAGTGAGTCTGACACTCTAACTCTGGTGCCAAAGGTATATTACTGCAAAACTGAGGAGTGATAGCATGGAAAAGTACAACCAACATATTCACTCCCACCCTCCCTTAGCTTACTTCCTACCTTATGGGAGGAGTAGGGGATTTTTAATTTGATCTTGGGGCAAAATCCTTCTACTTTCCTTAGAATACTGTAAAGCCTCACAGCAGCATTTACCAATAAATTATAGTTACAATTAATAAACATTGGAGGAAAATACTATCAGTAGTGAGAACTGCCACCACATTCATGAATGTGGGCCAGTTCAGAGGTATCAGGCTGAGCAAATGAGGACTGAGGGGAAAGCAAAGATGTGACTGGTCTAAAGGGAAGAGAAACCTTGGAGACAGTGGTAGATTAACGGAGAGAAAAGCTACAGTGAGCATGAAGTCATCAAGGATAGTGCAGAAAGCACTTGAGTCACGATCAGCATGTTATTGAGTAAGCTGATGAGCCAGACTTACCACCTCACTGCTGGCTGGAGGTAAACTAGCTGGACTCCATTGGCAACAAGCAAACTATGCAGTTCAGATACTTCTGAATTTTCCAGAAACACAAAAAGGGCCAAAGTTTTTAGAATATTTCGTTTTTCTAAACTTCATAAGAGAGAAATGGGACTAAGAAATGTGATCTGGCAATTACATAGTTAAAATCTATTCTAGTAACCACTTTACAAAAATGTCTGACTAAAAACGAGATGAATATTTGTGTGCACTAACATTACTTTGATTTTTTAGTAGTGGCATGAAGGGGAATGACTCAGTCTTCTCAAGTCCCCACCCATCCTCTGGCTCTGGCTCCTAAGAACAGTTTAAATTTTGTAGTAGAAACAGGGTCCCAGATTCACTGACTAGCTGCCAGCTCTGCCTGTACTCACCCACGTCCAGTCTCACCCTGCTGCTGATGCTTCAGCCTGAGCAGATGTGTGTGCTTTCCAAATATACTGTGCACAGGAGTTTTTACCTGGCTTGGTTCAGGCCCCAGATTCCAGTCAGATTTTAGAGGTGCTTTTAAGATAGATTGGTAAGCTGGAAAAGGTTTGGAGGCCCTGATGTTTTTTTTTAACTAAACTATCTTGAAGTTAGCAACTCTGTGAAAACATTTTTGTGCCAAAAGAGCATGTGAAGCAGCTGTTCAGTACTTATGCAAACACCTGTGAATATTTTTAAGCTTACTAACACTTAGCTTTCCCCCTCACCTCAATACCATGCTAATACCGATTACTTATATTGAAAAGCCTTTGTTCATGAAATATATTCATATTTTAATAATTCTGACAGTAAAAAACATTGAGTTATAATGATGACATGACTAAAATGACAATTCTTTATCATAACTTGAAATATTCAAGCATTAATGGTAGGATTTGCCTCAAAATTAGAGATCAGGTTTAGCAGGCAGAAAATCACATCACTTATTCTGAAACTATCTTGCTTCTTCAAAATTCATAATTTTCTTGGAAAACCACAGAATTTCTGATGCAGTAAGTGAATTCTGGAGATCACCTAGTCCAACCTCAAATGCCCAAAGCAGGGTCAGCTTAAACAGATTACTCAGGGACCTGCCTCAGTGAATTCTGAATGTCTCAGAGGATGGAGACTCATCACTTCTTTGATCAACCAGCTCCAAATGCACTAAAGCCTTCAGAACTATGACTTTAGAAATATAAGTTTACTAACATAGCTAACTTATAGAAATCTGTGCAAGTCTGCCACAGACTAATCAGAAGTCTGGATAGCACCGCTATTTTAGAACAGCATTGTTAATTGAAATGTCTGGACAGCAGTCAGCCTTCAATACCAGTCAATTAGCTATTCATCTGTGCAAATCCCAGACATGCACCAAGTACAGAGGAGTGTTCTGGACTAGGACTTGGCAGATTTCTGAAACACTCCCTGTTATGGAAGAGCCAGGACGTTGACTCTATCAGACTTTACTTATTAATTCAGGTACACAAAAAGGCTCAAAGGCGCTGGGGAAGTCAGAAGCTGCATAGCTGTATTCAGAATGTTTGAAATTACTTGTGAACACATCCTGAAGGGATTAATTTTGTGAGCAGGACCCAGATGATGGTCCTCTTCCTCTTCTCCCCCTCTCTAATCCCGATTCAACAGAGGTGATTTCACCTCTGTCCCACAGTGTACCTCTTTGCATTGCAGGGATCACCATTCTTACGTCTCCACCAATTTCCAGGCTTCTAAGAACTAATAGAAGACCACTAAGCCCAAGGAAGCGGAAGAGTCATTCACCATTCTCATGAGAGAAGTAGCCCTGAAAGAAAAAGAGTTCTCTCCTTCATAAGCAGCATTTTTAACACTTAGCTGTAGAGTCACGGAAAACAAGAACAGTGGATCCTGCACAGCTGGTGACTCAAGTGTCTCTTGTACTCTTGAAGGCCAACAGTGACAGCCTTCCCAAACTAATTTGTTCCACCTCGTTGGTTTCAACATAGATCCAACAACTGTTAAAATTATTTAACTCTATTACCAATGCGATTTTTAGGACAAGAGAGCAAACCAACGGTTGTTTAGAGCTTCAGTGTTTTAGTTTTCTTGCTCCCCTTGAAAAGAGTCTCCCAATGTTTTTGCAGAATCCAGCCCATTGCCCATCTCATAAACAGTTAAATGCAAATAGGTAAGAGACAAAAGAAAACTTAGGTAAAACCATATTAGACTTGGAAAACAGTTCTTTGGATTGGTCAGTCTGTGGCTGAATGCCCACTTAATGGAGACAACTTCTCAGCATTACTATATTCAGGACTGATGTAGTATTTCAAACTCTTTTGAGGTTTGCAATACAACTTTCAAATACTATTTATAATGGGTATTTAGTGATTAGCAGCTATCATCATCAGATGCACACAGAGACTGTAAAAACTCTATATACTGGCAGAGAAAGCTGAAGACAACTTCAGAACACACAGAAAGAAAAAGGGAACAAGTTATGGAGAAAAGACAGGAAAGAGCAAGTCACTGTAACACTTTGCTCACAGGCAATAAAAGCAACAACAGAAAAGCACCAAAGCACATTGTCAGGTACAAAGAGATAGCCAGCTCCAGCAAAGGGCACTGATAACTGCTGACAGCAGCAATATGTTTGCACAACCCCTTTCTACTTCACAGAAACAATATTTTCATATTTTCAGTTTGAAAGAAGTGGTTCACTAGACCACTTGCTGTTTACATGGGATACAAAATGGCAAGTTACTTACACAGAGAGCTAGGAGGTGTCAGCTGTAAATAGATTTGTATCCTACAAATGTAGTAGTGGAAGGAGAGAGCTCATACAGGAATGGTTTGGCAGGTTGCAATACTGGAGTAAGGAAGATTAGCCCCTAACTCAAAGCCAGTTTTACACGCAACAGTAAGTTTAATCATCTTAACAGGCTTTCTTATAACTACTTTTAGCACTGACCACAGGAACAGATTTGATTGATCAGTACTGGGTCTGCATTTAGAAGGGTGTTTCTTTCAGTTATTATTTGGTCAGCTTACTTACCTTGATTCATATTACTCAAAATCAGAATGCAGAAGAGGTTTTTGTTGGTGGTTTAAAAAATAAAAAAGCAGCAAATGCCAAACATGAAATAATTTTTCCTGTGCATTACCTCGAACTGACATAGATAATTCCATATTGCTAAAAACATGGTATTTAATTTGGTGGGTACTGAGATGTGCCTGGAGTCTGCCAAACCACCACTTAGCTGAAATCACAATTAATCTGAGAAGCTTATTCTGTCAAAGACATTATAGTCTCAAATATTCCCAAACCCCTCAAGTCAGGGCATGGATATCTAGAGATACAAGTTTCTTGAAGAACTGACTTCTCTCTTTCTTTCCTTTTCCTTCTAGGTAAAACCAAGCATTGTTAGTGACTCAGACTACACATTACTCAAAGCACAATTAAGACAGATCCCATTGTGTGTGTATACACACTGTCCAATCTCAAATTAAAGGTATAAAATGTGGATTATTTTTTATTGTCATTCATTTACTTGATATGTCTGTTTCCAAACTCTTAAATTACAGCTCAGTGTTCTCAAATTATAGAAGTGACGATATAATACAACAGATTGAAGTCTTTGTCACAGGATCCCATAGTGATCCACAACAGTAAGCCAAAAGGTTCAGGAAACAGTGATGCAAAATCTTAGTTGGTAAATGACTTGGATATTTTTGTGAATTGTCTTTAGAAACTGGCCACAGCTCTGTGAACTCCAGCAACTGACTCAGCTGTAAAGAAAAAAAGAACAAGGAAAAAAAAGAATAAGAAACAAAAACCCCCACAAAATCCACTACCACCACAAACCCCCCAAATCAAAAAAACCAAGCCAAGAAGAAAAAAAAAAAAGAAAAAAAGAGCAAGAAAAAGAAATCAACAAGAAAAATAAAAGAACAAGTACCCCTTACTTACCTTTTTTCTTGTTCAAAGCCAGAAGATTATGCATTAATCATTACATTAAAGTAGATTTGTGTGAGATGTAACACTAGGTTTCTAAGTCATATGAAACCATATTTAATGCTGTACTGCTTTCTCATACTTGTTTTTCACATAGTTCTATAGTTTCCTCTACTAGCTCTTCACCTTATTCGTCATTCAATTCATTTGTCTGCTTCATTTCTCTGGTAGAGGTGCATTTTCACATCATCAATTAAAAGCACAAGTATCTACACTTAATAGTCCATGTAAAATTTACACCTGGTAATAAAAATTCTTCAGGTTAGCAACTGATCAAATGAACAGGGAGAATTACTTTATTGGCTGTAACCAATAAGAAAGCATTTGTAAAAGCTAGAGGCAAATACAATTCAATTTAAAATAATCTATCCTAAACCCTGATCACTGAACTTTCAAATTACAGTCTCACAGATTTCTACTTGTTCATTTTTCTTCATAGACTGATTCATTTCCCTTCCTTTTCTGGTGTGTATTTTATTCTGTAACTTACACAAGGTTAGAATTATATTCAGAGATATGCATTTTTGTGGTCGGGTCAAGTGGGAATTCAGATATATATGTTTTATGTAAAGGAATCTTGACCTCCTCAGCATGATGTCAACAAGTACTGCTGTGCATACAAAGCAAAATGGTATAAGCCCATTTTTCTTTAAAACATTATAGCAATTCTTAAAAATGCTTCCTACAATGACAGATGTTGGAGTTTGAAGGTAATACCTGTATTTACTTCTTTTTATTCTGTTCTTAAGCTGCAACATTTCACTTCATGTGCACTGTTCTGAGCAACACCAACACAGAATGGAAAAACATATTTTTTTCATTTCAATATAGTTTTAATCAGGTAATTACAGGAAAAACATTGAAACGGTTTTTATGGTGTTATCTACTTCAGCAACTTAGAAGAATATGATGTAACAAACCAGTTACAAATTGTTAAAGACATATTTACATTATATACTCAAAGTAACAAGCTAGATTCATATTCTTTACGCAAACACCTATGGGATGAGTTAATTAAATTATACATCATTTAGTAGACACAAATAGCAGTTGAGGTTTAATGGAAACAATATACACATGAGGCACTTTGAGGTCATTAGGGTGAAAAGCATATGGCACCAAGCAAAAGAAGGAAAACCGTGTACAGCTTATACCACAGCTTTAAACATGAAGGCTGCTTTTTCACCAAATGCTTTGATTTCTTTAACAAACCACAACTTTTGCAATTAAGGGAAACTTTCAGAGGGAAAAAAAAAAACAAAATGAAAATCCAACATCCTCCTCAACCCCTCTTTATATTTGTAAATGCACCAAAGTAAACAAGTTTTATCCACCCAGCTGCTGGACTAATAGTACCATAAGGCATCTTGTTAAAGTTCTTGGGGTTTTTTTGCCAGCCAGCAATCCTGATCTTCATTTTACTAATATGAATGTATAGCTGTACTAGCTGCACATTGTGCCATAAGCTTGGAAAAGATTTAAAGTCTAATTTAAACCTGGGCATTATTTACACAAGTGTTCAACATCACCCTTCAGGTATACACAAACATATCATTCTGAGGAGAACTCATCCAAAATGGGAATGTTTTATTCCAGTATGCACAATTAAGGCATTCTTTAAAATACATTTGCTTCTCTAGAGGAAACTGCATTGGTTAAGACTGGAACTTCTCTTCTATAAGCTCTCAAAGAGTTTTATGATGTCATGCTGTTTACTAAACAGTTACCATAATAATTGTAGATTATCATTAGATATTGCTTTAACCATGCACACAGCTGTTGGTGTATCCTTCACAGATACTCAATTTCATGTGTGAGAGCACACACCCACCTGTGCATACTCACAACTTGATTTGTATCACAAAAGACCAAATTCCCTCGGCATGAGCATCAAAACTCCATCACTTTGCTGTGGGAAGAACTTCAAGAGGGAAAATACATAAAATAATTATAATAATAAACCCCTTTTCTTAGAAGCCCAGTGACACAATCAAAAGAATTTTCATTTCATTCTTGGTTCTTATGCTCCTGTAACAGGCCATCACAACAAATTTAAACCTAACAAAATATATAGTTAAAGGATTTTTACTTCAGTATTATAATGCAGCTTAAGAGGCATGGTGAGCTAAAGCATCCCAGTCAGACTGCAAATGAGTATTCTGTAAATTCCTGGCTAAAGCATAACCTAATCGTGTACCTTAAGCCGTGCACGGATAGCCCGTTAACTGCGATGTCATCAAGAGCGGCTCCTGAAGGCCGCCGAGCTTTCCCCCAGTAGATGGTGCCCGAGCGCCGCGCTCCCTTAACGTCCCCCTTTCAAAGGGGAAACAATTTTCACGGTAACCGAGGCTTTCAACGAGCGAGGGACTTAATATTCAGTGACGGTTTCCAAAGGCTCGGGTCCCCTCCAAGCAGCACAAAGCTCTGCTACTACATGCCTGACAAAGTACAGCTCGGATGTTAAGGGCAAGCATTATGGATCGGGGAAGAAATTTCTCTATTTCCAAATGCCCAAGAAAGTATTTCAGAAGAGATAGAATGAATGTTACGTGCCACCAAAACCAGAAGATGTATGGATGCAACAAGCTGTTCCGGAATGGATTTCCGGAATGTCTGCCTTCCACTGCTCATCTCCTAAAGGTAACAGTGGGCGAGATCCCTAGCACCAGAGAAGAAGTACATGTGCATGCTACTAAAACCAATCCTTATGCAACCTCCGATCTCTGCATTTGTTTGGTCTCTCAAACCAGGCAAGCTGGCTGACACTTGCTGCACAACAGGAACAAGCAAGCATGGGCCCATTCAGTAACCAGTTTTAGATGATACAAGTCTTCAAAGTGAAAAGCAAAAGGTGAAAACATTTTAGCAGCAAAGTGGTTAAATGCAAGGTGAAAATATTAATGCACACATTTAGTAAAAATATTAAAGTATATGTGTCATATAAAATACAGTACAGGACCAGGAGTTTCACTATGTCGTATAGTGCTCAGAGGGAATTGCTAAAACTAATTTCTTTCTGAAGTATATATACAGTGTGATTATATAGCATTTTCTTATACAGCCAGCAAGTTCTTTTCTTAGGTTGTTCATACCTCTCCACCTTCAATTAGGAACTTAGCACTTACAAATATTAATTTTCTCTCATTCACTAGAAAAAATCACCATTTTTTAATGAAAGTTGTTTTTAAAGTTAACAGTCTATTCTAGGCAACCAAGTTTAGCTGAAAATGTGTGAAGCATGAAAACCAACCAGAGTAGCAGCTTTCAAATACATAAACAGTAAAAACCCAAAAACCATGACTGCTGCTACTGTGTCATATTCTTGGACTTCAGCCATCCAATCAACTCTTAATACAAAACTAGAAGCTCTTCCTTAACTTCTATAGTTATCAAGATATTTGTCATCTTTTTCAATGTGAAATAATACTTTGAGATGATCTATGTACACAAGGTGTTCAAGTCAAGCTGTAATATAAATATAAATGTTTTCTTTTAAAAAGTATTTTACAGACAGTTATATACATTTGCTCATTTTACTTCTGGGCTACAAAGGAAAATTAAGGGGCCAGATACATGCAGAAAAAAAATTACACAAAATATATTGAAGAAATGCATGAAAGTGAGAAAAGTAATGCATTTTTAAAATGAAATTATTTGGTTCTGTGCTTAAGAACAAGGGTATACTAAAGACAATCTGTCCCACTCCAGCCAAGATGTCAAACAGGCATGTTTGCTAATGAATTATGACTGTTTTTCAGTGTTTTACATGTTTTTAATAAGAAGTAAATGATTCTTATTTTATAACACAGCACAACATGTAATGCTTTTAAAAATTTCTGTGGGTTAATTGATTAATTCTTACCTGAAAGTTAGACTTACTAAGTACAAAACCATAAGAAATACCATACACAATATACCAGCACTCATACACATACATACACACGCACTCTCCAGCCTCCCTCCCCAGCCCTGCCTTCAAATTTCCCTAATTAAGAAGTTCACTCAGTTTTGCCTGGACCGTAATTTATTTCTCAAGCTAAGTCTTTTGTTGTTCTTTTTGAAAAAAAAACACACAAGTACTTTTGTTCTTGCCCATTCAAATTAGAAAAAGTTGTGGTTCAAAATAATGAAAACAATTTCACTTTTGTTATTAATCTTTTGTTTTAATCATAGTACTTGATAAACAGCTGAACAGGATCCTAGTTTAACAGAAGGATAAACAAGAACACTGGTGACAATTTGTTACAACTGCCTTAATGTACCTTTTGCTTAATGAACATTTGAATATGCAAGAAAGTATTTTTGGAGGACACCCCAAAAGAAAACAACTTGCTGGTTGAACAACAGAAACAACGACCTTTTTGCTATTATGTTGAAATCAAAGTCATTTATATATAAAAATAAATGTTATGTTCTAACAAGAACATTTTAGACAATTACATCTGTGCTTAACAAAAAAAAAATATTGGTCACTCAAGACTAGAATAATTAATATTTTAAAAGTTTTTAGATTATCAGAATGCATGGATACAACTCAACACAAACTGTAGCTGAAGGGAACCAGGACTGAAAATATCAATTTGTCCATCTGGAATAAAAATGCAACTAAATTAACTATTTAAAATACTACCATGGAATGTGACAGTAGATATGGTCCATACCTACTATATCAGAGGGAAGGAAAGTTTAACAAGTAATAATTCGTACCTTACACATTTAGTTAAATATAAACATTTGTTATTTATACATAAAGTTGCTTCCAAAAAACTATTAATAAGTGATTTAGTTGCACTTAAAATCAGTTTCATTTCTCATTTGCTGAGTATTAACTTTTCTTAATCTTAAATCAACTGTCACTAGTGCACTTTTAGTTAAAATTTCCCCTCAGATAAGTTTTAATCCTTTTAAAAGAGCCCCCTCACCTAAACCATGAATGTACAAAGTGGCAAAAGTTAATCCCTTTTAGTATAATCATAGTTTATATACTCATTTTATAGCCAATAATAAGAACAGGCTTTCCTTCGCAAAATCTCCTTCAACTTGCAACAAATGCCACGCGCTCAAAGCAAATAGTTAGGCGTGGCCAGCACTTGTAAAATGCTAAGGTCTGACAAGTCTCGTTGCTTCCTCCACATCAAGCATCTCTTACGTGAAAGAAGATTCCCTTCAGCTTGCCAAAAAGCTTCCACAAATCCAAGTTAGATGCTTCCTGGAAACAAAGATTTTTCAGCTCTGTTTGGCACAAGACTGATTCATCCCGCAGCTTTATGCTTTCCTCCACAGCACCCACACACCTCACCACAGTGATGGCATGCTCTCAAGGGGAGGTAGCAGCACATACATGGAGCAATGAACGAGAGTGCCACCAGTGCTAACCAGCGTAAGCAGAACTTGTCATCACTAGTGTCACACGAGCAAGGATCAGAGAAATCTCCTTCAGAGTCTGACATGCAGTGATACAGCATGCTCTCTGCACAAAGCATGCAACTAACTTGGTAGATACATCTTTTAATAGGATCTGGCGCATCTTGACATTTTCCTCTGCCATTATCTTCATGATTAAACCTTTCCTGGCAGTATATACAGCGGGAACGCTCACCATCCTCTTTTCTTCTTTTTGAGTTTTTAAATTTTGATGAGGAAGGCTGAGTTTTAAATACCACAGAACTCTTTGAGTCTTTTAGGGAATTCGACTTAGTTCCATCTCCACATGGGTATAAATAGTCAGATTTTTTACTGTCTGATTTAGAAAATGGTATATTTGAGTCCGCATCATCCCTCTCCAGGTCATTCTTCCACATGTCAGGATGCCTGTAGTCTGCATAACGACGTATCAAAATGTCACGAGGGTTTATTCTGACAATTTCATCTTCGTCCTGAAAACTAACGTGTCTGATTGACTTCAGTGGGACCTGAAAAGTAAGGCAAAGTAAGAGAAGTTTACTATGGTGAAGTCCCAAATTTATGTCCACCTAAAATGTTAACTTAGATTAGAAAACTAAAAAACCCAAACTTTTTTCTTTTGCTGCCTGAGGATAAAAAAATCAGATTATTTTTTCACTACTAAAATTTACAAACATCCCCACAATAATGAGTCCTCTTTAGGGTATTAGGTCTATGAGCTTCAGTATTCTTTCCTGACTTTTTAGTCTCTCGTAAGAGCTTTGGGTATTTTGGTATCCACATAAAACTTGATGCTGCTCTGTGAATTATTCTCAAAATTAAAGTATTAACATCTTAAAATGGAAACAAATTCCACAGACTCATTATGCCTTATGTGCTGATTTCATGTGATGATCTGCTGCTTTAGGACTAACTCCCTGCTACATTCACTACTGTGTTATCCAGGAGAAGCTTTCCTTAATTCCTACTCTAAGTTTTCAAACTCTCTCCAATTCATAACAAGAGTACTGAATACTGGTAACTAATTATCAAGGCTCTGTTCTAGATAAGGATTTCGCAGTATGAAGAACATTCAGTATGACAATCAATCAACAGCGTCTTCTGAATGCATCTATCCTTAGATAATATACAGTACTTATATTGATTAGTTTAGGACACAGGCAGGCAAAGACCCAAGTACTTCTTAAATTCCCAGTTTATAATGAACTGACCAATATTTAAGACCTTATACTTCAAAAGGCAATTAATAAGGAATGTGCTAAATACATACAAAACCATCAGAGAAATAAGGTGAGAGTTCTTGTTTATTCTGCCTTACAATAAAAGGGTGTGGGAACATGAAAAAGTTGACAAAGATGACAAAATTCAGAGAATCATCCAAACTGAAATACTGCAGGCCTTAGATATCTAAGTGTAAGTGGTAAGGGTCTCAGTATGCCTCAGTATTTCTACCTTACAGGCAGACAATTATTTTCCTACACTGTAGGGCTATTATAATCAGAGCCAGATGCCTTTTTTCTCTGTCTAGTGCACAGCCTGTAAACCATTTCTCAGAAAAGACAAAATACCCTTCCCCTCTCTAACCTATTAGTCTTACAAATTCTTCCAGAATCATGAATTACTTGGGAATAATCTTTGGCATCAGTAGTGTTGCTTTGAGAGGGTTTATCTTATTAGTACTCAAATTAATGAGAATTAATGTGTCACCATTCCATAGTCAAGTACAACAATTGAACTGCATGTTCCTAATTTGTTGCAGTGTGTGAAACTACTGAAGATGATGTTTTAGGGTAAAACACTTCTATGTCACTTTGCATGCATCTATACTCCAACTGTGCTGAAGTCTGCATGTCCTGATTTTGGGGTAGGAGACAGAGAAGGGAAAAGGGAAGGCAGCTGGAAAAGAGGAAGGAAGAGCTTCTTAAAATATGCTATCTTCTGATTATGTAAGAATATCTGTAGCCTGCTGTAACCATCACTTCCCTGCTCAACAATCCTTGTGTGATGAGTACAGAACTGTAATTAGAGACGCTTTGCCCTGGGACTTTCAACTGGAGTATGCTAACAAGAACAATTTTTTTTTCTTGGCTCCAAGCCACATAGTTGAACTTCCACAAGGTTTCAAGGATACAGGGAGAAGAAAGGTTATACCCTATTCAGCTAACATTGCTCCTCTTCCATACTTCCCCAGGCTCCTTTACAAGCAGTTAGGCTTCCCCTTTGCTTATAAAAGCAGACTGCTTCTCAGGCCTATTCTGTTTTCAAACAAGAGGAAGAATCTATTATTTAGCAAAAATAACTAAATATGGCTAATGGGTTTATTTCAAAATTTTACAGCATAAATTTATTTAAGAAAAAAAGCCATAAAAGTTATTAAATTCCATATGCTACAGGCATAAAGGATCCTTACCCTGCTGTCCACATAGAATATTATGCATGCGCTTAAGACAGCAAATAAAACCCATTCTTTAGAAGAAAAAAACCCTGAAACCTCAATACAAAAATGCCCCCTCAACTTCCCATTGCCCAGACAGCTAATAGCCATTAAAGATCACTACAAACACTAACAATGGTAGAATCTGACCTCTCCTTAGCCTTTGAAGGCTTTTTATTTGTTTGAGCAGAACACACCACATACATAGAACTAATTTATTTTTTTCAAGTCTTGAGTCCAACACCTAAAAATGCTTAACTGGCATGTTACAAATAAGGCACCACTACATTCTTTAAGGCACTGATATTAAGAAATATTTTTGGAGCAGAACATACTGAAAAATAAGCAAACTGAAGAAATGCTGGAAAGAGCTTACTCATTGGGTATTAAATGGGACCTATGTGAATGCATGAAGTACATGAAAACTTTTGAACAATTCACAATCCAAATTTACATAGGTACAAATATCAGCAAAATTTAATGAGAATAATGCACTTAGTCCTCTAAACAGTCAAAACTAAAACTCAGTACAAATGTTGAAGGAGGAAGGGAGGAAGAATGTTACAGCAAACTGAAATTTCACAGAGAATCTGATTCTGAACATGATTGGCCAACTGGAAATCAGGCAGAAAATTTTTGTTGGTGCAACTGAACCCACAAGTATCACACCTTTATTGAAAGTGTGCACCTTTACACAAGGCACAGTCACTTCCTTGGTACTGTAGCCTTTGCTGCTTCTCCTCAAAGAATTACACCTGATGTTGCTCATCTTGCAGCTTCTCAGTATGAAGACACCAGCAGCTGCCTACATCATTGCAAAGTACTAAGTTTAACACACATCCTTGCATCAGAAGCTGGAAAGCTGAAGGACTAGAGTAGTTTTTACTAACAGTCAAAATATTACAGTTAAATCCAAATTGTCATTAATTAGTCTTTAGTTGGAGCATGTACTTATTGAGCTATTCAACTTATGAGCACGCTCTTAAGTAAGAGTGTTCAAACTTATTTACACAAAATTGAAATAAACCCACAAATTAGCTCAATATCTGTAGTGCCACCTGGTCACATGCATGGCGTTTAGCAGAGCCAGTGCAGTGTATGCACATACAGAATGTGAAGTTTTGGTGACCTGCCTATGTTCCAAATGTGTGTACCACAAGACCATGCAGAAAGCAGAGAGTGTCTGTTGCTGGCAGGTGGTGCTACAACAGGAGAAGAATATTTAAAAGAATATCTACTTAAATTTTCATGGAATCTCCCGTAACTTCACTTTTCAAGAACTGAACTCTAACATTGTCATTTGAAAGAAATTTCTGTTTAATTTCTATCAGACAGACACAGATTAATCAGTTTAACACAATCTAAATTATTTCTTTCTCAGTAGTCAATTTTATACATGCTTTTAAAATATACAGGCATTTCAGGCTGCTGCACTTTTCTTTACAATGCAAGGAAGACTACCAGGACACATATCACTGAGTACTGTAGCCATTAGCTGCAATAACCTCATCAACAATCCATTCCATTCTAAAAAACATTTACAATTCTCTTTGAAAGTAAACGGGACGAGAGAAAAACATGTGCCTTAACAGAAACAAAAGGTAAACATGAACCTTAACAGAAACAAAAATATGAGGTGATGTACATGAAGAGATAATTGGAGTAGATCAACGATTAAAGATAAAAAATTAATAATTTCAAGCTTCTTAGTTCTCCAGATAAGTCTGCTTGCTTCTTTTGGCCAATAAAGTAGATTAAAAGTAGCTGATCTAAGACTTAAGTACCATCCTATTTTTCTCTGCAAAAATAACTAAAGGTACTAAAAAGCTTTATTACAAGCAGCAGAATTATTTTTTATAAGTCTTCAGAACTACCTGAACTTGCATTCTGCTTTGACATCTGTTATTCAGCATATTCTAAAAGCTTTCTATGTCTTTGGCTCTAGACATAAGACCATTAAATTAATTGTAATCCAACTTACTAAGACTACTTCCACAGTCTACAAAAACTGTCAGTTCTTTTAGCTTTAGAAAAAAAGAAAAATGTATAGTGATATATAGCTGTACCGATGGCTGAATACTTTTCAATATTTCTAAGCAAAACAGTATGGTAATACATGTAACTAAGATTGAGCTAATGTCCAATTAACATTTTCTGAAAAAACTGAACAGCTTTTTAAGGCTGCAGATACTGAAATCTGCAATACAAAAACAGACTTCAAAGAAATTAAATATTTATTCGTGTAGTCTGGTGCACTACAACGATAGGTAAATACCTTCACGAAACCTGACCTCTGTCATAATAATGCTATAATATTTCAGCTGCAAAGTTTATATTGAACATTTCAAGAAGTTGAAAGCACATGGACTTGGAACGCAGTGATTTCTTGTCAGAAACTACATACTGTGCCATTAATACAGCAAGCAAAGTAAGGATTGCTCCTTTTATAGGTATACTTACCTGGTTAGGTTGGCTAGGAAAACAGGCTCTCCTGGTGTTGAAATCCTCAAATGTTGAAGGCCGTAAATTTGCACTGTTGTAAGTTTCACTGGTTACTACAGTTTCATGTTGAAAAAGGTGATCTTTTATTAGTGAACCTGATGTATTTTCTTGAGCAGTCTAGAACACATAAGAACTTCCATGAAATGATTTTTGCATTTATATAAAAACAACACCAAACCCAACCAGTTCATACATAGATGCGTTAATATTTCATATAATGTGTTAGAGGTATCTATAAACACTAGTATTCTTAAATGCACATTTTTTAAAGCATTTAGAAAAGTAGGCAAGTATTTTCTTTATTTTGAATCAGCCTTCGTAAATACAGAATTTCTCTGCATGTAGACAGTACACAACTTGGGCACTAGAGATACATGCCACTGAAATACAGTTACAAAATCAGACTTCTTTAAGGAAATAGAGATTAACCTGTCTCTGAGATGTTTTCTCTAACTACCCATGAAGCTGCCAGTATTTACAAAAGCACAATTGGAGGAAAAAAAAATCTGAGACTATTTTATAAGTCAAAAGCTAGTCAGATCTTTTAATAAATTAAAAGCAAAATCAGCTGGAAGAAAAAAAATAACCTATACTGGCTCAATTAAAATATCTAATTGCAGCAAGTGTGCATTAGACATGAATGACAGTCATTTTGCAATTAAAGTTGTATCAGGCAACTCGATACAAAAGTGAGACTATGAAGCAATACATGATGAGATAGCTGCAGGACCTGTGCTATTCAAAAGAAGGAAGAGGAAGTATGTTTGGGTGGAATACTGGCTTGTAAGATGATCCAGTTTCTGAAATGAATTGAAAAATGAACAGTTCTCATTCTTGAAGCTTGACTGACTGGGACATACTTAGGATACAGCACAGCGTTTTGATACAAATTCCATTGAGCTGCCAAAAATATACTGTATGTTTTGTTTGCATTGAGGGATGCTGTAAAGTTAACTGGCTGTCATCATGGATAGCACTGAGAAAATTCTGGCATCATCCAGCTTCCAGCAATGGGAATGTTTCAGCTTTATTATAGGGATTTGTATGTATCAAGAAAACATTTAGAGGAAAAGAATAAGAATACTACAGAAAAATACTGAGGCAGAGGCAAACCTAAAGTTTTGGCAGGTTAAATATTGACCCAGAATAATTAGTTTTCAATTATCAAAGTACTTAAGGAACTTACTCTAGGATTACATTAGTACCTCACATACATAAAAGCCTAATGTATCAAGTTTTAAGAGATCTAGATAGTTTGAAGTAGCTGGTCTGTAGCTGATTTTGTAGGAGATAGAAAATCATCACATCACTAAATTTATATATACTGTTTCAGAAGCCCCATGTGGGGAAACATTACATTTAGTAATTAATTCATGATCAGCGTAATTAATACTACAGAGCATACATGCCAAGAAAGACAAAAGTTCACTCAATCAGGGTAAAGTTCCCCTGAAAAATTTTGAAGGCAGGCAAAACACCAAAAAGAAGTACTATTGGCAGATCCTTAAGCATGACACCACCACAAAGTAATTGACCCTGTTATTGTCAAAATTAAATTTTCTGGTCAAACATTGTTGGAAAACTAGTATAAAAGAAGTACTGGAATAACTAAAAAGAATTGGACTTCATATATGTATACTTATTTTAAGAGCAAGAGCATCAAATATTAGCGCAATAGCAAACATCTTCATAGCAGGAGGTACTCCTGCAGATACATTGCCCAATGACATAAAAAGCTTCCAAAACAGTGGCTCAAACTACAGAAGAGCTGTATTCAAAATGAGGAACAACCATTTTTGGTGTGAGCAATGTTTAAAATTACTACAAGCGTTTAGGCTAAGACCAGAAGCCATTTTACAGAAACCACAGTGATAAGCATCCCCTTTCCCCTTCCCCTGGCTACTATAAACTTGAGTGGTCTAGGAAGAAGGGAGCAAGCTGCAAAAACTTCTACTCCTTCTTCCCAGGGAAAAAATATATATACTACTCACAAGCCTGTTTTTATCTCAGTGAGATTTGCAGCAGCCTGCATTATTTCCTGTCCCTGCAGGTGATTCACACCTTTCTTCTTTAAAAATAAACTATCTACACTATAGAGCAGAAAGGACACATGCACATGCTCACACAGGCAGACACAAGTACTTCCCTTGGCAGTCAAGGAGGGCTCCATCTAATGAAGGACACAGGCACGGATCACCTCTGACTGTGCTAACTAGCTGTGCCAGATGATGCACGAAATCCAAACCTTAACCTTAAAGCAAACCTTCATGCCCTATACACAGCAATTTTCAAAGAATGCTTTTAGAAAATTCCAACACAGATACCACAATTCAAACTAATTGACTTCAAGAACAAATTTCAGGGTGGCAACAGACAGAGAAAAGCATGTGACCTTTTGTAAGGCAAGAACTCGCCAAACAGCATTTCTGAAAGCACAACGCTCAGCTTACCATCCTATACCCTACAGGTGAGTGGACACAGACTAACTTTTGGTATTAAAATAAAAAGCAATCATGTCAGTCCTTTAGCCAATAAATATTCACTATGCTGAATTACAGAAATGCAAGATGAACATGGTGAACTCTCTGCTTTTAATTAAACTGCAGTTTTAATACAGTCAAACCACGCTTATTAGTATCAAAAAGCTTTTCCTTGGACAACTTCCTGCTCCAATGTGATGTTTTACTACAAGGTCATAAACATCTGAAAACCCACATTCATAATGGAAACACTGACAATCTGAAGTAGGAAGCCCTAGAAACAAAAATGGTATTGTGTTGAAAATGCATTTAAGTAAGAAGCAAACATATAAAGTTTTCCACAAGAACATATACAGAACAAATATACAGAGTATCACACACTAACACAGATGCACACATTCTCCCTTTCTACTGTCCAAAGCAATTACACCGCCCACATTCAATATTCTTTAACCACAGCCTGCAAAGTACAGTACTGGCATAGGTTATTCAGTATCATCTGTAAAGCAACCTACGCCAGTTTTTAATGCACAACGGAAATCTGGTTTGCTCCCAGCTGCTGGTATAATAATTACTGTCCTATGGTTGCTAAGAGATACTCTGAATTTTTTTTCCAAGACTACTAAAACATTTCTGTGCGCACAAGCAAAAGGATGCTGGGTAAAGCAATAAAATGACTCCAGCTGTAGCTCTCCAGCAGAATTCAAAGCCAGATGACAGCTGTAGAGAAAATGAAAACCAGACTGAGCTTCTCTTGTTCTTCAAATTTTCTCTCCTTACTTCTCCCAGTTTGCCAGAGTTAAGTCTGGGAGAGAATTCAACATTGTTCTGCAAACATTGTTAAAAATGTTCTCCTCTAAGTAAGTTTAATGATTACACAGAAGGATGGATGAGAGACCACATTTCTGCTGCATCCCAGTTCTTGCATTTCCTTCCCATGAGGCCCAAAAATCTGCTGTTTGATGCTAACAACATGAGAAACTTTTTAATGCTTTTTCCTTAATTTTTCAATTCAGAATAAATTATACAGGTTTCAAAAACATCTGAATGACTTCCTTCTGCTTTGGCTATTTCTGAGACTGATGGAGCAATATTTTTGGCAAAGAAACTCTATTATTTTCAGGTATGTGTTTCTGATATAGGCTGAAATATCACCTAGGTTACTCTAAATATTTCATACAGTTTAAACTAAAAAATAAGATATTTGACATGTCTCTTTCTTCAAAGGCTTTTCCACCTGAATATATAGAGAACTCTACATATAAAGAAGCTGCTAAGAATACTGGTGAGGGAAAAAAAAAATCCTCCTGTTTTTTATATACAACTCCAACAAAAAAAGCTTAATAAACCAAAATGGTTTAGCACAATATATTAATGGATTTATTTGAAATTGATAATGATAATTGATAATTGATAATTGATATTAATTAGTATTACTTTTAGTTCTAAGAACTGGACCTAAGCAATTTATTATGTGCACTACATATTTCTAATCTTTAGTGTTTTACCATGTAGTATTGTCTTATCCATAAAACAATACAGTGCATCAGGGTAAATATCACATTTCCTTAAAAGTCATAATGTTATTTTTATAACATAAAACTTCTGCAAACATTTTGTTAGAGACAAAATAAATTGAGTGGTCCTTGAAGGCCCTTATGAAGAGGTCACAAAATAGTGTATTTACTGAGCAGCATATGAACAATTAATGTCTTCCCTGCCTGCACCAAAACCACTTAAGATGCATGTAAGTTTCAGGCCTTTCCCCCTTACTATTAACAAAAAGTCCAGTGTACTTACTTCTGAAAGAACAAGCCAAACTTTTAATTTTCTGCTTACAATTTATCAGTCTACAGTTTTCTTCTGCCCGTAGTAAGAAACTCAAAAGCATAAGTGATCCAATTCTTATTACTTCAAACTGTTAAAATGTGTTGGTAGCCTATGAATAACACCAATATGGCTGAATCAACAAAAACTGAAAGAAATTAAAGCTCAACTACTCTATTTTTCAGTTCACAAAAGCAAGACTTATGCATTACAGGATCCAAAACCCCTACAAAAATAATTTTAAATGTATGAACTCTAGATTTCATTTAGATTTACTTCTAAGGAAAAAAAATATATTTTTGGTTTTTTTTTTCAGACAAGCTAGGTGAATTTTAGAGCAATAAGTTTATATTTGGTAGAGGAAAATAACTGGAGCCAATATTTTAACAAACAAGCAACCTGACTTACACAAGCTGCTCCTACATTCAAAATGCAAGGATTTATACCAAAACCATCTAAACTTTCTAACAGAACAAATTCCCAATGTGTATTTCCTGTATAAGTACATCTACTTTTCCAGGTCCCATTTACCAGCATTATAGGAAGTCAGATAGCTCTGCCTTAACTCATTGGTGTATTTCTGTTGAAAATTAATCTGGTAAGACTAGGGCTTATTTAATGATATGAACAATTTGCATTGAATAAGTTAAATAAACAACCAAAAATAATTGCAGTAATTTAAGCAACCATGAAAACCCTTAAGTGATCATATTCTTTTAATACTAGGATTTTAACATTATTTGGAAACAACAAAGAGGTTAAAGAAACTATAAGGAAGCTATGTCTTAAAATGATAAATTTGATCTTCAGCAAAAGGAATGCTTTCTCCAGGAGATTTTATTTACAAAATGTAAATTAAAAAATCAGACATTTAGTGAGCCTAGGTGTAACATAGCAAGCCAATTGCTAGCCTAGAAGGCACAAGACGAGTTCAGTTTTTGGATTTACATTTAAGATATGCACATACAACTTTTGGACAATCACTATTTCTGCTAACTACTTCTATAAAATGTGGTAATACTTATTACAAGGAAGCACTGAGATTTCACACTGAGACGATAATTTTTGATCTTCTTTGGATCATTTTATTTGCTCTCTGTAGCACCAAATATAACCAGCCAGTAAAATAACTTATGAAACATATTTAGCTTTCTTCATCATCTAATCATCTTCATTAAAAAAAAAGCAAACAACAAAACCAAGCCACTATTAATGAAATTTATATACAAACCAAATACTATATTTATAATTCAAATGTACATTAAATATTGGATTCCTGCTGTGTAAGATGACTAGAACAGTATGGGAAAAACTACTCTTTAATATTCTATCCACACTCCAAAACGCCCTTGCACAGATATACTCCGAAACACACTCAAAAATAGTAATGGAGACTTAGGAAAACAGCTTATAAAATGAACAGGTCAACAAAAAAATCATTAAGCCTTTTAAACAACATAGAAATGGCAAAAAGTGGGGGGACAAGTCAACATAACTCTTCAAATACTCAATACATTCTCTTTAAAGAATGATGGTCTTACACATCATTGATAATGATAATTGATAATTGATATGAATTAGTATTTAAAGGAGTTAAAGGACCCTGGGGTATCCACTTTCACTTATCAGAGTATCAATCTTGGAAGGGGAAGGATTTAATAATTTGAAAGAAAATGTGGACTATTTGGTATTTCAAAGGTGTTCTTGGAGACAAGACCCGATGCCTGTAACTAAAATGGTGTAGCTTTTCTGCACTCATAAGCCTGCAATTGCAGCTTCGTTACTGATACATAAACCCAGTTTAGATGAAGCATAGCTCAACCAGGGTGGATTCAGTTTTGTCTGCATTTCTCCTTTTTTCCTTCCTTCTGATAAATGCTAGTATCAGTATCACTTATTTTACTTTGCTGTGCAGAGATATGGTAAGACATATTGACTAGCTTTTTTGTTTTTAGAAAACAGGACATCTATCCACAGCACAAATCCACAGTTAAATAATATCAACTGTGATGAAGTCTTTAAGTATGTTTTCCTGTCTAGAATGCAAAAGATAGTTTGGCCAGTGGTTTGTACCACACAAGATTGGTGTGTGAGTACTTATACATGTAAAATCTGGTTTACAGACATTTAAAAAAATATACATTTATTTTTTAAAATGGAATATAAAGTAAACCTATATTTACATATGTCAATAGGTGGTGTATTGATATTCACATGTATAGAATAGATGCTGTAAATACACTTTTCTCCACTTTCCCAATAACAAATTTGTAACTATAATGAATTTCAGATATTTTCCTCAATTTTGGCATCCTTATATAGAAATGTAATAACTGGGCAGCAAAATCAGAAGTAATTGGTTTGTTCTAATCTCATTAGGCCTGTAGAAATGGTTCAATTATTAATCCTTGCAACAAAGCATGTTTAAGCAAGTCTTTTAAGAGCTGATTAAGGACTGCATTAACTTTGGCGCATATTTTCTTCACCCTGTAAAAATATAATCTCTTTTTAAAATCTGAAATATCTAATATTCGTAGCAATTTTACTTTCAAGTGCCTTAAAATAAAGCACTGCAAGTAAAGAACAACAGGTGGTTATGCAGCCAACACTTACACAAAGTAATACATTTCTTCTGCCATAAAATAAAAAGATATCAGGAGACTTCTGTGTTGCCACTGCATTGCAGTATCCTTTCTAAATACTTGACTCTCAGTCTCCTATCATATCTTCAAAATCAGCTGCTAATTTTCTTGATTTTGTGTTCTAGAGGTTCTACACTGGATCTATTAGCAACACTAGCAGTTTTCTGAATAGTCACCAAGACCCCTGACTCAACTTGTTTCTTTGCCATCTTCATAATAATTTAAATTTCTGCACTCTGAAAACTGAATATATGTGTGAATGAAGACACAGCTTTCCCTTAAAACCATACATAAGAAGGGAAAAATGACAAGCATACATAGACACAAGTAGGACTTCCTCACTTATAATATAGTTATTCACTCTGCATGTGTATGCGTATCTATATCTAATCTATAGCTATATATCCATCCATAATGGTTTTTTATACTGGCTTTTTAATTACATGATTCTTGGATATTGCCAGGCAGTGCTATGCATCAGTGTTACCATACTTATGGTACATGATATGGTATGCTTATACAGTACTCTAGCTCTGAAGCATGGTTGGACATAAATTTTTATCTCTTAAGCCATTATGACCTACAGAAATTGAAGAGTGCAAAAAGAAGATCAATAAAAACTTGAATCTCAGTAAATGACTACTTTATTTTCAGTGTGTTTTTAAAAACTGAACTTCTGTCTTTGTTTGGACAAGATCCTCTCAACCATTGTCTCAGCATCTTTTCAACTCTAACCATTAGAAGTTAAAGAGTTTTATCACTGCAAAGGGAAATCAAGGAAACAAACAGGATGTATAAGTAGAAAGATTCTTCATGCCTCTACTTTGTTTCCCAGAAGAATATTTCTTATTTCAATAAGATCAAAGAGGACATATAACTTGAACACATACTGAACTTAAAAATTAAACTCAGGATATTTAATCATCCTATGGATTAAATAATAACTACTTTATTTAGGACAGATAATATTATAAGTCTTCTAGATAAGTCTTCTAGAACTTATTTCACTAAACTGAATTTTGCTATTGCTCTTATTTTGCTTATTCTCAGTAATGAGAGCAAAATCTCTTCAGTACATTTGTAAAATAAAAAATGCACTATTAATTTAAAAATTTACTCACTTGAAAGCAGTCTTCTGCCACTTCAACATCATTTTGGGAGGGTGGATAACCTTCATATAAAGAAAAAAAAGTAGACAAAGTTATTTTCTTCATATTTACCACTTACTGCTTCCAGTTATCCACATCATCTCTCAACATCCAGTAATGATTATATAAATATTGTTTACGGTTTTAACCTATAGATCACTGCATTTCAAGTTGATTTAGTAAGCATCATTTATTTCTACACTGCATTTTCTATACTGAGTATTCCTAGCCACACTCCTCTCTCTTGTTCCCACCTTCCTTATAAAAGCATTTTCAAAGTGTCATCAGCAGTCAGAAGCAAGGGAGTATATTCCTTTTAATGTAGCATTTTGAAAACTAAAGGCAGACACATTTGGTTGGCATGAATGCACGCTGTTTCATTTTGCTATAAATCAGCAGAAATTGAAAGTGTGAGACCCTAAGAGAAAAAAATTACTCTCATGTTCTCTAAATATTTGTCTTGAAGGGATATGGATTGTACCAACAAATTTCCAAAGCAGTCATTAGAGTATGTCAAAAACATTTCCCTTCAGAAACATGCTCCCCCCTTCATTAGTAGGATAACACAAACAAAATCCCTAAAGTTACTTCTTACAAGCCTGAAAGAGATGTTCTTTCAATTCAATAGACACATGTTCTCTTCCCTCCCTGTCTCAATCCAGAAATACATTTATCATATTTTCAGCTTAGAATCCAGGCTTGACGATATCCTTCAGTTTGCTCACTGGTTTCCATTAAATCAGTGAAGCTCTGGAACTTCATTCCAGAGTGGGCCATATTGTTATCTGAGTAAATTCTTCTTCTGTTCCTAAAAAACCTGTCCTCAGAACCATGCTGAACACAGAACTACTACTAACTCAGCTGTTAGTAAAAAATAAAACTATTAACTGAAAGTATGTGTAGCTAAAAAGAGAACTCAATAGGTCACAAATTATTCAACTTCCCAGCTTATCCTACAAGAACACAGGAGTTGCAAAAAGCTTCTAAGATCCAAGTGAGAGAATATTACACTCCAGCTTCCTCCATTTCTTCATGTCTAAAAGAAAGAGGCAATGCTTTATTACGTAGGGATGTTTCAGGAAATTACCTAATTAGTGTTTGTGAAACAATTTAAGACACTTGAATGAATGGCACTTTAGAAATGCCAGAAGTACTATTTCAAAAACTATTAAAATCCCGATATATATAGTTTAATCCACATCCTGAAATACCATCAAGGAAAATGTTACACAAAGTGCTTTGACATCTTTTTTAGTAAAGACTCAATATTCTTCCACCCCACCAAGTCTTTCACCTGAAATATGTACCTTGAGAAATATCCTCTACTGCTCTCCGAATACCTCTATCAAATGCTCGTGCATCAGCAGGACTCTGAAATGTGAGGCCAAACTTTTTGTCATCAATCTTCCAGTGGTAAAAAGTAGGAGTAACTTTGTTGTAAACAAGGTCTTTCTTTAATGTGCATTCCAAGACCACCTTTCAGAAAGAAAACAGAAGGAAAAAATATCAATGATGAATATATAAAATTTGAGAACAAAAGGTAGTCTTTGTGAACTACATAAAACATACATCATAGAGGTCCCTTTTCAAATTTCTTCCTGCTACAAGGATGTAATTTTAACCTCATTTCCATTATGGCCTAATTATTCACTATCAATTGCTGTTAAATAGTACAGGTTGAAGACACTATTTGTATACTGAGTCAACATTCCTGTTCAAAAATCTCATACCCATAAAAGAATCTCATACCTGCAACAACCAGTACAGACTTGGTAGATGTTCAGCAAATGAAATAGGGCACATCCTCCCAAAAAGTATTATGTGTGCTGGTATCAAATTTTACTGTATCACTGAGATCTACAAAATTTTTTAGCACTAGACTAACTTCATGCTGCTTTCAGGCAGATTTTCAGATTTCTCTCAGAAAGGCTACTAGACGAGTGAAAGTAATATAAGAGAATTCTTTAAAAAAATGAGATTAATAAAATCTTTATAAGTGTATTAGTGCCTGTGCCTAGACAAAAATACATCTGTGTATTGCATTAAAAAAAAGAAGTAACTGCAAATAATTAACAGAAATATTTGGCTACAAAATCATTAGAGGTATATATGTACATTCAGTTCTAAAGCAAAGTCACAGTCTTCACACTGAATCATAAAATGGTTTGCGTTGAAAGAAACCTCAAAGGGCGTCCAGTTCCAAGCCCCCTGACATGGGCAGGGACACCTTCCACTAGACCAGGTTGCTCACAGCTCCGTCCAAAATGGCCTTGAACACTCCCAGGAATGGAGCATTCACCACTTTTCTGTTCCAGTGCCTTACCACCCTCACAATAAAGAATTTTTTTCTAGTATCTAATTTAAATCCACCCTCTTTAAATTCAAAGCCATTCTGCCTTGTCACTATATTCTCTGTTAAATAATCCCTATCCAGCTTTTTTTGCAGGCTCTCTTCAGGTACTGGAAAGCCTTATCATTTCCCCTTTAAATAGACTGGTTTTAAAACTATATTTGCATTTTTATTTTACTGGTAAAAATTATTTTAAGCAGCATTGTTGCACTGAGTGTTTATTGATTAAAAAAAATCCAATGTGAACAAGAAAGTATGGAGGGAAATGCATTGATCTGCTCCCATTGCAGTATGATAAAGCTCCCAGTAAGATATATCTCTCTGTATTGGTATTTGATGATGGAGGCCTACACTGACTGAGAGATGAGGAATTTCAATATTCTATCATTTCATTGACGTACTGCTAGAATTTTTTCAATTTTCGTTTTGTTACATATGTGGCTTTTAAAAGAAAAAATAGGGAATTCCTCACAGAATATGGTAAAATTAGTTCAAGTTCAAACAACTGCAAAAACCCCTCAAACTTAAAAAAATATAAATATATATATATTTGGGTTATTCCTACATATTCTTTGCATTCCTCTTCTCCTTTCGTTGTCTAATTATTACACAGGCAAATAGTTTTTTTTCTCTTGCACTTCATTATTTATTCTCCCTACAACCCACCAGTAATCATCTCCTCTCAACTGTTACTGCCTTTTACCTCTGCCTCTAAAAGGATAATAATCTATCTGCACATATAAACTCCTTTAGCATTAATATAATTTTTTGTTTCTCCACTCAAATCTCCCTAAATGGTCAACAATACGTAGGTAAAAATGCTTACAAGAAAACATAAAAAGGAATCTGTTTGCTGTAGGTCTGTGGGAAAAATTGTTGCAGGAAGAAAAAAAGGATTATTCTGCAGTTCTAAGGTGCATCAAATAGTTGTTCTTTGTTCCTCTGGATGATTTTAAACATGCTTCCTCTTTCAAAGAGCAGTTAAAAAGGAAGGCTTCTCACACCACTGCCTTTTCTAGGTCTGAGAGCTCTTTAGGGGGAATCTCTAATACATTAACACCAACTATTTTGTCTGCCATGTCATCCAAAACATCAACAAAAAGTACTGCAAGCCTGATTTTATAGCATTACAATGATTTTCTGGTGCCCAAGGGATTAATCCAGATTACTTCATACTGAAAATTCATACCCAGTAAATGTTACCACTAGAGATTAAAACTGGACTAAAACTTCACTGAGTAGAAGTTAGGGTTTTCAAAGACACGCAAACCAAACTAGAAAATTCCCAAACCAACTCCCTCCAGCCCAAAAAGCAACACTCACCCCCTACTTCCAACCCTCACATATGATATAACAAGCTTTGATTAGCAAAACAAGTAAACATCCCATCCAACACTGTAATTGTTTTCAACTTGATTCAAGGAAACAACACATTTGGGGGAGTGACACTGATTTTTTCCCCATTTAAACCTGTATGAAAACAAACTGCTTAACACAGAAGATATAAGTGAAAAGGCATTGAAAAGGGAAAAATATGTTGCATTAAAATTAAGCAAAACTTGATTCCTGCCCTACCTGAGAGAAAGCTGAAAAGCTATGGGTCTCAATTAGCAGTGAGACACAAACTTATAAACATCCAGCACTTCGATATTATTTGTTGCACTCAGAAATACAAAAAAATGCAAAACAGATTAAAAAACATACCAACCATCCCCAGAAGCATTTTTCTTTCCCTGAAACACTTCTTTGCTTCACAACAATAGTGAATTTTTTAATTATAAAACTTAATTTTGCCAAAGGCTACCTTATGCTCAAGCATGTGAGCTATCATGAGGGCTAGGGAGGAAGTATCCTCATACACATTCTCCAAGGCCTGGAAATGGAAACCAAGCTTTTTCAATGCAGTTATATTTCAAAACTCCAATTATTTTTAGTGTGCTTTGCTATGGTTCAGAACTCTCCACATCATAGGTGAAGATCATATACTCTTCCACATTGTTATCCAAAATATGCACTCCCAAACCATTTTAGGTAGACCTTCCCCAAGATCTCCAGGGATAAGCACAGCAAAGGCCTGAAAAATTGTAAATAAAATGCCTACAGCTTAACTAAGCTGCATTTCCAAAAACATCCCATGGGCTTCTGTTCTGAAGGTTTTCTTCATTTGGAGATTTAGATATAAGCCTTCCATACCAATATGAAACATCTACCTTGGCACATAATGGAAAATGTTGCAGAATCATCAGACTCAAGACAGAAGAAAAACAGATCCACCTGACCAAAATTTAAATTCTCAGAGCATAAATACAGGGCCCTATTTATGTTCTATGTCTCCTGTTATTTAATTAAAAGCTCCTTTTAATATCTAGATGTCATTAAATGTAACAATAATGAATTCATTGCTACTCAAAAATACTTGTTAGCCTAATGTTTCTTTTCTCACCTCTAAAATCTAAATCTTTAAAGATAATAAAATCTATTTGGCTTATGTAGACAATATCAATCTCCAGAGTCAGAAATTTTCTACTTCAGCACTTAAAATCCAATTACTTTTAAACAGAAATAAAATGACATCGTTATTTAGAGCTTCTTTCAGAGAAAAAAAAAAAACAACAAACCAAAAAAAACCCCAAAACTTTTGCATTTGATACAAATTTCTATCTTGGTAACAGACCCAATAATTGAACTAATTGAACATTTTGAGATCCTGGATACTATTGTACTGTTTTCTAGCTGTAGTTTCAAAGCTTGCAAGAGCACATGTAAGATAGACAGCTTCACTGTTTCTCATTCCCAACCCAAATCTATAAACATGTAAGCACATCATTTTTCAATGCCTATTCTGCTTTACTCCTGGGAACAAGCAGCACGACCTGAGTGTATTCATGCTACAGAGTATACGAACCCGTACCACAGTAACCATTTGACAATTATTCCATGCATACTTTAGATTCAGTTCAAAAAAGAAGATGATGTACTGAGTTGTACTACAGTCCATCAGAATCAAACTTCCCTCAAACTTCAAACACAATTTAAAAAGTAAATATTTAAGTTTGTAAACAGGAGATTTTTAGAACAGAAAGGTATTTCTATTCAGTTTTAGCTTTGTGTCTCTTCCTTTACACAATTAGTTTTTATTCAAAGGAAAGATTTTAAACTTTGTTACTCCTGATTCATGATCTAAAAGATAGTAGTAATATTTTTTTTTCTCCTTTAATGAAAACCTGCATGGCAAAAGTCTGGAGAAGAAAATAAACCAGAGAAGTCTATGAAACTTTGCATTCAAGAAGGTAAAATTCACCAAAGCCTAAAAACTAGTAAGTTTGAGCCTAATATGTGCTTAGCTACTGAGATAGACGAGAGCTACAATAAACACATTGAAAGAGAGAACAGCAGATCTGACCAGGTTCTGAGGGAGTGCAATTGTTCCAAGCAGACTGGCTGGAGCCTAATCTAGGAAGGTGATTATAATAAAGGGGGGAAAGTGTAATTATGGGAAAAGTCTTCATGAAATACCCTTACATTCCAACACAAATCTAAACAACCTGTGCAAACTAGTGGGAACCATTCTCTCTCAAATTAATTCGATGGAGCCATCACTTTGATTTTCATCTCCGATAACTAGGATGCTTTCTGTGAATGCCACAAGATGTTTTAAATAGCTGTGTACTGCACAAAAATTATGGAAGTTTACATGTGGACTGAAGCTGATTCATAGAAGGGCTGACAGCAACCTGCCCCTCAGGTCTAAAAAGAAACAAGATGAGCCCTCTTCAACAAGGATCTTCAATATTTTGATGTTCATTTCAGAGTATTTAATTTATACAGCTGACTTACAGACTGAGATCTATTGTTATAACTAAATGCCTTCATAGCCTATAAAATACATGGAAAGATCTAGAACACTGAAATGGAACTGCAATTAGTGTGAGAAGCAGCAACTAAAGCTAATTCCTCTTCAGTATAACCATTTAATAGGCATCTGGAAGATACCTCCAGCAAACACCTCATCTATGGATTTCAAACTGGTTTAGAGAAAATTTCACCTTTCACAATCTGACACATTGTTTAAACAGTTATACTGGCATTATGATTCCCATTTATCTTAGGTAAAAGCTATAGATCTGAACTCCATTTACTTTCTAACCTAAGATATTTCAAAACCTATGCTTCTCCATGTCAAAGAAAAGTGTTCCAAGTTCCACACTCTAGGTTTTCAGGTTAAGGGAATTTCTGCACCTTTTCTGGAAGCTAAGCCAGTTCACAAAAGAAGAGACTTATTGGCTAGAGAAAATCAAGATATAATCTTGATTAGAAAGGTATTTTAGCAACATGTAATGTGACTTTAGAGAATGTGGGGAAGATGATTTATAAAAATTACTTTCTCTTTTAATCCACAGAAGTATTTTCAGAAACAGCTGTGTGTACCTTGCAAAAGCTTCAGTGAAATGGAAACCATGGTCCAAAGTGACTTGTAGATATTACAGTAGATTATTAATTAAACATTCCTGAAGACACATGTACTCAAAGTCTGAATAACTGAAATGTTAGAAACTGTTTAGGAAGCTTTTAAAAAAAAATTGTAACGCTCTTTTCAAATACAATGGCAGAGCAACCAACTAAACAGCATACTACTAACTTCAAAGATTATTCAGCCATTGAGATTTACCAAGGGCATTCTAAAATGAGACTAAAGGGAAGTTGGTGCACAGGAACAGTAGATTCAGCATAACACTTCCACAACATCTGAACATTATCAAAATATTTGGTGTCAACTCAATAGCAAATACAGTGGCTTCCACTTTTACTTTACTTTAAAATAAAAATTAAAATATATAATTATTATGAAATATAATAATCACCTGTCAATTCTATTTGGACTAAAACCCCACTTGTTTGACTTCATTAAAGAAAAGGTTAAAATTTGTGCTTGAACAGTGAATCCACAGGAATATCCTAAGAATGAATGTAAAACCATTAACTATATTGAAAGCATAATGATCAGAACAGTTTTAGAATCAGTGATGTGTCCCACAGAATTTCTTGTTCAGTGCCTGCTATCTTCTGCCCTTCTAAATAAGCGTCATGACCTAATTTTGTCATCACATTTCTTGGTGTAGGATCTTGTCCCTTCTGTGCCAAGTGGGGTCTTGCTGCATTCCATAGAACTTGGTCGTTAATTCATTACACATTAGCTGTTGCTTATAATTGCATTAATTCATATAAATACATGAATACACAGTGACTTTCATTCAGTTATCAATTAATTACTGGTTCTCTAGCATTCTTCTCCACACCCTAAATTTACATTTGTTAGTTCCCTGAGTTTTATTCAATATGCACAGGAGAGATGTGCATCCTAGCTGCACTTCTTCCACCTTTTATCCCGTGTTTTGGAGAGGCTGACTTCCAACAGCAACTTCCCATAACTACAGCAAGATTACAATCTTGTTAGGTCACATTTGGGGGGCCTAAGTACAAGGAAGACAGATAGACACAGGATGGGACACACACACCAAAAAGCCAAAAACAAAACAAACTGTTCAAGACAAAAAATGTTTGGAAAAAATATTCATGCTAACATGAGCTTGATTTTAGACAGGAAGAGGAGGAGAAACATTTAAAATCTTCTACCAGAAGTGGAAACAAAACAAGTCTTGCTGAGGGGAAATGGGAGAGAGGACACTGCAAACAGATCAGGACACTGATGACCGGACAGTTTTATATGCATGCAGGCAAGACATTAAACCAGTCTCTACTTTGGAGCATTTTATTATTCTTAAGGTAAGCTGTGAATATTCCAAGTATTAAGAAAAAATTATCAAGTATCTCTAAATGCAATTAAGCTTCTCAAAAAGAGCCTCGACAAGACTAAAAAAAGTTCTAAAGGGAACTACTGCAAAGTGAGGAAGGAACTGCAGGTGCACGTAGCTGTGCGGGAACACAGGGTACTCTGCTAATTGCGCTACGCCCCACTGAAACAACTGAGTCAGCAGAATTTCTATTTACATGCTCTCTTCCTACAATAGTCACAGTCAAGGCAGAAAACTCAGCAGTCCTGCCTCAGGGAAGAAACTGGTGTGCTTGAGGAAGGGTCAGCAGTACAGTATAGGAAGTAATTCTATCTTTTAAGCTTACAGAGGAGTCAACATTCATTTGCCGAAAATAATAAATTCTTGAAAAAAGTCATTAAGATGGAGCTTTTGTGCATTCTCTACTTCTCTTTGTTTCCACAGTAAAACACAGCCCCATTCAGAAATCTGTTTGCCATGCAAGTAACCAAGCAATCCTTAGTAAGCCCATTTTGTCTTCCTTAGGTCTGCATGTAGAAATGGCTGAGATCCTGCACCTGGATCTCACCAGTTTTCCTTTTGTAAGGCTGATCTTCGTGATGCCTCTTAAGAGACATTTATTACTGGCATTTTATGTAAGGTAGCTCATGAATTACTACTGTCTGTGTATTCATCGAGCCAGGTCAATTCTCAGACCTGTCAGCTTCATGCTGTCTTCCAATACAAAGTTGTTCTCATGTAAAATGGCTTCTTTTTGTCATAGCCATATTCCACAGCTAACCAAATCACTACTGAGCAATTCCACCAGGTTTCGTGTTCTTAATAAAGTTTTCATTTCCAACACTCCTAAATGCAGTATCACTGGTATAGGAACACAATTTAACGCTAATCTTTCTTTGGAAGAAAAATTAATAGCAAAATTTTTCCCAATATGGATGGAAAGTTCCAAAAAAAAAATCAATGCGCTTGATTCTAGAAAAGCACAATCAAAACCAAATACCTGGCTCTTTTGCTACACAATCACAGATATAGAGAAGTTCAGCAGCAGCATTAGACTGAGACTACAAATTTACTTTGTAGTTTATAGGCAATAATAAGCAAGCATCTATACCTATGTCCCGTATAGTTTTAGTATCATCTATTTTAGTATCTCTATTAAATAGATAAAAATTGTTACCGTTTTATCCCTGAGTCGTTCTCCATGGATAAGAAAATCAGCACAGCTATTCTCTTCCTGGGGAATGACTTTGAAGACTGTGACACAGCTTAGTCCACCCCCTCCAAGTGGTAACCATCCACCACTTGAGTCATCCCGGGTCATCACCACAGCTCGCACTCGTGCATAACTATTACTGAAAGAGAAGCAAAAGAAGACATTAGTTTTCCATAAACAAAGTCTAGTAAAACCTAAGCCAAGTTAAAAACAAAATAAAACCAACAAACCCACAACCAAGATCACAATAATTAGCACTGTCTTTCCACAAACATCACCTAGAAGAAAACAATTTAAGACCACCCTCTAAAAAATGTTCCTTTATATTTTTGTGCCTTTATTAGGACTTCTCAGAGGTCAAGGTTTTTTGCAAAGAGGCTTAACCAGAGAACATAATTGACAAATCAAAACTCATATTCTTCCAAAAACTTTATACTCAATGATCTAGCTAGAGGGCAGGAAAGAGAAAATGAATCAACTCGTGATTTATTTTAGACTAATCATGAAGCCAGTCAGCCACCATGAAATTGCACAGAAAAAAGAATAAGAAAACAGAAAGAGGTCAGCCCTTCTGTCACTGAAATCCAAACAAGAACAGGCTTCTAGCCAGAAACCCTGCTTCCCTTCATCCATCCCTCCTCCCCATGCATATAACTTGTTCTTTGCAAGGGTAGGTCAAGATACACATGGTGGGGTTTGAAAACAGAACCAGTTACAACTACTTAAGATCCACATTTGCAATGTCTACTTGCTGCTTCTCTCCTATATTTGTATTGTGTGTAAAATTACTTTAATTTTACAATCTAACATTTTTCCATCATTTAGTATTTTTATAAAATAAACAAATTATTACCATGTCATTACTTAAAAGCCAAACTCCAGAGTACTGGAAAAAGAGGTTTTGGTCACTTCCCTCTTTCTCTGCTCTTAGTTTTTTCTTTTAAATTAAATGAAAGCTTTTAGTTTTGGTTATGAATTTGCCACTATATCACTTGGAAAACTCCATGGTTTGCAAGGATAAGAGGCTACATTTGAAGGACAGTTTACTGGATGAATGTAGCAGTTGATGATTGAACATTTCAATACCTTAAAATAAGGTGTTATCTTTTTGCAACATATTCCTGATTGAGGGTTTAAGTATTTATGCCACTTAGCACCAGTGATGTCAAACTTAAGGGCTGAAGAAGAAATATTAGAAGAGATTCAAGTTGTTCCTTCTATATTTGAGATAAAATTATTAATGAAGCTGTTGCACTTTTAAAAGATCACTGCTGTATTTCCAACATCCCCCTGAAAATCCCAAAAATAACAAAGGTAGGCTTTTTTGCATAATTAATATATTACATTCTCACACACATGTATGATTCATAAATATGATTCACTTGTGTGCATATATATACACACACACAAACACACACATATATATATATAAGAATTTTGCTGCAAGCATGTAAAGCCTAAGTATATAACGGTTTGTAAAATGGAAAATTTTATAAGACTATAAATTTTTAGCTTGTGGGCAGCTGTATTTAGTTTGCTGCCTCTGAGCACAGCCCCCTCCTCTCTCTAAATCTCATAGTTAAAATGATGTTCAGTAAATGTTGCTCACCATTTCTTTACCAACATCTTTTAGTAAAATACTCAAACAGAGCTGAGAAATATAATAAAGAAAAATCCAATCCTTCCTGGTATGCATCTATCACAATTTCAATATCTGCAAACACAACTGGCTACATCTCAATGCTGAATAATATTCCTGAAAGTTGAATCATTTATTCACTGGTCTCTATCACTGTGTTTCACTCAGAGCTAAGGTCAGACTGCAGTCGTGCACTTCATACACAGGTAGTCTCATCCCATTCCTCTCAGAGGAGCCTCTTCTAACAGAAACTGAGGACACCAGGACTCTCCTCTAAACCAGTAAGAAATAGGATGTAACAATTGGTTAAGCCGAAAAACTGTCTTTGTATTCTCAATTTAAGTGAACTACAAATTTAGCTTTTAAGTTTTTCACTCTATAAATTTGGTTGCAAATCTGAATATTAGAGTTTATTTGTATATCAACTGACTGCAGCAAGAATTCAGTTAAGGAGAACTTCCCTTAGGCTACATGAGAAAAACCTACAACATTAATTTTTTCTTAAAATGGAAGTTCAAACTCCACATACATTTTCTTTCCAAGAACTGCTAAGAAGCAAAGACAGAGGCTTAAGCTACTTCCATTCAATAGAGTTCTTTGTCAGTGTTGGGGTTTTTCCCCCTATCCTACACTGAGATGCTTAGTCTGGTTTAGTTAACAATCTTTAGATTTGCTTTTCATATATTCCAAATGAATGTTTTAAATATTTAGCCTTTCAAATATTTTAGAAACTACTATCAAATCCACTGCATTAGTGCAAAATAAAATTCTCCAAAAGGTAATATTTAATCTACAATTATTAAATTGAAACTAGCCAGTTTGTCCATATAACCATCCTGTAAATCCATATAACCATTCCTTGTGGACAAATTTTGTACTTGCAAAAATGCCTAAGTCTACAAAAAGATTTTTAGTTTTATGTTTCTGTTGGTGGTTGTTTTTAAATTTTTTTTTGTATTTGAATGAAACTCACAATTGGTAACAATAGCTATTTTTAGCAACAACACAAGCTGGTTTGCAATTAACCAGAATGCAGCGGCAGGACCTATAAATGATTCCCATTTCCAAAATCCTCTGCAAACAAAACAGGATCTGCACGTCACACTATTGGCATTACAAAAGCACTTGGAAGTCTTGTATCTGTAAGCATTATAGCCCCATCTACTCTTGGGAACTTTAGAACAATTGTTAAATTGCTGGTGTACCTTAGCAGTGGGAAAAAGGGCAGACAAGGCTCTAGTGTTTTCCTAACACAGCCTAAGGTTTTTACCTACTCTTGCATGTTTAGCAGCTCTATCAGGAATACCTGAACAAAAGAAAAACCAAACAGAGCAATCAGTCGAGCACTGCTCTTACAAAGCCTTTTACCAAAGCTACCATAAGAGTGTGAAATGGAGCATGAAGGCAGCATTGCAACAGCAGGTCCAAAGCTACTGTACAGCCAACCTTTCCTGAGACTCCCTGGTTTTGGTTGTGGCCACTGGAAATTCTTGAGGCAGAGCAAGGTTTAAAGGAAATGGTATTCTGGACAAAGGAGCATGCTGCTTTCTTAAAGTCAGTACTGAGGTTCAGTAAGACTGGGGACAATGACACTTGGAATCCAAGATCTTCTACTTTTTAATAAAAGATGTCCTTACTTTTTAATAAGTGAGGAAACAGATCTCTCTAACAACAGAGTGCCTCAGGTAGGAGATAAGAGTATGGTATTCTAATATGATTAAAGATCACATTAGAATAAAAAATTTTCTCCTTTATAAATTGGAATAAAGGCGAAAGAGAAAAAAAAAGGTTATCTACACTATTTTTTCCCTCTAGCAGTGAAGACTTACTGAAGACTACAGCATGTGTCTGAGTACTATAGCTAGTAAACCTGAAACAAAGCAATTTTAAGAAAGCATAATAAATATGTTGTGTGAAGTTTCATTCTAAAATTATAATCTAATGAAGATTATTATACCCAAATCAAAATCTGAAGTGGAGTGAATTAAGCAGTCTAAGAAAGCATTAGGGGCAAAATCAAAAGGTTATAAATCATAAGTGGACAGGAAAGATATGACCTACAGTCCTTGTGTGCTTCTATCACTGCAATGCTCTTGGGCCCAAACTGACTTACAAGCTGGATGACTAAACCATTGTGCAAGTGCAGGAGGCACATCACTGGCCAAGAGGGACCTTCAGCTCAGCAACTAAGGAACAAACCTGCTTTTGGTGGCTGGGGAAGGAACACAATTGTAAAAAGGGGAAGAGATGTTGGGGATAGTGGGGAAGCAGCTGTCTTGTTGCTTTACATATATTTTAACCTAGTTTCAACAGTATGCAAATCCTTTCTCTCCTAATTAATATTAAACATTGCCATTCTTCTACTTGTACTGCATTTTGCATATTTCTATTTTAATATAGGACTGAAAAACAAAAGCAATTTCAGAAATGTTACTTAAAGCAATTGTATTGTAATTGCAAATTCTTTTTTTTTAGTACTATACAGCTACTAGCATTATCATCGAGAAACCTGAATCTGCAAGTGGAGTTATAAACTGAACCATGAGAGAAACTGACTATAATACTATAAAACTAACTGAAATAATATAAAAATATTTCGAATTAAAATTTCTTTCAAAGCTGGAAAGCAGATTTGAAGAAAAGGACCTCAAATTTCTTTTTCACCAAGCTTAACACAAGCCAAAAACATGCCCTTGAGACAAAGGAGGCCAACAATTTCGCCAGCAGGTCCACAGAGGCCGATCCTCTGTCTCTACTCAGCCCTACTGAGGCCACACCTGGAGAGCTTTGTCCAGTTTTGGGTTTTCCAGTACACAAGAGACATAGACCCTGGAGTGGGTCCAGCAGAGTACAACAAAAATGATTAAGAGACAGAAGCATCCATCATATGAGGGAAGGCTGAGAGAGCTGGGACACCTTAGGCAGAAGAAGAAAAGACTTGTGAGTATCAGTGTATACAAACAGCTCAAGGAAGGATAGACAGTGCAAAGAGGAGAGACAGAGGCTCTTTTCAGTGGTGCCCAGTGACAATGAACACAAACTGAAACACAGGAAGTTCCATTTTAACATAAGCAATCGCTTGTTTGCTGTGAGGGTGCCTGAGTACTGACACAGGTTATCCAAAGAAATTGTGGAGTCTCCATCCTTGGAGAGTTCCAAAACCCACCTGGACACAGTCTAAATACAATCCATGAATATATGGGTTAATTTAGAAGAATGCATGATACTTTGAAGCAAGAGTTGTCACTGTGCAAACTGCTATTTAAACACTTCTGACAAGGCTAAGGGAAAAAAAAAGGCATTCTGAAAAATCATGACACACTCTGCTATGAAATTGCACTATCTTTGCTGGCACCCACGTAACAGTTCCAGTCTGGTCTCCAATGTGAAATGGTCATGGATCAAGGCTCTTACCTTTGACTGGCATTTTACACACATACTTTAGTCCCTCCAACTTCTGCTGCAATATACTTTTGTGTTTGTAGCCTTACCAAAAGAGCATACATTGGCTTTTTATGGTTCTTATTATCCAAGTAGCTTAGCAGAAGACCTTATGATTCCCAGCTAGAGAAGTGCTCATGAGTACATGCATGTCCACATACCAAAAGGTACGCTCAGACCACTAAGCTAAAGTCTCTTTTACTTGCAGATAGCATTTTTTGAGTATTGACTCAATATAGAAAGAAAAATAATGTCACCAATACCAGATGATCTTATCGGTACACTGCTGATGTTATAAACCCTTTGTTACTAAAGGTTTAGAGAATGAGTGCCACTGACACAAAATATTAATGACTTACCTAAAACAGAAGGAGATGCAAATGAAGCACAAGTGCTAAAGAAGACATAATTTACATCAAGAAAATGTATAACAGCGCATGTTCTGATTTTTTTAATGAAGAGGATATTGCTATAATAACAGCTACTAAATGAGGCTTCGCTTAAAATGTCTGTTACCCTCCTCCTCTCAAAATTATATCAACAAATCAGAATATACACCAAACTCTTACACTAGTAGAATGCAAGACTTGTCAGATTTTCTCCTTTAAAAAGAGGCAAGAGGTATTCCTCATAATAAACAGCAAATGTGCATGGCTACTATGCCTAGGAAGTTTATTTCTTTGAGGAGTTTAGCAAGGAAAGACATGGATTTCTAGAAGGAACTACAGACAAATGCTGTTACATTTAGGATATTGGTAACCACACTGATTTACTGAAGAGCTTTGGATTTTGTCAAAAAACCTGAATGGAACATTTCTGCTCAAATAACAAACACCCCAAAACCAATAAAACGAAAGAAAACAACAAAAAGAAATTCTATTTACAGAAACCTGAGCTACCAAGCAAAATAGCTTGAACCCAAAATGGCAAAAGGAAAAAAGCTACATGGGAACCAGTATTACAAAAGCAAGGGATAACTGGTATCCTGAAAGAGCCAAAAATACATTATTACAATTACTATTTAGTAGAAGAGGCTCATAAAACAAGCTGTTTAACAGTGGACCTACAATTCAAAAGGGAAAACGAGACACAAATGAACAAGTGTCAAAATACTATATTGCTCTCATGAAGTGTTCTTTTGGACACAATATAAGAATAATTTAAAAAAATAAAAGTAGGAATGGGGTTATAGTGTTCCTATTTGAATACAGACAATTTAAGATTTATCTCCATGTAAAGTAATCAATGCTGCAAGGAAGAAAGGCTGCAGCTGTAAGCTCTTTTGCAAAGCAGAAGAACATATGAAGAATGGAGAAGCTGTTCAGATTTGAAACCATCAAAATGACATACAAAGCACTTATTTGACGTTTGTGTGAAAAGCATTTTAGCCCTGTTCCCCAGCATTTTCTCTTCTTTGATAATTGTAGCTAGTTTCTATTACTTCGGTATGTCATCTGTGAGGGTTGGTTAAATGAAGTAATATTTATCACACTAAAGATAAACACATACTTGGATTCTACTCCTTTTAAAGAAACTTCCTTCTGAAGGCCTAAATAAAAAACCCAAACAAACTTATTTTTCTTTCTACCCTTCCCCACAAAATTAAAAAGACTCAAGGTAGCATTTGAAGGTGGTTCTACAGGTTTTGGACACGTAGCAGAACTAAATAAATAGCATATAATATGTAATTTCCCTTTGCAGTGGCTTATGAGATAAGGTGGACATGGAAGATGCTTTTTGATCACTTCCACAGCTGCCTGTTCACAACAGAGGACTGCTGGTACCAAGGACTTCTGGATTAAATTCCATCCAGTTTTAGGAAGATGGGTAACATAATTTGAGTGGTCAGATCCTGGTACTCATGTACCCTCCAGGTTTAATGGGTTTTTTGCCTCATTTTTAAGTGCTGACAGTCATAACTCCAGAAATATCCACTCGCTATTCTAGCATTTCTTCCCTTTTCTGCACATATTCTCATAGTTTTTATTTCTTCCTTACCTCAGAATTTCTGAAGATCCACAGGAATCTCTTCATCCCATTTATAACACAGAACTGTCTGCACTCTCTTTTATTCTGTGAAATCATTACTTGCTTCTTACCAAGCTATTGGGTACTGATGCCATGTATTAATTCTGATTTGCTTACCATGGAAACATATAGAGAAAGATGGAAAAGCTCACATATGAAACAAGAGAAAGAGGTTTAGTTTGGGTGGTTTTAGTGAGAAAAGTTACCATTTCTTTCCAACCTTGCAAAAACAAAGAAACATCTAAAGAAATGATGGAACACAAACTTTTCATTTTCTTGAGCTCCTTAGCAAACAAGCACAAGTCTGCAGCCTAAGGCAGATTCCACTGAAACTAAGACAACTTGACACTTCCAGTAAATTTCATCAGACAGCACCATCCAGTCTAGATTTTTTTTTTAAGTGAAGCTTGCAGATTCAGTTGCACTTTTCATTTTCCTGGGAATACTACAATTTAGGGTAACAATTTATGGAAAGATTTTAGGTAATATTTGTATCTGAACAGGTCAGAATTCTCTCTTCTCTCACAGCCATTGTCCTCCAGTCTTATTTGCTCACAAATTCCAAGAATGAAGTATGCAAGTGCAATTAGATCACTCTCATTGTCAAAGCTGGTCATCTAGCCACTGAGGTTATGGATTTCAGGACTGGAAACCCTCTTAACAGATGTGAATACATTAATCAACAAGCCATTTTGTAATAAAGTTCTAGACCACTAAAATAAGATGAAGGTAACTAACACATTCCTTTTAAACAATTTTAATTACCCTAAGGTACAGCAGACTATACTAAGTATATTATTTTCAAAAAAGCACCTGTGTACTTTTTATCCCAGTGCTTGTTGCATTTAGGAATAGAACTCCACAAAGGCTCAGATAGCTATTATTTTCCTCCACCTAAGAACTTATATAGCAAAAATAAAGGACAAAGCTGTTATACTTTCACAAACATGTCAGAAAACATCATCACGGACTTTTTGAATTTACCCTGCCTGAATTTCTGTCAGGTCATCCTGGACTACAGACCCTTTGGGCCAGACAGTATCTGTAATGAGCATCATCCAATGAAGCTCAGAGTTGCTTGTTGGTGTACAGAGCTCAGGGGCTGAACTGCTACATACTCTTGAACTTGGCAATGCATTATGGAAGAAAAAAGCATCAGATCTACTGAGCTTACTCACCTAAAATAATACTTGATATTAGGTAGGCAAGCACAAAATCTAAATTTTATTCTTACCACATTAAAAGAAATTTCTAAAAGGTACAGGTAATTTCTGGTATGCATTTCCCACTCAGTCTGCACAGAAAAGGAACAGAACCTGGAACCAAATAAAGCATATCCACACTTATAAAAATACTCAAACAGCCTTGCTGAGCTATGAGATTGCTAATGAATATTGTATACAAGAAACATTCATGTGGTTAAACCTATGTGAATTGAAACTGCAGCATCATTCATTGATACTGCTAAATCTAAAGCTTGTCTTAACATTTACCTTGACGTGGCTTTTCAAGGACTTTAACCACAAAATATCAAAGTGATCTTGCAAAGCAAATTATATTCTAAGAAAACCCCTAATGCTAAATTTCTCCTTTTAACATAATAAAAAAAACCAGTAAACATCCAAAAAGAAGTTTCAAACATACGCAAATGGACAAATCATTAATGTCTGCACTAACAAAACAGAAATACTACAAAACAAACTGCCACATGCTTAACAACATCAAAGTAAAACAGGAAGTCCGAATGAGCCTTAAGAAAGAAGCTTGTGAACTTAAAGAACCTTTTTAAAGGTGTATGTTCACTGACCAAAAAAAGAAGTTACCATTCCCTCGCTACACAGCACCACATTTCATGGCTTGAACCAGTCTTTTCTGTAGTTTTAACAAACCATGAATATTCCAGAGAGAGGATGTAAACAGAAATAAACAAGCGAAAGACAAATGCAAATACTTGTATTATGACAGTCCATCAAACCAGAAAAAAAAATATTAATAAGATTATACAAAATGTTTCAATGGTATGCCCTTTAGATTTGTCATACATCCACATGAATAATGTAACTTACATAGCTATTATGTAACTGGATTATTATGTTTGATAATCTCAGTAATAATTAGCAGTCTAACCAGCAGTCTAAGTATAGAAATAGGTGACCCACGGGCCCTAAGGTGAGAACACAGGAATTTTAACAACACATCCAAAAAAATAACTAAGCCTTGGTTTACTACATTCCCCATTCCAATTACTGCTAAAGTATTATTCTTCACAAGTTTCTACAAAAAGCTGCCTGTATTGAATATATGGGTTGTGTATGAACATAACACAGAGACAAGCAATAATAAGGCACTGTAAGGCCTCTAGGTTCAAAATCAAGATTATTTAATTTCCATTACTTGCTGCTTTTCCAGAAGTTTAGAAACTTGTAAGCAACTGCACAGAAAAAGAGTAAGGAGTATACATGCATTCTCCTTCCTCACCAAATATGTAATAAACCAAAATAAGAACAAATTCACACTTTATAAATGATAGTCATGAGAACTACAAAAATCAGTGAATCGCTGTCCATTCAGAAACTTAAAAGGGATCCACCAGATACATTTTCCTTGTTTTGGCAACAACACAGCCCTAAACAAAAGGTTACGACAGAAATGATGAGATGAGATAATTTAGTGTTATAATCACATCTCCTTGTTTCTTTTTTGGACTTTTAAAACCATTAATGCCATTAGAAGGATAATGGCCTTAAACTGATGAAGGACAGGCTTAGATATTAGGGAAAAGTTCTTTACTGTGAGTGTGGTGAGGCACAGGAACAGGTTTCCCACAAAAGTGGTGAATGCTCCATTTCTGGATGTGTTCAAGCCTGTCTTGGACGGGGCTTTGAGCAACCTGGTCTAGTGGAAGATGCCCCTGCCCAAATCTTCCACTAGATGACCTCTGGGCTCCCTTTGATTGCAAATCATTCTATGATAAATTAGGGTAGAACTTCAACCGGTGGAAGAAATTCTGAAAAAGGTGATGGAGACAGCTAAGTCAAACCGCACAAGATACATGATTAGAGTACCAAGAAAGCAAGTGCAACATTGTGCAATGCAAGCTCAAAACAATTTTTGGACAGTAGAATCCAAGCAAGGAGCGAAACCACAGCCTTTCAGCTACAGTCAATCTATGAGACAAAAACATCACATAGGAACAGCTAAGCAGATTTTTTTTTTCTGGTGCAGCTCTGACATCAATGTTGCACAGCTTTACTAGACAAAGCTGATTGCTATCCACTGTAAAAATGTTTTGAATGGCATTTTCCCCTTTTATTATACAAAATAAAGTGTAATACCTTATAAAATATAGGCTAAAGTACAAAACTAAAAAAACCTTACTAAATTAGTGAGATATACATGAAGCCATTCTAAAAATATTTGTGTCTTTGCATTTAACAATACTGGAAATGAATCATGGGTACATAATTGAAGAAATACAACAAGAAAATTAAATATCTCTGCTTAGAGAGACTGAAGACATTATATATTCAAAAAAATAAGGAGAAATTAAACTGGTCGAACAGACAAATAGGTGTGGATGGAGAAGATCAAACTGAAGGATTTCAGTTTGGCTCTTTCATTAGTACCCATGTGTTTTGTTACAGATCTTTGCTCCTTCTGCAGCAACAGAAGGACCTTCTATATTTACACTCTAAGGACAGGGTCTACTATCAAAACAGTGAGGATTACAAATAATTTTCCTTTATTATAAACAACAATGAATTTTGAGTACTTTTATCTGCAAGGATACTGTCCAAGTAATTCAAATAAGGCAGGAGAAGTCATTAACTGTTTTATTAGTTGAAGAAAAGCAATCAACATTTTATTATGCATGCTGAAAAGCAAAATTGAAAGACCAATAGCATATTACAAGTAACTGCTTTGGTGGTGCTAACAATCTCTAAATTTTGAGCTAAAATGTTCACTGTTTAGGAATTTAAGCCTCAAGTATCAGCTGCATCACACATGTTCATCTGACAGAATTCTGTGCATTTTGCTCAAAACCCAACATTAGGAATGCATTTATCACATATGAGCTTTACATACAGGATGTAAAACAGTGGTTTTGAGGGCTCTGATTCTTAAATTTGGTTGCTTAAATATCAAGAAATTATTTGAGTTGGAAGAGAAGAAAGACTCTTCTCTAGTCATGCAGCAATTCCTAGACAGATTCATTTCCCTATAAGTTCAATAATATCGGGAAGAATGGATAAAGAGTTTTTTAGCCAGTAAATTCTTAGAAATAGTAATACTGATAGAGAGAATTGATTATTTGAGTAGAAGAATTTTAGAACTGTCACTGCACTTTTAGATAGGATTTAGGTAGCTAAATCCCTGTAGCTCATGCTTGTTTTCTTCACCCCTGTGTTGACTGGGAAGTGTTGTGTGCCCAGTACTCAATACAACCATCTATATGAGGCATTTTCACAGAACACTGAGTAAAAACCTAATATTGCCTATTCTACATAAAAACATGATTAAAAAAAAACAAACAAAAAACAGCTGACACAGTTGTTTCTTTAGGAAGCACCAAAAAAAAAAAAAAAGAGGATTGCGTAAAGTGTTACTTAAGGGGAAGAAGAGGAGCTAAAATGCCAGAAGTCAAGTAACCAAAGTGAAGTAATAGATGTTTCAAAGTGACATTAAAAGATTGGGGGGGGGGGGGGGAATATGGTTTGTATAGATTGTCTGCTGTCAAGTAAATAACAGTAGTGGAGAAACAAAAAAGAAGGAGAGGGGGAAAAAAAGAAGGAGAGGAAAAATAAAATAAGGGATGCAGAACAAGTAGGAAAGAGAAAGGAAACAGTATCTCCTTTTCCCAAACAAGAAGCAGACATGAGGAAAAACTAGGTGCCCTTCATCACTGACAAGCATAATCAAAATGCACATCATTGTTTGACATGCAATTGTTATGCTATGGCTTTCTATAATACACTGTTTTTTTTTTTTTCCTGGACTAAAAGGGCACTATAAAATCTTGCAGCCAACTTTAAGTTAGGAAAAAATTGGTTAGATTGGTTCCAATTAAAAAACCAAGAGTAAGATAGAAATTTTTCATTTTAAGTTGTATATTAAGTAATTTCCAGCAAATACAAGTTATTGTATCAAAATTTATACCATAGTAACACTTTTAACACGTGGAAAACTGGTAAACATCATGAAGAAGTGGAAAGAATGGTTTTAAGAAGCATTTCCAATGAGTAAGCAGAGACAGCTGAAAATGCAGAGCAATCAGATTTCTTTTAATCTTTTCTGAAATTATTCTCTGCAGCATGATCTCAGGAGGTACTTTAACAGAGACTTGTGAGAGAACACAAAGCTACTGACAGATCTACACTATCTTCTGTGAATAAATCCAAGGCAACTCACATACCTACACTACAATTATTGTTCTAAGCACTTCCAAGTAATGTGATCTGGCACTATTGCCAGAAGCACTCTCCATCCTTCTCTTGCCCTGATCATTTATTTCTACATGCACTTTCTCCACTGCTTCTGCAGCTTTGCAGTGATCAACATTGGGAAGGCTGATGTGAATCAAGAATAATCCAGAAGAAAGAGCATCTTCAATCCAGAACAATTATCCAGCCTTGATCAGTAAATTACAGCCCAGTTGGAGCTTGCCTGCTTATCTACATTACATATGTATTTTGAGATTAGGACACAACTAACAATATGAACATCCAGGATTTAAGTCACAAAGTTTGGCCTATTTGACCTTTTTCTGCAGTATAAACATAAAGAAAACATGTAATTATCAAGTGTTTTGGCTTCATATGTGAGAAATTATGAGGACCAAACATGTAAAAAAATTAATGGAAAAAAAAGTTCTTTCTCTGAATCCTTACTGTGAGAGGTTTTGGCCCTCCTTGTGTTAGTTAAGCCCAGTTTATATGCTAACAAATCAAACCACTTCCTTTATGTAATGACTGAATACACAAAGGGAAAGCAGCCTTGATTCCAGAAGGTGCAAAGGGATTAACTCTGGTAGCACAGAAAATAGGTATTCTGAACACTAAAGAGTTCATTCCTTAATGTGGTGAGAGGAACAATTTTCAAGAAATACATTTGAAAATACATCACAAGAAGATGTGATGTATTTAAAAGCACATATAACCTGCATGTAGCGTTAAATCTGTGTATCATTAATTCATGCAAAACCTAATATTTCCAGTGCAGATGTAACAGAAATGCGTACTACCTTTCTGCACATTAAAACAACATATATGGCCAAACTTTTATACTAATAAACCAATAATTTTACAATCAATTAGCACTAAAGACAGTAGTCATACTGTATGAATTTAGAAGTCTGAATGCAAACTACCTTCTCATGAAGGGTCAGGAGTATTCAGTCTGAATCTTTTCACTGGAAAGGAATTATAGCAGCCTCTGTTTAATATACAGCAAACAAATGTGATTTGCCTGAAGTGATTCATCACCTCATCTTCTCTGATGCATAGTCACCAATATTCAAGGAAATATTACCCAGGAAAGGTTTTACAATAGAAAAGTAGCCTTTAAAAACAACTTAGAAAAATTCATTTGGCAACAGAACCTTTTCTGCTACAAAACATTTATTCACAATAAAGAAAAACAAAACTGATGAAGTGACCAGGCTGCTAACTAACTACTTGTTAAGGAGATACTTTAAATTGAGATTAGTCAATTTATTAGTAAAACACATTTTCCAACCACAGTACTACTGGCATAATGAACCGCTGTTGCCTGTAAACATTTCCCCCCTGCCCCCCTTGCTCGTGTTCCTGCATTATTATGCCAAGCACATAAGGGAGAGGAAATACAAATCTCCTCTGTACAAAAGAGGAAGAAGAAAAGAAAAGTCCCAAACATGAAAACTCTACAAGTTTTGCAGCTATTCATCCTTTAATAAGGATTGGTTCTTATAATAAGTTATTCAGCATTTGCTGAGAATGCAAGAAAATAATACAGAATCCATGGATTTGAAACTTTAACACTGGGTTCTAGTAAACTGGCGCTCAAAAGAAAAGCTTGCACTCATGTAAGCATTTTGACAGAGACAGATGATGCATCTCCAGGAGACAAATTAAAGGGTGTTGCTCCATTGAGCGGTTATGTGACAGGAGTACACTGTACTATGCATAGCACATAAATGCTACGTAGATCTCTCATTTTTTTGAATTCCTTATTAATTGCAAGATGTTATTCATAGGAGATGACTGAGCAGCCATAAATGCAGAGCTCTATCAGTGATTCAGCATCTGTAGGTCTGCAGCAAAAATTATTTGCTTTTATGGGATAATGGGAAAGCAGCTAAACCTCTGCACCTAAATCCAGCCTGAACTCCTATCCCTTTCTTCTCCAGTCTTGGGGTACAATTCTCCTCCCTCCTTTGTGTTAACTTAAATCAGTACACAACTGTAAAGAAAACTAGTTGTGCAACCAAAACAGAAAACGCATCCTCCCAAAAAGATAGTTCTGATGGATCAGTGCCCCCACTTACCTTCAGTCATGTGCCCCTTATGTCTAGGGCCAAGGCTGTGAATGTCAACTATGCCTTTCACTGGCAGCTCAAAACTATATTTCATCATTAGAAATGCAGGTTTGCATAGGTTTTTAAAGACTGATCTAAAATATTCATTTTGGTGGACACATGTATGTATAAAATATTTTTTTTATCCACAGGAAAGCCACAGAAGTTGCTCTATAGTCTACATAAGTTTTTAAATTCTAAACAGACTACCTGTTTACTACTTGTTTAGTACTTTAACTCAGTAAAGCACTAAAGATTTAAATCAGACTGAAACTGATGACCAATATCCTAGCCATTTTTCCAACATAAAAATCCATTTGTTCCTCCTGTACAGTCTGGGAACAAATAACATTACCCCTTTGCTTTAAGGGACCCAGAAACCAAGAAAAAAATTTCTGTTGCATTTGGCATATTTCAATCACTTTCAATCTATTTATACACATATTTCCTAGGTGTGAACCCTAGGAAAGTCTCATTCAGTTATGATACTGCTACAGCAGTGTTTTCTAGATGAAGCCAGTAGTGCATTCACTTGAATGTAGAGTTTGAAAAAAAGGGAAGTTAAAAACCAAAAAAAAACCCAAAAAAACCAAACAAACAAAAAAAAAATCAAGCCATGATTAACTTCACCCAGCTAGAGGCTGAGAGCACTACAGCCTTGTTTCAGATATGAAAAGAAACACTTTTAAGATTTTAAATTGAAATTCTCCCTTTAAGTCTATTTATGCATTTACTCTTCATACTCATATTCCAGCTTCCTCAGCAGCATACACACAGTTAAAATCCGACGCTTATTAGAATAGACTTCTGGTGGGAAGTGCTAAGAATTCACCCCACTGCCTACCAATCTATCCAGAAATCTGTTCTCACTCCTACTTCCTCCTGTCTGTTCCTTTCTGAAACAGCAGTAGGGGGGTTGGGAGTTTGCCTTTCCTCTACTGGATCACAGTTGTGTACATGAACTATACCAGACCATATGGCAATCTCTCTCAATTCGTAAGAGGCAAAACAAGCTTCCTACCAAGCCAATCTGAAGAGAAGCAGGTAAGAGCGAGAGCCTACAGACACCAGTGTCCACGTGCCTGTTCACAGACACCAGTTACTACATCTAAGCCTAATGTAGCAAGCAGGAAGTACAGAAAATGGTACTTCAAGGGTAAGAGCAGCCCTATCCATACTCACAGAAGCACACTCCAGCTTCTATCTAGCTGCCTACATGCAACTTCAAGTGGTCTGGAGAAAAATCAGACTCAGAGGCATTGTTTAGCATGCAGGAAGGTTTTGACATAAAGAAAATTACTGTATTGAAGAAAAAACAGTGCCTGTTTGATGAGCAATGCATGCAGAGGATAAGCCCACTGCTGGAGAGTGAAACTAGAGAGAAAGGTTAGACTCTGAAACCTCTATGGCTGTCTGGAAGCTGCTAGACAAAACCAGCCAATCAGAAACATAGTGAAGATGGATTTTCCTTTCATGAAGGAAAAGCATTAAAGCTTTATTGAATACCAAATTGCAAAACTCCAGTAGGAAAACCACTCCAAGATGCAACACCAAGGAGATATTCCACTACTCTTAGTGAAGAGCCGATAGGATTCCCAAAAGGGCCCAGCCTTTACATCCATGAAACCTGTGTTTAACTCTCGTAAAATTAGAATTGTCTGATCAAATACACTGAAATAGGATCCCGCTCATGTTCTTTTCTGGGAAGTCAAAAATTATTTTTACAGAGATTTTATTTTCAATCTAATAAATTAATAATTGCATTTTACAATTAGTTGCTTTTAGTCCAGCAACTAAGTTCTTCTGTAAATTAATACAAAATTTTGTCAACATTTTTTACACTAGATTTTAGGGTATACAACCTACATGAGCGTGCAACAAGTGACTTGAGAGAAAATAGTTCTCTCAGCTGGAGCCATGTAATTTTCACTTTTTAGCTTAATTCAACTAGTAGAGTCATTATATCTGTATAACAACACAGTCATCTTAAAATCTTTACTACCACATAGACAGCTTACTGAGAACAAGAAGCTGCTTTACTTAAGGGAATAGGGAGCAAAACTGAAGCAGCAGAAGGTGCTGCAGATTACCTGTCCTAAATAAACATGAAATCCACCAGAGACAAAGAACTGTCAAGTAGCTGGAGATACATCCAGGATCTGCCTATATTGAAACATTATTGCAATAAGGACCAAAACTAAACCACAGTTTTCCATTGCATCATTTCTTCATCAATATCCTACACAACGTAGAAATAGATATGGGTCACTCAGAATAGGAATTGCATAATAGTTTGCCTTTAACTCATAGGTGTTAATGCACCTGTAACCTGCCACCAATGATCTATGACATTTGACACACTAATACCAGAAGTGTTACTGTAAAAAAACATTCAATCTTCATGTTAAGGTTAAATATTCATCCCTCTCAATTTAAGAGATTGTACATTTCCCTCTGTCCACATTACATTAAAAAAAAGTACATAAGCAATTAAAGAAATAAGGGATATCAACAAAATCCCTAAGCACCAAACTAAGAAGAAGCCTGACCACATATGTATTTCCCTCAGAGAGTGAGTCATCCTCTATGGAAACGCTGCTGTAGATATGACGGAAGAGTCACACTTCCACAACACAAAAAAAAAAAGAAAAAATAATTTTCTTTTCATTGATAAGCAGCTAGAAAAAGATGGCACCTTTTTATTTTCTTGGTTCTGCTTTAGGTCACATTATGAAGATTAAACATCCAAAAACTTTGAAGGGTTCAAATGTTAGTGTAAAAACATTGAAGGATTATAATTGTCCCTCACTTAAACTTTAAAATGAATATTGACTGGCAAGAGAATGTCAAAGATGCCACTAGCCTATCACATTTTCAACCTTCAGAAGACAGCTGTAAAAAATAAAAATCCAAACAACCCCAACAAAAAAAAATCACAACCCCTTCCTCCCCCCAAAGCCATCTTTGATAGAAACTGAAAAGTCTATGTTAACAGCAACAAGTTTAAATACTTGATCTTAGAAGTCCTATAGGGTAATACAGATTTGAGAAATCTCATGGAACCTCTTTAGGAATGAGGTTCTCTAATTCACACTACAATAATTTGAGAAATTTGAGGTTCAGTTAGCATCAAACATCATTATTTCTTAAGAGTTTTTCCCAGACAGATTATATGTCAAATAAAATTAACCCCAGAGATGTAACATGATCCTATAATAGTTTGACTAAATTACAAGTTTTAAAGTAGACAGCCATCAAAGTAAGGAGAACAGGCAATCATGAATTCAGAAAATGTACATTGCCCCATAGTCAGCTAATGGCAACTTTAATAGGATGTGATAGATTTTTCTCCATCAGGAGAAAATACTGCCTGCATTTTTGCTTCAACAACCCACGCCAGCTGACTAATGGAGTTATATTTTTGTCTCGTATGAGGATGGTTACTTGCCCATCCTCTAGCAGTTGCAGAATGAAACATTAACAACAGCTGTGGGGTGAACAGAAAAGCTGCTCTATTTGGTAGCCAAGATCCAAAGTACAGGCCTTTCCTCTCAAACAGTGGAGCTCATTTTCTGTCACAGGGTGACAAAAAGACAGCACAAAACAAAGCCAGTTTTAGGGCCTGAAGTAGCTAACTGAAGGTACTTTTAAGGAGCAATACATCTTTATGGCAAAAAAAAAAAAAGTACAGGATTCACAGAAATTAAAAATAGGGGTACTTGGATAGATAAGAGCCCTTGGGAGCTTTGAAGTTGTTGCTGAAAAGAAATACCAGTGGATCGAGACAGGTTTCTTTAAACAACTCTTATCAAATACTATTAAATATAAAACTCTTTAGCTCGGCATACTAACAATCCTAATCATAGCAGACCAATCCCAAACACTCCTGCCACACTACTGAATAATCAGCATATGCCTGCAACTAGAAACATCTTTTTATGCAAACACTTGGGCTTCAGTCCTGCAAAAATTTAAATATATCACTCTGAGTAGACCTACAGATCTCTCTGGAAGTCTGTAGAGTTTATCACACACATAAAAGCTAACACATATTTGTAAGTCTTGCAAGATAATTGCTTTTGGCAGAATATAAATAACATTGCTCTAATGTGTTTCAGCATCATGGTCTCCTGCTTTAAGAGCCAGACATTCTGGTGAAGCCTGTCATTCTTCATATAAAGAGTGGCAGCTGTATAGCCCACAGAGACATTTAAACTTCTCTTTGCATTTTCTTTAAAGTTTCAGAATAGTGTTTGGGCATTCTTTTAAAGTAGCAAGAAAGCTAACAAGTGAAGCCAATAAAAATTGCCTAAAAATGCTTTCTTACTAGTGCCATGGATACCACTGGTAGGACTGGAAGCAATTCTTAGACAAACCATCTATAGCTTCTAACACTGCCAAACAGAACTTCAAATAGGCTGTGGAGTTTACTAGGTATTTTTCCAGAACTCAATGCACTGGGCAGCAGGGCATTAATTTAAAATGAGAAGCAGTCTTAATAAAGGACTCTAATGCTAACTGTACTATATACTTCAATGAAAAACCTTAAAAATCTGCTACAAGAAGAATTCTCAAATAGCAACACAGGCATCTGAAATAATTTTAGAAATTTAATGCCAGCAGTTTGCCTAATTGATATTTCTAGATGCATACCTAAAACTAGATCCCAGATTTCTCTCCTTGTCAGTCTTTTTTTTTTCTTTCAGCATTGTCTTACTGTCTCTATTGCCCTTCATTTCAACTTCTAACAAGGATAGTCAGGAGCAAAGAAAAGTAGCTTCAGGTTCCACCAATGCCATTGAAAATTAGAAAAATGGTATATATCACCTACTGCAAGCCCCAGCTGAACAGCAGACCTGTCTTGGCAGAAGATCCAGTTCTAATTAGGGGAAAGAAATGACTATATTTTGTAGACACAGGTAGCCCTTACTGCAGCTTTACTTTTGCCCTTCCGTGCTCCTGCTCTTAGTTTCATTTCATGCTTTCATCTCTTTGATGGTTTATCTAACAGATAAACCACCTTTGAAAAAAGATTTTACAGTTGAGGAAGTCTTGCATGCAGCACCATACCTGGTATAATTTAACTCTAGTTCAACAACACAAAAAATGTAATTTAAAACACTCAGCAGCTCTCTCAAACCCATATGAATTCACATTTGCAGTCAGTATCACCTTGGCCCAAAAAACCAGTTAGAATTTCCTTAAATTCAATTGATTTCCATTAAGCATATTTTGTTTTGTGTACAAAAATGACAGACATACATTTAAGTGGAATACACAGGCAAATTTTGAAGTACCTAACTTTTAATCAAAAAATCCTTTGCTTGTGCCTCAATTGTATCTAGCATAAACCAGCATCTTAAAAAAAAACCCCAAACAACCGAAAACCACACACAAAACCCCAACAACAAACAAACAAACAAGAAACCCACCCAGTTTCCAAGGATTAATGAATGAACCTTGACTGAACAGAGACTGAAGGAAAGCAACACAGGCAATCTCGCCCCTACTTCATGAGGTCCTTGTTCAAGGACAAAACCCAAGAGCACCAGCATCTCCCAGTCCCCTTCTCTATCTGCTAAAACACCACCTTAACATCAGAAAGAAGGCGGTTGACACTGACATGACTATAAATTCAATGCATTTCCTAACAAAACTGAATTGCTAAGTTCTTCCCTAGAATATCATGCTTACCATTTTCCCTCATCACCTTATTCACTTGGTTCTTGTGAGACAAATGGTTTCAAGAAAAGAAATACCCATGCAGTACACAGATACTGAAATACTTCATATAGATAAGATTAATTTCAAGTTCTACCATCAAGCACGAATAGCCAGTTACATCAAAAGATTAAAACTGCATAAACTGGCATAGCAATTTCAGTTTGCTTGAACTTCTAAATGCCTGAAAACACAGCACTTCAATTAAGAGCAGATAAACCACCCAAACCTAACTTTCTGCCAAGGTCAAATGAAGCCCTACCAAACAACCACATGGTAAAGTTTCCCACCAAACAATCCAGAAAGAAATAATATATTTCAGCTCAAACCTCCTGATGAGGAAACAGACGCATTTGGAATTTAACCAAGTTTCATAGCAAATGGAAAAGATAGAGAAAGGATGTCAACAAAAATTTTTGCCAGAACCTTCATGGAAATTCTTATGTGTTTATGTAAAGCATGATAATCTTCAGGTAAAGCAGCATTAAGAAGTTAAAATAACAAAATACACTACTAAATCATTATTCATTTGTGATGCTCTTGGAATACTGTCCAGATATAAATGGCATCTCTGAACATCTTCAATGTTTCTATTGAGTTTCTCAGACATTTTCAAAGGGACGTTACCAAACTCCCAGGAAGGAGACACTGTAGCTGACCCCTCTGTAGTCTTTCAACAGTCCTGAATCATCATCTGCCTTGTCACAACTTCCCCAAACCATTTCAAACCACAGATCTGTTTTACCATTAAAAAGCAAACAAGTGAGCATTTATTTAAAATCTACTGAACTTAAATCTACTCCCACTCTCTCTCATTAACTGATTTCAACTAAATTTGCTTTAGTTGCTTTAAGAGGGGACTATTAACTACATAGAAACAAAGTTATTTTGTGTGTCAAAATGACAGCACCAGTACTCTTATATTTAGTGAAACTGGATTTGTCAGTGTTGATTAAACACAGTGCAATAATGGAATTCTCTTTTATTTCTGTTTTAAATGGCTTGTGTACTTAAACAACTGTAGTTTATTCTGAAATACTTCACAGGCTATCAGAAAGGGTCTGAAAAAAACCCAAACCAAACCCTCAAACGTATCCTTTAGAGTTAAGCATTTCAAATAATGTAGGCTATCAGAAACCTTTACAACAAAGCCATCGACAACACATATCAGATATATCATTACAAATCTTCATACTGCTTGGGAGAGGGGGCATTTACATACATCTCTTAAAAACACCCATAGAACTATGAAGATGTGCTTGTGAGTACCCTCTTCTGTGTATTTTTACAAAGGAGCAACAACTTTGAGACCCTTCAGAGCCACAGATAAATAATTTTGTGTAATCTCAAGGAATATGATTACCACTGAATTCAACTTCACTCCTGTGGATCTTGGAACCTCACTTGGTATTAGCCAAGACTGAGAAACTGCAGTGCAAGTCTAGTATTGGAATGAATAAAGCACACACAACATTTTCCTTTGTGAAGAAAATGGTACATAATGGAGCTTGAGAGACTGAAGGTTAATGAACCTAAGTTTATCATTAGGAAAAAATCAAATCTTCAAAAATAGACAGACAGAAGGAATACATAAACCTCCCTACTTGCACTGCCAGATGCTACAGCAATTTCTGATCATACTGTCATGGAAATGAAAAGAATGCAAATAGTAGCTGGCTATTTAAACTGTGAGAACTATTAGTCTGAGCTTCTTATGATCTACTGGAATATTGCATGAAGAAAAGGTTAGACGAAAAGATTTTCCTACTTTTTGTCTAGCATTGTTATTGACAAAGGACAAATCCCAAAGACAAACAGGAATACATCCTGACAAAATCATTTGCTGAGTTATAGTAAGAGCCAACTGCAGAGGAAAGTAAGATCACTCTTCTGGAGAACACCACTTCTCAATGTAAATAAAGCTAATGGAAGTTATATCCTACTGAAAACATGATACAACCACATTTTTTTGGTTAATGATAAAAAGATTGAACAGCATCTTTAATATCAACTATTAAGACTGAATTCAACAGGAATCAAATGTACTGTTTTATTCTTTAGACAAAATAAGGGAAGATAAGTAGTAACAAGACTGAAAAAAATCCTCTCAGCAAATACACCCTCGATCACAGACATTAACCCAGTGACTGACAGTTATGTTTTCTCCACTGTAAAATACAGAGGTATAAGTGAAGAAACAAAAAAAAAAAAAAAAGAAAGCAATTAATTTCTACTGTAGGATACCACAATTTCTGCACTGCCTGACTGTAATTGCCTTTAAAACAAACTGTGAAGCAATCTCAGAAAAGCTGACCAAAATCACTCTCGCCATTGAGAAGTATCACTTGATCCTTCCCCCTTTGCCATGTGAAATACAATTAGGTTCTCTCTTACAACTTCTCTACTGAAATGATCTTTTATTGAAGTACATGGCAGAGAATTGGATCATCATGCTTTATTTGGGATGCTAAGTTGATCCAAGCTCATACTGAAACGAGCATGAGGATCTTTAACTAAATGCTCTTACTTCATCCTTGAGCTTCAGTTGAGGGGCTCAAGCTCAAGCAGCATAGATTTGCCAAATGGTAGAAAAGTCAATCGTATATCTGCCAAGAGCCTCTCAGGCCTAAAAAACCAGCTGAAATAAGACTGGGTAAACTTATTTCTTGTTACTCCTCAAGTCTAGTCCATACATTTTGGTTTTGTTCTGAAAAGGAGCTATACATCTGCAGTTCTACATCAGAAAAATTAGTTTGCAAATATCAAAAAATGTGAATTTTCTGTAGCAGAGAAGTGACTCAACATTGATTTTCTCTTTCACTGATGAAAAGAAGATGAACTTGTAGCCTGTGGGAAGCATTCTCTCCTTATACAGCAAAAGAAACACATTTTTATTTGGGTTATGTTTTTATTGTTCCAGAGCAGTAAAAGACAAACTTCTTGCTAGCATTGCTCAAGGGTAAAACCCTGGTATTAAGACCTGTAAGGATGCTAATGGGCCAGTGAAACATTTCCAAGAGATACTAACCAGTGGCTTACTTTCCAGAGAAGTTTTTCAGGATAACCTGCATGGTAACACTAACAGAGAAATATTCTGAAAAAATGCTTCCTAAAACTACTAAAAACAAGCCAAAATCGATGAGGATGGTGAGAAACCCACACACTTCAAAACCACCACATTCAAAACATGGAAAAGATACATCACTTTCAACAGTAACAAAACAATAAATGAAAAACAAACAAAAAACCACAAAGAAACAAAATAAACAAAATAATTAATGCAAAAAACCTATAGTTTTTAAAATGTACACCAGAGAAGGGAAGAAAAGAGAACCTGAAAAAGCGTTACTAATTAGCCAACTAAGGTTATTAGTTTTCCCTTAGTTAACCACAACTTACTCCAGGACAAGGAAAATAAAAGGCCTCCACAGGAAATTACATTATACTAAAGTACAGCACTCTAAATTCACCTGCTCTGGAATAGCTTCCTTGAATAGACCTGTTCTTCATCCAGAATTCAACTAATAGATGAAGAAGAGCTCATGTTTTCTACCTTGCTTCAGAGGAATTAATGTGGACGTGTCCTCCTTGTGCAGGATTTGCTGACAGCCATAACTGAGAAATGAAAGCTTGTGAATTCACGCATCATCAGCCCACAGAGTTTGAAGAAAAGCAAAATGAGGTTTGTGTCAGTGACAAACACACATTTGCCCAAGCATCTCCTTTACACTATGTAGAACACCCTAAGTATACGATAGAAGATACTTAAAAGTATATGATAAGGCAAGACTACTTCACCTTCTAAAGCCATTAGCAAAAAGTCATCTTTGCCCCTCAGACAACCTGAAAACAGGGAAGCAGGTAATCCCATAACAAGATTCCCTCAGCCTGCCTGCAGCTAAGAGGTTGGGGTGCAGGTACGGTCACAGACTCAGTTTTCCATGTCCCAGGCAGATTCTTAACTGATTTCTGCAAATCCTCCATTACCTAACTTGGGTTGTTAACATGCACGATTCTTCTGCATCACCATAGTAACAAAGCACGTACATTTTAAGGTGCATATGGGGGCTCTTCTAGAGGATGTGTCAAGTTGAATACATCTAAGACAATATAAGATATTTTCAGCTAGCCCCGTTCAGTACAGAAACAGAAAGCATGAAAGTACTGTGCTAGAGATTTTCACAAGACTGCTCAAGCAGTGGTTACACATCCATTAAAAAGTTTTCTGGAGGCTGAAAGAAGTAGAAGATGAAGAAAGTTTCTGTCAAGACACTTATGGGTCTTAATGCATTAAAATAACTGTGTAATTAATAATGGCCTGATTTACACACACTAATTTCTTTGGGAACCACAAAGCACGACATAGTAAAAGATCTTATGAACACAGTTTACCTACAAGTTTCCCCACCCACCCTACGCCTCTAGAAAGCGGTAAAAAAAGGTCCAGATAGAAAACATACTTACTCTTTATTTTACTCATTAAGAAATGACAAGCAACGGGCACTTTCATGTCAATGAGAGTGACAAGTACCTTGAGCTTACAGGCCTGAACTATCACACCATTCCTGTAGGATACACGAGGAACACTACAGAAAACCCAGGCTTAATGGCACCCCTTACATTAGGTGGCTCCACAGGAAATAAGCCCATACATTGTTAACAGCCTCATGGCCACTCTGTGACTTGCCACATCGAGATGCATGCATCTAGTGTGCATGACTTCTCATAACAGATGCCATTACTGCCCTTAAGATCCAAACCAAAATAATGTTCAATATAGCAAATGTATTATTCCTCAAATAAACTTCTCAAAAAATTAGAGAGAGACTCTGAACTGGTGGGGAAAAAACCCCCAACACTAAAACCCTAACTTTCAGGTAATAATTAAAAAAAAAAATCACATTAGAAGAAAGAATGTAAGAAACAGCATGCTGCAAGTCTGGATGCAATTACAGTGATATTACCAACATTTGAAATGCTCACATAGTTGAAATCTGAAGATTAAAGACTAAAATCAGACTAAACTCCAGAAACAAATCAAACAAAAAAACCCTAACAAATCTGTCAGAATATTGCTTTATTTTTCAATGTTAGTATTAATAGAATTTTAACGCTTACTAAGATGCAGTCTTCAATTACACAGAACCACCTGTGCATGACCAGAAGACACAATCCTCCTCCCTGGAATAGGAGAAGTAAATGAGACAAGGGGTTGAGAAAAAAGAAAATTGGTCATTTCCTAATATTGAAGGTTTGAGAGCAGAACCCAGGCAATCTGATTACAATCGTTTATCTGTCTTATTACCAAAATCATCAAAATTCATTCATCCTGGCCACATGGATTTTATTTGCACAAAAAAAAAAATCTCAGTTCTCAAACCCAAAAATTCTCAAACATTTAATTTTACAATTTTGCATTCCGTTGGCACACTCATTATGTACAACTGGTACCAGCAATCAATTTCTTCTTAAAAATCTTTTGAAATTAGAGACAGCAATGCCAAAATTATTTTGCATCAGTAGCACAGATCAGTATCATTTGAATCACAAGTGGAACTTGTAATGAGATAGTTAACAGCCCCTGAAGAGAGCACAAACATACCTATCTGAAGTCTGTCCTGCTATGAAACTTCCAAATTACTGTTGGCCTAAAGCAAGCAAAGACCAGTGATTATCAACAATAACCAGTGCTTACAGACATACAGCTTTGTTACATAAGGTCAGCCCCAGACACAGATTAAAAACCCCCTCAGGATTTCCCATTTTAAATGTATAAATCTCATCTCTAAATCCTGAATTCGCTTCTTTACACCTTTTAAATATGTATTCCTGTTCAATGTTCAACATGTATCAGCATCAATCACAGGCCTCATATTAAGACATGCTGTACTAGGATCCAGAATAAGCACACCATGCACAGAAAGGAATACCCAGGGCTCAGAATACTTTAGCACATCTGAAAGGCTGAACAGTTTCTAAGAAGCTACATAAAAATTCCTAAATCCAAGCAGGCACAGTATCCCACCTTTCACTAAGGAGAGAGAAATCTCTTCTGCCCTCAAGGTTTATCCCACTTCACCAAAACAGTTCTGCACAATTTCTGAAGGAATAAAAACTCCTGGCAGGAATCCTCACTGACAGCTACATCTTACCATTCTGGAGTTATTTAGGGAAGACAGTCAGTCTCAGTAACAATTTTTAATAAACTTGGCACTAGATTTCAGTAATTGTTTCATTAATTAAATTTTTGATGCTTCTTGTTGGTACGTACATTTGTTGACAACATTTGACTTTACTTAAAACTGAAATAAATCAGTTTCATTTTTGCTTTGACAAACTTCAGTATCTCAACTAACCAGCAGGAGTCAAAGAAAAAGGATGATTGCTAACAGTTGTCAGATCATCATGGGGAAGGCCTATTCACTTATTGCTGTTTTTCTGGAGGTTTTTAAAAACAACTCAAAAAACCCCAACTCTTCCATAGACTTTAATGACACCTGCTCTTGCAAACCACTCCAGTCAAAAACTGGCTCACAAAACCATTCAAGCCAAGCATTTGGGCCACAGAATTCCTTCTGGCATTCTGAATAGGCGAGTGTTAAACTTGCTTTAACAGAATTAGACTTCCTTACATAATTAAAATATTATGAACAGCAGTAGACAAGACCAGGAATGAATACATCTGGGAGGGGGGAAGAAGAAACAGATGCCATATCACCTAATTTTTAAAATGGTTTAAATGCTTCAATTATACACATTTGGTGAATTCTTGCATAGTGTACACATGAAAAATATTTCCTTCTGAATGGAAGTTTGGTAGCACACAGCAGTGCAGAATGGAACACAGTAACTGATGAAGTTTCTACGGCCTGTTTTCCCTGTTTGAACTATTTAGTGTCATATGACATTGAGTTCTTACAGAGAAAAATGCTTGTGAGTGATTTCCTTTCACAGATAGATTAATTTACTGTCATTATACTGGGACAAAATTAATAATAGTAATAATGATAATAATAATAATATCATCATCATCATCTGTTTTCCCCACCTTAACTGGAGCATTGGGAGTTAGGGCCTGTGTGTAGCAAGTGAATAGTTATTTAATCAGAACCACATTTATAAACAAATTCTAGCACTCAGAGCGCTTAAATGCAAATTTTTTGTCCCTTAGCATATCTAAAGACTTGTAGGTTGCTTGGGTTTTCTTCTTTTTCTTGTTCCTATGTAGGAGAAAATTAAAATAAAGCAATTAATATAGACAAATTAGTATCAATTTTTAAACAAATTGATATCACAGATAACAGCATGAACATTACTATAAAGATATGCTTGAAAATATTAGAAAATACAGGCACTTAAAATGTCTGCTTACTTTATGCAAGTGTAAGTGCTGTTCAATACCACTGCAGTCTTATAGATTGATTCTTATTACAACTTTCAGGTAGGAGAGGTACTGTGCTTATGCTAGTATGACATACCATAAAATATTTTACTATATACCCAATGTTATCACTTTATGAATGAGAAAAACCACAGGGAATAATGACAGCCAACAGATTTTACTAGAGCATAGTCTAAGCATTAACAAAAAAATAAAAAAAATCTTCACTTAAAGAGTACAAAAAACCAAGTACAACAGAAGTATGTATTGCTATTGCCTTAAATCTAGAAATATATGGCAATACACAAGAGCATTCAGTCTTCTTCCTTTCACCAAAAAATAAGCATTGCTGAAGATAAGGGACACACCTAACAATGTATTAAAAAGCATAAAAAATGTTGCAAATGTGTTTACATCTTATTGAATTTTAATTTGGAAATTCTGTAGCACATTAGTTGCCCAAAATTAAACAGCTACAAAACAATGGAAAACGCTTTCAGAAAGAGGCATGAATATTTTCAAGGGAGAAGGGAGGAACAAACTTTATATTTTTAGGGAACATGAAATTTTTGTTTGCAATCAATTCTAGCCATTCAGTAACTGTGCTAGTTTAAATTTACTTGCTGAAGTGTTGTTGCACACTAGAACAGAAAGGAAAAAGAGAAAGACATTTCCTTCCTAAAGCAGCCATAAAGAAACCGGGATCCTGAACAATATGGCAACTTCCAGACATCTTTCAAATTCTTTTGAATAACGTGGGACATGCTCTAACTGAGGAAGAAGAGTAGAAGGGAGAAAGCATTTAACATTTGAACAACAGCATTTAAGACAACATACACTCTATGTCATATCCTAGTCACTCTTCTGGAATCAAAAAAGACAAAATTATTTCCTTTGTCTCCTTTTTAAACTTGTGCTGATACTCTGAAGAGTATTTCTTATTTCTAGTATTTGTCATAATCCCATTAAATCATCACCTATACACACAATTTCTCCAGATTTACACAAGAATGGGTAAATAACAAACAAAATTGCCAGCATTTACCCTCAAATGCACCAGTATTGCCCTCAGCTTTAATCCTGTGACTTCTGATCCTGTCAGGATATATTCTTTTCAAGAAACATCTTTACTTTTAAAAATCACACTGATGTCCTCACAGCCACTTTAACACATCAAGAGTATTATATTTTAAATGAACAAAGGGAAACACTTGGCATTCTTGAATTCAAATATTATTGCTGGTTACAGTTACTGAAACATCCAAAAGCATTTTTCTGCAATATCACAGTAATCAAGGACTGTTGCTAGGGTGAACCTTTTTTTGAAAGAAAAAAGTAAAAATACCCATCCCCCCCTACTGACTCTCAGATTATGTAACATGCAAATTCAGTTTCACCTTCAAAATAGTGTCATACAATATAAAGCCAAACAGACAGCAAGAAACATTTCATAAGCCTCCCAAGGACTCTATAAGCAACCCTCCCTCAAATGAAAGCATATCAGAATTGCAATTATTTAGTATAACCAATTGGGTTAGAAAATCCTTTCCTTAAAAAAAAAAATAGTTCTATTTACAAATTCCTTTCATTAAGGGATGAAGAATTTCAGAGTCTATATATGCCCTGAACTGCAGAAAGAAATTTAGCCTGCCAAAAAGTGTTAAAAACCTCCCAGAACTAATAAGCCCAAATTAATAGGCATTACTTTCTGTGACACAATTTCACATTCAGCTTTCAGTATCTAGGCTTGTAAGACAAATTTCATACAAGTCTGAAGTACAAATGAAGTACAAACAGTATTTTCATATGTATTAAAGGAAGACATGAATAAATACATTATTTAAAAATTTTGTTCACCTTTACTTTTCCAAATCTGCACTTGAGGATGTTTACAGCACCATAACCTGGGGTTGTTAAGCACACAGCATTAGAATATACTGTGTTTAATTTACAAGCTCTTTAATTAAATTATCTAGGAAAATGAGTATATTTATGTGGTAAAACAATCAGCATGTGACAGTCTGAATCTGTAAAAAATACAATATGTAAAAGCAACTCTAAATACGATTCAAGAGCAGTAGCATTCCCTGAAATAAAAAGTGGCCACCTGCAATACAGAGGAAAGTAAACAAGCCAGTAAAGCAGCGCTCCTACTTTTCGATTGCAGCAACTTCGACTCCATCTTAAGCCTGTCATCATTCACCCCTACTGAATGAGGGCTACACAGCACAACAACTATTCTGTTTTCCCTAACATGGAAATTCAGCCACATTTCTAGACAGCAATTAAAACCTGCTACCAAAACAGAATAGGGCTCACTGACATGACTCCTTCAACATCATTATATTCAGTTGCATGAGTAGCAATTTGACCCATGAGTTCAAAAATTCTAATTCCTTCATTTAAAAACTGATTGGTTTTGGGAATCTATTGTGTTGATGCTGACCACCCTGACTGCAAAACATCACTGAGGAAAAAAAAGAATAAAATTATCTGGAGGTATAGAAATACTTTCATTTAACTAATACCTAACTGAAAAATACAATAACAACATTACAAGAACAATGTAAAAATCACCAATGAAGACTCATCTGTAGTAATCAGAATTTTATAAGGCTGCCTTCCATATGTTCATGATTGAGAAGAAACCTAGTAGTCCTTAATGTAGCTTCTTAATTAATCTTTCCCGCCACCACTGAGAATTTATTATTAACTGAGGTCAAACTCCAGACACCACAAATATTTATATCTGACTCTGTAAAATGTAGTTTTATAAACAAAGAATAATGCTCAATTACCAGAATATTCCTGGTAGCTACAATGACACAAAATGCATTGCAGAGTACCCGTATTCGCTCTTATATGCCAAAAGGTCTGTTAATGAACTCAGGGCAATTGATGCCATCAATTCCACTGATAAAATTAAACACAGTGAACTTCTAATATATGAATTTCAATGTGTAGATCTGTCTTATTTTCACTAACAGTTTTTTCTGGAATTTCAATCATATTTCCCAGCCATTTGAAGTGACACACTTGTGCTGTGTGCAAAAGCAACCAGAGAGAAATTATGACTCTGGCCACACCAAAAATGCTGTCAAAAAAAGCAAAGCAACTGAGAAGCATTTTTCTTATTTTATTTCTAATATTTAAATACATGAAGTAAAAAAAAGCAAACAAACAAAACCCCCCATGTATTTTTTAAGAAAAAGCATCATTTATAGTGCTTTGTAAGGGTATTTATATAAGAACACATTTAGTCCTATAGCACCATTGAAAAAACTCAAAGCAAATACGGTATATGAGCTTTCCTTCCTTGTATTAAGTAAAGATTAGTAATATTCCACATATTCTCTTAGGCTGTACTAACAACAAGCCTCCTCCACTCCATGGATATATAATTAAGGATCATCTCAGTGTAATTTGTTAAGATAATGAAAAAGCATACTCATGAGCAATGAACATCACCATTTTAACACTGGCAACCACAAAACAGTTACATCAGAAAAATACACTGTCTGTTCTGGGGATCCTTCATCAGTAAATTTCACTGTGGGTTTTTTTAACATTTCAATAGATTTAAAATCAAAGGTAATACATTGCCCTCTAAACAATTTATGCCATATTAAAAGCATTCCTGGTATTCTGATATTTCAGAGGTCTCTTTAGCCACAGCATAGGTTAAGGAGAAACTACGATTGCTAATCTGCTGTAAAATTCTCAGAGTAAACAGACAGAAAAATAAATTGCAATGTTGATTTCTATCGATTTAGTTGTTTTCACTGTCACCGGTATTTTATAATAGGCAACATTTTCAGATGCCTCATTAGGTATGACTGCCTTCCTTCTGCACCATGTTGATCTCTTGCAGATGTAAGGCTGTATCAATAAAATGTAAATTACTCCAAATGGATTAATACCCTGTCTTGAAAATGTATTCATAATAATGAATTTGATTTTCAGTATTCTATTTTTGACTCTATTCCTGAAGGGGAAAATATTTCAAAATTTTCTGAATAAAACTCTTCCTAGTTTAAAATGTAAGATGGTACAGCGAGAACGTACTGATGAATTCATGCTCCTTTATAGGAAAAGGATAAACATAAACCATAAAAATAAGCCTTTCTCGTCCCTCCACATCTCCCTTTACAGTGACTTCCCATGCTCGCAGCCATAAGCCCTCTTTCTGCTGCCCTCTCCGATAAACCTGCCGGCCTGGCTGTCTCTCCCTTCCCATGCAGGTCTGATCTGCGAGGCTGCTGAATGCAGACACTGTACTGCACTGTGAATGGACAGCCAGGTATTTTATGAATGGAGCTGATCACGTGCTCCCAGCACCTCCCCGAGCTGATATTTCCCACATAACTGTGTCAACAAGCAGCGAACAGCACATATTAATACAGCAGGTCCTGGAGACCTTCCGCCGCCGGCCGCGGGCCGCAGGCCGGCCCTCAGCCCGGGAGCAGACGCTTCGTGCGCTCCGCAGGGCAGTTTCCGCCGCAGGTCAGCGGTGGTGACAGCAATTCTTTTTTCGCAATTTTTTTTTTTTTTTTTTTATGAATGGAGATTGTGGTATGCAAATGAGAGCGATTCACAAAAAAAAGGAAACATGGCGGCGGCGGCCCCGGCTCCCGGCCCCGCGGGCGCCGCGGCGGCTCCCCCCGGCCCGGCTCCCCCGGCCGCTCAGCGCCGCGGGCGGCAGCGCCCGAGCCCCACGTCCCGCCGGGCTCCGCTCCCCGCGGGGCCCGGCCCGCGCCGCTCCCCGGAGACCCGAACGTCGCGTTCGGGGAGCGCACGGGAAGGTGCCCAGGCTTTGCTCGGAAGGAAGCATGAAATGGGAAATCCATCTTTCCTGCCGGAGGAGCCCCGTCCGCACCCTGCCTGTCAGGTCGGCTGCTCCACGGCCGCTCATCGCTACCTACAGATACAATGGGCGCCGCGCTCCCTCCCCACCGCCATGGCCGCGGCCGTCACCGCATCATTCATAAAATCAGACCGAGCAAACATCGACATCGCAAATCGTAACGCTACGGCTCGGAGACCGCAGCAATCAACTTTAAACTTCCCGATCACAAGAAAAGTTTCAAAATACTTTATATTCCTGTTTCAACGCCATAAAGAACTCGGATGTTTTCTGACAAACATTTACCACCTCCGAACCAAATGTATTTCAAAGACTGATTACATGCAAGGAAATACAGCCGCACACACACACAATCTCCTCTGGATTTCCTCCAAACCAGTCACAGCAAAAATATTAAGAGATCCTTGAACTATCTCTTTCCTCTCTGGGGGGCGGGGAGGGGGGAAGGGAAGGGGGAAAAAGTCCCAAGTGCTCATTAAAAGAAAAAAAAGAAAGGGGAAAAAAGGGCTTTAGGGTAGGTTTAAGCTGTATTTACACTGACTGACTCATCCAATTAAAATTCAGGAGCAGTTTCCTGCAGGATGAAGCTCCCACACACTAGTTTCCATGTGAAATATCTACAAGTAACAGGATTTTATCGGAGGTAGTACGTGCCGACACCTCTCTGGGCATTTCAGACCCATCCTCCCTCTCCAAGACACCATCGTTACCTGCACCGTTTTCTACCGGGCTTTAACTAAACCAAGCTTTTCTGGCCAGCGGATCGTAGCCCTTCCAAACCAATCTCCTTCACAAAGAGGGAGCTTCTGGGCTTCCCTGCACGCGAGCAGAAATGCGCAGTCCGCGCAGGGGGAAGACAGCACACGTACGTGCGCGGGCAAAGGCCCCGCGGGGCGCGGAGCCGAAGGGACGCGTCGAGCCCCATCCCCATTCCGATCCCGGGGCGGAGGGGAGGGGGAGCGCCGCCACTTACTCGTTAGAAGTCGCCGTCTCTTCGCTCATTTTCTCCTCACCACGATCCGACAGGCACACGGAGCAGCACCGACGCAGCCAGGGCGCAGCCAGAACTCACCAGAAACTTCACCATTGTTACCCCCGGTCTGCCGCCCCCGGCCAGGGCACGGGCCGTGCGGTGAGTAAGGAATAGGGGCGGGGGGAAGGAGTCGGAGAGCGGTCTTTATCCTGGAAACCCGAAATCCTGACGTCCGGCGGTGCAGCGTATTTCCCCCGTCTTTGGAGACGATGATGATGGTGGTGATGGTGAAGCAAACAGAAGCAAAACCCAAGGATCTTCTGATATCGAGCTGCTCCCAGTTAGAGGGGAATAGAGTTGTGGAGACAAGGGAGAGCTCCCCGCCGCAAAAAGCTGCACCGCACCGTCCTCCCGCTGCAGCTCATCTCCCGCTGCAGCCGCCTTCGCTGCTGCCCTCCTCCTCCTCCTCCTCCTCCTTCTTCTCCTCCTCCTCCTCCTGCTGCTGCTGCTGCTCGGCCGCCTCCCTCCCTACCCGCCCGCCTCCCGCGCACAGCCGGGGCAGGCGGCGGCAGAAATTCCTCCAGACACCGGAGCCGCCGCAGGCCGGGGCAGGCGGGGAGGGACGGGGAAAAAGGGGGCAGAGAGGCTCGACGAAGATCTCCCACCCCCTCCAAAGCGACGTCGAGCACTGCGGAGAGAGGACGCGCCGGCCCGAAGGAGAAGGCTGGCGACGGGGGGAGGGAGGCGTTTTAAACCAGCCTGGGGGTGGGAAGGGGGGGGGGGGACGGCGGAGAGCGAGGATGCGTCACGGCTGTTTGTGTGAGGAGAGGCGCGGGGAGGGAGGGGGAGCAGAGCTCCCAGGGCGAGAGAGGAGCTCTCGGCTGGAGGATGAGGGGGAGAGGAGGGAGAAAGCCCGCGGGGAAGTTCAGCGGCGGCGCTTCCTCCCCAGCAACAACTCCATTAGCGGCCGCTGCCTCCGCCTCGGCTCCTCGCGGCCGCCCCCGCCTCCTCCTCACAGGAAAACTGGGCGGAAGCGTTGACTTCAGGCTCCTTCCGCCGCCACAGCTTGATCCAAAATAACCACGGGGGAAAGGGAGGCGGGAGAGGAGGGAAGAGCGAGGGGAGGAAAGTAATCCCCTTGACCCGCGCCCGCCACCGGACGGGCTCGCGCCGCCGCCCTCCCCGCGGCGCCCGGCGCTGCCCGACGCTCGAGTTTCCTGAAAGTAGTTCCCTCCCCCTGGCGCTGCCTCACGCGCTTCCCGGGGAGCCGCCGCCGCACACGCACGCACGGCGCCGCGGAGGGATACGCGGGCTGCCCGCTGCCGCGCTCCTTCCTGCTCCGAGGGCGCGGGGCCGCCGGTCCCGGGCCCCGCCGGTCCCGGGGGCGCGCCGGGCGGTCCCTGCTGGAAGCGGGGCCGCGCAGACCCCCGGGGCCGCTGCCGCGGGCCGGGGAGGGCGTCCCGGGAGTGGGGGGACGAAGCGGACTGCCGGTGGCGAAGGGCCCGGCTCAGGCGCCTGCAGCGGCTGGGGGCTCGGGGCAGGCGCGGCTGAGCGCCGGAGTCTCCGCCTGCGGGCCGGGCTCCCACTCTTTGGCTACTTTTTAAAGCCGGAGTGAACGTAGCCGCGAAAGTGCGGCCGTCTCTGGAGAGCGCGGGGGACTTGGTGAAGAGGGACTCCCCTGCCCGATAGCTGCTCCCGGAGCGCCCGCCCTCAGCCCCCGGGTCCTGCTGGGGCGCGGCGCGGAGCGGCTGCCCCGGCGAGCCGAGGGGAGCGTACCGGCAGCCCGGGCTGCGCCGCTCCAGCCGTGCCGTGTGAGGCTGTGCCAGTGTGCTCTCCGGGGACGTGGAAAAGCGGGGCCCTTTTTGTAATTATTTCCGTAACTGCGGTTCTGAGGCAGTGACGGCACGGGAGGGTTTGTGTAAGTTCGAGTTGTCCCTTTTTCTAAATGCATGCTGGAATGGAAGCATTTGTAGTTGATTTAAGTAAAGCAGTGAAGTCAAGAAGCAGCAGCAACCAAATCCCTTTTCAGGAACTTACATTGTAAATGTGGTGCTTGATCTGATGAAAAAGTGGAGCAGAGCTGCAAACCCGGAGGACTCAAAAATCATGAGTCAGACCATCAAGTAAATTAAGTTATAATAAAAGATTATACTGTGGTTTTGTCTGTCGGTTGTATTTTTATTTCTTCCTTCTTAGTCTTTGTATGCATGCTTGCCAACTGATATATTTCATTGTCCAAACTTCATGGAGAACCTAAAACATAGTGGTGCTGCTGCTGCTGTAAGACTTTCCCAATGCACGTTCCATTATCCCAGGCTTCCTGTGTTCTTCCCCACTTTTTCACAGCTGCTCTCTAAGAACCTTCTCTGTCAATTGTGATCCCATTTCATTTTTTTCCTGTAGCTGAGATTTTTTCCCCTACTCTGGTGGTACTATAGGAGTGGCAATGACCTCTCTCTTTCTGTTTGAAAAGGATGGGGCAAGCTCCGCTGGCAATAATAATGTGTCTGATTCCCACACTACGGTTTGACTTTTTCCCAAGAGGGAGAGACAGGAACACGGGAAATCGGGAGGACTTCTCACCATTTCAAGGGAATCTGGAGTGCCTCACATCACTAAAGGCCAGACTATAAACTTGCATCATTTGTTTGAATGCCTAGAAGCAGGGCAGTATTGCATTTGTGAAGCATATTTGTTAAGGAAATCATTCATTTTCACTAAACATATATAGTTTTAGTCAGATTTTTATTTTGGTTACTTAGAGCATTGTAAACAAAATCTATTTTTATCTTACCTAGAAGTCAAGGAAAGACATGTTTCATTTCAAGATACTTTATGTTGCAATATTCCTAGAGATTGAAATTCCATGTTTCTATAAAAGGGTTCTACCATAAACTTAATGGTGCAATTACAGTGAACTGTTATCATACTTTCTCTGATAAAGACACTAACATGTTTCAAGCAGCACACATCTCAAATCTGCAATATTAAAATTTGCTTCTTTATCTAGGAGGCTTTGGGGGGGGGAATTTCCAATTGTTTTGTAAATTTTATTCTTTTTTCAGGAGAGTAACTTCAAAAATGGAACGGTTATTCATGCCACAACCTCATCCAGATACTAAAAATACTTTACAAACCCACTTTCATATAATTTTACAATTCACATGAAAAGTGTTTAAAACTTAGCTGTGGGCACAATAGAATATTCCACTTAGCAATAAGAATCCTTTCAGACAACTTCCTGTTTTGTGACTGGCAAGATAATGTGACTTCCTGCTAATTTGTTTCCCATTTTCTCTTGGCTTTAAAGTTGAAATATTTAACATTCTGTAAGTTGTTGTTTTGATTAAGATAAGTCAATTAACATGACTCTTTACAGGAAAGCTTAAGAATAGTTCATTTTGTCAGATGGTGGTCTAGCTCTATGCACTGCATCTGAAGAAGAGATACAATGCTGTCAATATCATTAATCTAGGTGTGTGCTTTTTATGCTAATTCTTTAAATATATTTAATACTAAAATTATTTTCATAGTGGAAATTCAATAAAATGAACTGGGTTTTAATATACCACAAATAATTTCAAATAATTTCAGTCTCCTTAAAGTTTTCATGAGTTTCTTTGTTAAGATTAAAATGTGTATTCAGTTGTTAACTGAAAAATGTGAGACTCATCCCGGGCTTCTATTCTTCTGTGTGGAGGCAGTAAGGGGAGAAGGACTCACTGCTTCTTCACATGTTGGTAGGTCCTTCAACTTCTGGAGACAGTCTCATGCAGAGGTCTTGCAATCAGTTTCCCTCCCTTCACCTGAATATCCTAAAAAGGACAGAAAATCTGCTCTCATTTGTGTCTTGATTCTGAAATCCTGTTTGTTTGTGTTCCTGTCCAGGTTAGAAAGCTTGAAGAACACAGTCCTGGAGTACTGGTATTATTTTGCTGAGCAGCAGCTGCTTTCAGGGCTTTCCACATCTGATTCTTTTGAGCAGAATTAAGTGAACAGGTGTTTTCAATGCAAATGGTTTATTTCTGTAGTATGTGTGAGTCCTGCCTGTGCAAACAAGGCAGAGGCAAGTTAGGCATATATGTCACCATTCAGACACCTCAGACAATTTACTACTTTTTGTTCCAACCACCACATGTTTTGAGGCCTTGTCTTTGTAAATTCTGTGCCTCTTTGCTTTCTGTTGTTAGAATCTGGACCATTTAAGTGTTCTGAGTTGAAATTTGGCCGCTTTCTCTATGACTTGGAAAAGTTACCTCTAAAAAGGAAAGCTTCTGTTACTCTATTCACTAGAGCTGCTGAAATGTACTCATTTTTTGGTCTGGGTACAGAGGTGACTCCTTAGCTAGAGACAAGATACGCTCAGTATGGAAAACGGCAAGTGAGGTTAAAATCATTATTTTTACGTTGCATTTGATGTTTTGCTATATCAAACACCTCTTAAGTCGCCCTTTACAAAAACTAATTTATATGTCAATGCCATTGCTCTGCTGTAACATTTTGATGGCTGTGGCCCTTTTGAAATGAAAACTGGGGAGGCAACTGTTACTGCTGAACTAAAGTGAAGGTAATGCATGTTATTAGGAAGCCATATAACATACAAGAAATCTGTGTAAGTGTAGTGGACTGACCCTTGCTGGACACCAGGCACCCACCAGAGCGTCCCTGTCACTCCCCTCTTTAACTGGACTGGGGAGAGAAAACATAACTGAAGGTTTGTGCATTGCGATAAGGTCCAGCAGAGAGATCACTCACCAAATACCATCATGGGCAAAACATGTAGCAAACATAAACGTTGGCCCAGTCTTCTTATTCACCATTCCTTGAAACAGTTTCACGTGTGTCTGTGACACTTCTGATGAAAGAGGTGGTCAGGAGTGGCCATGGAGTGTAGCAGGACTCGGAGTCTGTGGCAGAAGAATTATATATAGATGTATTATGGAGGTTAGGTTGCATAATTCTGATCTGCATGGCATTCACATCTTAAAATCTGTAATAGGATCAGTGGAAGTTAAGTAATGCAATCCAGATTAGTCAGTCATTGCAGAACTTAAGTGACCAATTCATAGCTCTAAGTCCTAAATATGAAAGTTTTGAAATCTGCCTCCACAAAACACCATGATTCTTATGTTTGTATACAGATGCTAATGATACATTTACAAAAAATGAAGGTCAGGTGGATGTTCTGCCATTTTGAAGAAAATTATTAGAGGTCATTTGGGAATTTCTTTTGCAGTAGCTTTCATTCACAATCCTAGTGTGAGATAAAACACTGGGTGGTCATTACACGTCTTAATAAGGATTTAGCTAAACCTAGCTGATTAAATCTATATTAGTATATCAGCAAAGTCAGATTTTGTTAAGTTCTAAGCAGGAATCCTGTTACCGCACATGGCATGAAAAACTTATTTGTTCTACTGATGCTACTGGCTCAAAAATGTTTTCCAGCAAGATACAATACAATGTTAGGATCAAACCCTTATCAATTCTAATGTATTTGAGATGGATCTAACTCATCAGAATATCAAAGTTTCATAAATTATTCCAGTTGATGATTTGCAGTAACCCAGAACAATCTGGATGGAAATTACTGCTTCGTGTTAGAAAGATGGAGACCCAGGTGAGAGGAAGGGGAACTCATCTTGTGATGTTGATGTGGCAGATGTGGTTGATGTGCACAGCAGTTGCAGTGGTGATCTGTGGTATCAGTTGTTCAGGAATTTTATTCTGTCCTTTTGGAGCATCCTTGCAGGGTGCTTTGGGATTAGTATATGTTTGATTTTGGTGATGTATTGCATGCTTTAAGGTAAGGACAGCATTGCTACTGAAACAATCAACCTCACCTTCCTCCTACTCTGTTCCCTTCCCTATGTGGCCCCTTAGGTGGCCCAAATATCTGTGTGTTGGGCAATGTACTTCACTGGGATGATCACTTAGATTAAAACTAGTGTGGGAAAACCACCCTGATTAGTCTTTCAGTATTTCCAGCTAACCATGTGACTAGACACACACTCGCCCGAGAATGGATAACATGGACAGGGGAGGAAGAAGATGGTGACAGTGCAAAACTGCTTTTTATGGAGGCAGTGGTGACTTGTGACAGCCTAAAGTGTGCCTTGGTACAAAATTTGGGTAAATCCAAGGAAGAAAACTGGCTATTTAAGTACACTGAAAAAGGCTGCAATCTCTTTTGTTCACAAATAGTTATGCTAAGAAGTAATTATTCTGTGAAGAACATGCTAAAATCTTACTTAGAATGTTGTTCTTAATTTAATATAAGCTGTCATGTGTTTCTTCTTTTTCTTTTACTTTTTGACTTGTTATGATCAATAGTCACCTAGAAAATCAGTTCTCAGGATCCTCCAAAGGGAAAGCCCCAAATATATTCAGAAATTACAGTGGTACCTGCTGGCCAGCAGCTGCGGACAGATTAATTGCAGTAATTTCAGCCCATATGAAATAGAAACAGGAGACTCATTTCTATGCCATAGGCAGAAATGCCCTGTCTCAGGGAAACTGTGGCCTAATGCACTGAACACAGAATCAGCAGTCCTGGTTCTCCTCCCAGCCTTGCAGCCCTGTTTTGTGCAGTCTTGGCATTTAAAAGTTCGTTTAAAATATTTCCAGAGTATGATGTGATGGAGCAAGAACTTGCAATGTAGTTGAAGAGATTTCAGCTGAGATGCTGTGGTCAGTTTTATGCAGACTTTTAATTAATTTCAGGGCACAGATGGGTAAGTTTCAACTTACTACTGCAGGGAGTTCAAGCAGACCTGTTTTTTTTCAGTAAAATTAACAAGGAGCATTTGCACTACCATTTAATATGTTCAGTCATGAGGAAGTAAGTTCCTACATCACTTGACTTCCATGGGAGGATAATTCTTATTCCACCCTGATTTCTCTCACTTCTAAAAATGAGAATGGAAATATCCACTCTATTTTTAAGGTCCCTCAGATATGCAAACATATAACTCTCTCAAGCTCTTCTGGTCTGATAGAAGCAGAAAGAAATCAGGAATGGATAAGCAAGATCTGAATGGAGTGTTGACTCAAGTGCAAGTGAATGTTGCACAGTCTTTGCTTTAGAAAATAGACTGCACAGTGACAGGATAGCAAAGGGGGAACTTGCCTTGTACCACTATAGGTGCCCAGTTACTCCAATATCTTCTTCCATCATGCTTATTGTTGCCATTTCATCAAAATAATTTAGTTTAAAAGAATGTTAAACCCAGAGGTTTTCTGCGCTGTACTTGTTTATTTTCCTACAAATGGTCTTGTGCTGCAAACCAATGTGATTAGTACTCTATGAGCCCTTATTTCTGGAAGCCATATAGAGTTGTGCTAAATTAACTAAGGACATGATTGTACTATCAAACAAATTCAATTTAATCATTACATATGCATGCTGTCTCTTGGAGAAAAGCTTTAACTTGGAGAAGTATAACAAAAATCTAAAACACCAATACAAACTTACTTAAAAACAAAACATCCAGTATAGATGAGTTTTTTGGTACGTATACTGCACATTTCCATTCCGACTTTGTTACTGCAAGTTTCCATTCTTACTTCTATACTCTGGAGCAAATTCATCCTTTTATTTTAGAAAAAAACCTGTATTTCATCTAGAGTAGTGGAGATTATGAATATTATTTTAGAATTGTACTCTCTCTGCTTCAGATCTGGGCTATTTTCAATTTAATTTGCACATTTTTTTTTCCCAGAAGGACTTGGAGGAAAAAGTCCTATTGCTTACTTCCCCAGTTCAAGCTCATCGTGTGTAACCCCAAAAATTCACTGCTTCTAGTTATCAGCACTGGAATATATTTGTGGTTCCGTGACTAGCTTAGACCAGACACTTGCCTTTTAGATGGCCAAACAAACTCTACTTAAAGAGTACTTTCTATATTGTAAAAGATGATCAGTCTGGCAAATTGATATAATACTCCAGGGTCTCTCAGATCCTCAATTGCTCTGATGTCTCTCAGTTGAGAAATAAAACAAGGTCTTGATTAGCAGTGTTTATTAAAAGCCCTGTGGCACTTTTTGCCCAAGCTGACTATAGATGGGTAATCACATCGACGTTACATAATGAAGATAAACATTTCACGGCATTATAAACTCTCCTGCTGTGAAGCACAAGCCACCCACCAACTGCCTGATTTTAGGAAGAACCCTCTCTATTACATAAGTGTTCAGTATGGGGGTTTCTTGCACCTGCCTCTGAAGCATCTGGTACTTGTCACCTTCAAAAACAGGATTCAAGTCTCGATGGACAACTAATCTGAGCCAATCTGGCAATTTTTATGTAAGCAAAGGCTCTTTGTGACAAGGGGACATGTCATAGTTCTCACTGATGTATGTGCTGAGTTCTCAGGGCTATTTAAAATGTATATTGTATGTTCTTCCTTAAGAGTTCATTTTTAGGCTACTTGATACAAGGTAATATTATAGGAATTGCTGTACAAATGTGCGAGTGGGACTGTATTCATATGTGTGATTGTGGGTGACTTTAAAGTACATTTCTGTTCATGAAGGAGCAATGAATTGCTAGCAGAGAAAGTGGGAGTACTATTACATAAGTTGGAGCTATTCAGGATATCTTTAACTCGTTCTCATATGCTTGTGCATTTTTCCTCTCCTTGCAGAAAGTGCAGAACAGGTGTAACTATTTAACATCGTCTGTATCTCACTCTAAATTCAACTCCTCCCTACAGTATTCGCATGGATTCCTGATTGCTCTCACAAGCAGATCACACAAATGTTACCAAAATGCTTGTGAAAGAATTTGCACAATAAATTTATACCAAGGGACTTTATTATTTACAAGAAGAAAAATTTTAGATACCTTCTACTGAAGTAACATTTTTATTTTCAAAGCAATCTGCAAATTGCAAATTTTCAAAAAGATATATTGGGCTCTGGAATGGTACATGATCATAATAAAATCAACTAGTTTTCTGTCTAGGCCATATTTAAATCTCACTGATATTTCTAGGAGTTAAGCTCATGCATACAGTTAATGACATTCTTGACCTCTTTAAGATAGTGTAACTTGCTGCCTGTATTAAAACTTGTCTAAGCCTTTCCTAAACAATAGTCTTGTAGTGCACAGCAACACTGAAACGTTTTATTGTGGGGCATTAAAAAAAAAAAAACAACTGTATCTAATTGAAACATAGTGCTCTTAAAAAAAATGGCTGCATTAGATGCTGTATCCATGTTCCTTAGAATGACTTCTAATATTTTAAACATCAGTTTAATCTGAAACTCTTCAACCAATAGACTTCTTGAAAAGCTCTCCAAACATTTTCATCCATGGCTATGGATTCCAAATGTATTGGCTCTTTGTCTTTTTCCTGGTTGCACTGATTGCAACTGTCACTGAGTCACACAGCTTGCTTTGGGCCTGCAGCCAAGTTGATTACAACAACAACTTGTGAACCATAAAAAGGTAGTCTTGGATCTCAGAGAGATACAGAAAAACTCTCAGAGAGTTATAGAAAAAAAGGACACAATCCTTCTGAAAAAAGACTGGACCCCATAAATACTTTTGAATTGTTCTCTCTACTTTCTCAAGAATAATTTAGTTATCAATGGTGAAATTAATTCTTTTGAGACATCACAGCTAAAAATGGAAAAGATGTTGAAGCTGTCTGTAGTCTGTCAGATGTTAGTGAACAGATCCCAGACACACAAGTTTAGGGACAAATGCGCCAAAAAATTTATTAGTTCTTTTCAGTGTATTTCAGTGTTTCATGGGCATGTCAGTAAAATGCCTGCTCACCAGCTCTCTAGAAATATTTGACTTCTCTAGGGTTTAAATAATAAAACTAACAAATTTCTTTTTATAGTAACATTTTATACAATGGGTGGTAAACATACCAAGCAGGAAGGAATTAAACTGCTGGCTTTTGGGAAGCCTTGGAATACACTGTATTTAAAATAATATCACAACCTTTTTGGATATCAATCAATCTCAATCAGTCTCCCTATCTTACACACTGCAGCATGGCACACATAAATCATTTGGGCAAAAATAGTTGACTTCCAGTATTTTAAGCCATGTATTTTATTTGGTTAGTTCAGTGAGGTTGGGTATACAGATAAAGGATTAATGGGTTCAATTACTCTGCTGAAACATCAATTCAAAAATGAAGCTTTGCATAGATAGCTAAAAGAATTCTATAAAGTAATAAGGACAAAAAAAACAGTAAGTTAACTTATGTGGCTCTGCTCACATGAGTACCTATGTTAGATAATTTCTCTGTTGTACTGAGCTGTTTTTGTTAGAACAAACTGTTGTGTTAGAACACCCTATGTGTTTCTCGTCCATACTTTGTGGGAAGCTGGTCTCTCTCTTCATTCCTTAATTAAGAGAAAATATTTTAGTATCCAACCTAAATCTGCTCATTCAATCTATTCCGATTATACTCGTGTGTTCTTATGACAACAGTGTCTGCTATCTTAAATAGTTATTTCCCCCCTTAATATATTTAGTCCATTGTCCCCATACTCTAGATGAACCAGACCACAGTCTTCTGTTTTCTTCTCATATGCCTGGCTCTCCATTTCCCAGACCAATTGAATACCCCATCTCTGCAACTACTTTAGCTTGAATTAATTCTTCTTGAACATAGAATTGTGCAGAACAGTTCATGTGGGTGATTGCTAGGGTTCTATGCTAGTGGTATTAATCCTTCCCTATCCCTGATATGGCCTATTAATGTATCTCTCTTTTTCTTTGGTTATAGCAGATTGGTAGCTCAAAGAGATTTGTATCCAGTTGATGTTTACCTGTCCTTCTCCTCCTGGGTGTCGTCTAGCTAAAAAGCTTGGATTTTACAGTAAAACTTTTGTTCTTAGTTTAAAATTGGGTTTAGTGTTTGAATTTCATTTCTGCTACTCCAGTCCTCAAAGTTACCCAGTTTTTCTGGTGTGATATCTCCCTTTCTTGCCATTATTTTGCTTTTTTAGTCCATCTCGTAAGCACAGCTGTTTTCAGTGACATCTATGTCCATCCAGATGCAAATAGAACTAATCCAACAACAGTGATTTAGGAACTCTACTTGCTGCCTTTTTGCGGCTTGATGATTTCCTTTCAATAATGGATGAGAAACACATCTGCAGTTTGTAAGGTGGCATGGAGACCACTGCTCCTGTGTATGTTTTAAATGAGATTTGAAGAGGCATTTTGTAAACAGAAGTAGAGACAGGATAACTGGTTGGGTTTTTTTTTCCACCCAAAGATATTAGAATTATCATTCAAGGCCTTAAATCTATTTTTGTCCATCAAATTTCCCCCTGCTAGCTCAGTCTGCTAACATTTGCAGGCAGTTCACTAGTTTATATGAGAGCATTTTAACAACTTTAGAACAATTAAGGGCAAATATTCAGATTAAGTATAAAGAAGGGTGATCTGATTCTGATGCCTCATCTGATTTAGAATTCTGATTAGAAGGCACCAGAAAACCTTCAGCATGTCTCCCCTTTCATCCAAGGTTGATTAAAAAACTGTGGAAGTAAAACTAAAAGCCTTTGTGAGAAAGAAGGTTGTCAGGTTCATTCAGATCCAGAAATTCAAATGTGTCTTGGAACAGTAAGGCAGAAGCCATACTTAGTTTCAGTTTAATCTGCAAATCATAGACTACATCAGAACTAGCAACAATTTATATAATTCTTTACAGTTTCATTATACAAAGCAAGACATAAAGAGTAACAACCCCAATCTGCTTTCTCTCATTCCTTAGGTTGTAAACTGTTTGAGGTAGGGCTTGTTTTAAGATTATTCTGTTTCCATAGTGGTTAGAAAAATGGACTCTTTTTCTTAGTTGGCACTATTGTAAGAAACACCGTTTCTGAAGAAGTATGGACAAAAACTGCCCTGTTGTCAATGAATCATGGATAACAGTAATGCTTTACATATTTCCTCTTAGCCTCCACATTCTGTAAGGATAAAAAAAAACTCCCACTGTAAATAACAAAGCACATGTATTTGCTGTACAAAGAACAGTGTTCAGTTAATTTAATGCCTAAATCCAATTCACAAATATATGAAAAAAATTAGTAAGATTTTAGAAACTATTTTTAATTATTTCCAGTGCACACACACCAGCTGCAATGTATATGATATGACATTCCTACATCTCTGATCTTCCCTGAGAAGGGAATTTTAAACCCTTTTCTTGATTTTCTGAGATTGATTAAAATGCTTCAGCACAGCTGAATTGTGCAGGTGTAAATTGTCTGTGTGTGGGAGGAAGAGACAGAATTGCTTCTCTTCAGCCTGATCTGACTTATACTTACAGCAAACAGCCTTTTCTCCTTTACGAAATGTGTGGTAGTTAAGAAGCATCCTGCTCCTCTTGTGATCTGGTGTTCTGACAGAGTGTTTCCAGTTATTCATTCTAGATGGAAATGCAGACAAGTACAATGAGGAACACATGGCTGGAAATGTGCTCTGGGTTTTTGGTTGAATTCTTCCATTGCTAAATCAATCTTCTAAATGCTTGTGAAGTACCCTCATTTTTAAAATGTCGTTCATACACACACCCACACACACACACTCATTCATGTATAGCCATGCACACATACACAAGAGTGCGGACAGATATACGTTCATATGTATGAACACGTCTCTTCATGTGCATGAATCACAACGAGTCAAGTTGGAAGGGACCACAGTGGGTCATCTGGTCCAACATCCATGTCATCCTAGGGCACATGGCGCAGGATTGTGTCCAGACTGTTCTTGACTATCTCCAGTGAGAAAGCCTCCTGTTCCAGTGCTCGATCACTCACACAGTAAAGAGGTTCTTCCTCATAGTGAAATGGAACTTCCTGTGCATCAGTTTTCCCCTTCTCCTTCCCATTGCCTCTTGTCCTATTGCTTGCCAGCACTGAAAAGAGTCTGGTTCCATGCTCTTGACCACCTCCCTTCAGACAAGGTCGCTTCTCAGTTGTCTCTTCTTGAGGCAGAACAGACCCAGCTCCCTCAGCCTATCCTCAGAAGAGGACATTCCAGCTGTTTCTGAAAATTTATATCTCAGTTGTTTTTGAAAAATTAAGCAGTTCAAAATTAAAAAACATTTCCAGCTATTTTTCTTCCATGGCATTATACCTGCTTGGTAGGCTCTGATGCTGCTGTCTACGGTTCTCAAAATCTAGGCTTCATTGCACTGGCCATTGAATGAGCATGTAGAGAATAATCCAATGAGGAGTGGAAATCCAATCCTGTTTGCAGACAGAAATGGGAGGCATCTATTATCTGTCCATTTCCTGGAATTGGCTAGGGAGACTGGACTGTGAGTGAGACACCTAGATCATCAGAGGCCCGAGGATATCTGTTGTATATTTTTTTCTGCTATGATTAGCCCAAGGTTGTACTGAATCCCTGTGGTAAGAGCATGAATTCATTCTAGGTCTCTTGATTTCACTCAAATATGTTAACTACACATTATTCTCCTGCTGTTACTAGAAAATGTGTACCTGAAAATGCTGCGTATCTGAGATTGCTGGGAACTGTTATTTAGCTTGACTGGCTATGCATCAATTTAGAACAGTAAGAGTGGGCATGCTAAAAGTGGATTGGTAAAGCATTTTGGGAAATTAGAATATAAGCCTCAAGAGAGCATCAAAGAAGGAAACTTTCTTGAAAGTTAATGGAGAAAGCAGCTGACTGACGTATTTTATGCAGAAATTCACCTAGTGTGCAAAAGCAAGTGTTAATGTAAAAGCAAATAACTTCTTTTTCAGTCATTTGACTAGAAATGTGCTGTGCTAAGGACACAGATTCCTGGTGAGCTGCAAAAGGCCATGCAGTGAAATATACTCTTTGAGCATATTATTTGGACTCTTGTCTTTTAGATTACTATCAATGAAGTCTTGAGATACTATCTCTTTGCTGATATGCCCTTCTGAATCAGCATAGTAATTACCTCTGTTAAAATAAAAATACCATCTTAGAAGCACTCCTATAAACTGTTCAAAACAGATAAAGAAAGTAAGTTTATCTGCAGGGATGAGAAGGAGTCAAGCAAAACAATCATTCAGCACATTTGTTTATGTTTTTTGTTCCCAATCTCCTGAAAACATCAGTAAAATTTTGCTTCACATTATTAATGATCTAGTAGGATAAATTATTTTTGTTAAAATTTTTTAAAGGGCAGGAATAGACAAAATGGGACAAAGATATAGAAAGAATCAAGGAGGCCATTTTTCTTGATCTGGTGCTAAATTTCTTACTACTTATGAACTTTCATAATATTGCTGAATTTTGAGGTGGAGAACTCAATTGCCATATGTAGCAATAAACTTTTGCTAGCTTTTATTTCTTTAGCATTTATGTAGTTCACATTGACTGTAGCAGTTAACTTGGACCTTCAGTCAATCTTTGTTTATGGCCTATTGTTCCTGTATATATTTTCAAGTTCTAAGACTCATATGCACTTATTGTGGGGAATTTTCTGTGCTTCACTTTACTACTGATCTAACAAATATTGCAAACTTCCAAATAAGCATATGTTTACCTATACATTTTCAGTTTTGCTTTTAGAAATGCTGCTGTATGGCTTATAGAAGGTTTGGGATCAAATTTCTGCCTGGTGTGAGAATGTAAAATTATATTATTGAGAAACATAAGCTTATGGCAGCTATATGGCATGTAAAGAAACCATATTCCTCTAGATTACAGGAAAAGGTCTCTTTGATTTCTGTCAACCCAGCAGTGCAAGGGATGTCTCCAAAGGAAAGAAAGACAGTCTTACTGGGAATATATAGTTTTGCAATAATTTGCTAAGAAACACTCTCTAGATCTCATGATTTGGATACAAGGCAGTCCTGAAGCAGTCTGACCTTGGGACCAACAACTTTAAGACTTTGAGAATGCAAAAGGAGCTGCCCCTTGCCACTCCTAATCTTCTGAACATTTCAGCTGCATTCAGATGTGTTCATCTAAATCAGGATGTCTGTCCTTTAATCTTTCCACATCGCATTTCCCTTTCTTTAACAGTGTCAATGCTTTTATTTGATTTTCCATTAGAAACAGAGTTGTAATCAATGGCTTTCAAGATTGGGGAGGGGCTGATATTTGCTTTGGGATTACCTCAAACTGTGAGACCATTACTATCTCCTGTGATGGCCATGAGTGTATTTCACTGATCATATATGCTAGCTACTGTATACTGATTTCTTCTATTAAATGAAACACATAGAAGAAACTTTGTCAGCATCTTAATGAATCTTCTGAGAATGATTCTCTTGTGGTTCAGTTGCCTTGCTAAAGCTCCCAGATCTTTCATTTTCAAATTTACCACTTACATTTGCATAGACTTTTGTCATTAGCTCACAGATAAAGAAAAGAAATATGAAGCCCAAGGTTTGGTGCATGCTTCTGCTTTCCAAAGAACACAAGGATTCTTCAAACACTGTAGACCACAGAAAATTTATTATGCAAGTCAAGCTATTTTAAATGGAAAAAAAAAAAAGCTGTTGTACAATTATATATATATTTATGTTTCAAATGTTCTCATGGGATTCAGAAACACAGAATAGATGCTGCTCTCAAATTACTCACAGGATTGCTATAGAAGTCATCCTGCTATTCTTAGAAACAGTTCTGAGAGCATTTCTTTTGCTGCACCATCATGAATAAATCCTACTTCAGCTCAAAACCCACAGAGACTCAGAAGCTCTTTCTGTGCCTTCGGTTGCATCAGGATACCCCATTCCATCATTTTGGATGAATCACTTGGTCTTTCCAAGCAAGATTGTTACTAACAGATAGCAACCACCCAGGTAAAAGAAATAGTGCTCTCTCCTCTTACTGCTGAGCAGGTAATAACCAGCTGGAAAGAGCAGTAGCAGGTATCAGGCAATACATAAAAGGCTAGAAAGTCAATATTAATCAGCCAATGTGATGAAGAGCTGAGCTGGGATATTTTTCTCTAGCTTCAAATAATTCTCTTTATCTTTAATATTACGTAGGAGTCTCTGTACATAAATCATGGTTCTCAGGCTGCACCTCACAAAACGTAATCAGCATTTAAAATAAAATCCCTTTCAATCTGACTGCAAATAATATTTTAAGAGGAGATCCCCTATAGAAGAACAGGCTAATTCTCCTCCTATTTGTATCTATTTCAAAGCTTTATTTTTAGATTTTAAAACTGCCCCCGATTTGGCTTCACACTTTTCTGATTTTGTGTTCTCTTTTGCCATCCATTTCCCAGTTTTAGATATTTCTCTCCCTTCTTTTTCTGCCCTTTTCTTCTGTGAGTCATTCTTCTATGTATACTACACATCCTTTTTCCCAAATGCATGTGTCTGGTAACTCATACATGGAAACTAGAATTGGTGAAAATTGCAGTAGTGCACCTGAAGAAGCTACAAAATAGTAAAATTTTCATAATGGTATTACTGAAAAATTTATTTTCTACTTTCAATTCCTCTACAATATATTAGTGATCTAGTATATTTAGCATGATATATAAATCTCTCAGGTTTTGTAATGCAGAGTTTACATGAGTAAACAAGTTTTAAGGATCAGGAAGAGGAATTATATCTCCACAGAGAACAAAAATGTTCACTAAGACTGGCAGGTTCACTAATGATCCATTGGACTATCTGCATGAGAAAGCCTTCCCTAGTAAAACCCTGCAATCATACAGCACAGAATATTCGTATGAGGCATCTGCTTGGGGTTTATTTTACCACTTCCATGTTGTGCTATTTTGGCATGACCATCATTAGACTTTTGAGGTCTGAAACAAACCTACAATAAAATGCTATTTTTTCAGTATAGTTATAAAACACTTACAGCATGAAATCCATCACTGCCTCCTCATACACCACAAGTTAGGAAATGGTGTGGGATCACATTTGCCTGTTGCTATTTTCTTAATGTAATTTGATTTTTTCAGCTTTTTTAAATCTTTATTTTATTTTTTATATATTTTAAAAAATCTGCTTGAGTTTCTATGTATTTTATTAATAAAATCCTTGTACTTTCAATAGAGGAGAGTGAGCTAACAGAAATTAAAACACAAAGAACTCTTCAAGATAAGGAGATAAGGCAAAGAGAGAAGTCTGAGGAGAAGAGTGTTACTTTCTTTGAGACGACAGTAGGGAAACCTACTGGTAAAATGTAGCTTGTGCCCATTCTTCTTACTCTCATTTGAAAGAGATGCAGTATTAGATGCTATCTGATATTAGAAAACACACAAACGCAAATCTACACATGCATCTAATTTAATCAAAGGGATGGGAGGGGTGACTGGAACAGATCAACAGATCAATGCCAAAACCAGACTTTGCCACAAGAAAAAGTGGAACTGGGAATAGAGTGGGTAAAAAATTTAGTCCATATGGTTTCATTATTGATGTTCAATGTCTTTGTCATCTGCTAAACACAGGGAGATGCAACTTGAAGTATGTTGTCCTGGTTGAGCTGTTTGATGGCTTCTTTCCCCATATTTTTCTTTATAGAACAATAAATCACCAAGGGCTGCTGCATAACAACATTTCCTTAGTATTCAAGGAGAGGCTGTACTTCCCATCACATCCAAATGTAGCTTGATGTAGAGTCCATGTAGAGAAGGACAAGAAAGCATGGGGTATTTCTTACTGTGCTGTAAGATTGGCTGGTGGCCTGTGGCACCCAGAGGAAGGCTTTAAGCAGCATAATTTTTCTTTTGACCCTGAAAAAGATTCAGTAGTACACCCACATTTTTGGTCCAGATGTCCTTGGATCAGGGTAAGCGAGCTGCTGATGGGACGCATGCATGAGACTGTGCTGAGCTTGTCCAGGGAAAGTAAGTAGGAGTTGCCATGTTTAGGGAACTGAGTCAGGCAAGTTCTAGGAAATGGACCTTGCAGTTATGCAGATGAGATATTTTCCCCCTGACCAGAAGTGTTTTCTATTTCCCAGATTCTCTTGGATTATAAAATAAGGATATTGGAAGACAGAGACTGACCCTTTGTTGCAGTTCCTCTTGCATCAGGAAAGAAAAATGAGCAGGAAGTACAAAACAACCTAGAATTCATGTTTCTAGCATCCAAATAGTCCTTTATAGTTAATACCATTTCCATTAGCTCTCATCAGCTAGAACTTCAGCTTGGGAGTCATGCAGCATAGCAACATTTCCAACAGTCTTTTTGTTGGGATTCAGTTTGGCATAGGATTGCAGGACATAGGATGGAGGGGCCACGGGATCTGGCTGGCAGGTACTACAGCCCAGGTGTACAGTGAACAGCACAGAGCTCATCCTCCAGGTTGTCTCATTGTTATTCTAGTGCTTTATCACAGTGGGATGCACTTTTCCTCACTATGAGAAATAAATTTAAGTCACAGTACTCTTATTACTCAAGTGGAATAGGTATACATGTTTAATATCAGTGCCAGCATTTTCAGAAAGCATTGTAGATTGTGTTTCCTGCTGTGTTCAGAATTCTCATCCGTTCAATAAAACAGTTTCTACCCCTGACCACTCCCCCAGGCAATCCCAATTGCCAATTTACCAATCAAAATACTCCAGATCTTTTGAGCATTTTCCTCTTAGGAAAGGTGTATCAGATTTAGTGCCAAGCTTCTGCTTGATCCAGTCACACATTTTGATCAGGCTTTCAGAATTGAGTAAAGCATTAAGTACACTTCTTCCAGTATTCATTTTTTAGTGAATTATTCAGTAAGTCGAAAGCAGTGTGCCTTGTGAAGGATAACCTCCCCCTCCGCTGAACCACAAGTATGAATATTGAAGGAGCCATCTAATTTAGACTCAGGTGGATATGATTGTTAGACAGTTTTGGGTTTTTTTTTTTTCAGGTGGACCAATAGCTAACATCTCCACTTATGGGCAAGAACATTTTAATCCGCAAAAGGATTAAACCTCCAATTGATGTTTACATGAATTTTACCAGCAAATTTAACGAGATCAAGATTAGGTCTCAAACCAGCCATTTAAAATCTAAGCAAGTGATTTTACTGCCCAGATTTTTATCACGTCTATGTTATTGCTTCCAAATAAGTTCAAGTCAATGAAAGAGCAAGTATGTGTCATTTAGCTCTCTCTAAGAAAGGTGCTTGTACATAAGCTGCAATTTGCACTGCTTTACTTCAGTAAAACCTATGTGAGTAGTTCTCATCAGTGTGGAGCTATACTGTGCTCCAGAACGGTCTAATCAATTGCCAACTTTAATTTCCAAATCAAAACTGTTTATTAGACATTCAAGAGCATGCAGAAGCCTGATTTTTAAAGGAACTCAAATGACTTAGAAATAACCCTGGTTATTAGGAATGAAAATAAACAAGCCCCCCCAAAGCTGAAGTAGAACGTATGTTCCCAGGCTGAAATTATTCTAAGTTTGGAGAGAAATTTAAATATTGCCTATAATTTCATGCAAAGTGGTTAGAGTATTACCATTACAGTTCGAAATGTTTGCTGTATCTCTGCATGAGTGTAATGACAGTCAGGTCTCAACTGCTCAGAATAATTAAATTGTATGGTGATAATACAGTAAATAAACATTACAAACAAAATCATATCATTTCTTTCAATAACTCTGTGTGGCATATTTTCTGGCAGAGTATAAGAATGTCAACAAAAAGCATAACACAACGCCTTATCATGCAAATATTACACATGTAAATGAACTGAAACATGATCATTTAATTAACAATTATCTTGCTCTATAAAAGACTTTAAATACATTTGAGTATATTAAAATATACAGTAAATATTTCCTAAATTTTAAATCCACATTTCATTCAGCAGGCAGGGAACAACCCTGTGTGTCATATTATTATCCTGGAACTTCTCCTTTCTAGCAAAGATCAGTAAGATTGGTTGTACTGATAAGAATGAAGTGTTACAAATTTAGAAAGCCCTTTGTGGACTGGATATTTATGTGCTCTTTCCAGTTTTCATCTTAATGTATATGTGTCTTTCTGTACACACATATGCACATACAGAACAGAAGATGGAGAAGAATATTGTAAAGTAACTTGTAAATGAGTAGCTTGACAGGACCCCTACATACAAAAAGGATGTTACCTTCTTTAAGTGTGAGGCCAAAGCTGTCCCTATATCTATAGGTGGATCTACAGCTTTGCCATAAGGGAGGAGGCTGTGGTGACTGTGGCTTTTACAATGGGCATAGCAATGTTCAAATAAGCCCCCTTAAGGCAGATTTGGGCAAGCTCAGTAAGGGAGTTTGTGTGCTGTAACACACTTACTAAGGGTTTCAGGAAGTGCTTAGTTTTGTTTAAAGGATGGAAAATAGATTAACTTGTTTTATTAATGAATGAAAATGATTTTGGGCCAGTAATATATCCAAACAACTCCAAAATCCATTTCAGAGTTTCACAGTACAAACAGTCATATTTTATAACTTAACATGAATGTACTATGAACTAATGCCTTACCAGTTCTGTATTCCTAAAATGGAGCTTTACAATCACATTGCACCTCAAGAAAAGACATGCAGAGAGAAAAGTTTTTCTTACTCTGATGTGTGTCAGAGTCTCCACCCTAGTCACTCTTCTTTCCTAAAGAACAGCATCGAGTTGTTATGTGTTAGTCCTTCTCTTAACATCCTTTTAAAGTGTTCAAGAAATACATCCTACAGAAGCTGCTTCTGGTAGCAGGCTTAGCTCTAAATGAAAAGTTGAAAGAGTAGTTTGCTCCAACGAAAGTCAGAGAACCAAGCTAAGTTTTGGTGGTGCTTTAATCACAGTAACCTATGGACATCCATGCTGCTGTAACTCAGTACAGGTTAGTTTTTGTCCAGTTACCCGACTTTTTTCAGGTCTGAGATCATGGACGTTTGGGTTTCCTTGGTGGCCAGAAACTGGTGTTTTGCACATGAAGGAAATAATAATATATATGCCACTATAATAATACATAGCACTGCTATCACTACTTCTGAAATAGACAAATATAAACCATACATTTATGACAAAAGATTTCCACTGAAAATAGTTTCAGACATGAATGGAGTTACAAGTCTGAAAAGACCAGAAATTTGAATCCAACCAATCTGGTCTTAGCGCTTTCCTTGGTGTTTTTGCTGACTTTCTGATGCAAGGTACTTTTCATATTATTTTCTTCTCCATCCTGGATGTTTTTGATCATGATTATGATTAGTGAACCTAATATCTAATAGTACTCTTTCTATACCCCTGAGCCCACTTATTATCAGTATTTCATGCTAGGGTTGTAAGATTTAGGTGAAAATATTTGTACAGTCCCTTGGGGGTTTTATGCAAAAGGCATAGTGGAGATAGAAGTTACATTCAATAATGAAAGTTTTATGAAGATCCTTTGATATTGCAAAACATTATTTAATTCTTTCTATTTTTAAGTCAATTAAAAATAAGGAACTAAGTTCTGACTTACGTAATGACTACCAGAAGCACTTATAACTCAGATATTATACTACTAACACAAAATTAATGAAGTGAACATGCTCAAATTTTTTTCAAAACAAGCTCTTTCTAAGGCAAAGTTAGCATTAGTAACTGGTTTGAAATAAGTTAATTTTTTTTTTAAATAAACATAATGTTATTTATAAACCTTAATAGTAGAATATTTGGCACAAAGCAACTTGTTAAATAACAGTGCAAAATAAATAACAGTGTAACCCCTATTTTTGTGTGTGTGTGTGAATTCGTATGTTTTATTCCATAGAGCATGCGATAGCATAGAATATTTTGTGCCCTGGATTTTCTTCTTCAGGTCCTGTTTGCCACAGGTCTTTATGGTGAGTGATATTTGTACTGGAACTAACTGAGTGCAGAGAGTACAAAGTAACATCTCCACATTTAGGAGCATTTTATACCCAGTTTAGGCTGCATTTCTGCAATTGCTATTCAAGAAGAATGAGTGAAGCCCTTCAACTGTAAAAATGGATGATTCAGCAAACTGTTGCTTATATGAGTCACACTTTCTTTGCTGAGCAGATTTTTGATCTTAATGACTGTCTACAACATCCTGAGAAAGCATTCTGAAGAAAAGTTGTGAGTGAAGTAACTCTGACCCATTGGACCCCTGCTTTGTAGGCAAAATCCACATATTATCTGTAGTCAGCTTGTCCGGATCTAGCTGGCAGTTTCTAAACTGGGCATGTTCAAATTCAGGTTTGTTTGGCTACAGCAAAAGCCATACTTTCATATTTGTTGTCCACATATATAAGCCCAGCAGTGGCAAATAAATCTGCAGCACAGAATGATTTTATTTAGCAAATCACTAATATATCATTGGGACAACCAACCAATTTCAGCAGTTAGGCTGGTGACCTAACCTTTGCATAGAAATCCCAGCTGAAGGACTTGTTTTGCATCTCATCCATGGAAGCATGAAAGGACAGGAAAGCCAAAAGAAAATGTTAAGAAATTGCTTTAAATGCTTTTTAATGGGTCAGATTTAACTCTTTATTTGCAGAAAAACATTCTATGTTTGTATTTGTAAAATGCTTTCTGGAATGATCTCTATGTAAATTAAATTCTCAAATCAATTGTTTCCCTATGAGCAAAACTCATCAGCTCAAATTACGATCTTCTTTTTCTTCTTTTTTTTTTTTCCTCAAATAGCAGTTTTCTATGCAGGTCATAAAAAGTTCAGTCCCAAATGAGAAACTTTTCAAAGGTTGTGTCCAATTACAAACCAGTAATTTAGGTCAGCATGAGTATGTGGCCAATTTGTAAGGCAAGATGATGCAAGGACTGGCTAACTAAATTTACGGCAAAAGTGCTATGTTTTTTTAAAGTAAACCTAACTTTCCAAGGTTGATTATTTCTATATTTGTTGAATTATTTATCCTAGTAAAGAGCACTGCCCAATCTGAGATTCTCTAGTTTCTTATCTAGAAACTATTTACATAATTGGCAATGACCTGCATGTGCAAAGCAGTAAAAGATTCATTGCTGTGCTGTACTGAGCAGTGCTTGCCAGAAATGCGTGTTGTCTTTTAAAAGTGGTGGTGTTTTTTGGTTAAATAATGCTTTCCCTAAAAAATGCCAGTCTTACTATTACCAACATGCACACCAAATGTGGAAACCTTTTAAATCCTCTGACTTTCCATTTATTTGCCAGATCACAGACTAAAGGTGAACAAGGGTATCCATTTTACTGGAAGTCCTCAGGCCAATACTCTGTGCTATACATCACCTAGTAACTATGTCTGTCACTCACAAATGGATAATTACTTGGAGGGCAGCAACTGCAGTCCAGTCACTTTTGATATCCAGAAAAATATTTTGGTTTTGTAACTGTGATGAATGGCATAGAAATCTTTTGCTTATATTCAGTGCAATCTTTAGGGTTCTGATCACAATTCCTATAATAAAACTCCAGGACTACAGAAACATTTCTCCAGTTTATCTTATAATTCTTTACAAAGAAGTACAGTTTTAACACCATTTTATAGCAGGAGAAATTGAGTGTGAGAAAGATAAAGTGACAAGACTGAGGCCCTGAAAACAAGTAGAGACAGAAAACAATTGATAGTGTCTATATTGTTGTACTTTGGCCACATTCATGCAGGATTCATATAATTTTAGATAGAAGAGATTCAAACAATGGGCTCTGTTCCGAGTTTTGGAATTTTGAGTTGTGATCTCAGCTGGAACCAGTCTGCAACTGATTTATGGTTATTTAATACTAGGCTATTCTTGAAACAATTAAAATATACATATTTTTCCTTTAATATTGGCAAATACTGAAGCATGCTTGAAATCACAAAGAGAGCCTCTTTTAAGAGGGTTGTGAACATAGCTAAAGAAATTCTTTCTGTTTACTGAATTTGGGGGCTAAAATAACATCCAGTCCCACCAGAAGGTGTTCTCCTTTAAGTGAACTGATTCTGAAAAAGAACAAAGAGTGAACAAAGAAAAACTTTTCATTCAGAGAAGTTAAAGGACCACTGTCTAAACTCCACATTTCAGGCAGAGATGAATCTGAGAGGAACACACCTGCTTTCTCCCAGAGAGCTGTTCATGCCAAGTCTTTGGAAAAGGAAAATCCAATCATCCAGTAGCCACTGAAGCTGCAGAAGGAAAGTGAAAAGAATTATCTTTCTATAAAGCCTATCAGCAGTTAAAACTGTTTTGTCTCACTGGAGTGGTGCAGAGCTGCTAAGCTGGCCTGTAGGTCAGTGTCTTCATATTACAGATGAGAAATTCAGAGACTACTCAAACTATAACATCAAGTAAAGAAACTTGATTTGTGGCCTTCATAAATCCAGTCTTCTGTTTAAATAAGAAAAAGGCTTTTGGATTGATTAACCATGCCAAGAAGGGATTTGGAAATACCAGAGTAGAAACCTCTGGCATTGCTCTAGTTCAAAAAGATAATTGTTAAGTAAACAGAACTTTCAAAGCAAGAGCTTTGCTCTGCATAGCAAATAAGCACTTAATCAGGCATGTAAATGGAAGAGAGGCATCTCAGGTATTTTCTGAAGGTAATTTAGGGGCACTTAGGACTGCTGTTATGCGCTTGAGTTGGTACCCTGACTAGATTTATAAAAGTGGTCAAAAGAGATTTTGATAAACTAGACGAAGGTTCTTCACAGCTAAGCAGAAGAATGAAGATCATCATGGAAATGCAAAAACTGCTAGGAAGCACTTCAGATTTGGTTTTTTTGTTAATGTTTTCTAGTCCCACATTTGAGAAATATGGAAAGAATCATGCTAAAACTGAAAAAGGATAGGAAAAATCACAAAAGAAGCTGTGTAGTACAGAATTGAATTATGCATACATATATTTAAAGTTCTATATTGAGAAAGAAAAGACACAATGAGGAACATGAGGAAGTACTGGGAAGAGGGTGCAAATGTTCTGAGGGGAATTGCTGTTGCTCATTTCCTCAGCTGGTTGGTCTGCCTTCGGGTGAATTACTGAGAAGAGGCATCACAAGTTCTGTCTCTGCAAGGGCTGTGATTAAAGTGGACTTCACGCATGTAATTTGCTCAGGTCTGTGGCCAGAGCAGGGTTGGTTGGGAGGGAGGGGTTGCTAGCTGGGCAGGAAGCATGGCAGCACGGGGACAGAGTGCTGCTGGAGTGGAGCTCTGCCCACTGGCTGCTCTCCTTCCTCCCCTCTGCCCCCCACGCTGCTTCCTTTAGCCAGCTGACACAGGACCAGCCTTGCCAATGGGCCCCATGGGCTTTTGGGAACTGTTACTGGAGAAGGGAGCAGTGTGGATGTTCTCCATGGAAAGGAATTAGTGCACTTGTTGTCTACTAGTTCTCTAGTCAAAACACAGCATAAACTCATTTATGTGCAGCTGAGGTGTGACATCTGGAAGCCACTGCATCGTGTTCTGTCCCCTGCCATGAGTTTCCTGTTTGTAAGAGGTCACCACCAGTTTCCAGGAATATTTAACAGGATATCAGATATTTTTTCTTCTGTATACATCAAAAATATTTAGACTAAACACATAAGTGATTTCCCTCAGCCTGTATTTTTTTTTTAAAGTGTTGTAGAGGAATGTAGCCTCATCTGCAAAATGGGACAAAATTTGTCAAACGTGAATTTTTTCTATTTTGACTTATGCATCCATAAAAAGAAATTATCAAAAGCTAACAGAATTTTCCTGTTAACTTTTCACATTTCCAAATAGAAATAAATTGCTTTCAGAGTCTCTCCCCCAAATAAGTAAAGCTAAATTCAGTGGATAGATTGAATAATATATTGCACGTTGCTTCAAGCAAAATATCTTTTGTGAAAAAAATGAATAATGAATATTAAAAAAGAGATACACACAAACATTTAGAGCCAGGCTGAGACTTCAGTGCATACAATAAAGGCATGTACCACCAATGTAGGATAATTCTGTGGTTCTTAAAATTGCACTCTATTATATTGTGCCAATCATTTGCTAAATCTGCCATCAAAACCACATAACTCAGTAAGACAGTTGTTTTTTTTTTACAGGCAGCAAACCTGTTATTTTCCTGACTTAAAGCCATATGGTCTCTCTCAGACTTTCCTTTGTGGCACAAATTTGCTTATAATATTGAGATTAATTCTCTGTTCAGTAAACGCTTTTGAATCACACCTTTACCCACCTGTCATCCTGTGTCAAAAACGTGCCACTCCTGTATCTACAAACATTTCATTCACCTTGGGTTTTTGAGTGATGCTCTCAGACTACATTTTCCACAGATTTTATTTTTATTGATTCTTCAGTTTCATGTCTGTCATCTTGTGTTCAATCTCTCTTGTGGTGAATGCACTGAAATGTGATTGTAATGGGTAAAGTCACCAGACTGCTGACCTGATTCAAGGTAGATTTTTTGAAAATAGGCCAAATAATCCCATTTTAATGGACAATAGATCAGAAACTCCTGCACAGAGGCTCTTTGCATTGCTGTTATGTGGCTATTACATTTTGAATATGTAAATATTGCTTAGATTTTGTAATTAACTTTGTTCTGACAAAAACTGATTTTCTGTCCATAGGACAATAATGCCCTTAGGTAGCTTGTAAAATAGTTTATAAAAGACAGTTCTGAGTTGATTTTTTTTTTTTTATTTTTAGAGTATATTTTGACAGTGGTATGTTACCATTTCCAATCTCACACTGAGAGAAATAAGATTGTTATTTAAGGAGTAGACATTCCTTTTCTCTACATGTGTACACAGGGCTTTCCATAGCCCTTGGTGATGCCAGTCCTTTGCTGGAGCTTGTAAAGCCAACTGTACAACGAGAGTAATATGACATTGGGAGGAGATTAAGGAACATAAATCAGCAGTGTATTATGTTCTTGCTGACTTCTGTTTTTTAATAGATACAGGTTAGAAATAATTTGGCACCACACTTAAAATATTCCAGGACCTGTTCTTGTTCCTGTTTTCAGAGGTTTCAGAGGTCTTGCCAGTGTTATGATAGAAATACAAATCACTGGCTTTACTTCCTGTCCTTTTTTGTTTTTTTTTTTCTTGCTATGTGAAAGCTGCTGACATTTCAAATGACAAATCCAGTTTCCTCCAGTTCTCAAAAGAGGAAGCCTGACTTCAGTGAACATGTGAATCAGAAACTACTGCCAAATGGAAATGATGTCTTTTAGGGTTAAAGCTCCAAAGAAGGGATCCTGTATTATCAGCACTGAGCTTACTACCTAAGTAGTAGCACAAAGCCAGACAATGATTTGAATATGCAGCAGGTACCTTTACTAGCAGGTGTCCCAACTCCCACAAGAAAAGAAGATTTGGCAGCCAAACTAAGAAGTTCTGCTGTCACTCCCATGTCCATCAGAAAAGGAAAGGCTCAGAGAGGTACAAAAGGGCAATGTAGGTGGGTGGCAAGGTGGGATGAATATTATTTTTAACCCATCCTTTCATGTTCTGAGAAGAATACTGGGTAGATAAATTAAGTAGCAAGCCACAGGGATAATTTTGTAACACGTTTTACTTTGCTAAACCTAAAGTGGCAGGAAATCAGGCCTTCAGCATGTTTGTGAATTTTTAGAGATAAGGTGACCCATTAGGTTCACAGATAAAGCCTCTTGGTATCTGAAGAGGGAAAAATTCTTTTGTTCTAGTGAAACAGCCTGCACAGTTTCTCCCTATTTTTCTCTACAGAGTTCTCTTTTTTGCAAGCTTTACTATGATTGGGATGCCAATTAAAAGACAGGGTGGGGAAATATAAATTATGACCTATGACAGAGCAGTTTAAAATAGAGTGAAATCTAAATGAGGTGCAAATAATAAAAGAAAAAGCAGTATAAATAAAAGTCGAGGTCACTTCCACTCAGTACAGTCGTTGTTTTTTATTGTGGGAGTGACAAGGGACTCCAACAGAAGCATAGATTTCAACTGTGCTCATTGCTGCTCAAAGACAGCATATATTGTTCAGCATCTTTACTGAAGAACATGTTCTGAAAGAATGTCATGTGTCTGAAAGAGGGAAGACACCTTAGAATATACATACTGTCACAAAAGGAGTTGTGTCAGAAATGCATTCACTGATTCCAGTGCAAGGAAAAAAAAGTTTATATTTATATCTTTATACCTTTTCTCCATAGAACTCTTTAGAGGTCATATTATTTGCAGTCCTCACAGTCTTTTTTAATCCCCTTTTGATAAAAATGCATATAATGAAAGAATAGTACTGATTTGCATTAAAGCAGAAGTGTCTGGTGTGTTCTGAAAAACACCATATAATATTTAGGACATTTTATCACTATATGAATCACCTTTATTATCACAGAAGGAAGCATTCAATTAGAAACAGACATCTGAAATTTTGAGTGACAACACAGTAGACCACAGAGAGTGGTAACATGAGAAAAAGCATAATGACACCCTCGTGCTGGGCTGGTATAATGTTGAGCACCAGGGCAACTGGAGTCAGAAGAATGTCACTTGTCAAATAGTTTATTTGCTGTAGTAGATACAGTTACAAGTAACTTTGAATGGCAATCTTGGCATATAAATGCCAAGATATTCATTCCAGCAGTTAGGCAGCTGTCTGGTGCAACACGATATATTCTGTAAGTAGTTTTCCATATAAAATGTCTCTCAGAAGGCTTTACAGCTAATCATCCTTTGTATAGGCATACACAGGAGGATAACCGTTGCAATGTAATCCATATTTGGCACATAGAGACATAGTTTAGGCAGAGGCAAATGAATTAGGATCTGCAGTAGAAGCAGACACTCATAAACAGCAGCTAATTAAGAGTTTATCAGTATGTCACTGTGCATAGGAAGCCTTAGTGTTCCACTGAGGCATGGTGGTGTGTGCAGGCTTGGCTGTCATGTCTTGTCTGCTTGGAGGCTTATGTGAGATGAGGCTGTGACACTGCACACAGCTCTGTGCTGTGTGGGGGAGTGGCAGGATACAGGATGGCAGGATGGTTCTTCTGTAAATTCACACCACTGCTTACAGTTCTCAGAACGAAACCCTTACAGAAATGCCTACTCTATATGAGGTTCTGCCTTTAGTAAGGTAAGACATTTGGGGACCTTGTCCTAAAAATAGAAAACAGAAACAAAGTGTAAGGTAGTAATATGAAAAGGCTGCATTATCAGAAGACAGATGCTTCACAACACCAAAGAGGCAGCTGAACAAAGGAACAGTGTCTTTAACTGCTGCTGGACATTCCCCAGTATGCATGTGCTGTGATTGTACAAACTATGTGAGCTCATCACTCTTTCAGTGGCAAAAATATGACAGAATTACAGTGCTTACTATGCCAGTGTGAAAAAATATTCTTGTTCCCTTACATTTTCTGTTAGTGCTACAGAACTTACCCTTTTTCTCAGCACAAAGGTGCAAAGATTGCACAACAATTATATGAAACAGATGCTTTCTATTTAGGCTTCAACTTTGGATCCCTCCATCATGATCACTAATTGTGCAGCTTAGGGCTCACTCTGAGTCCCACAGCTTTGCAGAGCCAAAGTATCCTGAATGATCAGGCTTCAGTTTGGCAGCTGCGAGTCTCTAATTGTCTGATACCTGTATTATTACAAAAAGTCTGCTTTCCAGGTTTCCTTATCTGTTTTCTCAGGATTGGAAGAGGATTCTTTACTTACGCTTGAAAACTTTCAAGTACCTTTTGCCTGGGTTCTGGATTGCCAGGGGATTTAGACAGAAAGTACTGCTGAAATCCAGAAACTAAGAGATTTGGAAAAGCCTTTGATCTGGTAAGCTTTCCTAAAAAAAGGAAAAGAAATTCCTTTTTGTCAATGCAGACAGTAAGCATGATGAAGACATTTGCTTTTTGAAAAGGGGAAATGTGATTCTGAGCTACATCAGAATCCCCCTGGCTGTAATTTTAATCCTTCTAACATTTAATAACACGGACCAACTTCTTGCAGTCTCTATCAGCTGCAAGTAATGACCATCAAATTAAGCTATTGGCAGTTAAATTCAAAGCAGAAGGGGTAGGAGCCTTGTGAAACTTGCTACCAGAGGACATTGTGGATTATGGCAATTTACAGTATTTCAGGGAAAGGTTGTCTAACTGGGAGAGAGAACTGTTGGTGGATTACTGCACAAATGGTATCAGGATTAGGAAGTCCTCAAATCTGAAAGAATCAAGAGACTGGAAAAGTGTATGTTTAATCCACTTTTACTGGGTTTTATGCATCTACTCACAGATATTTTTGGTGCTAGAATATGGGGCTAGACAAATGCAAGGCTCTTATATAAGGAAATTTCTAAATTCCAAACTGCTGGTTATCAGGATCATCCAAATACCAGGGAATGTTGACAACTAAGTCTTCCTGTTCTTTACTCTTCTGCAGGTCCCTGCTCTTGACCAGTGCTGGGGCCAGGCTGTGGGGCTCCAGGGTCCTTCAGATCTAGTACAGCTCTTCCTATGCTCAAGAGTAGCAATTCAGGGTATAACTCAGGATACTACTCTTCCAGTCACCCTTTTTATCAAGACTTTTCAGAAGCATCTTCTGGCATATGCTACTGCTTTTTATCTGTCCAGTAGTCTCTGTGGGTCATTCCAGAAAAAGGAAGTAAAAACAAAGCACTTAAGAGAATGACTGTGATCATGACTTGGTTCCACAGCTACAAAGCTTTGAACTCTCCCACTATTCACAGTCTCACAGAATATCAGACCATTAGAATTGGTCTCAAAATGTTTCAGAACGGTTGTTTATATAAACAACTCTTTTATCTTCAAAACATTTCTTTTTGCTCCAAATACTGCACCTACGATCACAAATTTCTGCTTATTATGTGGCTTAAAATAAATAAACAAATGACAATAGAAAAATTGCAGTAGTCCTTTTTGCTTAATTTCCTGAAAATACAGAAGTGGCTTCTTGGTGGGACTTTCCAGACGTATGTACTTAAGTCAGTTTTCTCTGAAACCACAAAAATGTCTCAAAGTTTATGCCTGTTTGTAATTGTACATTTTAGAACATTTCTGATTCTCTGTTAGTCAGAACTTGATGAAATATTACAGGAATGTGTGCTTCTTTTTTTTTTTTTTTTAATGCTAAAGCTAACAAAGGATGATCAAAAATATTCAAGTCAGGCATCTAAGATCTTTTTCAATAGTGACTTTTCCATTCAGAAGCCCAAGCTGCAATGAAAATTAAAGTCATGTATTCATGAAATGTTTAATCAAGAAAACAAATATTTTAAGTGATTAACTAGGTCTGTTTTCACACTTTATGAAATGTAAAGTGTCATCCAAGGTCACCAACTAAACTTGTTGGAAAGTTCTTTTTTCTACCCATATTAGTACCACATGCAAAATATATGGGAAAAGGTCTACAGAAATTACCAGAATGGGAATTTAAAACACAATTTTAATAATGTCAGAACAGAAAGACTAGTTTTTTTACCATCTTACATGTACATTATGAAATTTATTAGCATCTATGCTTAAAAACACAGTGAAAGTGAGAAAATGTTTCTGAAGGTTCATGGTGACTTTTAATGACTCCATAGCAACGAGATAGCAAATGTCCAGTTTCAGCACTCACCGCATATCATGGTTTCATCTTAAACTGAGTCATGGTGGAATGTGGCAGTTCCCTTATCCAATGAGGTCTATGCATTTTTCATGTTGTCCACAAACATGTTGCAAGTAAGCTGTGGCCACATTTTTATGGTTTCATGTCAGACACTGGAAATCTAATATGTGAGTGGCGAACTTTGTCCTCAACACATGAAAACCTGTTCCGTATCTTCAATACTGCAAGTATTCTGCAATGTAGCCACTTCCATCAGTCATACGCATGTATTATTCCGTTGAAGGAATGTAAAGGTTTTACAAGGAGGCACAATCATAAAATCATACAATGGTTTGGGTTCCTTTAACAAAAAGCTATGAGACTATTAAAAAATCTAGATTTGAATGGGAAAATGGAAGAATGTAGGTAAAATTTCAGAACCATGTGGCTGTACTGTGAAAGAGTATAACAAGTGGCAGTCTAGGGAATATTAATATCTGTTAACCTAAGTAAGTCTGCATCTGATTTGATACATAAATTATGGAATGACCGAGTATCTGGTTTTCAAGAGGATCACACGAATACAACCCCAGTAAAGGCAGAAAGAAAGGAAGGAACTATAAGCAAGGAAGGAGAGTCATCAATGGTGGTTTTTATTGGAGAAGGGGGTTTGGTGGGTTTTTTTTACTTGGGTTTTGGGAGGGGGGTTGTTTGTTTTGTTTTGTTTTGTTTTGGGTTTTTTTGGTTTTTTGTTTCTCTAAATAGCACAAGGGAAATATCAGCTGAGGGAATTAAGTCTTAGAAGCTTTCAGGAATTGGCATGGAAATTGATCAGTTGTGAATGAATGTACTTCTCAGTTTTGGGTACAATTTAATGGAGGAAGAGGTAAAAGGACAATCATTTATGATTCTCATAATATAGGAATGCTTACATTTATTTTGCTGTGTAAGGACATGGAGCTATTAGAGAGTGTCCAGAGGAGGGGCTGTGAAGCTGCTGAAGGGTCTAGAGAGGAAGGCATATGTGGAGCATCTGGACAACTTGGCTTGTTCAGCCTGGAGAAAAAAGGCTCTGGGAGACTTCATGGCTGTCTACAACTTCCTCATGAGGAAAAGTGGGGAGGCAGACACTGATTTCTTCTCACTGGTGACCAGTGACAGGACCCAAGGGATGACGTGATGCTGTCTCAGGAGAGACTTAGATTGGATATCATGCAAAAGTCCTTTACCCAGAGGGTGGTTGGGCACTGGAACAGGCTGCCCGGGGAGGTGGTCACAGAATCAAATCTGTCAGAGTTCAAGAAGTGTCTGTACAATGCTCTCAGGCACAGGGTGTGACTCTTGGGGCATTCAGTGCAGGGCCAGGAGCTGGACTCAATGACCCTGGTGGGTCTCTTCCAAGTCAGGATATTCTATGATTTTGTGGTCTTAGCTCTTGCTAGTAACGTCTAATTGTTGATTAAATTCCAAGCAAAACCTGAACGGAAGGTCAGGTTTCTGGCCAGAAAACCATATTTATAGATTATGTTTTCAGTCATGTTTCTAAGCATTTCAGAACAAATTACTCTGATTTTAGGCTATTTTACAAGTATTTTGAGAATATCTTGTACAGAAACTTTCTAATTCATCTGTTATACGAAAAACAAAAGAAAGTCTATTTTAAAATTCAGGACATCTTACAGCTCTATTCGTTGAAAAAGCATCTGAAGTAATTTAGAAACAGATAATCAGAATTCAGAAATATACAATGCAAATTGGTGTTTCTAAAATGAAAAATGGAAATATTTTCTTGAATTTGCAAAACAACCCTTATTCCAATCTATACATTTTTTGTAAGTGTCTTGATAGAAATCTGCTTACAGGGTGTTGATATAAGATTTTGGCCTCTACATGCTCATTTAGGGCAGGAAGCAAGTAGATTAAAAATGGATATATATTTGAATAGGAAAGAGAGAGCTGATTCTTAAAGACAAACTTTGAGAATACTAAAAGCGGACTTAGGAAGACTTTACTCAGGGTGATGGAAGGGAAGCTTCTGGAGCCAAACTAAGGCAGCTTCTAACAGACCATTTGTACAAATGAGTCTGAATTTGTGGCTATCCAGCCCTGCAGACTGTACAAACCAAATGGAAAGAGAACCTCAATCTGTAAAGAAAAAACATTGTGTGCACTTGCACCCCTCTTTATCACCGTGCTGCTGAGCTTCTTGGTAGCATCTGCAGAGGTGGCTTCATGGAATATTGTGCTTCTTCTGGGTCTTATGTTTCTATTAGGTTTTTTTTTTGTTGGTGTCTTTTTGCTGTTTTTTTCTTTTCTTTTTTTTTTTTTTTTTTTTTGTAAGAGAAATCCAAAGAGGATTGTGATTCAGAGAACAGCTGCTTCCTTGATTCTCCTCTTCCTGTTCTCACCCCAAGGCTGCTGTACGTAAGCAGAAGGGCACCGGGAGGGAGCAGGCAGGGAGGGGTGGGAGCCATGCCTGGAAATAAGAATGCTTTCCTCAAAACATGGCTGGAGAGACACTTAAGGATACCTGCTTCTTTCTGCATTCAGTTCCAAGAGGAATTTGACTTGCATTATTGAGTTAACCTGAATAAAGGTTTTTGCACATTGAGTAATTTCCCCATTTCTAAGTAAGGAAACAAGAGGAAATAGTGTCATTTTTCTAATGGCTTCTACATTTTAAAATGTCTGTGAAAATTCTCAACAGAGTTAGTAAGGAAACACACATTAGTTGTTCAGAATTAGAAGTCATCTAAAAATCTTAACAAAAATCAGGATTGGAATTTATATCTCATTCAAAATATGATTCCACTGTGCTTCACCAACACCTGGAATGCAGTCTGCATTTGACTAGTAGCAGTAGGCAGAATTGTTTAATTTAGTTTTCTATATACAGCCTGTAGGTTAGGAGCAGTGGACAGTACTCTGCAATTTTAGTGATTGTTGTCTGTTTACCATAATTACAGAGATATTTTAAACTTCCACATTTTGCTGTAGACATAATATTAGGTAGGGAATAGCAGCAGAACATTTTGAGTAATCTGTTATTGTGGACATATCCTGAAGACAGGCTGATACTATATTTAGTCACTATGTGGTTAACTGCAACTACAGTAAGGATGTTATTTTATGTTTTGTGTTTGAAGTTGCAAATGTTGATTTTCTCCATCTTAAATTGCTCAATTGAAGAAAAAATAATAGTTTTAATTCAAAGCTGTGCATATGCACACACACACAGATTTTTCCTTTTCTTTCTAGCAGCTAGTTTATATGTAGTTCAATTTTATTCAGTGAAGTTTCTCTTGAAGCAAACTAGCTGAACAAGATGAAAAGTATAAATTCACACCCAATGTCAATGTAAAATTTATAAGGGATATATCCATAATATTTTTTTAAATATTTGTACGTGTATGTTTAAATGTGTATATGCCCAGATCATGTATCCTGACCTTGTTCCCACTAAATAGAATCAAAGAGCAAACACTGTAAAGGAACAGAAGTTTATAAAAACCACACAGAAGTTATTCAGCAGGTACATTTAATATTATAATTCTCTAAAAAAGAGCTGTACAACTTAAAAACAACCACCAACTTTTTAAAGTGGTAATATTCCTAACTGAAAAGATCTGGTTTAGCATTTTAGGTTAAGCTATGACTGGCATAATCTCTACTTAGTTTTGTGCCTACTGTAAGTATCAGCACTTAATGCAGACTTTGTTCAGAGAAGTTCAGGAATTCCTTTTGAGCAGGGTCAGGAGCCCAAAGACATGGAGGAATAAGGGAGGAAGCTGTGTCATGCTGTTTCCTCTGTGCAGGACAATACAGTTAGCAAATTACAAATACATGTAGTAAATCACAGACATTACTTGCAAAAAGCATAGGTAATCTGTGGAACAATTTTGGGCTAAGGGTAAAGTTCTGTTTATAGCAAAGATTCCATTTATTGCACCGAAGCCACAAAGGTACCCTGAAATTTAGCAGCTAAGGTTTCCAGAGATGTGTGATTAATAAATGTTTATATAATTTTATTGTATATGTGGACTCAAAATCTTTGTAATGTCTTAATATGCAGAGCCCGAATCTTTATAATGTCTTATGGTTCAATGGTAAAATTTTTGATAATCTGCATTGTTGCTTGTAGGAAGATGTACAATGTGTGCCTTTCTTAGGACACAAATGGTCACCCAAAAACTCCTCTGGATTTCAAACTCAAAATTTGACATCACAAAACTTAGAGAAATATTAATTTGACAGCCATCATTCGGTGCTTCCAGACATTAATTTTCCCATTTTCCATGACCTTTCTGCAATTTTCCTTCCTGCTTATCTGCTAGTAGAATTGTTCCTAATCCACAATAGATGAAGCCAGGAGGTAAATTCAAGTGCCAGCTAAAGGAGTCTGCCTGTTTTTAACGCTGTGAGTTAGGGAGTGCTCCAAGGACCAGCCACCTTGAAAACAAGAGAGGAAATGTACTTGGAGATTTAAATTTTAAGTGACAGTACAAGAATTGCAAATTTCTCCTGCACTTTTTCAGAGGAGTTCTGTTTTGAAGTCACATAGGTACACCTAAAAATTTTACCCTTTGTTAGTAGGAAATGATTCACATTTCTAGGAGATCCAAGCATGTTAGTTATGAAAAAGCCTAGGCATTTCAGGAGCATACTCTGTGTTTTCTAGCTTGTAATAGGTACATAAATCAAGTGACCATTCTAGAGATAGTCTGAAATAGCATCCCTTACATACAGCACATAGCATTTCAAATCCTCAATACCAATTGAGTCTCCATACCCATTTTCCTTTTGGTTTTTTCATGGTCCATCTCATTTATTGCAATTGGCCAGCAAGCCAATGTCTACCCACTGCCAGCTGTTTAAAGAAAAGAAAGTCAATAAGAATCCATACTGAAGTGTTTCTCTCTCTTTCAGGAAAACAGTTTGCATTCTACACAAAAAATTCTTTCGTGGTGTAAGGGAATTGACGTCAGTACTGTTACGCCCAGCATGATTTTGGCCCTGCATATCTATTATGCAATGCTTTCAGATGCACAGTTCTATGATGAACAAATGACTGCCAGATGTGAGAGTAGTATTTTCCCTTTTTTTTTGAGGTTCATGAACAAATTCTCATGTGTGGACTGTGAACCTCCTCAGTGTATGTATGTGTATGTACTCTAAGAACAATTCCATAGAAAATATTTGAAAATGACAACATAAGAAAGAATAACAAAAGAAGTCCTATATTTGTTGCTCTAAAAAAAATAAATCTCTTATGATTATGTTTCATACATGTGATACAGGCTCCTCCTTCCTTCCTGCAGAAACTAGTTATGTCTACCAAAATACTGACCACATCCAGCTTTGGGAGAGAAGCCCCTGGAAGGAAGAAAAGAAATAATTGATAATTTGGCCTTCTCCCAAAGTCATGATAGAAAGTTTTATAAAGACACCTGTAGTTAAAGATGGTCAGGGTCACAGGATGTGTGGAAGAATCCAGTGGCTTGGAGCCATCTGTTGGCTTTCCAAGTATATCCACAATTTTTTTTTCAATTAACCATAGTAAAAAAAATATGAAGTTTTCAAAACTGTATTTCAGCATTTAAGCATGTAAGGACCTAAAAGCTCTGTATATTAATTGTTCCAATGGATTTAATCTTGATTTCATGAGAACAGGTAACTGCAATGATATGCTTTGGAAGGATACTACACCCAATACTGGTTTGCTTCCCTCATGTGTTTTTCTACCCTTTATGAGAAACATCTTGGATTCCTGGTTCTTCTTGGAAAGATCTTCCCACCTAAATAGCTTACTTTTCAACTGCTTCTGTGGCTTAATCTCAGTTTTCTGTCTTCTATCTCCAGTAAAGCTAGGAAAAATTGTAAAAGCTCATAGGCAATAATTAAAACAGGTGAAACTTCAAAGGGCCACTTCAGAAGGATGGCTCAGGCATACAGAAACTTAGGTCTGATACAGTAAGTCACCATTGCTGCTGCGTGTATATTTTCAGACAAAATGTATCTTGAATAAAGCACAGTTTCCTTGAGAATAAGGATTTACTATTTGTTTCTGTACCTTTTGTCTGCAGACAGAAATGAGTTCTTTTTCTGACAGACAGGAAGCAAGATTCCATATGAAGCAATACTCATCTCCTAGTCATGCCCAAACACATATGGGGATGGTGGGGAGGAAAGACTGAGGGAGAGCAACAAAGTCTTTTCCCTGGCAGTGAGAGACTTAGCTTGGGAGAACCAAGGCAGCAAAGTCAACAGGAAGGAAGGGTGCACAGAACAGAATTGCAGAAGCAGAAACAGTCCCTAGTGGAGAATCACTTTTGGATGGCTCAGCCCGTTTTATTTTTAACCTTACAAACACAGAGGACTGAAAAGCATGGAAAAACAGAAAAGCTCTGACAAAAGGCCAAGATGCCTAGAGTGGAAACAATCTTGAGATCTGTTTCTAGTCAGTGCTGCACATCTGTATGCGTAACAAAAGCACTACCCTGCTCATCACAAAATTTACAGCATAGAGTGATCCAAACTGAGAGCATCAGAGGAATTGTGGATGAAGGCAGAGCACTTGAGCTGGGGGAGCTGGGGGAGCTGGGGAGTTGTGTAACACCTGCTTGCAATACTGTTGGCACTAGCTACCACTCCGGGTCTGTCACTTTCCAAGTTTTCTGAAATAGTATAATATAAAAGCCTTAAGACAAAAGGACTGGTGTTTGTGCAGAATTCCCTCTCTCTTATTCACAGCCATCATATACCAACCAATTTCTGAGATGATGTATTCAGTACCCTATGGAACTCTAATGAACTCAATGAAGTTATTTAGCGTATAAATCAGACTCAGTTTTGCTCTGTTTCCTTGAGATTTCATATGCTTATTACCCTCAAAACTAGCTGGTCCCTCCTCCTTTTATTTCTGCAACTCATTTCCCACAGCTGTAGTATTTATTCAAAATCCTTGGCTCTTGTTTTGCCTCTCATTCTGCTGCCTGAATAATTTGATCCTCTAGAGTATACTACTTTAAAACTGTTGCACACACCAGATGAGAGTTATTTTTGCACCTCTTTTCCAAGGCCAGATTAGAAATGAGATTATTTCTGTATAGATAGCTAAAGACTGATCTCTCTCTTTTTTTTTTTTTTTACTTTTTTTCCTTGAGCATGGATCTCTCTTTTTCAGTACACACATTGAAACACAGTCTGTGCCATAATTTTTAGGACTGCAAGCAGAGAGTTGAATCAGAGCCAGGGTATTATTTATTAAGACAGTCTGGGCAGTCAGTGAGGTAAAAGCAAGTAATTTGCTTTGTATATAATGCCCCTTGATGTTATTTCTGTTTGTCATGCTAATATTGTTCTAGATCTCTGCTGTGTCAAGAGCAGACAGGAAACTAGTTGAGAATGGTGTGTCCTTGACAAAAATTACATTTAGAAACAATAAAAAATAATTATTTTGAGCATTCAGTAAGAGCATTAATTGTTAATTTCTGAGGTCCTTGTGGAGACGGCTGTTTTTAGAATGACTAGCATTGAAATAAAATTAACTAACCACAGTTTCTTGTCACTTCTGTTTAAATTCTGGAAGGAAAGTGTCCAAAATTCAGGGAGCAGACAAGCCTTCATTTCAAACAGAGTCAGAGAATCATTGAACAACATCATGGTTTGGGTTGGAAGGGCCCTTAAAATCATCTTATTCATTACAAGCCCCCTGCTATGGGCAAGGATGCCACCCACCATTTCTGGTTGCTTAGAGCCCCATCCAGCTTGCCACAAAACACTTCCAGGGATGGGGCACCCACAATTCCTCCAGGCAACCTGTTCTAGTGCTCACCATCCTCTGAGTAAAGAATTTCTTCCTAACATCTAATCTAAATTTGCCCTCTTTAAGTTTAAAACCCTTTCCCTGTCACTATTTGCCTGTATAAAATGTCTCTCCATTTTTTATAATCCCTCTTTAGGTACTAGAAGGTGCTGTAAAGTCTCCTGAAGTCTTCTCTTCTCCAGGCTGAGCAACCCCATCTCCCTGAGCCTGGAGAGGTGCTCCAGGCCCTTGGTCATCTTCATGGCCTTCATCTGGACTGTCTCTGACAGGTCCACATCATTCTTACGCTGAGGACCCCAGAGCTGGATGCAGCACTCCAGGTAGGACATTCTGAACTCTTACAAGGGCAGAGTAGGGGTTCAGAATCCCCTCCCTTGCCCTGGCCAGCTGGCCACACTGCTTTTGGGGCAGCCTGAGATGCAGCTGACCTTCTGGGCTGTGAGCACACACTACTGGCTTATGTCCAACCTTTCTTCAAACAGTAATATAATAGCAAAACAAATACTTAGCTTTAACCATAAAGATTGAAATCTCAGTCCTTTCATCTTTTTAACCACATGTCATCAAAACAACTTTGTAGGATAACTTCTGATATTTTTCCTCTGAGCTTATTATTTTTATATATTACAGAATCACAGAATCATTTAGGTTGGAAAAGACCAAGATCACTGAGTCCAACCTTTGACCTGTCACCAACTTGTCAAGTAGACCACAGTGCTAAATGCCATGTCCAATTGTTTCTTGAACACTTCCAGGGATGGTGGCTCCACCTTCATGGAGGATTTCTTCCTGCCTGGTGTTCATCCTGAACCTCCCCTGGCACAGTCTGAGACTGTGTCATCTTGTCCTGTCACTCAGCAGAGGCTGACTGCCACTTCACTACAACCTCCTTTCAGGGAGCTGGAGACAGCAATAAGGTCTCCCCTGAGCCTCCTTTTCTCCAGGCTAAACAATCACAGCTCTCCCAATTGCTCCTCATAGGACTGACTCTCTGGATCCTTCACCAGCTTCAGTGCCCTTCTCTGGACATGCTCCAGCACCTCAGTGTCTTCCTTGAAGCAAGAGGCCCAGAAGTGGACACAGCAATGCTTCAGGTTCCAGATGGAAGTTCAAACTGGTGTTTGCTTTCTAACTGGTGTTAATACTTTGGCTTGACATATGTTTGCCTGGTTTCTGAAAATTTTTTTCAGTTAAAGGCTGACCTATAGTGCTAAGTTCAGAACTAGGACTTGCAATGTAGTTTGCCAAAATAAGAGCTGGAAATGACACGTGTCAGTTTTTGTCCATACATCTTTTTATTTATCAATAATAATTATATATTGACATTGAAATATTTTACACACAAACAAATGTATACAAACATGCATATACCTTTAGGAGGCATGACAATGTACACTTTGTAGCTAACTGTAACCATTATTGCGGAGACCTGGCCTAGTCCAGGTCTGTAACAGATTTCTTCTCTGCTAGCAGGAAGATTCTCACATTCTCTTGTAAAATACTAAAATTTTCTATCACTTTGACCCCTTCTGTGGTGCCAGGTGAAATCTGACAGCAATCAATTGTTGTTAGTTATTGACCAGTTTTTAAACTGTAGCAGTGGTGTAAGATGCCTTAGAGCATACTTTGATCTCATGTGCTTTAGCAAAAATGGAACATGAGGCAGTACAAACAATAAAGATATCCCCTTTAACTTGCTAAAGAGCATCTTTTAAATTTGGAACAAAGCTTCAGACTAAATGTTTCTCATTACCATTGCCAATACAAAGCTAATGTTGAAGACAATGGTTAAAACATTAATCATGTAGAGAGTGGAGGAAATGTCCTAGCTGAACTGAGTAAGCGGAGGCATTCTGGAGAGTGTTTGCTCCAGGAGTTAGTCACCCTTCCACAGTCACAGAGCTGGCTTCCACTAACACAGAGATAGTTGGCTGTGGGGTTGACTATTTTTAGTAGGAATACATAAAGATGACTAACACTGCATCATGCCTTGGAGTGAACACGTAGCATTTGTCAGAAATACATGTTCAACAGAGTTTAAGAAATGCCATGAGTGACTGTATCTATGTCTAATGAATTTCTCATAGAGAGGAAGTGATTGAGCACACAAGGCAACTTCTCCATACAAAGAAATAATGAATTTTGTGAGCACAGAGGAAGAAATGCATCTTTCTTAAAATGCTCATCAAGGAAAAGAAAGTAATGGAATAAGCCAGAAAGATCATCACATTCCAAATTGTCCTGCTATTTATCATGATGCTTGTGAAGTCCAGTGGAAATGGGTATACATATGAGATCAACCAAATCTCTGTGGGGAGGACAGGATATGAGAACTGTGCACTTTGTTTTAAGTATTTGGCAGATGTAAAACATGTAAGGCTGTAAGATGAGGTGCTGAAGGAGATGTCAAATACATTTTTGCGTGCTATTATATTTTTTATCACATGGAAGAAATATGATTGTGACAACAATCAGTAGACGCATAAAACTGGAAAAAGGAAGAGAAAACAAGTATAAACAGCAAGGAAGCCCCATAATTGTTCTTCCTCCATGTATACACACCGTACATCTTTTCAACAGTCAACAGGGGTGTTGAAGTTCAGCTCCTAGTGCACAAAGAAGTATAGCAAGAACTCAGTCCACTTGCATAAATATCAGAATTTAGCACAGTAAAACACTCAGCCAGCTTGTAGGACAACTTAAAGAGGTAAAAGAGAGGAATAAAAGGAGTGAGCTAATTCAGAGTAAGGAGACTGTCAAGCAAATGACAAATGACAATTTTGTATGTAAATCATCTGCAGATTTCTTTATATTGCTGCAGTGTGTTCACTTATTTCTTTTACTATTTTAGGAGGAATATTTAATCATCAACAAGTACTATCTACATAAATGAGCTTGTCCTCAACACCCTGGCATACTACACTGTGGGTAGTGCAGTACATGAGAATCCATGGTGACATGACAACCTTTGCATCTTCTGGCTTGGCAGGCTTGGTTGAAACTGACTTTTGAAATAAAAAAACACAATCAACAGAAAAAAAAGACTTGCAGATACACAAGAGCTATATGTAGCTTCCATACAGTGAGGGCTCTGGTTAGAAACTGAAGCTGGTTAAGTAACATTTGTTGAAAGGTCTGGACAGAAATTCTGCCTCAGGTTTTATTCCATGCAATTCAGTGACTTTTGTACCCTGACAAAAGTACATACTAGAGAGAATGTAGCCTGTAAAATCCAGAGTACAATCATGTAAATTTTGATGTTTTCCATTTACTGTGAAGGGTCCTGAAAAAGTCCTAAATATTAATTTTCTTTTTTTTTCCCCCAGAAATAGCATCAGCTGTCCTCTCTATAAGCAAGAATATAGTTATTCATATTAAATCAAGGATACTTCTGTTTGAAATTACATAAATGTGCCATCTTCAGACACAAAAAAAGATGAGATATTGATTGTCACAGATGTGCATGGATAATGGAGGTCCTTTCATTAGAATCATGGAATTGTTATGGTTGGACAAGACCTCTAAGATCATCAAGTCCATCTTGAACTAACACTGCTGTATTCACCATTAAACCACATCCCCAAGTGCTACATCTACATACCTTTTGAACATTTCCAGGGATGGCGACCCCTCTGCCTTGTTACAACCTCTAGAATCATAAATTATGGTTGGAAAAGACCTCTAAGATCATCAAGTCCAACTGCTAAGCCAGCACTGCCTTGTTCACCACTAAACCATATCCCAAAGTGCCACATTAGGGGCCTTGAGAGCCACATAGGAAGCACAGGATAGTGCATTGTAGAGGTGGAACTACTCTGTGTGTTACAGACCATGTGTGGAAGAGCAGACAGCCAATGAAATGTCACTGTAGGTTTTCCAGCTGTCTGACATGGGTCCACTGGAAAAATAAAGGGAAGAGATATATTATACATTTGTTTCATCTTTGCAGCTGGCTATGTCGCAGCTACTGCACATAAAGTGGGGCTTAGGAGACCAGACATGCCATCTTCCCACACAGGAGAAAGATGACCAAACACAAGAGAAACTGAAAATAGAGCTCAGGCAATGAATCACTCATTTGTGACATTCTCCGCTATGATATGGGAAGAAACTTCAGCATATTCTTTTCCTGTGATGTTCAGCTGTGGAGCTAATTTCAAATGAAGCCACACACGTATCTGACACACCCAAACCCATACTTCATTATGAGGGGTGTCCTATGTTTTAGACCCAAATTAGCATCAGTCATGTAAGGGCACAGTGTCCTCATTTCAGTTATAGTAAATTACTGCATGAGAAACACTGAATCATAAAGTTCAGATTTAAAGCTTTATAGTTAATTGTTATTCCCTTGCCCTCTTTGTCTGTATATTCATTTTAGGATTTCTACTATGTGATCAGGCTTTATTGCAAAAGCCTTATTGGGAATAACTCTTTCCTTTATAGAATTTAAATCAGTAAATAATATATTTTGTAAGCAACCTTCTGTAAAGGCCTTGTACCAGAAAATATTTTTTTTAATACTTTCTAATCAGTAGGAAGTACTAGCATATGAACTCACTTTTCAATTATCAAAGAAAGTTTTACAAATACCAAGAAAGCACAAAATTTTGTAAAGAACCATTCTAGGGCACAGTATTCTACTTTTGAATAAAAATAAATCTATTGACTATTTGTTGCTTACTTATTGTCTTCTTTTGTTTGTTTTTTAGTTTGTTTTTGTTCTGTTTTCTGAACAAATATGTATGAAAGCCACTTTTCTAAATGGCATTCATTCTGGAGAATTTTCTTTATTTGTTGCAGTAATGTTTATATCTTCTTTTGGAAGAGCTTAGACACTTCATATCTATCACTACATCTATCACTTCAGTACAGCCATCTCTGAGGGGCAATACAGAAACCATTGTAGTAGCAAAATATTCACAAATGGATTAAATAATAACTCTTTTATTACTTCTGCCCTAATAACATATTAGAGGTTTAGATGATTGCGTACTGAGAAACATCTTTCAGCACTGTTTTGTAGAAAGTCAAAATCTGTAAAAGTAGCTGGTCTCATCTTGCTATAAGTGCTATTTGTCAAATTTATCATCTTTCCATAAGTCTCTGAATGTCCAACTTATGAAGAGATCACTGTAAACTTGAATAGTTGTGATTTTCTAAGAAATGGATGAACTGGAGAATGTAGGAGAGAACAGACTATTTTCCCAAGCTGTGCACATTCTCAATATGCATATATAATTTTGGACCCTGCTGCTTGCTTCTTTTTGTTTTAAACAAGTCTTTGTTCTTGTTTGTGGTACTGAAACTATGCCAGATGCAAGGAGGGGACCAAGCTGACAAATTCAGATACCATCATCTCTGAGGATACGTAGTGACTCAGAGAAATACAGTAAAAAGGGTTCTACACTGCCTGCTAGCTCTCCTTTAACCTCATTAGAAAAACAATGAAGTGTTTAAAACAGGGCCAAAGAGACAAACAGGAAAAACAGAAAGGAGCTTGATTATTTTGTTCTTACTGTCTTTAGCAGTAAACATATTGGAAGAATTTTATTGAATTGTAATTTATTGATGTATTGAATTCATTTGCTGTCATCCTTTGTCTCAGTGAATAATGTGGAGCTGTACAGCATTCAGGTATATTGTAAAATCAAAGAAAAAGTATCAGCTGAAATACAATCACATTTTTGCCTTAAACACATATGGTTGACACTACTAAGCATAATACATCACTGAGTCATACAGAATGGCAAAACACATTTATTTTTCTCTGTATTTTATATTTGTTTATGTTAGCTTTTGACAGCATTTTTGTTGCTTCTCATATAAAGTCTGTTCCCCCTGTTGCTTTGTGGATCTTTCAGACAGCACAAAGGATCTTAAGGACAGGGTTCTGAGTCATACTCCAGCTTGAAATATCCTAATTTTCTTTTTAAAGATCTGAGATTTCAATAACTCTGATACTTTATGTAACAAATAGTAACATCAAATGCACATAAGCTACTAGAACGAGAAATTGTGTATGGCTTTTGCTTATTCTCATTCTACTAAATCAATTTACATAGTCAAAGCCTAGTATAAACATGTATTTATTCATCTTGAATGCTCACCTGTGAGATCAGTCAATATTGCTCTTTCTTTCTCCCACCATAGGAGAAGAAAGGTCAAGAAATATCTTCCTATTGAAACCTACAACATATTTAATTAAATTCTCAGGCTTAGGAAAATTTGCTCAATTTTCAGCCTTTTTACAAGTGTATTATGATACTGAACTTCTTACAGAGCCCATTAAAATTTTTTCCTCATTTAAATGTCCTGGAGTTTTCAGATATTCTTTCATTCCCCCTTCCCAACAATGATCTGACCGGGATGTAGCCTGCAACAGAGACCAGATTTATTTTAAAAGCCAGTTTCCATCAGGAATCCTTTTAACTACAGAGAAACAATCAAATACAAATTAAACTGACCTACCTGCTACCTGTTACCTGGGAAAAAAGCAGGATTTGAAGTTTAGTTCTCAAAGTAATTACCTGGATCTAACTTGCAGGACTTGGACTAAATCTTGCCTGGGACAGGCTTTCTGCCACAATAATAAGCCCACAGGAAAAGAATGCAACCAACATAAATCCCCCCAAATCTAATATGTGTGTGATCAGGTAACAGAAGCTGAAACTAGAGGGGAAAGAAAAGAGTTCTCAGGATTTTCCTGTCTCAAGTGGACTAATTTTACTGTGTCCCCCTGCACACAGCAGCAGTGCTCTGTGCCACAGATTGGTGATGATGCTCTTATAAGCCTTGAACTTTGAATCTAATTCTTTCTACATGAGAGAAATTAACTTCACGGAAGTTGGGATCTGTTTACGTGAATCTAACAAAGAGAGAAAAAAATCCCCTTCAAATTATTAATATCAAATGGAAAAACAGGAAGAAACTTTGTACAGTCTTAATGTGTATGCAATACTGAGGAGAAAGGAGCATGGATCTTTAACTGATGCCTGAGGGTGTTGCAATGATTCAGATAAGGCTGATAAAAAATAGCTATCCATGACTTTTTTGACAGCTTTTTTTGGCTAGTGAGGTTTTGATTTTTTTACTATTGTACTTCTGTGTTTGTAAGTTTTGAAGAATGTGAAGCAAATAACATCAGCATCTTACACAGATGAAGATGATATTTCTTTTGATAATGTGTATAGAAGCTGTCCAAAACTCAGTAAAACCATAATGCCTGTGACTGATATCTGATTTGTTTGTGACCCTGAGTTGAAAGGGAGCAGTATTCTCTACATCCATGTATTTGTTACAGTTTTTCACTTGTAATTTCACTTTATTACAGAATTCAGAGTACTCCACAGACAGTCACCTTGATTACTTGCTCTTCTAAATAGATGGATGCTGCTAATCCCTAAGATTAAGGATGCTATAACTGCTTCAAAAGACAAAAAATCCTTTGGATGCTCCATTTGCTGGACTCCATGAGGGTACAAGAAGAATTAAGACAACTTTGCAGCACTGCATCATATTTCACAGGCCACTCCAGTACAAATTTCAGGTAACTGACTATGTATACTCCAATTTATGGCAGGAATTGTAATACAGTTTGGGTATTAAAGTTTGGAGTATTGCCATCTTTTCATACTCCTGCACATATGGCACAGGCAGAACTAGAGAATATTAGGCAGAAGCGTATTCTAGAATGTTAAATACAAAAAAAATAATGCGTGAGATTTTGAATACAAGAACTCTCTACAAATGAGAATAACTGCAGGATCATTCTGTGCTGCTAAGGAAGACACACTAATTCAGCAGTCAGAAGAGCCTAACTCAAACTGCCACTGTAGCTGCATAAACTACTTGAAAAAAGAATTTGTTAAGCTTTTCTATTTACATGGATGATGATTCTGTTCTAATTTCAGAAGCATAAAGAGACAACAAATTTTTAAGTTTTTATGAAATACTTTTTTCATCTAACTGCCATGTCTGATGGGAAACAGATGCTATACAGCTCTTAATGCAACAAAATACTTAAACAATTGCCATGTTTAAACATGTCATGTTATGTTGATGAAGGCCTAATGTATAAAGCTGCTGGATGCTTTGGATGTCTAAATAATATCAATATTTTCTGGGAATTATATGAACAGGTAATTATTGCAAACTGGTTTTATTACACTGTCACAACAGTCACAAAATGACTTAATTATCTCTGTTTACTTATAAATTCATCCAATTCGGTGCTGTAAAATAACTTGGTTGAGTTTTACACAGTGAGACTAGAGTAACCTTTTCTTCCTGTCTGGTTGTTCTGTGGTAATTCAGTATCACCACATCTCACCCACCCTGCTTTGTTAGTGGATGATTACAGAATTGCCACAAAGAGGAGAGAGAGGTAGATTAAAAAACCCTCAGGCTGAGAATGACATTAGCTCTCCATCTCCCATGTCTACATAATGTCACTACCATATCCCAAACACCACCAACAGCAAGTCAGCTTCTGTTTTCTGTGTAAGAACAAGCATGGGATAATCTCTTTTATAAAAGGCTCATGTTTCTGGAGTGCTAATGGGCAGAGACTGGATTTTAACACACAGTTTTACTGCGTATTCTAAAGAGAAACAAGGTTTCTGAAAGTGTGAGAAACAGAGCCAATATCATGGAAAAACATTGAGAACATGGCAGTTGGAACACTTAGATTTGTAGTTCATTTTAAATCTCCTGCATGTGGTAAGAAATAAATATTCACAAATCTCTCATGGCAAAACCATCGGGTTTCACTTGTCCTAAAGCTGCTTAAGGAATTTGAGGTGAATCTAAGTCCATGGCTACCATTTGTTGCTGGATTTAATTTTAATAAGACACAGACAGGAAAAATACACCCTCTTTTTTTTTTTTTTTTTTTTTTTTTTGTTAGACAGAAGATACAGCATTCTCCATGTAGCTTCAACTTTTATAAATGCCATAGTCATATAAACATATTGCATTGCTTTAAGTTACCTGAGGATTTTAATTTCTTTTTGTGTGTCTTTTAAAACTGCCCCTAAACAAATCATATGGAAAAAAAAGTAGACATTATTCCTACTCTACAAAGTAACCTGTCCTTCACAGGTAAAAGATATAAGCAAAAGCTAGTCAGACAAGTAACAGAAACTCTCTAAACCCCATTAGGTGAAAATATTGCCCATTTTTTTTCAGTAAGTTACCATGGAGAACATGATTATGATTATTTTAAAGCCATGCTTCAATGAGATAAGTAATCAACTCAATGGAGTTGGCTTTATAGAACTGCTGAACTAAATCTAGTCACACATGTAAGCTTTATTAAATGAGAAAACATCTGCTACATTGATGCACCAGAATAAAGAATAACTGTGAACTTTACATACCATGGATATGCAAATTAAAATTCCAACAGCTGGAAATGTTTAAAATAAACACAAAAATTGAGCAGGTAGTAAGGAAATGTCACATTAAGGAAGTATAAATTACTTCAACTTTTAACAGCAACTTGTTAAATTAGTTGTTCAGTTAAAAGAGCCTCATAAATTTATCCTTAATTAAATGTTGATACTAAAAATTCAGACTGTGTTAGGGTACCTATCACAGATATTTTAGTTTTGAAGTTTTTTTACAACTTTACAAGTATTTAACAACTGTTAAATACTTTTTTCTGCACAGAAGTTATGGTAAACCCTGAATGGTGTATAGACATGGCTGCCAAAAGCAGCTACTGAAATGCATAAATACTTAAATTCCTTGTAAAGTCTGAATTTCACAGTCTAAATCAATTTGGAAACTGTAGACAAACACTAAGCCAAAGAAAATTCTGATTTGATATTTTCACAGCAAGGAATAAATGGGTACTTGCACTGGACAAGTGCAGCCCTTGTTGTTATCAAAATAAATGCTAATGATATTCAGAAAGTACAGGATCTGCAATCACACCAGCATTTTCCCCTTCAGTAAGTGTATCTTTAACTAGATTTCAGATGCGTCTATAATTCATCCTGTATAATCCAGTAATCACCAACAACAAAGACCAGAAGACAAAAGGAATTGACATGGCAGCTTTAGAGTTAAGGACAAACAACATGTGGTATCAAGAACACAGAACTGAAAACCAGGCTCTGGCTGAGTTCTCCTTTTGCGGTTTCTGCTTGTTGTGTTGCCTCCTTGCTTGCCTCAGCCCGACATGAACCTTCCCAGCCAAGGTTTCTCTCAGCACACACTGGCTGAGCACCAACCAGCAGACACAACCAGAGAAGGTGCACTGCCATCGATGCTGCGGAGGCAAAACGCGGCTGAGCTGAAATTGTCACTGGATGAGTGCAGCTGGGCTCTGCTTCATCAAATGGGGACAAGAATCAAAATGACCATCTGTGAGACCTTTTCTTTTGTCTCCTCAAGTCTTTATTTTAGTGGTGCAGGGATTGGCTTCTGCTGGAATTATTCTGTGGGAATGATTTAGCCAAAAGTTGTGGAACCATAGTTTCTGCCCTGAAACTGGGCACTCAGCAGGCTTGTACTGAGAAGCTTTAGGTAACATGAAATCAATTTCATTAAACTCAGACTTTTTCTTCTCATGAATTAGCAGAAGATGTTTTAGACTGAAACGTGTAACTTTGAAACCAAGAAAAATGTCTCCTATCTTTATAAATACTCATAGAAATGAGTGTGGAAGTCTCTGCAGACTCCAAAAAAAATGAAATCAGCAATTTAACAGATTTGCAATTATCTTATGGTTGTAGTTGTTTTGATTGTTTTTCTTACAGAGAAAAGAGACAGAGAACAATTATAAAAGAAAGAGAAAATAGCCGGTAAAAATATTATCCAGGTTTTATTTGATGCTCCACAGTGATGAAATCAAACAGTGCAATGTAGTCTAAAAAAGATGGAGTAGAAAAGAAAACAAGGATAGTCTAGCATGGATTGCAAAAGAGCTCCACCAGTCACAAACTGATAGGTTGCTTTCTTTACCAATTATCTAAATTTTTAAAGGGATTCTCATAGTGCTAAAATCAATCTGGGCTCAAAATTTTGAATATCTTGCTCCATAAAAAGGAAAATTCAAAGGATTTTGTGTCTCTGTGTGTGGGGGTTTAAGTTGACTTCAGTAAGAGATGTTTTGGTTTGACATAATTACAGCAATATGTTACAAGAAAATGAATATAGGACATTATTGCATTGATCTTATTTTTAATGTGGGTGAGTATCCTTCATCTATATGGTTACCACTTATCACAGAATAGATAAAGAAAACCTTATGATTTTCCATTTTTACTTTGAGGGTTCCATGAAGAAAACAGAAGTATTTGTTTTAAGAATGTAAACTACCCAAAAACATCCTGCCAAACATGAATAAAATAAGGCTGCTGTTCTTGGTGTAGTCAATCCCTACATTAGCCTTGGGAATTCAGTTTGTCAGAAATACAGCTCTTTGGTGTTAAACAAGAATGAAAAGGTAGCATTTTGCTGCTGTGGAATGGTAATAATATGCACAATGGAATCTCAAATCCCACTTCTTGGGTAAGTTCTGCCTCAGGAGAACTTGAAAATTACCTGACAAGAACAAATAATGGTAAACATGAAGTGCTTTTCAGTGAAGCTGGCAGTGCTTTGAAAGCAATTTTTTTTCATACATGAAAGTAGGGGCACATGTGAAAGAATTTCAATCCTATACCCAGAAGTTCATTCAGAGCAGTTTTCAATACTAGTAAAATAGTGCTAGTACTATTTATGTAGATAATCTTCACAAAAGTCATGATAGTTCTTTTGGTAATCATTGCAGAACAAGGGAAGGGAAGGGAAGGGAAGGGAAGGGAAGGGAAGGGAAGGGAAGGGAAGGGAAGGGAAGGGAAGGGAAGGGAAGGGAAGGGAAGGGAAGGGAAGGGAAGGGAAGGGAAGGGAAGGGAAGGGAAGGGAAGGGAAGGGAAGGGAAGGGAAGGGAAGGGAAGGGAAGAAATGGAAAAAGCTATATGTGAGATGTACTAGGTCCCAAATATTTAAAGCTAGGGATGTTACTGGCTTTCTACACAGAAGCTGTTCTGAATGAAAAAACCAAAATCAACTCAACAATAGTGCAGTAGATAGTGCTTGTGGTTGATGGACATTCTATATTTTGTTTTACTTTTAAACACCTCATCCAAGATAGCTAAATGAATGCTGTTTCTCTGATCAGAACATGGACTAGACCCTAAAACAAGACAGGTTTTTAGTGATCTACTCCTTCTCCCTATCAAAGCCATGTTAGCAATCAACTTCAAACACAAGTGAGTAAAAGTACTTCCGCTTTAAAAAGTTCTTTTGTCATGAATCTGGATAAGTTAATTCAATTACAAAGTGGCCATTTATAATTTGTATATGCAAAAAAATCACAGCAGGACGTGGCTTATTGAGAGATAACCACATGCCCAGTGGCTTTTCTACCCATAAATATTCATTTAAGACAATCCTCTCTCATTGACGCTGGGGGCAAAACATGCACTCCATTCAGTGGGATCAGATTCAGGCCTTAATGCAAGAAACACATCAAATGCTGTCTTCTTCTGGTTCTGGAAACCTCATGGAAACCTATGGGATTCTTGAGCAAACTTGGGACCAAAGTCCACAGAATGAAGTAATTTAGTTTGTATTAGTAGGATGGGAAATTCTTTCTAATTATGCTTGATCTGAATGAAAATCAGACTGTCATATGGTTGAGACTAATAATATTGTTAATACATCCTTTCATCTCAGAGCAAAACTAGAGCTGAAATTCCTACTTATTGTGTTGTGTTATTTTGAAAAATTCCAGTGCAGAAATAAGGAAATACTTAATTTCAGCATTTTCACAATGAAATATTTTCATATGGCCAAACTGAGTCTTTCACTTAATAAACAGGTCATGTGTCTTTGATGAAGTATCATCCATCTGATTGGAAAAGAGTTTGACCAAGAAACACTAGCCTGCAAGAGGGAATATGCATATGAGATGTATAGCAAAGCAGCTGCAGAGGGATATTGATTTCAATATGTGCTGACTTCAATTGAAACGTTTCAGATTAGTTCAGCAAACTAGAATATACGGTTTCATATTCACTCAACTGGAAAGAATATTTTTTCTTGTATTTCCTAATGGGAAAGGGAAGGAATTCTACAGAAAGCCTTTTCTCCTGTGGGAAAAAAAAAAAAAGGGATATAACACTTTGTTTTCTATAAGGTTAAAAAAATGCCCAAAACATTTTGATATAAAGTATTCCACTGAGGTATATGAAACTCCATGATAGTTCTGTAGGCCAGACCTATCATTAATAAAACACAAAAGAAGTTGTTTCTTGATTGCTCTTTAAAAGTTTTCACCAGGCTAACAAAGATGCCAAGTTGGTTTTATTTCATGGCTTCTTGCCTTGTGACCAAGATGACATTTGCCAGGAACTTTCTTTTGATGGCCAAGAATTTTGATGAAATGAAGAAATAGAAAAGCTGGAACTAATTAGCACTTTTAAAAGAAATGTTAGATGATCAGTCACTGACTTGGAGACCTTTCGATGATAAAAGGTCCTAGAGTAATTTTTAAAAAGTAATTAGTAGACAACACAGCAAAAGCTTACATTTACATGATTGCTGCTGTCCTTCATTTATTCAATGTCTAACAAAAGAACTTTTCCCCCAAATATTGTAAACAACTAGCATTGAATATATTTATAGATAATCTGAAAGGTCAGAAGAGAATAAAACAGAATGGATGGACTTCTCATTAGGTTATGCTCTATACCTTGGTGAAATATGGAAGACCAATTCCTTGCCATTTGCAGCTGCTTAGGCCATTTAAGTATTCTTTACTACAGTAGCATCACATTGGTTGCATCATTTGGTTTCTTAAATTCTATCTATATTTCAGTTCTTTTTCTTTCTTATTCAAACTCTATTCACCTTCCTGTACCTCTTCAGTACAAACACCTAAAAATTCATCATTCAAAAGTATGAGGGAAGAAGGAGAAAAGTCAGAACACTCAGACAGCTTTGCAGGCAACAAAATTTGCAGACACTTGTATAGCTGGAAAACACTGCCTCTATTAAATTCCACTAAAATTCACTGACATCCTACAAGTGTGAGGCTGCTGTATGTATCATCAGGGCTTTTTTAGCAGAAAGTTTTATGTATGAATTTTGTTTGGATACTTGTGTGAGAGACCGCTGCATAAGAGCGGTGTAGGTGTGTGACTTGAAAGTGCAGGCTGAAAAAATTGTATTTCAGGAATGAAAGTCCAAATACATTTATGTATGTGTTTATGTCAAAATACAGGAAACAGAAGTATTACAAGGAAATAATGCAAAGTATGTCACACATCCATGGGTTGTTTCCTTCAACTGCTTTCTCTGCAATTTATCTTCATTCTTCTGGAAGCTGGTTCTTAAGGGTTTAAAAACTGATTACTCAAATAAGTTTATGCAAATAACCAACCCATTTCAATTGCAGATGAGGACAATTTATTTCCCTATAGTGAATGCAAGAAATACAATAAAAATAAATCAAAAGTCAGAAGTTTTAGGCAACATCACTGCTCAAGATTATTCTCCAATTTTTGAATGGAATCCTGATGCAATTGTTCCAAAAATCCTTATTCACACAACTATAGGACTTCCTAATATAGGAAAATATTGCCAGGTAAGATGTAACAGTATTCTGCCTCATTTACTGTAGTGTAAATGACTCTTAGTCACAACACTCTTAATAAATCTATCCATGTCACTTAGTCTAAGGAGAAGTATACAACATCTTAGAGCTAGGTTAAAAAGTGCTGGGAAAAATACTTGCCAACAGTCCAGGAATCTTTCTGTGCAGTTACATGCCAGATAGTTTTCACACTCAATTCAAATTGCTTTGTTTTTGAAAAATGCTGCCGGACAAAATATACTTGGTCAGTAAAACATCTGGGGATATTATTGTGTGGAAAGGGTTAGACCAGCCAATCTAGAATAAAATGAAAATGAAATTCAAACCAACAGGGCGCATATCTCTTAATATCTCCTTAATCTCTTAAAAAGTTTTTGAAAGCTATCGCAAAGTTATGTCTTGGCGCTTCTCTGTTTCAGCCAGAACTGAAATTGGAAACACCAAAATACTGTTCTTGAACTACAGCTGTCCTGAATGAAACAAGGAAGCACTACAAAGTTATAGTACAGAGTGTTTTTAGGAAATTGCCATCTCATTTCCCAGCTGGAAAAGTTTGGATGAGATCAGGTAAACTCTGGAAACTGGTAAACTTCTGGATGTATATCTGAACTGAACCACCAATCCTTTGTGACTCATCCATTACTGAAGTCCACATTTTATGGAGATGACTATAAATAAAATAGTTTTACTTTGAGAAAGAAAGAAGGAAACACAAGATACTACACAAATGAGAGGTTTGCCTGCAAACCCTCAAACTAGAACTGTACTGTACATTCAATTGTACTGATCATAGTGATTTAAATAAGGGGTACATCTCTGCAGTCACTGGAGATTTCTGCCATATCTGTTCATGGAATGTAGAAGGAAACTGCAGACATACTGGGCCTTAATCATCCAGGACATAAACTTCCATTGCTTCAATGATATTTCATTAGGAATAAAGTTGATCAACTAATCCTAGCTTGGTTATTTTTCCCTTTAATCACTGGTTTTTTTGATGTTGTAATGACACAGTTCATAATGGTGACTGTTGAAATGGTGCTTATAGTAACAGTGGTTTAGCCTCTCTCAACCATATCTGTTGTTTATCTATGAAGAAAAGCCTGCCTTGCAAATCTAGTATGGGTACTGTGTAATTTAGGGCTTGAAAATGAAAATTGTGACCTGGTTTTTCTCTTTAAAAAACAGATGTGCTGAAGATTGTTCTGCACTCTTGCTAAAAAGTGTTAAGCTTTTTATGAAACTTTAATAATTTTTTTGTAGTTTTCATCAGTTTGATATCTAAAAATGAACCAACACTATGAATAAGGTGTTCCTTTCTCTTTAGACATTCAGTTTATAACTTAATCCTAGTTGGATTATTTAAATTGGCAACTGCATCTATATAAATTTTCTTAAGCAAAATGGTAAGCTAATTTCTTTTATGTGCATAACATAGGAATATGGGAAAACATGTCACTTATTTACTTAGTTTACAAAGTTACAGGGGGTGGGAACTTTCAAGGGACATAAAAGTCAGGAAATGACCCCTGCGATGGGATTCCAGAGGCAGCAGATTACAGACAATGTCCTCTCACAGCTTCTGTAACTTTGGAACATACCATCCCAGAACACAGTTGGGGTAGGGGAACCAGCCACCTGAGCTCCAATGAGCAATAGTTTCGTGAAGTATGGTCCCAAAGAATACGTCTGTATGCAAAGAGTGGGGAAACAAAAGCAAGCCACAGCTGTCTTTCAGCACTCACTCCAGTGCTAAAAAGGAAGTCTTCATCCCACTGGACTAATTCAGGATGCCAAACGGGTGTCCTTGGGGAGTTTTGTTCAGGCAGCAAATCCTGTGTGGGTCAGATAGCGTGCTCCAGCCAAGCTCGCCACGGCCAGAGAGTGGTGCGGAAGGGAAGCTGCTCTCCGTGCTGAATGGCGCCTTTGTTCGCCCTGCCGCAGCAGTTACATTCTGCAGGCCCTGCAGATACAACAGCGGCTGTATGAGAGCGGAATGGAAATGAGATGTTGGCTCCCCCCAAAAAGTTCTGCTTCTTTCCATTAAAACTGCAAAGGAATTCTGGCAACTGAAAAGTAACCCTTCCTATCGAGCAATATTTTCCTGCCTCTAAAAGCCAAAGAAGCCAAAAGTGAAAAAAATTTCATAAAGTGAAGCTAAAATATGGCCTAGATGGGCATATTATAGGTTGAACATTTTATAGGTTGGTTACCTTCCAAAACAGAACCAAGGCTTGCTGGTAAATTAAAGACAAAAGTCATACAGTGGCTGAAAACCACCTCCAAATTCATACATTCACCTAAGCCCTTAAAAACAGTACAACTGCAATGCACCCAGGACTGATCTGTTTGCTAAACAGGTTCTTTAGTATGTACTGCTTGCAAAGGTAGATAGTCCAGCCCTTGACCTGCTCACCTTTTTCAGTCTTTATCTGAACCAAAATCCCTATCTGTTAAGAAGGCCATTTTCAAATGACCATAGACTGAGTTCTTCATGCAGGGGTAAACTACCAGCAAGCTATGGGATGTCATATTATCTTTTCTAACTAGAGGAAGGGAGTCTCCTTCTTTGGCTACTGTCTAGTGGGAATCAGCCTATTAATAGAGAACTCTACTCTGTTTTCATAATTAATTTTAGAAAAGCAACACTGAGAGCTTTTTTCCTTAATTGTCTGCTTCCATACAAACCTTGCTTATATTCTTTAAAATAAGGCTCTAGGGTAGTCTTCAGAGAAAAAGTAGAGCTGTATAGCAGATGTAAGGTAGGAACTGTATCATATATTACAACTGGACTATGTTACTACTACCTAATTTGCATTTCTATCCAATTTTATGAAATGAAAGGGCAGTTTGTTTGCAGTAGCAGAGCTATTTGCTATTGTGATCATTGGTTGGCTTACCATATAGCTGTGATTTGCTTGATTCTAGTGAGTTCTAAAGTTCTAAGACTCCCAGTAGTTTTTTTGACTCACAGTAGGTCCTACAGCCTGTATGATTTCTTTTCTAATACTGTTAGTTCACAGAACTCATGAAAGAAAAACCCTTACAGTCATGTGGAAAATCTTACAATTTGATTTTGGAAATGCTTCTATTACCAGCCCTTTTTCAAACAAGAAGTTCCATTGGTGTAAATAAATACAGGATGTAGGACAGATAGAACTCTTTGTTTGTAACAGCTCACTCTCAGGCTCCATCTGTGTGTTTTTTCAGGGAAATAAAGGCAAAATAAGAACCTCTTATATTCCCTGGCATGGCCTAAGAATTTAATGAGAACAAGCATGACTGCAGGAGCAGTTCATTTTTGCAACCTTTAAGCAGCATGTTGATCAAAGCAATGGCATTCATCACCTTCAAGGAGATGCTCAGCTGCTGAAAAGATCAGGTCATAAATATTTAATTATTCATGAGCACAAAATAACCAAAACTATACTATTATGTACCATCAGGAAATACTATTAAAATGAATGCTCTTACTTAGGGGTGGAGGGAGTGCTTGAGAGGGAATTTTTCTGCCCACTAGATATCAGCATTGTCCGTGAATATGAATGAAGAATTTGAACCAGGAATGGCAGCATTTCCAATGAGGTTTTGGGAAGGCTTAAAGCTATAATTGGAAAGAGATCTTATTCAAACATAACTGCTGTGCTAGATGCTGAGCCTTGAAAATCTGCAACACAGCAATAACAAAAGTTATGTTGAACCAAATCCTCTGAGGTAGTGATCAACCAACTACAGTTTCAGGACATTTGTTCATACCCATGCCTAGGAAGTATTAACATCCTGAGCCACATAAATATTATGGCTATACACAGATAGCAGTTGAACTGAAATGAAAAAATAGAGAAATGATAAATATCCATTTTTAAGAGTACATCCAGTCATTCTTTCAACTTTAGTTCAAAGTTAAACATTTGTAGCTCTCAAAGATACATAAAGATAAAATATAACCTGATAGAATAAAACAAAGCATTCTTCTTAAACTGGTGCAATCAGTAACACATTCAAGATAACATCTGCTACAGTATCTAAGACAGATAATTTTTTAAAAGTTAAAAGCTTTATTTGCTTATTAACTTGTGGGTGCTTTTCCACACTTGTTATTTACCTAGAGGCTAGAAAAGTAGAACAAAGCCGAGCCTTTATTTGCTTAGCAACCTATCGAGCAACTGCACAGAATTATTTTCAAGTAGGTCCAATGGCAGCTCTTTTGAATTGCGTGTTGAGTTTTTGTTTACCTTGCTGTTACAGCAATAATAGCAAGGTGGGGTCACATTCGCTCAGTAGGTAGGACCCTAAAATTCTGAATGCTTCATTGTTTACCGAGTCACCAGACACATGAGTGCTGGGTTGGCCCATGTTTACCCAAATCCTGGTCCACTGACAACTAGGTGTGGCTTTATTGGACTGTTACTCATACAGCTTTGACAGAGAAGCTCAGCTTCTTAGCTGCAGTGCTCTAAGGAAATTATGGAGACAAGCAGGGATGAATTAATACATTTATGACAATACATATTAATTGGGAATGTTTTGATTATAGTAACACAATGGCCAAGGGCCAGAAATTAGCATTCTGTAGCAAAGAAAAAAAAATTTGGGCTAACTTTGTGGGCAGCAGTTAAATAAAAGGAACATCTGCTTATCAAAGGCAATGTGCTGCTTCTAATTAAACCATCATCTCGCTTGATGCTAAATTTGTAACTAGGGATGCAGATCACACCCTTAAACAGACAAACTTTAAGACTTCTCTCTCCAGTCTGCTATATTGTCCGAGAAAAAACCCCAGAATTTCCTGTGTCATATTTTGAATAGGTGTTGTCTCATAATTGCACTTGTAAGACTGAGAGAGACATTATGTAATGCAGTTCTTGCTGAATGTACATTTAAAATTGCAGCTTAATAACTTAAGGGAAAATTTGATTTAGTAGGAGTTTAGCTGCTGTGAACTTTAACTGAGGAAAGTTGTCATATTGTTTACAATGACAAGACTTTTCAAACACTTTGAGGAATTACGAACAATTTGAAGTACCATAAAGTATTCATTATGATCATAAGGCCTGAGTCTTGGAAGTAAGTTATTACAGCCCTGAATGTCTCATGTCTTTCAGCTAAAATAATTTCATTGCACAGCTGGTTGATTCCAAAGGAATTATGACACAAGAAAAAGGAAAATTTGTTTTTAATAATCATAATCTAAAACAAGAAATCATGACTTTTTTTTTTTTAATTCCCATTGTGCTAATTCATAGTGAAGGGAAAAAGGGATCTCTGCTCTGTTTCCTAGCAGACAGGTGTGATGTTTGAAAAGATTTCAGAAGAAATGTTTTGGAAAACCTGGTATAAAGTGGCCACAGTAAACAATTCTCTTTTGCCTCTCCCTTCCTTCACTACAAGAAATATCCTGTATAGTCAAATTTACAATAACACAGAAGGTTGCAATACAGAACATATCTTAAGGGCACTACACATCCAAGAATAATTTTCAAGATGTTGGTAAAGTCAATTATTTTAACAGTGTGATGTCCTGATCTACAGCTATTGCAGCCTGGTTTGGAGGCTGCCTGCTTAAAATCCTACTTAAGCAATTATGAGCTTCTCCCCCCAGCTCCCCTTCTCTCCTATTTTAAGAGAACACATCTTAAAACATGTTATGTTGAAGCAACAGCCATGTGGAAACCTATCACTGCCTCTTGGGATGCTGCTGCAGCTTGTAATTACAACATCCAACCAATACACATAATACATCCTCCTGTAAGGGTCAGCCTTTGGGATCACAAAAAACCATTTGATTTTTTTTTTTTGTTTTATATGTGTACATAGCCATGGTGAACAAGATACCATTTTCTGTGCCGGCTGAAGCTGAAGTTATGTACTTTCTACATTTGGATGTTTTTTGTTTGCTTGTTTCAAGAAACCATAACCTGATACATCTAAAGAACAGCACGCAGTATTCAGATTCTTTTTAAACTGTCTGAAGGGGATAGAAATATACTGCTCAACTACCAGGTATGAATAATCTTAACTACTGACTACAGAAACCTTTTCTTAATAGCCTCTCTGGTGGTCACAGTCTATGCTTCATCAAACCTTATAGGCTTTTTTAAAAACAGATTTTTTTTTATATTCTGGGACAGCTATCTGGAATAATAAAATCTCTCCTATCCTTCTATTAAATTTAAAAATCACAACTTTTTTTTTTTTTTCCAGTTCAAAAGAAGAATCTTTTTTGGACACAGTTTACAATTTGGAAGTTTGATTAGCATTCTTTTATAAATACACCCTCCTTCTATAAATTAAAGAGGAATAGTAATAATAAATAGAGAAACTTTCCATTGTCAGGGATTAAGGCCAAAGTAATTGGTTTCTTCTGTGAGTACATTGACAATTAATTATTATGAATACCTGCAAGCATAAAGTACTGGCCCCCACTTCTGAAGAAAGGAAGATACTACGGCCTTGTAGTAGAATTTGAAGTTAATCATTGACAATTTAGTTTTGTACAAACCAGTACATTAGCATTACCTTTTTGCCTCTTTGAGTGCTTCAGGACAGCATTTTTGCTACAACTAACTCCCCATGTCTATTGAATATTTTTGTATTCTAATACTCCCATGTTGCTCGTTTTGTGACTTTGATTAGGCAGAACTTACTGCTTCACATTTCATCATCCCAAGAAATCTGTATTCCTTGTTATGTTAGGTCTTTTAACTGGTCTACTTTGGCATTCAGAACACTTTTTTTTATGACATGCTGTTCAGAAATTGCTAAGAACAAAGGAACTGAAGGATGTTTGCTTCATTAACTGACTCAGTTTTTGCTAGCATACATTGTATAATTTGAATCTCTGCAAAATATAACAATCTACTCTCTATGGCTCATGCCAGAGTTTTGTAAAGGTGCTGCTCCTCACAGATTAAGAGTACATATATTTATTGAATACCTGGTAAAGGAGAATTCACAAGAATGCAAACGTTAAATTTAGGATACAAATTTATGCCATTTAATTATATCTAGAAATATGTAACGGTGACTCAAAATTAATAAATACCTGCCTATTCACTTTTATCATACAAGAAAATGTTACTTTTGTTCCATTGATCGGCAAACATCCTTTAAAAAGTGAAATTTAGATGAAAAATACACTAGAGCACTGAACTTATAAATCTCACATGGTTCAGGAACTGGGCAGGCAATTAGTAATATGGAAAGTGATAGCGTTAATAGCACAGTTTAGGGAAGGCTTCTTATATGTAAAGCCTGTATATAAATTTTCCAAGGTGCAAAATGGTAACTTGATCCCATAATATAAATTTCCTAGTATTCATTCTCTTAATGGTACTCTCATTATATTTCAAAGAGCATTAAATATATGTAATTTGTGCCATGATTATTAAGCTGAACAGCAAAGGTGGGGTTAGTAGATTCATGATCACAAAAGATGTAAAATTCATTACTCAGTTCACAAATAAGAGTTCAACAACAAATACCCTTCCTTCCTCTTTCCATTTTGTCAATACTTTGGTTTCCATAGGAAAGAAATACAGGTGCATATGCTAGAAACCTCAGCACATTCCAGCCTTTGATCTGAATAGCTGCAGGACCGGGATTGTTGCGTAAGCTTTGGAGCATACTTCAGGCTAGACACAGACAAAGAAAGGCTCCAGCCAGTTCAACAGCAATTGAGATTAAATGTTTTTTTGGTTTTTTTTTTTTTCTGGGAGGAAGAGAAGAAGGACTCACGGGGACATAGTTAAGCACAGTACACTGTGGAAATGCACAAGTACAAAAAGCCACACCAAAGAAACTGATGGCTAGATCCATATTATGGTTTTTTACACCAAGATGAAGAGAACAAAAATAACATGGGAGAAGACATTGAACATTCTCAATAGACTGACAGTACTGTATACCATCAACTGCTCGCATGAAGAACATCCCTCCTCCCCCCATCAACCTTTTTGATAATCTGTAAGTGATAGTATTGATTTAACTCTTAGAAAAAACAAGCTGCACATAAATTAGCCCCTAAAACTCAACAGATAAAATTTATGAACAAAAATTGTTTACTGCAAGCTGAAATCTGAATTTGGAGGAGCACTTAGTGTTGATGGTGCAAGGGAAACACATGCTGAAACACAAACTGAAACACATACTGAAAGATACACTGAAAAACATGTTAATGAATAAGCTTTCCATAAATATGTTCTCACAGCATTAAAGACAGAGTTGAAAAAAGATAAATCAAAAGCAACAGATGGCCAAACAATCTCACGTGAGAAAAGGAAACAGCATATTCAAAGCAGACAGCAATTCACTTGAAAACATGATAATTATTCTTCAAAGTTCAGACTTGGACATTAGGGAATTACTGGTACCCGCTACCAATCCTCTACTTGATACAAGAAATAAATGAATTAATATAAAGGGTAACCAAAGCAAGCATAAGAAGAGAAAGAGTAGAACAACTTCATTAAAAGTCTCCCATGTTTTTTGTATTCTTAATGGAATGAGTCTGGATCTGAGAGGGAAAAGTGCTCATGACACATCTGGATAATATGAAACATTTGTTTGGCATTCAGTACTGTTTAAAGGTACAGAAAGCCATGGAACTTGGGCAGTGTTTGATATTTACTGGAAAAAGAGATGCAAGACCTCACATCAGATTTGCTTCAGGAATGTAGCAGTAGATCAAAAAACCCAGCAGTGGTGAGAAGCCTCACCAAATAATTATTTAAAGAATGAAAAAAGAATATAAACACAGAACACAGGACAGTTTTATACACAGGAAGTAAGTTTCTATGTAACGTGCTTTAAGCTAACTAAAAACAGTTTTGAGGGATTCAAAATCCACATGCACAAGCTTGTGCTATCTACTGCTGCCTGCTGCACATATTCCTGTGTTTGAAATTAAATGTAAGTCTCACTTAGAGCATGGTGTTAATAACTGCCACAGTTGTGGGTTTGAACCCTGTACAGGCCATTCACTTAAGAGTTGGACTTGATGATCCTTGTAGTCCATTCCAACTCAGAATATTCTGTGATTCTGTAATCCATGTGTGCTCTCTTGGAAATGAAAGACCTTACCCAGTCTATGAGAAAGAGTTGGATGAGGCAAGGCTCACACACAGAAACCAGTAGCATGTCTTCGGAGTCAGAGAGCACTGACTGGACTGTACGGCCCTCATGTTTTGGTATGGTGTTTTTCCTGGGGGGGGGTTTTCTTCCTGAAATTTTGTTTAGTTTTGTTTAGGTTTTGAACTATACATTTTTTAGATCTTTTGTAGGACAAAGAAATGTTTATGCAAAGGGAGTAGAGTCCATACTTTATAGTCTGAGCAATAGAAGCTATTTTATCTCTTCTAGAAATGGCAGGCATTGCCATGATTTCAGTATGTCTGTAGAGGTCTGAAAACTGACTAAATGTATACTTTTATTAGCCATTATCAGCATATATGAAGCTGATTCCACACAATTATCACTAAGCAAAAACTCTATTTCATTATGCACTTATGCAAGAGCTCCAGTAGGAATTTGGAGGCAATCTTTGAAGTGATGCACACAAGTTATGGATAACTGAAGCAAAAATGAATTTCAGTATTGTGGTAGGTGACTACATTTTCAGTACCAACAGAAGCCTAAAGCTTAGAAGTGCAACTCTGTCCATTCCTTTTAAAGAAATACATATCTATGTTTTGGTAACAGACTGAGATATAGAAGAAAGTATGAGCTTAAAACTGTGCTAACCAGTGTTATCAGTACTGAAAATGCAAATGTTCAAACACTCAGCACACCAATTGCTGTAAACTGTCCTCTAGTGTATTGAACATGCTACTATGATGGGATAATATGGTGCTATGTATTTATAGTTTTTGATACAGCTAAACAATAAAAATATTTTTGTTGTTTATTTCTTATAATACAAAAAAAATTTTAGCATGAGACTTGTTGTTAATGTCAAAATTACCACTGAGCAACAACTCAGCCAAGATTATTACAACTAAGAAATCCTGCCAGCAGATATCTTGAAAACACAGCTCCAAATTTCGTACATCAGGTGGATGCATCAACTAATTTTTATAACCTTAATTTACTGACTAACACAGTGATTATAGTATGTGAAGATTTTCAGTAATGTCAGTAGTTACAACTAGGACGAGTTTTAAGTGAATCTGAAAAGAAATAAAAGTCTAAAATGTATTTGGCTGTATTGAACTCTGTTCTCCAAAAACAAAAGTAAAGATAAAGTGGGTCTAAACTCAGGTATCCATTATAGTTAACACTGTCCCTCCAAAAATGTTATTTCATTTCCACAAAGCAGTACACATTTCTCATGTCAACACTTGATACTTAAATGTTAACCATGTAATATCTGAAACTTGAAGCTGGTGAATCTCTTCTTAGGGTTTATATTTACTACAAATGACTCTGAGAAGGATTAATCATGGTATTTTAAAAAATTATACTCAAAAAATGCAGTTATTTCAACTACATTAAACTGTGAAGATGTACATATGCAGTCAACAAGATGCCTCTGCTCATGGTAGGGACAGGGAAAGGGAGAGATGGCGATTCATTCCACCTATGCCAGACACTTAGGATAGGATGAATCACCCTTTGGGAGTCTACACCTCTCTTCATTTATGACAGAACAGAAGATGACTTGCTTAGACTCAATGTCTAAATTTAGATTTCTAAAATTAGATAGGATGCATTCTACTTTCATTCATTTATTTAATTAATCTATTTAAAAGAATGACCTATTAGTTATACTGGAAAAAAGAAGTGGTGCAATTTTGTTGAAAACTGTGATAATACTGTCCTGCCTAGAACAGTCTGGAGTTTAAGTAATGTGTGGGTGAAATGAAGTATCATCACCATTTTACATAGAGGTAATTCAGGATCCGGAAAGACACTGTGAATCACTCTAACTTGCACTTAAACTCTGTGTCAGAGTAAAAAGATGGTGAAAGCCTATTAGGCAGCACAAAAAACAATCAGTTCTTCAAGAGAGCCCTTGTATTTCAGTTCACAAATAGATTTAATACACAAGGTAAAAGTTCTGTTCTGTTATAAACATACTTGCAGTGGCTTGGACCGGAGCTATCTAAATGATAAATGACCTCTCAGCATTCATTGAAACAGCTACAGCCAGCCTAAGATCTTGATCCCCTACCAGAATGCTAGAAGTCTGGTGACACCATGTTGCATTTCCAGAACCAAAAAACCCTAGAGACTAGTCTGTAACTAGTTATTATTCCAAAGCTACCTGTGGCAAATAAAAAGCCAAAAAAAACAAAACAAACTTTTACATTTTCATGGTTTTGGAACACATGGTATTATGATTTCAGATTTGAAAGAAGACTGTTTTACATTTGACATTTGGCAATGGATAGATGTTATTATTAGAGCAATTTAACACTGGGAAAATGCCCTCCTGAATCTTATTCATTACCCCTTGAGAATATGTCTCGTAAATTCATAACATAAAAAAGTCCTATAGAAAAAGACTGTAGCTATTAAAGCAATAATGTTTGTTGGAATACATTTGGAAATAGTCCAAATTACCCTATTTTAATAAGTATTTTGTGCTTTTGAGGATGACTGCTCCAGTTATTAATATGGAACAATGTTGAGGCAACAAATTAAATCAAGATTTTGATATCAAATGAAGGAAGGCCTTTTGGGTCAAATGGGAGATTTATGACAAATCTTAAAAATACTGTACTGCCACAGTCCCACTCCAGACAGATTATAATTTATAATACCTGTCCTATTCCTTCATTTTTTCATGTGTGTATACGTATATGTTTGTGCCTAAGTCTACATACACATGTACATAAATGGATGAGATTTATGCCAAATGTAGATGCCAATTCCAAGCTCAGTTAGTAACTGCTCTAAGCACAGAAGAGTTTGACTCCTTTCAGGAGAGGAGAGAAGAGTGCCAGGCAGTTTCCTGTAGATGTAGAAAATATTTTGGAACATTTGTGGAATATTCAACTTAATAAATATAATTAACATTGTGTGAGACAGTTTGGCCTTACTCATCTGCATCTTTAATTTGGTCTGCTGCACACCATAGTAACAAGGCTGCTGCATGTGAAAAGTCAAAAAAACGAAATGTTTTTCTCTTAAAACATGCAATTTTATAATCTGGTCTGTTTAATTTTTATCCTTGAATTGTTCACAGTAAGCATAATTTGTGTGGATTATGAAAATACCATTATATTGAAATTATAGCCATTAGGCATTAATGCCTGATTTTAAGAGCAAATGGTGATGGTCAGAGATTTTTATGGGGGCTGCATTATAGTATATGATAACAGTTCTCTGTTGGTTAGTGTAATGTTAGGAATATATCATGGGCTGAATTTCTCTGTGAAAATCCACATTATTTTTTTCATCTTTGATATCCAGACCCTTTTCTACCATCATGTCAGACAATTTGCTTAAACCAAGAGTAGCCACATGACAGTGGCATGGTGTGTTTCCAATCTGAATGTTTTCTTTGGATTGTCTATGAATATCCAAATATTCAGAACCCATAAGGTAGAAAGAAGAGTTGTAATTTGGCAGACTTCTTGTGTAAACCACTGAATCTTTTGCAGAGTGTCATTAAAACACATTTACAAAGGAGCCACAGCCAATCTTTCAGCAAATCTATTATATGTTGCTAAAACTCTTATCTTGAAGACCACCTGATAAAAATGAGCTTGGTCAAGAAGGCCTACTATTACTCAAAAACTGGTTAGAACACATTAATTACAGGGATAGATGGCTGTAATCATAATAGGCCTCTATTTGTGCCTGGTATGCTAGTGGTCCTTATCCTAACTTGGCATTTACTCTTTGCTTTGCTACATAGTAAAGATATAGTCTCCCATTTCTTTGTAGCAAAGTGATATAGTCTCCATTTCTTTGGTCTTTTTTCAACTTTTTTTTTTCTGCATCTTTATAACCACACACAGCTGGTTTCCCAACAGAGATGACACAAATATTCTGTGTATTTTTCTAGCTTCATGATCTTTGTACTCAAAATAAAATAGAATAAACATCTGTACTTTCAAAGATGCAGTGACTTGTTCAAGTCAAACATGGAGATGTAGGATCCTCTCTCTACCTCTTTTAGCCTTGAATTATCTTAATCATGTGTCTTAACTTTTTTTAAACATTACTGATTATCTTAAAGTATAAAATTGTATATTTGAATAAAATATTATTTCTATATGTTTGTTCCAAATATTCTTACAATGCGGTAGCAATTTTACATTTCAGAATAGACCATCTGTTTCTCTTCTTTTGCTTGGAGGGTCCAGTTTATAGTAGACATATGAAAACTGTAAAGCCACCTTTGTACCAATAAGACTTCGATATCTTGATAGACTCTGAGATACCCTTCTTTGTCAATTTGTCCTTGCTTTCATGACACTGAATGCACAGTAGGCAATGTCTTTCAGATTCCAGTAAAATGTTTCTCTTCTCAAGTGTTACCAACAGAACTATTTTAGATTATCCAACAAAAGCAACTTTTACATGTGTCAAACATTGAAGGTGTAAATGAGAGTGAACAATCCTAGATAAAACTCTTCACTTTTGGTTAAAGCAGTCTGCAAAGGATCCACTTACTGGTGACACTAGGTGGGTTATCAAATTTCACCGAAAAGGTGGGTGTATATATATAAAAAAGCGCTGTCTTGGAAGAAATTAATTCACCACTTATCAAGCAAGTGATGAGGTGATGAATTTCCAACAGAATACAGTTATACAGGATGAACTGAACAGAAAAAGAAAACAACTTTTTCACCTTGTCTCCTCTCATCATAGTGTATTCAGAGTATAGTGTATTCATATTGGTTCAGTTTTGAGAGATTTGAATGTTGTGAGGTCTACATAATTTCCTTAGGAACCTGGACTGCTGAAACCCCTTGCACCTTTACCATAAGCAGAGGGGAACCCGTATTCCACTCCAAATTAACACTCTCGTTTCGACTACTATTTGCAGTGCAAACATTACAATACCAATTTGACTGTGGTATCTAGGGATTTATATCTTCTGCAATCAAACTTTAAGCTTCACTGTTGGACCTCTGTTCATTCTTCTCTGTCTGCAATGGCTAACTGCAGCATTTTTCTTCCAAAAGATCCATTTAAACAAATAAATAAAGTAAAGTAAATAAAGTAAAGTAAATAAATATTTCCTTTGTGCTGAGTTTTTTTGAGAAATCAAAAGTGTACACTAATTTTTGTGTTACATTGCATTATTGTTATGTTCTATACCTAGCTCTTACTTGCTCATACAGCTTTTTTGGGCCACATCTGATTGCTCTGTTTGCCCATGCACAGTATATTGTGGGATATATATCTTCAAATTGGAAACAGTACAGAGAAAAATCCATTAAAAAATTAGCTGAGCTGTAAGAGACATGACTGAAAATAATACATTTAATCTGTAAACCTATTTATCTTAGGAGTTGGAGAGATGGCTGTGGTGTGAAAAAAATACTTTGATAGACTATATTAACTTTAAACGGTTATTTAATCTGATGAAGAAAATGAAATAACTTCTAGGTTAAAATGGACTATTAAAATAGAAATGTACTTCTTACACATTTTAACCATTAGGGTGAAAACACATGCATAAAATTAAGCATTAGGATGTCTTGATTATAAGAACTCAGATGTGACGATCTAATGGCAGCATCAAAACTATATACCACTAAAACCAAATGTAGGACTTGTTATGTTATATTATATGGCTGTCAAAGAAAATCCAAATCATCCACCATTAATGACGCATTGCCCACCTTCCCCATCGCTCTATGCAATTTTACGTTATGTAACATGAACCTTAACAGCAAAGAGTTGCTGTCAGATGTGGTCAGATCAGGTCAGACCAGATCAGCTCAGACCTGATCTTCTAAAACTGTTAAGCACTGACTTATTTTTTGTTTTGGCATCTACTTCAGATATAGAGACACTTGGAGAGGATCACATTCCACCACAATTCTACAATAGTCTTTGTACCCTCCATTGCCTAAATAAGACAAGCTTTCAATTTGGCTTAAGAAAAGATTAATTTTCATTCAAGATCTTTAGTGCCTGCCAACACTCCTGAATAGGGAACCATTTTCCTTACTCAATGTCAAGGACACACACATTAGTGATCCTCATTCTAATCCCTCCCCTCCACCTCTAACAGCTGTACTGGTTATAGACTGAATGAAGGTTAAGTGTGCCAGTCATACTTTAAATACTGTGTTATTATGTTTGCCTTTCGATTAGAGCACTTGTAATACTGAAAAAAAGGGACTAGTCCACTGTTATATTTGCAGGAAAAAACATGAAAGCATTACAAGACTAGTGTAGTAAAAAGTATGGTCATAGGCTGGTCTAATATCACTGTATGGGGAATATGGTACATGTCTCCCATCATCGCTATATTTCTATAATAAATTCATATAATGGCAAAAACAAATGCAGTTAATCTAATACTATTTGGACATATTTTTCATTTCAACACAAGGTTCATTTTCATTTATGTAATCTAATATTTATTAACTATAATTTTAATCCTTTTTAAATCTTTTTTCCAAAGACTAAAAAGAGACTTGAATTCATTTGCTGGGATAACCAAAAGTGTAGATGATTTTTCAGACGGCATTTAGGCTAAAGAATCTCTGTTTATTTTTTACAGTTGTTCCTAAGATGAGGAGATTCCTGTAGTCTGAGAGCTCCTTGTTAAATAGACTGTATATGCATCATATGCCATATGATCTCCTGGTAAAAGCAAAGGTCTAGCAGTCAGAAGCTTCTCTGGCTGAAACACCAACCAAGTTAATAACTCATATGTACACTAGAACATGTGATCTTCTTGTTCATTCAGTACTTTCAGCCAGTGAGAGTGAAACTTGGCTGCATGAGAGAACTGAAAAACATTTCTGATAAACATATTATGGTTTCTAGAAATTATCTGACTAGAGACAAAACATTTGCGAACTAGTTAACATTGTCAAAACGTAACATTTTGATAAGCACTTGAGACAATCTTGGGAAAATTTCTTATACTGATTAATGAGTAAGCATTTTGTCTTTCATTGACAGAAAGAAAAATTTAACTTTATTCAAACTTTCAAGAATCTTATCAATTTGAATTCCAAGTGATAGGAAGGTGAACATTTTTTTCCAGATTTCTATATGGAGCAAGTTGCACAATTGTTCAATTCTTTTTTTTTCTGCTATAACACACCTAAGTTACTGAAAATCTTGTTAGAAATATCTCATATAATCTTTACATTAATTCTGGTGGATTTAAAAGGTTTCCTCTAAAATTTTAACTAAACTGTCTTCTCATACAGGAAAAATGACTACACCAACTTCTTTCACCATAACAAAAACATAAAAATGACAAATACATGTGTCCTTTATTTTCACAGGCTCTGTCCGAGCTTCAGCTCTTCTGATTGTATAATGACCTACAAACTCATTCTATTTCTGAAACATCCAAACCATATATTATTTTCTGCCAAGTTGTCTATCCAGGAATCATTAAAAGTTGCTATGCCTAAAATTGTGGAGCTTGGTAATTTCTGGGCATGATTTCTCTTGTTCATATGTTTTCAAAATTTACTCTTTGAAAATATTTTATAGGAAAGTGGGAAATATGATGGAAATTCAACAGCTAAACACTAGCTGAACTTCTGAGTCGCAGACAAAAGGAAGCTACAATCTTCTTTTCCATTCACTCCTGCACTCAGTTCTTGGGTAAACAGTGAATAAAGAAGTTGGAGGAGCAATTAAAAGCAATTGATAATAAGCCATGCCTCTCTGTCATGATCCTTGAGAGTTCCACAGTACCTGCAAGAAATGTCTTTGCCAAGGGTTGTCCTGTTGGTGCAAGATGTGCAAGTGTAAAATGTTTCCAAAATAAATATGCTAACTGTGTAAATTATGGTGAATGCAGTATGTATTTTGGGCAGCTCTGACAGAGAAAATTGTCAAGAGAATGATATGAGCACTTTTTATTTTTGCCCCTTTCTGGAAAAAAGTAAATTAATTTAGACTTCCCCAAAATCACAGATAATTATATACATACAAAACAATCAAATATTCATTTTCCATATTTATAACTATTATATTAGGAGTCTTTAACATGTTATAACATAACATGACATCCCTAGGTACACCTGGAAAGTAGTGTTGAGATTATTTTTATTACTCATAAATACAACCTGATAAGCAAGGATTTATGTAAGCCATAAAAACATACACAGATGATATGCATGCCTTCAGTCTCAGACTTTCTTAGTTTGTAGATAAGTTACAACTTCAGATAGTGTTCATTACTTGAAATTTTACTGTGGATTTTTATGAATAGTTGGTGACCTGTAATTTGTATGTAGCTCATTGAAGATGTGATTTTTTAAAAATTATTGATTCTATGGATTATAGGATAGTCAGTCTATATGAGCTACTCAGTATTCATTAATTTTAGAAAGAAATCTGTGTATCTAGCATTTGCCAATATAAATACAAAATTTTGTGTATGAAATTAACTTCTAACAGTGTGATTTATTAATCATAGTAATATTAATAACATGATATATAAAAAAACCTTCAGAAGACAATAAATCAATCTAAATATTAGTTTTTCTCTTGGAAAGGATAAAGCTTGTAATGTTTATCACCAGAAAGGGTTGGTCTCACTGTATTTTGCTTGGTCAGGTCTGCTACTCTATGCACTTTGAGATATCAGCATAACAGGAAATATAAAGGAAGCTAGACTTCCTCTGCAGCCTTGCAATTTCCAGCATGCAGAATGCAGATATAACAACAAAAAAAAATCAATGTTTTGTCCTCTGATTTCTCAGGACAAAATCTATTTCCTAAGCCATTTCTTTTTAAAACTCTCCAGTTTTCACATGTCTATTTATGGCACATAGCTCCCCACAAGGACAAGGAATTAGGCTTGAGATTACTTTCTGGCATAAAAATATAATACCACAACTATTTATTTATATTTGTGTCATGTGTAAGAGTTCTGATTCAGGATCATATCCGGTTGTACTTGATGCTGTTCAAACACAAACTCAAAACAATAAGTTTCTCCAGCTTAGAATGAAAAGATGAAAAAGAGATAACATAAGTGCAACAAGGAGACAATATTCTCCAGCAAGACAGATGGTAGTTTCAGCCACTGAATCACATCCCACATTTTCGAGTTTTGAAAGAAGATGATATATTAGCACATATGACCATATTTGGATGGCCATGGGGACTTCCTTTCAAGTATCAGAAACAGCATGAGGTAAAAGTGTAAAAATGTTATAAATGGTTCTCAGTCAAATGGAAGCTAATGTTGTGGACCAGTTTAAGGGCAAGATTCCATATTCTCAGGTAGTGAGGGAGAACTTATAAAGAGCTTGAAAACTGCATGCAAGTTATTTGAGTTAGTACAGAAGCTTAGACATGTCCAAGTACTAGGGAAATGATTTTGCAGAAACATTCTCTGTAAGTGCTCATCTGAAAAAAACAGCATAGGAAAGAGTTGGCTGAAAGCAAAAAAGGAATACAATAAGATGGGAATAGAGGCATTTGCTGTTTAAATGGACAGAATTATTTTAATTATGCAGAAATAATGAAGAAAACCTAAGCACTGAACTAATATGAAAACTTACAAGAGGTAAGAATTGCAAAAAATATGCAGGCTGACAGCTTGAACAGTCAGGATGTGATGTTGCTCAGGATGCATTATGAAGTGAGGAAGGCTTTGGGGAAGGACTAATAAACTCTGGTCTGATCATGTTGAGCTTGTGCTTACTCTCTACAGATACAGAAATTTTAGTTTGCATATGAAATAAATTTGTATTTAACTAAATGCAGATAATCAGTATAAAGCATCAGTGAAACAAATTAACTAATTTGTGCTTATGCATTAGACTGCCACTAGTCAATGTCCAAAGTGAGAAAAGAAATGAAATTCTAAAAAGGCTGTTGGAGAGATCATGTGAAGTATTCCTTGCAAGCATGCACTTATACCAGAACATGGCAAGAAATTGGAGAACATCTAGCACAGAACTGGAAGAAAAGTACAAGGCTTCAATTGTTTAGATACACAACATGAATATTTGTTGATCTTAGCAACAGGGGATGAAAGACAGCAAGCAGTTGTAGAGGCAATTAGAAATAAAGCAGATTTTTGAAAGAAAACATACATATAGCTATACTGTGTATGAGGAACTGAGAAGGGGAGAAATAAGGATGGGAAGGAGATGGGATGCATGCAGTGGGCTGCATGGAGGAACTGGAAAAAAATCAGGTATCAGACTTATATTTCTTCACAAGACAGAAAAAGATGAAAGTGTACAAAGACTGTGGTGAGAAGCTAGGCCAAAGAAGGAGAAAGGTAATTTTGCATTTTGTTCTTGTTCTCATTTTTTTATGTGAGGGGTTGTAAAAGTAACAGGGAGAAAATTAAAATTATCAGTGGAAATGTAAGAACTAGAGACAAACTTGTAGATTTGTCAATTAATTAAACTGAAAAAGTAGTCAATCTTTCTGAAGGAAAATTAGCAAAGATGAAATAACTGTGAAATGAGAGGAAGCAGAGACTTTAAGGCTTCAGACTGGAGATTCTGAAAGTCCTTTTCTAATCTTAAAAACTTCCCACTCCTACTAAAGAGTTAGTTTACAGAAAATCTCAGAATATGGAAAAGACTACAAAGGACAAAAGAAATGAAGGTCTCACCTTAGTTTTTGCATGAAGTGTGCAAAGTTTATGCAAAAAGAACTCAGTCAAAATATGAGTACCAAGCCTAGAGTGAAAAGGTGCCTCCATCAGCCTCCCAGCAGGATCTGAAACACACACACTGTTATGGTAACACATTATGTCTCTCTCAAAGCAATATTTTCATATCTTTGCTAATATATCTCTTCAGCCTATTTAATAAGTGACTTTATTAGCAACATGAAAAAAATTCATCAACTTCCATTTACTCTCTGAACAATAAATGTCTTCATACTTAACTGTGAAGTGCTGAAAATTGTGTTCCCAAATTCAGTGACCAGTTCTAGTACAGCTATATTCATACCTGATTCAAATGAGTGTACTACATATTCAAGCAATTCAGGCACACACTTACCAGTAAATGACATTAAGATTCTTTCAACAGATTCAAGAAGCAACAGAACCCGAGCTGCCAAGTGTCAAGTGATAAAAGAAGAGAAGGTATTAAGTTAATCTTAAGCACCTTTATGTACCTCCTTCTGTAGTCAAATGCAAAGATAATCTAATCTTTCCACAGAGAGATGGGAAAAATGCTGAAAGCAGAAGCGGATAAACCCATGGAGTTATAAAGAAATGTTCGAAAAGCTCTGGACTTTGTCTAAAAGTCAGAACTAGCCTTTGGAAAATCTGCCCTCTCTAAACATAATTTAATGTGCCTGAATTTTGCTGTATGTACTATTCTTGACTTCTATAAGGGACCAACTACATTAATAATCTTCAACCTAATTTCAAAAGTAATTGTTCTTTTTCAAAATGGAAGAGTTTTAGGCACTCAAATTATACCGATGCCTTTAGATTTTTACAATAAAAATGTTTCCTAAAACCCAGAATATTTATTCTTTAAAATGTGAGAACATTACTGCTTAATGATTCTATTTGCGTTGTCGTTGTCACAATTAATATCAGCCCAGTTATGCCCAGGGCTGTCATTGTTATCATTTGAGAGTAGAGAGTACAGAAAGATGAAAGTCCAAGTCATAAGTACAATCTTGAGAGCACTGTCATCCATGGGCCTCTGATGTCAAAGGAGAACCTGCCTATAAGTACACCATATGCCAAAGGAACAAACTCTCACAGGACAGGCCTCATTTGTTATGCAAACTTTTACATTATTTTAACTAGTAAATTAGAGAAATAAGTCATGATGAGATTTTGCTCTGCAATTACACTAACTTCTCTAAAGTTTCAAAAATGCGTATACAGAAAAGAGCATGCGAACACTGATGTTTCAAGAACAGCCTAAAAGTTCTGGAGAACATACACCTTACTCTGACTACAAGAAGTGCTTCTTACTTTAATTAAAATAATGGTTTACAGGACCCAGGGAGGGGTCAAAGATTATAAAAGAGCACTGAGAATAATTTATCTGTTGCCAGATCAGCAGAGCTTCCTCCCTAGAGATAGGCACTCTCTAGTTTTTCCTTGATCCATTGCAAATTGTTGCCTGGTAACTTAAGCCGCTTCCCTTTCAGGTCAGTTTTTATTAGACGAAAACCTTTTAATTACAAGCTTGACTGCTGCAATATTTTTGTTGTACAACAATATGACCCCAAATGCTTACATAAACCATGTGTAATTCCTGGCACTGCTTTTCCGCTTCTGTCTCTACACCTACTTATTGTCAAGATTTTCTGAATAGTTCAATCTATTTGTTAGGCTAAAGTATCAACTTTGACACAAATAGTTAAGCATTCATGTTTTTATCTGAGAATATTTTCTGACCATCTCCCTGTTCATGGGATGCTTCCTCCTCTGTGCCAGTCAGCCTTCTGCCCTTTGCATTGACTGTGTTGCTTCTGGAGCCTGCCTGAAGAAGCCTTCCCTGGCAATAGCGTGCAGCCAGGACTTTCTGGGTTAAAGTCCTAATCTTACCACTGCAGCTTATTTACTGCCATAAATATAATTTGTTCTTTTTGAAAAGTTTTGTTATCTTGCTAGTAATAGTAAGATATCAGAAAAATCAGCCTACCTCTAAGAAGCACAAATCAAGAGCAGTAATCACAGAATATTCTGAGTTGGAAGGAACCCAGAGGATCATTGAGTCCATCTCTTAAGTAAGTGAATGGCCCATACCCAGATCAAACCTGTGACCTTGGCACTACTAACACCAAGTTCTAACCAATGGAGATAATCTCGGTGTCTTATCAGGGGAGATTTCCTGATTCCCTAGTGAGGTCAGGCTATTGTCACACCACAGCACCCCCTAGCATGAGGCAGCTCCTCCTCCACTCCATGTGGTACCAGAACAGTAAATGTCATTCTACCATATATTAGGCTGCATATTTCCAAGAGCTTTCTCAGCTGGCGCAGTTTGTAGCATGAGGGAAGTATTTCTTTACTGCAGATGAAATATATTAGGACATAAGGACTGTTGGTATTGATTTGATGAGTCCCCAGCTGTGGGCTGCTGGGTGTTGACGCACAGCTATTTTATCTACCAGTCTACCAGCATATGAGAGTACTGATTTTGGTGATCAACATCCAGAGCCCAACAATAATATAAAATAGCATTCTGTTAGCAGCACTGTCATATTTACTTTGCAATCAGTCTGCTTTTTCTGGTAGAGCTTTAGAAGAGCCAAACATGGAGCAATTTGCTGCAGAAGTTACACTGCAGGCCCACATGTGGAAAGTCTTTATTCTTTTCCCTTTGATTACTAACCAATTTCAATCTCAGCAAACATGACTAATATGTAAAAAAAAAGTGCTACTAATAGGAATAGTTATAACATACAACAGATTATACAACCAAATTTACCTCCAATGGTTTTGAAGTTGCCTAGCTACGGGCTTGGAAAGGTTGAGGAACCCCCTGTTGAAGGCAGGAAACGAGGCAGAGGAGCACTTGAGGACCGAAGCTTCAAGCTCCACCTAGTGACAAAACCTTTTCGTTGCCTGCGCAGATAACCCTGGAGAAAGCATAGAGTGCCGTGAAACGTTCTAAACCTCGGGTGTTGTACTGGCAGGAAATGACAATCAGAGCCAAAAGAAGCACAGGGATTTTTGTTTCTTTGTTTGTGGGTTTGGCTGGTTGTTTTAGTTTTTTTAAAATATAAATATTACTTAAAAAAAAACTCAAGAGACACTAACTCAACAGACTGCTCAATACAAGGAACACCACCCCACCCCATGAAAAATATGACTCTACATAGGACAACAATGTGACCATAGTGACAATAACTCATGGAATTACTGCAGTCCTTAGGAAAAAGATTTTTGCATTAATGAAGGAGACAGAATTCTAGTAATTATTAATATTTTTTTTCATAACAAGAGTATTTTGCACTTTACATCATCAGATTCCTGGTGGGATAGGAGTGAGATTTTGTCCACCAAATACAACAAGAAGTCCAATATTGTTCAGCAAAAAAATCTGGTGAAATGCTTATTATATTTATAATAATTTTATTTTATAACTACCTCAATAAAAGTTTTTCCTCATAGCAAAAAAAATAAGATTTTGAAGGCTTTTGAACTGATGAATTGGATGCAAAACTGTGCAGAAAAAGCATGTTTTTCAGAGAAATAACTGCTAGCTTTAGTAAAGAAAGCTGTATTTTCGTGCATTCTTCGTATGTGGAGGATGGCATTCCAAGTTGTCTGGATGATAAGAAAATAAAAATTACACTAGACCACATTGATAATTATAAATGTAATATATATTCTGTCAATATCAATCCTCTAATTTTTCATAAGTTAATTTTTATACAAAAATAAAAAATAAATAATTTTTCCCCCAAGTTTCCAATTTAATAAGCATCTAATATATTGATCTTTATCTTCTGAATATATGTAGGTTTCAAAAGCAGGCAAAAAATTTTCTTGAAATCTGGACATCTTAGGTCCAATAATTAGAATAGTAATACTTTGATATCTAAAAAATTAACAAGAGGTATTTAATTCATAAAAAGCCTTGACATAGTGACATTTCTCTGAAATATCTTATTTCTTCTAAGGTTCCATTTTCGGTTTTGATCACAATCAGAAAATCTAGTGTAAATGGAAACACTTAAGTTAATAAGGCTTACCCACATACAGGCCAGTTCAGATTTAGATGGGGAAAGGCATTAATTTTATTAAAACTCTGTTTTATTCAGAGTGTCCTGACCAGAGTTTGGAAGTACTAGATAACAATAAAATAACACATGGAGTTTGAGACCCTCCAGTATTGAGGAAGACAATATTAAACTATTTTACAAAAGCACTCAATTCAAAGAAATACTGACAGAATTTCCTATTTATGTGATATATTGAAGCCATTTGTCACACAGAATGTTGTCACATTCTTGTGTTTCAATTAAAGAAAAGACTGTAAAAGTAACATATTTACACGACAGAAAAGAGATGCACTTACTGGAATAGTATTTACTGTTAAATTCTTCCAAGGTTTCTTTTAATTTGTGGTATTTTAATTCTACTTAAGGTGGTGCCTGCTAGTGGAATCTGGCATTGAGCTATTGTACTTGCGCGGTTCATTATGGAATGTACTGTGCTAAGGATTGCAATGTAAAACATGGGTAATTGGGAACTGATCTGTTACCATGCTGGGAAAATATGCAATACAGGTTTCAGCAACAGATTTCTACTGATATGCTAGCCTAAACTGTTTACTAGACTGATTTTGTATATAGAAGAGGTTGTATTATGTTAGGAGAGTCTTTTAGCAAATTTTCTCATCTTTAATACTTGCCTGTATCTATATGAATGAAGCTATTGCAATAATTTGTCTTGGTGCAGATATAATTTATAACAACAAAACATCACTTTTCACATTCATATTGCCAGGCAGAGCAAAATAAGTTATGATGATGGCAAAAAACACATTAATGTTGCACAACTATAAACACACTGGGGATTTTTTATGAATAAAAGTCCTGCCAAAAATTCACAAATGAATCAACATTGCTTGAACATACCAAAAAACTATAGTTATACAAATACAACTCAGATCTAGCTTTAGATAAATAGTCAGAGTATGAACTTAAGAAAAATAGGTTAAATTAAGCAGAATGGCTATTCATTCAGACCACAACAGGAAGAGAAAGGGGCTAACACAGGAGGATCTGCCAAATATCCCCAGTGCGTCACACAGCCGAGCAGCAGAGGGATGTGCTGAATTTCAATGTATTCTCCCTAGACCCACGCTGATATCCATGCCAGTCCCCTTACTGGGCTGGATTTCCCCTCGTGAAGGCCCACTGCTGCATCAGAGCCCCCAGGGGCTCACACTGTATTACTGTTCCGAGTCCTTTATGTTCAGGAAGATTTATTCTGTTAGCTTTTGTAAAACCCAACCACAGAGCCCAGCCTCTCCAGCTTGGTGCTGGGAACTGCAGAGCTCTGACTTTTATGTACATTTTTCCCTTACTGCTTTGCTTGCTGTGTTCCTGGGGCAGCAGGCATATACTCCAGGCCTTGCATGCAGCCAGTCTCAAAGGGAAGCGTGTGCCTGAGCGTTCCCCGGATCTGGGCCAGAAATGGCATCTCACAGCGTTGGTGTGGACTCACACTGGTGATGCATGCACTGGTGCCATGAGGGAACCTCTGCTGTTAGCCCAAGGGCAAGCAGGAGGAGTCTAAAGTGATAACATTGGTTTGCGGGCTTTTTCTGCTGAGAATAACAGAAGGAGGTCAAAGGATGTACTGCCATTCGCTGCTGAGCCGATGTGCAGGTCCCACCAGGGCTGAGGGCCCCAGGCCAGGCCTGTCCAAGTGAGGCTGAGCGGGCAGGGGCGGCCTCCTCGCCGGGCAGCCTCCACAGCCACGGCCCTGGGCAGCCAAGCTGGATGGCCACAGGGAGAAGGACAGGAAGCAGGGCCTTCCCTGGGACTTGTGTTCTGGCCAGCTGTCTGGAACGTGGAGCTTTCTTGGCCGCAGGCTGTCCTCAGGTGAAATGGTGGCATTGCTCTGCGAAGGGACCTTGCAGTGTCCTTGTACCAGCTGGGTGGGCACCTTGGGCCAAAGCCTCACCCAAAGTCTTTCATCAGAATCAGCTTCTGACACTGGAAATGGCTGTGTGCTGTTTTAGTAAAACTGTAATTGCTTCAATTGCTGTAAAGTTTCTGTTTCAATTTCTAAGCTTCTGAGACTTAAACTGAAAAGGAAAGGCAACAAACCTTACATACAAAGGTTAATACAAATCTGGAAAGAGGGCAAAATCTGAGCAGTTAGTGAGAGTATTGTTTTTTGTCAAAGTGTAAATTTAGAGCATCATCCAGAGATAAAATAGCAAATATTTTATTAGCTATGAACACACGACATACTACAGAAATTCTATATTCATTTGAAGGGTAAACAGACTTTTAAAAGCCCTTCTAATTATACACAGTGCTTCAATTAGCAGGACTGCAGATTTATTTTATAATCTAATCATCAATGATGCATTTCAGTGATATAACACTGCTCACTCCCAGATCTCAAAGCAATTTGATAAAGACAATTATTTTCATTTCACAGAGATTGTTGAGGCCAAGAGAGTCTTTGTGACATACCTAGGAAAACACAGAAGCTCATTTCTTTTGCCAGGGGCAAATGTAGTAAGAAAAGAGGAAGAAATGCCTGAAGGTAGTAGACACATTTATTTTGTACTACCCAGCTGGGTCTGGTCAAGGTTTGCCAGCTTAGGTGGGGCACCAGGCTGATGCAGACAGCCTCCAGCTAGGTTGGGCTAGTTCATGCCTTGTATTTCTAGTTTTTTCTAGTTTCTTGTGCCAAAAGTCTGGCTGTATCTAGCAAAATACACATGAACATGTCTTCAATTCCTGTCAGTGAAATAGCATGGGGGCTTTTGATTGTTCATGTGCAAACTGACTCAGCATAATTACTGAACTTCGTTGAGCATGGGACTCACCCATTTTTGACTCCAAGGCTCACTACAGCAAAAGTCACTTTGTGCAGACTCCAAGTCTTGTGATCTCTTTTTAACTCAGGGTTTAAATGAACTCAATATTCAAGCAAAACACTGAGAAAGACATCGGGTGTCACATGGCTTCATGTGGTTTTGATAAAACTCTCTAAACAGGACCAGACTTGCTCAAAACTTACACAATGATTTTCCTTAAGGTTCTTCTAATGGCAGCTGAGTTTTGTATTCATGACTAATTCAAGGCCAACCTAGTTTCACAGATGCTTAGAGTCTGCAAAGAAATTTTCTGAAGCTGTGTTTCCAACTGCTGTTAATTTATTGTGAGGAAAGTGACGACAGCGGCAATGGTCATTTGTGGATAAAGTTTCAATATGAAGAAGAGGTTACTGTTTTGAAGAATGTGCTGTTGCTCAAAAGTGCATTTTCAGTCCTGTTTTGCAACTTAGCACATCCTTCCTTCTCTTCTGTCCTGATTCTGTACAGAAGTAGGCTGATACTGATCAGTTCTCCCTACCTGCTGAGCTGGACAGCTCTGTTTTGACTTTGTGCTGTCACAGGTGAAGATATTGCTTTAATTAATGAGCCAACTTTCTCATTAGACAAGTAGCTAACTCATTGATGATTTTCTCTAAGCTCAGGTTGGTCTATACCTACGTGTGAAAGTGTAGTTTTAGTCTTGGTTTCTGTCTCTCTTTGTCTGTTCTGTTCTCTGTCTCTCCCAAACTGGATTCTGGTTTAGTCTTGGGGTGTTAATTTCATCCATTATAGAGCAGTTATGCTTAGTAGTGACCTGTGATGCTGTTTCAGTAAGGAAGTGTAGAGGATAGCTCAGGAGAGTCTGCAGAGGGATGCAAATAAACACCTAAAAGAATTACTTTTCCCTCCTACATTGAGGAAGGATGATGATAGGAACTGTAAGTGCCCTGTTTACTAGTACAGTTAAATTATGTTTGTCTTAGTGTTTCGGTTATAGCTTCCCTTCTCCTTCCCCCTCACAAACCTACTCCAAACTGCCCAACATGGAATTAACACATCTAGAAAGCTCTTCTTTCACAAGGGTCAGCCAAACTAGGGACCTGCACCACTAGGTGCATTCCCTCCACTCCTCCAGCCCCCTAACGATTCATCTTGTGCTGCTGACACCATGCTCAGTGGCTGGCAGCAGCAACTGGCTTGCCAGAGAGCTACTGTAGAAATCCACTGAGTCTGTCATGAAGCTATTCTTAAAGAAAAAAGAGATTTTGTTGTTGTTCCTTATTGTGTGTTACCCTTATATAGCTCTTCACCTAAGCTTAGATTTCAAAATAGTAAATAGACAAAACAACTTTTTTTTCTGCTGCTTGCTCTTGCCCTGGGAAAAAAAAGTTGTGCTACTGCCTGACAGAGAGCAAGAAGCCTAAACATTGTTCACAGAGGCTTTAAAGCTGCTTAAATAAGCAAAACCGGTTTTAATTTATTTTTCTTAAGCTATCTGATTTTCCCTAAAATTCTCAAGGACGTGATGATCTTGTTGGTATACTTTCAAGATTTGAGTAGTTTTAAACCGTTTTAAACTGTTGTTACTGTTTTCCATTTACAGCAGCAATGCATCAAATTTTCTTACCGGTTTTAAGAGAGATTTGTTAGCTAGCCACATTGATTTTCACAAAGAAAATCTCATAATAATTTGTCAGAGAATTACAAATTTGGAAGAAAATTGAAATAATAAGAAAACATTTTTTTCCTATATATGCAGTGCACTTGATTTTAATCTATGGATTTAAGATAGGGGTTTATGACTCCTGTTTTTTCCAATCATTTGCTAACACCATGTTTCGGATGTTGCTGATAGGCCTAAAGAGTATATTTAATTCCCATATCACTGGTGAACATGGGAATTAGGGAGGAACATTAAGTCCACTGTTGCCTACCATGGGCACTGGAAGATTCCTTCTCTAGAGGAAACTTTAAAAGTCACAGTTCACTGAAAAAGTCAAGATGGACATTCACAGACTCCTTGACGTTAGCCTAATTATTATGGCACTCCAAAGCAGATGAATGAATAGATTTTTGTCATTTGACTTCTATGGTAATTTGGTTTAAAAGTTTTCTGTGTAGTCATGCAGGCTCAGAGATCCTTATTTTCAACAGGAAACTGAGATTCTCACTGGTGACATTTAAATCCACAAGGTATGGGTTTTGTATAAGTGCCAGATATTATGTAAGTTTACAGTAAAGTGATAAGTCAGTGACATCATTTACATGTTTTAAAAATAGTGTCTAATTCATAGAAAGTGAGCTACTGAAGTCTCTAATCACTTTCCAAATCCTTGTCATTTTTGTATGATATTGAAAATCTATTTCTTTACAGCTTCTGCTATCTTAACTTACTACAAGTGAAATGCATTTGATATATCAGAGTGTGGATTATAAGCAATTATATCTCCTCAGGGTTAGTGGGGACAATAAGGAAAGAGGTCAAATACATTTCAGATGCTTGTATAGCACTGTAATTAAAATTTTTTAATTCTGATGATGAGAATAGAGAAGACAGACCTCTAAAATGCTGTAAACCATAACTGGTGTCAAGTAGATAAAGGTATATGAAGCAGTTCAGATTTACCTCATCATACAACTGCTAGTTTTCTTCAGTGTTTTTGCATTTGCAGTTAATCTATAAATAATTTTTTAATGAAGAAGCAAAATGATGGACATGAGATGACTGAGAACTCTAGATAATTTTCTGAGGAAAATCCAAGTACATTGTTTTTGCTTAGGTGGAAGAAAGCAGATTTGAGATAAGAATTAAAAAAATGTAAATGGGACATATAAGAGGTAGATAGTCTCTGTGGAGCAGAAGTGGTTAGAGGGCAATTACTATGGGTTTCACAGAATGCCAGGATGTCCAGGAAGCTTATGTAGGTGACAGGGCAAATTACCTCATGTGTGGGTAGGAGAGTCTGACCAGAACCCAAAACTGACCAAGTTTAATGTCCTTCAACTTTGACTCCTTATGTCATGATTACTGTACTGAAAGTCATTAAGAGCTGCACTGTTTTTCACTATTTAAATAATTAACCCTTATTAGCAGCTCTATGAGCAGCTATTCCTATGTTATGGAAAGTACGTTCTGAAATCAAGCTTGAATTTGCCCTTAAGAAATATTCAAAGCCTCACCATTTTGACAAAAAGGACTGGACTGATGCCTTCTGAATCCATGTTTACTGACAAGTCAGGAGGTAATTTTGTCTGGATGGCCCATCATGGACTTTTCAAAAAGACTTTTATGCTTCAAAGATTAATGTTGCAATCATCAACATCATCAACCAAGCCATTTCAAGTTAATAATATTGAGAGTCTCAGAAAATATTTAGGAGTACCGGTGAATAAAACAGGACCCACAAAGGAGATACCAGATGAAAAGCTTTATCTCAGTGATTTTTACTTAGAGACAGTGTGCTTAAAAGATGTGTCCAGGATGCCAGAGGTCTGTTGGCCACGAAAATGGTGTTCCCAGTCCTACTTTTCATGCCTGATATCTTTTGTAAGAATGAAACACAATCATGATCCAAAATTAAAACAAAGCTGCATATTAAAGCACATTATTGATTTTGTTCTTTGTGTTTGTTTCTGGATCTAGATATTAGCTTTTTGTTAAACTTTTCCTGGAACTAAAAGTGATTTTATAAAGCAAAATACAGGGTGTTTTCTGCAAAGGGGAAATGAAATTACAAAATATTAAATTATTTTTCACACAGGTTTAAAAGCCCCTGTGGGCCTTTGGTTTTCACTAGGATGCAAGGGTCTAGTTGTAAGCTAGGATACAAAAAAAAAAATAAAAAAAATCATGAGGCAAATGTTAACCAAAGCATCTGTAAGTGGGCATGAAGTTCAGGACAGAGCTTTCACTCCAGACCTGTCGTTCAGAGACTCATTACTTATTTTTTGTTTAGAATCCTCAAAACCAAATTGCAGGTCTGTGCTGATGGGATACTGGGAAAATACTAGTGGAAAGAAACCACAAAAAGGTTGCATCCTAAAAATAGAGCATAGGTAAACAAGGCTTAAATACTGTCATAGACTGGTGGTTGGTGACACCATGCGAATCCTTTCAGAATACAAAGTTCTTATTGCCATTGAGTATTTTAATCCTAAATGTTTTGAGTAAAAGGTCAGTAGGGTTTAGAAAAAACCCATGAGTGGGGATATTTCTCATGCCTTAGTAATCTGAGCATATTAGTACTTTGCTGGAGCTCAAAACTGTCTGGGTATGATTTCAGAGCAAAGTGCCTGCTACATGGCACTGTAAGCAGAGGAATACTTTATCCAGTCCCTCTTCCTTGTTCAGTCCTTATCTGAGACTCACATATCCCATATATGTGGCAGCACTAAAGGAGTGGTGATTGACAGAGAAAGCGAAATAGAGCATGACAAACCTTTGGTTCCTTTCCCTCTCAGTGCTATAATAATAAAACCACATGAGTAACACTGGGAATCTCTGGATGTGATAAAAACAGAAGTATAGCAGGATGCAGAGTAGATTCACTGCTTGACACTGTGGGGAGAAAATTCATGTGGCCAGAGCTTAACTGATGTTGAAGCTGGTCAGAACTGTGGGGAACAATAAGAATAACTTTTTCAAGTATTTTAATGGCAATAGGCAGTGTAAAAATAGCATTGTCCCTTTACAGGATGAGGATGGTCACCTCATAAACAGGGACTAGGACAAGGTAGAGGCGTTTAACACATTCTTTGCCTTTGTCTTCAACATGAATGATGGACCAAGGGGCTCTCAGAGCTGGAAGATCATGACTGCAAGAATTATTAGCTCCCAGTCAACCCCGAAATTTTGTGAGATCTGCTGCTCCAACTAGATCCCTAAAAATCAATGAGGCCTAAGGGGGTTCATCTAAGAGTACTCAAAGAGCTAGCTGATGTAATTGCAAAACCTTTCTCAATGATTTTTCAGCAGCCTTGGGAATTCAGAGCGGTCCCAGCTAACTGGGAGCTGGCAAACATCCTAATTTTCAAGAAGGGCAAGAATGAGAAGCCCAGAGACTACAGACCTGTCAGTCTCACTTCAGTGCCTGAAGAGGTTATGAAGAAGGTTATTCTGGGAGGTACTGAAAAACACCTGAAAGCAGTTATCAGTCACAGCCAGCAGGGCTTCATGAGAAGAAAGTCCTGCTTATCATTTCCTTTTATGACAAGGTAACCCACCTCACTGATCAAGGGAAGGCAGCTGATGTAATCTTTTTTGATTTAAGTAAAGCTTTTGATACTGTCTCTCAGTGTAGTCTTTTGGATAAAATGTCCAGCCCACAGCCAGATAAACACATGGTGTGATGGGTGATCAACTGGCTCACTGTTAAGTGCAAAGGGTTATTGTGAAGGGAGTGACAATAGACTGGTGACCTGTCACTAGTGGGGTTCTACCCTAGGCCTGTGCTCTTCAACATCTTCATTAACGACCTGGATGAAGGCGTAGAAGTGATACTAAGCAAATTCACAGATAATACAAAACTGGGAGAAGCTGTTGACTCCCTCAAAGGCCTGGAGGCCCTACAGAGAGACCTCAACAAATTAGGTGAGTCAGCAATCACCAATGGTATGAAATACAACAAGGGAAATTGCTGGATTCTGAACCTGGGATGGGCAACCCTGATGTATGGACAGACTGGGGAATGAGAGGCTGGGAAACACTGACATGGAAAGGAAGCTGAGGGTCCTGGCTGATGGAAAGCTGAATTTGAGTCACCAGTGCCCTGGCAGCCAGGAGGGCCAACCCTTGTCCTGGGGTGCATCAGGCACAGCATCGCAGCCAGGCATGGGAGGGGACTGTCCTCTCTGCTCTGAGCTGGGGCAGCCTCACCTCGAGTGCTGGGGGCAGTTTTGGGCACCACAGTATAAGAAAGATATTAAACTCTTAGTACCCAAAAGAGAGAAACAAAGATAGTGAAAGGCCTTGAGGGGCAGCTGTATGAGGAGAAGCTGAGGTCAGTTGGTCTGTATAGCCCACAGAAGAGGAGACCTCATTGCAGTCTACAACTTCCTGTGAGGGGAAGCAGAGGGGCAGGCACTGATCTCTTCGCTGTGGTGATGAATGACAGGATTTGAGGGAATGATCTGAAGTTGTGTCAAGGGAGGTTTTGTTTGGATATTAGAAAAGCGTTCTTCACCCAGAGGGTGTTTGGGCGCTGGAACAGGCTCCCCAGGTAAGTGGTCACAGCCCCAAACCTGACAGAGCTCAAGAAGCTTTTGGATAATTTTCTCAGACACATGGTGTGACTCTTGGGGATGATACTGTGCAGGGTTGAACTTGATGATCCTTGAGGGTCCCTTCCAACTCAGGATATTCAATGATACTTTATTTCTGTGAAAGTGAATGCCATGGCTAACTCCATTAATTACAATGTTAGGAGTATCGACACATTATGTATGACATGGTATATACCTTCAGAATCACAGAAGAGGGTGAGAGGGTGTTTTATGGGTATGCAATCCATCCCTGTGCTTTGCCCAAGAGTGACTATTGCAGTACTTTAGGGACCCATCAGTAACCATAGACTACACTAAAATGAGCAATTGTGCTTAAACTGGGTGAGAATTCAAGTCAGTTTATGTTGTTCATGGTGCCATACAGGAATAGATAGCACTTAGAAATCCAACTTGTTAAGTGTTCTAGTTTCCTTAAATTAAAAGTTTTGTAAGCAAAAATGTAAAGTTATAAAGCACATTTTGAAAGGCTTTTTGTCCAGCACTGGCTTAAGTTTTGGTCAAACAGGACATTTTATTTAAGTAAAACAAATGTGCTTCAGAGATCTAAAATAACAGTGTATTTGGTTAATAGGCTTCCCTGACTCTCTTACTCATCATGTTAATTCTCCTGTCAATAGTTGTTTTTATTCCTAAAAACAGTGATTTCAGTTAATAGTATCCATTTTGCATTTGATATTACTTGTCTTTTACAGAATAAAACATAAAAATGGAAGCTCAACTAACCCCAAAATGCATGTTCATCTGCGTGCTACAGGAAAGATTATATATGTGGAGCTCTGTAAAGTCAGAAATTCTGCCATAATCACTTAAAGTATTAAGAAAAGACATTTGTTATTATCAGTTTAGGAATCCAAACCAGAAAAGAATTGAAGAACATTATGTCTAAAACTCTTATTTAAAAGTAAAAATAATTAATTTTTAAAATGAGATTTTCATCTACCCTGATTAACTTACATCCTTAGTAACCACTGGCCACATAGCTATGCAGTAGTTTTTCCCATACCAAATATACACACTTTCTCAGAAAATGGAGAAATTACTATTGGACGAAGTCAGAAGAAGTTTAAAATGCAGAAATATTTTCAGGCTCAGAAGTAGCTTACAGCCACCATGCAGTTAATAAATGAGAAGCTTGCAATTTCTTTACACTGTCTGAATTAGCAGGTGCAGAGGCAGTCAGATGGAATGATAGATTTTTTGAATCAAAGACAATCTAGCAAATAATACTACTCAAAATACTGTAATCCAGTCATATTGTTTTAATTGGGCAACATGGCATTGTGATAACAGATGGCAACTCCATGTGAACAGATTCAGGCAGACTGATAGCATTCTGCCCCAGCTCCTCTGAATGAACAGCTATGCGCTTCCAGTTCATATTGCAATAGCTTCATTCAGATTTCACACTTGGATAGACACTGTGCCATTATGAAAGCAAATACCATTTAAAGCTCTGTGCATGAGTGTATGGAGATTTCATGGTAGTTTCCGTTACTGAAATTTCAAGTTGGTTGGAGCTGTAATAGTTGAGCTGCATTACAGTTAAGACATTACTGCTATCTGTCTCCCCCCAGCCAAAGGTTACTGTTCCTGGATCAAAGTTAGCAGAAATAACACATCTAAATGTTAACTACTCCATCGAGATGGTGCCAGCTGACATCTGTCCTCCACGATGGTTTATCCAAGGACACTGGGCGTTTTCAGCGGAAGTGCTACACATGTTCCCCTCTACTGACTCTGTGGTAATTCCTGGCAGAGAAATGGGATGGACAGCTGGAGGTAGAAACATCTTTAATTTCAGAGGAAGGATTTGCCAGAACTTGATTCTCAAAATTCTAAATGTTAATAGCTTCCTTCTATAGAGATAAGAGCAGTTTCTAGGTCAGCGGATAGCCGATGTAGTGGTGCCCCTTTGGAGCAGGAAGTATGCTAATAGGGGCACTTTGTCAAAACATGCAGAAACATCAGCTACTCTGGAGTGTTCTCCACAACACTCTTCATATCTGTGCACTACACAAAACAGAAAGTATGGAAGGGATAGAACATGAGTTAGTTGTCTTAGCCAACCCGTAGGGCATTACATCCTTTGGGATATGAGAGCCTCAGCCATTTGCTTCCTTCTATCAGCAATGTTCCAGGGGTGGGGGAGGAGAAAGAAACCAAATGTGAACAGACTCTGGCTGGCTCCTGGGCTCTGTGTGCTTTCTCACTCCCTTGCAAACTCTCTCAAGAACAATTGTAATCCAGCTGAAGTTTTTCCTGGCTCTTGCCTGATTTAACAGATGTTTACTAATGGTTCTGGATCACATTTATATGCTGAACAGTTTTCTGTTAATCTGAAAAATTTTTAGTGGAAAAAGACTATGTTGGGGAGGAGGTTGGAAAAAAATGCAACAAAACAAGCAAGAGAAACCCCTAAAATATAAAAATATTTAATTCTCAGGATTTATATCTGATCAGCAACAATTTAGCTGCTTCCAGAGTGACTTTCTTAATGCCCCAGTACTTCAAATGCTTTTGTAGTACACTTGGCAGGCAATACTATGAGAAGATCATGATGTCCAAAACCACATTAATTCCAAAGAGGAGGCTTTATCTATCTCAGCTGGCCCTTATATGGCCTTATAGTAGCTAAGCTTCTCACAATCTTTTGGGTATTTCTCCTTAATGTTTTAATGAAATACAGAAGTGCTATATTCTCCACCTTCTGTAAGAATGGTCTCAAGCGTGGCTATGAACATGACAATCACCCTTTTCTCACATCTTCAGAGCTAACTTGTAAAGCTATGAAGCTTCAGGCAGCTGCTGACAGCCTTGCTGACTGTTACAAGCCAAGAATTAAAGCAGTTATGTGACACACTGTGTACTTTTAAGGTGACTATCCAGGTGTTCTAGGAGCCACACTTTCAGACCGGCTGCCCACAGCCTCTTGTCAAAGTACAGAAGTACTTTTTTACATACTGAAGACTGAAGTTCCTTACTAGTCAATGAAGAGTAATAGACAATTTTGCTTGAAGAACAGATGTATCACACTCTTCAGTGCCCATTTCTCTTCATTTGCCATAGAAAATCCAGACAATTCTTGGGATAGAGAACTCTACATTTGTTTAGACATTCTCATGCCCTAATCTGATCATAAAAACTGCTATTTCAACATCCACTGATGTTGTCAGTCACCTGAAATAAACTACAGTCAGTAGGTATGCCTAGGTACTTTTGAAGATATCTGTGTCAAAGTGATTTGTTTGAGGTCTCACACAGTACAGACAGAAAGTCTGCCTCTCACAAGCCTCAGGTCAAAATGTTTTCTATTGATCTGTCTTACCAGTCCGGTGGAAATGAATAACCATTATCATTGCCACAAATTCAGAAGTTGCATATAGAAGGTCTTTTTGTTAAATAAAAAATGTCTTACTGATTAATTGCAGGAAGTGAAATCATGCATACCTCTACCCTATGGAGCAGTCTAAAAAGAGTTTGAAGCTATCCTTGTTGTTCACTGTCCTATGAAAACAACACCTTTAAAACTTCCTTAAAGATTACTCTCCTACTGAGAGGAGGCCATATGTAGGCTAGTGGGTGCACAAATGCAGGTTTACTATGCTTCTCATTTTGGTGTATTATACTTTGCTTGAAATAGGGATTTAATTGGGTTGCTATGTGACTTTTCAGATGTCTTCCCCATAGAACACAGAATTTTTCCACTTGAAGCTCATAAACTACTACCTCACCTCCGTTTTATTTGCAAAAGTATGAGGAAGGAACATAACTGAGATACAAGAAACAAAATAATTTTATGATATTAGGAAAAAAGACCATTTTTAAAACTGCTATTTAGACATTCAGCTTTCACTTAAAGAAGAAAATAATCCCCCAAAAGTTGTGATCTTTATGAAGATCATCAAAATGTGAAGGGAGTATTAGAGATGCAGAAGTGCTTGCATTTGCTTAAAGCCTGGAACCCCAGCTCTGAGAGGTTAACTTTTTTAATTTGCTCTTACCTCATACTGAAAAAAAAAGTTTTTTGAAGGACAGCACATTTTTATTTCATTACTTATCAAAGTAACAAAAGCAAGAATAACATCAACCATGACAGGAAGAAAAAGAAAAGTGATATTCTAATATTGTGGTGACTTGTCAGAAATATTCCTGGACACCAAGAGTGGGAAGGAGAAAGAGATGAGAATGAGACAGAGCAGAGAGATTGCCAGAGCTGGAGCTGAGTTAGGAAAGGTCAATGTTCTGCTGATTTAAAGGCTATGAAACAGTCAAAAGAAAATAATTTTGATTCCTATTTCGTGGTTTCTAATTCTCACTCTGCTCATTGTCTGTTATGTTTTGTTAGACAGATCTTCTGCCATTTCAGCTCAAAAGCAAAGAAACTCATCTGGACTTTTAGGCCCTTTTGGTTTTGGCACAACCACGAAGTGCCAGGAAGGTGCAGTTGGGCATGAGTTCATAGGCAGTGCTGTATCTGTTACACATATGGGTAAAAGGACCAGAGAGAAAATAAAAGCAATAATAACACATTGCAGTGTTGGAAGATAATATTATCATCCTTTATACAACTTGGGCTTTCATCCTTTATAACACTTTGCAGATTGCAGCTACCAGCTTTTAGAGAACAGTTAAATGTTTGACTCAAACCCCTGAAGGGGTCTGAGGTCCCACAGGTGGGAACCTGGCATTGAGAACACTGGGTCCCATGAACATACCTTTTGCTGAACTCTTCCTAGAAGATGCCATTTTTTTGAAATCAGGAAAAGTAGATGCATTTTACCACATATCAGATCCAGCTGTAGTTCTCTCACTTATGTTCGTAGGAAAGAATATTAACTCTTCCTCCTTAATTGACAATGCAATTATACAATAAAATACAGATAATTTTTAAGCTTTTGTTGGTATTTCCATTCAGGTGGTTAAATTTACTTCAGACTAAAAAAAGGCCCTCCCCATTTTTCTTTGCTGGTTAGCAGAAAATGAAATATTAAAGAATTTTAAGCCATATTTATGCCAGTGAAAGCAGAATCAAGACATCATGTATTAGACACCTAAAATCTAAAGAGATTACATAAAACTGATATGAACTTATTTTATGTTGTTTTAATTTTTTTTATTTCAGAAAATATTTATACAGGTAGAAGGAATCAGTCTTCTTCTTAAAATATGAGAAAATAACAGTGCATGAATTGTAATTTGCTCTACTTAAAATTTACCATAAACAACTATACACTTTTTTAAAATATGCAAGAAAAAACAAGTTTAGCTTCTCTGTTGTAAAAAAAAAAAAAGACAGTCAATAATTTTCCATCCTACTCTTTTGAAAGAAAATATTATAGGTCTATGGAAAAAATGAACAGGCATTTGGCAAAACCTGGCTTCTAGCAAACTGGCAGCAGTTGTTGCATTACTGAAACCTATTCATAAATGCTGGCTGCTTCTTCCCTGGGAGAATGCCAGGGAAGTACCCACCCTGGCGTCTCCCTTCCCAGATACATCAATCCCCACTCTTAGGTCTTGCTGACATACCTCAAAATTCATTCTAAAGTAGGCCTTTTGTGCCACCCCAACTTACTCTGAAATAGGGCAAGTAAGGACCACACCAGCTCATCTAGGTTCTATCTGTGGCTTCAGGTATCATGTAGGCACATTTTGTTCTTCATCTATGTTTGCAGCCCATATTTAAAAAGTGCAAGGCAGTAAAACACATTAAAAACTAGCATATGTCAAATGCCTGTCACCTGAAGAGCTCAGTATTTCTTTATAACCAGGAGGAACAGCTTCTGTTCCTTAACTAGTTAATTTTCTTCAATGAGTTAGTTCATGTTACTCCAATGATATGCTCATGTAAATTACAGAAAATTTAAAGCTTTAGTAAAGACAGGCAATAATGTGAATTTCCATAAACATAATTCTAATCCTTTTTAGTACTCTAATGTATCAGTAAACACGGGCAGCTGTTGATACATATAGACTCATTCCACCCACACTCTGAGCAAGTCAGATGTTGAGCAGCTCCCATTTGGGAGTTGAAGCTAATAGGCACAATGCCTAAGTTAACAGACTTCGCTTCTCCCTCTGGCATGTATGCTCTCCTCACCACTACATCCTGATAGATTTTGCCCACCCCCCTCAGGTGTTTGTCCCGAACAAGAAGGAGATTATGTGGTGTAAGAAATTCATGAAGTTATTCACCCTTACCAAGGATTCTTTCTGCTGGACAGAATGATCTCTATCATAGTTGTTATTATTGTTGTTGTTGTTAGTTTTGCAGTGAGAATTGCTAGACCCAGTAAGAATCTTGGCTGTGGCACAGGCAGGCTTCATGTTATGAAGACACAAGGCTATGTACCCTAGAATTCTTAGGGTACATCGACATCTCGTGGACAAAAAGAATATAACACATCAACTCCTACTGAGGATATATTATGGCCATTTAAACATTGTATTTGAGAACATATATAAGCTCAAGCTGCCTGTCTTGATTCTGAGAAGGCTGAGTAGTATGCACATCTTCTGAAGGAAAAAATTCTGTGTATTTATCTATCTGGTTTGTTTCTGTACTTTTGCAGGCCACAATGGTTTCTGTGCTGCTGCAGCTGCACAACTGCTGATACCTGAGGTACTGTGGGTAAATTAAGTTGGACACTTATACAAGATGGTTCCAGAAGCAGTGGCAGTATATAGGTCCAATATATCACATAAAGTGTGCAGGAACCAAAGAAAATGCAGTTGGTGGCATCTTCATGATGAAATAACCAGATGAGGCAAAGACCTCAGTTCAACCCCTGTGGAAGGGCAGACTACTACTGTTCTTTACAAATAAGTCATTTCACTTACAGAAATTGGTTTTTTACTCCATCATTATTATTTATTTCCTCTGATGCATCCATTCCTTCTCTCTCTGTGGAGGATAACTCCAGAAAATAAAAGGGAACAATGCAAAGCAGTGGCTCCACACTGGCTTCCTTTGCAGGTCTTCACTTTAAATAATAATTTTCAAATGGCTTCTTTGCACCAGAATGACTTATCTGATCTCACTATCAGCAAGGCAGCCTTCAGTTACTGTACGGTGATAGTGGAGCTTCTGAATCTTCTGCCATGACAAAACCTAGAGCAAGAGTTTAAAAAAAAAAATTATTTTTTCCAGATGACTGGTTGATATGGCCTGGGAGACACTGTTACACAGCGATGGCTCTGTATTTTTGTTTCTCATTTAAAATCTTTAGATTTTAAATACCTAAAACTAAGTTTAGTGCTTTCTTAATAAAACCTGTCCATAGGATTAATTGCTAGAGTTGTGATAAACAATTGGTGGGAAAAGCAGATTGCAACCTCACCAGAGAACGATTGTAAGAACAATTTTATCATAAGATGCACTGAATTGTTTGTATGAAAACCAAGATGAAAACATAGGTCTTGCATACTGCTTTCATTGGGAAAAAAATTATCTCAAAGCATTTTGATCCACAGCATTTTATCAGGGTTGATACTGAAACCACTTTTGAGTTACAGATGTTAAGACTAAACATGGAGATATGATGATTTGACCAGTGCATCCCTAGAATAATCCAGAACATTAGGGTCAAAGAGAGATAGCATCCACAGCACCTCATGCCTTCGAAGTTCTCTTTCATGATGAGAAATTGATGCCCTTTCAATGCCATGTCTTGCATGGAAGCATAAGTTCCTTCTTTTGGCCCCCACATGATACTTTGCAACTGTGCAAAGTATGGTTTACGTTTTTGCAGTGTATCTCACTGTTAGTCAGTTAGGCCAAGCACAAAAAACAATCAGGTCTATGATTCTGAGCAGAAGACGGGTGTTGCAGCCTGGGAACATGATAAATGCTGCTTGCTAACATCTTAATCAAGTGTTTTGTCTTTTATACTCTAAAAGCCCAGAGTCATATTTATCCAAGAGTTTAGTATCCTTATAACCTCCCCTCTGTCCTGTGATTTGGTGCTGTCACACCATACCGTGAAGATGTCATCATCACAGCAGAAATATGTTCAGTTGTGCTCTGAAGTGTTCATGTTTTCATTTTTCATGAACTTTACATGAGTTTTGCTGAGCAACCATTCTGGTGCTGTTTTCATTAAGTTACTAAGTTCAATCAGACACTAAATCAAAGGAAAGCTTGAGAACACAGTAAATTGTGGAATGGAAGATTCAAAGGTTTGCTCAGTCATGTAAGCTACATAGTGTTCCTGCAAAGCTAAATTCCGGAATTTCCAGCTGTAGTAGAAAACCTGGGGAAAAAGGAAATTAACCCCAAATAAACTAGCTTTTAAGAGTTCAAAATAGAAATAATTTTTCTTGGTCACTGCCAGTTACCATCGCATTGCCTGTATGACTAAAACTGAAATATTTACTAGAAGAGGCTGAAGTTAATATTATACAAAAAAGGCTGAATTAGATTATATTAGGACAAGATTTATTACAAAGTTACTATGTTTAATATTATTAACATTATTAAGGCTAATTAATCTAGGCATAATACTAAACTGATAAATTACTTTTAGGATCTGAAATTATATCATTTAATGGGGCTAGAGCATACTACATGGCAAAGCATGCCACTGAAATGATTTCTCTTGTGGGGAATCAACATGTTCTAAGATATTATAGTAACTAGCAACTATCTGAGTAATTCCCACCAAAAATCAGCCCACCATAATTCTGAATTTCCTCTTGGAACATGGCACTGCCTCAATTGCCAACTTGTTTTTGATTTTTTTTGTTTGTTTGTTTATAAAGGTTTTAAAAGTTTTTCAGTTTGGATTTGAAATGTTTGGTAGGAGAATTGTAAAACACCTGTGATGTTAATTTGCAAATGCACGAGGAGAGTCAAATCAGTTATTTGAAGCATTTTTTAAAATTTGAACAAATTAACTTAAAACATCTCTATGGTATTTTGCATCTTTCTTCTGTCCAATTTTTTTATTTTTATTTTTAATCTTTTGGTGGAAAAGCTAAGAGCTAGCAGTATCAGCATTTTCCATGGTGTACAGAAGCTGTCCTGGGACAATAGCAAATGTAGGACAAGTCCTTTGGGCTAAGGATGGTACAACAGGACAGCTGGTCACTTTCAAAACACTGCCTGATGCTCATATCTTGTGGGGCTGGATGTGTGCTCTCCATGACAGTGACTTCCCCCAAAACTGTTGATGTTTGCTAGCTTTTCAAAGGAATGGGGCTGATGTGACAACGCATTGCATCCTTCTGCAAGGTTTTCTTCTTCCAGCAAATTTGTAAAGGCATAATGCACAAAGTCATGCAGAATCCAGCAGTAGAGGAAAGAGACCTAAACCAGTGCATCCCTGACAGATAGGCAGGCAGAATCCACCCCATTGTAGAGACTATCGACAGCTAAATAATGAACACTTCCAGGGAGCTTTGAAAAACATTAATAGATGTAGCCAGTAGAATTCCTCAGAAGGAGCTCAGTAGGGCAGGGGACGAACAAATACCATGGGAAGTGGAAGGAGCTGAGAAGGGGGCAGGTTGCATATGAGTAGTACAGACTGTGAAGGAAGCAAGGCTTCTTTTGTTTCCCTCATTGAATAACTGTCTGGTTTTGCTTCCTGTCCATATAAATTACGAGAAGTTTTGTGGCTTGTGCTGCTGCTGAGATCAGAGGTGATCAGAGGTGATGGTGGCTTTCCCCTCTTGCTAAAAGCTCAGGAATTGTGGCTGTTTGGTCTTTTGCAGTTGCATAGAAAACATAAGAAAGCAAAACATGATTTTTGATTGGACTAGTCTTTGCTTATACTTCTATAAAAGTGAAAGATGTTATGTCACAGCAAATGTTTTGGGGTAATCTGTTTTTTGCTTGCGCTAGAAGGCTTCACTATTGTACCTCACCTCAGCGACGGTGTTCTTTGCAAAGGAAAGGCAATGCTAACACCATGATGTTAGCCTTACTAGAACTGACAGGCATGCCAGTTAGCACCATATGGGATTTTGTGAGGAAGGCAGCTGTTATTACTGGGAGGTGTATTGAGATTACTAAACTCTCCTCCAAACAACCATCAGTGAGTAAAGACTATTGGCAGTCAAATTTGCATGGACAACTAGGTTTTTATTGGTTACAGCAAGACAGACATAATGATAAGGAATAATTCATCCTAAATTTCTCACTTTCAAATTTCCAGCCTTTTGTCTCACAACCAAACATGCTAATTATGAAAAACGAAGAGGCATTTTAAGTAAAACTTCCCAGAACTATTATCTAATGGGAAATTTTAGGCCCTTTTAATGACTGCAAGTCTGTATGTGTCCAGTCTGTACTAAATGTAAAGAGATTTTCAACTGATCCATGCTGCAAATTTGAACTAACATACTCTGATTTCAAATGACAAATTTATTGATACTTGTTGTCTAAGAGTTAAGAATCAGACTTAGATCAGTCTTTCTACCTTATAGAAAGTTTGTGTCATGAATAGCTGAATGTAGCTCCTCTGCCCACTACTTTGATGGGAGTCTGAAAATAAGGGAATCCTGAAATGCTGAATCAGCCCTCCAGCAAGTAAATAAGAATACAACACTACATCAGAGATTAAAGAAAGATCCAGGAAGTCATATGGCTATCAGTTTTACTTCAGTCCTTGGTAAAGTTATGGAACAAATCCTCCTCGGTCCTATCACAAGTCAGTTAAAGCATGTGATTAGGAAAAACCAGAACGGGTTCACCAAGGGCAAATCCTGCTTGCCAAACCTGACTGCGTTCTGCAACAAAGTAACCTGCTTGGCTGATGTGTGCAAGCAATGGACGCTGTCTACTTGGATTTCTCCAAGGCTTTTGGTATGGTCTCCCACAGCCTCCTTCTAGAGAACCTGGTGTGTTATGGTTCTGGACAAGTGGTCTGTGTGGTGGCTGGGGAATTGACTGGCAGAGCCACTCTGCTGGAAGACCTGGGTAGGCTGAAAGAGTGGGCTAGCAAGAACCTTAAGAACTTTAACAAGGAAAAGTGTAAGTTCTGGAACATGGGAAAACGTAATACAGGAATTTAGCACAGGCTGGCATCTAGTGGGCTAGGGAGCAGCTCTCTGGAAAAGGACCTGGAGGTCCTAGTGGGCAGCAAGCTCACTGTGAGTGAACAGTGTGCTGCTGCATCAAAGAAAGGCAACTGGATGCTGGCTTGCATCTATAGGGGCATCACCAGCAGAGATAAAGCAGCCACTATCCCACTCTCCTCCACACCTGAAATGTTGCATGCAGCTTTGGGCCCCACTCTGCAAGAATGCTGTGGACAGGCTTGAGAGGGTTCAGAGAAGGGCCACAAAGATGATCCAGGGACTGGGAAGCCTGTGAGGAATGGCTGAGAGAACTGGGTTTGTTCAGCCCTGAGAAAAGAAGCCTTAGGGGACACCTCATCACTGTGTTCCAGTATTAAAAGGGTGACTACGTAGAAGATGGAGACTCATAAAATGAGTCACACAGAAAATACAAAGGATAATTGGTACAAGTTACTCCTGGGGAGATTCTGAGGAACCAAGAAAAAACTTTTCACAATGAGAACAAAAAGCCATTGGAATAATCTCCTGAGAGAAGGGGTGGATTCCCCAACGTTATAAGATTTGGCTAGACAAAGTGTCTTGTCTAGACAGTTCTTTTACCAAGAAAGGTTGGACCAGATGATTCTTGAGGTCACTTCCAATGTGGTATTCTATGATTCTGTGGTTATGCTTTGCATTTCTGTAGATTAAGGCTGGGTATGTCCATAGTTTCCCTAAATCTCTGCTCTATCCTCAGGTCTCTAGAAGGAAAATTGTCTGTTGCTATGTAAAATTGCAAAGCAGTTTACAATCAAAGTTTATTCCCAGCATTAACACAAACTCTGTACTTAACCCATATCTATCAAATTTGGTATTTGTGTTTCAACTTCCCTGCCTATAAAAATACAGCTAATATGTCCTTACCCAATCTCAAATATCTACAGAACGAATTTACATCTAAAGCATTTTGAGCTCCTATGACAGGAATCATTACAGAAATATGAAATGTTCTTGTTATTTTTCCAAAGGAATAACAGTATCCAACCATTCAGCCAATTTGCAAGATGCTTTTCACCATGGATATCTCTGTTTTCCAGGCTTCAGGAGGGTATGTCAAACACCTGATAGGTTTGGTTTCTCTCCTCTAAAATGAATGATAGCTGTGTTTTGAAACAGAGATAAGGGGAAAGGGGACAGTGAAGGATAATGGCAGCAGTTTGGGCTGTCTCTTTTGGCATGGCCTCAATCCTCTTATCTCACCTAATGGCAGAGTGAGTGCCAATATTTATTTGGCCATTCTCATTCACCAGCTGCTCCTGTACCATGGTGTTTTTCTTTCCAGATGGCAGCACGATGTTCCACGATAAAACTGACACAAAAAACAATGCAAAATTTGTCTAAAAGAGGTTCAGCAAGGATGAGAAAAACAGCTGATATCTTTCAGAGCTAGCCAAGTTGCCTGACCTTGATGCCAGAACAATTAAGGTTTGATTTGAACAGGGGGTAAGGAAAGAAAGGCCACCACTAGATTTATCAGGTATGATTCGGGAAGAGGAAAAAAAATTACAACTCCTCTCCACTTTTTGGCTCTGTGACAAAATCAATTGCTGCAATCTGAAAAAGCTCCCAGAAGTCTCATATATTAGCAGGTCTTGTAAACTATTACATGCTGCCTAATTAATTCCCTTCTAGATGCATATATTGTGATCTCATTCAAATGAACACTGTGATGATATAAACAGCTGTATTCTCCTGAGTTTAATACTTCATGAGTCAATATTTAGAAGTATTAAATAGAGATATAATATTTAAAGAATATTTATGTTTTAAAAACCATAAATATTATCTCCAAACTTTTGTTTTATTTATTGCAGAAAAGACATAATTAAATTGTTTTATTTATTACTCTAGTCTCCCTGAAAGCAAGATATTTTTTCCCTACAGATAGAACATTTATGAAGATGTTTTTTCTTCTGCCTTAAGATCTAATAATTTTAAAGTCTAGTAAGTTAAGAATGGCACTTTTTAAATCATTCTTCAAAATAACCAAAAATATTACTTCACTAATGATGAACTCTTTCAAAAATTTCCATTTTCTGTCTTGTAGTGACAATTACAAATTACAAGATTTTTTTTCTCTTGTGAATTTCTAGTTTTCTTGTGTCCTGTGTTCTGATCTTAAAGTCAAGGAAATCATGTCAAATTCTTAATATCTATAGATATACTTGAGAGTATCCATCTGTAAGACTAGGATTTTTGATTACAGTTTCTGCAGAGAAATATCTTCTTCCGGCCAGATGCTAAGCCATTCACTCATGCTGTTTCTTGCTGAGCTGGCCCTTGGGATACCTTGGGATGGTTCCCATCTCAAAAGTTAGAACCATAAACTCATAGTATATCCTGAGTTGGAAGGGACCCGCAAAGTTCACCGAAGTCCAACTTCTGGCCCTGCACAGGAACCTCAGGAATCACATCATGTGCCTGAGACCACTGTCCAAACATTCTTTGAACATTGGTGCTGAGGTTCTCCCTGGCTCTGGCTGCTGGCAGCAGAGGCAAGGGGCACCTACACCCTGCTCTGACTCCAGTTGTTGTCACCAAATCCACTCTAAGGTCTCTTTCACCAGTAACTGCCGCTTAGCCCTTACAGCACACACACACACACACACACACTCACAGTGTGCAACTAGACAGAGGGATAGTTTCAAAAGTATTTAATACTTTTTAAAGGACAGAATAACAGGCAGCAACAATTTTCACGTGGTAGTCCTCTTTTATACCCCTTTGGTCTATTCTACTGTTGTGGTGTGATGTCCCTTTGTTTTTCCCTAGACCTCTTCCCTTAAACTTTCTTGTATGAATTTTGCATAGTCTCAAAAGACCTTTTGAAATATCCCAAATCCTCATGGTCATCTTGTTTTCTCCTCCTCAGCTGCAAAATCCAGGTTGTCTCTTTCTAATGTGATACCTGGTAGATGCTTATCCATTGTTAAATTAGTGACCGGACAATTTCTGTCTTTGGTACTGCCTTGTGGTACCTTGTCTACTAGGTCTATGTCTCTTTGAGTCTTTGTATTGAAAAGTACTGAAAAATATTGCTGAAGCAGATGATGTCACATCAACCCCAGTTATTCTGATAACCTAAAGACCTTCACTCAATTTTTATATATTGTAGTCCAAACCCCTCAAGTTTATACTGTTAACCTCTTCTGCTTTACCTACAAATCTGAGGTATGCTGAGGAGGACTGTAGGAGCAGCAAGCCTGCAGAAAACCAAGTCCATGCTCTGCCAGTCACTCCATGGGTGACAGCAGTGGAATGGTTCACTGTTTTGGTTTCTGCTCATGCCAGGTTGAAGTTTAGCGGCTACAGACAGTGCGGCTAAATGTCACAGTGCTCATGTTTGGTTCACATGTGGTGCCTGAGCTAGGCATCTCTAAATGATAGACCCTCAGTGTTGAGTCAAAGAGACAGATTTTTGTTATGAAATTCATAGTAGTTACACTTCTTGTGTAGAAGCTTGTAATATGTTCCCTGCAAGAAAAAGAAATGGCCATTCCCATCTGATTATCACTGCCCTCCCCTCATTATCCCCGTCCTTAGATCTGCCAAGTGGGCACTCCTGTGCTAGAGCACCTGTTATTCCCCTTAGAACAAGTTACCTAATGGAACTATCCTGGCATATGAAGGAATACTCACATGAGTAACTTAATTGAGAGAGCTGAAGGACAGGCAACGCGCAATATGAGATAATAATGAAGACGCTATCAGTTTTCTACTGACACCAGGAAAATATTGATTGTATCAATATGGGTTGGAGGAAGAGTGCATCTACTGTGATGGCAAAGGGAATGAGGTTACCTCAGTTGTGCAAAAACTTTCAGCATTGTATGGCACAGAGGTAGGTCTGGAATATATTAAACCATTAGCAAAAGTTTTTGTATAGCACAAGGGTAAAAGTTCCTGGTTCTTGGCTTTTCAATTTACTGAATGTTCCCTGGGCTGGAAGGAATTAGGTGGGAAATCTTTATTCTCTCTCTTTAAAATTTCTCCAGTCACTTTATTTGCAGCAAATGCCAGTCAAAGCACAAAAATTACCACAGGAAACTCTTTAACATTCCAAATCTGAGCCTTCATGATGAGAAGCAGCACAGATAGATCACTGCAGAAATCACCATCCCTGCAGTGTGGCTTCTCTAGCAGTAAAAGGTCATTCCTTTTTAAAAAATAGCATTCACTTTGCAGACACTTTCCTTAGAACCTCTGTACCATTAACTCTTAATTACAAGATGTGTCTTAAGAATCTGAAAGACCATCTTTGCAGGACCTGACTGGAACAGTCTCAACCCAATGTGTTTGAGCACAGCCACTCAGTTATGTATCACTTTGATGACTAACTCCTAAGTAAAATGGGATGGATAGAAAACACTGAATATTTACAGAAACCTGTGATTCAAGTATAGAGATACTAAACAAAATTAAGATAAAATCTGTGAAATTACTGGATTATCACCCAAATTTTTGTGTCACTTTATATGGTAAAGATCAATGCACTGATAAGGAAAAAGACTATTCATCAGATAATTATATATTTTTTGTTCCATTCTGTTGCAAGGCTCTTTATGTTTTAGTGACATATAAGATATCAGACATGTGACAAAAACCACATCTCCTTTTTACATTCTCTAGCTGTACTATTTCAATGCAATGGTGATATAAGTCAACATTAGCATTTGGACATTTTTTGCCTAGATGCTGGACTGAATATTTTTAGCAAGATATTTTAAGCATTTAATCTTTTGTATCTTCATCAAGGGAACAAAATAAAACAATGAAGTGTCAGGAGAGGAACTGAACAGCAGTTTCAGACCATTTGATGTACAACAACCTTTCCTGGCTTACTATCATCACATAAAGGTGTTTTACCACATGATAAAGTCTACATCATCTTCCTCTCTGAAAGCAAATTCTTCTTTGGAGGGCTGACAAGGGTCACTTATCTCGTGCTATAATTCTGTCTGTGTCATATTCATAAATGAAGGGGTATTTCACTCAGTGAGCTACGTGTACATTACTGGAGGAATGTAAAATATCCCAAAGCAATGAAAGAGTTAAGAAAGTCACAAGATTTGCCAAATATCATGATGTAATTCTTTGAGTCGACTCATGTCAGAATAACTTAAGACTCTGGCCAATGTCCTTTTACTTGACATTCCAAAAGGATCAGAAGACTGTCTCTATAAACAAGATAAAGTGGTAGTTGACTTAATGAAAACTTAGTGCTTAATCAGGAAGTCATTTGAAGTTACTGGGGATTACCTAGATTCTGAATTCCTTCCAGTACAAATGAAAATCTTTTAACTAATATTATGGCTTAGATCACATTTAAGCTTAAAAAACTCACTGTGTAAAAGCAATTTCTTACTCAATTGATCTACTCACTGGAGTGCTAAAAATACAGTTTTCCCCTCTTTTCAAGCCTCTTTCAAAAGTGTTCAGAAAAGGAAAAGAATCATAGCAGCTATTGTGTCTCATACATGATTGGAATTGTCAAGCAGGGCCTGAATTTAATGGGTATATTAAAAAACCATCTACTAATAATAACCTTTCAATAACTTTTAAACATGCAAATAAAGCAAAGACCAATTTCTAGACTGACAAAAGATTTCTTTTGCATCAACCTTCATGAATATTGATATATTTTTTAGAGACATCATATTAGTCACTTTTCAGTTAAATTCAGATTTGTAACAAAGGAAATTCCCTTCTAAACAAAATTTCCTTTTCCTTTTTCTTGGAAGATCTTTTCTGACTTCTATTGCATTAGCACCATTTGTCATAAGATGTGCTGAGGAAAAGATTTCATATATAGAAATAATTATTTTAAATTTTTTTTATACTCTTGTGTTTACACAGGAATATCTACTGTAAACTCCAATCTCATATTTTGAAAGTAAAATTTCTGGCTATCCAATCAGAAGTTTATTATAAAGACAGGTAAAGATCCAGAAATAGCTTAAATAGCTTTGGTAATTTTAATATATCTTAACAACCCATGGGTGTTTTTCTCTTAATTTTTACAACATCTCCACTTTGATTCTAGGCAAAAGGGCTTTTTACCTTAATTTTTTTTTTTTATTCCCCACAAGAAATTCTCAACTGTCTAGAGCTGTGAATAATCTTTGACCCCAGTAGGAATCTCAAAAATCTTGAAATACTCCCTTAGGTCAGCTCCTGAATGTGTAACTCACAACTCCTGGACTTTTCATCAGACACAGTATATACTCACAGGAACTTAATTCACTTGTCAAAGATCAGGATTTCCAAGTCATGGTAGTAATTACCTTTCTGAGCCCACATAGCAAAATGAATGAGACTTAACATCTGTTTTCTGGTTTCTTAAGTAAACTTCTATTGAGTGAATTCAATCATTGATTAACTGTTCAAGCCAATGAGACATCACATTTTTCAAAGTCAGAAATTATTACAATTTCCATTGAGCCTATGATCTAATTAAAACTGAGTGGAAAACAATTTTCTCAGCCTGTTAAAATGTTTAAGATTTCAAAAATTTTCCTCATATCAAGGAAACCTATAACAGCTTTCCATGTGGCTGGAATATTCAATCTACTGTATGAGAGTTCAAAACTCTTCTACCCTTAATTCAAATCAAAAAATGTGGGTTTCTCACATCTTATCAAAACCCGAACCACTAGGAGGTTGTCCATGACTCTGCTGGTTTTGATCTGAAATGGCATCATAGTGATGGGAATGAGTCGTGACTGCTGTGGGGTCTGGGAAGAAGAATTGATATTGAGGTTTGAAGCAGTACTAAGTCACTGTACTAATTTACTATAGGGATATATGAAGGTACTAAAATGATGAAACCTTTGCTGAAAAGAAGGGTTTTTGTAACAAAGCCATAATTTCTAAGCTATAACTACCACACATCTGTATTTTCTAGCAATTGTTCATTCCTAGCTACAACATAGTTGTCTACAGATGGACTTCTGATATGTACACCCCATGCCTTTATGAAACCCCTGCAAAAAATATTCTGACTGCACAGAATGACCTTGCATCTCATTGCAGATGAATTTTTGCTAGAATAGATTAGAAAGTTAGAGCTAGAAGAATGGGGAAGGCCTGCAGGATGAATTGGAGGCTCAGAAATCCATGGACAGGAAAGACTGGAAGCAAAATGTGGAAAGATCAGGGACTAAGAAAGATGTAGGATGTATCAAATAAGGTAAAGTATGTAAGATAGTCTGGTAAAAGTGTAGGGGCACTATGACATCAGAAAAACTTTGGATGGCTGGTTTCTGTTGAGTATGTGAAATCTAAACTGGGACTATTGAGACAATATTGAGACAATAAGTAATGGGGATCTCTGAAGCTCTGATCCATGATAAAGTCACAAAGCAATGCTGTTGCATTATAATACCATCAAACCCAAGAGAGTCAGTGGGATGTTAGTGTTACTGATGCCATCTGACTTCCATAATTTTCCTTCTTAGCTTGTATTGCACTGTTCCTTTTCTTGACTTCACAAAATACAAAGTACAATTTTCTCTTACTGTCTTATCATTATGAGATAAAAAGAACAAATCTAGAGTATTGAGTCATTCTGTCTCCTCTTAAGTGGCCCTCCTCCCTTTTGTCATCATATTCTTTATAATCCCTGCTGCAGACAACTGCAGTATCCTTTGTTAGGATGTGTAAAACCTGTAGTCCCCCCTGGATGAACCCTGAAGTCAGGTATTTTGGTACATCCTTCTCTTGCCTGACTACAAATTTTTCAATACAAGGCAAATTATTTTTCCATGCTAATGCTACATAACAAATACATATTCAGTCTCAAAGACACTCTCACCTCTAGGTAAATCTATTGCTGTCTTTAGAATTTACACCAGGTGAGAATTCTGGTCTTTATTAGTAATTCACCGAAACATATTACTGCATCCCAAGAACCCCATGCTTCAATGCTGACAACCGAGTCATAGAAACCAGAGTACAGCAATTAATTCCTGCCTTTAATCCCAAACTTTTATCTTCAGTCAGTTTTTCCAGATTTTGTAAATTCCTCACAATTCTGATGGGTGATCTTTTCCCACGAGACATTAGTGTCAAAATCCTCCCAGACTTCACCAAAATCAAAATTTCATTTTATTGTTTTAACAAAAAGTCTGATTCTGGAAGTTGTGACTTAAATGAGATTCTTGGCTTTTATTCACTCCAACAAAAATTTTTTAGACTTCACAGTTGCCAAAATAGATTGAGAATGTGAAGTCTTAAAACTTTGAACAAGAAGATAAATAACCCTCCAAATGTAGGGTAAGTGTAATTCTCAATTTTGTGTGACTCATCAAGACTTTTGAATTTTTGGAATAACCAGCGCTGCTAAATTAATTGCAAAGGGCAAGAAGTAAGTGTGTTCCAGCTAAACACTCTGCACTAATAATGATTTGGTCTTTTAAGAACACCAACTAGTATAGATAAAATTAACTCTGCTTCCAAAAGAGTGAATGCAAGTTTAGCTAGTTGTCACAAAATCAGCAGATTTTACCCCCAACCCTTGTCATTTTTGCAGGCACTCAGGAAAATTTGCAATGTGCTTCTATCTGTGGGATCAAATGAGTCAGGTCTCTGAATTGGTAACTATGGAAATATAGAAGGAAATCTATCCAGTCCACCTAGTTTTAAGCTGTCGATTCTAGATTATTCCTCATTTCAGGGCAACAATTTACAGATAAACACAGATTCTTCTGAACAACTTCATGCTCTTCTTTGCAGATTGTTGTCCTTTAAAAATAACCCAAAGAGAAATGGGATTATAATCCCGAATAACTAAATGAAGACAACAATGAAAACATGTATGCTTAATAATTTTTCAATTGATGTTAGACACACTAAAACTTGGGACTACTTTTTTTCCAATTTTTTGTGTCTTCTCAGTTAGTGGCTGAAACATATTGTTCTTGGTCTGCAGGAATATATTACTGTTAATATCAGTTTCAAGGGCTGAACTCTGTTGAGAATAGAGAATCTAATCTAATCTAATCTAATCTAATATCATACTTCTTGCTTAGCTGACAATGATATTACAAATGGCTCTTCTGTCTCCTACCTGTTTATGAAACTCTGCCTTTTTTTGGTCCATACTACCTGGCTCTTCATTATATTATGAATAATACATCACATCCACATTATAGGAAATGTATTTACAAATGGAGTCTAACAGCATCATCAGATGTGCAGTTTGTAACTTTTCATTTTAGAATGAGCTACGTGATTGAGAGCATTTGAAAGCAACTTCCATTATTTATGTTACAGTCATCCTGAATTTGGCTATCCTCTAAATCTGTCGATTTGAGCAAAGTACCAAACTTTACTGTATTATTGACTTTTAAACTGTACAGTCCATTGATTTGATTGGAGAATCCTGATTAAAAATTGATGTGACAATGTGCCCTATTGCCCTCACTCTGCACATAAAGATAGTACTGATGTACATCTGCAAAGTTAGAGTCATTCATATTCAACTCCTGTTCAGCTAGTTCCAGGTAAAATTGCAGCTCATGCTTTTAGAGATAATACCAACAGCAATAAGCAGATACAAAGACCATTTCTTTTATGAGGAAGGGCTGCAAACAGATGTTGCGAGCCATATTCACTTCCTACTAGAATGTTCATACCTGTTTGAAAAAGATTTTTGATTCAAACATCCCTCACAAGAACAGAGATTGCTACTCCATAGGACCATCTGCTCAGGTTGAATCATCTATCTCTGCATCAGTGCTGATGTGATTGAAGAAACAGAGGTTGATTTATGGAGAAGAATATAAGACTATCTGTGAAGAATGTCTAAGGCCCAGTACAAAACTCATGTTTCTTACTATTTTTTGTTGAGCATGTACATTCAGTGCACCTGTTCTTTCCTAGAGTGGAAGCGTTTCTTTAGCTGAAAGGTAAAATTTAAAGAAAAGATAATTGCTCTACTGATGTCCTCTAAATCAACAATTTCTACTGATTTTCTTATTCTACTAATTTTCTTAATGTTTCCTATCAAGTTCAATTCTTTTATTGAACTTGATAGAAAATATTACTTAAACATTACTTAAAACTGAAATTAGCTACGTGTTAAACTATGTCTGAGATTCACTCTCAGCACAAATTTGGAGTTAAATTCTAGCAATTACTCTGAATTTATTTCAATTATCATAATAGGAAGCCTTATGGAGGAAGAGGAGTTGAGAAGACATATTCTTTTGTTTTTGAGAATTGTTTTGACAGACTAAGGACCCAAACTAAAATTAAAGAGAACCAGTACAAAGGAAATTTGCACAGATTAAAGTATCACTAGACAGTGACCTGGATAGAATATTACATAAAGCAAGATGGCCCAACACAGATATATCAGCTAAACTTGTACGATCTCCACATTTGTAACTGTATATAACATATGAAAGAAATGAATTTGACCTTTTACTGCAGTGTAGATGTTGGAACTAGGACTTAGCTAGTGTTATGTGAGTCTCCATGCCGCTGAAAGCCATACAGACAGTATGATATAACTACAATATTCAGTTCAGTAGAAAATATTCTGTGAACTACACTTCCTGTGCATATGCATTCCAGGTATACTGCCTTTAAGTATAATAACTTTTTGAAGCATCAAAATCAAAGCCCAATGTTTTCAGAATTTAATGTCAAAGCATGGTTGTACATGCAATATAAATACTGAAGCAAAACATATAATAGGACCTCATATGAAATGCAATTTTTTTAATTGTGTGCAAATTTCATTTGTATAACATTCAACAGAGATTTCTTATAAGTGAAAATTTGTTCTTCCCCAAAAGATATTTTTTTTAAAAAAGCCTGCCTGCAATTCCTGCACTATACCAAAAGAGGGCACCTAAGGCTTTCAGTATAAAGTCCAGGAAATCTGCTGGAATTTGGATTACTTTCCAACAATATTTTAAAAATCTTCTCCCACTTTACAGCATACTAAGCAGAAATATGAAGTCTGTCGCTATACAGTGAAATATAACATTCAAAATTTATACAACTACTTTTAAGGAAAAACAACATTTGGATATATTCACATATCCACAAAAAATAATGTAAATCATAGAACAAGAAGAGCAAACGTGCAGTTTATGAAAATGGCAATAAAATTCTCTAGAAGTAATTGGTGCCAGGATACAGAAAAGTTGACTGAGCATCTCAGCTGTGCAGACTTCTTAGCAGAGAAGAGTGGACTGGCTGGAGGCAGCAGATCCCCATGTAATTGCAGTTAGTGCTGCTGTGAAGTCAGGCTTATACATGAAAGGCTGTGTGAGGTGCCCACAAGTTTGAGCTGGCAAACAGAAAGGAAGTTCTAGAGGTGCATAGCTTGCACAGAGATAACAAAGGGCTCATTTCAGAGGAGGAATTAGGCACAGGCACTCCCACACAATTTATTCTTGGGTCAGATTCCAAACTTTGATATGATTCAGTAATTGTCCTCTGAGAGTTGTGTGTTTGATAAGCTTCAGCAATTATCTTTTTACCTACCTGCTTATGCTACATATTTTTCTATTTTTTAAAGTTAAGAGCACTTGAATAATAAGCTTCTTTAAGTCATAACAAAAATGGTTGGACTGCAACAATTTTATTTGCAACAACATATAATAGCAAATATCACCAAAAGTTCAATTTAAAAACTATATATACATTAACTAGAAGAATTTGCATTTAACAGAAGTCCTCAATTATAAGTAGCTTTTCACCAATTCTGGTCTATCAGGAGATTGTAAAGGCATTGCATATAGTTATCCTTCACAGAGACGTGAATTTCAGATGCAAAAATAAAAACCACTTAATTCAAAGGCCAAAAAATAAAATAAAAAACCCAAGGATTTTATTTTCCACTTGCCTTTAATATGTAAAAATGTGTCTATATCTTAGAAAACATGTGCACAGTAAATTTTCAACTGTTGCTTTAGTGTAGATATTTAAGTGTCTCACCATTTACTTCTTTAATTGCCTTCCAATGCTTGCTTTATAAATAAAGGAAAGGAGATACCCAACTGTAAAAATGGGAAATTTAAACCTCTATTAAATGATTGTACATATTTTTTGTTCTTTGGAATGTGATTAGTGATAATTGACTGCATGACAGGGAATTCAAGAAAGAAAATAGTTGTACCCCTTAAATATTTATTGAACCAAACCAGAGTTATTTGCCCTAAAATATCAAGCAAGAACTCCAAAAAGAATAAAAAGAAGAGCAGTCTGGAAGATATGTGATTAGAAAAGGAGAATAAAATCCAATTGGTTTTGACATTTTTAATTTCATATTTCATGGGCATTTTTACTGTTTGCTTTGGGTTTTTTTCTGTAGCTTGTTTGTCTGCTGGACACTGCTGTATGTGTATGTTTTTCAGTTTATTTTTGAAAACTGTATGTTTTTCAGTTTATTTTTGAAAAGTCATTCGAGAATGTATAAAGGTATTTCCTAAAGTTGTAGTGATAGTTTTGCTTTGTTACTTTTATAGCTCAGGTGGACTATAGCTCAGGACTCAGGTGTACTGACTGTACACTGTTACAGTCAGCGTAGGAAGCTTTGAGTGTAGGAAAATTTAGAAATAGATAATTTTACAGTAAAATACCTTGTTATTAGTTCTTCTAGATAAATTGAGAATAAAATTATTACTGCTTATACAACTCCTGTTTTTCAAGGTTTTTTTGCATTTCCTTTCGATGCCAGTACCCTTTGCAAGTAAGCAACTCTGTCACGCTCAGGGGATTCACATGCTGAAAGGTGGGCTACCCTGTAGGACCCAGACTTGACCGTCTAATTTTTCAGCTACATGAATAAAGAGAACTTTTTCATTTGGGTTACCTGAAATCTAGATTGTGTGCACAGACCTAAATGGAGCAGAACAGAGGGAGGAGCGTAGGAGGGTTGCAGGGAATGTATGCTTTTCAACAGTGCCAGGGAGTGCATATATAGTGGTGCAACATGCTCAAACATATGGGCCTACATTTGGATGCATCTGTTTTGGGCACCCAAGCTGAGAGACCTAGAGAGCTGAAACTTCAGCAGACCTTTGGAACTAGCCTCTGAAAATCAGGTCTTTTTATGCTGTCTCAATTGTTTTTCATAAAAGTCGGCACTAATAATCACCAATCAGGTTTGAAAATACATGTTGGGGAATATTTTCCACTCAGTGCTTAGGAAAATAAATGTGTAGAAAATCAGGGATTAGAGTTCTAAATCTGCTTTGAATCTGACCCCAAATCTGAAAAGAAATACTTACTAAATGGAATGGCTGTCTCTCAAAGGCTTAACTTGGCTTTGCTTTGATACGCTGAAGAGTTTCGTGCTTTCATGGCAAGGGACAGATTCAGAGGAATTTTTAATGTTTTTCTTTGCTAATTTTGATTACCTCTAACAAGATGCTCAAGATGAAAACTTTCTCCCTTGCAAGCCATTGCATATGTTAATTAAACCAGCTCATAAACCACGAGCAAATTAACTAGAATACTGTTCCAGTAAAAGATATAGATGATCCTAAGAGTAGCTGTCTGAATACCCTACTAATACAGTCACATACAATGGCTCAAGTAATATAAAAGTATTCTAGGTTTTTCCTCAGTGATGTGTACTCAATATAAATTAGTTTGCTATGAAAAATAAAATGACAGCTTTAGCTAGATTCAGGATTTCTTTTCCACAGATTCAGTTCTTTGATCAAAAACTACAGTAGATTGAAGTTTGCTATTGTCAACATATTGTACGTACACAGTGTGTTTACTTTTGTGCACTTTTAATGTATTTAACCTTAATGTCTGTTTCTTTAAAGCAAAGAAACTGTGGCTCAGCATCTTGAATTGTCAAAGCAACCTATTGCAGATTTCTTTTTATAGATGAAAAGAAGCGTCCAGATGATGAATGCTATTCACAAAGTGATTGCTGTGGCAGTCATATCATGTCTCAAAGTACACATGGCTGTGTAAATAGAAACTACTGAAACTTGTTCTGACATGTAAAACTTTTTCCATGGCATATCTACTTTTGTGTCACCTAAGCAGATTCAGCTGGAGCTCTTAGTAAAAATGCAGGAGTTTTTATTTGCTTTTTAATTTTTTTTTTGTTTGTTTTAATATCACTTCATTGGATGGGCCAAAAGTGAGATATTCCTCTCCCCCATGAGACCCTCAAGTTTAACATTAGAAGAAGTTTTGTGACAGTCTAGTAAACCTTTAATGAGAATTCCTTTTGTGACAGACAGATGTAAATGTATCCCTCTAATCCTATTCTTTCAGGATTTGTCTGCAGATGAATGTTAATAATTAGTAGTTGCTTTCTCCCTCCTCCTTCCTTCGTAAAATTGTATTCTTCATAAATTCATCGTCTTTTTTTCCCCCCTGTTTTCTCAAAGTACCAGCAGCCCTGACAGCCTCCCTTTGTTCTTATGTTTATAAATAATTTATCATGTAGAAATATCTCTTCTTAGTCTTAAAAAATAAACTAATGGTTGAACATAACATACTGCCAGGAGCAGATCTACCACTAGCTTTAGAAAAAAAAAAAAAAGAAAAAAAAAGAAAGAAAAAAGCTTCATGATTAACAAAGAGAGAAAGAAGGAACATCGCATGGAAATCTATTTATCTGAGTGAATGCTGATTTTTGTTTGCAGATGCTAAATGCATCTGAGCTACCCTCATTTTATGCTCTATTTCTTTTCTTTTTCAGACTGCACACCTTAATTCATTTCTTAAAAATGTAGTTTCTTTCAAATGTCTTGAACAAACAAAAGGCTACAACATGGACTAAGTTATCAGCACAAATGTGTTTACACTGGTGTAGGTGATTCTCTTGAGGAATATACCAGCCCTTATACTGACACTTCCGTGACAATTGCTGTCCATGTTGTAGATGCACTGCTAAAGAAAGTCACATATTTAGCCAAGATATTCAGTCTATTGTCAACTGCATATGGACCAGCTGTTGGTGTTGGGATTCTTGCAAAAGAATTCTAAAGGCTGTACTGCAGTAGCATATATACTTTGTCAAGAGCACTCACACATGCAACCTCAAACTACAAAGAGCCAGCACTCCAATTAGAATTGAAATATACTGAGTTTCAACACCTACTGAACACAGAGGAATGATTCTGTTTCCAAATGTTTGTATGACTCCAATATTTTTGTTTTATGCAGCCACAGCTGGAACAGTGTGCACATAAATGACTTTACCTTATTGGTAAAGGTAAATACAACTGAACTTGATATTCCATTGTCCAGCCTAATTCTGAGAAGGAATCTTTATTTTGCTGCAGGTTAGCATATGTCAAAGGAGATGGCTTAAAAGTCACTGTGCGATAAAGTGGAAATATATTCTTGTCTTTTTAAAAACAATCCTAGCATGCAATTTAGATAGGGATCTTGACATTACCTCACAACAGCTGCCAGGATTTTTACCCAAAGGTGAGGTATCATATCATGTCCTGCCTCAGAATGCTCCCTGTGATGGTGACATCAGTGAGCACATGACTTACTATTAAGCTACAGAACCTGTATGCACACTCCATAATTATACACAAGAAAGTAATTTGGATGCTACTTTGTTTCATAAGAAGTGAGTGTGGCTCTATTTTAACATACTTTGTTTTAAATTCCCCCCAGGTGCTAATTTGAGTCTCCTCTGCAGGGTACACTCAATATTCACATACTCTTCAAGCATATTATCACAAATAACTATAATTGAATCAATAGTACTACCTAATTTAAGGCTAGGAAATGAGAGGAAAAAGAATGCCTTACCCAAGGTACACATACAGTAGAAGGTGGGGAATTTAAGCAGATATTCAAACGCAGTGTAGAAACAGTTATGACCTGCAGGGCTTAGCTTTGGATCTGAAGGAGGATTGGAGCCAAGACTAGCTTGATTTTGTAAAAACCAGACCAGCTGCCCTTTGTAAATTATTCATTCTTGTTTTTGGCTTGTTTCTGACTTTGGAGAGTGGAATGACTTTTGGCCAGAAAGAACACTCACTTAAAATCTTTTGAAATAACTGGTTAGGGAGATTTCTGAATAAAAGAAGATGTCATTCCTAGCAACTCAGAGATGAATCTGTTTGCACAAAAACAGCTTGGAAAGAGAGAGTTTAAGTCTCTGTCAGGTGTTCAAAACCAATCTGAACCCTCTTTTAAGGAGTTTGATCTTCTAATCCTCTACCTTTTCTCACCCCTTGCCTTTAACACTATGTAACAGGATTCTCAGCTTCTGTTAAAATACATTTTGCGATAGTCTGTAAATCTCTGCTGAGATTGCGGCTGCTTTCAGATCTTACAGGGTGTGATGCGAGGATTCAATGTTTTTCAGGAACTCTACATTCAGAACAGAATCCTGCCTGAAAATCCCTGGGTGCACACATTATAAAGAAAGCAGGAAGGCAGACCTAAAATAGAGTATGCATCAAGACCAGAATTTCATCCAAAGGTAGCATGATTCTGAGGAGACATTTGAAAGCACAGTGCAATCTTTTAAAGGAAAACTTTCAGGTTCCCGAAGGCTGCTCAGGATCAAGAGAGAAACTAATGTCATGGGAAGGGAGGATGAGGTTGAAGGGAATGAAACATTTGATTGCAAAGAAAAAGAAAACAGAATGAGACTGGTATAAAAGCATCTCAGACAAGCATTTGACAGTGGTAACTTCATTTTTTCAATACTGGGATGTGAGTGCATGAATTAACCCTTAAATACTTTTGCATTTAGCTTCAACCTATCACATCTTCATGGTAAAATGTCTGCCTAATGACACTGACACATTACTTTTCAAATTTTCACTAAAGATACTTCATGATTTTATAAAGCATTGCAGTTGTAACACTACTTTCTCTTGGCTAAATTATTCCCCTGATCTGTGTTATTACACAGGTAAACCCACTACCAATTCATTCATAACCTCTGCTTTGTTCCACTCCAAACCTTAGCTTGAATAAACATCTTGAGACCCAAATACCTGAAAAGAAGATTAGGACCCAAACATATACCCAAATCTATTTTTCCCCCCAGATTATAAAATGGACTAATCAAAACTTTAGTTGAACAGTCCTGATTTTTGCTGGTGTCAATTTTTGATCAAAAAAATTTCAACTGAGACCCTTTGTTGCCTATAGCAATGTATCTTTATAGAATAGAAACAGCCTGGCTCCCTGGCATTATTAAGAAAATACAGTATACAAGAGCTTTAAGCTTCAAACCATACAGCATGATTATTATGATAGCAGGAGATGTCAGGTGGAGACAAAGACACATGGATAGAATTGACTTGAGGCACGTCATCAGAAAATAAGGGTGATGTGATCACAGTGCTTATAGCATATGCAGCAGCTGTACAATTCTACATGGCAGCTTCCATCCTACCCTTCACATGAAGGAAAAAAAAAAGAGAGGATTCTGAGTAAATGATGGTTGAATACACAATAAATTGTAGTGTATGACAAGACACTTTCTTTTTTGTTTAATATATAAAACAGGAACACTTATGAATTAATATCAATTAAAATAATGTATTTGCTTTCTTTCTACAGTTATGTCAGCCTTATTAAAAGCCAAGTGCTAAATCTTCATTAGATTTTTCAATATTAAAATACTTCCATGAAATATAAATTAACATTTAACTTGTTGCTGGTCATATTAAGGAAAAGGAGGGGGCAAAAGCCATTGGAATTGAAATCCTGACTCAGTTAAATCAATGAGACTTTTGTTTCTGAACTCAGTGGGGCCAAATAATTCCCTCCCTGTTGACAAGAGGCAATACCTCTAAATCTGGCAGAGAAGCAGGCCTCAGGAAGTATTTTGTTTCAGTTTATATTACTGACTAACATGATGACAGTTAAAATTTTCAAAGTATCCTTGGCGACATAGGGAGAGCATGTGCCCGAACAAGAATAAAAATGTTTAGATTCCTGGGTAGCTTCAGTGTTTTAGCAAACCTTATGGTGTGCCTAGAATTTTTACAATTCCACCTCATGAAAAGACACGGTGGTGTTCTCCCTAGAATGATGCAAAATCTACTTTTCAGTGGATGAAAGCTGCAGAGCAAGTGAGTAGCTCAGATGTGAGCACCGGAATGGATATCAGAGCTGTCAGTGGTGCGCATCTGGAGGGACGTGCCCTGTCTGGTGAGCAGCAGCAGCAGCAGCAGCAGCAGCACCAGGGGCTGTCTGCAGCTCCGGGCTGGGAATCAGCCCAGCTCCCAGAGATTTCCCAGCGGATGGAAAGTTTAGGAAGATGGATTGGTCAGGAAGGGAGAGAAGCTGAGTAGCTGCAATCAAGTCGAAAGAAACCACCATAATGTGCATATTCAGTCATAGCTGTGATCAGTGACTACCCTTCCTTTTGCAATAGCCCCAGTCCTGAATCAGAGCAAATCTATCTGGCAAACGGGCCAAGAACCCTTTGAAACGGCCAGGCCGCCTTTCAGAGCTTTTGTGCTTGCTGAAGCAGCTTGCGAGCTTTTTGCCTTTCAATAAGAAAGGAGAGGAGATATTTTAACTGTGCTTCTTCTGCCCGCAGCGTGTGTGGAGCTGGGAACGCAGCTCTCTCCTCCGTGGGCCTCTGCATCCCCAAGCCACAAGGTGGTGGTATGGTGTCACATTTTTTTAAGCAACAAAAAGAGGTTTTGTTTAATGAGCTTGAACTCACAAGCCTGCTCATCTAGTGAACTGTGACTTTTCAAATACCAACCTATTAATGTCAAAGGCAATACTGAAGGGAACAGTTCTGTTTGATTTTAAAAAAACAGACAATGTGAAGTCCACTATGCTCTAATATCTATCACCTATGGGGCTCCATTCATGCCTAATGCTTTATTCAAGCTAAGACCTAGTTTTTATATATCAGATTAATACATATCTACAGCTTTGCACCTTTCTATTTTGATTTTTTTATTATCAGGGCTCGCCGGGGCCATTTTCATTCCCATACTATAGCATCTGCAAGCAGGTGGATTAGAGATAACTCTCATTGTGCTTTGTTTTCTCCTGACACTGTCATTAATCATTCCTTAAGCCACACTTCAACTTATAGTAATCAGGACTGGCTGTTCCCAAGCTGCACAAGAATTGCCTTTCACAATGTAATGTGAAATTGGAAGCGAATGGCTGAAGCCAGACGCTTCTTCTGCATTCCCCATCTATCTCATCATTTAGGTATTTATCCATCTCAGGCTTGTACAGGGAGCATCTCTCTCCTTCCCATGAGGACACAGATTGCAACAGAGGATCAGATTTGTTACCCAGGCTTTGGGCTTTGATTGTCCTCTTATAAGTTCGGGATTAAAGTGAAATTTCCCACAGGGCTATGCAGGATTTGCTAGCATTTAACTGTTTAACCTGGCTGTTTGTGAATGAGAATCCTGTGGTCAACTATTCCACAGAGAATATTATGGTAAGCCAGCTCTGAATGGCAGATATTTCGGTAAATTCCTGTAAAGACTGCTACAGTTGATTCCAATTAAGTTCATACCTGATAACAATTGTTTTCTTGTACATGATGAACAGTAATCTTATGATAAAAAAACAATTGTCTAGTCTCTTGTGAAATACTCTTGTCAGCTTCAGAATAAATGCAGACCTTCAAAAACTTGCAGTCGTCTATTTATGCTTCTAGAATCAGTGTGCACTAATTTGTCTTGAACTAGGTCATATCCCTCACTGTGGAGAGGAGCTGTATTCCCTTCTATCTTATCCAATTTTGGTGATAAGTATAAGGTAATAATATCTGTAGTAGCACAGCAGTGGAATGGACAAACATTTTAAACAAACTGCACTTGATGCATTAATAAAGACAAATTGATGGTTTTGGAAAGCATGCTGTTAAATATGTATCCAAAACAGATGTATTTTTCCTGGCATTTGATGTGATTCTTGCACAAAGGGAAGTACCTATAATGTGCTATTCTCCACGAAACTGAAAGCAAGGGGAAAAATTTTCAGTCCACATTATCTATCTTTTAGTCTTAGCTTTAGATCCATTTAAGGAAAAAAGATTTTAAAACAAGTCAAAATCATTTTGTTATCTAGTTTAAAAAGACTGTATGCTCAACCACTGTATATATATTCTATTTAATGTGGATGTGTTTTTAAAATGCCTAGGAGGATAGTGCTCATTTCATGTGCTTCTCCAAGAGAGACATAACACCCAAGCAACTGAAGTACATAATTTAACAAAACATTTTAGCTTGCAGTGAAATCAGTTCCCTGGGAGGGAATGGACTGAATCATTAAACTCAATTTTAACCCCACTCCTTGGGAAATTCTTACATCTTATTTAAAAGTTTTCTTTTTCTTTTTTTTTTTTTTTTTTGGTCTAAGAATGTGTAGAATTTCCAAAATAAGGTTTCATGGGATTTAGTTTGGGGATAAAAATCATCAATATTTTTATTTATCTCTTTAAAAATAAAGAGTCACAGAGACCCCAAAGGAAAGGCTCATGGATATTATCATTTGCATATCTACAAATTCTAATGCAGACTCTAATCAACAAATATAATACACAAATATGTTACTTTTCTTGTTCACCCTTCAACTACATTCTGAACCTGTAGTTATGACATTGATCTCATGTTAACCAGTGTCTCAGTGAAAAGGAACAGTGCTTGGCTGTGTAACAGTACCTGTGAAAGCCTCACTGCCTGAGTGCAAATTACTATCTTTGCCATCGTTTTCTCTTTCTCTCATAGCACTAAATGATTACTGAAAAGGCATAAGCAATCCTTTCTATTTATTTGAAATATCCACTAGATTCAGATGAGTAATTTTCAGCTGTGTATAATGCTCCCAAAGTAACCTCTTCATTTCCATTGTTTTAGTGTGAAATCATTTCCTCGGGAGATAATTAGAGTTGCTCCATTTATTACATTAAATGATTAGCATGCACTTGAAATGATTCAGTATATTTTCCTTTATTGCTGATGACTCTTAAATATGGGCCCACATTTTTAATGGATAAATTAAGATTATCTTGACATTTTGTGGCTGCCTCAGCAGCAAAACAAGGCAGACTTTCTTTTCCAAATACACACACAGGTGTGTGTTAAAGAACACATGTTAGCTGAAGGGCTTCTATTCACCTGATTATCCCACACGCCTCAGCTTAAAGACCAGTAAGTTTGCAGGCAAAATGGGGGTTTAAATGTACCAAAATTGCTACTGCTTCTGTTGCATGTGTAGTTGGTAATTATTCTTAAGTGTCATGGGATCAGAATCCCAGCATCTCAGCTAAAGCGTCTGCTTCCTCTGAACAACCAGCATCTTCTTCCAAATGCATATAAAATTATTTCTTACAGTGGCAGACTTGCACTTTTATCATATTATATTAATTAATCTAAATGAATAAAAGAGTTTTTCTGCATGCTAACTAGTGAACTATCATCCTCTCATTTATGAGAATAAATTACCCTAGAATTGTGAAAATATATCCCAATTAATACTCCTTATTAAAACTGAGTAAGGTTTAATGTCAAGCTACAGCAACAGCTTTAAGACCTTCTTTTGAGAATCAAAGTCTGTATTTGTATGCAGATGGGCTGCAGTTGGGACCAGGTATTTGTGTAACCAACACCAGGACAAGGACTCCTGCAGCAGTTGCCAATGCTGACCTGGATGTGGTGGATACGAACAGAGACAGAGGCCAGCAGAATTAAAAGGGCTCCATTTCCCCAAGACTGTGCCATGTCATTCCCAAAAGAAAGCCAAGGAGATATTTAACTGGATTTGAAAGCTTGGTTCATTGGAGTTAAATAACCTACCACACTCAAGCTACCTTAGTGGCTGTGAAACTGATGTCATTATTAAAGGATACATTCTCTTGTGATGGGATACATTCACCTGCCCTTCATTTCTCAAATTTCACCATAGCCCAAAGACTCCTCACACACCCAGTCAATTGAATTTCAAACATATTTTGTATTTAAATATAATAATGGGTTTTAATGGTAAGGATTCTCTTGGCAAGATTTTATCAGCATTTTTAATTTTTGAAGACAATATATACAGGTTATGTGTGGCCAGACAAAGTATCTCATGCTTTATCTGAAAATCCTCTTCACTATTTTGGTGAGTAAATTCACTTTTTGAAACAATATACCACTGTTAGTGTACAGAATATGAAAGAGAAGACATAATAAAAAAAACATTTAAAAAACAGTATTATAAGTGCTTTGTGTAATGCAGTGTAAAAAAACATTTTCATAAAACTGTATCTTAGATCAGAAAATATTTTAAATTAAATGCTCAGTACTACAAAGAGAAAATGTATATATTTTGACTTGTTCACTAATTAAGCACACAAAAATAATCTTTCTACTGGCCTATTTTTCATCCAGAAAGGCACTGCAGATATTTTAGTCTTACAAAACACACTGAAAAATATTTCTTCATGAATTCATAAACATTGCTCATGTTGCATGAACAAGAAGCAGATGTATTTGGGATAGTAGATCTCACCAAATCCAATAAACTGAGCTCTTTCAAGCAAAGTTACTGTTATTTCATGTAGTACTGCTGCATGGAAATAGCAATGCCATGCATGGCTCCATATGCCTGGAAACAAACCCTTTTCCTCTCTTTATTTCTTCATTGATCCCCACTTGAGTCAGATTCTCGCCTGTGTCTAAGCAGCAAATTTGACCACAGTGTGGTCATATAGGACAGACTTCCTAAATTTAATTATAAAAGTCCAAGAAAATACTTAATTTGTTTGTTCCTTGGGATATGGTGAGAGGAGTGGGGATGCCTGCTGGAATTAAGCCCAAAGAGTGAACAGTTCTGTGCTCCTAAATGAAAATTGGGCAAATCCAGCCCTGTTTAGCTAAATTCTTAAAGCACATGATTGTGTTCCACCAGTAAACAGCTCCAGACATTAACAAGAGGTTTGATAAACTGGCACGCAGAGATTGCTTCTGCTCTTACTAAAGTCATAAATGTGACTCTTTTTCTATCTCAGTGATACTGGACCATCATAACTTGAGGTGAAGGTCTGGTCACCTCATTAACAACAAGCAATCCTATTTACTATCCCCAGCATTAGTATATGATGTAGGCACATTTATCCTTTAAAACTTCAGCAGTATAAAAGCACACCATTAAATAATAGCACTACTATAGGCATATTATACAGAAAGTGCCATAATGTTGTTTGTATATGACAGGCATTTTTAGTGTAAGAATGCTGAAATTCTACACTGATGTCATTAAAGCATAAATGACACACTACCAAAAGATGGAGATACTAATGTATGGTGGTTAAAACTACACTTCTTTGTAGGTTTTAGAGTATTTTTAATAGCTTCAAGGCATGTTTTTAATAGATGAAATTATAACAATACCCACAGTAGTGGCATGAAAGGTTACAATGGATGAACACCACCTTTCTCAAACATTTATTCCATTTAAGTAAAAATACTTGATAGAGAGCAGTTCTATTATTCACAAGAAATCATGGAATATAATGGTTCCTAGCACTCCTTTTGTAATAGCTTATTTAAATACTTGGGGCTGCAATTCTGATTCCCACTTTGTTCAGACTTCACCGAAATACTTCTTACAATTGATCACATTTTTATTCTTTATTGTATTCTAAATAGCCTTTGATTTTTCAGAACCCAAGACTAAAAATTAGGTTTGCAGAAGTGAAAAGTACAGTCTTGAAAAAAAAAACCCTATACACTTTTCTTAACTGAGGAACAGCAACTACGAAATTGAACAAGAAACACTATGCTATGAATAATTTTGTTTACAGAAATGGTTTAAGGAATTATTCCTGAAGTCTAAATGGAGTTTGATGGGCTTCTTCTAAACCCTTAAAATCTGAAATGACCTTAAGGTAAAAAGATCACTTGACTTTGGATACCATTTCTTTGTAATATTTTCTTCAGTGCTTCCAGCTCAGACTACAGTAGTTTACACAAAATTAGGAAAATTACACAAAATTAGTCTGATAAAAAAGTTATTAAAATTCTATTTATCATTTTAATTTTATTTATTGTAAAAAATAAGGATTTAAGTGAGGGAATAAGAATAGAACTTTATTTATGATGAAGTTTGATATCAATATTTTATAGATGCCGTGCTTCCAACCTTTCTCAAATTATTTAAGAACTTTAAATGTATTTATTGTGAGCCCGGGATAATTTCTCAGTTGATAGAAAACAGTACAAAGTCATCAGAACTCTTAACTTATGTCCAGTGAGGATAAAGATCTTTTTTTTCTGACTTTTTTGGAAGAAATCATAGAATCATAGAATACCAGCTCAGAAGGGCGTCTTAAGGATCACCTGATCCAGCCTTTCCTGGCAAAAGCATTGTCCAGACAATAAAAAGGTGATATTTTAATTTTGGAAGAACTGGACTTCTAGCTGAAGAGCAACTTGAAATGAAAATTTATAGACAAAGAAGCAAAGGTATATGTGCATTAAGTCCCTGTCAATTCACATTCAGACAGTAAGACTGGAAGATGTGATGTGACTTAGGTTGGTTATGCTACCTTGGGTCAACCACATTTTCCCTGATAAAATGGTATACTTGCGTAGAGTAGTTATTGTTTTATTAAATTTTAATTTTTAATATTTTAAGTTAGAATTAATTAAGAAAAAACCTAAAATAACTAGTATAAACTGTATTAGGCTATAATATCAGATATTAATAGGTTCAGTACTTAAATAAACCAGAGTATTTTATAAATTCACAGGTTATTGTTTTGCCTTTTTAAATAAAATTTGTGAGCCTGGAGAAGAGGGGACTCGGAGGTGACCTTATCACTCTCTACAGCTCCCTGAAACGTGGTTCTGGTCAGGTGGGGGTTGGACTCTTTCTCCAGGCAGCAACTGATAGAACCAGAGGACACAGTCTCAAGCTAAGTCAAGGGAAATACAGGTTGGATATTAGGAAAAAGTTTTTAATGAAAGAGTGATAAAGTTCTGGAATGGCCTGCTTGGGGAAGTGGTGGAGTCACCATCCCTGGATGTGTTTAAAAAGACTGGATGTGGCACTTGGTGCCATGGTTTGGTTGAGGTGTTAGGGCTGGGTTGGACTCAATGATCTTGAAGGTCTCTTCCAACTTAGTGATTCTGTGAATTCTGTGGTTTACCTTTATGAGGATCTTCGGATTATTATGATGTGCAAATGAATGCATACACAATTTTTAAAATATGCATTAGCTAAATGAAAGAGAGATGCAGCTCTTTTATGGCCATATAAGCTCTCTAATGTCAAAAAATGCTACATCTCCTAACTTCCAGCTCATTCTAAAATGGTTTAATATGATAAATTTCATATGGCAGAAGTATTATCAGACTACAGCATGGGACTCTTACAGCAGTCAGCAGTGCTCTTTTTAATATTGTTCCCATTTGCATTTTAAATAACCAAATGGTTTTCAGGCATTTAATAGAAAAACATTTTTTTAAATGAATACCAAGAGACATGTGTAAATAGCAGCACAAATTGCTGCTGGGCTATAAACCTGAGTGCCAAGTTTCTCTCCAGTATGAATATAGACAAGTGTTAAAAGTCTGAAAAATGGATTCCTTAATGGATATACTGGCAGACCTGTAAGTGTAATAGAGCTAGAATGTTCCTCTTTAATAAAGATATCATATTTCATCTCCTAGATTACACATAGCTTTTCTATTCTAAATAAAAAGATTAGAATGAGAAATTTTTTCCCTGCATATCATATTTAAAAATGTGCAAGGGAATGTCATCCAACAATTTGTAAGCATTGAAATTATTTCCTTGAAAACAATAAAAAGTAATCCCTAAAGATATGGTAAATATACAGTTCCTTTATTGAACAAACAAAAATAGATTATGCATTGCTTTTTCAGAATCAAATACACCTGCTTTGACTGAGGCAAGCAGACATATCTGGGGGCTTGAATCTTACCACAGTCTCTGTGACTCTCTATATTGTCAGTGCACCAGTAACCTTGTATTTAACCAGATTATTTACAGTCAGAGCCTTATCAGATCACACCCATTGCTGCTGGTGTGAGGGAGGGAAGGAGACCTCTGAAATTGAATACAAATGTGATATTTATTGTTACATTTATTGGGCTATAACCATATATCAAATGTGCTAAATTCACAGAGATAAAATAATACAATCATATCAAGACTGAAAATTTAATACTAGACAGGGACCTACAAGTTCCCTTCCATCACAGCTTGCTTTGTGGCTCATTTGAACAAACACTCTGCCCTGGAATTTACTGGAAAATTCTTGTCTGCTGCTTATTAAAAGCGGGTGCTATTTCCTTCTGAAATTTATGGTAACTGCAAGTAAACCTACTTGTACACCTAATTTGTAAAACAAAACATTTGTTTGCTTGCTTTTTCCAGAAAAGAAAAAAATTAATAATTTCCACAGATATATCAGTGTCATGGTAGGAGGGCAGCAGATCTAAATATTGCCATTAATATGAATATATATATTGGTCTTTGGAAGAATTTTGACTGTGGAGTAAATTAGTTTAGATTTCATCTAAAATATTATCCCCAGTTGCTCTGCTAAAAACACAGCTAGAATATAGTGCATTTTGGCAGTGTCAGACTTGAGAACCTTGAAGGCCAGAGTGGTTAAGCTTTTCTTTTCATGAGTGCTACTTTTGGCTTTAGAGAAAGGGTTCAAGAAGTCACTGCATCCATAGATCCATAATAGTAGAAGAGCTGACAATATGTTTGGGAGGTGGAGCATGAGTTCTCTAGATTGCACCATATTTCCTTTTGGTTAACCAAATAGCACCAAGCTTCAACTAGAGAAATAGCCTTCAGCTGGTGCCTTGCCTTCATAGACTGAAAATAATGATCCACTTCAGCGTATATGTTTTCTAATATACTTTAACTACTCATTCTGTATATACCCATATAACATGACTATGTTTCTGTCAAGACTTAAGTGGTGTGGATCAACAGCTATAGTAACCTGCTAGAAGAAAACTAAGCAAAATCCACCCCAAATCACTCATTGATGCCAGTAGGTTGAACCAGGCCCTTGTTACTGACAAGTGCAGCAGGCATATTCTGCACTCCACTAAAAATAGCAAATAAAAATAAAGATGGATAGGAAAAAAAAAGACTTAGCTTGTTTTCAAACGCCTTTCTTACTTTCCCTAAGGAAGGTCTTAAAAACATAAAGTTGGATGCAATAGAAGTATTAATTAATAAATATATTGGAATGACTTTCAAATGCTTGGGGGAAGGTCTGGGTCTTCCGTCTTTTGAACTGATGTTCATTTGAATGGCTTCTTTCTGTGGCAGAGGAATTACACCAGCTTTACACTCATGAAACAGGCAGCAGAATTTAACACTTGATATGCAGGATGGAACTTTATCCTGAAATAGAAAATAAGGCTGTTGTTCTTTTCAGTAGCATAACTCAAATTTATTTATAGCAACCTGCTCTTTTTTTATTTTTTATTTAGTTGTGGCAGTAGCTGAGCTTTGATCTTTCTGAGTAAATTAACAACTTCTTTAGGACAGAAAGAAAGACAAGCAGCAGCAGCACAGAACCAGATCATTCCTCTTAGACAAGAGAGATTGTGGTTACTTTTTCTGACAGCTGTGATTGTAGAATTTGAAAAATGATTTTGATATAGGTTTTAGGGATTTTTCTCCCAATTATCTTTCTTTATACAGAATACTTTCATAATACTTAAAAGTGGTATCCTTTATTACAACTCTTATTACAGTAAAATCGATGGAAGCCTGAGTAGTGGGTGTATTGTTATGACACTTAAACTATTTGTAAATATTGCTCAAAGCTTTCTTAGCATATTTTAGCAAGGCAACATTACAGCAAAGTATAATTTATTGCACATGATAAAGGCTGTATGCTTCAAAGACAATCACACTGGAAAACAGACTCAGGAGAAGGAAGCCACAAGCGTGTCTCCCTTTCCAGTAAAAGCATTTGTTTCAGTCTTTGGGTTTGGAGGATTACTCTGAGATCATGAAACCCACAGAGGTGGACAGGAGGCCATTTCACTTTGCTTTCAGTGCCCAGTAATAAACAGGCAGTACCTTGAATAGTGAGATTTCTCTGTAGCTTCTCCTTCTTACTTAGGTTTATACTGAGGAGAGCTCCTGTGATTGCAAGACTGGAGCCACGACACCATGCTTTCATTACCTTCTCATTCCAGATATGAAAAGAATGCACTGGTTTACAGTAATATTACATTCAGTGAGGGCTTTGTTTAGACTCACTTAAAATTCTTCAAAGAGACCCTGCAAGAGGAGCATTAAAATCATAAGGAAAAGCTCAATGAACAGCTTTCCAGTCTGTATCAGCCAGCTTGTAAAAAAGAATGTAAACACCCCCTGCACTTTGTGAAAAATAAAATGTTCTAGCTGCCAGCCTGAATGATAGGCACTAATAACAACAAAATATTTACATTGTACCCGCTCTTTTTTATAATCACCTCCAGTGCATAGTTTATGGAAGATGTTTTATGCATTTTAAGTTTAACAGTGTGATCTTAGAGTAATCTGTACTTAATAGCAAACAGGGAAGTTGACCACTATCTGGCTGTTCAGTAGAGCCTTAACTGCTGTAGCAAGTAATCCCCAGATACTGATCATGCATCATATATAATGAAGCTTTTTATATTCTTATTGTAGTAATAAAGGATGATTTTTTGACATTTATTGCCAGAGAGGTTGGCCCCACCACAGGTAAATGTTACAGGTTACCATTGATATCATGCCGGTGAGAAAAAATACATGGTGACTTTAGTTCTCAGACCCCATATATTCTGAAAAAATTCCAAAATTTGATCCAATCTGAATTGCCTCTCATGACCATTACTTATATCAAGAATGAATAAAAACATCTAAGTGACTATTAATATATAATGACCCACCACCTCTAAAGTCCATTTGTGTGTATTTTTGCCATTTCTATGTTTCAATTTAGGTGTACTTCAATAAAATTTTTATTATGGTTTATAGTATAATTTTAGGGGGGAGTTAAACTTTTGGGCTCTTTATGTCAAGTAAAATGTCTGACTGGAATTACAGACATTTTCACCAAAACATGAATTAATAGGCTGTTAATTAACATCACTGTTAATAGGCTTGATAGTCTTGCTTCCTCCTTGTGTAAATCTATGCCTTACTTAATTTTTTTACCAAAAACTTGGGCTAAAAGGAAATAGAATATTTTAGAAACAATATTGTGTCTCTGCAGAAATGTTTAGATTAGTGGTTCTTGGGGGGAGAGGGAAATAAAAGCACCTGAAATCAGTGTAGAGATGCAAAAAGGTTAGAATTTAGTTCAGCCCATTATGATGTTAAATTAAGGCCATGCCTTGTTCTCCCTGAGGTCAATTAAGTTGTAATCTTTCATCATTGTATCATTTTACAATCACAGAACAGTTTGCATTTCTTTCTACCTTAAAAAATAGATCCTGGATCCTTATAATTATATGGACACATTACACAAGATATTACAATCCCTTTTCCAAATAAAACCCTCCACTTTGGCAGTGCTCTGTGTTCTGACAGGCACCTCGCTACATACAAAATAAAACGTGTGTGCAGAATCCTGCATGTGCCTTGTACAGCATGTGTGTTAAAGTAGGTGACAGTAGGGAAGAGGATAAGTGAAGCAGTTACTCCACACGGGACCCCTATGAATATTCATTTTGGAGCAGTCAGTCCTGTTAGGCTGCTACACTACATTTTAAAGTAGTGATCAATAAACTTACTATAAATAAATAAACTACATATTTTTATTCCCGTTGAATATTCTAGTTGATTCAAGCAAATTAGTTACAGTGTGTGAAAACTCCCACCAGGAAAAGATGTTTAACTGTTTTTTTTTTATTACAGTTTACTATATCTAGAAACATTTCTCACACTGATGATTTACCAGAACTTCAATTTACCTCTGAATTTTATACATGCAAACTAAAAGGGACAGCAGGGTTCTACTTTTAGAATTTTAGCACCATTAAATACCAACTAAAATTACCACACTTGCAGAAAAGGAGGATAAAAACATAGCAAACTCCTACTCTTAAATTCTGCTATACACTCAAAAAAGTAAATAAATACACTTTAAAGCATGGAAGAATTTCCAATTAAAAATAACATTTACATTAGTACTGTAATCACATTTTCTCTCTAGTGAAATAAGGAAAACTGAGGAAAGATCAGATGTATTATAAACGTCCTTAAAAAACCCATCTACCTCAGGAAAACACAGAGTACTACAAAATAAATTAATATATTTTACAGACCTTAATATTTGTGGTTCTGAATGTGAAAGCTGTTAGCTGAAGATGAGAAACTCTGAAGATTTCATTTTATCAATTTTAGGGTTTTTATGAGTTTAAGTTTTATTTTATAAAATGCATGAAAGAACATTATTAATATGGGACACATATTTTTATAAAGTAAAAAAAACCCTGTGTGCTGTCTTAATTTTCAGCTTAAATTTACGGACATGCTACATGGCAACAGTATTAAAGCAAAAAAGGAGGGATACATTTTCCTATTCAATAAAAAGCCGTGGAAGTTGCATAGGGTAGAGTCTCTAGGAAATCCACTCTTTCTTTGAAAAAATGTCATTGGTGAGATAGGAGATTGGCACCACAATGAGCAAAATATAGTGAGGGCTGATACGGACTGTCAGCTAGAATTTGGGTTAAGACACTGACTTTTGTCTGCATGATGCCTACCTTCCAAAGAAGATGGAAGATGCAAAACTGAAAGTTTCCTCTCTCTGGTTAATGTGGTCTATACAAGTGAATAATGTATAAGAAGATGTTCCCTTGATAATGTCACAATTATTCATTGTACAGCTATAAACTCAAATATTCACATTAACAGCTAGGTATTATTTTTCTTCTCTGAAATTAAGTGAGTGGCATCAGTGGTCATAAATGAGAGCATTCATCAAAGGCGTAGGCCATGGCAGAGGATTAAGTGAATGCTGATGAAGTGTCCAGATTCCCATAACTTGGAATGGGCTGCATTCAGCATTCCTTTATTATCCATCTGCCACATAACAAAAAGTCTCATATATTTAATGCAGGTTTGCCCTCGGCCACGTAATAGGATTAGGAATAATTTCTACAAATTTACAAAAACAAATCACATGGGAAGGCTTAGAATTTGCTAATAATTTCTCCATAGCTGGGAGATCAAAGGGATGTAAGAGTCCAGAGCCAGGCGGTAGTTTGACCCTGGCCAAGCTTTTTTAATGAAAGGGTTAATCTTCTCAGAGGTGACCATAGAGGAGCAAATAGTGTGACCAAAGGCAGATTCGGGCCTCCGAAAATAGGAAGAAAATCGTCTGCAAAGTATGACAGCAAGAAAACATGTACAGAACAACAGTACATTTTCTGTCTGAAAAAATAAAATAAAACAGCAAACCTCAACGAATTGTTTTTATGCAAAGTGTGACTGGCAGGAGAGGGGGGTTTTGGTGTGGAAGGAGGAGTTCCATGTCGAGGAGAAGCAGCTTGCAGGGTGGATCAGAAATATTACTCTTTCTTTCTGAATAACAGAGAATAGGCTGAATGCCTTCAGTCTAAAACCACTTTCTATTGTCTTCAGGTGAAAACCATCTTCTCCAAATGTGTGTCAAATCTTTGGTCAGTTGGTTGTTTTTGCCATATACTTGTCCTGTTGGTTTTTTCCCAGAGAAAATGCAGTGTAAACACATACTATCTCATAGGTGAGTTTTTGAGAGGACCTGAACAAGTTGTCCAATGAAACTTTTTCAGAAAGGTTCTTGGTTTGATGCAACTCTTGCTTGAAAACATTGGCTTCTTGGAAGGCAATTCTGTCTCTCAAATCAAATCAAGTAGCCATATAAGAAAAGGGGAATTAAAACAAGCAAACCAAAAAAAGAAAAATTAAAGGAGGCATTGGGAGGGTGTGTGCCTAAGTCTGTGTCTGTATTTTTGTTTTTTTTATCCCTTAACAATCACTAAGCCTGTCTACAAATTTTCACCCTGCTGGATTTCCTTTCCCACTCAATAATCTTCAAAGAAAGACTGCTAACATCAGCTGTAGGTGGCAGGTATTTTAATGTTTGCATCCTAAGTGGTTTTAATGAATTTTAGAAGTATAGCACAATGGAGTACTAGCTTTTTCAATTTAGTAGAAATCATGTGATCATTCTCATTTTTGGTTCCTGACCTGTTGTAATAAGTTTGAATACAGTACTTATTCTCTGTGGCTTTCTTTACCTACTGGGACACCCATCAAATAGCAGATCAGAAAGTCTGATTGCAAGTAAATTAGTGAATAATTTATTACAGCTGCACAAAAGACCAAACAGACATCTGAGCCTTGTGTTTCTCGTCTTGGAAGACAATTTTAGGCCAAAAGCTTACTTCAGCCTTAAGATTAACCTCATATGAACCTCCCACCATTCTTGCATTAAATAAGAAAGAAGGAGCAATGATGACAGGGAATAACAAGAAGATAATGCCCAGGAAAGAATGAAACACATCCAGGCAAAGCATTTAGATTTGAACATGGGGACTGCTATGCACTTAGTGTAAGAAAAAGCCCCTGAAAGCTGAGGAAAAGGGTCAGATTAATATCCCTGGGGAGGAAACTTCTTTACTTGTCACAGGCAGACTCCTATTAAGGTGGCTAGAAAAGGAGGATGCACTTTCACATATTATTAGACAGTTCAGCTCTTTCCAGTCTGTCACACAAGGAGATTTCCAAGAAGGATACCAATGAGTGTCTAAAATTGGTGTGAGTTCTGGGAAAAAGGAACACTTTTTGGCAGTGTAAACTGGACAGAGGTCACCAGATTTATTTCACTCAGCTTTCTAGGAAGTCAGCAGTTTATATTAATTTGGCATTGCTACCACTATGGACTGAAATTAAACGTGCTGTAGGTATAAGAGACTGTAAATTATTTTCTCTAGTTATCTGCACATTGTCTGTTTATTTTATATAGATCATGGTTCATTCCATCTCTCACACTTTAGGTAATTCCATTTAAGATGTTAAAATCCAGACAATTTTTTCTCTTTCATCCACAGCAGTGCAACTCAGCCTCCTGATAAAAAATTGGTTTTTGATACTTCCACAGTGTGTAGAGGTATAAGTATCTTGTAAATAACTTTCAGGCAGGGCTTGAGGTTAATGTTTCATGCCCCACACTCTCAAGTTGCAATGATCGTAACAAAAAATACACCGACTACTATCATCCATCACAGATAAGAAACAGAAAATGCTCAACAATTCCTGTTTCTTAGTGACAAGATATATAGATTCATGTGTGTATCAGAGAGGCAAAAGTTTTAACTAATGACTGTTACCTTTAGTGTGTATTTAGATCATCTTTAGACTAAAACCCCCAGCAGTTCAACAAATTTTAGTCATTTGGTTTCACAGGCTGTTGGATGTCTGTTGATATTGTGTGGTGAAGACAGGAGTCCTTACTCTGAAACTCTGGAGGAAATTATAAGATGGTACTTTTAATTAACACTTCTCTTTCAACTATGGTTGCCAGCTACCTAAATGAGGTAGTCAGAATAACCTAAATTTGAGCTGTGTGAAAGGATTCAGATTTTACACCAGCAGTGCCCACCTTATCAAGTAGAGATGTTATGACAGTGCTCGTTACCAATGAGCAGCAAAATGCAAGAATGTCCCTATTGTACTCCAAAAATGTCACTTAGGAATATTCTGCAAATTTGAGACACAAATTAGTTTTACTACAGTTTCACAAAAACAACACAGTGTCTGGAAATTGAACAATATATTCTTTTGTGGAATTTTTACATTATAGGAGATACAGTCATATGACAAGCCTGGATCTGACACTATTTTCAGACTCCCATCACTTTTATGATCATTTTAACACAGAACAGCATTTTTAATACTGTACAATACTAACCTGATAAGCTGTTTGAAACATACAACGTGCAGCTCAAGCCACACTATTGGGATTCAGAATCTGATTAAGGCCCCTGTGTTTCCTAGACATCAGGAATGTTCAGAGTTCTTGGTTACAGCCTTTTCCCAGCTGCATCTGGAAACCAGTTTTGCTTTTCAGTCTTAAGCAGCTGCTTGTTTAATGGCCACTAAGGTTGACCTTTATGTGTCACGGTGCCATTCAGTGGGATAAAGAATGAGATGCCTTTTAGGAAATTATACTGTGTGTTTACTAGCAGCTTCTTGACCTTAACCAAATGATTTGAGGAACAGCAGATAACAATCTATTGTGCTTCTAACTGTCCTTCATGCCAGACCATTGAGCACTATGCTGCCCTCAAATGTAAGGTCATATCTCTACACTACACCTAAGGGACAATGGAGGTCTTAATGGATGTTCAGAAATGCATGGTGTCCCTGTTACAAACCAGGACTATATCCTTCCCTCTTGTGCAGTGGGACAGAATAGATTTGCTGGCTTCCTTCTTGTGAGTTCATGTACCAAGTGGTAATATTTTGCTCTTGTTTTTTCGATTCACAAATGGCCTTATCTGCATTTTTATCTCCTCTAAGGGAGGAGTCCCAACACTGCATGGAAACTAATGGCCGGTCAGTTGAGAATTCTGTATTTTGATTTTGTGTTGGAAATAAACTGGTTGAATAATGCCATCTTCCTCAATACAACTTGGTTGAGCAGCTAAATGAATTGGATACAGGAATTCCAAGTGCTGTTGAGCATCAATATCCAAAAGCATTGCAGACTAGTCCTTTTATATCTTGGTATTTTTTCTCCCTGTGAAGACTACTGGAATGTCCATTAAATAACTTCAGAATAAACATTGCCATCTGCCACAGCACCACAAAGACATTTTTACTTAACTCATGGTCATCACAAATGCATAGGAAATAAATAAGGGTAAAGAAAATCAAACTGGAAAAAAGATGTTTAGAAACATCTTTCAAGAAAAGTCAAGTGAGAACTAGCCAAACTTATAAGTGATAAGAAGACAGTTTTAAGACATGTAATTTGCATAATGGGGATGGAAACAAGGAAGGAGATTTAAACATAATTTCATTATAATTTTATTATGAAGTCATTCCCAGAGCCTTGGTACTATATGAAACAGCAATGGGTTTACAACATAGAAAGTCTAGATGTTATAGAGAACTGGTAATGAGAGGAACAAGTATTTAATCTTTGCTGATTCAGATCCAGACTCGAGGTCCTCAGAAATCATTAAGATCTCAGCCTATGGACTGGAGGATAACAATTTACATAACAAAAAAACCCGGTCAGAGCTTAGAGGAAAAAAATGAGTAGTCCTGCTCTTATCAAGGCATTTGTGGAACAGAGAGCTACAGTGGCTTCATACTTCAATCATGGGTGAAAAACACATTTCTAAAATTAAAGAACAAATAATTTCAAACTTATACCTTGTCTGAGACTGTTTGTTTATGGACACTTTAAATCTTAATGAAATTTCTAGTACAATTTAATACTACCTATTGGTTTAATAAAAATATATTATTTACATGCAGAAAGGAAGACACAAAGCTAGTACAAGATTAACAGAACAAGTAACCAGGACTAGCCCCTAGTAATCAATGACATAAACTTCAGGTCAGCTTTGGCAAGAGATCAGGACTCCCCTTTTCCCAAAACCAATATACCAGTGCTCTTGCATACAGTCACTCACTTTGCAATCATGCCAAACAGGACTGAAATTCATATGGCAGCATATGCAGTTTACTGCTCACAGTTCCCTTTCATTAGCTTTACCCAGTGAAGTGCTCAAAACATTTTCTCCTGTTAATAATACATTTTCCATTTTGAATTCTCAATTTAATCCTATTAAACCAATTTAATTTACTCCAAATCAATCCTGTTTTATCAGTTTTCAGACTGAATACCACTGAATAAAACTGTGAAATGCAAGATTTTCTTTCTTTGAGAAGTTTAACAGTGGAGTGATCACTGCCCAAAATAGCTGTGAATTTTACTATTCCTCTTTTTCCATGACATTTTACATTTTGATAAAGTACAAACCATCCATATATGGTGCAACGTGACACTACATGAATTGCACAAACTATAGCCCCATACTGTTCCACTTCATGAGGCTGTGCTCTCTGGTCAGTCATCTGCTTGAGAAGGCTGAGAGCTGCTGAAAGCACGTGAGATAGAGAAATACAAGCAAGCATAAAATGCTGCCTATCCAGTAACTGTACCTCTCCTTCTGTAAACTGAGATGCCTTGAGGCAGCCAGTGGGCATGCCTTAGGTAAACACTCACATGGGCTAGCTCCCCTGTAAGTCCAGTCTCCATTTTCCTGCTTAATGGAGCAACTGTAATAGATGCATATGCAGTGTTCTAACTGTTCATGAATTAGCCAGAGCTATGATAAACTCACCCTTGTGCTGTGTTGGAGTGGCTTTGCCTGGTGCTTCCTGTCACTAGAATGTGTGGAAGAGCAATGTAGGCTGGATTTCCATGCTTTAGCATGGTACTAAGGGTTGAAGGGTTCACAAGGTTGATCCGTGTGTGGAACGAGAACAGCGGCACCACTTCTAGTGACAGACTGTCCCTGGCAGTAATACAGAGTCTTCCATGTAGTATCACGCCCGACATTGTAACTCCTGCAAACTAAGTTGCCTCTGCAATTCTACACTTTCTGCAAGATAGATAATCCCAGTACTGTTAATTAAGAGTTAATAACACTGAAAGCCTGTAAGAAGCTGAATACATTTACATTGGATTTTAAAACTGCCAAAATGCCTTAGGAACATAAGCCTCACTGATCATTCACCTCCCTGTTTTTGTAGCAGTTTTTGACTGGTATGTGCGGGCGTATCAGATCAAACCCCCACTGTTATGTCAGAAAAGAAAGCACTAACTGACATCAGTGAGACACGAGGAGAGAATATCACAGCAGAGATGAGTGTACTGCTTCTCCTCTGACATCAAACTTTCACTAGCTTCATACTGACTACACTGAAATTACTCCAGTTGCACACCGATATGAGTAATATGATCATCTGAAACCACACGAATGATGCAAATTAGGGGAGGAAAATAATGTGGGGAAAAAAGATCTAATTTGAACACAACACTAAAGCTTGCATTTTTATCTCATGAGAGACTTCAATCGGGCTGGTCATCCATTTCTTTGTTAGCTGGTTACTCTTAGGTCCTCTCATAGCTGACAGCTGCACTGCAGATTTTGCAGAGACTCTGAAACCTTTGTGATATTTCAGCCATTCTAGCAAATTCACATTTTCGACAATAAATAATGTACCCCTATAAAGTCACCTGAACACCCTGAGAGAATTATAGCCTTTATTATGTACAATTGGGGGTATATTAATCCTTACATTGAAAGATTTTTTTAGTGACCTGTCGGAAATTTAGATAAATTATCTGAAATAGCCAAGTAAAATTACACTAAATGTCCTTTAGTAGAACCACTGAAATGCCCTCTGCAAAATATAGGATTGTTTAGTAAGAGGAAGAGAATCCAGGGACAGACAGACATGGTCATTTTTTTGTGGCATTGCTCTGAGGCTGATTACTTGAGTCAAGTGACCAATCTGGGAACTGTGAACTTCTGGACAGTCATTTTTTTGCTATTACTTGTGGCTGTTTTAACCTACTCACCTATTAATCTACCATGTATCTTCACTTGATTTATGGAACTTTCTTTATAAGTAACATTTGGTAGAATGGCACCTTTAGTCATTCAAAAAAAGTCCTTTGCCTAAATCCATCATAACAAATGGGTAATGGCTTCTGAGCAACAGACAAAAAAGAGGAGGAGGGGAGGCAGCTCATTTAACACAAATATTGCAATATAATTGAAATTTTATTAAAAAAATTAAATGACTTTTGTGAACTTGTTTAAAAGGGTCAAAAATGTGTTTGAGCTGTACAAGATTAACCTTTATTCATTTGGGAAAATGCAGACTTCAACAGCATTCCTCTGCAGTGGTTGCACTTGCTAAAAGTTTAAAACAGTAATTTTTTCCCAAGAAAGGTCATCTTGAGCTAAAATGTCAAATAAATTATTTAGATTACTGAATTAGAAAAGTGAGGATCTGACAGGCTGAATTTTTTATGCACATTAGCCACAGTCAGGGTCTCTATATGCTCTTTCTATTAAGTGCAACCTCTCTTCCCTTATTAAGAATCTCTCCATTTATTCCAATATATTTTCCTTAAGATGTATCTTTGCATCTAAATAGCTGGTCCAATTTGCTTCTTACTTATACAAAACAGGAAGCACTTTAGTTGACTGTTGCTCAGCATTTTTCCAGTATAAAAGTGATGTAAGAAGGAGATTTTTGCCACTACTTTGTAGGGGAAATTAAGTGTCCAAAAATTAATCTTCAAAGCCTACATGTAACTGTTGAATCCTAGATTTTAACCAAAGAAATATTTTAAGGAGAAAGAATATTTTGAACAATAGAAAATTAAAGTATTGAAATGGAAAGGGAGTAACTTTTAAGTAAATAGTATTCACATTTATGTCCCTATCTTGGAGTTATATTTGCATGTAGCTGTTCACACATAGGTTTCCCCCACAGGTTCACATTCATGTTTCCCGTTTTTCCTATCATCTGATAATTACTGGAGGAAGCACAAAAGCCTCTGTGCAAACACAGTCCCATACAATTCAGTCAAATGACAATAAAGGAAAACTTCCAACTTCATTTCGCAAACCCAGTATTTGCTCAGCACTCTATAAAACAATTCAACATCCTTAAGCTACTCCTAATTTGACTTCTGCTGTGATTTTTTTTCCTCCACAGACTATGTGTGCTGTGGATTAAGTTCTCATCCCGAGTTGCCAGTCCAAATGCTGGAGGTGCAGAGCCTGAAAAAGGTGAGATTCTTTCAACTTGCCCGCAAAAACAGCCTCTCTTGGTCCTTTCATAGTCCAGCACATAAGGTGCCTAACCTCACTGCTCCCTTGGTTAATATGCAAATGCTCCTGAGGGTCCCACAGCCAGTTTCTGTGGGCCCTGTAGTGCTTGCAGTCCAGGTGTGGCACTGTGTGTAAACACAGACAGAGGCAGCTGCGTGGGGACGAACTGGGGCCTCAGCTGGAACCCACTCAGGAGCCTCACCTCCTTCCTTTCCTGGGTGTGAGGCACCATTGCATCACGCAGAGGGGAGAACCCTAGCAAAGCACAGCTGCACATCCTGGAAGGAACATAAAGAATGACACCCATGTTAACATACATCAGAGGTACAGGTAAAACAAGCGTGCCTGTGTGAGGAACTTTGTCGTGTGCAATTACACGTAGTCAAATGCCTTTAAACAAGATGACAGCAAGTAGAGCTGCCCTCATGCACTTATGACTTACCTACTTTTTTATTTTTAAATACCTGAGAATTTTGTGTTTGTTTTGCATATAAAACACCTGGCATGTGCAAGAAAATATTCCTACTATCCTAACCTTAGAATGACCTGTTTTAACTTTCTGTCTTGAAATGGCACCAAAAGTACTTAGTCATCTGTGCATCATTGAGAAGAAGGATTTAGTGATAAGACAACCATAGACTTTACTCCTTGGCGATTCCTTCTTTGACAGGGTAAATCCCAGAGAAAAACAGTGTTAATAGAGCGTGACGTTTTGAAGAATAGAGCCCTAAATGTTAACATTTCTGTTGTCAAGCCAGGTATTATGCTATGATAAAGAAAAAGAAATATTAAAAGAATTGTGAAAAGCTCTCTGGAATTAAGGTTCTTGCTGCTGCATTACTGTAAAGGCCATTAGTACCTCTCCCACTCAGGGGTCTTTCATCTTTCCTGCTATGAATTCTTCTTTTCTGGACTTGTTCATAATTTGCCTTTGTCCAGTCAACAAAGTAAAAACTGTAATTTGTTAAATAGTCTAAAGTACTCAAGGCTCCTTTAATGGTCTAAATTTAGACAGAAATTATTTATTTTTTTAAAATGTTTGCACAGTCTACTCACCTCTGTCTACAGCATTTGCAATATGAGGTAAAGTGCACTGAGGAGAAGTGGAAGTAATAGATTTGATTTCAAATTTAATTTGAAAATTAATGAACAGAAGAATGATTTTTAAAGAGTTCTTAGAAAAGTAGAGCAAGTTGGAAAGCTGAATCTTGAAAATATGAGGTAGGTCAGTATATCACCTTCTTAAGGGTTTTCACAAGCCGCTTGAAGAGATCTTGGCATCAAACTTTTTGATTGTCTTTGTTGTGTGAAATATTCGTTATTTGTACAGTTTAATTTTTGATCTATTTCCCAAGGTAAAATTAAGTAGGACCATGAATACTGACACAGTAAAAATAAAGATACTAGGTTTTTTGTAGCTTTTTCCTCCTCCTTCCCTACCTCCTTTCATTCATAATGATTATGAATGCTCTGTTCCACAGTATTAGAGAACACTGCTTCCTCTTCTCAGTGATTTATGTGCTTCTGGATGCTAACATTTTCAGACTAAAATGCTTCTGCAAACAGAAGTCATACTGATATAAGCCTTGTGATGTGAATGTATTTTGCCCTATCTTGCAGCACTGCACAATACTGGTGAAGCATTTCCCTAGTTGTTTTCAGGAGAAGCTTTATGTCCAAGGGCCCTCAGTTTCATCTGTGTAACAGGGCTTCCAAGGAGACTGCACAGAATGAACTGAGACCTGATTTATTGACTTACCAAGATGGTCATTTTTGCTCTAAGGAAAAATCTGCCTAAGAGGACTGACTTGATAGATTGCTATTTTATTTTGCTTCAACAATTTAAATTAAGCTAGTACCAAAGTTCTGTGTGTCAGTCCTCTAAATTCCTTTTCAAATTAACACTGAAAAGAAAATCCATCTATCCATATATATGTAAATATGCAAACCCAGCTGCCAAACAGTGACATTATCCACGGGTTCCTGTGGGCTTGCAATAGAAATGAATGGGGAAACTCTTCTAATAGTGCCAGGCTTGTATGATATTTTTACAATAGGTGAGAAAAAGCAGCATAGTTTCATGAAAAAAGGAAGAGCATTTACCAATTGGAGCATGGGCAGATGTCACTGATAGCAGATGGTTTTAAAATTCACATTTTAAGAAAGCAGCTGCCTGTCTGTGTTATATTTAAAAGGGCTACCCTTGGTTGGAATATTGGATTAAATGCTTTTGTAAGAAGGCAGTCTTAGCAATAAAAAAATTTAAAAAATCAGTTGTTCTAAAATTGGATATTCTGTTACATGCCCTCCAAAGCTTTACTAAATAAAATATCAAAATGATAGAAAACCAGTTTGTGTCAAAGTTGTAGAAAGAGCAGAGATATACTTGCTCTGAATTTTTTTAGGTGATAAGACCAATTGACTCCACAATACTGTCTTAATCCAAGGATATTACAGGACACTTTCAAGAAAAAAATGAGCATGTTAAGGAAGTCCTTACTGAAACCTTTTCCAGTTGTATAAAGAAGAGGAAGAATACAAAATCCTTCCTCAAATGCAATAATCCCATCCAACAGTATATGTTGCAGACTAACTAGCAATGCAGTAGTAGTCTGTGGGCTGGGATGGACAACAACCTGGTCATGAAACAGGCACACAACCTTGAGGCAATACCATTAACCACTGATAGGGTTTTGTTGGTAAGAACGTAGTCGGTGAGACAAAGAGAAATGGTAATTCCCTTCTGCCTGGAATCCATGAGGCTGAACCTGGAGTGCAGTGTCCTGTTCTGTTCCCTTGAGAGTGAGAAACTGGGGAGATTCCAGCAGAATGCCCCCAAGACAGGTCCCCCTCAGGTGCCCCCTCAGGTATGAGACTGGAGTACATGATATGTACACATGTATATTTGATTTACACAAACACACTTAGAGGCCGAGGCAACTTTGTTCAGCTTGCAACTGAGAGGCTGACAGGCTTCTGTTTGCAGTCTTTTGTACCTTATGGGGAGTTATCGAGAAAAGAAAGAAAAACTCTTCTCAGAGGAGAGAGGTATGCATACAAAGATGAATCACAGAAATTGGAAGCAGCAGCAAGATGAATTTGGATTGGATATTACTGGGAAATAAACCCTCAGTAAGAGAAGTGAAGCACTTCTGAAACAGGTTGTACAGAGAGGCTCAGCAAATCCCATCCTTGGGGATGTTCAAACTTGACATTTAAAACTGCTTTTAATAGTCCCAGTATGTAATTGACTTTCCAGATCAGAAGGAATTACCATCTTTAAATACTTGGATCTTCACTGTACTGGGTGATGATTTTAACCTCTATCTGGGCCTTCTATTTTTTACTTGCCTTCTGTCCTTGTCTTTTTTCCCCACTCGTTTTCTTTTGAAGCAGTCTAAATTTTTTTCACCAGGTCGCAAGACAAAATTCCTACATAATTGACTTTGACATTTGTTTATCATGAACTATGGTTAATAAACACAATAAATCTTCAACTCAGACAGCTTTGGTTATCCAAAGCAAATCTTCCACATAGTTCCAGCAAGACCTTGTAGCAAAATATGCAGAAAAAAACTGGGATCAGAGTTTCTGAACCATCCGAAGTGGAAATAGTTGTTTAAACCTTAGTGCAATAAATTTAATAAGCGTTTCTTATAATAAGTATTCTTCTAAATAACAATGACATTTCAATGAGAAAAATCTTACTAAGTTGGCTCTCCTATTGCAATTCAGAACATTTTCTTAATTTAAACAGTTGCACTGTCTTGTATTTTTAAAAGAAGCTTTTTGAAATCTTCACTTGGAAACTTAAAATTCTTTAAGCTTGGTTGTGTATGTCAGAATTTTAATGTTGTATTCCTTATGGTCAGTTATTCATATACCTGTAGGTCAGCAAGAAAAGTCAATGCCTATTCAGCTTTTGATGGCAACATTTTAGTACCTAAAAATACATGTCATTTAGAGAGAAGCATTTGTATGGAGATTTACTTGTTTTCCTCATAGTCTACTAAAAAAATTAAAATACATCAAGCATCTGGCTTTGGTTTCTGGATCTGGCATGATATATCAGTCAACAACTTGCTTTCTGATTTTTATTTTTCAGCAAGAATGGACCTGATTTTAAGAATAACCATATTTTCATAGAATGCTCACATGCAGTGATGCAGGCTTATTTAACATGTGATGCAGATAAATGTTCTTCATCTCTGAAAAAAATCCCTATAGTCCTGCTGAACTTGGCTCTGGAGAACAGAATTTGACCTCTGCTTTTGTCTATTGCTTGGTTACAATTATAATCATAATTAAATCACTACCTAGATAGAGATGCTCTAAGTGAACATATCCCTTACATTTTTCTATTAAATGGTTAGTACATATCTGAGCACAAACATGGGTCCCTAATGTCCAGTTAGCTGTATAAACCTCTTACACAGCTTGGCTGGCATATGACTTGAACAATGGATTTTGAATTCTACATAATTCCTTTTTTCCAAAGCCTAATTAAAATCAATTTCATGGCATTTCTCTGCTGTTAGAAAAGATTCCGCTGGTAGATGTTTCAATCATTAGCAATATGGTGCTGCTGGATTAAAAACAGATTTCCAAATAACATAGCAATGACAGTTAGTCTATCATAATCCATGCAACAGTTAATGAAGAAAACCTCTTCTGCCTGTATACCTGAGTATTTGTTGATGCCATCTCAAAACAGAGATGTTAAAAAGCAGTATCTTTTTTATATTTTAAAGTGATGTTCATTGATTTTAGTTATGCAAATTTAAAAATTTTCTGAATGTCACAAAGGATTCAGACTTTAAAAATATAGGCTTTCATGATTAATATAAATATGAAATATTTCAGAATTTAGCTCTAGAGGCAAAATATCTCATGCACTCTGGCTACATTTAGAGTTAATTTACCTTTGTTTGAATGTAGTTCCAATGATTATCTTTGAAGTGCTTTAAATTGAGCTGACTGAAATTTTACACTTCTTTTATACAATGTAAGGCTAGTCTAAGGTCAGCATCAAAACATTTCTGAAAGTTTATAGAACCCAGTGTACAACCATCAGTATCACCAGTGATCAGTAAAAAGAGGTATTTGTAATTGAACAAGAGTCAGAGTAGCTCAGATATCACAGCCTAAACTTGCTTTCCCTTGGTGCCTTTTTTTTTCAGTAGGGTAGCTTTTTGCTTACCTTTTGAGAAGGACCTACCATAAGCTTTCATGTGGATTTATTGTAGAGAGAAGCACAGATGAAACAAAATATTATTTCTGATTAAACAACTGTAGATGTATTTGGTGCATGCATAGAAGTAAAAGTCCTTGCTCTGACTGATTTGGCAAAAGAACTTGTATATGAGTTCCTTACTCCTCAAATAACTTGATTATTGGTTATTATGAACTGCGGTGTCTTATTCCTATCTAAAGAAGCTTCCCAATGAAATCATAATTAAATCTGATGGATTACTAGCAACTCTACGTTAGATACATCAGTGTTTTTCACTAAAAAGAAAAATATTAGTGATTAATAGCTAGCTCTTTTGATAAACAAAAATATCTGATGTTCTTCCCCAATATTTTCTTTCTGACTAGTACATTTTTTTGGATCTATATTCATGAACAGCATGAAAAATCCACAGCTTTTCTTTAAGAATAAGAATAAAAGCCAAAACATTTAGAAGAGTTTAACAAAGTGTTTAGGTAGATATAATATATCAGTGATGGCATATCTGAGACAAACTCATGGGTTTTACTTCCTTTCTTAAATGGTTACTACCACTCTCTTTTGTGTGATATACATAGTCCTTATAGACTAGGATCCATTTCATAGTGTAATTTTTGAAATGAATTATGGAAGCTGTGTTAACTGTATTGCTGAAATGGAGTCAGATAGCAAACTCTGCTCTGCCCTCATCCACTGAGCAAGTTATTTCATCGCTGATGGCAATCAGTTGATCAGTCATTTGCCACTGACCAGCCCATGTTGTGTTTTCCAATTGTCTTTCATGTTTATGGCAACAGCTTCTATGAGGGCCTGTTTCACAATGTGTTCTGGGACTGACTTAAAGCTGACTCCTCTGTTGTTTCCCAGATCTCCTTTTTGGGAGGGGGGTATATATTTGTACTTTTCCCAGTCATTGAGAACTGGACCTGTTCTCCATAACCTTTCAGAGGTGAAACAGAGGGACTTTGCTGTGCTTTTGGCCAACTTTCTGAGCACCCTCACACCCAGCCCATCAGGTCCCATAAACTTTCAAATGTTCAAAAACTGCTGTTAGCTCTTAGATCTCTTCTTCACTTCACTGTTTGCTTTGTTGTTGCTTCTTGGCACTGAGACTTGGGAGCTAACTTTACCCTTCAACACCAAAGCACAGAAAGCATTTAGAATTTCAGCTTTTTCCTTATCATATTTAATTGACCTGTCAGCTTATACTAACTTGTTCAGCTGTGGACCCACAGCTCGTACTTTGGCTTGCTGCTCACATACTAATACCTTCCTTGTTATTCCTGGCATCTTTTGCAAGTTTGAGTTCCAGTCAAAGCTTTGTCTCTCCTAAAACTTCAAGAAATATTTCTATGTTCCTTTCTGGGTGCCTGTCCCAAAGTCACTGTTCAACCTGTCTTTGATTTCTCATATTTTCAAAAATGTTAATAATGAGTAAAATCCACAGTAATGGTGTCAATTCAAAAATTCAAAATGGCAATAAGTGAGTTATTGTTGTGTCAACTATCTTTTAGTTTCTTTCCTGTGCATTTGCTAGACTGTTTATGAGTTATTTTGATACTGTTAGTGTAGTTAAAAGGGAATACCTTGTATCGTAGAGGTGTGTTTCAAAGTTCTACCATAAAATTTTAACATGAGTCCATGGTTAATCAAGCTGCTACTACAAAAGATTGTACATGTACATAGTGAATGCTGTAAGGATTGTGTGTGCTTGTGTAGAGAAAGTGAATATTTCTATGAATAGTACAAGCTATAGACATAGAAAAATGAGAGAATTTTTATATCAGCGTCTTTGAAGAGACACCATAAGAAAAAGCAACTAGAGGCATTTGATGTGGGCTGGCGAGCACACAGGAAAGTGTGCTCTGTGAAACGTGCACGTGCACATGCAAAGCATACATTTGTTAGGGACAAAAGTGCGTATGCTTGAAGACATTTATAGAGAAGACTATTTTTATAGTGTGCATCTGCTTGAGGGAATTTGGGCATGAAGTTATAATTCTGTTTATGTATAGATAACAAAAGAATATATGGATTTATTTATAAGGATTTATTTATAAGTAAGGGCAGTGGATATAAGCGAGGTGATATCAATGTTTACTCCACATACATATTTACAATGTATGAACCTATAATTTTAATTGGAGGGATTCATCTGTAAGAAGCTTTGTTTGGTGGAAAAGTGAGAAAAAAAGGTGGAAAAAAAGGGAATGAAAAAGTGACAATGAACTACACACTAATATATAAGAAATGCCTTATGTTGGCATGATAAATATTTTCATGCTTTCAGTGTATCACATGGAAAAGTGTAATTATTTTCTCTATTCATAGAACTAAATATAATTCGTGTTTATATGCCTAGCAGGAAAAAAAACCCCACTGGTTATTTTTCCGGTTGTTTACTTTAAATATTTTTAAACAGTAGCCCCACTTTGCCAAACAATTATTTTTGAAAAATCTATCAGTTCCTAAGAAACTTTTCAGGGATGGAAGAGTAGGTATATTTTTCTTTTTGTATGTTTCCTTGTAAAAATCTTATTCTGTCATAGACCTGTACTATTAAATAGCTTGCAGCACTGATTATTACTTCTGCTTTGAGTGGCATTTCCCACCCTACCAGTCATTATCAAAAGAGACTTTGCTGTTAATTTCCTGGAAGATTCAAATGCTTCTATTTCAAGGTCATCTCGAAGGATAGTTTAAAGAGCTTTTTCTGTAAAATATGTATATTTACAAGAGCACGCATAAATGGTCACCAGGGAAGATAAGCTATCAGAGAGTAAAGAGATGTCTTTCCTTATACAGTTCACACACCAGTGAAGCAGATAAAATTGGTTTTGTACCCAGCCTATGAATACACTGTTAAGAACTCTGTCCTGAAAATTGATCTACTGAGATAAAATTCAATGCATCTCTTTTCATAAATATCTAACAGTGCATCAAAATTCTACTGCTCTTGCCTGAATAACCATCTACCTGTCGTTCCAGCAGGTAGCAGGAGTGACTTCACTCATTTGCTCGAGACACACAGGACCAGGCTGCATTTGTAGGTAATTAGAGCCTTAGTTTTAGTGCACAAAGATATGAGTCCAAGTTTACAGATATTAAAGTCAGATGCATGACTGATTATGAAATGTTAAGATTAAATCTGCATTTATTTTTAATAGTAAAGTGATCCAATATTCATTAACTTGTCGTTTTTCAAGTCCTTCCATGCAGCTTTGTAGTCCTGGTCTTGTGTTTCCTCTCTCAACAGAGCATAAAAAATACTGGCACACTACACCTGCTTAGGAACAATCAGACTTTAACATTACCAAGGCTCATTTTTGCTCTGTTAACTCACTCTGTGGTCATGATCCACCTGCACAAGCTTAAAATCAGTGTTGTATGACATTTTTATATGGGCATAAGTGTGCATATGGGCTTTAGTGTTCTTAAAATATATGGTCAGCTCAATAACACACAAAATCAGATGTGGGCATGAGCAGGCACATAAGGACCACTCACAGCTGGAAAGTGTTCAGAACATTGTTAACTAGTACACAACTATCAGCAATTTAAAACTATTATTGTAAAACAGAAATCACATTGCAGTAGCTGGCGTATGGCATCTCCTACAATTTTACCTTAGAGATACCCTTCACTTCTCTTCACATTCTGCTTTAGGTAATACAGAAACTCCTAAAATAAAAAGGAAATTTGTGAGAATTTGGAAAATATGCTAGCCAGTATAACTAAGTCAGTTGCTGCTAGACCAATAGAGAAAAATCCTACTTATTTCAGCAGAAATGAATGCAGGTCCTTTATTTCAGAAGAAATCATAAATAGATGTGATCAATATGAAGAAGGCAGCTAAAAATCTCTGTTACATGTAATTCAATATCCTATAAACAGCCAAGGCCCAGCACATTCATTTAGAAGAGACCCTAACTATTTCATTTTTGCTTTATTTTTTAAAGTGCAACATTAGAAAAAAGAAAAGGAATTTAAAATATAAGTTTAATTCTATTTAATTTTTAGCTACCGGACATCTCATGTCAAAACACAAGTTAAGTGAAAGTATCCAAATCTAGCACAAAGGAGATGATATGCTGCAATGATTAAAAAAAGAAAGAAAGAAAAAAAAGAATAAAAAAGCACTTATTTTCTTCTACTGGTATAGTTAGCAATTATGTGGAAAAACTCTATGGAAAACTTACTCAAGCTTTTGTGATAACAACGGACAAAACCAGCTTAGCTGTTTCTTTTCTCAAACCACCTGAGGAACAAACTCACTGGAAGAACAGAGCTTTAGAACACACACCTGCATGGATGCTCAGGAAGGGCCAATTCAGTCCTTTATGCACCTGAGGGAACGCGTGTGGGGAATAAAAATGTGATCCCATGGTCCTCCTGCTGATGGTGCACTGGATTTGAGATGGGTGGTAGAAACAAATGCCTTTTAATGTGTAAAACAAAGGGATGGTTTCCTTGTAAGGAATAATTCCATTTACTTTACTAACATATTGATTAAAATTTCTGCCTAAATGCATCAGAGCTGGAAGTAAGGAGTTTCATGAATCAGGCTTAAAAATTTAAATATTTGCAAAGTGTAGTCCATAATCTTGATGAAATTGTATGGTAGTCACAGAGCTTTTTTCAAAGGGTGATTTGTCCATTAATAAAACATGGTAGGCACATATTATGATCACCAGCTCACACTCACCATGAAACATCTCACTGTCAACTTTCAAAATATGGTTCCTTCATTTGACTGATTTTGAAATACTATTCTTTTACAACACTGATTTCAGCTTCTAAACTATTTGCATACATTACTATTCCACTAAAAAAGGCCACTCTCTTTTCAAGAGGCCACTTCAAATGTATGACAGAATTGGACTCTTACATAGCACATATACAGAAATATTTGTGTCCCTATGAAAGCAAAAGATAACCCAGTCCTTGAAAGAATAGGTATTTTTCTCTTTGATCAATATTTCAACAGCACGTCAAAATCCTTGTTGGGAAAAATTTTTAAATTCTAAGTTTTTAAATTTGCATAATTAGATTTATTTCAATATGTTTGAAAAACACTTGCCTCCTTGTAAGAAATTGTTTAGACATTTCCATTTGGTGCTTTGTTGAACAGAGGTACTCTAGAGCAATTTATGGCTGATTCTTCATATGCTGCTGATTCACTTCTTCATAGGAAGGAATTTAAAACTGATGCAAGCAATTGAGCTCCAGAACAGGAAGACAGAGGGAGAAGAAGCCTTAAGTATCTTCTCTCATTTAGATATCCACAAACTCTTGTAGCTATATTCACTTAGTCAAACTTAAGGCTTGTGGTCTTGTTTAATATCAGCCAGTAATAAAGAGCTCTTCAGTGAAATACAGCTATATTCCTCTATTAACTGTAGCTCTTGAAGCAGCCACTGTGGAAAGGGAAGTCTAAAGCCTTCAATGTCAAGGCATTTAGAGGCACTCTGGCATCAATCAAGGTCTGCGTCCAGTAAGTGCCTGCTTACATTTACATGAAATATTCATACAGCTTTCAGTTTTGTTTTTCTCCCTCCTAATCATCACTTTTAGGAAGAAACTACAATCATCACAGTTAAGGGAGGGTGTTATGGGACGTGTAGTACCTTTCAATGTCAGACTTCCTGCAGATAACTAGCTCTGTAATGAGGCAGCACAAGGTACAGACTACCAGAGGTCTTCCTCAGAAAGCCCAGCCTTGTTATCGTGCACTATTCATCTTCAAGTACACAACTTAAAGCAAATTAAAGTAATTAATTAGCCATAACAGATGTTCCAAAAAGTGATTTCAAATCTTGAAAAATATTTAACATTGTCTTTAAGTGGACAGGATTTTTCCCCACACACCTGTCCTCCAAAAACAGCATTCAGGTCTTCCACTATGCTCTTTTAATTGTAGAAGCACACAGAATCCTTCTAGACTGAAAGTGATTTATTCTTTCATATTTTTCTAATGCTTTTCATATGACTATACAGAGCTTTTTTTTTATAGTCAGGCACTATATCCTGTGAAATATTATTATCTATGTTTGGCTAGAGACCATCACGAGTCTTTTTCCCACATTAAATATCACATCAACAAGTCTGTAGTAGTATATGAAACATCACTGGTGTTTCAGAACACAGTAAATACATAATTTTTTGATTTTTTAAAGAAAAGAAATAGCATTTGGAGTTTGGGCCAAATGGAAACACTGGGCATCACCTCCTGAAATAAGTATAAACAGCATTTCTCATTTTCCTTTTTTTAGCCTTAGAGCAAATTCGTTTACTTCACCACTGATGGTAGCAACACCTAAGGTTTTCTTTATTATCAGGCTATTAATATCAGAAATTTAGGCCTTATAAAAACTAATTACAAATAATGGCTTTAGTGGTTGTGATTTTGCTGCAGAAATAAGAACAAATCATAGAAGACTAATAAAAGGAGACAAATATAAAAAAGGATACCTAGTGTAGCTGATACTGGAATTACACATGCAAAATGACATTCAACCATTTAACTTGCAGTGTGTACAATTATATTTAAAAGAACTTTAGGATTTATCACAACATATAGCATTATATGTATTAAAAATCTAAGATTACCAAAAAACAAGGTTTGCACAATTAGCACATCAAACACTAAAATATTCAGTTTTTTCACAGCATCTTCCTCTTCTCTCCCTTTAAATCCTCATATAGCAAACTAACAGCATTATTCTCTCATGTTGAGTCTGCTGGCATCATCAGTTTTGATTTTTCTCAAAGGAATCTGGATTCTCTAATAAATTACTATGCCAGAATTGAAGCTGATTGCCTAAAAATTGAATATAAATGGAAAAGTACTGAAACCTAGGAAAACATCCAAAAATGTCAATGTATTTGTTATTTTTAAAAAGCTTAACATATTTGTTTACTTTTAAAACAGTTAAAATCAAAGTTGTCCTCTTTTATTATATTCTCTAAGTAATAATAAAAATAGCAAACCATGATCACATTGTACACATGGGAAAAGAAAAAGGCAACTCTGAATATCTGTTCAGCTAAAGATTATAGCATAGGTAATCAAAAACAATTTGAAACAATTTGGGCCAATAATCTTCATTTACCTCAAATAAAGACAGTTATACTTAAAAACAAAGAATACAATTGTACTGTTGTTGAACATAAAAGCACCTACTATACAAACCCAGAAGACTTTCTTTTTCATTCTTTTGCCTCTCTCCTTGGGAAAATCTGTATTCCAAGAAAAAACTAGACCTTGAAATACAGGTGTTCTTTCATTTTTCCTTGATTTGGAATGAAATATACTTCAATTTTTGTTCATTTTTAAAAAAGGGGAAAGACAGAACCTACTGACGTGAAGCTGTGTAGGCAAGACACATTCACAGCTAATTTATAACAGTGAGTAAAGATTGCACAGTGTCTGACTCAGAACAGAAACAGAAAAATCTTCCCTGAGGAAGCCTTGCTGAGTTTTAAGAAGAAATTCATGGTAGACTTATGGAAGATATTGCGAGCAGTATGAGCAGCCCTGCTTTATAATACACTTTTCTAACTTGCAGTATTTCTGGACTAGGATGAGAAGCTGTGGTGAGCAGAGATCCTCCTAGGAGCTGCTGATGGCCCTTGATTACTACCAAATTTAGTGAAATCAAAGATAATAATGACATTCCTAGTTTCAATCTGCTAATGTATGAAGCATTCTTTTTCTGCCATTCTCTTATCAGCATGGCAATATATTAGTTATGATAGTAATCTAAAGTGTATTCTTGTATGTACACTATTGCAATAAAATCTTGTCATTTAATGCTGTATTTTGTGCTTTCTAATTCTGCTTTATGTCAATAGTATTTCCAAATGTTCAAGGTCTTGATAGATAAGATAATGAAAAAATATGTCTGTGTTGAATAAATAGAACATAGACAAATGAAAATTATCCAGAGGCTATTTGGGATTCAAACATCTTTTAAATAGAATTTAGCATTAAATTGCAGCTTTTAGTAAACCTTATAAAAACCCCAAACAAACCCTTGAATTTAATATAAGCTACTTACAAACCCAGTTGTATTTATCTCTAGTACTACCCAGCTTGAATAAATCAAATCCTCAGGATGGAAAGGCAGTATTTCTCTAAGTCTGACTCACAAAGTGGCATAATCTATTAGTCACCTCTTTGCGTGTAAGCTTGGGTAGATGTTCAAAGTTGAGTTCTGGTTTTTGGTCTGACATTATCTATTGAACTTTTATTTGAATGCTTCAAATGACTAATAGATTTCTGCTGCTTTTTGGAGGGTTTTGTGGGTTCTATGAGGTGATTTGAAAATGGCATGCCATCAGTTTTGGTTTGGTTCATATTTCAAGCTACACTGAAACCTGCTGAAATTAGACGAGTTTGAATCAGTTGTAGTCCATCATACCTGTGGGATATCTTTAATCCCACAAGTTGTGGAAACTTAAGTGTAGTGTTAGCTTTTGATCTCATTGCAATGATTCTGAACATAACTGGCAAAAGCAATGTTAGCCAGACATGAAAGAACTTACTCTCTCATGCTCTGCTTCCTGAAGTGTTCTCAGAGCCCTTAATAACACCGGACTCTGTTTTGTCTGTATGTGCAGTGATTTCTACTATAGACTTTTGTCAGAGGCACAATGCAAAGAGGCTACAAATCATGGAATCCTTCTGAAAAATTACCTCTAGAACAAACATGGGTTTTTGAAAATATTATTCATTAGCAATATTCTCTCTCAACTGGCTTTACTCTTAAAACTAGTAAGCACTGTTATTGAAGAATTTTACTTTACATCCATGGATTCCAGGTATTTCTTTTAATAACCTTGCATTTCTGTACTGTCATTGCTTCTGAGAAAAGTATCCATGACCTAGCCTTGTGCTTTGTAATATTTACAGATGCCTTGAATGCCCTTTAGATGGTTAACTATCTGACTTCATCAATGACTGTTTGTCTAGCCAATGCTATAGGCGTCAATGACACATGAGCACATGGTTGCAAATCCAGCTTGATGGACATATGCAGCCCATGTACTATCAAAAATGGATTACAGAAATTCAAATGTGTTTGTAAATGTCACTCCAGATTAATTTTTTATTTTGCCCCTCTTGCAGTATAATCCAGTATGATCCACATTACTTATTTTAACATGATAGATAGGTTACCATCCAAATTATTTGTAAGACATAAATGACCATTGTATGTCTCTTTGAAGTTAGAGGATGTATTTGGTATGACTCAATCATTAAATCATCTTACAAATGTCTAACAAAGCACCTGCATTTAACCATACTTCCTATATTTATATTTTTGGCCTCTTTCTAAGATCAAGCATAAATCCATCAGGCCACTTTAGAACTTCAGAACTTCCTTCTTTTACATATATACTGCTCATTATCCAGAAGTTATTCTGTCCCCTGTGTTAAATTACTTTATGCTACAGCTTAAACGAACATGTCTTGCTTTCATCTGGCATTTCAAATAGGGCAAAGACTGCTGTACAATTTCCAAACACAACTGTGCTAACAGAGATGAATTACTACAGTTTATATAATTTATATTAGGAATTCATAGACCTAGCAAAAGGGATTAGTACATTTTATTTCAGGGTAGGAGATGATCCTGTCATTAATGGTCGATACTTTCATCATCTTTTAAACCTGAGGAATTTCCTGGGTGACAAGACTGTAAGGACATATCAGGGATTCACAGCTGTGAGCTTTATCTGGCCGTGTACTGCTTTACTTTCAGTATGTGGACTACGTTCCATCAAAACTGGATTAGACTGTCAATCATGTCCTGCAATGTATATTGTATTATGATTTTTTGAAAATGTCACTGAGATCAGAGTAATTTCTTGGCTAATTGCATCTTGTCTCTTCTTAATACTGTGCATTTAATGGTTTCATTACCTTACATGACAATCACAGAGTTTAGTCCAGTATTAAGGGCAGTTTTACTTTTCTTTATAAAAAAAAAGAAAGAGAAAAAAGAAAATGTAAGGAATCCTCAATCCTTTTAATAACATGGAAAAATATTTAAGACACCTCTATATTTGATTAAATGAAATAAAAATGTGTTTGTGGTGTGTGTATTGTTCCCTGTGGTCTGAGATATACATACTAGCAGAGCTTGTTTCTCTAATCCCAAAAGCACGCCTTATGCTTAGCACTGTATTTTCTACTCTTCTCCTGTTATAGAAATAGATTAAAGAAAATATTAACTTTTAAGGAACTGTCACTCATTACTCATAGAGTTTCCATTTTATGTGTGGTTTTCTCAGCGGAAAGTCTCCCAAATGCAAAAATATTTATGTTTCAATATTACCCATTTAGGCATGAGAGATTCATTTAGATGAATGTTATAGTAAGTTTCCCGATGTTTCATTAAATGATAGTTTGCCAACAGCAAAATGCTCTGTTGAAATGTGTCAGAAGTAAAGGAGTTGTTGGAGGAATTGTTTACAAAAGTAGTGAAGTCAACAAACTTGTTTTGGTTGAAAATAAGGCTCCTCTCAGAACCCAAACAATTACAGCTGTTAAGGCACTCATATATACCATCTAAATGCTATGACTATAAAAAACAGTGATATGTCTAATTTAGGTGTTATTCTTCAAGTTATTATAATGAGTACCTAAAGTAGGAAGAAAACACTGCTTAATCAGAAAGGTTGCATGAAATGCAGAGCAGTGTAGGGGAAGGTGGTGATTTGAGTTGGGGTTGAGAAAACCATGTTTTCAAACATTGTATTACACCACCTCTGCCGCACCGAAATACAAGCTGTTACTCATCACTGCAGTCTATTACATAATTATATGCTGAACATGCTGAACATGCACAGATTCCTGAATGTTTTCGGTTCCTTTAAGCAAGGGAGGGGTTGTCTCCATTTTTGACATCCAACTTGCCTCTAAAAACCCTCACATTCCACCAGGCAAGGCAAAACATCTGCACTTCTATCATTCTGCAGTCCTTCTTTTTATACTCTATCAACTAATTGCAAGCTACAGGGGAGAGAGTACACAGGGAAGATAGACATATACTGCCAAGGATTCCTGGTAGGGGTGCTTGTAATGAAGGACACTCTAGCATTTGGATCTGACAGCAGCTGGAAAATCTAGTTCAAATTTGCTGTGGCAGGTAGAAAGAGTGTGAATGTTAAAATATCCAAGGCGTTTGTAAATACTCTAACTTGCTAGCCATCTGTGTGGTTTGCATCCAGTTGGTGTGGATTGCTCCTATCACTTGTATAAATGTAAGCTGACATCTTTTTAAACATGCTTTCTATGATCATTTGGTTGAGAATATCTTTTATTTAAACATTACAACACATTTTATTGATATTCTTGCAAAATAGGAATAATGATTAAACACTGCATAAAATTACAATGTATTTTGCTGGAGAAAACCGATCATTGCACATGTGCATCCACGAGTTGCTTAACTCCTGGGAAGCTTCAAAATTAAGAAAAGGTCATTAGTACCTCACAAAGGGACTACTTACACTATTCTGAAACAGCTGACAATTCTGGTGAAGTGAGGAGGGGAGAGAGATGGAGAAAGCATGACAAAACCAGGACTTCCTTAAGCTAACAACTGAACATAGTCCTGGCACCTTGTTTTTAATTCCACTTTCTATTACTTTAGTATTTGGTCTCCATATATTTCTGAGAACAAATTGAGTTAGTGATGTTATTAAGATAGGCAAGTCATTGCTTAAAAACATATGGGCATTAAGATATTATGTCTAAGGACACTAGCCAAACCTATAAGAATGAACGAATTTAACAAGCAATGGATGTGTAAAGAAAACCAGCCTTTCTCCTGTGACAGAGGTGGGGTGGAGAGGAAGAAAAGGAGACAGTTTTACATTCCCAAAACTTGTTAAAAGTAGCTGATTTATGTGCTAAAATGTATGGATAGAGAAACAACTAGTTTCTACCAGTTAAAGAGAATCCCTATGCATGCTTTCTGTCATGTATATCTGAAAAACACTACACTTTGCTAAAAATCTGTTAGTAGGGAAGCAAGAAGGAAAAATCCTCTCAAGATTCTTTTGATACCCCCTTTTCCTTGAAAACATAGCACATGTGAGAAAACTGCTCCTTAGATTAGCACCTTTGTCTGCAAGGTGCACATAAAATAACATTCTGTGAATCTGGTCCACAGCATGGGCTGTATGAAGCTCTGTTGGTCACTTTCTCTAACAAAATAGCTTTTTCTAATACAATATAAAACAAGAAAAATATTTTTTCTATTTTTAAAAAGCACATTTTTTTGTAGTAGAATACATTCATTTTTTTACTATATTTTAACTTGTACTGACATCAATTCTGACCTTTCTTGAACATGAGGGGTCGCTATTTCCAGGAGAGAGGACATTGCTTTCCTGGTTGATCTGGAATATTTTGGGGGTGTCTGTTGACCCCTTGAATATGATTGAGTTTACTTTCCAGTACATGACTTAAATCAAAGTCTAGTAGCACTATGACCACACCACCAGAGGTAAATGCATTTGCTGTGAAGTAAAAAAGACCTTTGAAAATATTTTATGTCTGTTGAAACTTTTTTTGAGTTAGAAATCACGCTTATCCATAAAAAGAAAAAAATAATCAATGACACATTTGAGAAGTAAATAGCTTCTTCTGTCTGCTGTGGTAAATTCATCCAAATGAGCAAATATATTGCAAGAACTGAAGTAAATAAACACATCCTAGAAGATCAATTAAGGTTTTCTGTAAGATAAATTCATTACAAATTTTCAGACACCAGAGACAGAATCATACAGATGGGGTTATTTCAAAGCTTGGTAACATTGTCCAAAAATCCCTTGGTGAAAACTTTCTCCAGTGGTCATTCTTGGACAAACGGGGAAACTCAAATAAGGATCAGCAGAAGAGAGGGCACTAAACAATTTTTTTTCACCTGCAGTTAGTTGAATCATCAAGGAATTTGGGGACTGATTGGTGATGAGATGTTGAGGATTTTAGTAATACCTTCACCTGTATGTGAAGGTACCTTCACGCCTAACATGTTTTCCTGATGAGTGAAGGGCTTTATCAATATGTTTACAGTCTATGATTAGCTTAATGGTGGTGTGGGATAGGAACACTCTCACTCCTCCCCAAAGAGCAGCAAATGATCTGACTTAACAGCATGTTTGTTCAATGGATTATCATCTGCCTATGGACAGGCTAAACTGTGTATTGCCTTTTCTTCTGACACACTAATGATGTGGACAAAAATAGCATATATCTGAAAAAATAATAATGGTCTTTTTACTAGCGAGGAAAAAATGCTATGATCTGTAATGTGAAAGGCATTTCAGTGAAGATCCTTAGTAAGCCTGAAAACTGAGGACCTGGACTTTGGGTCAATGAGTCTTCATAAATTTCACATAAGCTTTAATCTACATTGATCTTAGGTCTCTTCACACTCTTGTGGTTGCAAGTACTTGAATAACTTCTGTTTTACCAAAATACAGAAATGTAAGTGGAAGTTCAATAAAATGACTGGAAGCTAGAAAATTCAGTTTGCTTTGAAATTAAACAAAGAAAACCCTCTAGGCTTGCTTTTTCTCTAGTGTTCATCCCAAATTCTATAAAGTTATGGATTTGACATCATCATTGGTCAGAGACTTGCATTAAGAATTCCTTTTTTCCTTTATGTCTACTATGATCAGCTAGTTGTTACAATGATATTTGATGATGTTCAAGATGGGCTTGAGGAAGATAAGTGGCTTCTTCTACACCCTCTCTTTTTTCAAAGTGCGGGGGCAAAAGAACGCCATACTAATTGCATGCCATCAAAATATTTTCCCTCTATTTTCCAGATCTAAAAGTACCACCCATACATTCATTGTATAAGGACTACTTGCTGCTTGAAGGGCAGAATTCATTCATCCTTTTACTTACAGATACAGAAGTAGCACTAGAAATATCTCTCTTCCTTTCAGAATAGGAAAAGGCATTAGTTGTAAATGGACTAATGATGTACAGTTGACCTTCAAATACCTCCAAAATTGAAGCCACATTCAGATTTATCCACTCCAAACTACAGATTAAAGCACTCTAAAAGCTGATTTGCGTTACACTGGATAGAACTATCAAGATGTGGTCTTTTCCTTCCTGGTTTCCTGGCAGAAGGTCATTTTGGCTATGCTGCTTATAGCAGCATTTAGGCAAAGAGGTAACAAAAGGGCTCAGACTTGATAGTGATTGAATATACATCAGCCCAAAAGTGACCTCGGGGTGATGCTCAGCCAGCTCAAGGAGTTTTATGCTGTCTGAGCAGTGCAAATTTCCTTCTAGGTACTGCAGCATCTTGACTCAATGGAGAGATCTCCAAATCCCTTTTAGACTCTTGACTGTGGAAAGGACCAGTCAGAATAAGAATGTAGAATCACAGAATATTCTGAGTTGAAAGGACCTGCAAGGATAGTTGAGTCCAGCTCATAAGAGAATGGACAATATGGGGATCCAGGCTGCAACCTTGGCATTGTTAACGCCATGCTCTGGCGAGCTGAGATAATCTCAGCATAAGAGCTATCACTGTCCAAAATTATCATACTAAAGAAAGGCCACCTGGGTCCCCTCTCCTCCCTGCACAGGCATACACTATTCGAAAAGGTAAAAAATTAAGATTTCTTCTCATTTCAGATTTTGGAAAAAAATACTTCATATTATTTGAATAGGTTTTTTGCAATGCTCCTTTCATGTACCACCAGAATGCACACGCACACGTGAGATTTTGACATAAATATTTGTAGGAGGTTGATAAATTTATCAGTAATTAAGATAAAATTAGCTTAATAAGAATTTACTAAAATATTACTATCTAGAAAACGCCACATTTTTATTTTCTTTTTAAGTATAGAGCCTTCTCTTTAATTTTTCAAATTTTTTTTTAATCTAAGTACAAAGACTGATGGCTTCTCCTCCCAGGTACCTCTAAGAATTTTCCTCCCTTTAACTGAAGCTGATAGAATGAAGACACGCCTAGCAATCTCCAGGGTGCTATGGAAGCTCATTTCTTTTTTCTTTCTTGGTCATTTGACTGATTTTTCAGATACATTCATACTATATACTCTGTGACTTTTATACAGTATGTCTCTATATATGAGAGCAGATTGTGTCACAGAATTGTAGAATGGCTCAGGTAGGAAGGGACCTTCAAGATCTTTTAGTTTCCACCTCCCTTCCATTGGCAGGATTGCCATTCACTAAATCAGGTTGGTCAGGGCCTCATTCAATCTTGAACACTTCCAGGGATACGGCATCCACAGCTTCTCTGGGCAACTTGTTCCAGTTCCTTATCCCTCTCAGATTAAAAAATTTCTTCCTAACATCTAATCCATCTGCTTTCAATCATCTGCCCTCTTTCACCTTAAAACCATTGCCCTTTGTCCTGTGACCATCTGCTTGTATCAATAATCCCTCTCCCTCCTTTTTATCAGCCCCCTTAAGGTTGCACTGAGGTCTCCCTGGAGCCTTCTCTTCTCCAGTCTGTACAACTCCAGCTATTTCAGCCTGCATTTGTAAAAGAAATACTCCATCCCCCTGATAGTTTTTGTGGCCTTCCTCTGCACTCACTCCAATAGATCCATGCCCTTGTGTTGAGAACCCCAAAGCTGTATGCAGCACTCCAGGTGGGGTCTCACAAAGGCTGCTCATCTTTTTGTGCAGTTTGCTGCTCATCTTTTCATGCTGTTTGTCTTCTGGGCAGTGAGTGCACACTGTTGGCTCATGTCCAGCTTTTCGTCCATGAGAACCCCAACTCCTCTGCATGGCTGCTCTCATTGACTTCTCCCAGTCTGTACTCACATCTGGGATTTCCCTAAACCAGGTGCAGGATCTTGCACTTGTTGAACTTCATGATGTTTTCATGGGCCCACTTTGTCCAGGTCGCTCTGGATGGTGTCTGGTTGTTTGTTGTGTCAACTGCACCACTCAGCTTTGTGTCACCTGCAAATTTGCTGAGGGTACACTTGATCTCACTGTCTGTGTTGTTGATGAAGATCTTGAAGAGTAGCGGTCCCAAGACAGAGCCCCAAGGGGTCCCACTTGTCACTGGCCTCCACATGGACACAGAGACATTGACCACAACTTTCTGCCTGCGTCCATCTGGCCAATTCCTTATGCACTGAAAAGTCCATCTCTCAAATCTATGTCTTTCCAATTTAGAGATAAAAATGTCATGTGGGATTATATGCAAGGCCTTACAGGAGTTTAGATAAATGACATCTTTCAGTCTTCCCTTGTCATGATCATTGCTGTCACTCCATCACAGAAGGTCACCAGGTTGGTCAGGCACATTTTGCCTTTAGTAAAGCTGTGCTGGCTGCCATGGATCACGTCCTTCTTTTATGTTGCCTTAGCATATCTTCTAGGAGGACCTACTCCACAATCTTCCCAGGCAGTGAAATAAGGCTCATCCATGTGCAGTTCCCCAGATCTCCCTTTCTCTCAATTTTAAAAAGGGAAACAATGATTTCTTCTTTCCAGTCACCAGGAACTTTGCCTTGTCACCATGACTTTTCAGGTATGATGGACAGAGGCTTGGCAAAAACATCAGTCACTTCCCTCAGGAACCTGGGATGTGTGTCAACAAGTCCTACAGACTTCTCAGCCTGATGAGGAACCTCCAAGTTACAAAATCCTTCAAACAAGACATAATTTAACTCAGCTGTTTATCAGGGGCCCTGAAGAGTTTCTTTATTTTCATGGTAGGTTCACACTGAATACATGACCGTCCTGAGATGGTTTTGATGTTATTGAGAAATGAAGCATGAACCACAATGAAGAAATCCATTTAATGTAGTTTTAGTGATATCCACAGAAAAACCTTGAATCAACACAAATTTCCTTACAACTCACACAAAATATTTGCAAAAACGGATGTCTGAGTTCTATGTTGCTGGCGGATATGAAAAAAATATGTTCTCTAAAATCAAAATTTGCATGGAGATGCATCCTAAATAAGATTCACTATGGCAAATAAAGCCTTCAAACTATAACTCTTTATGCTCCCGTATAGCATGAGAAATATCTGGATAGAAATAGTAAATAAAAAAAAATACTGCTAAAAAAGAAAACCAGAAAGTACCATGTAAAAATCCTGCCTAGCTTCTGTTCTATAGCCCTATGAGCAGTTTATTCAAGTCAGGTGCTCTGCATTCATAACACTGTGAATGAAATTAGCAGGAAGAAAGTTACAAGTGGCTAACTAGAGTCTGAATTTTGCATGGCTGGATGTTTTTATTTCATTATAATTTTGGTTTAATCAGTTTCAGTTCCATAGATGGGCAATCCTTCAGGGGACAAAAACCAGGTTTTAGAATTTGATGTGATTCCTTTTGGAATCACATTGACTTTAATAAATACAGATTTGTGCCTCTCACCCTGTTTTAATTCACAGGCCAGTCTGGATATTTACAAACATGTTTATTAGGAGGAAATACTTTATAATATTTTAAAACATCTTCACAGTATTTCACATGCATAATAATTCATGCAAAAATGTGCTAAACATTGAGGGTTATGAACATGATTGCTAATACACAGCACTTACGCAATTATGCATAAATAATGCTATGTCCTCATAAATCATTACCACGTGAATGTGGTAATTTTGCTAACAGAACTGCTTATTGGCTGGCCCTAAAACATTCCCTAAATCTCAGGTGGACTCAAGAGGCAAAATACAGAAATGAAATGTGGTAGAATTCCTCCTCCCACATTAACATCACACACATGCAGACACACAGACAGACACATAGACACACACACATTACACTCATCTGATTTTGGGATTTAGATATAGTGAATTAAGAATGTGGATCACATTTATGCAATTCTGATTTGGATGCAGATACTGCTTATATTCTGAAATGCTTAGAATGGGATTTTCCTTTGTGCTTGCCTGTAGAAAATCTCTTCATTTGCCATTCTAATAGTAATATTTAGCCTTTATTTATTCTGTCCAAGATTTGCCTTTTCTTGCTTCTAAGCAGCTGGATTTTGTTTTCCCAGTGAAAAACTACCCTGTTCAGATGAGAGCACAGACTTAAAAAATAGAAGAGATTTTTCTTGCAGCAGTGATTCTGAGGCACTGCCCAGTGGCTGTACCATGGTGTCACAATAATTTATCATATGCAGAATGGGGCAGTATGAATCTGACTTGTTTGAGTGCTTCAGTGGCCTTATTTCACAGACAGAATGTGGGACAGGGCACAAAAACAGCAAAGGGCCCTGCAAACCCCTGTTGACACAATTCACCAAACACATTTTCTGAAGTTCCTGAATGGACATGACAAAAGCAGCAGAAAAAGGGGTCTCTGAGTACAACCCCTCTCCAATGGGAACTGGACAAATTCCTTCCTCTTCTTGAGGCATATTGTCTCCCTCAAACCTTTGTTTGTACACTTTCTTATCTAAAATGAGAAAGGGAGCACCAATTCAAGGCTCAAGCATTTATCTAAATAGCATGAACCAAAATTTACATTTTAATTAAATATTAATTGTCTTAAAGCAAACAATATTGAAAAATAATATTATTTTATGATTCTATATCCAGTTGAAGGGGTATTCCATTATTTATTTGGTTTGGTGGGGTATTTTTGTGTTTTTGTTTGGGATTTTTTGCTTTTTTGAACCTGCTGCTCTGTTGTAGAGTATTTATAATGTAATTCTTGTGCTGATCTTTCCAGAAAAGACAACAATACTAATTTATCATATACCAAAGTACATTGTAACACTTGCAATTACTGGATTGCCTTTACATCAAGTGCATTGCAGTGGTAGCTGTAGGCCTGGGACCAGTTATCCTTAGGTACAGTATAAACACTGAATAGTCTGTGACTTGCAAAGTTTATGGTTTAACACTCCAGACTACATCTCAACAAGCACTTGTGTCTCCCAAACAGGCATGGCCAATGCAAGGCCCAGAGCAGTAGTGAGAGCCATAAGATTTATGGCAGTACATGGAAAAGTATCTTTCCATACAGCTGAAAAACACACCTCCTTTGTAAATGCACCCATCATCCCACAGTCTGAGGGAGCGATGACACCATTTTGCAAGTCCTTGCTGTTCTTCAAGTGCCATGAGGTGTAAATGCCTTTGCATACTGCTCCCATTCCCCATTTCGGGCAGGGGGTGGTTCTTCCCACAAACCCTGTCTCTGGAGAAAAATTATAACAGACCTACAGTCTAGATTTTATGGCTCTAACCCCAGGCAACACTGAATGGCCAGAAATTACACAATCACAGAGTATGTTTTATATCTGTAGAAGAGAAGAAAATTTCATTTCACAGCAAAGTGTGGGGGGCCAGTGATTGGTAGGGAGCAGTCCTTTGCAGGTAAGCACTGCTACAGCTTTTCATGATAGCTGGAAAAGCTGCACTGCGCAATTTGAATGCCGTCCTTGTGATTTATTTTCTTTTATTCTTATTCTCACTAGTAATTAAATGTAATAAAAAAAAATTGGTTTTGTATTGCTAAGACTCAGAAAAGATGCAGGGGAAATACATGAATGTTTTCTCATCCATGCTTAACACATTCTGACTTTAAAATACAACAAAGAAAAAGAAAAAGAAAAAGAGAATATTTTTGAAAAGACCCTTTAGAACCATAAAGGATGACTTTGTACACCATGTGTAGAGAAGATGGTGTTTCTGGATGATGATTATCTTTGTAACAGCCCTGATAAACACTGCATAAGCCCTATGGCTGCATTATTCCTCCTTCTGAATGTGTGCCCAGATGAGGAGAAAAAGGAAAGTGCACATCAGGAAATAAATGCCTGTGGGATGAGTTTTCTACAACTTTACTCAGGTGAAGTCATCCTGCTGATATCAACAGCACAAACCAGATGAGTAAAGCTCAGCATGTTTACTAGTGTTTGAGAATTACAGCCTTCATTTGTGATTCAAAGCCCAAGCATGCTTCCACTGAATCAATAAAAGAGTTTTTGCATTAGCTACAGTGGTGTAGGACTTCACCTCTGCTTGTGATTTTTGAAGGAGCTTCACTGACATTAAAATGCACTTTGCTATGTAGCACAGGCACCATGAAGAAAAAAAGGGACAACATTTGTTCCCTAGCTTTTGGATGTGTTTACAGTTTCACTGTAGGCAAGAGTTGTCTAAAGGGGTTATCATGCCTAAATGAATTATATTTCTGGGAACGTTCTACATGTAAGATTTATGTATTGTCTGAGAAAAACATACAGTAAAAAAGACCATGCCAGTTGCCATACTTCTAGAGCCAATTAAAACTCTTCAAAGAGTGCATGGAAGGAGCATGTGTTTTAAAAATCACTTCAAGTCTCTAAAGGTATCATAAAATGTACTTTCATCATGCACACAACATCTACAAATTCTGATTGGCATTTCCTCTTTCCCCGAAAAGAGAGTCTGGCTCAGTTTGCAGCAAATATGACAATGGGCTGTGCAAATGTACATCTGAAACACAGCCCTTTCGGGGTTAAGCACTCAAGCTTATATGAGAGATCATCAGTTTCGGGTCAAAGTGCTGTTCTTAAATGATCAGTGCAGAACAGGAAAAAAAAAAGGCATTGAAGTGACCTTGCTGAGGGTCTAAAACTGTGCTAAAGCCTTTTCTGCATGATTAAGTGAGCAGAATCTTAGATTAGCTAAAAGCAGTGCAGAAACATAATGAGTTCACTTATTTTGGAGCATTTAATAACAGTTATAGACAGTTATGTGATCAGGCGGAGTTATGACTTATTCATTCTTTCATTGCTATTAAAATTACTGCATTTGAGGTTTTTAAAGTCATTGAAATAAAAAAGTCTGATTTATGTTAGGAGAATTTAGCTTGCCCTTTGGTCTCTCCGTTTTTAAATGATATAATTAGACTTTTTAAAGACCATTCTAAAAGCATTATTAGCATTTTCTATAGCTGAAAGTAAATGCATGTTTTGTGGGTATTTTAATTTTAAAAAGAAGAAGGATAATGCTTGGTACAAACAGCAATAGGTTGTTACAAAAAGAAGTATTAGATAAAATTTTCTCAAAGGTTACTCCGTGCATTTATATCTATGTGTACACGTTGAGATGCTCACACATAAACACATGCCTAAGTGTGAGCACACATACGTTTAGTGCATGTATGAACAGGGGTTCCAGATACACAAAAATATAAGCCTATCTGGGAGATGAAGGCAAGTAGAAGAGCAAGTTCCATAGGACATATTAACTCCTGACCTTTAACATATTACCTCACAAATTACAAAGCCATCCATCAGTCTCGAGGGAGGAAAAGTGATTTGATCAAAACAAAGGGACTTGCAGGTGTTTTGAATTAACAGTGAGCAATAATCATTAAAAAGCACTGGGATGAGTATGGGAGTGTTATGAATGTATGCACATTTTAACATACAATCAGGTCCTAAGTCTTAGCATACATGTTACTTTCAAATTATATTTGCATATTAATTATTAATCCCTACAAGCACTCCCAGTGTTTTCAGTAGCAAGAATACACATTTTATAAATCTGATTTTAAGCTTATTCAAAACATTCACAATACACAGACCCACAACTGAATACTTCCACACAAGACTCTGTGTATCTTGCTGCAAAGGCCAAACAGGTGAACCAAAACACTTTCCTTTCACATTTAAATTACAAGCATTTCCTACATTGTTTTGGCTTAGAAAATAAAATTTCCCATAAGATTAAGAAATTCTGCTTTTAGTTGGGCCTCAAGGGAGCATATCTTTGCTTACAAAAATCACGCTTGCAAGAGCTTCCTTAACTGAAAGCTCTTTTTATGTGTGTGCCTTGTATGTTTATTCAGTAGACAGTCTGGATTGCTCATTTTGCTGCTCAGAATGCAGTGCGCTTTTCTATTAAAACATATTATTAAAACTAAATCAGAAAGAAGCTTATTTAGTAGTCATTTCATGCACATGACTGATGGGAATACATAAATTATCAGACTAATATCTGATTAAAACTTGATTAACATGCTAATAAATTATGCTAGAAATGTTGGGGTTTTTTTAATTTCTCCACTTTTACTTAAACTTCCTAATTGACACTTCAATTATTTTGTTCTCTGAATTTTTGCCTTCCTTATGAATAACAGTTGAGATAAATTATTTCTTTGCCTGAACTTGATATGAAAAATTATCAATTATGATTATTAAAGCTCTCTAGTAATCTGTTAATTATTATTAACGATTTCACCTAATTTTGTTTGTTAAGTGGAGACCATTATATTTATTGCTGACAAAAAGCTGTAAGGTGCTCTGGAAGTCTGACTCCATAGCCAGGGCATGACAGCTCAGACTGCCAGCTGGAATGTCCTCGTGCTTTGTGCTGGGTGACACTAACTTTGGTCCATCAGCCTCAATGCTGAGGGAGATTACAGAGCAGTCTCCATCAGCTTCTTGTGCTGCTGCTGCCTGTATGGAAAAATACACCCATGAATCTTGTAATGCAGACTCCTGCCCACTAGAGACTGATCTCAGCCCAATAAAGCATGTAACTCAGGACCCTCACAGTTTAGACTTGAACTATGGTCAGAAAGGTGAGAGGCCAAGGCTTCATCCACTAAGCCATTTACCCTTTTCCTTTGTAAGGAAGATTGATTTTTAAAAAGCTATTAACCTTCAGCAATTTATCTCATCAGATCATCTTCATTTTGTTCTGCCTATAATAAGGCGGTATTATATAGTTTAATTTTTCACTTCATTCAGATAGACTATCTAAAAAGAAATAGGTGAAGAAAAAAAACACAGAAAGGAGACAGAAAAAAATTATAAAAAAATTTGCAATGAAAATGCTATCATGAAAACAATAGAAATCTCAAATGCTATCATGTGCCTTGGAAACACAACAATGAAAGATGGAAGTGTATATACAGAGACCCCAGTTGGACAAAAACTTTCAGTATTACTCAGTCTTTCATAATGAAAGGATGATACACTGTGCTTACCTAAGTCATTCACAAGACAAAAGGAGAGTATTCTTCTCATTTCTCGAGCTGACTCACAGTAGCATCAAGACAACCGATATTCTTTCATTTGTATATTGTCAAACAGAGATGCTCCCTCAGCAAAAGAGAGCAGCTCCATGGAAATTTGGGATTGAAATTTAATGTTCTGCTGGTTTCTCTCATTGAGAGAAATGCCTCAGTGAAGTACGCAGAACAGTGGACTGTTTTGGCAACAGTGTACATAACACTAATTTTCAATGCAATAAAGCAAGTAGGGGTTGCTTGCTAGGAACTAATTTTTTTTGGTTTAATGATTGATTTGGAGAAGGAAAAACACCAATATATTTTATGAATAATGTGTTTGTATTAATGACTTTAATGCATCTGGCTGAATTTTGTGGCAGGTACCAATTTAAATTTTGCTTGAATATGTAATGATAAAAGCAGTTCTAAGCATTTTAGGTAGAATTGGATAGTGAGTTTGCTCATACCAAAAGTTCAAAATTATTCAGAAACTTAGGTGCCATTGACTTTCACTGAGACTTTGATTTTTAAGACTCTTAGGTTCATCCACAGAAATATGCCTTTCTTGAGTGCATTTATAAAATGCAGAGCATGAACAAAATCATTAAAATAATAAAAAAAATACTCCCACCTCTGTTATCTTCAATTGGCTTTTGGATCAGAACAAAATTTTTACTCATTTTTTAAGCAGCTCTGAATTACTTCAATGGCTGTTTTGCTATCCAGTGACCACAGGATAAACCCAGGAATGAGCTAAACCCAGCAGGTCTTATCTCCTGATTGCTTTTTCTTCTTTACAAACACATTCTTGAGTTTATGCATCTGAAAACATCTGCTCTTTTTTTTCCGGTACTTGGATGTTTAGTTGGCAAATGTAAGTGCTTACAGCTCCTCACTATTTGACAAAACCATGTAAAGCAGAAATCTGTTTTAGTTTTGCCTATGCTTACTTAACACTCCTGAGATAAAAATCTCCTTTATTTTGAGATCATGTGAATAAGCTGGCATTTAGGCAGATGAATAAAATTTGAAAAGGGTGATACTAAATGTTGCTATAAGAGCCCTACTAAGATACCAAAAGGATCAACAAACTACTCCAGTTCCCTAGCAAGTGATTCTTTGTCAACAGAAGACAGGATACAGGTAAGCAAACTGGAAGCAAAAACAGGGAAAAAGTCTCCTGCAAAATAGTTCTACTTTTTTTTTTCCTTTACAAATGAAACCAATGATAAAGTAACTCTTCAGGAACTGGTTATAAATCCTCTTCATACATATTAAACAGTATACAGTGAATAGGATTAGTAATATCTTTTGTCTAATTTGTCAATCCAGTTCTTAGTTCCCCACAGTGCTTCAGTCAAATACAAAGACAGTCTCAGTTACTTTTCCATAGATTAAGTAGCTCTTGAATTGTTATTTGGTGTATGGGTTGGGACTTTCACTGGTAAACACTGTGACTGATGCTGAAGGCCAAAAAAAGGCAGCAATGAGGAATTAAAGCAATAGACTTTTGGTTGACTTGAAGGGCAAATCCTCTCTCCCCATTTTGCTGTAAAAGAAGAGTAATTCTCTTAACAGAAAAGAAACCTAAAAATATTAATAGAACTATCAGCGATTGTTTTAATTTTTTCTTTCTTCTCATTGGCCTAATTTATTCTGATGTGTAAAGCTGAATGTTGTCATTTCACAACAGGAAAATGTGAAGGCCTATGGTCAGCCTAGCTATGCCTGCTCATACTGCTTCTGAGCCTTTCTCAAAAGTCAGTTCCAAGGTCATGAAACATGCAATGAACTGACAGAAATCTTCTCCCATGCAGCTGGAGAAGGCTGCCACAATGACTGCCTAGCTCATGTGAGAGCAGGAATTTCAGGTACATTTTTCAGAACCTGCAGATTACTAGTGTTCAGCTGCAGTGGCACAGACATACAGAGAGGTACTTTAACTAGAACACAGTCCAGCACCAGACTGGGTGGAGTGGCAGAACATTTCAGAACTCATATGGATATTCCTGCCTGGATCTCTGCAACTGCAAGCCTCTCCTGTCTGTCATTATTCTGTTGATGAGCCACTGGGTAAACAGGTAGGTTTATGTGCCTTACACTGATGATAACAGAGATGCATGAATAACCAACGGAAGAATGTGAAATTTATTTGAAGAAAGAACCTTATAGGATTGTAACATAATACTAAAGTCATTGATCCAGACATATTTGCAACAATTTTTTCTAATCTAATTTTAGCTTCTTTTGTCTTAGCATAAGAATACATCTCCAAAAAGAGGGAGAGATGAAAAAGATAAACATTATTTTGACGCTTCATGGTTTTTTACTCCTAGCCATTCAAGATAGCTACCTATGGTCACTGACCTGCCCTCCAGTAGTCCTTACTTCAGTTAACTCTTTCTATCTGGTAACTTTTAAAGGAGATTGTAGTTATCCCTTACACTATTTTAAGCATTGCCTAATATTCACTTAGTCCAGAACTCACATACACTGTTAACAAGTGATAATTGGACTCTCTGTGGGACCATGTAAACAGGTATTAACACATATATCTTGTTTTAAAGGTCACAAAATTCAGAAAGCTGTAGCAGAAGCAAAAAGAGAAAACAAGGTGAAAAACGGACACTCAGCTTTCTAATTTATTTCTTAATTTTACATGTTTAGCCTCATTCAACAGCCAGAAAAGTCAACTAAACACTGCTGCCACTCACTAAAATCATCCCCAAGAATGCTACACATGGGCAGTCTGGCATACAAGCAATGCTGAACTCTGAACAAAAGAAACAAGCCACTCACTGGGTATTTGAAAAAAGGACTGCTTATTATATGGGTGGTTTTGGACAGTGAATTTTTCCTGAAATATTTTAATGAGTCTAATCTGGTGCAAAAGAATGTAAAGAGTTAATTGCCCAAACTCAGTTACCTGAACCCTTACATACATAAGTTTTACCTGTGTTTTATTTATGGAAATCCTGATTGCACTAAGCAAATAATTATTTTTATGCAAAAATCCCCAAGCATTTGGTTGCATGTTTGTAAAACCATGTTTGTCTGAAGATTTGACTCAAAAAAAAAAACAGGATAAAGGAAGAGAAAAAATTTGGTAAAATATTGAAGTCATATGCAGCAGGTGAACTCCCAAAGATCAACAAAAATTTCTCACAGAAAATATCAAGGAAAAGGTGGCACTAAAACTACTTAACCTGCAGCAATATTGTCAGGAATGTCACCCACAAGTGCTGATTAGGCTGTGACAAACAAGTTTGTCTTTACATGCACATTCTGCTACCAATAATGTCTATTTGCTTTAACTGTGGAGAGGCAGACACCCTTCCTCATGATAAGGCTGTAATACTTCTCTTGATTTAACATGCCTGAAGAAAAATCTTAAGGCTAACGCTGACTTTAGAGCAAGTTTAGAGCAAGTGCAACTCACGGACTATAAATAAGTAGGAGAAAGGCCTAGTTGCAATGGTATTCATCACAAGGCAATAAAAACAAGCACAAAACTTAAAACCCTGACAATTAATAGCAACACCATTCTCAATCCCAACTCTAAGAGCCTACAGTGTGGACAGAAAATCTTCAGGACACTTCCACAGGAGACCAAAAAAATGACCTTGTTGCCCAGTAGGTACTTAATAGTGATTTTGTGGCTGTTTTTCAGTCTCCAATCTCCCAGTTTTATAAGGTGCAAAACCAATCTGAAAGTCTTCATTTTCTTTCTGATGTATTTTTTCTCCTTGCCTCTCACCAGCAAAATTAAAAATAAAAATTGAATCTACCTTCTTGGTTTTATGTGAGGATTTTAACTAAGCCTAAGAAATGCCACCAAAATATGATATTATTTAGCAAATGATAAAGAAATATTTATATACCACAGTATTTGCAATGATGTACTGCTGTCTGAATTAAACTTCTTTTCCAGAACATAACAAAAGGTCCAGGCAGACTTCTCTTTCAATACTTTTTAGTACGACAAGTACTCTAAATAATGAGTTCCTTCAGAGATTCACAGACAATTCTCTCCCTGGGCTTCAATCTTTCCAACATAACCTATACTTTTTACCAATTTTCTGTGTTTGAAATAAAACTTCAGCAACCCTAGTCGGGTGAATGGAGAAAGAAAATAAAATATCAAGGAATGAGTAACTTTTGACTTCTGATCTGAGTTTGCAATTAGTCCCAACAGGTTGCAAGACTTCTGAAGAGATGAGCACTAACTCTCTTCACAGGCTGTCAGCAAGGCCTCCCTACTCCCTTATATCATCAATGCTGTGCACAAAAAGCCCCAGATACAGGTGAAGCAGGGAAGTTTATTTGTAAGCTACAGAAATACTCAGTAATAAGGACTCAAAGAACAGAAAAATGGACTCTTGCTTTCTAAGTGCCTCCTGGGATTTTCCATGACACTCAGAGAGTAGCAGAATTTCTCTGTCCTTCCTCTGTGTTTCAGAGTTCCCCTGATGACCTACGCTTCTTTAATACAACAGTCACCACATTGCTCTTCTTACTTGGGAAATGTTCTGAGCATAATAAGACTGACTGGATTTCACTCTTAGAAATGGATTTCTCAGTGTGGAAATACAGAACAAGTGATGTTTATTTTTCTAAACTCTATTTCCCTAAAAAAATCTGATTCCATTCAGAATTCTTCCAAAGCATCTCTCTTCATGACACTGCACCGAAAATGAGCAAGAATCATGAGATTTGCTTTAAGCCATCTGGTACATTAGATGCCACAGTGCCCCTCTGCACAGCGCTGATAGCCCAGCCCTCAAACAAAATGGAGCTTTAACCTAGTCTTGCTCTTGGGCTGATCAATCCTGCAATCACTGCACTACTCCAAGTGCAGACCTGGGCTGAAAGGACTGCATTTCTTTGAGTTCTGGAGCTGACAAGGTCTGCAAGAACTTAGGGGTCTCTGGATAATGTCTGAGTAGAGCACTTGTTCTTTGGATGACTGCAAACAAATTAGATTTGAAGTATACAAGGGAGCAGGGAAAAGGAAGAGAAGATGAAGTGAAGAATGTCCAAGCTGAAAAACAGAGGATGAGACAAAAAAGGGACATGTGAACCTAAAAAGAAGAGAGAGAAGGAAGAGAGCAAAGGCGACCTCAGCAGTATGTTCATATGTCACCTTTGTTTCATAAAGGAAAAAAAAATTATCACACATATTATTATTCTCCCTGTTTCTGTCCTGATTCCACTGGAGGACCCACATATAACTTTGTCATCTGTGGTTGCCCTTCCTCTCTCTTCCCTTGTCTTCCTCCTCTTTTTTGATTGCAAGCCTTTGGAGCTAGGATCTGGATATTGAAAGTGACTCGCAGAATGCTTGGAACCCCACCATGAGGTGTCTATGAGAGATCAGGACTAAGATAAAATATGAAATAAATAAAACCCACAATGCTCATATATTTGGATAAAAATCTTGTAAACCAACCAGAAATGTAAACCATTTTACTGTATCCAGCAAGTGATAGGTTGACTCAAAAAATTTAGGTAACATACTGATTTCAAATTTCATGCGCTTGATAATGTAAGCGAATAAAGTTCTCTTATCACCAGGATATATTTAATGTTAGAAGTTCATACTTCATGAAGCAGTTTAAGTAGAAGTTTAAAGGCATTTGTCACAATGAAAAAAAATCTTCTGTGCTGCACAGTTTTGTGACGATTTGTTGCAGAAACAGCTCAGAGTGTTCAACAATTCTTAAAAGTGTCACATAGTGCCTGTGGGGCTGGCGTTGCACACCGTGGACAGAAGAGCACAGAAGGAAAGCAGAGCTGGGATGGGACCACTGGTTAACAAGTCAGAGGTCACAGAGGTTTTTTCTAGGGAAAAAACTTCACTGGTGTCTGTGCACATTCTGGTCCCACCTCACAGGTGTAAATGCTATGGATGCATTCATTTGTCTCTGCATACATAGTAAGGGAGTCATTATGATTCTCCTCTGTGAAAGAATGAAACAGTTTAACAGCACAGAGGTGAGTCCAGTACAGAATAGCTGCAGAAACCCTATCCTCACATTCCTGCTTTTTTCACACATTAATTCACACTCTATATATGAATAAATAAACTGCTTCAGTCTGAACCAGGTTATAATACAGAAGAATCTTTGAAAAAAGAACAAACTATATTTTTATCCACAGTGAAAAACTTGGACCCTTTTCCCTGAAACTTTATTGTTCTCTGGTACTTTATTTGGATAACAATAACCTTAGCATATTTTGTATGAGTTTATAACCTGAAGGTTAATTACCATTCAGCAGAGATGGGAAGAGTGCTGTTCAGAGAGTTCTATAACTCTCTATATAGCAATAACCTGAAGAGTCACTACATAAAAATGGTACTGCAAATGCAAATGGTGTTGACACCCTCAAATCTCCAGGATAATTCTTAACCTACTTTCAAAGAAATATTTTATGGAGGAAACATGGTTTATATTAATAGAAACTGGATGTAAAATTTAAAGATAATTTGAAGATGACTTTTATTATTTTTCATCACCCATAAATGCATTCAGATATATTCATTATGCTTGGAGGATTCAAGCTCTCCATCACAAAGTTAATTTGAATTTTAAAAAAAGTAATAACAGAAATTAATTTCATTTCAGAGAAACAGCATAAAATGCTAAGATCAGAGGAATAAATAAAACCTGAAACAATTTAAAATGTATTATTAAACTAATACAATTAAATTTTCAATATTTTTTGAGTAATTTTCTTCATCAACTTCCTAATGACCAACCAATTTCCTAAACTGAACCTCCCTGAGAGAGCTGTCTAGTGTTTCACCACCTGCCCCTACTAAGAGTTACCTGATAGTGTTTGTAACTCCCCTTCAAGCTGTTGTAGACTGCTTCTTAGACTGTCCTCCTTCACCAACAGACAAAGCTCTCTCTCCCACTCCTGAGAGAACACATTCTCTGGGCCCTGACCATCTTGGCGATGCTTTGCTGGGCTCACCACAGTTTCTCAGCCCGGAGAGACTGTGGAGGTTATCCAGGTTCACCTGGCAATGACATAGTTTACCCCATTTAATGTGGGCCTCAGCCCTGTTTTGAGTGACAGTTTCAACCAAATGACTTCTCCACAACCCTTCAATGGCTATATGGCTCACTGCACATCCAATAATTTATCATTGCAAGTGTCTCCCTTGCTTTTTGGACAAATCAAACCAAGTATGTAGGTGATAGTAAGAAAACCACATGCCCACTATGTGTATAGATCACATAAACATTTGGGTACAGGGCATCAAATATTTTTGGCTTTAGTTGGTATAAAAGGGTGTTGGAAAGGAATTGCAAGCTGATTTAGTTGATACTTAAATATTACCAAACTTCTGAAACTTTTGTATCTTTTCAACAGCAATTAATATATTTGTTAATGGAAAGCTAAGGATGTATCTTGTATTACTTCAAAACACTGATTTTATTTAATATGAAGTTTTCAGATATTTGAGCCAAATAAATCTGTTTTCGCTGTTTTTAAGAGCATGAAAAAATAAATTTCTTTCATATTAGTGTTAGCAACTGCACCTTCTGTTATGCAAACCGAGATAATTATATTTCATGGGTTTTCGTTACTGAGAGACAAAAAATCCAAATTGTCCCCCTAACTTCTTGCTGAAGTTTTTGATCTTGAAAGTTCTTTTTGAATTTGATCATGAAAATTCTATTCAAAGTGCATGAAAAGGGAACAAAGCTTACTAAAATTTTCAGTAACTTGATGAATATTAAATACCAATATGCAGCTAAATTCTTCTAAAAGCTGCTTATACTTGGCTAACAAACCAAATTCTCCTGGAAGAAACATTCATATATCTATGACTGCAGATAGGCTGGCTGTGCCAGTAAATCTGTTGTAAATATTGCAGTAGATATTACCTTATTAGAAATAACTATTTATAGAAGTGCACTCCTAAAGTGGAAATCTCTTTCTTTTAGGATAAAATCCTAAAGAATTTTACTTGAACTCCATAAAGAATTTTAGTTTCTATACAAAATGTTTACAGATTTACAATAAAATAGTAATATAAGTAAAACTTATGTGGTTTAGGAATATTTATTCTGTATACTTTTATGTAGATAAATAAATATGTAGTTATAAGCCAAAGATCTAACTACAAAAGTGGAGAGCAACAGAGAAGTTTACATAGCTGAGTCAATAGAACACATTTGAAAAATTGCACAGGTGTAAAAGAACAAATCTGTTTACAGACCATTCTCTTATAGAGCAATAATGATTTCTCTTTTAAAAAAACATCGCACCCTAGTTTTTCATGTGCAGCATTAATGAAGAGTCTTTCTATAAATCCAGTAAAGTGGATTCTGATCTGAGAAGTCAACATATAGCTACCCTAGAGCTAAATATTTACAAGGTAGAGTGTGAGGGAAATATTGCTTCATAGGCAAAACTCTGTGAATTCACTGTTATTGTGTCCTTATAAGCCTTGTGAGGAGCAGCTGAGGTCACTTGGTCTGTTCAGCCTGGAAAAGAGAGGACTGAGGGGAGCCCTCACTGCAGTTACAGCTTCCTCATGAGGGGAACGGGAGGGGCAGGCACCAATCTCTTCAGTGTCCTGACCAGTGGCAAGACTTGAGGAAATGGCATGAAGCTGAGTCAGGGAAGGTTTATGTTGTACACTGGGAAAAGACCTTTTAATTTTTTTAATTTGGAATAAAAATATTACCAAAAGGTTGCTGAATGCTTATTCATTTCACAGGCAAAAAGATGATATCTGTCTCTGTGAGCAGTGACAATCTTAAACAAATACCTTTTCACAATACTAAACTGTTTGAAAAAATACCCTAAAAAATAACAATAGTAAAAAAGTCAAAATGCATTATTGGTTAGAATGCATTTGATAATTTGGAGAGATGTTGTATATCTAATTTCTTATATTTCTATTCTAGTGCCCAAAAATACACACTTGCTTCAAACACTGCACTTCTTTTTTTGCTTGATATATATGCAAAGCTCAAGGATTATCCAATAAAGAACATCCTTGATGGCCTTTATCAAGGGTAATAAAAGTCGTGAAGGCTGTCCTTTACACAGACTCCATCTGAATTTTTTCTAGAATATTAATACACATATCAATAAGGGCTGTCATTCAACCTTGAGGTGCAGTTAAAATAGAAAAATGATGAGCAGTACTTGGTAGATACTTCTTTTACTAAACTGGTCTGTTTAAAACAGAGCATGAGATTCAGGGCAACAAAGAGTTGTGTGGCAAGGTGGTATCTCCTGAACTCCACCAGTGGAAGGTAAATCAGACTAGTCAGAGTAAACACAAGTTTTAATTTCCCAGAGCACAGAAATCATGTCCTTAGAGACTTAGGTTTTCTTCTACAGAAAATAAAGGAATTTCATCTTTCAAACCTAGCAACCAGTAATCTCTCCCTAAGGGATCACTGCTTACATAGATGCAAAGGTTTTGTACGTAACATTGGTATGTGTATCACTTGTAAACTCACAAAAATACACTGAAAAAACATACCAAATTATATATATCCCACATGGCCAGGTAAAAATCTCAAGCCTGTGCAAGTGATACTATTCTTCAAGTCTGGTGAGGTTATAAAAGGAATGCCCAGAAGTGTCACATGATTAAATCAAGCTTGTGACTGCACATCTGGAATCTTTTACCTTTGCCCACTTTTGATTAGGTGTATATCTTTTTATGCATGACATATGATTGTATTGCCCCCAAATATCCAGTACTACATACAGACCAGACTGGTTCCATACAGATGAGAGCCCAGCTTCCCGCTCTATACAACCCTAAGCTGTCTTCAGAATTCAGAAGATCTCAAGATGAAATTTACTTTAACAAGTCATCACTAGAGACCAGAGCAATTTTACCAGGTATCTTAGAACAATATTCAGAATATTTCATCATCCTCATGCTTAAAGTTACGTTATTTACCACCCTGACAATAGTTTTAAGATTAAAACTCAACAAAATAGGAATTACACAATGATACCCAAGCAACACTGTTTTTCAGCAGATCAGCAGGTAAAAATCACACAGAAAAGGATTTTCTCTTCCACTCTCTTATCAGCAAGGATTTATCTAGCAGGTCAGCACCTTGAGAACCTTCCCTTTCAGCAGCAACGAGACACCAACACCTTCATGCCACACAACTGAATGATGCAAACATTTGTTCAAATCAGAAAGCATTGCAGTTAGCCCTTATCTAAAGGTAGGACAGTGGATGGTGCTTGTATTGCTGAAAAGATGACTCATTTTACTTTGCACCTTGCCATCACTGCAAACCTTTCAGCATCCTATCCTATGACTGTGCTCTTCTCATGGACGTGAAGCAGGTATTTATTTATTTTTAAATTTGTTTTGCAGTCAAATTTCCATTCAGGCCGACTCCTGTTTGACTCCAGGAGTCAGACCTGCATGAGTTCTCCTCTTGGCTTTGAAACACCTAATATTAATACATCTCTGTCACTCTGTCTCTCACTCTGAAGGAGTGTTGTAAAGAGTAATTACAACTTTTTAAGTATCTCACTAATGTGATCATAGAAAGAAAACAATCAAGTGGATGAGACATGGGAATGGAGGCTCACCAAGAATGAAGATACTGTAGTCACCTGCGCAACTATAAACCTCACCTTAAAGAGAAAACAGAATTAGTTTTACAAAAGGATAAAAGAGATAATTAGAAGATTAAATATTATTTATTTCAACAGATGTATTTAATAGATGCAAATACAAATTAAGGAATATACACATATCAACAAATTGGTCCCTGTAATTACCAGAGGCAAAGCTACTGAGCTCCTATCTGCTTCTTACTGAGTCTCAATTTTGGCTCTGAAACACTCAAGCAGCATATTTTTAGCAAGAGGACTTACTTTCACTAAACATTCTGAATTAGTTATTTCATATTTTTATTGACTCTTCCCTTCCTGCAAGTTTTTAGCTAATAAAGACTTCAATAGCTCTCATCATCCATAAATATATCCACATTTCCAAGAAGTATATTTTCTCCAACAGCAGAGAATGACTATTCTGGATACAAAGACAAGCACAGCAGGCCTGGCAGGTGGGAAGCTATTTTCCACTTACAATGTCCAGAACAAGCACAAAGAAAGAATTTGCCTACCAAAGAAGACTCTTTTATTTATCCTTTCTATAAACTTCTCTATATTTGCAAAAAAGCTAACTTTCCTGCTCACCTCTTCTAATGAACAATTGCATTAACTAATCTTTATAATGTACTTTCCCATGTTTTTAGTGACTGTTTAGTGAGCATGTCTCATTTTAGCAGAACCTTTGGCTGTTTCTGCTCTAAGCCTAAGAACCTCAAAGAAACAAGGATGCAAGCAGGATTGACAGGTATGGGACTAAGTCATGATCCCCCAAAGCCCTGCTCAGCTAATGGAAAAGCATGATAGAAGTTATTGTTAGGACCCTAAAATCAGAACCTGGATGCCAGTTTCACATCTGCATATTTAGGTGGTTTTGAATCATAATGATTTTATTCATGCAAGCCCAGCTCAGATTCAGAAATCAATTCTTCTCTCTGACTGAGTTCCCAAAAGGATTTTATTCCATAAGTTTTCTTACAGTGTGACTTAGCCTGACTTGCTTTTGCACATCTGATTCTCTTAATATATGCACAGGAAAGAAGGCAGTAATGCCTCATTTTTGAGATCTTCGTGGCTGGAGGCTGGGAAGTAGAAGACCTATATTTCATTCCCTCTTCTCATGGAGACTGGGATGATGTTTTTCCCTTGGAAGAGACCTGGATCCTGCTCACTCTCATGTTTTTGACATGAAATACTAATTAGATGAAATACATATACTGATTTCAAATTAGTAAAAGTATGGGAACCTCTTCAAATAAAATGGCAGAACGTTTTCTTGAATTCTCTCTAATTTTTCATATCTGGTTTCAAGATGACATTTCTGTTCATAAATAAAAACTACCTACCTGTTCCTAATAACCTTAAGCTGAATTGGATAAATGCCTATGAAAAAAAATCAGGTATAGGATGCCTCTGTTTAGATATTTTCTTAACTCAATATGCAAACTTGCAGGCTATGTTTGAAAATATTGCTCTTTGCTTTTCCTCAAGTCTTCTTTGCTCTAAGAAATGAAGTAAAATGTTTTGAACTCATAAGAAAGACTGTCATATCCCCTGAACTAAGAAATGAAAACAAAACTAATAAACAGAAAAGTCAAAAGCTGTAAGTGTCTTACAGGCTAATAAAAGGGAAAATGCAACAAACAGCACAAAGCCTAAAAATAACCACCGCAGGGCTCCAGTTCCTTGGCTCTGTGGAGTATAAAGGTCCAGGCTCCTGAATGCAAGCAGGTGAAAATGATTGCAGGAGAAGTGTGGACACAGCCTTAAATACATTAAGAACCTTTCCTATCTGGAGGAAGGCTGTGTTTCTCTATGCAATATGCAGCTGGGATATCTCAACACTGCAAAATCTGAATTTTAGAAACATGTTAATTCAAATGTTCAAGCAGTCTGTTGTTAAAGTTTTGAGAACTTTGATATAGCATTTTTACTTAATATATTATCTCATTATACACATAGGTCTGAGGCTTCCATGTCAAATTTAGTATTTGGAAAACCAGTTTGATTTTCCTCTATAAATCCTCTTAATATTTGTCCTTCATTCACATTGTAATAGTTATTGCTAAGCCATACAACAAAATATTGTAAAAATCTTGTTATTATTACATAGGGCTCCTTAAGAGGGGAATATTAAAAAAATGTATCACAGATTATTGACCTATGTTTAAATTATATTTTCACTTACTAATAATTAATGTAACAGAGTGAGCAATTGAGTAAAAGGTTATATCTATAAAATTATTAAAAAGGATTAAATTATGCCCAGCAGCTACTAGTGAAAATGCACCCAGCCATGGCTATCTATACTGCAGTTGCACTGTCTCAGGTGGAAATTGCATATTAATGTGGCCCATTTAGTTTATGCTATAGACTTCTCTGAAGAAGGAACAGTGAGCTGACTAAGATAAAGTACTAACGAAACATAATAAAATGTGGATGTTAATATTGAGAAACTAATGGCAATTTTGTACTTCTGCTGCTTTAAGTACACTATTGTTAATTACTAATTTTAATTTCTTCAATTAGTAAGTGCTCTAGGAATTTTGAATAATTTTTCCCTAAAAGACAAAAGGAAGAATGACATTCCATTTAGTAAACACACTTCTATCAGAAGGAAAAAAAAATTAAAAATCAATTATCTTTTAACTGCTTTTGCCCTTCTATAACTGTACCTGACATTAATACTTATTTTATTCTATATTGTATATCTTAGCAGGTCATCTAAGGACCTGCCTAAGCATAGAGACTACAGGTCCAATATTCAAACTATGTATTAAAAGGAAATAGTCGTTTATTATTATTAATTTTATTTTTTAATCAAAATTGAGTACCTCTTTTCTTTTTAATGACTTTTGCTACTTACTGATCCTTAAATCTTTGCTCAAGTCCAGAGTCTAAGAGTACTTAATACAGGGCTTGTTTTAGGGCTGGAACACACATGGTAATACACCAGAAGAATCTATCCGGTGCATCCACTAACCAATGCATTTTTTGATTGTTCTTTATATAGAAACACGCAGAAAACTAACAACTAAAAATACAAGATTTAATTTAAGAATTGTTTATAATTCTTTCAATTATCACACTTTCTCATTTCTTATCATCCTGAAGCTTTATCCACACAGTAATTAAAAATGATTTTCCCCCCTCCGTTGACAAGTCTTCAATTTTGGTATGACAACTTTTGTTTTATAATGAGGTGAAAGGATATTACTGGTAAAGAAAAATGGACTTCTCTGCTTGCTAATGACTGTCAAGTATTATACTTCATTGAACATACTGTCTTATTGGGAAGAAAATAGTCATATGGAATTCCAAATGTGTACTGGCATGTTTATTTTTATAACAAACAACCATGAATTTAAGGTGACTTCCTCCAAAATTAAAAAGAGAAAAGACTCCTTCTTGTCTCAAACACTGGCAATTTCTTCCTCTAACTTTAGAGGTTTTTAAGGAGCTGTGAACAAAAATCACAAACATGGAATTATCTTTTTTGGCATCTTTACAGCCTAGTTAGGAAAGGGAGGATAAGGTCCAATGAAAGTTATGTCCTGTGTTTTGTAGGCTAAACCTCTAGACTGGAGGTTGTGTCCATCTGTGTCATTTATGAAGTACATATGCAGAATCTGGGTTGCTTGTTTAAACAGTATTTTTTTGGCTCTAAGTGGTAAATTTCTGTTGCTTCCTTCTTCATTTGGTATGTAAAATCTACATAACTTTCATCTCACACCAGCAACTCCTTCAACCTGGCTTCATTTCTGCAATATATTTAGACCATTTGTTCACAAAGGACTTTGTGGCATCTCTAGGTGGCTTAAAAATAATTTAGGTGGTTCCTCAAGTAAAAGGATGAAGGCCAGTTTACAGAATGCTCTGATACCTGACCTTCATAGTGATAACTTCCACTATGGAAAGACTTTCCATTCTCTGGCCTTTGGAAATGCCTAGCTTTAGTTAGATGCTGATTCATTTCCTGCAGCTCTTTAAATACAGCCAGCTGTGTGTGTGCTGCTGAGGGTCAGTATCATTTAAGCATTGTTTCAGAGACTTCCTGTCCCTGAATTCTGTTAGAGGGGAAAAAGTTCTGGTTTGCTGTTTGGTATCAGGTTTTGTTTTTTTTCCTTGGTTTTCTTTTTTTTTTCTTAGGGTGTACATTTCTCCCTAAGTAAAAACAAGTCCTTGGGGGAAAAGCTCCTGTAAATGACTGATAAGGAATGGAGAAGGAAGTACAGAATCAAAGCATCTAGTTTTTTAGCCAGTTAAATCCCTCCAAGTCTAGGGCATCAAAGAGTCTGAAGTCTATGCATAAGAACTACGGGAAATTAAATGTATCCCTTACATAGTTTCATAAGGAAAAAGATGTCATAAGGAACATTAGAGATTATCTGATTCTGTGAGCCTTAATTTATCCACTGTTACATTGCCACAGAGTATGCAGTGACAATGACAGCAATAAAAGAAAAATCCAAGAGCTTTGAGACCTTGTTTCTCTATTTGCTTTCAATAATAATTCAGGCTTTGTGTCAAAATAATGATAAGTATTCCCACAAAGATGAACTATTAGTGATGGGACTTTGTTTCTTAGTTTCTTATCACATCAAAAAGGGTAAGTCTTTAATTATTTTATTAAATATTCATTTTGGTGGCCGTGAAAATATTAGAAACAGAAATATATTATACAAATGGGTTTATAACTTACACTGTCTCAAGGCAAATCCAGCTATAAACTACATTCCCTCTTGATTAATATCTCAGCAGTGTTTACTACTCTTCAACTGCTAGTACAATGTTTATTCTGTTCATTATACTGTTTCCTGTATCACTGTGGTGTTTATTGTTCTTCTGTGTATTTTTGACCTCTAAAGTTTTATCTGCAGCTCTGCTATTAAATTAGTTTTCTTTTTTTTTCCAAGTGTGGATCCATCCTGCTTGTATATTCCTGAATTTTTCAAACCTTTAACATAAAATTATCTTAATGTTGATTGGCAACACAAAGTCAGAGGAGTTAAAGTAGCCTTGGAAAGGTCATTTGCTCTCAGTGGGGTTTGTACAGTACCAGGAATGCTGGAACAAGATGGAGTTCACCTGTCAAAAAGGGGTAAGACTATTTTAGCCTGTGAGTTACCAGTGCAGATTGAGAGGGTTTTAATCTAAGTTTGAAGTGGGAAGGGGATAAAATCAAGCTCATCAGAGGTGAACCAAGGGCAGCATATCAAGTTTGGGGGTAAAATCAATAATCCACCTGAAGTGCATCTTCCATTTGCTGACTCTGAATTGTGCTAAACACTCTGGAACACATTCACAGTCTTATGGGGACAAGCCAAGGGCTCCTAAGGAAATAAAAGCCAACAGGGAAACACCAGAAGATTATCTCAAAGGAATTAAGGTGTGTTCCTTTAGGACAGCAATTTGGTCTACAACCCAGCTGAGGTGCCTTTAAACCAATGCACACAGCATGGGCAGCAAAGGAGGAGCTGGAAGCCAAGGTGTTACCAGAAAGCTGTGCTCTTCTTGCCATTACTGAAACTTGGTGGGATGAATCCCATGACAGGAGTGGGGCTATTGATGGTTACAGGCTGTTCAGAAGAGATGGGGCAGGAAGGAGAGGCAGAGGGATTGACCTCCTTCTACATCAAGAGGTGGATTGAGTGTGGAGAGCCCTCCTTGAAGAGCAGACATGAGCAAGTCAAAAGCCTGTGGATAAGAATTAGAGATTGAGGCAACAAAAGGAAGTGATTTGTTGGTGTCTCCTACAGGCTGCCTGATCACCAAAAGAGAAGTACACTGCTTAGACATGGCTTGATTAAAGAACATGGCATACCTCAATATGGAGACTGAAGCTTTTAGAGACCTACATCAGCACTTGTCAGTTGAATAGATCACTGGTGTAGATTGACAGGGAGAAAGAAACAGAGAATATACTGTTTTTTCAAAGGCACAGAATAAACCATATGAAGAACTGATATGGTAGTATATTAGTTATAAAGGGTGAACTGTATTTTCTGACTTGAGATGGGTACCTAAAAGGCAGCCTACATCTTTACTCATTACTTTTTATTTTAGTCTCCTAAAGATTTTAGGCATGGAAATAACACCTCTATAACACTTAAATGTTAAAGGACAATTCTTCCACATTAATGGTGAAATTATAGACAAAAATGAGATTGGAAAAGAAGAAAAGAAATTACAGCAAAATACATTTTTTGTGCAAGTCAAGAAGTATATCCATGTCATAGGTACCCAGAAAATACAAACAAATGAGACATGAGAAGCAAGACTTCAAATTTGCATGATATTTAATTGTTTTCTGAGCCTAAGATTAATTATTCAATTTCCTATATACCTGAAAGTTACTGGCATTTTACAGTCACTCCAATGGCAACCCAGACAACCTTCATATCAGGGATGTGGGCTGCATCACCACAGGCTCCCCCTGGTGAATGCAGTGGTTTTCCTTTCCAGAGAGTCTCAAATGTTTGTGAACCAAGCACATTTGGTCATGCAACCAGCTAAATGTTATCTGATGTAAATTCATTGGAAGATATATAACTGAGACGGGAAGGGCTGCAGCACTAAAAATAACAAACAGCTGATTAACAAGTTTTGCTCCAAATTGCTAGGTAATGTTGAAACTGCCTGCTCCAGACATGAGAGGAATTCCCAGAAAGCAGACAAGGTCCTCAGAAGTCCTTTCTTGGCTTAAGTAGTACTGTGTTGAACCCAAGATGTTTCACATAAAAAAACAGCTTTTACTGATCAGCTCTCTTCCCAAATGAGTCAAATCAATATAATTGTATTTTGGAATGCATCCCTATCCCTTTAAGTTCAGCACTGGCTTACCTTTTTCTTCTTTTTTTTTTCTTTTCCTTACAATTTTAAATATCAATTTTTGAGTACATTTTAGGTAGTACTATTTTATATTGTTTTCACCTACTTATCTATCAGCTGTAAATACACGTTTAGGTGATAACTGGTAAAGATTCAAACATACGTTTATCCAGATTGGATTTCAACTTCTCTCTCAGTTGGTAACACCTTTTTAGCAGTGACCTCTTCCAGCAGATGTCATTGTGTTGTAAGCAGCAAATAGAAAGCAGGCAAAGCCTGTACTGAAAAACAGGAGCACCAGAAAATGTTTAGTGCTCTTAATAATTGAAGGTGTGTGTATGAAAGGGGTTGCATAGTAAACAAAAACATTAGGTAATCTCTTATTTTTCACACTCTTGCTCAAAATATATTCAAAACACATTTTCAAACCTTGAAACAGCAAAATGACAAATCTTAAAATGCAAAACTACCTCTACATTTAAAGTGTGTGTTTGAGCTCCCATTAGGTAACTCATTATTTCCTTATGTTATATATATGGATTAGTTTTAATATTACTAAAATTTGACAATGCTGAAATGGAGTGCAACATTTGCTTTCTAATTAAAAATTTCTATTAAAGTTTTTCAGACAGAAAGACAATACAGCCTGAATTTCTTGACTATGGGAATTATTCAGCTCAGTGAGAGCAGCAAACTTGACAAATTCTGTTATTTCTGAAGTATGTTATGATACTCCTCAAGTGCAAGTAATGTGGGACATATAGTCAGGTACTATTATACCTGAAACTAATGGTCTGAGTTCTCATGGGTGAGGTGGTTCTAATCTAAAGTCATGTCCTAATTCAGGAGAGGAAATTATCTATTGTGGTGTGTGTGTAGATATTCCTGCCCCTCAGTTGGCAGATCTCACTGATGACTATATGATTTCCCCTCAGAGATGACTGCACACTTTCTATAACCATCAACTGCCCACTAAGCATCCATAATTGCTCAACAAATCAGAGTATATTAAAGTATCCCAAAGCATGAGTACTGCTCTTGTACTTCAGCTGCAGTAGTTTGACTGGGTTGTGAGCAGATGATCTTTCACAGTGGAGACAGAAACTGTATCTAGAAGAGGAGCAATATCAGCATGAGGGAATGGGAAGCATGACTGTCATCCAAAATGAAGCCATTGATGCTTGTGAATATGCAACCAGACCCTGCCTAACTAGCAGTTGTTGTATTGCAGTAGTGCTCTTGGATGCCAGTCAGAGATTAGTATTCCCATGGCCAAGTGCATGAAATGAGAACCTGGAGGAAGCTGTGGTCCAAGTGAATAGCTGCTGTGCCAAACAGTGATTTCACAGAATGCTGCAGGCTTTCTGCACAGCAGTTCTAAACTCTCCAAACCCCAGAATAAACAGGGTTATTACAGTCACTTCAAGAATTACAAAGGATTTCTCTATGACACAGGCACATACAAGACTCTTTACAAACAATAGCACAATTTACTGAAGAACCAATTTTCTGCAGTATTATTTTATGCATATTGTAAAGATCAGAAAATCCACCTTATCCTCAAAAGGTAAGTTCTGTTATTTTAAAAATAAGTTTTTCTTTCATCCTCTTCTTCAATGAAAAATGGAATGCACCATTAATTATGCGCCCATGTATAGTGGTGGCCTTGGTGCTCTATTTTGGAGACTTGTTGTCTTATAATTTTTTATATATATATCTCAGCATCTTTTTTATTATATTCTTATTGTAAAATTTCACAAGGCTTTAAAAGTGCTTAATTGCAGTGATGTTCAATCTGTCCTAGAAGTGCCCCTGGGAATCACTTGAATATCAAATACTAATGCATAGTGGAGACTGATCTGAGCCAGAGGTAAGTAACTCAACTAAGGGAAGAATGTGGACTCTGCTCTTGAATTTCACCATCTCTGACACTATGATTGAATCTCAGCATTTGTTGTTTCCAATGTGAAGACAGAGACATGGTAGCTTAAGCCACAGTTCGTGATGATGCAGCAATGGTTTAAACAACCTGCTTGGCTTCAGCTGAAAAATCTTTAGAGGTGCTCATGTAAGCAGAGAGCATGGCTCAGACCAACTGTGATAACTAACAGCTGAGAAAGAGAATTCCTGAAAATTCCTCCTCAGCAAAAATGAGTTGGATATAGATAAGGAGATTAAAGATGGGCATATAGGCTACACACAAGTGAGGAACTGCAGAGACAGAACCAGCATGGGCTAACACACCTGGAGAGAATGCAGTAATGCAAATGCTTGTTGACACCCTCTGTGGATGAGCAGAGACTGGCTGCCAAAGACCCAGACACAAAATTGTCCATCAGAATTTGCAATGTTTCTTTTTAGTTTTTGTAAGATTCAGGAGGATGATATATCATATCATCATCCATACCACTCTTACCAACCTGTTATCAGTCATGCTCTTTGCAGAGAGGATATAGAAGCTTTTCAGCCTTGTGTAAGCCGATGACTCCTCTGGTGTTAAGGTAGGAATGTGGAAGGGTTACATCTCTTTTGCATAGGGAAGGTTGGGAAATATTATCAGTATAAGGACTCAGCTGAAATCAACATACAACAGTTTTCAGAGTGAAAATATTGCCAGATAAAGACTGCTATAATACACCAGAGGTTTGGAAACCCTTTCTTATGAAATGAAAAGTGTTTATCTGCAATTAAGACCTTGAGACATATGAGCAGTCGTAAAATGTTGTTCCAGAAGGTCAGCAACTCTATGTATTCAAATCATTCTCTCAAACTAACAAACTATGCCTTCATTATTAGAAAGATACTCTTGACAATTAATGTGATACCATCAGAGTCAGTGACAGAAAACATTAGCTTTTGGGTGAGTTTTCTTCTTTGTTTCTACATAATATTAAAAAATTTCTACACATTTTCCCCTGCAGCCTTGAAATTATTCCTCTTGAGTCCTTTGTCCCACTTCAAGTTTAAGTAAGCTAAAATATACACTAAAGTAATTACACTTAGCCATATTAAAATTCACTATAATGCATCTGTCCAATCTTTTCTCTTTTCCTGCAGTTTTTTTTCAAGGTATCCTTTAGACTTGCTTCATCACTAGCATAAAAAAACGACTAACAGAATATGCATTAACACTTAAGTCTTAGGTGACCGAATTTACTGCACACTTATGGAAAGTGTACTGGAGTGTTCTCTGCTTTGAGCCCATGGGGGTGCTTGTGCTGGTGCATGCTTTTGACCCACACACCCTGAACATTGTGCCCTCATGAAGAGAAATCATACAACATATTTCATAGCCAGCAAATGAGGGAGTACTCAGAATAACATAACTGTGATTTCACAGTGTAGATTTTAAGTCTCATTTGACATGGATGCAGTACACACTTAATATTCCCAGAGTTCTAAACAATGTCTCTCAAAAAATTCCTCTGCTCTTTTAATTTTTAGCTGTCATGCATTAGTAAATAAGTGAGAACGCTTGTGCCTTTTCTTCACTGAGATGCATGCAAAATACCTACTCTGACTGCCAATATTGTAAAGTGATTTTCATTGTGTGTTTTATGGAACTGTTAGATATGTTGGATGAAATCATGGTCTCCTTTGAAGTTAAGGAGAGCATTACTGTTGACTTAATGAGACCGAGATTTCTTTTATGTTCAAAGTTAAGCAATGTTATTCTCTTTCTTTTTTATTAAAATATACTGCAGAAAGTTAAAAAGTAAATCAGTACTTTCAGTGTTGCATCCACAACATCTAAAGGCCTAAAAATGTCAGTAATTCAAAAATCTCTGTAAATGGCTTTGAATGCCAGACACAAAGTTAGAATTTGTATGAAGCCAGAAATATATGAAAGCATTTTCCTGGCGCCAAGTTTGAGTTGGATTAACAAATCCTTATAAAAAAGTTCTATGGAATTTATTTAAAATGAAAATCTATCTTTTTATAAACTACTTACCTTCATGAAATAAAAAAAAAGAAACAGGATTTATGATAAAGTATTATGCCAAAGAATTAAAAAATAGACAAAAATATATAGTACTTTACTAAAGACTATCAGCTTTTACATTGATTTCTAGGAAGTAAATGCAATGTCTGTAGACTCCTATTATTTATTCTGAATGACACTTCCATAGGGGGTATGAGGCAATATATGTGATACAAGGAACATCCCATACTGAGTTGTAGCTGTTGAGAACTAGAATTTAGAAATACTTCACATATAAAAGTAACGTTTTTAAAGAAATTACTTCATATTTCAGGATTTTTTTAGAGGTTATTTGTGTTATGAACATGTTTAGACATAATCTGAGGTCATTCTTCACATCTCATTTCTGGAATGAACATTATAAAAGCATTTCTTTCAGTAGAAGTTTATCTATTTTTAAGAGGTAGGAGTATGTGGACACCATCAGTCCAGACTCAGATCCTAAACATTGATTAGGCAATTTTTGATGGAAAACCAGGATTAAGTAGGCTATTGTCCTTTACATGTCTTATTGTGCCTTAGTACCTGTAAGACAAGGTCATGACTGTTGAAATAATTACACAAAGCTGAAAGATGGTAAAACAAATATTTGACACTTCAATACAATGGTTTTCCTCATTATTAAATGGGTATTACAAAAGCAGAAATCTAGCAATCTGATGCTTGGTAAAAAAAATTACAATAGCTAATCTGAGAGCCCTGAAGGCTTAAAATGTCTACTGACATCTAGCAAACACATCACCACAGTCAAATAGACAACTTTCAGGATGCCTTGGCCAATTGCTTCTCCAGAGGCACTATCTGGAGCAGATGGCTGCTTATAACCAGTTGATAGGCAGCCATTATTGGGCTGGAATATTTTGCTTGAATGCTTTTGAAGGTCTTTCTGTCAGTTATTCCATGTTCAAAGGATCAACGAATATTCCCAGTTCAGATGAATTTTAGATAAAACATAATATACAAGGAATGTGTCCAAGAAAGAGGAGAAATGTAAGTCTAAATGCCTCTTCATCTTGTATTGGCTCAGAAGACAGAAAAATATTTCAGTTCCTGTGTCTCTCAAAAATTGAAATGGTGAAAAGATTGATATTATATTATCAACACAAACAAGAATTAATTTTCAATGTTAATTAAAAATGCACAAAACACAGATACTTAGCCTTTGCCTTTATGCCATATCACTTTCCCCCATTTTTAGTCTATTTGCATTGTGAATTACAGGCAACAGTAATGGAAAAATGTTCACCTATATATGTTAATATATGATCAAGGCACATCTCACTTTTTAAAAGCAAGTTAAATGGAATCCTACACCCAGCTCAGAGGTACAGTCTTTAATTTTAGAGTTGCAGCTATGGATACACATGTTTCTTTCCTATTTTTCTTCTCTTTCTCTGAAAACAAGTCTTTCTAGTTTAATTTTTTTATTTTGAGTCATCTCACAAATTCTGGCTTCTATATTTAAAATAAGAAGTGAACATTCCGACAGTTTGTTTTCTTAAACACCTATCTGTGAGAACCTTGCAGCCATGTATGGTATTATAAGGAACCAGAATAATACCTTAATGACTTCCAAACAGCATTCAAGTTGTCTTACTTACTCTAGTAAGAAAGAACAAAAGATTTTTAAAAGGTGGATGTGCCTGACATTATCATGGTCCCTTACATGGAGGCACAGAGAAGGGGAATATCTACAATCAACTCATCATGTAAGAAGCTCACTCTGCAGTATACAGAGTATGGAGTATTTGTTCAGTATGCAGCAGTATAATGAAGCAGTGAGAGACAGAGATTATGCTTTCAGTTTTATTCATATTATGCATAAGAATTCCGAATTCGCTCTTTGGAGGATAAGCATCCTAAATCACCTGTAAAACATTTGCCTTATCTTTCAACATTAAAGCAGTAGTAGAAGTACTGCTGAGTTCTAAGAAAAAAATTAACTCTCTTAGGTAATCAGTTTAACGTGTTGCAAGTCTTCCAGTGAAATGTTAACTTTTTATACACAGAAGAGCTTGTGAGCACTTAGGCCTAGAAAAGAAACCCACAGGCCCCTCCTTACACCAAGTTTTTTTTTTTTATTTTTTTGAACTGAGTAGAAAATATGTATAAGAAAGTGCAACTAAATATACTTCTGACAGCTCAAATGATACATAAATATAAGGGCTGACAAGGGTTGGTTTGTCATTGTAGTTCACTTCGATCAACTCTACATGGTTCTGTAGGACAATGAAATTCAATGCACTTATAATTTCCAAAAAAGTGAGCTCAGATTCTTTTAAAAGCATTTCTATGTGAAAACGGATCATTTACATGCCAAAAGCACTTTTAATGTGACATATTTAGCACATGTATTATTGAGAACGAAAGCTGCTTGAACTTAGTGAATTTTAAAGTCTATAAAATGGCACCCTGCTGAGCAGAAAGGTAGCTGTTCAGTGAATTTCCCAGTTATGTGATTATTTTGAATAATAGACTTGTACATAACTTTTTTATGAAATTAAAGGTATGACATTTGCTTTAGTTCAGTCCTGTAAATTGCACTTTAGAACATAAAGAATGGGCTGATGTATGAATTTGTTGTTCCTCCAAGCAATTTTGCTGATTTTTTCAAGAACAGTTTTATGTTTCATCTATTGAGTAACACATCAAACAGTTATCTTAGTAGATTTAATAAGCATTCATGTATACCTTAACACATAGGAGGAACAGTCAGGAACCTCAAAAATAAAAGTATTGTGTTCTGTTTTGGCTGTCTAGGACTCACCCAGGCTCTGATGCAAGATGATGACTAGTTTGATGAAAAGTCCTAACACTTAGGAAGCATAATTAAGAGAAGCATCTGGAAGTATAGAAGCATAACAGATTCATTTAATTTGGCTCAGGTACTCTTTGACTTGATTAAATACACTGTATACTTCACTGTCATGAAATTGCACGGTGCTACCCGTTCCCAGACAAAGAGGAACCAGCAGAACAATATGTCTTATCCTGGATTCTTGGCTTTATTTTTTTCCCCATTGGGGCAACATGAAGCATTTGAAAATATAAAATGCATTTTAAAAAGCATCCATGCATGACTAATATAGAAATAATCATCATTTTTTTTCTGAATAGGTTTTGGACAAAGGGTGAATGCTACAATATTTGCACATGACCTAACTTCAGATGAAAAACATGTTCCCTAGAAATGATTCTCTGTCTACTTACATTGCTGCCCCACTGGCAAGAACTCACACGAACCATGAGCTGTGCTACTTTTATCACTGGAGTCCAAAAGGATCACAATGACTAATGATAGAAAGGCACAGCACACAACACCATGTTAAAGCTAACGAGTGAGCAGACCCTTTGGAGTTATACGTAGGCTTAAGCACTTTGTGTAATTCAAGTCTATGAAACAGAATCCAGAGCATAAAATGGGCATTTGGGAAGGATATTCATGACATTTTCTGGCTGTAAGTTGTTTGCTCACACCAGGTATATAGCAACCCACAAATAAGGGGCTTGTATAGAGTGCAGAAAATCCTTTTTCCAGGGATCACTGTGCTTTTAACTTAAATGTCCATGCCAAAAAATCCCCACATCACTGTAAATTGGCTCTGTGTGGAGAGATAAAGGCAGAGAGCAAGTCTCCTGTGATTTGCAAAACCTCCCACCCTCAATGTCAGAAAAGCTGCTCTCTCAGTGCATAGTGCAAATATTTCTAGCACTTTTAAATAACTCGTGGGCTAGGAAAGAGAACAGTGAGACTATTCCCAAAAAGAACATTTAAATAATCATGTCCCCCATCCCTTTTTTATTTAGATGCTTTCAGGAAAGATATTCAGAGGTATAACGTCAAAATGAGACTATTTCATATTACACAAGACCGTATCATAACTTGATCACTTCTTGCTCTTCTGTTTCATCCCCTTATTGGTGGGAGTGAGGAATTATATTTACTTTTGACTTCAAATCTAATTTAAAACCAGATTGCTATGACAAGCACAACAGAAAACTAGAAATGTAGATTCAGGCACTAAATTAATCCAATTATTTGCTCAAAGGGAATGAAACTCTTTTAGGCATGATATCTGCCTGAAAATTTTTGGGAATTCAGTGCTCCTAATGATAGACAGTACTCTTTTGATTTAATGTGTCTCTGGAAAGGGCAAAGGACTCATGTGGAGGATGGGATAGGTCACTTCCTAAATAAATATCCACAGCAGTATGGCTGCTTTGCCAAATGTATGCACATTTCCCTTAACTTATAGCCTACAATGATGCATTACAAATGAAATAAAATTATATATCAATTTTGCTTCCTCGACTTATTTTCAAGTGTGTCATGGAAAAAAATAGTAGATTTTCAAAATGCCATAAATGAGTCAGTAAAACAAAAACAAGAGCTTAAAACTGTTCCCTGTTCACTTATGAAACATAATGTTTTGAAGGTTTTCTCAGATCACCCCCTATTCTTCATATCCTGTAGTAATCCAACAGTTACTAATCAGACAAATATGTTGGGGTGGGGGGGAAAGGTTGCTTTTAGCAGACAGGCGGCAAGGTTTTAATTTGTAGCTGATAATTTGCTACTGGAAGCTTACCCTGATTAGTCTTCTTGTGGCACTAACAGTTTTTGAGGTAGTGTGAATTACCTACTGTGTATGTTTTTACCACCCATTCAGGGATGAAAATGAGTTACAACCTAGGCCTCAATTAAAGCTTGAAATAAGAAAACCTGAAACTTCTTTTATGTTCTTACTTCTAAAGAATAGAATTAGTTGCTTCTGATATTATTGGAATTGTAATTCACACTCCTGAAAATCCAGCAATGGATCTTTCAACCCTTTACAATGAAGCACATTTCAGCTGTTACCCAATTATGCTGCCTTTGCTCCAAGTCAAATCATCATCCAACAGCTGAGAATTGAAACAGACTCCATTTGTGAAAATGAGCGGTGTATTTATCTGTAATGCAGAATGTTTTTAAGTGTTACTCTAGCTGTCATGTAGAAATTAGGATGTTATTGCTTGTTCTATTAATTCTCATTTCTGGGAAACTGATTTGTAGGTTGGTCTCATCAGACCTATATGGTAGGCTTTTCGATCTAAATTATATGCAAACCATGCCATAGGCATCACAACAAACAATGTATTGCCCATGATTTTAAGCATCTGGCTTAAAATAAACTCATCATGAGAGTTATTATTTTTCAAATAATGTTGCCCTTTTTGCATATTGGTGCTTAGTAGTCTGCTAACCTAAGCTGACTTTCACACAGGATGATGGAAAAGATATGGAACTAATTAATACAAATTACAGAAAATAATATTCCCCTCACCTAAGTTTACCCACTTTCTCTTAACAATGTACAAGCATTGTTAAGGTCTTGTTTGGGGCATATTTTAATAAATAACCATATACAAACATTCTTCACTTTTACTGAGGAATTAAAATGGCAATTTTCTCTGTTTGCCACAATGGTGTGGAATCTTATTTTAGATTTCATTAATAATATTTTTATGTAATGGAATAGTGAGAGAAACTCTAATGTTAAATATCATTGCAAGTATTTTATTCAGTCACTATTCACAGGCTCCTATAGGTGATGTGAGACAGCGTAACAATAAGCAATAATGCAACTGGCAGGGGTGGAAGATAACAGCTAGCAGGACATTCTTCATTAAAGGGAAAAAAATTCAGAATCACCTAAAGTAATGGGGAACATTCTGTCCTACCAAAACCACAACATATTTAAGTGGCAACCCTTTGAAAAAAACTGTAGTTATCGCTTCTTAGCGATAACTAACCACTCCAGTGAGATTAAAATTAGCTGAAGAAACCTATCTTCAAATCAGCTTTGAAATAATTTATCTTGAAATAAATTCTCTGACCACCTCTGTGATTATACTTTTAAAAGTCAGAGAAGCCACATGCAGGGAAAGCAAAACTACTGCACTGATGAGTGACCATTGTCAATTTAGGTGCTTTGTGTTAAAGTGATATTTTTCCTCTACAATAATTTTAAGGAATCCTCCACAGACTGTATAGAAACCTATTGGGTTTAATCCCTGTTAAATTAAATAAGTCTTTTCCAGGCAGAAAAAGTGCTCAATATAGATTTCTCTCTCTCCTCTACATCCATTACAATTTCTGCTTATTATTCTCTGGTTTTGTGGTAAAAGGACTTATTTAGACTTCCTTTGTCTTTTACCCCTCATTACCCTTTCATAGCAGGTTTTGTCATGCAGTCACTGTCAAGTTCTTTTTTTATTATAAAAGTGACATTTAGAATAATGAACTTCATCTAATTCCATTTTTGTCATACAAAGGTCCAGATTCTCAGCTGCTATAAACTTGTGTATCCTCTCTGAGGCCAGTGCATCTGACTTGAGTAACTTTATTTTTAAAAAGCCTGCCAGGTGCAAAAATTTCTTCCAAAATTTTAAAATTATATGGGGATTTTTTCCTAGATTCATTAGACTTTGGACATCTAATTTAGGCGCTCTCTCTCAGCTAAATGCAGTGCTTCAGGCACGACACAAACATCCATGGATTGCCCAACAACAAGAAAAATTGAGACCTTTTGTGTTTGTTTTTCAAGGTTGAGATCTTAGCATTGAAGTCACCAAGCTTCTCCAGAGGAGAAGTCCTATGTGGCTAGTAAGGATGCTGCCTTTGTCTGCTATTGCTACAGAAATACTCTGATGATGCAGCATTGCCACAAATCACATGGCATGGCTACCTGACAGAATTGTCTGGGCCAGAAAGCATTCAAGGGATGTAAAAATGAGACTTGGCTTGGACTATTCACTGCATATAATCAGTGCAACACAGACCTTCTTATTAGCCCTGAAGAAGCTAATTTTATGCTACCCACTTTCTCATCATTAGCTATTTTAAAACTTAAATTAATATCTGGTTGCATATTATTTGCAATATGTTAATTTTGACTCTTTTAGTGTATTCTTCAATGTGACTGGTCATTCAAGTTACTTTTTTCTTCTGCATCTCCTTTTGACGACTCAAATATTTTGGACATTAGACAGGCAAGTTATGAACAGTGAAAAGCAGAGTGCAGGTTCATACCTGCATTTTCCCCATATAAATGCAGTTATTCAAAACATTCTCTCCCATTTGTGTCTCCTTTATATGTGTTCACCACAATAGCCCCTGAATGTGTATTAAGTGGTCTTTTCTACTGTATATTAAGACACACAACACACATTTATTCTATGCTTATTTTGCACTGCTTACAAGCAAGAAAAATAATGCAAATTTTTAAGCAATGAAGTGCTTCATATTTTTTATTATTTGTCAAAACTTGCAAATAGGAAGCCCTAGCACATGTGAATTTAACAGTTTCATATTTGCTTTAGATTTTGGTTGCATCTTCAGGTGCATTCTGTATTCAGACCATTCTCACCAAAAACTTGATGATTTTGTATATACATTCTAACAGCAACACAATCTAGAAAGTTCAAAAGTAATTTTCTATTATACAAGTAAACCTTTCCTTTTTCTATTATGGCATGGTTAGACGTGTTCCTATAGATTTGGAAATAAAAATTGCTGAAGAACATATTCTATCTGAAAGACAACCTATTTTTATGTTAAAAAAATAATGCCTGGGTTGATAAAATATATAGATCTGCTTTAGAAGAAACTGTTAGTAAAAGAAAGAAAATTATAGCATATTTATTTTAAAAATTCCTATTGCTAGAAAAATCAGGATGCCTCAGACACTAATTCCCATTCACAAGAGCCTGTGGAATGCACCAGGAATGTACAACCCACCTTATTCCACACACCCAAGAGACTGAGGGTCAGTGTAAGAATATAATTTTTTATAAGTACTGAACATCGGGTCCTGCCACACAGAAACTTGGTAGCCACAATAATAAGCAACTGTCTTGTGCAACACAAAATCCAGTTCATACAGTGCTTTGAAACATCACGACATTTCAAAGTAATTTACCAAATATATACAAGAATTAAATAATGCAGTCTGCAGCTCCAAGCTGATGACAGTAAGCAAAGGGAAAACACGTGAGTCTTCTCTACTGCCAAGGTAGGGAATCTTTCTGTTCCTCTCCTGGGCCCATCAATTGTGCAAAATGGTTTGAAATTATGGATTTTTTTTTTTCTCATTGACTACAATTTGCTCAGGGACTATTCAAGTAAACAAAGTCATTCCATTTATGTTCTGGTTGCCTCTTTCCCTACTGTATTTACAATGCATTTTCTGTAATTGTTACAATATTGATCAAGGAGTGTATTGTAAATATTCTATTGAGTGATGGTGAGCTCTATGTGTGGAAAAAGATGATGTCACTCCACATCTATTTTACACACACAAAGCTCTGCACAATATTTTTACTTTGATCAATCACACTTTTGATTGATTTTACATATTCTGAAAAAAAACCCCAAGCCCTGACAAATACCACAAGCTAAATAAAACTGGAGCTGTGGTGCTATTGAAGCCAATGAGCATGTCAGTGCTGCAAGCACTGTGCTTTGAAAGTCATCATGTACATAGTTTCCAAAGAATATAAAAAATTCCTCTTAAAATAAAAGTTAAACCAAAGACTCCTTTAAAGTCCAGGTTCTAATCGACTGTATTAACACAGAAAAGAAAGAGGAAAAAAGAGTGAATATCAGCACCCAGCAACTATGGCGTTTACATTTAATACTCTGTAGGTTATCCATGATGGTTATGATATGCTATGTGCATTTTCCTTTATATTCCCCAGAAAATCTCTCTATGGAAGCTATTTCAGCTAAAAACATGGTTAACTTCATCATGTCTCTTACCAAGCATCCCTGAAGAGACAAACATTTAAATTACAGCGTGGCTTCCCTGATAGGCACGTTACCATTTGGCAGGGATCCCCAGAGCAGTGTGGTGGGGTGAGCACTCTTGTCATCTGCTGCTACTTTTCCAGGTCTGCCTGCAGGTCTGGGGGCTCCACACATGTTCTGTTACTGCCCTAGACAAGCAAGCAGAGTTTTATTAACCCAAGCTTTATTAGACATGCTCAGGAGCCTGTAATCTCTGCTGTTACTCTGCAGTCTGTCCCTCAGCAGCCACTTTGAGTTCTCTTTTCTGTTCCACCTCCTGTTGAAACCTGAGGCTTTCCCTCACTCCAGTGCAGTAAGTTACTCAACAGTGCTGTTTCAGAAGTTGCACGACTATGGTTTTCCACAAACCAGAAGTAGACTTTTTAACTTTCTAACATGCCAAGTTGTGAGAACTCCATGTCATATGAGTAGGGCTAGATATGAAAAACAGTTACATGAGGAGGGGCAATAAGGGATGCAACCATTCATTAATGCAATTGAAGAAGAGCTACCACACTCAAATATATGAGACAATGAATGGCTCCTAATGCTGGGCCAGCCAAGGGCATGACTTAGAAACACAGGCCTAGGGTACAACACTGGCCATTTGCTCTTTCCTGTCCAGCACCACATCCTGCACAGACACATGAAGCAGGCAAGGAGACTCCAGTCCTGTTTACAGTCTGCAATATGAGATGATGAAGAAAGTGTGAAGGGAGATTCAGACTTGAAATATCCAGTGTAACCATCTAGTAGAGCATATGACATACTGATCTGCCAATGTTTGGCACTGTTATTGCACTTACATTCCAACATGTACAGTGATATGGTGAATGAAGACTTAATAGTGAAAGATGAGGAAGATTCTGTTCATTGACTGATTCTGTGATTAATAAAACCCACAGCCTTTGGATACCAGTCAGCATTCTACTCCCCCTTTAAAGTTGCAATGAAGAGAGTGAAAATTAATGGTTGCATGTAATAATCAGAAAAACAATTCTTATTTCTCAACATGTGCAATGTCTATCCATTGACAGAATGTAAGGGTGGAAGGTTGCAAATCCAGCTTCAAACCTGAGAAAGGGGAAATGGACAAACTCAGAGCAATAGCAATTACCCCGCCCTGTCACTGACCTCAACATCAGTCAGGATACACCACATTTTAAAAAAGCAGCAATGGGGTGAATAAGTGAGCATCTCTCCCAGATGTGCTTTCTGGTGTCTTTAAAGATGTGAATTTTCAGAGAATCCTTCTTCTTCACTTGGGAACTCAAAAACACTTTTTATTTTATTGAGTATCCTATCCAATAGATATTGTGTAGGAAATTCAGTGAAAATCAGAAATTGTTTTCTGAAGTGATTCGCAGAGGACATTGATAAAAAGTTGGGAAATGGAGACAAATACATCTGTTTCCAAAAGGAAAGCAGGCTTGAGTCATGTACACATCTGCTACAAATGTGAAGAACAGATACTACAGTGCTGACAAATATAGATAGAGATATAGATAGACATTGATCGATGATATAGATATAAAACCAAATAAATTTTGTCCACTAAACAGCTTTGTCCAGTAAACAGTAAAGTTTCAGACAGGGTAAGCTATGGTTAGCTGACTAATAACTGACCAGCAGACAGGTCCCACAGGTGGTTTTCAGCAAAAAATTACCAGAAAATGAGGGTATGTCTCATATGTGAAACTGACACTGGGCTTGACCCTATTTAAAATTTGCATCCACCATATGGCAGTAAATAAACTATCAAGGTTGATAGAAGTGGCAGGTAACACAGATCAGGAAAGCCATGGTGAGCAGTCAAGATGACATAGTATGCTGGGCCCATCCATACAAAATGTCAGCATAACACAATGCAAACTTATACACTGAAGAGCAAGAAATTAATATTCATAAAGAAATCACTGCTTTGCTGGAAAACAGTGGCTGAATGGGACTGGACATCACAGCAAAGTATTTTATCAGTATTATAAAATATTTTATCAAAAGTATTTTATCATGAGCTACCTGACTGTGCAGAAAGGCTTCGAAGGCAAATGGCTGGTCAGCTCCTTAGAGCTCCCAGGAACACAATTTCAACTGGCCTCTCCACCACATGTGATGGTGGAACATGTGTTGTACCTGGAATGGTACAGGCTCTCACACCAAGGCCACCCACACCGAAGATGATAAAGGAAATGACACCATAACTGAATTTCTGTGCAGAATTTTACATGTGACAATGAATGAAGGGGCTTAGTGGCAGGATACATCAGTATGGTATCCATTGTTTGAGAAATGCTGCAGCATAAACCAGATCACATTGAAACTGAGTTTTGACATCTCTTTTTAGTTCCTATTTTCCCATATGAAAGGCTCAGGAATACAAAGAGCAATGGTCTCATAGGTCACAAGCTATGTTTTTTTAAGGGATCAATCTTGCAACACCTGTCTGTAACCAATTCTACAGTTTTCAGGAACAATGCACTAAGATGCAGTATTTTCTAAACAATGAAGAAAACTGTGAGCAGGCAAACCTGAGAAAGATCATGTTAATGGCAAGTCTATTTTTTGTCACTCCACAGAACAAAAAATTTTTTTAAAAAATAAAAATTTCTTATTGACTTTTAAAAATGTACTTCCTTACCCAGATAATACAAAAATGGTAACATTACACTCTACCAATATATAAACTAGGTGTATTTTTAAGAAACTGGGGTCAGCTCCTGGAGGCAGGCAGCACACTGACCCACAAGACTCATCCATAGGCTGGCAAAAGCACCTGGCATTGTGCTGCATGAATAAAAGCATTTTAGGGACCCACATGAATAGAAGATCGAATGGAAAATAGAAATTCCTCAAAAAACATTTTTCTTTCTCTCAAGTATTTTAGTGGCCTGGGGGTTAGGAAGGACTATTGAATGCTGTCCACCATGCTGCAAAGTAGGCAGGTCAGGAGTGGAGAATTTAGACCAGATGAAAAAAAAATAAATAAACACATGCATTGACTGGAATAACAGAAAGGTAAGTTTGTGTGTCACACAGAGAACCAGGCAGGGGGCACAGAAATGTCTGGCAACTGCTTCTAATTGGAATTAACTTCTAAAAGGAGCCTTTCCAGCAGGTCCACAGACCAGGAACTGTCACATTATTGGATGACGACATAAACCATACAGTGTCTCGGATTCCTTATTGAACAGTGCTTGAGCAGATGCACAACCAGATCGTCTCGAAAAAAGGCTGTAGAAGTAAGAAGGTTCATAAATGTGTGATTTTTATATTTATTATTCTACATGCATGCATAAGCACCCATCTATTCCATGCACTCTGAAGTTCACAGAAACATACTCAAAAGTATGTAGTGTTTGTTCTGCCATGTACCTGTGCTAAGGCCATGCCCATCAGTTTCCTTAAAACAATCTAATTTTAGAGTTGTATTTAAATTGATAAAGGCTTTAGCATTAAAAAAAATGCAGATTATGTAGGGGATAAGTATTTCCTGTTAGATTAAGATTTACATCAGACATTCATCATACACAATGTCAAAAAAGGAGCTCCAGCTGTGTTTTGCACTGGAGTTAGGAAAGGAAGGAGGGAATACAATAAACCAGAAACTTATAACTTGTTTCTCTGTGAGGAAAATTTGGTTAATGTATTAAGACAGGTTTGTAAATCTGATAAAATTAAAATTAGCATAAACCTGTATCATTTATCAAAAAACATTCTAACACAATTGTAAAAACATTAAAATCAAGAGAAATACAATAATTTAACTTGCTTTTTCTAGTTTGATGTTAATTACATGCAGAAAAAAAAGAAATTGATACAATAATTGACATATTTCCTTATCTCTTCTTTTAAAGACCATTTTATTTTAAGACAATTCTTTTTTAAACTGCTTTTATACTAGCACAACCACAGAGCACTGCCACTCATCGGACAAAAGCATTCTACTTCCACAGCTCCCTGAACCACAAGGCTAAACACTTGAGTTTTGTAATTTCGGAGTAGCGGGCCAAGCATACACTTTCCTACAATGTATAAAGGGTTCTGTGTGATCTGAGGCAGCACCAGATTGGAATTGGAAACAGTACCTAGAATCTTGAAAATACTGAATGTAGCAACACATTGTGCTAGAGATCTGGAAAAGGATATCTGTACTTAAATTCTTTTCCTACTTTTCTCCCAACAGCAACCACCTTTGCCTGCTGCAAATATAAACAAGCAATGAAAGAATACAGAATCTGCATGTCTGCTTGTTTTTCTCAAGACAAGAAGTTACTTCATAAGGGTGTACTGTGGCCTGCAAGAGAGGAGAAGTAGTTCAAAGGCTAAATGCAGCTGAGATGAGGCTACAGGTCTGCACGCAATTGCTCTGTGACATTTCTGCATGCAATTACCATCCGTCTGTTTTAGGCAGACATCCATCTCACTGGGTTTGCATTCAGACACTCCATTTGCATGCATGCTTATGGTAATTTCAATTGTAAATACAGTGCGGAAATTGACCTCAGGCCTTGATTTTTTTCTTTAAATGTAGTCCACGTTTAAAACAGCAGAGATGGAGTTACCACTTCAAAATTGTGCTGTTCAAAAATATCAGTATATTACCTGGATTATTGTTTGGTTTCCAAACATTCAGAAGTGAAGTAAAGGAGGAGGGGAGAACAGCTGTAAGCAAGAGTAAAGACATGTTTGAATGAGCAGGCAGAGCTTAGGATAAGAAATAGAGTGACAATATTGTGATTTACAGATTAAACATTCCAGCCAAAAGCTGTGTATGAAAGCAAGATACAGCACTGTTCCAAATAACAGCATAGCCCTTTAGCTGATGCAATTCAGCAAAGCTCGACTGGAAACAACGAAGCTACACTGATTTACACTGGCTTGAGATCTTGCTCAATATGCTTATAGCTTAATGGCTCAATATTAATCTAAAAATCAGAAAAATAACAACTTGTCATGTATTTAACGCCAGCATGATGGAAGGTTAAACTAAATACAGAAAGCCCATAACAAATAGCAGGGACATTCTAAGGTCACCAAATGAAGGCTGTCGTTTTTGTATTCAGGCCAGTGATAAAAGAGTTTTTAAATGTTTGGACATTCAATCTATGTAGTGCCACAACCTGAACATACCCCTTTGCCAAACACAGGCTCACTAAATCCTCTTGGAATGTTGTTTACCTCTGAATAAATCAAATTTGACATACTAGGTTAACTTTACAGATTCATTTTTCAATCACAAATGATTGATATTTTTTACAGAAAGCAAGCTACAAAATTCTTACTGCATAAGTGACTATTGGAAGTCATATTGTTCTTGGGTGTCATATGATATCCAAGCAATTTTTCAAGGACTTAGTTTCATAGCTATTCACCCTGAGAGAACACAGCAGTGAGTGTACCTCAAACAAGGATCACCCAGCAGAGAGAGTTTATCAATTATTGTATGTTGGTGTCTCTCTCCTAGAGGCTGAAAATGCTATATTGTGAATTTTACAACACTAGTCCAGTGCTAAAATCCCAAATCCATTATATAGGCTTATGTCACATATAAGAACATGCTCCTGAAGAAAACTGAGATACAGGAAAGTTCATTGTTAGCTGATTAAAAACAAATCATAACAGAAAATGGGAAAGGGAGCTAGAGGTAATCTCTATCATTTGATTTTAAAATATAACTTGTTGAAAGGCCAGAAATAACACAAAAAAACTTCATTCATGTTAAAAATTGTATGTGTTTCTTGTTCCCTTGATTAAAAAATAAAGTTTGTTGCCAGCAACAATACTCATACATTGCATTGCTTGTTTTTCCAACTGAATATGCTATTTTGGTTAGTATCTGTTTAATTATTTTATGTAGTACTGCTTGAGGCTATCTGATACAGGTGTCTATGGAAAAATGACTGTAATTCAATTTTATTATAATAATGACCTTGGTCTACAAGAGGATTGAATTAAATATCAGTGAGAATTTACACAATTCACTGTGCTCAGGTTTATGCCACTTTACATTCCATGTTTAACTGGAACACCTAAGTTAGGTGGGTGGATTTAGATGTGTATTTGTCCTGAAGCTCTCTATACTGTCAATGAAGACTGAGAGGCACTGTCAAAAGGCCGTTCAGATCTCAGCTGAATGGAATTACACTTTGGGGTGCCTGCTGCCTCCATTTCTGCCTCTGCTGCCCTTCAGAAGTATCCTAAGATAAGTATTGCTATGCTCAATGCATCAATTGAATGCTTAACAGTTATCTGGGGTGTGTACTACACACACATTCTATGGAATCACATACTCTCAAATTGTTAATATTCAATATTATTTTAGAAAAAATATCTCTTGAGCACAAGGACAACAACCAGTTGATAAAAAATCCAGTGTCCAAATCACCGCTTTGCACTGATCTTGGCGTTTCATTGGAAAGAAGTCTATAAGTGCCTGAAAAATCAACTGTTTCTCAAGCAACATTGACTAATTGCTACAATCTTATACATCTAGTTGTTCAGCTTAATTTTTATTCTTTTTCAATGTAGTCTAAAGGTATTGTCCTAATAATCCCAGATGCCCTCATTACAGGTTGGCAAATACCTTATTTGATAACTTTACTTTTCCTATTCATATTTCACTGCCAGACCATTAAGCATTTTATTTGAGGAATCTACTTTAGTGGGGTAGAGGCAGGACTCATAAATATTGAGTGCTCAGAAGCTGCTCTTCATTCAGTGCAGCTAGGGTGTAGAATAGTTTCTTTAGATTCTAGGTATAAATCCCACTGATATCAAGTGAAGTATCTCTTCCTGACAACCTATTGGTTTTTGGTTGCAAAGAGTATCAAGGTTAAGAAACTGAACCAGGACATTCCCTACTCCCTTTACATGTTGTTTCCCCTGCAGTACTGCTTTAAGAAGTGCCAACTCCTTCATTCTTGTTGTGTTTACAGGAAAACCAATTCCTGATTACTTTTTTGAAATTGGAGGCCTGGGCACCTATCTAGAGGAGATATAATCAAACATCTATATATTTCTACATCCTGAGGATAGACAAACTCCCTGTGGCACTCTCTTGCCTTTCTAGAAAGGTCACCTGTGGAGTTCTTTCTGAGGAACAGCCTAAAAGGGTATAAGAGACACAGTATAACCTGAAAATAGATTAAGATACTTTAACACGGTATATTTATTTAGCAATAAAAGAAAAGAAAATAACTAAGAAGAGTCTCTTCCACTTTAGAATCTAAAATGGTAAATCTGTGTTATTCAATCAGTGCTACAAAACCAAATTAATTCCAGCACACAGTTAACTTTAATGGCCAAGTAAAGAAATTGAAAAATGAGCAGTTTCTAATGAGACTATCTAAAGCATAAAGGCCATTGCTCCTGAACAGATATTAGGCCTCAATCAGGAATTTCTTTATATTTAACCCTGGCATGTCCTACCATGGCAGGTTTACCATGAACAAAGAATAATGGACTGGTAAAACAAGTAGATATTGATTAAAAATTTGGATTTCAAAATTTGACATGAAATATTTTAGGGCACATAATTCACATCTGACAATTTGGAGGTCAAATCTTCCTAAATCAAGCTATTTTCATCTTAAATATCCAGTGAGGATTTCCATCACTTCTGTTCTTGGCATTTTAATCCAATGTTCAATCATGACTGATTTATTTTTATGGAAGGATAAGGCAACAATTAAGCATGCAGAGCATGACTCTCAAAATTATATATCAATTCTAGACCCCATGGTTCTTAACTGGGTCTAGAGCTGGAGATTTGGACAGATATTTTTTTCTGGTTTTAACAGTTCTGTCTCCACACTACTGCACTATGAGAAGAAAGCAACATTTTCAAAGGACTTCTGATGGAAATAAAGGCAAAACCCACAAAGAAACAAAAACAATGAGGGAAAGATCATCAAGTCCTAAATATCAATAAGAGAGTGTCCATTACATCCATGTAGGTATGGGAGTTACTGGTTCATGCCTTTGATTAATCTTAGGGTCCAACTTTCTAGGTAAGTTCTACAACTGTGCTCATGTATATCTGAGCAGGACAAAACTTTGCTAATTAGCTTGGTTTTGTAAAAAATAAAGGATGCATTTTGCTGCTGCATCTACATGGAATGTAGGCAACCTAGGAGACCAATTAAGTAGAAGGTCTTCAATTTCAGTCTTTCATCTACCAGAAATATCACAAAATAAGCAGGCAAGTGTTTGCCACATTGTGTGTTGTCCTAAACTTGCAAATATTTTTTTTTGTTTTCTTTTTCCCCCTAAGTCTATTTAAAGGCTCTAAGCTATTAATAACCTCAATTTTCCCACAAATTTTTCTTTTGTAAATGTTGCCAGGATCTATTACCTCCCTTAATTTAATAGCCAGAGCTTTACTGTGCAAGCAACTACAGAAATTATACTTCATGGAAATTTCCCCCCATCTTAACTGCCTTCAGTAGAGAGGTGCTGAAGAAAATGAATAAATTTAATAAACAGAGTTAATAATGAATAGAAGAGTGAACTGTTACAACCCACCCACAAAAAAACAGAAACAGGAAACTTCAGTGCAAAGTTCAGGCTTAATTAGACACCCAGTCTTTAAGTGCAGTCTGCTCTGACTTCTCCCTGGCACAGGCCACACAGCCACATGTAGTAATTCATACAAGGCCTGGAAAGGAATCCACCCATATTTTTGCTCAAGATTCTTAATGTTATTTAATCATCCACTCATTTATTCATCCAGTTTTCTGCTGTTTCATGGTAAATTTCTCACTCTAACCCTCCTTCACTTTAAACAGCTGCAGTATGTAACATACACTATCATTTTGCTATGATTTTTTCCCTACAAATTGTCATAATGAAAATACTGTTATCTATTTTAGCTTTTATTTACAATAATAATAAAAAATAATTATTCCTTTTGTTTTTTTGGAAGGACTTTAAATATTTGGATATATTAAAAATTTAATTTAGGGTCACACTATCTCCTGTCCTGTGAGGAAGTCAGATATTGTTGAGTGAGTGATAAGCAGGAAGGATCTGGTGATTCAAAGACTTTCAACCCCACTGAAGCCTTGGCAACAGTCTCATTACCCTCAATGTCACTGCAGCCACAATTTCACCCCAATGTTAATTTGAAATTTCCTTTCCAACAGTTGCATCACTTAGATTGTGAAATAAAAAGGAATTCATAAAAATCATGTGTCCTGTAAGATATGCCCTACTCACTGTTTCTAGGTAGAATGGAAGCAACAATGCAATAAAAGACTATGAAAAATTATAATGACTGGTGACAGGACCAGAGCAATTGGCACAAACTGAAATACAAGATGTTCCTCCTAAACATCAGGAAACACATTTTTACTCTGAGGATGGCTGATCACTGGCACAGGTTGCCCAGGGAGATTGTGATTGTATCTCTGATCTTGGAGATATTCAAAAGCCATCTGGGCATAGTCCTAGTCCACAGGTCTAGGTGGCCCTGCTTGGGCTGGGAGGCTGGACTAAGTGACCTCCAGAGGTCCCTTTCCAAGTCAAGCACTCTGTGATTCTGTAACACCTGCCAAGTGGATTTAAACTACTTGGCCCAAGCAAATGCTATTATTACTTCCTTACCAAATATTACCGAACAAATTTTTACTGTGATCCTGCAAAGGAAAGGTGCCTGCAATCCCTCTACAGAAGTAGATTAATAGAGCACTGTAATAACAGTCCCCTGCAGTACCTCCTGAGATGTCAGCCAGCAATGGCTATTGCCCTCCAATCCAATTAATAAAATTCATAAAAGAATATTTCCAAAAGATATCGCAGTTCCATGCATTTGCACAAGTTTTCTGTAGGACAGATTTCCAGTGACCTTAGTCAGTGGCTGTAATTATTCATTACATAAAGGCTCCTTTTCTGTGTTCAAGAAAGTGAGGACTAGCTTCATACTGTCTAGATTACAGTTCAAGTTGAGCAATATCAACTTTAAATAGCAAATTAATCTCTTTATAGACCATGTTTAATCCGTGGGCAGAACCTTACAGTTATGAGCACCACCTGGTGCAATACGTATAAAATTCACTGCCACTGATGAGAGACACCACAGCTTATGCTAGATTTCAATGCCACTTAAGGTTTCAAATAAGGATTTAAATGGGATTTGGGGATGTGGAGTGAGAGGGGTGGCTAAACTAGTCATTTGCCAGGGTGGTGCACTTACTGGGAACCACATTGTCTGTGGTTCTTAAGACCAAAAAGAAGCAAAGTAATAGAACATGCCTTTTTTAATTATATAATTAGATTCTGACTATACATATAATTTTAAATATAGGCTCAATGTAGATAAAATATATTAAACAAAACAATAAAAAGAAAATATGTCTTATCAAGTCATCTGTCTTATAGCATCTGCCTTTGCTAAACCACATGAAACTGAGCTAAAAATTCTTCAGTGTTTTATGTCAGATGCTACAATTAGAGAAAAATTCAGCAAGAAAGTCTTTTTTCCAATGATTTTTTATGTGTTAGATACCCCACAAACATGCAAAATTGAAAAAAAATATTATTTTTCTTATTGATTTAGTCAGTTGGTAAAAAGGGTATGACAGTAAAGGGAATGTACAGTACCTGTGTTTTGATCTTTCTTAAGGTTGTAATAGAGAGGTTATACATTTTATCTGAGCTGACAGCAGTTTGAAATGTTATAGATAGGCTTCCTGAGCACAACCATTATTTACTGTTTGACTGTAATGTCAGTCTTTTTCTGCTTTTTCAATATTGTTTGCACTCTGCCTCTGTGAAAAGGGTCTTGATTGAACTATACAAGAGGAGATATTTCTATCTTTCTATGGGATCAATGAAGATGTGTTTACAGGTCCAGGACACAGTGTACACACCACAATAATGGATTTTAGTCTGTTTGTTGACTGAAAGCTCCTTTTCTTTGTAACTTGTCAATCTTGCATCTATTACTTGATTGCAACATAAAAGGCTATTTGGACAAGCTCTAAAACAACAACTGTATCAATCTAACCAAAGTGGTTAGCTGCACTAAATATGCAACCTTTAGCAAGATAAATCACTTAAAACTTGAAATCACACAGGACTTTGTGTCCCCATCTATCATCTCTACTGCATGCACAGTTTTCTTTAAAATGTTTTTATAGAAGTACTCATCAGCGTGTGATTGCACTGAAATAGCGAAAAATAAAGCCACACAAAATTAACCTTTATAATTCTGAACATAAGCTGAAACCATATGAATGAATCCAACATGTAGCTTTGCCATAACTGATCTTTTGTATCCTACAACGGCCAATGCATATTTAATCAAGAGTGACTGTCCTTAACTTCTAGACCTCACATTTTAATGTTGTCCATTAAAGGAGCACAGTCTGAACTTCCTTACTTCTCTAGGTAGTGAGAAATGCATAGCCTGAAACTTCTCATTAAATTCATTGAGTCTTGAAACATACATTAATTAATAATCCAAACAAAAGTATTCATTCCCTAAAACAAAGTACAGTTAAACTATTTGAATGTATGACCTTCAAGTGCAAAGAAACTCCTCAGGGAGACAAGCCTGCAGCACAAACTCTGTCAGAAACCTATATTGCTGCACAAAAAAAAGTAAAAAACCATCAAACAAAGGACTCTGTGAGTGTTATAATGAGCCCAAGAGAAGTGAGACTTTGGGGAGTGTGAGTGAACAGGGTGAGTTTGCCCTAAAGTAACACAGAGGTAACTTTGCTGAGCCAAAAAGGTTCACAGGGGCAAACACTCTAATCACAGCAGCAGGATTAACAGAGACAGGGACTCAAGAGTTCAACAATAGCTGTAATCAGCAGTGAATTTTCTTGGGTTTCCTCTCTACTTTGTGCTAACTAGAGCCAGCAGTGGGAGCACCTGATCCTCCTAACTCAAATGCTTTCCAACTCCAAAGGTCCACATGTATGTGGTCTGTTGGCCACACATAGCAGTGAATTAAAACTGTCATTTTCACTTCACAACAGAGTTTTAAGACATGCATCAGCTTGGGCTCCAGCACATTCCTAGCAGACCACTACAACTGTACAGAATTGGATATGCTTTTCTAGAAAACCAAACACTGAACAAAAGGTGATACTGAAAGAACTGCTGGGAAAGTTGATACAGCTCCAAAAAAGAGCCAACAAAAAATGATGTCCTCTTAACAAGGCCCAGCTATTTGAAAAGTATTCATAAATTGCAGAACACTGATGCATTTTCTTCCCATATTGGTAATTTCTAAAATTATCATTGCTAGAAACAGCTATTTCTCAATTGGAATAGCAGAACAATAGTTGGCCTGACCTGCAGTCTGTAATTCCCTAGAAGCAAGCACAGCCACACGAAAAGGACAGCAAACACCTGTTTCAAAAATAATTTCCTATTCAGCAGTGATTAGGCTGCTATCAAGGGAAAATGTTGCAGTCTTGGTGGTATCATACTGGAAAGCTTCAATGGCAGTAACAATTTTAGTAACACAGCTTTTCAAACTAAAGTGTAGAAATGTTCTTTCTAAATTGCATAAGACTGTGCCTGTTCTACTCGCCTTTGTTCATACTTGCTCACAAAAGTCACAAGTAATTAACTTCTACCTGAATGAGTCAGAGTTCTAAAAGCTTATCCTTTTAAAAATACTATGGCAATGAGTTCAGAAAGAGCTGGAGATCAGCATATAACAAATTCATAATTTTTTTTTAATGTTTCACATGCTGTTTCTGAGAAACTTATGCTCTTTGGCCTTTATGTTTCTGAGTCTAAGTAAAATAAGCTCCAAAACAACTTTAGAAAATATTTCTGTGGTCGTTCACTAATGGATGTCCTCTTAGCTTTGCAGAAGTGCAGCAGAAAACTCTATTAACATCCCTTGGTCACTCAAAAATACTGTTGTGTAGTTCCAAGTATTTCTCAGTGGTTTACAGTAATCACAGAAACAGTGAGGTGGTTCATCAGCTTCCCATACACACAGGCTGCTGAATTCTGTTTGTAATCATGTTGCCAAATCCCACACAACTCTGAACAAAGATGCATTAACTGCCATCTGCTGAATATTAAGAGCCTTCAACATTTTTATAGAACTTTCAGTTTAAAAGGTAATGAAAAATTATTTGTAGAACTGTATTCCCAATTCCTGTAAGTACCTTTGTTTCAGTCTCAATGCCATATAATTTACTACATTAGTCATCGTAATATGATGCAGCCTGAAGAAAGACAATGAATAAACTAAGTACATTTCTGTTTTTTTATCCTGTTTTCAATGTCTAAAAAGGAAGTTTCTAAAGATAGGAGAGCAGCAGGAGCACTAGTAAGGATGGAAGCTGCAGCAAATCAGTATTCCATTTACAATGCCAGCCAGCAAACAGTTTCTGTAAAACACAGTATCCAAAGAAACAGTTCAGAAACCTTGGATTTTTTTGAGAAAGTAAGGGGAGACAAAGAACATAATCATTAAATATCTGTAATAAAGCATATATTACAATGTTTTGCAATTTCTGGTACTATGACGCCCAAAAATCCCTAAATAGGACAAGCTGCTACTAGTTACTTTATATAAGCATCAAAAGCTCCAAGTTGTGGAAAAACAATACAAGCCAGTGGCAAGTAGCAGCCCCTTAGTGCCAGCAGCTTAGGTTCTACATGAAAGGTTTGTGGTGCAACTTCAAATGGCATTAGTGGATTCACCTTTTGATAGGCAAAAGTTTGTCTGAGTAAGAAAGCTACAGCAGGATGGCATATGCGAAGAAGTCTAAATTTGACAGACCTGACTTTCCAGTGATCTTCTCTAAGAGCCATCAGTTTTAGGATGCTCAACTTCGGTAAATTAGAGGCACAATAAGACAAAGACAACTTAGATTTGGGTCAGATTTAAAGCATTCAACACTCTCTGCTGTTTTCTCCTAAAACAATTATAAATTTGACATCCAGAGCAATATTAAAGTGCTACCTGTCCCTGATTTAATTTTTTAACTCTGGGGACGCAGCACACTTTCCCTGCTTATAGTGTGCACTCCAGTTAAATAATGGAAGCTGTCCTGTAATTTTAGTCTTAAACTGACTTCGCACTTGACAGCCTCACATGTCACCTTGATGTCACTACCTCTGTCAGTCCCAGCCAGTTTTATTTTTATCAGCCACAAGTAGAAATAAGAGAATGTCCACATATGTTCTTTTCAAAGCTTGATACAGAGACTATTTTTGTAGTTAGCACACAAATGCTCAAGCCATAGCTGGATAACTTCTGCTAATCCACCCTATCACGTCAGGCTGACAAGCCCTGATTATGCTTGCTGCATGTTGTAATATGTACAAGTGAGAAAACAGACAGCATTTTTCTGAATATATACATGTGTATCAGTGTCAAGCACCACTTATATTACCTACACAAACCTCTAGCCTAGGGAATGATTTTACAGTCTAACTGACAGTAAAGTTTAAATACAATAGAGAGCATCAGTAGCATGGTATTTTTAAACCAGTAGCAAAAATAAGAAGGTTTTGGACTTTAAGTGTTTTTAATCAGAAGCAAATATTACACCAGAAAAGCATGCTTCAGATCACACAGCTTTTCCAATTTTCCCCTTTAAATCGAAGAATTTTCTTTAAAAATTTTCAAAACCTTTACAACATAAATTTTTGTGCTTGTGTAGTAGCCTTCTAAGTTTCTATAATACGGCAAAAAAAAATTGTTTGTCACCCCGTTTATATAATCTTTAAAAAGCTGGACTTGAGAATCAAGTTTCATCTTCCCTCAAGTCACATAATAGATAGAAGAAAATTATTTTAAATTTAGATGTGATCAGTAAATTCAAAGTAATCTTCAGTACAAACCAAATGACAGTCATTTTATGAATTGCAAAGATGGACACCTGCTTCTCAATCTTGTTGCTTAAAAAAGGAAACTACCACATCATTACTTATTTTCTGCCACTTTTTAAAGGAAATTCACAAAATTTATAATAGAGGGACATAAAAATTTCTTTTTTAATACACAACTTATTAAATGAGCATGAATGCAATTTGGAAGTAAGACTATTCACATCATTCTTGGCTCAGAAGTCTTTCCATGCAAGTGACATAAAATCATTAGTAGAAAAAATACATAATGCAAGGAAGAATGGAACAAGGACAAGTTTCGGACCTTTTCTACCCCTCATAAGTTCCAAAGAACTTCATCTTACTCATCACTCCACTCAGATCCACACACTAGATCACTCACTCTCCTGGTCATTCATGATTTTACTTCAGCCCAATGGAAAACCTTCAGTAGCAGTGACAACATAGCTGGAAACACTCATGTAGTCAGAGCAACCTCTGGACAGCTGAAAAACATTTTGAATTCCTTCATACAATTTGCTTTCAATCCAACTTATAACCCACAATTAGTACTTCCAAGCTTCACAGGCAACACACCCAACCAACCTCTCATCTTGGGGGTGGAGTAGGGGAAACCAGAATAGCTTAGTTTCTGTAAAACAGAGCACATAATCCTCCTACCTACAGGAAAGGAGGTTCAGCCATTGGTTCACAAAAAACCTCTTCAGACCTGATGAAGTTCTGGAAAGCTGTAATATTTAAAATATTTTCTGGTTTTAGCAGTCTATTCTTTTTTCTCAGATTCTAGTTTGCAAAATCTAAATTTCTCTATTAACTATACTACATATCTCTGTATTAATTATTGTTGTTATCTTATTACAGGGCTTCCATACTGTTGCCTCCTTATCACAAAAGTTTCATACTTTCTTGGTGTTTCTCGTGGGAAGCTCCTCAGAGCACTGCCTCTTCTTCACAAAGCAGCCAACTAACCCCAGTTCCCTTCTCAACCAGCCACCCCACTCTTTTATAGCACTCATCATCTTATTGGTTACAGCTGTGACCTGTTAAAGTCAGGCCTGTTCCTAATCTTTGATAATTGGCCCAGCTGCAACCGCTTAGGGGTAAGAATACTTTCTACACCATCTTTATTTTCTTATATTCTATCCCCCCACAAATTATGATTAAGTCTGGTGGCCTTTGGAGTTAACACTGTTCTGCTTTCAATATAAGACTCAGGTGCCCAAAGTTTAAATGCTGCAATCTGAGAACTGCTATCTCTAAATACTTTTCTGGTTTCTCATTTTACCTTGGAGAGGATACAAAGCAAAAACTTCTCCACAAAAAATGAGAAAGTTGCTAATGAAATACTGTACAATTACCATATAAGAGAAAGATTATTAACTTTGGTAAGGGGTCCAATTGTTTATGAAGTTGGTAAGTTTGACCAAATTATAATTTTGGAAGTATCGAATTGATCAAGGATTTTTCAAACATCATAGTTTTATGTTACAGCACTGGACCATCATGTATGTTTATGCATATTGTATGTATTTGTAAAATCAGATCATTCATACATTCAGGTCAATTAAATGCCTACATAAGTAAATGTATATATTTAAACATCATCTTAATGGGAAGCCATGATGAAATAGTGCAGCTGATTAAATCAATCAGGTATATTCTCCCTACAGATATAGAAGGAATTTCTGAAAATATTTCCCAGATTTCCTTTTCCTGAAAAGTTGGTTATCTTGTTAATTCATGAAGGTATTAACTATCCAATAAATTCAGCATATCCCTAGTTGTAAGCTGTCAGGATGTGACATAACATCCTATAACATGATGCTACATGGTACATAATGCCTTAAATTAAAAAGAAAAAGAAAGCAAGACATTTCTTTCAGAAAAATAGTGGGTAGCTAATGTGAATATTTGGGGTAATTGGCTGTAGGAAGAGAGAGGGAGATCATTATTTCACATTCCCTACTGAGTGTTAATTAGTCATATTGCTTCATTGTTTGACAAAGAGAACATTGCTCGTACTGCTAAATCTATAATGACACATAGGCTTTTGCAGAACAGGTATTTAAAACTACCTTGACTGACTGACAGGTGGGTATTTCTATTCATAGTTGAATGAGCTCACAGAGTTAAAGTTATGTTGTCTCAGAGGCATGAGAGTTTTCTCATCCTGAGCATGAGAAGCTTTATTTTTAAACAACAGGGAACAAATTGCACCCTGACCATTAAAATGGGAGTCCTCTATTTGTAAGCATCAAGGGTACATGCTTGCCTTTAAAAACGTGGCCCTGGTGCCTACACAGCCAGGCAGCAGTCAACAGCTGTAGGTGAATCACAAGTGCTTTGCTGTCATGTTAGGCATCTGAGTCCAGCACTGAGGTGCAGGAGTGGCAGTATCACACCTGTCAAACTTTTGTTGTCTGCTTTTGACAGCCAGATCTTTAGCACTAAAAACACAGGTAAGTAAAAAATAGTATCACAAAGACAGTTGTATTTTTCTCTATATCTTTGACATGACTACACTGTACAAAAAGAGACATGATGAATACTGGCTCTACTGCCTATATGAACCTCAGATTATGGTTCTTATTCCAAATAATGTTAAGTTATTGACATCAAGCAGTTCAATAGCAAGGACTTAGAGAAAACAAATAGAAAGTTATGTGATGGTCTGGCATTCCCAGACATGTCAAATGTTTTCAAATTGTTCTTCTGCATCCTCAAACCCGGTCTTTCTGCTCCTAAAAGGATTTCTAATTGCAACAAGACATGGGAATAATGTGTGTGACTGGCTTTTGGATATTATTTCCCCCCTCTGTTTTTCAAATGAGAAACAGATGACCTAGCCCAGGCATTCAGGTACCTGTTAAGTAACCCACTTTATCATCTCCAGTGTACCTTGCTCTTAAGCAGGGAGGATTCTCATTCCGTTCATTATTTTTCTGCGTGCATTTGTGTGAGGACTCAACAGATAAACATGAAGAACTAAAGCTGGACAGATGGAAAGGTTCTTGCTGATAGTTTTGTACTCTGTATTTCTTAATCTACTGAGCTAAAACTTGCAATGCCTTGAAAGCCAGTTAATTGTTCAGACTTCCCTACCTTGGAAATGTTTTAGGAAGGCAGAGTAATGCTTAAGAAAAGGAACAGCTTCACCCAGGAAGTCACCATTTCATGTCTGGCAGAACAACTAAACAATTATCTCTTCCCACAAACTGTATGAACAATCCTGATAACACTTCCTACAGGAAATTAACCACCACAGTATCTGAATTCCAACACACCTTTGTCAAGAATTTCTCTGTCCCAGAAGAAGATGACATTACTTTTTATACAATGCTCCTCTTGCAATCCAGATATAAGTGCACTTACTGAATACTTTAATATGAAAAAATATCAGAAGATTTCCACAAAATATAGGCTATTCAGAGTTTTATAAAATATGACTTTACATGCCCACCTCACTCAAATGTAAATAGAGAGGGCTATATTTACTGTACAGGGGTAACTTTACTGACTTCATCAATGTGGTTCAGTGACTGGGGTATTAGATGACCTTCAGAAGGTACTTTCTTTTTACATAGAACTTCTGACCTCTTATCTCACCTACCGCACAAATATAGTGGAGGTTTATCTTCATAAAGTATCACAAGACCTACTGTACTTTGAAATTGCTAAAAATTAGCCTGACTACCATTACTCAGCATGAAAATATATGTGTCATAATTATGATAGTCTGTCAGTGTCTACAATAGGAGCACCTTTATGAGAGGTGGTTACATCTTACATGACATTGAAGGATATAAAAACTCCATCCATAGCATATGGACATACAGCAATGAAATAAAGTTACTACTGATATATAATGATGTTTTAAACAGGTATTAGGTATGGTAATGGATATGGTAGGGTAATAGCCACCTGTGTCCAATCTTGTCCACTTAAACTTCAAAATTTGTTATAAGAATTTTAAACAGCAAGGCTCCAGATGTGCTGTGACTGGATTTTTGAGGTTTCATAACAAGAGATATGGTCCCACAGTTTTTAAACCCCTATATGTATTACTCCCCTCTTTAGGCACATGAGAAGTCCCTGTTATCAACAGAGGCATGTATAGAAAAAAGAGAAAAGATCTCTAAAATGGTCTTTTTAAACCATTCTAATGTTTTTTTTCCCCAGCATGTAGTATTTAAGATTTTTAAGCACCACACATACATTAACTAATGTATCCTGACAATATCCCTGTGAGGTAAATGTTGTCTATAATCATCACTATTTACAGGTGGTGGTGCAACTGACACAGAAGGCCATCTTCATTCACGAGGTACAGTAAGGATGCATTTACACTAGTTGAGTGTCTACATTAGTTAAGTGTCATAAATGATTTTAAACAAGTCCTTTCTGCATGTTTGCAGCAAAGGTAGAATTGGAACCTTTTTTTCTCATCAGTCCTCAGGTGCAGTAAGCTAGTGTGGTACCTAATGACTTTAAGCAATTCTGGGCAACACCTTCAGCTGCCATTAGCAGCTGCAATTTTTCTGAATCAAGCAAAGTTGTACTGAAATTAGGCCAAAGGCTTTCTGAACAGTTTTGCACACAGACTTTAAATGTTTCATTTTCTGTCAGCACCTGGTCTCTTCAGGAACACATGTTTACATTCTATTGAATTGCACATCTACTCTATGCTTTTTGGGTAGCTGCAGACACATTAATATTGAACTGTAAAAAGCCACATATTGGTAATGAGCCCGTTTTGTGTCTTGGCTCATGGAAAAGAATGTGGAAATACCTTGTTCTGTGGTATTTTTTCCTCTGACAGTACTGAGACAGTGCCGCAGGCACTCTGAAAATAATAGCATGAGGTTAACTGACAATTGCATGTGTATTTACACCAGTAGCCTGATATTATCATCTTGTTAAAGAAAAAAAATCTGGGGCTAGAATATGCAACTAAATAAATTTCTAGACATTGAAAGCAGCTGAAGGTAGAAGAGACATTATGCTTGAACTGTTCACATAGCTCACATGGCTCACACATTCTATATACATTTCAGAAACCTCTGAGAATCCTAGAGCAATGGCAAGCACAAGGAAAGATTTAAAATGTGGCAGAGCATTAGCTCAGTAGTACGTGCATAACCAGTGCTCCCATGGAAGCTAACAGAATCTTTACATAAATGCACTATCAGGCCACACAGAGCAAGAAAATTGAGCAATGAAGGATTAAGCTGGAAATGAACAGGTTTTGAGAGACAGGATTATCTACAGTTTTCTTAAAACAGTAAGATATTTTTTCAGGAACTAGGGAGAGTTGAAGGCCCTAAGCTGCAAGGTCTTAAGGAATTGTATTCATAGGACAATTAAGAATTAGTGTCAATATGAAACACATGTATGTAGTACAGCCCACAAAATGCACTATTGAGATATCCTGTTTGAAACTGTCCTGCCAGTTTCTTGAAAGCTTTCATCCTTACAGTCTGTACTAAGCAGAAAGACAACTGTTGCATTCAATGTAGAGTCTGAATAAACTCTGTGCCTCTCACTGGACCATGTCTTGCCAATCAATTCCTCTCCCTGTATTCCCTGCTACTTTTATGTGTCTCCACATTCATTCCCATTAAGCTGTACCACTTACTTACCCTAGAAACACTGCTCCAAAGCTTAACACTTTTCATACCTACAAAGTTAAATTAGGTCCCTTCACTGTACTTAGAAACATGTTTTCCTGTTTTGTGCAAGGTTTTTGTTAGCAGTATTATTCTAGATGTTTATGAAGTAATAAATAAGTCTCTGAAAGCCCAGTACTCACTGATTTTTCTAGGTACACTATTTCCCTTTAACTTTGCTGTCCTAACATATAAAACTACTCTTGCAAATTAAATAAATTTTCATTTTCCTTTGACTTAGAAGGATGAAAACAACTTTCACTAATGTAATTTTAATTCTATAAGAAGTTTTATTTATTTTTTTGTCTACTATACAACCAAAATTGAGTCTCCTAAAGCATATGTTCTGTAGCTAGAGATGACTATCTCGAAGTTTAGGTGGTATCATGGTTTTAGTGTTGATGACTGAAGAATTTATGGGGCAATTTCTGGGAAAGTACACTATACCTAACCTTTTCACCAGTTTTCTTGCTGCCTGACTTTAAATGTTTTTTTACTCAATCAATAATTTCTTAGCTGACAAAAACAATTTTCTAAAAGCTGTGGTAGTATGTAGAATTTGTTATACAGCATAATTCAACTTGTCATGTTGTCCAATAGAAATATTACCAGAAGGCAATCTACCAGTTTCAGTCACTGTCACCAGAGTTTAAACAACAACATGGCATTTGAGAAACAGGGGTTTGCTATAAAATCTACATCAGCTAGTGGTGGCAACCTTCCATATCATGTCACCTTAGGTGGTGAACTCAGTCAATACCTTTTAAATTGTTACTTACTCAGAGTAAATGAAATTGTGCAATGCAGAGAACTGAGAACACTTTTAGACCACTGAGCTGGTCTGCTGAGCATGATACAGTATTGCTACTAGAATATCTATCAGAACAACGCCCTTAACAATTATTACAGCACTTAAAGTATTAGAGCACCTTAAAAAATAGGGTGAATATGTGCCCACTGAGACAAATTTACTAGAAAAGGGAAAATAATATGAAACAAAATAAACTCACATTCTCTCCTCATCTCTCTCCAAATCTGTATAGCTATTCCCAGTGCCCACACCACTTGGGAACAGTGGGTGGGAGAAGAAATTGTAAGTCATGGCTACAGCAGCCCTACCTGCCACATTTTGGGTGCTTTTTCTGTGTTGCTGAAGGAAGAAAGCAGGGGCTGACAAAGATCCTTTGCCACCCCTGAGGAGTCTGTGCCATATCCCACTGTAAGTGACAGTCTGATCCTTGCCTTGGATTAGCTGCTCACCCTCACTTAAGATGCTGGCTGTGCATTCCAAGTTGTGAATTTCTGAATCTTTGGGGACCTCACGTCTAAAAGCTAATCCAACTAAGAAGATAGATTTCTAACACCATGTGATGTTAACATTGTAAACAATGACCAGGATAAGGGACCCTGGAAGTTAAGAAAAGTCACTTGGAAAGATTTGTTTCTTCTGTTCCTGGAACAGCACCTATTGGTGCTTCTCTGCTTTGCATGACAACAGCTTCTCAGTCCCAAAAGCACGACTTCTCAACATTTATATGCTCATTTTGGACTTGTGATACCTAGCACTGATGAAAGAAGTTGTGTAATGCTGATGTGATCCTCAAAATAGCACCTTAGTACTGAAAAGCTAGGGCACGGATTTTACTAATTCCAGCTATATTTAGGACTGTGCTGTCTTATAGTTTCTCCAGTAAGCTTATATTAAGTTAAATGTCATGTGTCTAATTCCAGCATGCCAAAGGCGCTGAAAGAAACTATCCCAACAGCAAGGTCACTTGATTCATAAATCATTGCAACCGATGTCAAATTTTCACAGGAACTCTAAATCCAAGGCTTGAACAGGGAGATATAAAACTTTCAAACAGAGAAGATTCATCCTCTCTGTTTGCCCTGAAATTCAGTTTATTGTAATCAAATATGTAGTCCAGAATCTCCAAACAAAAATTGTTTGAAATACTTCCGAAGAAATTCATTTATGTAATAAATCTAATTAAAAATTAACTTCTTTAGTGTGTTTTCAGTGAATTGAGGCCTTTTCCAAGTTGTTCACTTTGGGAGGTGGCTCTTTTCACACTTTTCATGAAGCCTAACTCTATCTGCAGAGATTAGAAAATAATGAAACTGAATATTACAATATCATTCATGTTACTGACTTATGTTAGTCTAAATGTATGAGACAAGAAGCAGAATACTGTTATTTTCTAAAGACTGTGCATTGCCTTACAAACTACTAAAGTAATACCCGTAGCCTTTTGTGAGCAGTGCTACAACAGAAAAGTCAGGCAACTTCAAAATAGAATCTTTTTGCTTCCCTGTCAGATTGCTTTATCCTTTAAAGTACATTCAAGGTTTTCTTTCTTTTCTAAATAGAAACCAAAACATTTTTGGGGGTTTTTTTGCCACTTTTCTTTTCTAGAGAAGTAATATTATTTTAGTATTTCAGAATTTTATGATTTTATTAAATCACACTAGTTCGTGAATAGTGGTATCCAGTTTAAATCTGCACTTCCAAGTGACACAAGTACTCTACTGAAAAATTTCGCGCAGTTCTACAGGGATCGTCGTGGTTTCGCAGTTGTGGCAGGGATTCAGGCAGGCTCTGCTGTGGCAGGTGGGGTGGCAGCTCTGGCGCTGCCTTCCCTGGCTGGCGCTGCTGAATCCTGTGCAGAGGAGCGTCACGCCTGCTCTCCTGACGTGCTGCCGCCTATGGAAGAGACAACCAGGAGAGAAAGAGATGTTGCTGTCAAACTCAGAATAGAAGCACCAGCCCTTAGGATGGCTGTGCCTCCTGCATTGGCTGGCGATCTGGAGCGGACTTGAGCAGAGGGAGCTCATGCCCTGGGTACTTCTTGGAGACAGGCAGAACCATCCCCTGCCATATGATCAGCTGCCTGAAATCACCTCTTTCAAATTTCACCAACAATACTCACGTGTGCTGTTTCATTTCTTAGATATGAGATTACAATAATTTGATATTTTCCAAGAAGTAAATAGGATTTATGCATTATGGTTATGTGTAATACCTATCAGAGTTTACCTGTTTATAAAGGACGGTCTATCAGCACCAACCTGAGGCAGCTCTCCCCCATCTAGGCCTCCCAGATTACAAGTCATTTTAATTAATCTTCCAAATATCTGACTTTTTTTCCCCATTATCAATAAAATATTTCCCTATTTTGTCTTTCAGTATTTCTGAGCCAGATGCAATTATTTCTTGCTACACATTGGTGGTCACACTTACTTTTCTCTTATCTCCTTCTTGACTATGTGAAAAAATAATCAACAACACTGAAAAAAATTCAATCCTTATCATACCATCTATTGCAGGTGAATGTGCCATGTAGTATTTGATTAGTAAACTTCTTAAGACCTATCTTACATTCATAACATAAATTTCTTTTAGAGAAAGAACTTCAGAGTTTTGTGCAACCAGAGGTACAATATCATTAAACACTTTTTACAGAAGGAGCCTTGCTTATACATACATATATATATATATATATATATATATATATATATATATATGTGTGTGTGTGTGTGTGTGTCTGGTGTGTGTGTATAGATATATACCTTAGCATCATCCATACTTCCAAACACTCTATCCTAACTCTTTCTTCATTAACCTGTCTCTTCAGCTACAGTTTCTCCCCATAAAATTTCTCAGGAACTTGAAAGCTCCACTTCTTTTTCAAACTGGTGTAGTTGAATCACAGATTTTTTCCTCTGTTCTAGGCTTCCTCCATAAGCACATAAAACCCAGTAGTAATCATAGTTTCTCTGTATTGGTCAAGTGCAGCACACCAGCAAAGGGAAGTGCAATTTTTGCTTTTTAATACACGAATAAAATTTTTATTAAACAGAAAATATTTAAAGAAAATAAAGATACATCAATATTTAAGATATTAAAGTACTAGAAATACTTTCCAATTTACTTTAAAGCTGAAAATTTTCTTTGTTTCTTTTTTCCACCTCAATTTTCTTTGTTTCTTTTCCCCCCTACTCATACACCTAAGCTCACCACTCACTCTAGACTAAATATTTGCTCTAATGATAGTTCTTTGATCTATGATCCAAAACACAGAATTGTTAGGGTATGTTTAGAGCAACATAACAGTGTGGATTCAAAGGCAGCCAAAAGCTGCTGAAGAGCTTCAAATCTAATGAGGCACAATTTATGAGAAGAGATAATTTCTTCTACCAGACTCATTGAATGTAGCTGTAGAAAGCAAATGAACCTTCAGCTGCAGACGCTGTCCTTCTGATTCTTCCCTGCCTTAGAGCCTTTTTTTTCCAATCATGTTTATTAAATATTTTACTTTTCACTATAATCTTTACTCTCTTTGTAATATCTTGGCTACACCAATATTACAGATTTTAGCTTAGGTAATTGAATTTGCTGTGGTGGAAATGTAATACTTGAAAACTGCATTCCAGATTTTTCAGATACTGCATGCGCATCATGATGAATTTTTCAGTCTTTGGAAAGTTGCTGTTTATTACACATGAAGAATGTGATACTTAATGACTTAGTATTGTAGAAGAATTCTTAATTGGAAAAGATATATTGGACTCCAGTCTTCCAGCAAAACTGGGGAAGACATTCAGAACATCAACCTTGATTTTTTTCTGAGATTTTTTTCGGTGTTATAGCTTACTGTCTCCCACTTTGCTAGGATACTGTTATATACTGTTTCCCCACTTGGGAAAACTGTTTATACTAAAAAAGCAGCATTTATTTACCTGTCCCCCTAGGCACCAGCAATTTCCATGGCAGCTCTTACAGCACAGCATCATACCTGCTGGGATGAGGTGGAATGCTGTCATGCAGCTGAAAGAGAGCTGGCAACTAGTAGCAGCTGGGTAGACCAAAAAATATACTTTAAGATTAAACTGAGAATACTTTGCCAACTGGTATGTTTTGCAAGAAAGCTTTAATTTATGATATTTTCTTTAAAATCTATGGGCTTGTTTTATCAGTTATCTGTCAGCTAGAAAAGGCTTGAGAGATCTTGTGAACAACTTTTCTCTTTTTAAATTTGTTTTATTGTAAAAAAATAGATAACCTCCAGCTGCAGCATTTTTTTCAATCTCCAGTTCAGTTTCTGAATCTGATCCTCAGTAAAGTTTAGCAATATGTGAATTGAACTATACATTCATTGTTATTTTTTAAGGTTAGAAAATTATGTGTGAAAGCTACCGGTATTAAGCCATTGTGCAGAAGAGGATAGAGAAACTGAACAAAGTGAAAAGAAAAAAAACCCCAAACCAATAATTTATTAATCAGCAAAATTGAAATTAAATTTTGAGTAAAAAAACCAATCCCATTCAGCTTGAAAGGTAGCAGTCAAAGGGAGAAAACAATGCAAGCCACTGGCAGGGACGGAACTGGCAGCCTCCTGCCTGCTCCTGCCCACAGGGCTTGCTCCACCATCCTGGCCCCTTCGAACTGGCTGCTGACATACACATGAGAAAAGGGGGTGATTGGAGAACAAAAGCTACAGACCTAGGTGCTCCCACAGCTGAGGAAGGTGGGGACTGTGGACGAGAGTGATAAGACTGTTTCCTTCCCTGTGAATGTGTCCAAGAACATGGTTTTCTTATCCAAGCCCATTTGTACATTCAGGCTAAATCTGGTGTGGAACTGGTTTTTAGTAAGTAAATAATGAGTTAATTTGTTTTCAGCCTTCCTGGGAGTAGGGTAGCCTACACTTTCCCTGGAAAATACCATGACTGTTATTACTATTTCAAAAATACTCTAAAATACTCTTTCCAGGATTAACTACTCAGTGTCAGAAATGTCTGTTTCTTGTGGCTGAAGAGATATTCCAACTGATCAGTAGCATAGTAGATAAAATGAAGGAAAGGATGTATTTATACAGCAGCTTGATAATCTCATCAGTCCTTGGAAAGCCTTATAGGATCAGACTGGTCTAGGCTATGCACATGGCCTTTTTTCCTCTTTGACACTGTTTACATACCCTTTCTTTAATTAGCTGAGTTACACCTGTGTATTTTCCTCATGGGGCAGGTGTGCTGGCTAGCTGCCATTCATCTGAAAAGAGCATTCAAAGTGTTACTGTATAAACTAACATCTGGGCATGTTTCCACTGACCACATGCTTGAGAAGGTGCTTTTAAACAAGGACCAAAAAGGTTTCCTTTTTATGTAATGGAATAGCACCTCTGAAGTAACTGAGTACATTTTATTATGTTTAGCAAGGAGCAGTTGACATCACTTCATAGGAAATAGAGAAAGCAGCTGATTTAATACTGTAGTCTTGGAGAATTACCTCAGCATAGTTTCAGCTACTTCCTCTGCTTTAAAAATGTTGCCTTAAGAGTGGTAAAGATGCTGTTGTTCCAAAAGAACACAGCTACGCGAGAATCAAACTAAATATTATTGCTGTACAGAGTCACACAGTCTTCTGAAAAGGCATTTAAATGAAAAACGTAGTTATCGCCACCAGTGTTAACTGCAATGTTTGGAGACTCAAAAGAGAAACTCAAAGAGAATAACTTCAGCTTTACATTTAGCATACTTTTCTTAATTTATAAAACAGACTTTTGCACATTTACAGATAAGCATTCAGATTCATGTTCTTAACGCTTGTACAAAACCTGTAAAATTACAGTCCATATTGACATAAATTAATCAACTCTTTTGTCAGCTACATACTCATACTTTTACACATAGGTTCAAGGGAGTGGTTATTCATTAACTCCATGCCATTTTGAATAGTCATTTCTTCTTTTTCACACTATATCAAAACAAAATTAAACCCTGAAGATTTGATCCCATCTTCAGTCCTCATCTTTGATCCATTCTGTTCCATCTCTACTCACTCTGTTTCTTCTTAAACTTTTCTGTTACTGCTCCAGGCTTAGAATAATTTCATGACTATGAGGAAAGATTTAGAACAAGTGATCCTTGAGACAATCCCCATTTTTTTCTATCAAAGGACAGATGATGTCTTGATTAATTAAAATTAACTCTTTCTCAGAGGAGACATTGCTACCATCATAGTCATTCATGTGGACAGAGGAAGGACAGTTCAGTACTATGATTAATATTAAGACAAATCTGGATTAATGAGGAAGCTTTAAAGCCTGATTTCAAGGTAGAGCAAACAACATATTTGTCTTATATATGCTGGAAACTCTATGAAAGTATGAACAAATGTCTTGAAGCAAACCCCAACAAAATGTGTTGAACGAGACCCAGTAACTTTGAAGGGCATCGCATCAGCCCCCAGTATAAACAATAAATAAATGCATATAACATCTGGTGGAAGGAAGAAAAACGGAAAAGGAAGAATTCATTGCTCTGGATAATGCTGTATTGTGCTACTGTGGCCAGTTAAATTCTGTAGTTGATAAAGCACTTTAATAGACTGAAATTGCAACTTAGTTTGTATACCATGGAATCCAAAAAATGAAATTAACATACAAATTCTTTTTCTATGTATTTGTTAAATTGAGTGTGGTTTCTTTAACATTGAAAAAGTGATTTTTTTCTCCTTTTCCTAGTTGAATAGTCACAGAGATTGTTCTTGAGATACAATATGATCCATAATGTGAGATCTCATTTCAGTAAATTGTTTCTTGTGTTTGGTCCTCTCAGTGACATAATATTTGTTAACTAAGAAACTAACCTGGTCTTGTACATGAATTTCCTGTGGTAGCTGGAAAAATTCCTTAATCAAACTAGAGCTATTGCTGATCTGCTTTATTGTCTCACTGCTTTGCTTTAATTTTTTCTCACTTGGATTGAATCCAATACCCTTGACCAGAGCTGATGCTTTAGGGCAGCAGAATTCAAGCATACCAAATTTTAAAGCGAATATTTTTCTCAACTTCAACAGTTTTTGCATCTGCCTTTGCCACTCTGCCTTGCTGATCTCAGCTAATGAACAAGTGTCATTGCCCAGAGTGTAAAAAGTAAATTTGGGAGCAGATTTTCACTTTTTTTTTTTTTTTTTTTGGTTCTCCATACAGTAGAAGAAATCTTATTCCTAATGAAATGTTTCACATCACTTCATGAGTAAAGAACATAAGCTAAGCAGACAGTATGTGGAATACTGTTTATATAATTTTTCTTATAAAGCAACCAGGACAAATATTTGCAGCAGCACATACAAGTCATCAGGTAAGCTTCTGATTTACAGTTTTTTTTCATAAAGTATGTACTTTCTTCATGATATTCCTTGTTTCAATTTTTTTTAAAAAAAATTCCTCCTTATTCCTCCTAATAGCAATACTGTGGGTTTTAGACTTGAAAGTGGATAACAATTAGAAGCTTGAATAAGTTGGTGCGTGGGAAGAGGTGCAGCACTAAACTTATACCCTAGGGAAACAAAAATAAAGTTGTGTTAAAGTACTTAATTGTTCTCTAGGGGTTTTTTGTTGACTTTAGGAGTTCAATGGTGTAGCTATAAGAGCTTTTCACCAGCTGCCTGGGGAAGTAGAACTGCACCGAATCTTCAAGCAAATCTTCACACCTTCCCAACTTTTTACATACCTTGTTGACGAGGTCTTAGCTGTGCCTTCCCCTCCCTCTTCAGAAGCTCCTGAGAAGATAGTTTGTAGGTATTTCCTTTAATATCTTCAACAAATAAAAAAAAATAGGTCTTTATACTTCATTTATCCCTTTTTGCTCTCTACATATAATCAGTCAAATCCATAATCTGTGAAAGGTTTTTACATGAACAGAAGGTTAGCTTATATATTGGAAAAACTTTTCTCTAGGGGAAGCCTTTTAACATATCTAACCCAGTATTTAAAATATTTAGCCACAGAGGCCAATAAAAATCCATAAAATGAAAAATGCATCTGATTCAATGTAGTCACTAAAATTTTGGAAAAAAAGCTACAAAATGAAACTTCAAAAGTCTTTTACAATCCTTACAATTCTAATCCAATGATAAATCCTTTAGCATTTCTTCTAAATCTGTAACTTGTTTGATATATTTCAGATGCTGCTTCAGTTTAATTACACCAACTGAAAGATACTTAAGTGAAGTTGCAGGAAGATACCAATTTGCATTATCTATAATTTTTTTAAGATGCCATGCTCTTGACATGTCAATCAATAGGACCTGGTGTCTGGTTATTTGAAGTTCATCATATATCATTTAGTACTGACTGTCACATCATATCCTCAACAGGTTAATGCATTATAGGTGAATTCAGTCATAAGGCTAGGAAGGTGAATAGAAACCTATTCCTTCATAGTGACATATGCATATAATGAATAGCCTAATAAATAATTAGGAAAAAATATACTGCACCCCATGTATTTTCCTGTAATTATGTAATTTTCTTCATACATCTGGAAAACAAGTAACTTTTTTCCATTGTTGCAAGTGAGTTATTGCCAATAAGAAAAGATTAAAAAGTGATTCTAGTATTAGCAGATAGATCTTTGGTCCCCGGTTTCAAAAGCTACTACAGTAATGCTGCTCAGACAGTGCCATGGACCCTTTATAGTCAAATACTGGAGGAAGAGTAGCCAAGCAAGGATATGGAGCTACTATTCTTTTAAATTCTATTTCTGGTACATCTTGATAGATGACATTATATTAGAATTAAATTTCTAGAAGTTAGAAGTATACATCAAGGAAATAATACAAAATACTTGCACGTGATTAATACTCTTTCCAAAATTAACACGCATTGTAGGAGACCTGTTATTTCAAGTGATGAAAACTGTTAGCTGAAGAATCAAACAAGGTGCTGCATTATTCTAAATTACCAAGTTGGTTTGGGGGAGAAGAGGACAAGCTGTTATGCACCCCCTCAGAACAACAGAGTTTACATTGTACCTACTTCCTGTAGTGTGAAAATTACAGGAAAATACAAATGCAAAGCTGGGGACATACCATGAGATGTGGGTGTGCCTGAAAGTAATGCATGCAGTCAGAAGGAAGTAACTTGGTCAAACAGGAAATAAAGGAAAGCAACAGCTCTGAAGATTCAGATTGTTAGGAAATGGGGAAAGTTAGCATCCTTGCTAACTGGCACCCATACTGTCTTGCTAACATCTTGCACCTATTCTTGCTGACAGCCATTGCACAGGCAGCAGAATGAAAGACAGTCACAATGCTGAGAGGTTTCTCAGGACTCACTGAAATCCCAAATCTGACTACCCAGCAGACTGACGCCTCTTTTATTGCTACTCCATCTCCTTAGCACCTTGTACTATCTACATGCATTGAATCATTCTCAGCATCTTCCACACATAGCTGTTTCCTTCTTCTCCCATGTACTTTTCCCATCATACAATCTCCATCACCAGGTGAGGGATACACTCTCAGTTTCTTTCTAATCTAATTTGTTTCAAAGTGGCAAACATTAATTAAAAAAAAAAAAAAAAACAAACTAAAAAAACCCAACAACAACAACAAAAAAACCAACAAAAACCCAAAAACCTTGAAATCTAGGATGAGCAATTTTTGCCGAGCATGAATAGAAATTTTGAGCACTTTTATGCCATGAGCATATTGAGTTGTCACATCATATGAAACACCTGCCCTCATGCAAAGACCATTCAAAAGACCTCTGTCTCAGTTAATATGGTCAATAGCTCAGTGCATTCGAGACAATTTCTGAGGGATGCTAGATACTGAATGCCTGTGTGAAATACAGTTACTTTTCTCCTTGAGACTGCAATTTTCAGATCCATTTTACCAGTCTTACCTGAAGGCAAAAATTCTCATGCTCTTTTTCAGCAGTTCTGCTTTGCTGACCATATGGGGAAGAATTAACATTTGAGAGGCTGCACTGGTAGAACATAGAAGTTTGAAGGCAAAACAAGGCAGAGTCCTTTTAGCAGCTTCCCTGAACTGATATTGAGGCAGAAGGACCAAGAAGAGTCTGAAATGAGGAAAAACCACTATGAAGTCTCTAGCTTATTATCTGTAACTTTATCATCTGCTGCCAAGTGGTGAGTAACAATGAAGTGATTGGGTCAGAAACATTAGTTTGCCATGCTGATTTGAAAGCATAAGTTTCTCTGAGGTCTCCAGCCTAGTGTGTCTAAAAGTGGTAGACTTTGTCATGTGACCTTGAAGTCACCAGCTCATCAGTATATTGAATAGCTCAGTGGTGTCAAAGCACAGGCCTCTCTGGAGAACTGACTCAGGCCTTCTGTCTAGCTGGACTGGTGTCAAAACTTCTGTAGGATCAAGCTGGATGAGAGCCAAGGAATAGGCTCTTGTAGAATTACTGGCACATCCCCTTGAATTTTCTGGGTCTATGTCAAGATAATGACAAGGCCATTCTGTTTCTCTTAGCTTCTGTGGAGAAGAGTACGTAGTTGGGTATCCATTTTATTATGCAGAAATTGAAACATTGAAAGCAAAAGATTCTCACTCTTTTTCTCCTCTCCAGAGGATCTTGCACACACCAGAAATGGTACAGGTACAAGATTTTCAGTATTGACCTAGGTAACTCTCCTTATATCCAGGACTGATCTATTACTTCTGTCTGCATGGAACTGCATGGAACGGCATGGAACTAGAATCTTAAATCCTCAGTATTTAAGAGATTCTCTAATTCCTCCTTTTAGCTGATTGTTTTCTCATTTTCAGTGCTTGAAATGAAATGGTAAGAAGTAACTACAGCTGCATTTTTGAATAAGGAAGCAATGCCTCACTCAAGGTATTAAAATAAACTGTAGACAATTATTCTTCCCTGAATTATAAATGAGAAATCTAACCCTGTCTAACATATGCCCCATGGCGGTTTTTTAATGGAAATTCCTTTCCATGTCCTGTGAAATCTGTAGCTTGTAATAAAGAAATCACAATGTTCTTATCATATCAGAACATCATTGTATGTAAAGAGAAGGCTCATGTCAGAGATTATAAACTTTTTATGTATCTAGAGTACATTGAGTTCCTATAAGCTTTCAAGAATATGTTTTAGGCTATGAAAGACCAGGTTATAGAGAACAGCAAATCCCTATATTACAAAAAATCACTTGAAGTCATACAACAACACTTGTTTTCTAACTTCTATGTTTCCAACATTAAATTGTATTGAGAAATAAAAGAATAATAGTCCCTTTGATGACAGTACTTAAAGAAGCTGACAACACAAAGTAGTTCTTGAGTCAAAAGACTAGCTACTGTTGGAACTAGGGTTAATATTTAGGAAGTTACCAAAAATGACCTGAGATTCTGTGTGCTACTGTTTGAAATGACAGCAGGGAGGGGAAGAAACTGCACTTAAAGTTAATAAATTTATGCACTTATCTATAAGACAGTTTTTTTTAAGCATTAAAACACCTATGACGGACTTGTAGGCTTCATACTTTTAAAGATCTAGTCCAAGGTAATTTCTGAAATTAGAACTTAGGTTCTCAAGTGATTTGGATGCTATTGATTTTTTTCTTTGATACTTCCTATAGGTTATGCAGATATTGACAAAATGCGATATATTTTTTAATACTCTTTGGTATCATTGCCCCATTTCAGTTGAAAAGAATTAAAAATTTTAATATAGATTAATTTACTATGATTTAGTTTTTATCTAAATAGGATGTTGATTATATTATTGAAATCTAATTTAAAAGGATAACAGCTTAACTATATTTAGAAAAATATTGTTCTGTGCTAACAAAGGTCGCCTCTAGAGCTGAAACTTCATCAGCCTGACATGTCACTATTAAATTGAATGTGAAACTTTCAGGAAATAAATAATCAATTAATTTATATATATTTTAATGTGTTCATATTTTATCCATCAATTGTTTTAAACACCCATTGCTAAGCAGGGCATTTAATAGGTCTTCCTGTGTTTACTGGAGCCATCTCAAGCAAGTTTAGCTTTTTTGAGAATAATATAGGAAAGAATCAATTTAATTTTTGATTCTATAACTCTGTAGACAACCTTATTATATTTAAAATGCTACTTTTATGAGTTGTAAACCATATTTTCTAATAATTGCTATAGCTAGAAGTGTAATTTAGTATATTTTTACAGGCTTAGTACTTTTTGTTCTATTGTAAACCATATTTCCTGATAATTACTATAGATAGACAAATAATTTAGTATATTTTTATAGGGTAGTACATTTTTATAGTATGGTAAACCATATTTCCTTATAATTACCAGGGAGAGAAAAATAATTTATACTTTTATAGGTTAGTACATTTTTATTACTGTACATTTTCTGCAGATTAAGTACTATGTACTTTTTCCTTTTAAAGCAGTCACATTTCCCCTGCAACCACTTTTTTATTATTTATATAATTTACAGATGATGACTTCTTAAACTTGTTTTCCCTATTTTGCATTTCGAAGTTTCTATATAAATGTATGTGCTGCTAATTTTGAAGGAAGAACAAAGCATCTGTGAGACACTGTAGAAGTTAATGACATTGTTAAAATGATGACAGATTGCTTTAATGGTAGGTATGCACTTAATTGGAGGAAGTATAACAAAATGTGCTATTTCATACTACTAAAAAGAGTCAGTCAGGAGCCATCACCCATTTACTGTCTTGTCTTCATCCAGCTCACAATGCATGTACAGTATGAGAACTGATAGACATTGCTAGGCATGTATTCATGTACTGTACATTCATTCCGACAACCCATTAAATAGTGTTTGTTAACCTTTAATTCAGATGTCTGCAATAAGATAATACAATGTAAAACACAAGTCAATGGAGGGTCGTAAAGCTGTTTCTGCTAGTTTTTATTAGCCTGTTATTCAGTGTAGAATGCAGCTACACCCTGAAGCAAGTCTTATATAAAAGTACAATGTCAATATATTATGATGCAAACTCAACCTATAAAATCAATGACAAGTATTATGTCTGTTGCTATCAGCTACTAAAATATAGATACTGTTTTTAATGGATGCTGTGGTGCTGGACTCCGCATCGTTGCGCCATTAAGCTTAACCCCTTAGGCATGAAGCAGAGTTACAGGGCTCCTGGACAAGGAATGCTCATTGTAGGATGCTGCATCAAGACAGACTGACCACAGAATATGTTAGTGTAAATCAGTTTTCAAAGCATACTAAAGCAAAATAGAACTCCAGTGTACACCATGGTGCGATTCTCGATAATATTCCACTTAACCTTTAGAAACAGGGGACCATCTATCCCATTATCCAGGTGTTTGTATTTTGATTAACAATTTGCGTCATGCAATTACAATTATGCTTGTGGAATTTGAAAATGGCATTGAGTCAAGGTAGATTTGAGTATTCTGGGGAATATGGTTAGAATTCTGAGACCTTGATAAATTGCAAGAAGGATCTGACATAGTAAAAAAAAATTCAGTACAAGTAACAGCAAAGTACTAAGGGAAAATTTTCCCTCCACCCCGACTTAACTGCATAAATAAAATTCTGAGATAACTAGAAGGAATAATGAAACTGGATCCAAGCTGAAAAAACAAATAATGATACTGGGGGAAAAAAAATCAAAAAACAACACCACGAAACAACACCACAAAGCAACAACAACAAACTAAAACAGAACCCAAAAATCAAATCCAAATGTCTTCCTCTCATATACAAATAAGACTGCTGAATTTAAGACCAGAAGTAATTATTATTCTCTGCAAAGCGCCAAAAAATTTGCAACTGAAATTATGTGTCCAATTTTTTAGTAGCACAGGGTTAGGGCTATGGAATAAAGTTTAAAACATTAGAGAGCAGCAAGCAGAATTAGGGGAGCCCATGTAGCATCAAGCCCCACAAATAAAAGTTCCAAAGACAGAAAATGAATCAGTAATGGCAGAATTTTAGGGTAAATATGTTTTGGTATAAAGGATAATTTAATTAGGGTAGGTCTACTAGAGATTGTGGAAAATGACAAATCTTTCTACGCATATGCTTGCTCACAGTAGTGGAGAGGCCTAGATATTGCTGAATATCTGTGTCAATGCAGCATTTCTAGGATTCTGTGAAAACCTCCCTGTATTGTTTCTATCTTGGAACTGTTAAACAAAAACCCTTGTAGAGCAAAAAAAAAAAAATCAGAGCTCTGTAAAACTAATTTTGCCAATTTATTTTCCATTCAATGACTCTTTTTTGTATAGTGAAATAACAACTACCAATGCAGAAGGATTTGATTCAGAATAGGGAAATGCCTGAAGAACATAGTGCTGATGCATGCTATACCTTTTTGTTTTGTCATTTCCTGTACACGCAGCATTTTTGTGGGTGGAAGAAAGTGTGTCATTTCTCACAATGATGTCACTATTGGCACTGCATTCACAGATATCACAGCTGCTGACTGCTCTCTGTTTCAATTTCATTTTCATATTTTGTCGAAGGCAGGGTTGTTTGCTATACACCCTGTTTTGAATGGTGCAGAAAGTCCATATCATTATCATGATATGAGAATAGTTCTGCAATAATTGATGGATGAAGTAATTCATTATGAATGTGATGTAATGAAATAGGCACCATGATTTAATCATCAGAAGAGGGGGTCTGTGGGTCTCACACAAAGGTATCAAAGTCATCCCCATGATAAATAGCATGTGATAAGCTGTTTAGAAAATGCTAATGCAAGCCACAGAAAAATGTGCAGGAAGGAGGCATACAAATTCCTTGTGTGGAAAGCAATTGACTCCTAAGAACCAAAGAGGTAGTCTAATGAGGAAGGGAAACAGCAATGTCAATGGATCCATCAATATTTTTTAAATGATCCTGCTTGATAGGCACATTTGTTAGGATTAAAACTTATTTGCTTGACTATTGTTCACAAAGCCTTTCACACACTATTCACTAGGGACCTGAGTCTAAGAAATTGTTTTTACAGCAATTTAGAAACACAGTGTGACCTTTTCTGATTTTTTGTTTTCTTTTGGTATTTCCTTACATGAAAAACTTTTCTCAAGATTTTCTTCAAGAAGTTGTAAACCAATTTTAGTCTAGGTAGGAATTGTACATCAATTTCAGCTCCAACGTCTTCTCCTAGCATTATCTGAGGTGCTCTGGGGTTTTTTTTAGTGAGATACAGGAAACATCCCTAGTGGAAATCAAAACTCTGTATATGCAATGTACAATGTGGAAGATTACTGGAAAATTGATACAGGAATGGTACTTCTTGCTTGTGATAGATTTATCACAGCTTGCTGATGGTGTCACTAGTCATCAAACACCAGCACTGTTACTATTATTTCTCCAGGTCTTTGCATACCATCAAGCAAGAGATCAAAAACTGGGACTGAATGAAGACAACCTACCCTGATATAAGAGATTTCAATGAGAAAATCACGAGAGGTTTCCAGAAACAATTATTACCATTATCAACGAGACTAGAGAGAACTAAAAGTGTTTGGCCTTGATCTGCTGCCATGTTTCATTGCAGAGAATGTGGTCATCCAAAGCAGAGTCATATCCTTTCCAAGCTAAAAATATGCCCCTAAAGTTCTCTTCAGATTTCATTTACAGTACCTGCTTGTCAATGTAAGCCCAGGTCTCAGATGAAGTGTGTGGAGAGCACAGTATTCATTCCAAATTATGAAAATTTAAATTGCTTCATTCACTTTTCCTTAAGTAGTCCACATATAGCAGTAGTTGAAGTTTTCAGTTCTAGAATACATTTTGCCCTGCTGCCACAAACAAACCAAAAGAAAAGCTGTCTATAACAGAATGTGACAGGGAATGATGACAATTCAAATATCTTAATTACCACCCCAAAATGCCCAGCAGTGAGTAGTTAACACCCACAGGATCTCATAAACTCCTTTTTGAGAAAGAGAGAGAAACATAATTATACTGAGATATGTGCTTTTCGCTGTATTTTTTCAGCCAGTGTCTAGATATGAGTACTGGTAGCTTTATTTTATATATATATATTTATATATCTATATATATGTATGTGTGTATATATATATGTCCAGGACCTTGTCATCCAGTTTTGTAAAATGGAGAGAGAGATAGATAGTATTCCAGAGGATGCATGGAGCTCCACCTGGCAAGGTGCAGACAGATGATGTCAGAGGATATGGTTGCCCAAATGTTTTCCTATAAAGAAGTCAGACATCCTTTGCTCCAGATAATCAAATACACTCTTTGTTGGGAAACTGCAAGCTAGAGCTTACAACTCCAAAAGATGAAAAGGGGAAGAGAGATTGTTTGAGTGGCAAATATTAAAGCTTTTTCTTATTGTGTCACTGAAGTATTGAAGTCCAGGAGGAAACTCAGGTTCTTCCTGTATGAAAAATTGCTACATTTAGAATTCAGATAAACGTGTAAACTCTGAACAAACACATATATTTGGGAGACTCAGCTAAAGAAAACAAGAACCATAACATCCTTTGAAGCAGGCCCATCACTGATAATTACGAATGTGAGATTAGCTTCCGTCATTTATTCTTGTAAATAGTGTCATCTCTTCCAATTAAAATCAACTGCTTGAATCTCCTCAATTGCTTTATTAGCATTGTTGTCAAGTTCTGCAGAAGCCTTAATTAAATAGTCATCATGATTATGGCTAGCTTCCCAAATGACTGAAGTAAATAATTTATATGGGTTATAAGAAAAGTTTTTACTTACTGAAATACTCTATTTCAAAAACTTTCCAAATGCCTAATTACATAATATTTAAAAATCCATCCTTTAAACAAGTTATACCTTACAAAATAAAAGCTAAAACTGAACTAACCAAAATTTTGTTGCTTCAAGCAGTTATACTTCTTCTAATGACACCTAAAGTAAAATTAGAAACTGAATGCAAAAAATTTCATAACTGAGGCATTGAGAAATCATTTAAACATTTAATACAAGCTATGATTACTAATTAATTGTATTAATTAATACTGGATCATACAAAAATGAAAAATAATAATTTTTGAAATCCAAGATACCAAGACTTAATTTCTATCAATAAGCAGCATAATGAGGTATTTTTTACTATAGAAATAGTAAAATATATTTTTTTAAATAATATTTGAAGGACAAATAGCTGTAAAACTAATTTTTAACTTTTATTTGTGAGTTAAATGCAACTTTTTCCATCCTAGTTTCTCTACTACTATCTAAATGGTTCACAGTTTTTTTTTTAATCAAGAATAAAAAGTAATATTATAAAAAGTTCTCAAAATGACCCAGTTCTTTTAAATTGAGACTATAAACTTTAATAATTGACATTATTACTAACAAATATTGTAATGAAATTTTACATTTTCCTCTTAGTAGAGACATGTCATTCCCATTGTCCTTAATTAGTGTTATATGTGCTCTTTGAGAGAAGAATAGGCCCTTTAGCTATAAATTCTGTCTTTTGAAACAAGAAAGTCATAACCTTTTTGTGTTTCTGGTTGAAGTAACTGCAACGTAATTTCATGTAACAATTGTGGCATATCAGAATCAAAACATGGAATGAGACACACTGAAATTATGAATGTATTATTGATTTTTAAATCTGTAGCTCAAAATAGAAATAAAATCAACATTATTAATGTTATTGTCCTGGGGTAGGTTTTTTTCTGTCTCTATGTCCCCCTTATCCTATTAAGCTATTGTCTGCTTTTGGAATACACCAGTGTATCCTGCCAAAGGACACTTGCTTTGCTGGTGGACACATATTTTTTATCTTTAAATTTATCATTGCTCTCTGTTGAATGTAAATGGAGGCCAGCTTTTTACACCCCTTTACATTTAGTGCTTCTGCTTATATAACACAATAACTTAAATGTTGTGGGCCTTGAAAATTTTATGAAAGCATTCTAATTCCCACCTTCCAATTCTCATTAAAGGCTTGACCTATGAAATTTAAAAAGACCTCCCAGTTATTTCTTCTTGTATTGTAAATTTCTAAGTTTAGATGTGTTTAATTTTGCAGGAACTGCAAATTCCCTTGGAAGCGCAGGGATCTGCGTGTTTGTGCACACATATACTTAAAAGCCACTCCAAGAAATTTCTGGCAGGATTGCATAATAAAGGAAGTGAAAAAGATATTCCAAACTTACAAATAAAAACTGATTTTTTTTTAATACATCTCAACTAACTAATGAGTTTTATTAAACCAAAAGCAGGGATGAAAACCTGCAAACCTTGATTGCATTTTCCAACTGAGAAAAGTTTTAACTTTGACTCATCTATGAGACTGTAATTCAGGCAGGTTTTGTATACAACTTTCTTGTTTTCTGAGCCCTTGCCCAGTAAATAGCCTTGCCCATTTGGTGGCTCTGCATCCACTTCTGTTATGTGGTTATATAATCAAAAATTTTTGATATAGATATCAAAAAATTGTTAAAGGTACTTAGTGCCTAGTGAATATATTCACAGAATCTGACTTTGTTTCATAATAATTGTTTTCAGTCATGTTTTACAATTTGGCATAGTAAAATAGGGTTGTCCAGGTTATAGAGAAGGCATTGGGGAGACAGTTGCATTCTCATCATGAAAGATAAGGGAAAAATATGTTCAAAGCTGTGGAAGAGAGAAATTATGATCATAATCTAGGAGTAATTATTATGGTATCTTGAAATTAATAAAGTGATGTGCATGTTACATAAGATATCACAGGAATTTTGCTGGTAAACAGGTTAAAAAGCAAGAGAGTAAAACATTTAGTAAAATTCAGTGTATTCTGCAAGATGAGTGCTTCCTTTTCTCTCTACCAAGCACACATAGGATGTTCTCAGAGGAAAAACACAAAAAAATATTGGAATAGACCCATTCTTATATTTCATAGGGATTGTGCCACTTTAGTTAGAACTGTAAATTTTTTAAGGCTGAATATGTAGAAAACACTGTATGTTGTGGAAATTTGATCCTTTTTACTCTCAGAACTCTCTGAAAAAAAGATCCTGAAATTAAATTTTGTAGCTGCTACTGAAAGAAGTTCAGACAAGGAAGAAACTGAGTACATTTTTCTGGAAGTATAGGAATTCATGTGGTGACCCTAAAATGGGTGATGTCAAAGAAAAAAACTCATCAAAGCTAGAAAATCAGAAAAGCATCTGCACAACTTCCCCACACACCTAATTTCCTACTCAAAAGGCTAAAATATGCAAGTACATTAAACATTGCCTAGTGCAACTGATCATATTTCTGAGAAGTGTTTATATGTGATTACGAAAAACGAAGATTCAGCATTGCCCTACTGCTCTTTGTACCAGATACAGCCAGCCAAAAGGGTCATAGTGTAGGTATAATATCTTCCATGTGTCTCAATGATTCTTTACTGCTACATGCCTTCTGGAACTGTGGCAAGGAATAGAAAGTAGATTATATGGCAGTTTCCATAGCTTCCCTAATGCATTCCTGGGAGCTGTCTCTCTAAGGGTGTCTAAGAATAAGAAAGACACAAAATTATTCCTGTATGATTCCTACTTAATTAATTCTAGAAGCCAGAATCCAGAGATAGCTCAAGTAGAGATAAGAAAACATTTGTGGTCATATATTGTATTCAGTAAAAAAAAATTTATGTTAATGAAAATTCTTGTTAAAATGATGTCTAATTTGGTGAACAGTTTTAGCCAGCATCAAAATGGAAGAAAAAATAATTTAAAGTTTTTTTAAGAAATAGTTCATATTTTCATTGAAGTCAATATTTATAAAATTAAAGCACACAACTTGGAAATGAAATAATCATTTTATGTTATCAGAAGCAGGGTTTTTTTTTCATCATTGTTCTGTGGTTAAGAACCAAAACCAAACAAATAATCCTTCCTAATCAGTCTAAAATGATCAGTCCCTTCCCCCACTTCCAGTTTTTCAGTTGTGTCAGTGAACCAAAACATCCAATTATTTGTTCAGGTCTAATTTCAAATATCTACCAGCTGGTACCAGTGATAAAAATAGGAAAATGAGGAAATAATAGATCAGGATCGACACTACAAAAAAATCTCCTATTTTTATCATGGTCCTAGCTGAATACCATTGTGGTGGCTTGGCTCTGGCGGGATGCCAGGTGCCTACCAAAGCCTCTCTATCACTCCCCTCCTCAGCTGGACAAGGGAGAGAAAATATGACAAAAGTTTCATGAGTTGAGAAAAGGGCTAGGAGAGATCACTTAGTGATTAGCATCATGGCCAAAATAGACCCAGCTTGGAGAAATTAATTGAATTTATCACCAATCAAAATCAGAGTAGGAGAATGAGAAGTGAAATAAATTTTAAAAACACCTTCTCACCCCTCCCTCCTTCCTGGGCTTAACTTTATTCCTGACTATCTATCTCCTTCCCCACAGCCATGCAGGGAGCTGGGGAATGAGGACTACAATGAGTTCATCACATTTTTTTCTGCTGCTGCTTCCTCCTGAGGGAGAGGAGTTCTTCTTTCCCCCGCTGCAGTGGGGGGTCCCACCCACAGGAGACTGTCCTCCACAAACCTAGTCCCCTGTGGGCTATGTTTTTTTACAAACTGCTCCAGTAGGGTCCCCATGGGGTCACAGGTCCTACTAGTAAATCCTGCTCCAGTGTGAGTTTCTCTCTCCACGGGTCTGCAGGTTCCTGCCAGGAGCCTGCTCCAGCACAGGTCTCCCAGGGGTTCACAGCCTCCTCTCAGGCATCCCTGTGCTGCAGTGCAGGTCTCCTCCATGAGGTCTCCTCCATGGGCTGCAGGTGGATCTCTGCATCCCTGTGGATCTCCATGGGCTGCAGGGGCACAGCTGCCTCACCATGGGCTGCACCAGGGCCTGCAGGGGAATCTCTGCTCTAGAACCTGGAGCACCTCCTGCCCCCTTCTCCATTGACCTTGTGTCTGCAGAGTTGTTTCTTTCACATATTCTCACTCCTCTATTCTCTGGCCACAACTACTTCTGTGTAATAGTTTTTTTTTTCCTTCTTATAATTATTATCACAGGGATATTAATACCATTGCTGACAGTCTCAGCCTTGATCAGTGTTGGAGCAGTCCTGGAGCTGCCTGGAGTTTGCTCCATTGGATATAGGGAACTTCTGGCAGCTTCCTACCACTGTAGCTCCCCTCCTATCAAAACCTTGCAGAATAAACCCAATGCAATCATCTAAAACATGTTGAGCATTTTTTTTTTCATGTTGGCCTTGTTGAAACAAATCCTGCTGGTATGTGTTCGGTTTGGTTTCAGGCTATTCTGCGAATTTGTAGCAATATTTCTTTAATTGTGAGGATCTTTCTACATCAGGGTTTAGTCTGTGAGTTTCTATTCTCTTATATTTAGTCTCTCAAGCTTTTAGAAAATGACTAAGATCTGTGAACGTATGCTTAAACAAAAATGTCAAAGATGCTCTTTCTGGTGTTTCCGATTTTCTGCATACTGCTGTTTGCCAGTTAGATCTTCATTGATTTACTGTAATGTGGTAGATTATGGCAGTCTAAAATAATCTGTGGATATTTGCTTTCTCATTAACTTGCTGCTAAATGACTGCATTCTTCCACTAAAATCCACTATCACAGTCTCATCACAAGTGTAAATGTGGTTTAGAAAAAGCTTTTTTTTTCTTATCAGAAGCTGCAGGCTTTTAGAGAGCAGTACAGTGTAATTCCAAAATTCAGCGGGATATACATGGGGTAGCTAGTACTACACATATCCATCTGTAACATGAGCTGTCTGAGCTCTGTACAATCCTACCTGTAGCACCAGGGATGCATGTCCACCTTATGGCATAGTAGAAAATATGTTTATAAAATAATGCTACATGCCACATGTTCAGAGTAAAAATGGTCATATATAACAGCTTATCAGTTCTATTTAGGAATCATGAAAATTTATCTCTAAATAATGTCAATGCACCATTTAGTGGATGATATAAAAGAGTCAGACTGCTTTAGAATATCTACCACATCTTGCCCATCTGATAAATGACCAGAAGAAGATAAGGGAAGAGTAAAAGCAAGTATATATATATGAGGTTTGTCTTCTGGGAACGTATCTTCCAAGCATCTGGCTGTTACTGGAGCAGGGAGTCAGAGATGGACATTTCACTATCAGCATGATATTCAGTAGCCAGCAATGGACTTTGGATTCCTCTTCTTCTATCCTGTTTTTCATAGAGTTCCTCATTATTCGCTGTAAATACATTAAGAAGAGAAACTGAAGCTAGTGAAAGAGAAGACTTGCTTTATTTTGTTCCCTGTTAGTTGCTAGCAGATGTTATTGCCTTATTGTTTTGCCTTGTCCTGTCCATTCAATGGAACTGGTTCACATCACACACATGATGGTCTGAAGTGCAGGTTCTTACATGCTTTTTTTGTTATTATTTAGAGGTTTTTTCATGAGGTCCTACCAGGTGGGCTAGCATTGAAAGGAGTCCTTAAAGCAGCTGTTGATTGTCTAAAAAGATGTAAAATCAATATGGCTGCTACACATGAAGAGAGAAGTAGAAAATAATAATAAAAGAAGTGATGTTAAAGAAATTTTTAATATCAAAGTGAATAGTATATAGGAAAAAGTGTGCCAGGGAAACCTATGCTGAAGGAAAATATTATTAATATCTTAGTACTGTTTGCTTGCAATTAAATTCATAATAAAACACAAAATGGAGAGGGGGGAAAGTATATTTGAATCAGGATGGACATCCTGGTCTCCTGCGATGTCTCTGATGTAGTCAGGTCACTCTATAAACTCATATTTCCCGTGGGATTTGCAAGTTTGTTTACATATTTGCCTCCCAGTTAATGGGAAAAAAAGGTAAATGCCTGTGCCTTTTTTGTTTGTGTGCCTTTTCCCTATCAGTGTTAAATGTTAACCCTAAGACTGTTACAAACCTGGTAAATATAATATATATGAAATAAGGCAGGAGCATGGTTTGTGATTCCTCTCTTCTATGTATTTAATTAAATAGCAGGATATTAAAAGTTAAAAACTCATGCTTAAATCTGCTGTTTGTTACAGGCAGCACTAAATCTCTGATAGTTCTGGAAAATCTCTCTGTATCTTCTACAAGCAGAGGTAATAGCAGAACTCAGATTCTGAAAATATGCCTCAGTTGCAGATCCCATACCACATGCAAATTTTTCAGATTAAACTTTACCTGAATAAAGAGTGAAGAAAGAAGAATCTGAACCATTTCCTTTGCTGTTAACCATTATGATGTTTAGAAATTTAACATAAAAGGTGATTATGTGCAATTGTGCTAAATGCAAAGGGAAAAAATCTACTTAAAAAACCTAAAATAATCATTTTGAAAATTTTCAAAATCTCTCCTTTAGAAAAACATTTTTGGTAGGCTGAGTGTATTATATTGGATCAGTTTATCTGCAATGGATCTTCATTATTTCTTCTATGAAAGGTAATCAAAATATGTTTTTATGCAAAAAGACAGACTTTCATTGTGGGAGTGCTGCATACAGCCTATAGAGTGAGTCTTATAGCTGAGCAAAATGAGTTCCCATTTTCTGTATATATATGTATATATAATATATCAAAGAAATTCATAAGGAAGAAACCTGTATATTGTGATTATGGTTTGCTTCTTTTGTTAACACAACTGCAGTCTACCTGCAGTGGCTGCAGGTTATAGCCAAATTTAATCTTCTTAAAGCACCACTATCAAGAAAATATACTAAAATATAAAAAACCTCATTCATCCTCTGTTGAAAATATATGATTATTCAATGGCTTGATGCAAAAAAATCCCCATATCTGAATCTTAAGAATACACTGGAAAGAGTAAATGAAATAGCAGCAGTAGGTTTACTTTTACAACTGAAAAAAATTTCTCATGTATTAATGTCAACAACTAGAATTTTACCTCATTAGGCAATTTCTGATCTAAGGCTCTGATGATTATTCTAAGCAGAAAAAATATGCTAATTATCCACTCTGAATGTAGAAGGAAAAAAGGTGTAAAATCTTCCTTTAGCCGTGTGACCATGTACTAATTGCATGTCATGTGTCAAAATAATGCAACCCACTTTGCCTAAAGCAATTAGACATACAGAACTCTATTAATGAAGCACTGTCTGTCACTAAAAGTGTTTTCAGAGCTACAGTTGAAGATTAAAATATTAACTTCTCAAATATTTATGATAGTTACTGACAGCATTTCAAAATGTTACTTTTAACAAAAGTATTTTATTCAGCTCCAGTTTTTAATTTGGATTTTATATTCAAAGATATTATTAACATATGGGAGTCGTGAAATTTCTATGATCTCCACTGAGACTTCTTTAGAGAGGGTACATTAGCTCCTTGAAGTTTACAGCACCTTTTTCTATTGTAATATAAACTCTTTCAGAACAAAAAAACACAGTGTTAAAAACTTGTCTTTTCTTCAAAAGTCATTAAAAAAATACAGAACAAGAAGATTCTTATTGTATTTTACCTAATTTTGCTATGTGAAAGAAATGGCCCTTCTTGTCAATATATCATTTGGTGCTCTCCTTCCTTTTAGGGTCATTGGTCATCTATGTTCATGAGCAAGACATTACCCTTTTGAATATCTTTATGCAGTAGGAAGGCAGGGATGCATGTTGCCAAGCTGTTTATTAAATCTATCAGACACACTGAAGAATAGACAATTACATCAAAAAATGTAATGCCTGCTCTATATTACCACTTCTCACCCAGCTGCTTGGGAAAGGGTTTTGCACACTTCCTCCATGAGCAATACAAATCTACAGCTTTCTGGGTGCAGAAGAGTACTGCTTTTATTCCACATCCCTAATTTACAAGAAAAAAAAAATCAAACAAAACCAAACTTATTTGGGCACTTGCCCCTGTAAACTGTAGTGGAATATTTGTATGCAAAGAAGTTGTATGGACAAGCCCTTAGTTTATGATCCATATGGAGACTGAGATGACTACTGTGATATTTGAGTATTTATGGGTTTACCAGGAGTGATACCATTGTAATATTATGAAATTATTACCCTTTTTTTGTGCCAAAAATCAGCAAATAAAAAAGCCATGTTGTTAGCACTTCATCATTTTCTAGTGCTATGGTGGTAAAAACTGACTGCTATTATGTATTAGTCCTGCCACTGCTTTTATGTTTGGTAAGGGTATTGCCTTGGTTTTGGAGCTATTACAGTCTATGGGAATCAATTACATGTACTTGAACTAAGAAGGATTTACTTGGTAACTGTAATGGCTCTGAAAGAGCCATTATGATCTGTCATGTCGAAAATGCTCATGTGCCTACAGTAGATACAAACAAAGCTGTGCAAAAAGTTTCCTACATAAAGCAAGCCATTTTGGTTAGGTTTCCTGACAAAACAAAATAAACATTTGATGCTGAAGTACTTTCACAACTTTTCATAATGAATGAAAAGGGGCTCCTGCCATGCCTCTCTCTTGTGCTTTGCTGAAGGAAAGCTTAAATGTTGCACGAGAGGGAATCAGGGCAGACATTACTGAAGAGCAAAGTTCAATGAATCACCATGTTTTGGGATAGATAAACCCAGTTTAAAGGGGAAAAGAAGTGATTTAAATTGAAGGGAAGAGTTATTCAGGTAAGGGAAGGAAAATAATTTTTTAGTCTTTATATACATAATTATGCTACTTTGGTAAGACTGAGCATAGAGGTTACACCTCAACAACTGTAGTCATGTCACAGATGAATGTACAGAACATCAGAAAATCCCGGAGCCAGAGTGAAGAATAAATGAGAATAATGAGAACAAATTTTCCTGCCTGTGCTATAGGATAGATGCAGTCTGTTGTCTTCGCTTGCTCATCAGACAGATTGTTGTACCTTGCTGCAGCTCCCTCTATATTTGTTTATCCATGTGTCTGCTGAAAGGTGACCCAAACACACATTTCTATTTCTGACCCGCAGTTGAGAGGCACCCAGGGATTAAAGGCACATGGCCACACCGCACTAGCACAGTGGGGCCAGTGTGGCTTACACAAGGAGTGGGATCCAGTCGTGCTGGGGTGAATGCCCAGAGTGCATGGGGGGCATCGTGCAGCCAGAGTAACCCAGGTCAGGCCCCAGCCTGTGCCTAAGCTGAGTTACAGCAGGGGACAGATGCAAGTGCAACAGTCACCTACACAGCTGAAAGAAAAGCTTGTGTAACAGCTGGATCAAGGAGAGCAAGGTCTTTATGACACAGTGCTCACTAAACTTTTTCCAGCCACATTATTGATTTCTGCCTGTAAAATGCCTGCATGGACAAAAAAAAATCATCTGGTCTTGCAAATTTAAATATATTCTTGTGGGAAAGGGTGGGCACTGTTTGTGTAGAACACTATTAGTGGTTTTCTTCTAAATAGAACAAAAATGTGGTAAAATTGGTCTAGAATTCATGATCCCCACTAATGTATTTCTATTGTTGTCTAATTCAGAACTTGATTATATAATTTTCTTTTTGTTTTTTCATTATGTTTTATCAACATTTGGATATGGACTTAACTGTGCCAAAGTTGATTGAAGCACTTTCCCAAATTAATATTGGTAAGGTGCAGGATGAAGAATGGTCTACAGTGGTATAGCTGTGTGGTCCGCAAGTTGCTTGCTGGTTTATTGGTCTAATTTTCAGTTACTGAGGAATGCTATTTAGAGTGCAGTGAAAACCTTTCAATCCCAAACGAGCACGTCCAAAAAAAGAAACAGAGATTTTACTTTTAGCTCATCTTCGGATTCACAAGGGACAATAAGGGAGATTCATTAGGCCATTTGTTACTGTCATCTGCCATGATTTAAAATGAAATACTAAATGTTTCATGGACGCAGAAAAAGAGCAGTATTTGTCTTTGTGTTGGCTATGCAAAGACTCTGTGGCTTTCAGCCTCCATACAAGAGGTCTGATGGATGAAAGGGGGAAGGGTGGTGCCATCTGAATGATGATGGGCTAATATCATCATCCTCTTGTCAGCTGTAATAGGCTTTTCCTCACAGAAATAATTCATAAAACCGCTACATTATATTCTATCCCTGACAGGCCCTATCTATCCTGCAACCCAGCAGGCTCACAACTAATAAGAAAATATGTGGTTCAGGAGCCCTGAAAAATTAAACAGGTAGTTTATGAACAATTTGTTTCATGGGGATGTTTATTATGTTTATTAAATATTGAGCCTTTAATGTTTTCCCAGTACAGATGATATCATAAAAATGCTGACTTAAGCCTCAGTTGTGTTCTTAAAAAGTGGCATTTTATAGCTCTTATAGTACCCAGTAAATAACTAAATTGCTGTGGTTTAGATGTATACACAGAATAGAATTTATGGGGAGTGTGTATATTTTTATTGTGCATATGCAGTGTATTTAATATATTCTAATAGACACATGAAAAATAACAAATTATTGATCACATTCTTTGGTTTAAATGCAGTTTTGAGAAGACCAGTATTTCAGACCCTAGAGTAGGGAAGGTCAGGAATTTGTTTTATTGATTGTACCAAAGGTGAAACACTGAACTTAGTGTTTGAAGTTTCAAGGCAAAAATCTGTGTGGGCTCTAAAATGCAGGCAGGAATACTGGCTTTTAAGTATAATCTTTATAGAAATACTTTAGATGTATTCTTACTAAAGAATAGCCAGGATAAAATGTCTAAAGCTATTGACTAACACCAATATCCTAGTATGCCATTCTGTAAAACAATGAGGGGTGCCAGAGTTTGTTATCCACAAAGAAGGCATATTTCCAATTGCCAGACAGAGCACAGGATTGGGTTCTGGAAAAGACCTGGAGTGCAAGGGGGAAATATAATGTGCAACCAAACTTTTTCTATGTCCATACCTTTTTATTCTGACTCCTTTTTCAGAGTTTATTGAATAATTAATGATTCTGCAGCAGGGTATGAAAACTGGCAAGTAGAAAACTTCCATTCTTAATGAATTTGTAATAATAAATAATGCTTATGATATTAAAAAGCTGTTTTCCACAGATATATTACAAAAAGCATATGCATGACATGATTTACAAAAAAAAAAAACCCATACAGATCTTTCATTTAACTTTTCCAGCATCATGTGCTGTGCTTGTATCCTTCTATTCCCGGTAAGAAGTTAGACGCTGCAAAGACTAAGATCACGGAGCGCAGAGATGGAAACTGTCTAGAAGTAGTGTGACTTCTACAACAGGAAATATTGCCTCTCTAACCTGCTGGAGTCCTGTCAGTATGCACATGGATTAAGAGGATACAGGAGCCGTAAAATATTTGGATTTTCTAAAAGCGTTTGACAGGGTTACTAAAGAAATCTAGTCACCACAGCTGTTGAGAGAGTGTCTTTTACAGATTGCAAACTGGGCAAAGAATAGAAAGCAAAGAGTAGGGCCCTTTGGTTGTTTTACAGAAGGGATATTTCATTTTCAGCAGTGAGGTCCCTGAGGGATAGACACTGACACTAGTTTTATTAAACATTTTCATCAAGGGACTGGAGAAAAAAGTCTGCAGTGAAACCTCCAAGTCTAAGGATAATATCAAGCTATTCTGTGTGGTCAGAAGTCTCTGCCAAGTGGCTGAAGGAACTTCAGAGCTGAGAAGGAAGGTGGCGAAACTGAGCAGAGAAGTAATGTGTCAAATGAAATCTAATGTAAAAAAAATCTAAGGCAATGCATTGGGGAAGAATAATCTGAGCTGTGTCTCCTGATTCTGAATTCAGAATTACCATCCAGCAGTTGGGAAAAGTATCTTGGAGTCATCCCTGGCAAATTTTTGAGATTATAAGGTCAGTGTGCAGTATTAAGCAAAATCAACAAAATGCAGGACAAAATCCTCAGAAAAGGTTTTTCAGACAAGTAGAGCACATATTTTTTCTGCTGTATAAAAATGTGTATGCCCACTATTTTGGTGCTGAGTTCTTGTCTCTGTCTCAAGAGATGCTGTGAAATTGAAGGAGGAACATAGAAGGCAATTAAAATAATCAAGTGGATGGATCAACTGTGAATAAGGAGAATAAAAAACCTGGGATTGGAGAGATCTGGGGAGACCTGGTGAGAATTGTGTTTTCTTACCATGTGGCTGTGAGACTGGTAAATAAGTTCCACACAATATGAGAGCAAGTACTAATCACTAAATTCTATACAAGTCATCTAAAAACAAACAAAAGAAAATTGTGCAGAGTCTAGATAACTTTAGAGACTTACTTCCACAGAAGGCTGTGAAGAACAGATGATATGAGCAGGTTCAGAAAGGAATTAGAAAAGCAGCAGCTCCATGAATGACTCTTACATAGACTAGGCAGGCATCCGCCTTCTAATATCCCTTAATGCAGCAGTTCTGATATCTGGGAGAGTATGAGGGGAATTGACTGTAGAAAGCCGTGGGCTTGTGTGAGGTCCATAATGTCACCCGTGGTACTTTCAGAAGGGGTATTTTGATCATGGGTCTTTTAATATTTTTAACATGTCTTTATTATATTCATGTCTAATTTGCTTCTCATTTACCCAAGTTTTACATTTGTATACTTATGGAGGTTTTAGTTTTTTCTCTTCTACTTCAGAGTACCTGAAGTACACTGGACACCAGGCCTGCTGTCTTTTCTTTCTTATATACACAGTTTTAAAAGCTGGACTCATATCCATACATACAGAACATAAAACTTGAAAATCTATGTAAAGAAAACCATGTCAGTATGAAGAGAGTAAAAGCTTAATTTGATGGCTTAAGCCATTGAAAAGATACACTGAAAAACCAGTGTACCTTTTTTAAATACTTGCATTTTCTTTCACTTTTCACTGAAAACTGTTTGTTTATTGTTTGATTTTACAAAGACTTGGCACACATGCTACTTCTTTTGAACTTCAAGTGTAAACAATAAAAGCTTTTTCCCCGCTGCCACCCGCCCTCCTCCTCAAATATCTTTCATTTTTTCCCTAATGGAGATGGAAAAAATCTCTTGTCACATGAAATCTTTATGACAAACTTTTCAAACAGGAAAAAAAAAAAAGTAATATATTATTAACTATAAGCCGCATGGCTACCTTGCTGTCTCTGTCTATATAAATTCATTCTATAAGAACCCAGACCAGACACAATCCAGTTGTAGATGTAAGCTCTTCAGCTCTACGTCCTCTTCCAAAAGAAAATAATTTACTGTATCCATTGCAGGGGCAAGAGGTTTATCAGGCACATTTGGGATACTACTTCCAGTCTCCATTTCCCAATTCACCCCACTTTTTTATGGAAATTCAGCTACTGCTAAAAGTTGGTGATATCTCTATTGGTCCTTTTCAAATGGCAAGCCACTTTTCCAAAGCAATGGCTCCCTGCTGATTGAAGGAGGCTGTGTTTGGCATCAGGGCCACCATGGAAATGCCCTGTACCTGTTAGGCCAGTGGTGCAAACCTGTGGGATGACCTATGGGCAGCTTGTATGCCAAGCCCCATGGTGTCAGTGGTCATTCTCCAGTCCAAGGCACTGACTGCAGGAGCATGTGCTGCTCTTCTTCCGTTCATGCAGAAACATACGCCTTCTTATATGTCCCACATGTTGCTTGATCTGATGTGCTCTGGTGTACTTGGAGGCTGGTAGTGTCACTGATCTAAAGACATACCACTCTCATCGGCAGGCAGTTGGAAGCAATTAATTACCAATGGATGGCATGTACAGCTGTTGCTTATGTATGGAAACAGAAGAGAAAATAGATTTAATTGGTTTAACATAATGAAGAAAGTGGCATTTATTTTATTATAGCTTTTATAAGCTGAGCTACTTGAATTTCATTTTCATAATTTTTTTGGATATAGTTGGGCAAAATTCTCTTGACAGATGAAAAAATCCCAGAGGAACAAAAATTGAGGATGTTCAACTGCCTCATTAGAAATTTGCAGGATCAGAGGAGGAACATACATATTAGACTAATGAATCATTAAATTAAATATTTTGCTATGTATGCCTATTGCTGCAGTTTGGGCTAAATTCCAAATACACGTCAGATAGTAGCTATAATCTTTTTTTGAAGAAATTGAAAGTCCAGATTTAAATAGGAAGAGCTTGTGCAATTTACTAAATCATGGTGAATAGATATTTTCATTGTTGATTATATTGTCAGACAAACTGACACGAATGATAGTGAAGAGAAAAACAATTATATCTGTATGTGAAATGTAAATATATTCTATAAGTACAAACCGAATTGAATTACAACATATCTATAAAGTATTGATATCAACAGCTCATATAGTTGACTGGATTCTGCTCCCACTGTTCATGAAGTAACTATGAGGTTAAATGCATCTATTTCCTTAGCTCAGGCTATCATAATAAAGAGAAAAATTTAGTTCCATGTGACCCTAATATTTAGCTCATTAACGTTTTTGAAAATACTCCTTGTTAAGAGGTGCTGTCCATATACAAAGTACTGATATGGTACTGCAGCTATTAAGCCTTATAAATAAACACATTTCTACATTACTGTCAATTTAATGCTCACTTTCTAATTATTTAATGTGAATAAATGCAATAGAATCTGCATTCATGCAGTGCTCTTTTGGAAGACATGTTTGTAGACCTGTTTGTAGACATGTTTGTAAAAATTACTGCAAACTAATGTTGGTGATGTAATGCTAGGTTTATTTTTCACATTCACAATTAAAGAAAAAAAATCTAGGTACATATTGTGTAGCTGCACACTGTGCTGCATGCAGGGAGACTGATGTTGAAACACTGGGGGAAAAATAGTTTAAATTTATTCTGAATGCAAGCATTTCCCACCTGATTAAAGAGACCAGTTGTATTTTACCTTCAGATTATATCACCTTTTGTCATCCCAAACATTTAGAATTTTTTTTTCTTTTTTTAAGAACAGCATCTTGTGTCCCTGCCCTGTCTATCTTTTGTCCTGTCCATGATAGGGGAGTTGGAATTAGATGATCTTTAATGTTGGTTCCAATAAAAATAACGCTGTGATTCTATGATTCTCATAAATTTTCATAATGAGACCTCATGGAACTGTCAGGCTGAATGTAGCCTGTCTACAAATGTTTGAATACATTTTAAAAATTTGGAATGCCAGAGAGAAGAGAAGAGAAGAGAAGAGAAGAGAAGAGAAGAGAAGAGAAGAGAAGAGAAGAGAAGAGAAGAGAAGAGAAGAGAAGAGAAGAGAAGAGAAGAGAAGATGTTTCAGGCTCTGGGTTTCATTTTTTAAATTAATTATTTTTTTTAATTTCTGTAAATGTTTCTCACAGACAGGGACAAACCTATCCCCCTCAATTCAGAGTAAAGGAGAGAATAAAATCTAGATATCTGGCTCAGTGATTTCCTTTTTCTCAAAAATAGTCCTGGAAAAGAAATCCTGAACATCTGGAAAAGACCAGAACCAGACAGTACTTTTTACAGTGGCTAAAATTGCTCATGTAGTTCAATCCACAACTCAGTGAGAAAGAAATATCAACTGCTGGATGTACCAATATAGAACTCAAAAGGGTGTAAAGTGCAGAGAAATATTTCAAAGTGGAAATCTGTCTCAGGCAGATGCTGTAAATGATTAACTGAATCACAAAGAAAGGTAAAATTTTAATAAAAGCCTGGGTTCTGCACTCATATATCCACTATTTGATCAGTTGATTTTGGCAGCTTTTTGAAATTACCCGTGTTGAGAGACAAGTATACTCTGTGAAGTAAAAATGACCTCTGCATGAGAAACAGTACATTATACAGAAAGTTTGCATAAATACAATTAATGTAGGATTGCTTACTAAAACCACAGACTGATGACAGATATTTTCATTGTAAGTATTTCTGTATATCAGAGTGTTGTGAGAAAAACATAGCATCCTGTGCTACTAATTCACTTTATTTACCTTTTTAGGAAAAGTCTCAGATGCACTTAGTAAAAGCAGCATGTACCTGTCTGTCAGCAGAACAGCCTTTAGTGTTTATTCACCTCCTATTCTTCAGAAAACATGCCTGGAGCAGCTGGTAGATGCATTCAGGAAAACAACTGGTCCCTGTCAACACCACCCAACCTTCTGAGGCCAAGCAGGCACTTAGAAAGTCACAAATAAAGACCAGTGTTTTGTTTTGCCAATAGCCTGGTGTGTTTTCCCCTCCTCTTTTGTTCAGAATGTGCAACACCATCAAAGGGACCTGATTAGAACAAAGGAACAGGGATCACTGTAACAATTATGATAAAAATGAAAAGGCATAATAAAAAACAGACCCCAAAATCAGGAAAATAATGCCAGGTGAAGATGAATACACATCCGCTGGGAACAATTACATAGCAGATGCATCCAAAAATTCATTATCAACGTATAATTTGACATGTTCCTAGTAATGTTATTCATTGCATTTACAAATAATTCATCACAGGTGTTGTGAACTAAAATGGAATACAAGATCCTTGTGTTATTCACTAGGACAAGGGGAAATGTCCACTTTGTAATTGCACATTGCATTCAATTTTATTAAAAGGTTTTGTCTTTTGTTGTGTAAATTCTTCTGCCATGCTGGATAAATCAGATATAGAGAAACTGCTTTCTTTCCAAAACATATTTATTCTCACCAAAAGAGTGGTAAAGATACTACTATTTCACTTCCTTTTTCTATTTTTCTCCTTTTCCTCAAAACCAAAGCCCCTGATTTTGCAAGTTCTATTTTGTATTGTTAGTTTCCCTGATTTCAGTTACTTCTGGTATACTTCTAATGTTGCAGATCTTGTTCCTTTGAGCTCCTTTTTAATAATCAGATCTTCTAGCAGAGGCAAGTCCTGTTCATTCAAGTGTAGCACTATTATTTTAAATAGAAAGGTATATGCATGAATAAGTGGAGCAGGGATTGATGCAGGATATTTTTTTCTTTAACCTGACTCAAGGCAAAACTCTTATTTAAACTTCTTATTTATTGTTTTAGGATTAATATTAAATTAGTCGGAGCAATGAAGCTCTGACTAATTTTACTTGTGTTACTACAAAATCCAGTCAAAATAAAAATTAACAAAAGGCAGCATTTCAATCCAGGTCAAATTCTATAAATAATGACAAAACAAATACACCTGCATTTCTCTTGTAGTCTGAAATTCATGAAAAAATCACTGTCTTTATTCCAAAGCTTTATTCCAATAATATAACAATAATTGTGTAACACTTGATACTAGATAGCAACCTAGCAGCACTGTGTTTTTAAGCCTAGTATACAGTGTCAAACAGAACCTTCAAGCTCATATATATAGATAAACACACTCTTGAAAAAAGAATTAATTAATGATTAGACCCAGCCTGAGTAATATATGATGCATTCTGATCATATTGTCCTATCAGGAACTTCAGATCACTGATATAAACATACAGAAGAGTTTTTAAGGCAGTTTTTGAGCTGGTTCAGTAACTGGTTGCTTCCTATTGAGTTCTTTGTTATGACTTCTCCTTTCTACATTTGACCACTACACCAGATGCAGGTTTTGCTGTGCAATGGTGCAATAGGATTTTACAGTTTTGCATGTGAGGCCAGCATGGCACACACAGCTTGTGCCACTCAGGCAGCAGAAGGTGACAACTGTCTGTCACTTGTGGTGGTTTGTAGTTGATAAAAAGTATTCAGTAGGCCAGAGAGAGACACTGTGAAAGCAAACAAGAGAAATTCACTGGTTGGAAGACTCCGCTGAGGAAACCTTCACGCAAATTAGCAAAGGAATTGAGTTCTAGTCTTCCCACTGCCAGGTGAATGGTCTATTCACAAGGCTAAAGAGTGACATTCAGTTTCTGTGTGACAAGTACTGCATGAAAAGGGGAGAAGACTCAGCTGGACTGAAGTGCTCACTTAATTTCAGAAGATATCTATGGTTTGAGGCATAAAGCACCTGTTGAAGTGATGGGGCACTGAAAACTTGTCGGCCGTGGATGACTGCTCCAACTACCCAACTTTGTAGAAGCAAAATGTTGTCATTGACATTTTTTCAGGGGGGCACGTTTTGACTATAGGGAATGATTTCTCTTCACCTCCCACACTTTTTCCTTCAAAGAAGAGGGTTAAAAACCTAGTTTGAGTTACACATTTAGCTAAGACTCTTCATTAGAAAAATATGTACATCCTTGTAAGGCATATTGATAGAAAAAGGGCCAAATTTTGGAAAAATTGCCTGTGACGAGGGCTACGAAGAAGTCTTAGTGTCTTCTTCAGGTTTGTGGACTCTGCTAAATAGTAGCTGTACATTGTTTTTGCATCATGGCATTAGGTTCTTCAGGTAAGAACTTGAAAAAATTATGAAGGGAAAAGCTGACATTTGAAAATGGTCGTCAGAATTTCTCCTCTGTTCCCTGGAGCTGCTGCTCACCAGTTTACATTGCTCAAAGTAATCATGTTCATCTGCTGCAAATATTAACCCTACCTCCTGTTATAATTAGTCAGGATAAGACACCACCTCCTTGTGGTAGTGCCACCAATTTTCTACAGCTGAGGGCAGGAGGCAATGATTTGAAATCAGCAGTGCTGCCTTTTCAGTAATCTGGTGATTCTTACTGATCATGAGGATGCTGAGAGAAGCTTTAAAATGTTTTATACCTTCTTAAGGAACAGAGTGGTACGACTATATGATCCTTGTTTTTTCAAGGGAGGAATACCTTTTATTTTCAAAAGTCACTTCTTACTTTTTAAAAAGAGATCCATCAGGCAGTGGGGATTATACACATCACTGCTGCATTGAAAGTTTCAAGTAGAAGTAAAATAATATTTTAAAAGGAGATTCATCGATTAAACAAAAAAAAAAAAAAAAAACCAAACTTGTAGATAATTCAGTGCAGTAAAGTGGAAAACGAAAATTTGGCCATGAAAGCTCTGACAGGTTTCCTTCTTCTGTAGGATATTCTTTTAACATAGCAAGCTGATCTCCTGCAATCAGACTCTGCAATTTGCCAGTATTTTACCTGCTGAAGTAGGCTAGGGATCAGAAACATACTGCAAGACAGTTTGACTGCAGAACACAGATCCAGTTTTAAGATATTAAATCATGAAGAAGGTCTGTATGTGTGGTGTCCTAGTCACCAGGGACACTTACCTATGTGTCCCTTTCTACTGAAACCAGTCATGAAAGTGCCCTAACTCTTAAAGAAACTGTACAGTACCATCCCCATCAAATGTTTTTACAGGGGACAAAAGTAACAGCCTATGCTAGAATACAATGTAAGATAGCTACAGACTCACTTAAGGAAAGGGAAAATGGGAAAATGGAGATGTAGAAGCTGGGGAGCACAGGGCAAGGAAGAAAAAAAGAGCAAAGGTGGACCTGATTTCTCATTGTGGACTTGCCTTCACAGTCGCCCTCTGCATTACTTGCCTGTTTCTTCTTTTTATGAATGCAATGAATTTTTTTATATGAATATAAGCAGAGAGACCATGCACGAAAATTTCACAATAGCAATGGTATTTCATATTGACTATTTATCATCTAATATGGGTAAAATGTATTTTTTGTCACAAATGTTTTAGTCTATGAAATATATGCCAGTGTTTTAATGTGGACAATCTGTGAAAGGTGACTGGAACACATTGTTGTGATTTGCTTGTTAATACATGGAAATATTGACATTTACACAATAACTTCATAATTCTGTTCATTGTGCTCTATCGCAGTGTAGTTCACCAACCTATGCTCATTCTGCATACTTGTCTGGAAGAAGGAGAAAACATTCATTAAAATTCTCATCTTGATTCAGGTATTTTTTTCTTTGGTATATTTAAAAAAATAAATTAATGAAATGGTGGGAGAAATGGGGAATGAACTAATGTTATGGTTTCATTATAGGCATTGCAATTATTACAAAACTCTTTTTTCCTCTAACTCATCATGTATAACAAAGCTATCATTACGTTTGCATGTTTTACAGTGTATCTACTTGAGAACAATATACCAGTAAGCATCAGTTTCTAAGTGACTACAGTTAAAATAATTCTCAATAAACCTTATTTGAATCTTTGAAAACAGTGCTAATAATGTTATATAAAGTGTCACTTATTTTCCTTTATAAAAACTAATCAACTTACAGTTTAAGATTTGGTGAACTTGCACTGCCACTTAGAATAAATAAATAAATACAGCCAAAGGACAGTGACATTTATGCTAACATTTCCTAAATAATGTAAATAAAGAAGAAGATAAAACTAAAATATTTTTCATGGAAATTGCTGAAGCATATGAAGACAATTAGGGTTAGGGTTAGGGTTAGGGTTTATGTTTTATATCATTCTTGCATTGAAAAGAGTTAATTTTTCAGATATGAAAGAAGTTACAATAAAAACAGAATTAAGGAAATTGAACAAAATTAAGGGACTTCCTATTTACACACCCTCTTCCTGCCCTCATCTGCCTGAATTATATCTGACATCAATCCCACATAAACATCCTGTCAGCACTTCCTCCACAGGTAGAGTGACCTCCTCCTGGATGTGAAGAATGACGTCACCTACATGTTCTGTACCATTTTGCCTCAGTCATTTTAATTTCACAATTGCAGACAGCAACATAATCTGTCAGTTCTTATGCCAGGAGACTTCTCTTTTTTTTTTTTTTTTTTTCTTTGTACACTAGTACAAAACTTGTCCGTAAACTCTGTGATGTTTATAAGCACTTCCTCAAATTTATTCTCTATGATTTTTGGAAACCTTTTATTTAAATCTGCCAGGACAGGGTAGATTAATCACCCCTGGCAATCATTTTTGTATGACAGCGCAGCAAGCATTTTTATTGGGTTGGATATCTACAGCAAAACAAATATGGTGTGTTCATAAATGGAAAAGGATTCAAAACTCTTATTTTATGCTTTATGCTTCATGATAACAAATAATCACAGATATACTGGAATCTATTTCAACCAGGTCCATTTTAGCAGAGCAGTTTTAGGAGGTATTTCACACAATACTGCTAGTAGGTCTCTTCTGTGAGTTTCCTGTTGTTTTTCCAGAGTTCTCCTGAGGTAGATGATTTGAGTGAATGAGTTTCTTGGGACTGGTAGTTGTGGTCACTAGAATATTTAGTGGCAGTTCAACATAGCATAGCCTAAGTATTCCTTCTCTCTGTAGAAAAAGGCATATCTGGGTGTTCTGAATTTCTTTTTCAATAGTAGAGAATTTATTGTCATTATAAAAAAGACAAAGACTGCCTAAGACAATGAATAGGTATGAATGACCAAAATCTGAAAGCCACTCTTCTATTTCATCCCTTTCTCCTTTCTCCATCTGAACTGTTTCAAAAATATAAGGAAGTACAAATAAAAATTTTCTATATGAACAGAGGAGATCAGGCTTCTGAGCTCTGAATAAATTTTTAGTCTTTAGCCCCATCTTTATCCATGTGGTGTCATGTCTGGTGCATTGCTACCTTCATACGTTTTCAAAGTCAGCAAACTTATTACAATCTTAGTATTCCACAATCTTCAACAAGCTGACTGTACAGAAAACAGCAGTCTGCCTTGTTTTCTTCCATGGTGCCTTATATAAAGATACTTAATGTAAAGGTCTTGAGCTAAGAAATCCATAGAGGAATAAATATGACTTGGCATAAAAGGTAATGTTGATATGGAACATCCGTAAGGGGAAAGAGACAGTGTAGAGTGGTGGCTGTTAAGGTTAGCTGCAAGGAGAACAGTCATGCAACGTCTAGCAGAGAACCAGAATGTGGAGATGACATATCCTAAACGGGTTAAAGCAAATGAAATCCTAAGTACCACATACAAGAAAAATGTCTTTATCTCCAAAAAGATGTAATTTTGAAGGATGATGGTGATGATTTGTAAATTAACTCATTTTTTGCAGTATAAGTTTATAGCAAGAAATTATTCAAAACAGCATATGACATTCTGTTACACTGCAAACGCCGCAAACACATAATTGACTGGATTTTACCTTTGTCTTATATGGAGGATACTGATCTTGAAATTGTACATAGAAATGGTATATTCACAGAGATTGCTCGAAATATTTTGCAAAAAAGTTGTGAAATTAAGTATACAATGCCTCCTTTTTATTTTCTCTTTTTTCCCACCCTCATTGCCTTAACTTCTTTTATCAAGGAAGACACAATTTTCATATCAATAAAAGGACAAGACATTGTGCCCAGCTAGGAGATAGCTAGCTTTATAGTCATTAATCTCTATTTGAAATATTCATAATGTCTATTATCTGTAGAATTATCTAGGACATCAGCAAATTTCTCCTTGAGTTCAATAAGTTTACAATAAAAGCTGTAGGAGTTTATACATATACTCAAACCTAATACATTCCTATATGTTGAAAAATTAAAGAATTAGAGTGGTCTTGGAAAGCAGAATTCCTCCTGATCTCCTCGTTTATTTAGAGAACTTTATAGTTGCTAAGCATGATCTCAGTGGTATAGAGAACACCTGGCAGTGGGAACAATCTCTTCCTAAATGCCATTGCTTGCTGTGTCCATACCCTCACTGAAAAGCAGTTCTTGCATCACCTGTGACTTGACAGAATAGTCCTGAAATAAAATGTACATCACAGGCCAGTTAAACACAGAAGCCACAGGGTGCAAGAAGTTCAATCACAAATTGAATTTGATAAGTATACAAGCTCTATTTTTACTTTTCACAACTATTTTTACAAGACACTCTGTTTCTTGGAATGCTTAAGGGTGTATGAACACCTGCACACGTGTGCTTGCCACACCTAATGCTTCAAGTCCTTCTCTTCCTCATGAATAGAAAAAGAGGCAAAAAAATACCATGTTATTCAAATAACCAGTAAGATCAAGTGTATAAAGATGGGCAGAAATAAGCAAAACTATAGTCTTAGTAGGTAATTAATGTCAAATCAGAGGACCCAAACTGTTTACATAAAAAAGAGAAATAATTAGGAAATAAAATCATTTTCTAAACACAAACCCCCTATTTATATAATATCTGTGAACTGAAAGTATGCTAAATTTATTTAAAAAACATAGCTGCTGCAACTACTTTATATAGCTGAAGTAGTTCTGATAACCAACCTCTGATAATGCAAACAGCTTCCACCATCTAGACCATTTTTTAGTATTCAGAGATCGTGTATATCTTCCCTGTTGATATTTGTCTAGTGAAGAAGAGATATTCCTAAGATACACATAAAACTAGAATGAAATCATTTGTAAGCAAAGCAGCTCGAAACCCAGCAAATAGTATCTCAGTCTTCCTGTATCCTTTTTTATTCACTGCACCATAGCATGAGTAATTTTGAAACTGCAACGTTCCATTTATTGTACAATTATGTTCTATTATTTTCCTGTTGCCACAAAGCTTCCATGAAAACATGCTCCATATATGCCTAAGCAGTTTACCTTGTATGAGTATTTGCATTAAATAAATGAAAATTCACCTCTTTCTAAAGATATCATGCTGAGACACAAAAGTATTCCCTGCTATTAGGAATGTTCTTGTACAGATCTAAAAATTGTAAATGAATTTGTAGATGGTTGGTTCCATTTAAGTGAAATAGACTGAGCATAGATCTTTATGAAAATGTGTTTACTTAACCAGAAAACACAAATATTTTTTTAATAGGCTGATTTCTTGTGGATGTAAGATTTTAAAGAGCTGTACTTAAAAGCTGTATTCCAGTGACAATCTATAGTCTCTTTCTCTAGCAACATTTTAGGGTGTAGGACACACTTCAGAAGTCCAATGGAAGGTTTAGATAAATGCATGGTACAGCATCTAGCAGAGAGATTTATCCATTTATTTCCCCAATACTGAACTACCTAAATAATTGATTAACATATAATGGGGATCTTACAGCTTCCATTGTAATTATGTCTACTACTGAAAATTTACAAAGTCAAGCTGACTGTTTATTACTTCTATTAAATGCAAAGTACATACTTTTGAACTCTATTTTTATTTAAAATTTCTTTACTTTTCTGAATCATTAATGAGGAAAAAGCAAAAGAAAAGAAAACAAAATGACCAGCAGTGTGTGCGTGTGTATGTGTAGTGCTCAATGTCTAAGGTTTTGCAAATGAATCAAACACCAACAGGGAAAAAATCACATGAGGAGAAATGAAGCTTCAGAACAAATGTATTTCTGTGATAGTGTCTGTAACTCATGCTGGATAATCATGAACCCAGCAGCTAATGACCTCTATCTACTCTGACACATTAAGTCCAACCAAAGATAATGGTGTCCTGCGTAAATTAACAAACCCAGTGGTAAACTTGCTTCTAGTTCAGCGGGAGACAGTGTGCAAATTAGCATTGGTTCTTAATAAGATCAGTGTCCTGCAATCTACAGTTCTGTAGTGTTCATAATGCTGTTTCTTTACAGGTGAAAATTTTTTCTCTAGAGGACACTTGCACAATACATTTTTCTGACAGAGAATCATCCTCACCCTAATCAGTTCCCTCCTTGAAAACTTTCTCTATTTCTTGTACTTTCATGCTGTGAGTGCTGCTGTGAGTTGTTGGGAATGATTATTCATTTGTAAGCTTCTTTAATAGCATTTCCTTTAAATGTTGAGGTACCCAACAGAGCAAACAGGATTTGATTTTATAATTATAACAATTCAACAGAAGTAATGGTCACTCTATTGGCAATCTTTTTCTAATTTGTTCATCATAGTTTACTATCTTCTGAAAACTTCAAATAAACTATCTGTTACACAATTCAGAGGCAAAATATTGTCCAGGACCTTATTCTGGGAACTACAGTGCATATTGCTCCAATAAATACATATTGCATATTGTATGCTTAGAGTCAACTCTATCCATCCAAATCTGAAATTAGATTGCTCAACAGCTGCCCTGAGATGTCCTGCACCATTTGAGAACCAGTTCCTATACCCAGCTCTCCACACCATAGAGCACAGAGTGCACAAATCTGCACTCAGGAGAACTTTGATATTGGATATTCGGCAACATCATCCCTATGCCTTAAAACAGTTTGTTGGTGTTTCCCTTTCTTCACTATAAAATCCCAAGTGATTATTTGAAAGCAAGGTATGTTTTTTTAAAATACCTTCTTTTCAGAGTTCTTTTTTTCAGATTTTTTAAAATTCTTTCTAAAACTGGTAAATGGCATTACAGTGAGAACATTTGGGTTAATATTGGCTGGCTTATTTGATCAATTTTTTTCTACCCCTTGTTAAAAAAGGTCATTCATGGACAATCTTTCCACTATCCAGCAACCTCTGTAGAAGACCAGGCCACATGTGCCAAATAAAAAAGTTATGTATGTTGTCCAACAGTAGGGAAATACTTTTTTCTATGAAAAAAATTTTTACAATATTAGATGAAATCTAATGAAGGCATTTCAGCTATAAATTATGTGCTGAAAAATGACAATGTTCCATAATTTGTCTGTGTATAGTGAGGCATGATTATAGAGCTGGGGGCAGGGGGATGTTCTGGTACGTACCTGATAGAAGAGACTGTGTTATACTCTTCTAATGGGAGTTTTGTAAGAAAAAGTTTAATACACAGCTCTTGTCTGAACAAACCTCTCACTGTAAAATGTTTACCTTTAATGACATGTACTATTATTTCATGATTATTTTAAAATACACTTAAAGAGTTTTACATGTTAACCAGCTACTAAGAATGCCTTAATAGACAACTAATTTTTGTTAGAGGTGTCTCGACAATTTGAATTTTATATGCATGCATTATGTTTTCTTAAAATGGGGAAATTATGCATCTGAAGGAATCTGTCTAGAATAATGGGGTTCTATAGAGGTTACTTTAATCACGTTCACCAGCAGTTATAGCTGTTTTACATCTTATTTGCAACAAAAGGGAACTCTAATTATCTTCCAAAAGAGCATAAAATGGTGTGCTTTGCTGCTGATGTAATGTTGATTCGTGAATGCCGCTGATCGGAACTGACAACTAAATACATGTCACACTTTTAAGAAATCAGTGGTGGTGACAGGATAACCCTCTTTTGTGACCTGGGGACCAGGAGACGAGGTATATATTTGCTTGCTAAGTAGAAACAATTCACAGTTTTTCACTTTGAAATAAAAATCAAAATGCTGTTATAGAGGGTTATCGGTGATTTTTAACAATGCATCGGTTCTGTTATGACTTAGAAGCTACCTTCTGTAAAACAGATCTACTGCTTGCAAATCCCAATAAAATAGAAAGGGTTTTACATATTAGTCTCATTTTTTATAAATTACTGACTCTTTATTTTTTATTCCTATATACTGACAGGAATATAAGTCCTTACAATATCTATAATAGGTATATATTTGCTGCACATGTCATAAGGGACAATAAAGAATTTCAGTATCTTTGCAGCATGGTTTCAAATGCTTGCAATTCAAGCTCACACATAACTGCAAATTAGAAACATGCAGGCCCCCCAAAACCTGCAAAACTCACTGAATATGATTCAACTGTATATCAATACCCATGCCACCCATGCATACAGAAGAGTTTGCTTATATTCCATTTCAATATGGAGTTAATCCACAGCGATCTAAATACATTAGGAATAACTGATATTTGCTTCATGGCACTGTTTAAGAGTCATAGTGGAAAGTTAATACTTTGCATCCCAGGCCTGAATGCTCTGCATTTAACCTAAATACTGAGATATCTGCCTGCTTTGAAAGTTTAATTCACAGCCTTGTTTATTTAAACTAAGGACAGTAATTAAAATGCTTAAATAGGCTGCATTCAGCCTTCTTTTATAACTGTCAACATTCATCAGCATCGCTGAGGCTTAACACTTTAGCAGGTCTAACTCTGACTATATAAATTTAAAATAGTCTGTATTTATTACTGTATACCTCTTCTCTGGTACTTACTGAGTAATAAATATTTTTACAATATTTCTTTTTCTAATTTTGGCAGCTTTGCATGCCAGTAATATCTGTACGTGTGACTCTGAGTTAGTATGTAGTAAATCATTTGTGCATGGTTAAATAAATCTAAAGGTTTTCTTCAATTGAAAAAATAAAAGAAAAACTTGGTCCACTTTCATCTACCCACACAGTCTACAGTTTAGAGATGATTAAAGTGAAAATATATTTTATCAGAAGTCTTTCTGATAGTCTCTCCTTCTGTTCACTTTCTCTCTCTTTGTGGAAATCATCTACTCATGTAAATAATTTCCAAATCAGTGATATGAGTACCATTATTTTCCAGTGCTTTTATTTACAGGTGTTGTCCAACAATTTATTTTATACCCATTTTTTATCATTATTGTATAAATAACAGATTTGTTAAGTCCAACAACTAAGAAAGCACATTATTTTAGAGCAGAAATGGGCATATGATTGACTAGAGATTGATTTTAAGAGGGGAGGAACGATCCCAAAAGCTTTTCTGTCTAGGTTCCTAGAGATTTTAAGTAACATTTTCTTTAGATGTGATCAGTTTATTTTGATGCATTTTCTTTACTTTGCATCTTAGCAATATTCTTACAAAGAGTCTTTAAATGGACAAGAATGGTTCTCTCCTGCCAGCTACCTGGGGAATGTCCTTTGAATTTTATGATCTATTTTTTCTCTGCTGAGTACCAAGACATATTTTTTTGTAATTATTATCACATTACTCATCATTACTCATATGGAAAGAAAATACAGCTTTACAAATTACTGAATGGTACCTTTGTGTTTAAAAAGCAAAAAATCAGGTGTAAAAAATGAAGTACAAAAAATTTAAAGCAGATTAGTTTTCTATTCCTTCGTTTCTGTGAAAATTTTTCCTCCATTTTCATCACTGCTAGTTGGAAGCTCTGAAAATATGGGACAGAAGCAGCTATTTCGGAAAACTTAAGAAGATACCAAAAAAAATTAATTTGTCTTATGTGTATACCACAAATCCACACTCATATTTTTCTTCTCCACTACTCCATTAGAAATAAAAAACATATTTGACTATATATGAGACTAAGTAGGATGTTTCCACATCTATTACCATTTGAAGGTAAGAACTCTTCTTTATCAAGCTCAATATCCTAAATTAAATTTTGTACTTCTTTTATTTGAATTAAAGACTTTGTACCGCTTTAATTTGCTGAACAAACATAAAATTGCTTGTCTTTAACAAGAAAAAAAGGGGGCTTGGGATATGGGTAGTTTCAGGTGTTGGTTTCTTTTAGTACCATTTTACTCATGGTTCAAACAGCACATCTAGATGGGTGAGAGGGTCTGGTCAGCCTTGTCTTGCCATTTCTATGAGCCTCCTTCCTCTCACCACACTCCTCAAAAGGCTCCTTTGTACTCCTGGAGAGAAAGCTCCTGGACTGCTAATAGTCCAACTAGCACCATTTTTGAGTGAGAACATTTTTTTATATGGAAAACAATAAATATACAGAAATGTAAATATATATTTAGAAAAACAGTGAGTTTTTGTATTTTTCTCAGAAATAAAGGTTTGCATTTCTGAAAATTCTGTGACTTCTTCTCAGTCGTGACATTCTTCCTCAGAAAACAGGAAAATTTCACTTTGATGTTGTTGTGCTCTGTTTCAAATAATAAAAATAACAATATTGAGTATTTGACCTGTGTTTCCTTTTCAAAATTTCCTTTGTCTGGATTGAAGTCTTGTAAGGGAGAAACGTGGAAAATCAGCAATGTGATTTTAAGCATTTGGTGCTACATAGAAACATGGAGTTGTCTGATAAGCTCCTCAACAAATAATTTCCTCTGATCAGCTTCCTCAGTCCTGCACAAGCACAGTCTCCTCCTCTATCAGGCTGGCTCCACTTGAACCCCTATGTGCCCAACGCTGAGACAGACAGATCCCCAGTTTGCATCTCAAGCTCTGCCCTCAGCTCACATTCCTCTCAATTTTTCTCTCAGTCTCTTGTTCCCAGTCTCCTGTAAACCAGCATATCAGCCCTATTTTTCTCCTTATAGGCTCCTTTTTCTTTTTCCTTTCTTTACTCCTAAAGGATCCTTTCTTAATTTCTTTTTCAGCAAGTAGACAAAGCAAGAAGCAAACTCCCTGTCCTACTTCATGTGGAAGGTGGGGAATGAAGTGGGCAGGTTGCTGAGAGGGGAAGAGAGAGCCCTCCCACAACAGGCTGCACTGGCTCCTTTCCTCAGCAAGGGAGTGTGCTTGGGAGCCAGGTAATGGGAAAGACTTTCCTTGTGACAGGGCCAAAGTTTTTTGGGGGCCTGGAGGTTCCCATGTCATCTTGCAATCTCTGCCAGAAGCCCATTATTCATCCCTAATTAATGGGAGCTGGCGTTATTAGCACGTTACTCATGAGCGTTGCTGCTGCTGTGGGTGGCAGCTCCGAGCAGACGTGTTGCTCTCCCAGCCCTGTGTTCACAAGCTGGCCCTTTGTGCAAGAAGTATTATTTTTAAATGTCAACCATGTATTAAGTAATGACTCAAGGGACTAACAAATCAAAGCTCAAGGCTTTGAGGGAGACACTCATCTGTCTAATAAACACGGAGTTAGATTGTTCTGGATCTCATTTAACTAACATTCACCCTTTAAGCTCAGCTGCTCTATTTCACTATCTCATATCAAAATATTGTATCTTAATATGCTTAAACCCAGACCTTCCACAGGTAGTAGGGCCAAGTGTGAGAAGCAGCAACAAAGCCAAGGTGTCAAGAGAGCTCTTGGCACCTGAAGAGTAACACAAAGGAAAAAAGTACTGTTCATTGACAACTTGTTTCTTTTCTCACTACTTAAAAATCCAGGCCCAAAATATATGACTATAGAGCCTGATCAAAGCCTGTTAATTTCCATAGTATTCTTGGCATTGACTTTGATAGGCTGTGAATCAAGCCCATCCCCAAGTAGAACATATGGGTCTCTTGCACAGCTTATTTCTATTCATACTTCACATTTTTTTTATTTATTTCATACATTATTCACAGTTTGTGATGGCAGAAAGACAGTTTATATCAGTGACACAAAGAAGACAAAGAAAGAAATACAGCATATGTGTTGTCATTATTATGAAAACTAAGGCATATTGGGCACAATGCATTTCATTTTCATTATATTACAGGATTCTAATAAGCACCATTGATAGTGAAGTCACTTGTCCTTAGCACAAGTAAAGAAGAAAGAAATGAAAACTTTTCAGGTTGCTTTTGAAAATCTTGTATACTGTCTAGGCATTTTAGGCACAAATTTAATTTCACTTCAACATCACAAGTTCCTTTGATGACAAAGTCACGTATCTTTAGTCCCAAACACAAAAGTAAATAAGACATTTAGATAGTTTTCTTTTACTTTGAAGATAGGTTTATATTTGAAAATGTGAGTGCCTGTGTCAGACACATTGAATTTTCTGGTTCAGTCCAACTCTGGGCTTAGTTAGGGCAATTATCTAATACCTGATAAAACACAACTGTGTCTACCTGAAGGTCTACAGAAATGCATGAAATCTTTAGGTAAATACACATTAGAATGGAAAGGCAGGATGAACGGTCTCTCATGACCAGGACTCTGGGCCCAGCCCTATGCAGTGTGTGCAATTATAACCATGCTCACATGGTTATTATATATATTATCGTTATTACATATAACTCACATTCAAAGTTATAACTCTGGGTCTCAGAAGACCTAAGGAATGTTTAGCTTTCACGCTAATTTTTATATATTTTATTTTATCTGAATTTCAATTTAATGAATTCTTTTTACCTAATATATGTAAAGTTGGTGGTCTTTTTTTTAATCCAAAGCTCCCAAATATTCCTTTCACACACTCCCTGCACTTTCTCACCACTTAGATCTGCTTTTTTGGGCAGATTAAAAATTCATGTCTGGTTGCCAGGAGGAGAGAGTGATTATGAAATCCACTCTAACCATATTTTAAACAAATAAATAAAAACAGCTGGGAAAAGTCAACAAGATCTCCAAGTTGATAGTAAAGTGCCTCTTGAAAATATGGACAGAATGTTTTCCCATTGAGATGTGGCAGTGGTATTGCTAGTAGCATGCAGAACTAGGAAAGAGAACACTAAATGGCAATAGCCTTTTGTAGTGATTTTTCTTTTGGAAGGAAGAAAATGAATGAGCATGATTTTTCTTGTGAGTCAGTGATGAGTATTTTCCACGTATGACACTGCTGAGTTTCCTGTAGGTCATAACAGATACAAGTGGGAAGATAGGATAGTTGGCTGGGACAACATCCCAGAATTAAAAAATACATCCCCAATATTATTTCATTATTTTAGTGAACAAAGAGGATTCTATTTAAAAACTATCTATTTTAAGATACTTTCTCAGATTTTTCACTCTGAACTGAAATTCACTCCCCATAAGAGCAATAAGGTCATATTAATATGCACTTTATTTTGCATGAAATTCTCATTCATCAGCTCTGTCCCTGAGTTCTAATAATCCACACGTGTGCTCTTTAATAGACTTTAAAAAATACTCCTTAGAAAAAGAAGACAAAGTGCTCCTATGAACATGATTTCCACAGAGTAACACATAGGTAGGTATATGCTGCTGCCCTTGCCACTTAAGCACGTTAGATTGGTGGCCAATGTCTAGATCGTGAGTGTGTTGTTTAGTGGTTAAAGCGCTTTCAATGCTTAGAATTTGCTGGATCATCATGTCACAGTTTAAAAGAGCCAGTCAGGAAAATCTCTTCTGAAGCTGAGAAATGTTTTTCAGGATTTTTTTGCTTTTCTTTCTCTAGGACTAGGTCTAATTTGAGTTCTATGCCAAAAAAAAAGGTCTTCTGGCCTCCTGAGGTAGCAAAGCTGTTCTTCTAGAAGGTGTACCTAGCTCTGTTGGCCACTTTGCCAGTGCTCAAGTACTGTGTACCACCAAAGAGTTTATACTCTATCTCTCAACAGGTGGATGTTGACAGCCTTGAAGAAAACAACATAGGTCTTCCTGAAGGACACATGGTGGTGGAAACATTTTGTAGCATTGTGAGAGACCATATTGTTTTTGCACCTTTTGAGCTAGTGGTGAGATTACCTCTAGGCATTCTCCCTTGCCTGTGTCTCCTTCCTGCGTCTCCTTCCTTCCTCCCTCTTCCTTTGGTGTCGCTCTGTCCCTCTTGTCTGGGCACACAGGAGTTTGCCCCTGGGAGGACTATTTGAAATGAAAGGGTGGTAGGCACAGACTGTTGCATGAAGCATGTGATTTTCCCATCTCTCCCATCTGCACTCCAAAATATTCCTGTACTTTCCCCCAAAACACCTTTGCTGATTCTTGGTCCTCGCTCCTAAATACCTGGGAATGTATTTTTTGGTGCAGCAATTTTTAATTTTCTACTTCCAAGGGTGAGAATGATGTGAACTATTTTATCCTCATCCTTATAAAAAACCAAATTTGCGCTGTCTGTTCTGCAGAGGAAGCATGAGACTGCTCTAATTAAGAAAAAGTGAAGTTTCCAAAGTCCTTCTGAAAGAGAAAAAAATATGAGCAAAGAATGTGACAATGAGATGAAGTGCAATGGTCAGTGGAATATGGGAAAGTGCCACAAGTTTCTAGAGACAATGTCTTTCCAGCTGTGACCCAAAAATCTATGTAGTATTTTGAAACTCTTACACTATGAAGTATTGTGTGAACAGACATTACTTCAATAAATGTGAAATGTTTCCAATAAACCTGTAAGAAATTTGAATATACCTAAAGTGGGGAGCAATTATAGAGTCTCTGCCTAGTTTTCTAATAAGAAAAGTGCAACTTTCTTCATATTTGTCTTCTTGAAAAGAACAGTCAGCCTGTGCTCTTTCAACTGTATTTCAAATATGACTTTTTATTAATGTCACTGTGATTACTTGCTTTCCTGACTCCTTGTAAGGAATAAGATTTGTTTAATCTCCTTTCTCTCCAAGCCTACTTGTCATCCTCAGCTCCAACTTTAAAAAAAAAAAATCTTAATCTGGCTAGTTGTCTCATAGTATTTGGCTTCTTCTAGATTAGGGTGGGTTTTGTGTCTTTAATAAAAAGAGGATATTTTAAGAGCAACACAGTGCTGACTACAAAGATGAAAAAAACTTTTAATATTGCTGACTTAAGGACTATTATTACAGATAAAATGTATTTTGATCTACTCAGCAATTTGAAAATATTATATTTGCAGAACAGAAATATTTAACCCAACCAAAACCAGCAAAGAGAAGAAAATTCAGGAATTCAAAAACCTGGGAAAAAATTATTAAAGAACAAATCTTCAAACTATATAAGCATATGTCACATAGTCTGAAACCAATATCTGAGCAAAAATCTTTCATTTTGGAAATCTGTACAGATACATGTGAAAATAATTCTTTGTTCAACAGCTTCCTCTAGCTAACAGCATAAAGGAAGTTTTAAATATTGTCACATCCAGAAATGGATTCTGATTTTTATTTTCCTTTAATAACAGTGCTCATGACTGAGACTCCTGAAAAATCACAATTCTGATTTAGGTGTTAAAACAGGGAAAGGAATGAGCTCTGCAATTTGAATAGCAACCTCAAAACCTGAAAAAAAAAAAAGCATTTTACAAAACTGTACTATATTAGGAGACTGAAGGAAAGCACCCATTTTAAAGCCATATAATGAAATGGCTGAATTTATCTACAAGACAAACATAAGACTGAAATTTAAAAGTAATACCTTTTTAAGACAGTGCCTGTGTGCCTCAGTCATTAACTGGGGCATTGGTATTAACATGAAACACTAAGCATACATACAAGATTCTTCATATGCCAAAGACAAGACAATTGTTCCCTCAAGAGGGGTTTTCTTTGTTACCACCATTTTAGAAGTGTATAGGCAGACACAGGATTGCAAAAAGAGGTGTAATAATGCATTAACTCAAAGAATGTGGCCAGAATATGTAAACTTTTTCAGGCAGGCAAGTCTGTCTTCAGGTCAAATGCTTCAAACTAACATAGATATTTCATGATTGTGTCAAAGCCGGTTTTGCAAATATTTAGAATCAAAGTAAATGAGGTCAGAATTTTGTGGAAAAGACCAGTCAATTATCCTATAATTAAAGCCTGCATAATAATGCATTACACCATGGAATATAATTCACATTCAGTGTGCAGCTGTACAACTGGTATTTCCTAACACCAGAATAATAGACTGCAATCTCAGTAATTGTGGCACTGACTTGAAAATCTTGAAGATACAGAAGATGTAAAAGGCATTCTCCCCAGAAATTGTGGGTTTGTTTTTACTTTGATAAGCACAATGACATTATGTCTCTCCTCTTCATTCAAAACTCTGGTGAGCAAGTCAATTTTGTGCCTTGCATTGTTAAAATTTTGTAATAGTTTTGCAAGACTGACATAAGTGGCTAAGACTAATAAAGCCACACCTTTTAAACACATACTCTTGTTTCTCCTGGCCTGCAATTGCTTACCTTGTTGCATCTGCTGTACATTCTGCCCTGAGGAGGAAATATGTTCACACTCTGCATTAAATACCTTTACAGAGCAGAAATGCACATGCCCGTAAAAGAAGAGTAAACTGGCCCTCTCTGAGCTAGAGGATCAGATTGTGAATGATTGATTTCTCAATCAAAACCAAGTATTTACATGCCTTCAGCTGTACCTTGCATAGAGGTGAGACTTCCTGGTTCATTTGCTACAGTCTCTTGGAATCAGTAAGCTACTGATATAGATGGCAGTCTTACTCATGCTTAAATCCATTTATTTCATGAAAGCAGAAATTGCTACTTAAACTAATCTGTAAAAGCTTCAAAAGGTAGCAAGTTATTTCAAACATCAGGCAAGAAATCAGGTGATTTACATACATATATACATGCATTTTTAGAAAAGCCTCCAAAAGAGTAAAATATTAGAACATAGTTTTAACCAGAGCCTGCAACTTAACCAGCAAAGTGAAAAAATTCAGATGTGTCCCAAAAGATGTACATGGTTAGCTAAATCCCCACATTAGCAGAAATTCAAGTATTCTGGGTGCTTCTTGTAATTTGAGCGATGTTTTCTCAAGTTTTTCTCCACAGATAAAAGCATTATTAAATAAAGTAAGATTATCATATGATCCATAAATAGAGGTAATGATTTGATTCACTTTGTAAGCTGTACATAAGAGGCATGTTTTATACCGTGTTTCTTGGTATACGGTTTTGCACGCTGGGAGGTGAATAAATCAATTATTGTTCATGACTGTGATTTTATGGGTTGCAAACTGTGGATCTGAGTCAATCAAATACAGATTTTCATCCAAAGGAATAACTGCCTGTTTATGCCATTATACATGAATTGCTGCTTCATTAATTATTAGCTAGCCACTATGTCCAAAAATGGTGACAGAAGAATATTGTGTGTACATATCTTCATGCAACTTGCACCAGAGCTGGAGTACTACCATTAAAATAACTCTTGTTGTCAGTCATAAGGGCTTTTTTCCAAGTTCCGTTCATGCTTATATACTCATCATGCCTCTTCTTGTTTTTGTAACTCAGTGATGCACAGTGAGTTCTAAATACCATTTGCTTGTTCAAGGCCTGGATTGTTGGCTCCTTCCCTTACAGTGCTCTGAGCAAAATCAACATTTTTCTCATTCATTCTACTCCTTTGCTTTTCAGGGGCAGAGCTACCACTGAAGATGATTTGCAGTTTTTGATATATCAACACAGCTCTGTAACAAAAGCTGTCTTGCATGAATTTTACTCATACAGCTTGGGGAAAGCAACACTTCTGTCTATGTAAAGTCTATTGATAATCATCTGCACTGCCTGAGAAACTGAGAAGTGTTTTGCACTGCAGGCACTAGGTCATACATTTGCTAAATTTGTTGTATTTGGTAAAAGCAGAAATCTGTACATTTTTAAGTTGTAATAAAGACATATAAATAAAGAACTATGCGTAGCCATGTTTAAATCTTCTGTCACTTTAAGACGAAATTTTAACAGAAAGCACCTGGATGTGTAACTTTTCTCTCGTATCATAAACAGAATGTTCATTTGGAACTGTATTGCTTATAACTTCCCTAAGCATATTGGGGCTTCTTTGTGCAGATTTTCTTAAGTTGTATGGACCTGGGTTGCTTTCCCTTCTTGTAACACCTCTACTATGCTATTAGAAGGAATCACACTGTAAACTCTGCTGGGTACTGCTAAAATATCTTCAGAAAATCATCAGTTATGACATTCTATTTCTATTCTATTTATTCTTTTTTACTGGTTCTTGCAAATGCAATTTCACACAACTTTTTAAAGGGACATAAAATCCTTGTATACCTGTGCCTTTAAGTAGCTCTGGAGGCTGGCTTACCTTTATGCCCTTAGCCTCAAGCAATTCGGTTTCTGGGCAAGGCTTTGTTCACCTCTCTGTGCCAAAAAAATGAGTTCATAAATTCATGATCAGCCTGATTTACCAAATTAACAATAACAGCTTTCAGCTTGAATCAATAAGAGACGTGATTTACCACAAGATTTTGAGACACCCCAAAAAGCAAATCTAGACAGTTAATCAACTATTGTCCTATGTTTTCTGGAAATCTTAGAAATCACAGAATGATGATTTGAGTTTGGTGAGATCTCTGGGGGTCATCCCATCCAACACCTTCCTGTTCCAGTATGGTCACCTAGAGCAAGTTTCTCAGGACTATGTCCAGATGTCTTTTGAGTGTTTCCAAACTCCATGTTCAAGAGACTACACCACCTATTGTCTATGAGAGTGCTCAATCACCTTCACAGGAAAAAAATTTTTATGTTAAAGAAAAATAGTATTGATTAACTGGGGGTGATGAGGAGAAGCAGAAGCTAGGAGTGATAGCTCAGTTTCCCTGTGATTGTTTTGCGATTTCCATGGTCAGACACTACAGACTTCTGTTTTCATTTTTATGTCAATAGGTGTGTGTCAAGTCCTAGAACAATAAAAAAGTCAATAAAAATTAATAATGGAATAACAGAAAACCCATTGAGCTTTGAGTCTGAGTCACTTGATGAATGTCTCAATGACAACACATGCATGAATACTCTCTGCTCCTGTGTTAATTGTGAGGCAACTTCACTGCCAGACCTTAGCCACAGTAACTCTGCTGCTGGTTCCTAATGAATGACACTGAAAAAGTGATTACAGAGAGGACAAAAAAACCATAATAGTAACAATAGTTGAAGACACCATCCTCAAAATATTTGACCTCCAGGGTACTTCATCTTAAGTGGAAAAAAAAACCTGATGGGGAATGGTAAGGGTAGTTGTGGTTGTTAAAGAAGTTTCCAGTGTTTTCTTTGTCAAAGGCAATATTTTTTTATTCCCATTCTCAGAAAACATTTCCTATGTTTATCTAACACATCACATCCATCACACACGTATTATCATTCCTACAGAAACCCTCAGGTTGGCTTTCCAATATAGCTAAAGGAAAAGTAAACAAGCAAACACATTCCTTTCTCCTAGTTGTGTCTGCAGCAGCAATGGCCAAAAATTTTGTGAGTGAAGTTTTGTCTTGTTTTCCAGTTCGAGCCAACAATTACTACTGATCATACCAAAAAAGGACAGCAGACTTAACTGAATTTTACCTTTGTCCTTTTGTGGTCTACAGTGATTGACAGCTAAATTTAGGTTTGCCATAAGTGAAAAGAGCAAACTCTTGGCAAGTGTCCTGAGATGACTCCACTATCCCCACTGCTTCATAAATTTGTCAGTTTACGTTCAGGATTTTTTTGTGGAGCTTCGATGAAGATCAACAGCAGAAGGTACATGTCAACTTTTTCAGGTGCCTTGGTGTCCTCTCATGGTAAGTAGCTTTCAAGTTTATTACATTTAGGGTAATAATATCATTACTATGGTAATGACATAATATGTGCCACTTTTGGGAATGAGAAATTACACATAATTTCTATTTGCTTCAGTCTTGTTTCTATAGCAACAAGACTAGTAATTCTCATTAATGACTAGGTTGTTAGCATTGTTATTTTTGGTAATTCCAGGTTATTAATGTCCTTAGTTTTTCTGCATCTTATTGATGACTAAATCTGAGTGGCTGTTGAATGAAAAAAATAGGTCCAGTTGACTAAAAACTATCTTTCATAAAAAAATCAGAGTGTTTTTTTAATCTAGTTTTAAAATTAGCGCCGAATTAAGTTGAGAGAATAGAAGTAATAAATCATTTAGGCTAGAGGCAAAATTCAAACTGACTGGTAAACACAAGTATTAACACAAACCACACAACTGTGATGGAAGTGCTGACATTATCATTTAACATTTCAGTTTGCCAAGTTCATCTTTCCACTAGAAAAGACATTTCCCCCCTAGAGTAATATTGCTATACGAGCAGCAAGGCAGTTTCAGGCACAATGGTTGTCATGAGTTCATTTACCAGTGGGATTCAAGGTTAAAGGTTGTGCCTAAATGCCTAAGGTCATTATTGTAGCTACATATTCTGTTAAATTTCATTCTCCTTAAGAGCAAACTGCAGGCTAAATACCTATGTGCTAAAAATTACAAATATAGTCTTCTAATTATAGAAGATATCAAGATTACACTTCCATTCTTTCTCTTCTAAAACACTGTACAGATGCCATGAAATAATTTCCCAAAAATTTAATCCACCTTAATAGAGCTATACAGTAAGCTTGGCTTCTTCTCCCTATAAATGCTTATGCATGTCCATACTTTTACCTACTGACTGTTCGTTTGTGTAGTCACATGTTGGTGCCTGCAGGACCTGCAAGGTGTAGTTTATCCCACTTGTTTTAAGTCACTTTTCTTAAGAAGGCCTTGAAAATGCTTTGATAGTAAAGTTTATAATTTCTTTTATGATGTGCTATTAAAGTATATAGCAACATTTTGCAACCACTTAGTAAACATTAATAAAGCATTTATAACATCTTTAAGTTTAGAATGTTGCCATTTCCTTCTGAACTAATATTAACATGTAGAAGTTAGTGATAGACTGCGTTTGGTGATTAATTTATTATGGCTTTTGGATTTAAAAATATGTTATAGCAGGACTTTGGGAGAAAAACAGAAGATTTGGAAGAAAATGAAAGAACAAGTGAAAGTAAAATTATCATATCCCTTATTTTTCCCAATCATAAAATCCATGCCTGCACCAGATCTGTGATCAAGATACTCAAAATATTACTCTTTGCTTCTCTGGAGGTAGGAATTGATTACTTCTCCTGCAATCAGGCAGGCAAAGATGACTGTGCAGGCCATGAATTTTCTTTCAAGGCGTATAGTATGGACTGTATAGTATATCCCACTTCTGCTCATACTCTGCAGTAGCATAGATTCAACTAACACTTTTGTGCAAACTTTTGATAAAATCTGCAAGTTCTGACACATATATTTGCATACACAAAGGAGAAAATCTTCTCTCGATGAGGAAAACCACTTAATTTCTTCCTTGCATTACAAATCAATTCAGATCCTGTTTTTACTGCAGGCTACTGGACTGAATTTATGAAGCTGCAAAGGATAATTTATTTCAATTAATAATTTCCTATACTAAATATTATTCATGTTAAACATCTTTTCTTCTTGCATGAAAATATAGGGTTTAATATTTAAAATTATTATTTAAAGTAGTGCTTTAAACCCATGGCAATGGATTCATAGGTCTTCTGTCCTTCTGTTGGGCAATGGGGACAAAGTAGTCAACTCGCCCTACTAGTCAACTCACCCTAGAAAGATGAATTGTTGGAGACAGGAGATTTTGACAGAATGCACAATGCTAGTTGCCAACTGACACTGTGGGTCAACAGCCATTTAGCATAAATTAAAGCAGTGCGTAGGCTGCTGCAGTCTATGCCAAGACCAATGAATAACTCTTGCTTGGATGAGGATGCCTGGCTCATTCACAGCTCTTTTCAACCTCCTGTGCTTATGGCTTCCTATCACATCTAAGAATGTAGTAAGTGTTCAGGTTCTTTACCGTAAAAAGATGATCGGCTTCAAGGAATCATTTAAGAGATGGATCTGTGACAATGAAATTAAGCCAATCATCAGCATTTGCTTTATCAGCTATAATTTTTACATACAAAAATAGTGAAAAAGACTAATAAACCCCCCCTATTTGTTTAGAAATAGCTGATATTTTAGCAGAAAATTCCTACAGATATATTCTTTCCTATAAAGCATATGATATTTCAAATCACAAACTTGGCAAATTTCAAGCACCTGACACTGTGGAACATAATGGCAATATTCAACACGGTCAGCTTCTCTTCAATGTAGCCTAAGAAATGAACATTAGTGGTGTTCAGTCATTTTCTGACAAGATGGATTCTAATCAGGTTTTGTCAGAACTGAGGTTTTGGTAGAAGCCTTTTCAGCAAGATGAAAATTCTGGTCAAAATTATAGGTGGAATGACATCTTGAGAAAGGCCACTGATTACAGGGAATTACATGTATTCCAAGGAAAATTCCCCTTGTTTATTTTCACCTCCAAATGTCCTGTACTTTGATATTTTCAGAAGAAAGAGATCTTGGGGAGAGAAGTAGCTCAAAGTGACTTTTTTATTTTTCTAATGTGGTATTTTGACCCTGCCTGGATGCCACGCACCCACTAAAGCCATTCTATCACTCCCCTCCACTGCTGGACAGGGGAGAGAAAATATGGGAAAATGTTCGTGAGTTGAGGTAAAGACTGGAAGAGATCACTTACCAATAGGCATCACATGCAAAACAGACTCAGACTGGGGAAATTAGTTGAATTTATTGCTAATCAAAATCAGACTCTGATAATGAGTAATGAAACAATCTTAAAAATATCTTCCCCCCAGCCCTCCCTCCTTCCCAACTCTACCTCCTTCCCCAGTAATGCAGGGAGAGAGGGAAGGGAGGTTATGGTCAGTTCTTCACCTGTTGTTTCTGCCATTGCCCAGGGAGAGGAGTCCTTCCCCTGCTCCAATGTGGGGTCCCCCCCACAGGAGAGAGTCCTCCATGAACTTCTCCAACATTGCTCCCATGGGAGACAGTTCTTCACAAATTGTTCAGTATGGGTCATTTTTCCACAGGGGTGCAGTCCTTCAGGGACAGCCCACTCCAGCCTGGGTCTGTCCCAGGGTGACAAATCCTACCAGGGAACCTGCTGCAGTATGGATTCCTCTTTCCATGGGTCTGCAGGTTCCTGCCAGGAACCTGCTCCAGCACTCCAGGCTTCCCAGAGGGTCACAGCCTCCTCTCAGGCACCCCCCTGCTCCAATGTGGTCTCCTGCAGGGGCTGCAGGTGGATCTGTCATGCTCACGAGAAGAGTTCCTACAGCACATGATCCACTCGACCGCCTGTACATTCAGCTGCACCTTCTCTATAGGACAGCCAATTGCTCCATCCTTAAAACATTTAATGGTGATGCATGAATAGACATTCTTGTTTCTGTCCTGACAGATTTTGAAATTCAGCCCCTTCTGATGGGAACAATATAAGCAACAGACTGTGCTATTCTGTGCCAAAGCTGATTAATCTTAAACTAGTAGTTCCTCTGCAGGGGAAGACCCTCTTCCTCTAAAAGTAATATTTTGTCCAAAGATTGAACCAATTTAGAAATTCTTGAAAGACTTTATTTAATAAAAAAAAATTACTTTTCCCACCATCTTTAGCTCTGCTTTTTAAAATCTTATTTTGATGAGAATATAAAATTGAAAAGCTTCTGAATTCACAAGAGCAATTCAAATGCTTGATATAACAAATATAGTTTATTTTATTCTCTTTCTACAGGCTTTCCTTTAATTACAGTCACTATTATATGTAGTGGCAGAACCTCAAAAATTTCTGTACTTGCCCTAGCAGCAAAACCCATATGCAAAAAGTATATAATTCTATTAAATAATGTATTCCATGTATAATTTTCTGGAGATTTCAGTAATGTCCTCTTTTTTTGAGCTTTCAATTAATTTTCCAGTTTAAAATAAAAGGTGAAAAACCTTACTGTCAAAATATTTTCCACAGTAATCTGTTCCCCCTTACTTCACCAAACACTGTTTTAACACTTTAACCATCTTTCCAGATTCCTTTCAGATATCTTAGTATTTTAAATATATATATATATATATGTATATATATATATTCATTGGCAATTCAGCTAACAGAAATAGACACATGCTACACAAGTTACATTTTGCCCATCCAATTTTTTTCCACGGGTTTTGGATTGTGTTCTGTTCAAATAATTTAAGAAGCAGTATTACAGCTTTACAGTGTCTGCTAACTTTAACCTCTTTGATACTGATTTTAAAACATGATTAATTTTGATTCTAGCCCATTATGCTGGGTTAAATATTTTAGTGAGGCCACCCAGCTACATTTTTAGAGTACTTGTCAATAATGTTAGTATGGTTGCTGCACCTGATTTCTATGTACCATTGTGGGTAAAGGTATATTTAAGACCTTTTTTTTTGTTGTTAAAAACAGTGCTAGTGGGGGAGGTATTATGTTCCTTCAAGATGAACGCAGCACTTGCTAATTTTTGGCACACAACATTCATCTCCTACCATTATGTCTCTTGTCAAGCCTTGAGATCCTCCATGGCCCAAACTGACATTATATGTCAAACATTTAAAAGCTTTGTTTTCCAATTGCTCTTAGCGTGAATGATCAATCACCCTTCATGTAGTACCATCAGATATCTTGAAATATCCTACCCACATAGGTTTACCAAAATGTAGCAACTACAGGAAATCTGTCATGGCATGTATTTTTTATTTAATGGACTTTCAATAAATTTTCAGATAAGTTTTAAAGTTTCTACTGATATTAGTCTCATAAAGTGGTAGCACTATTATTGCTAAAAAGTAATTTCATCTTTTTTTTCTCAGTGAAGTAGTTATGAGATTTCCATTTCTATGAGAAGCAAAATGCTTAACATTAGCATTAACAGTTTCATGTGTTGTCGCATTGTATTAGCTACTGACGTTGCATCCTAATGACCTCCTACCTGTCCTTGTCTGTATTTCTTTAAATGTTATTCAATGTTGCTCCTGATGTCCTTAACATCTATCTTTCATACTGCACTGTGAAGTTCTGCCCATGCTTCAGGGAAAGTACCATAATAAGAGGAATAGAGGATGAATTTCAAAAAGCTATTTCTGAATTGATATGATATGATATGATATGATATGATATTATTATATGATTATGTGTTTTTTTCAGTAAATTGTTTTAAGTATATTTCACCTTTTTCTAAATTATGGTTGCTATTTTAAAGTATTTTAATATGTATTATGTGCATGTGTAGAAATAGTAAACTATGCAGTGTGAGACAATGTATTCTTTCTCTAGTAGCTGATCAATATTGTAGCTTCTTCATAGGAGATAATTTAGTTTAAATATAAATGAAACCCTATGCAATTTCACAGCAAAAGATGTTCTCAAGAAACAGGTTATCTAATTAGGTTTTGCAGAAAGCAACCTCAAGTAGATGAGTATTGAATACTTTGGGCTTTTTTATAACACTTTCTTCATAAAATATAAAGAATTTCAAACAATGGATGTTTCAAATATTTTATTTAATTTCCAGGTGACTTATGTGATTCTTCTTTCATCACCCAATGATCTGTGTCATTAAGCAGACAGCTGATTTGGTTCATTTATTCTGAAATATTATATTTTGCTTAGTAAACAGATTCTGTTTGCACATTAATTTTTTTTTGTCTACAGATCATCTTTTAAAATTACAGAATGGTAGAAAATTATAGCTGGAAGGGACTTCAAAAAGTCATCTAGTTTATCCATTGTTGAATGGATTAATAAAAACTATGAAAAATGGCTGTTCTTGAAACCTTCTCAGGCACTCTTGCCCAGACCTTCATTATCCCTACTATGAGAAGGTTTTCCCCACAGTCTATTCTGAATAAATTTTTGATTAAGTTAACCCCTTTAGTTATCATTTCTGCAAAGGATCTTGTGAACAGATAATTTTTCTTCTCCACCAGCAACCTTCTAATTACATGTGGCTGTTTTCCATCCTGTGTGATGAAAGCTCATTTTTTCAACCATGGTCACATTCCCATGACTTACATGCGTTACTGTTTTGGTTCTCTAGATTTTCTCCAGCAAAGATGCCATGCTTAGCATTCTGAGGCCTTAGTAGTGCTGAGCAGACGCATTTTTAAACAAGCAAAGAGCTCTTATCTGTTGGCCTTCAATGCAGGTGAACTCCTGGACGAGAGACTGACAAAGTAAAAGAAAAGTCCAAAATGTGGAGATCCAAGGCAATACTCTGAGATTTCAGTTATGCAATTTAGGATTAGGACTTTGGAAGTGGACCAGGCATGTCCAGCTCCCTGTGGCTAAATCCACTCACTTGCCACTTGCCCGTGCCACCATGCAGGGCACTAGATTGGGCAAGCTGCTGTAGCTCCAGTGTGGTGGGGCTGACTTGGTGCTGCACTGCACAGGTTTCTTCCATCTCTGTTCCTCACATAATGATCTCCTGTGTGGCCTGACGGTATCAACTGTGTGTCCTAGGGTTTGGCTCCCAAAGAGTACAGTTCCAAGGCTTCTCCCAACGGTACAAGCATAAGTACCAGACTAGCTTCTTCATAAGTCAGCTTTCCCAAATTATGCAAAGTGCGCACAGGTGTTTGCGTGGAAAGTATCAGGGTAATGCGCAGTTTTCCATCTGCTCAGGTGAAAATGCAGAGGTAATGCTATTTGCCACTTGGTCAAACAGCTATAAAAATTTCCAGATTTTAATATTGAGTGAGTTAAAAATTTATATTAAGCCTTCTTACAAATAGAAGATATACTGAGAAAAGTCCTGACCCTACTAATGTCCACACAAATTTAAGGTACCAGAGTTTCACATTGTTGGCCATTAGGCACTTGAGATGTGAATATGCCTACCTATGTTAGAACATAAAGCTGATTTCATGTTCAAGACTGCATGGATAGCTAATTCTCTCTCACACAGAGAATTCACTGATTTTCTGACTGCATGAGTTAAGTCATTTTTTCAGAGTACTCTATCTGTGCTCAAAATTGCATCTATTTATCACATTTTCTTACCATTAATTTCTTCCTAGTGGAACATGCCCTCTTCTTAAGTTGTATTACTGTCACTTATCTGTCCTTGGCCCTCCTCTCCTAAACTCTTGCGGTGTTGAGAGGACACTGAGTGTGTGCTGCTTGCATAACAAACATTGTGGTGTTCGCTGCATGTTGGGGTTTTTTGTTACTCAATGTGATAATATGAGCAGAGTGTGTTAAGGAGCCAATTCTCATACAAGACAACCTGTTATACAAACTGTCCATCTTTAGTGTATGATATTACAACTAATCAATTGTTTAGGCTTTCCCTAATGCTTTGCTTTTTGCCCACAGGTAATCTTGTGCAACTAGCAATGGGACCGTGGTGCATGATATGAAAACATTATTAATAACTTGGGGACAGATTTCATTACACATTGCCATGACTCTTAGAACAAATTATCCACATTTTATGTAATCCAGGTTACCATGGTAAATATTTTCTTCTTTAACTGAGAATAAAATTAAATAGAGAAACAAAAACATGCAAAGTTTGTTTTTAAGGAAAACAGCCCTACATTAAGCCACTCTTTTTCAACCTATGAGTGTGGCAGTGGTTTTTCAGTAAATAAGCCCCAGTACTCCATTACATTAAACCAAAATAAAAAAAATTGAACTTGTAAATTCCTCAAATGTGATATAGTTGAAATGGCCAAAAGATAGCTGCACAGTCAAAAGCATATGATACATTGTAGAAGTACTAGCTTGGTTCAGCTAACACAGAGGCCAAAATTTCAGTGCTCACTCTTTAATATGGCAGTTGCCTAGTTCCATATTATGGAACCATGAGGTTCCATATTTTCCTTTCCATATTCACACTTATCATTTATAAAATTGACATTTGCAGTCAGGCTAGAAACTCAATTTGAGATCTGAATGTCTTCCTTTTAGCCCTTGCAGACACATTGTTACTGGCAAGGATTAATCTCTAAGTCAGCCTCTGCCTCACCATGCCATCTCAAGGTAGTGCCACAAACTTGACTGTACGGTATAAGTCTTAGAGAGAGCTGGATATTAATCTCACAGTTCAGCCTGAAAAATTATAGCTCCAGGAAAAAAAAATCTGAAAGCAACACTAAAACTTTTCTTTAAAGAAATGTTACATTACTTCAGCGTAGTTTGACATGGACTTGTTTCTCAATCCAAAATTGAAAACATTGACTGCTGGTATACTGGAAGGTGGAATCTTATTTCTCTTCCTCTTCTGTGTAGAATAAGAAAGAAATGTTACCTACCTCATTTGTCTCCATTTAAGCAAGGAACTTAGCTACATGCAAAAAGAAACCATTCCATGTATTATGGAATGCAAATTCCTCACAATTTCACTGAAGACAATGGCTTTGTAGACATTATCTGGATAGAGGGTAGCGTGCAATCCAAACCTGTTAATTACTGCACAAAATCCTGCCAACACAATCTCTCTTTATCAGAAGAATAACAGGGGACAACTTCCAAGTAAAAGTATGTTTTCAGGATATTATATCTAAATGTTTCAGGAACTAGCACTGGCTACCAAGGATTTTGCACTAATAACAGCCAGTGTTATCAGTTTCTGGTACAGACAAGTATAGTATGCTTCAGGGAAAGCATCAATTGCCCTCATTTTGGTAAAGCATAATTTGCTTTGTGTCAGGACTAAAATCTATTTGTTGGATTTGAGTAAAATGCAGAAGAAAGGTTCCAATTGTAGTTTCCTACAGTCCATCACTCAAAAATCACTGGAAATTCTTCATGTTTATTGCATTGCATGAGAGTCTATTTTCTGTACTTTAATTATAAACCATCTTAAGGCTTCTTGTATAATTTCATATGAAAAATAATATTTTTATCTTGTTAAATGTTGTGGAGAGCTGTTTCGTACTGCTGACAGAAATCATTCTTCATCCATGAGCACAGCTGCATTTCAGCAATGGATATCTCTTTACCTATAGAGTTTGCAAAAATAGTGCATAATTCTGTGTTTGTGGCCTCTTGCTTGGAAAATGTAAATTCATTATCCTTGTTACCATTCAACCCTATGTTAATGAGGTGCTAATGTCTCTATTTCATAAGAGCATTCCAAAGAGTGTATTTTCATGTATTTGATGGAAACAAGAGAAATCCATTGCTATATTTATTATTACATTGCATGATCTAAATATATTCTTTATTTTATCATCCCCAAACAAGACATTTTTTTGTTTAACTGGTTTACTTTTAGAGTATTCTCTGAGTTTAAAAAAAGGGAAGGGTTATCAACCAAACCAGAGAATACCATGAATTGTTGCAGTCTCCTAAGTCTTTCACAGTAAACTTAAAGTCTAAACAATAAAAACAGATAAATAGAGGAAATGTCAACTGAATTCTGGGTAATGATCAGATCAGCATGCTTTTATACAATTTCCATCACTTTGAATTTTAAATCACCTTTTAAAGGGCACTAAAGCATTCTTGCAAATTAGTCTGCACTCCAATTAATGCACCCAACATGACAATAAGACCAGTTTCAGCTTGGCTAAGCAGACCAGTCAACCAGGAGGATGTGACTTGAGGACTTGGAGAGCTTGTGCCTCCACCTTTTTTCCCTCTCTCTTCACAGCAGCTTAGGTCCAATTAGGCCAGTTAATCTGCCTAAAACCATTGGAAAAGAAGGATTTCTCTAATAAAGATGAAGCATAGTCTGAGAAGACATACAAATTAAGTCTACTCTTTTCAAGACACAAAATTCCAAGATTTCCCTTAGCCATATATCTTAAAGAGATATTTCTTTTGGTCAAGACTAAATGATTTTTCTCCATGGGGATTTTAACTTCAAGAGATCTTTCTGTGGCATTTGTTAACATGTAAAGGATTTCTCTTTTGTCTATTTATTTTTCATACTGTGCTCATTTTTTGACATCCATTAAATTTTATAAGACTAGACTGCAAGCGGTATTGATGAGAAATGCCAGGTCACATTACAAAAAAATGTTCATAAATAGAAATGACTTTGTGTTTTTCAGTGAAGAAGTAAATAATACTTGCATGAATATATAGTTATTTGAGTAGCCTAATCCGAGATTTTGAAAAGGAAAATTGAAGGGGGCTGATAAGCAACTTATAAATACATGCTTTTATATAAAACACATCCTAAAAAGTTGAAACAAAATTCTTGCAAAACAGAGAAACCATTTTACGTAGCATTTACCTTGCTCATTAACAAAAAAAAAACAAGTAAAAAAATCCCTGTTCTGTTTATTGTTTGTACTGGTGCATGGGAACTCCATTGTATACTCACAGCACACTTTGAACTTTCTCATTTCTTTTGCATTTCACTTATATAATTTGACTTAATTTTCTATATGTAAGATTCTAAGATGTATTTTTACAAAATTAGATGAGAAACATTCAGTCAGATGCACAATAATTACATATTGTTTTTTGGAATTGCTTTCATTTCTCCTCAGAAAGCTCATGCTACCCTTGACTGCAGCAGCTGCTTTTTTATATATTGAAGTGGGATTTGGGACAGGAGGGAGAAGTATTAGTCCCCTTAGCTCAACAACAGCATCTAATGTATTAGTATCATTTTGAACTGCTCAGGTACAAAATAAAAATATAGAAAAGAGATTAAATACTTTTTAAAATTAAAATGGGGATACAGAAGTGTAATGTTACTGAAGCGCACTTTATGCTAGCTACAGCTAGAATAGAAGTTTTCCTATTTTACCTTGGCAACAAAATGTTAAGCTGCTTTATCACAAGCTTTTTTTGTTAAGAAAATTGTAATCACTTTCCCTTGAATCCTTGGCTCTGACATAAAATTTGTTGGGCAACATGCAAAATATTCTTTTTCAGCATCAGTGCTTTGTGGAAAACCTTTTATTCAAAACAAAACTGAAGATTTCCCACTGTCTCTTTTGACCAACAAAAAAGTTACTAAAGTAGTGAGGTTTTGTAATGGCCTGTTTATTTAGTCACCATCTGTATCATGTAAATTTTGTTGATATTCCATCCCACCTCTTTGTTCTGATTGCAAGAGGCAGTTCTGAGCATATTAGCATGCTCACAAATAAACTGGTTGGCTGATCAATCGGTCAACCTCTGACCACCACAGTCCAACCTGATCCATATTCCTCACAGCCACGTTGAGAAGCCAGTTTCTCTGGCTGCTGTCTGAAGCTGGTTGTATATTCATTCAGCTGTGCCAATCCAGACTGTTCTTTTGTTTGAATCTAAGCTTTATCTAAATATTTAAACTGAAATGAGAAATCAATGGCATTGCCAAGCTATTTTTAATCAACGATGATGCACTTCAGCAACAACTTCCTTCCTTCCTTTGTTGATAGCCCCAGAACAGCAGATAAGAGGCTAGTATATAATCCTGCTGTGTTATAACTGCAAAGTTTATATTCTAAGAAAAATACCAAGATAGGCCAAACCCTATAAAATTCCACATACTTCCATATACCAAATACACTGATTTTTAAGGCATGGAATTCCCCATGCCAGTATGTCAGCTATTGAAGTTCTGTGTCTTGATTCATGGATTCAGTTGAGTATGCTCCTATTTTTTTCATTCCACTTTTCTTTCACACCTTATTCAACTAAAAGCTTTGTTTGAAATAATGGCTGAGCAGCCACAAAGACACATGAAGGTTGTATATGAGACAACTCTAAGAAAGGACTTCGATTTAGAAAGCAAATTTTAGTTCTAGTAGTTGAAAGAGAGGAGTGAGAAAATATACTGGGAAAAGGAAAGTATCAACACACAGGAGCAAAAGAAGAAAAATAAGAATAAAAATGCACAGCCAGAAAAGATGAATGAAAAGCTAAAAAAAAGATATCATATCAGAGATACCAAAAGGGTAAATAAAATAAAAAGGAAGTATTGATTGACCAATCAGTAGTTTTAATTTGATTTTGCCCTTTCCTTTAACTGATAATTAAATAAATGTAATTTATTTAGGAATTCAAATATATTTCAATTTCACACACGTGTTGCAATCTGCAGAAGAGAAATTAATGGGAATTTCCATGAGTGGGAAAGGATGATAAGTATGGGCAGGAGTGTGATAATACCAAATAAAATCTCAATTCAACTAAATATATTTCTGTGCTCATTTGAAATTTGGTAGTCTTTTATGCTTTGCAGAAAGTATTTCTACATTCTTAATAATCAATAGGATATTAATCACTAGATCCAAACTGTTTTCTTCAACTCTATCCTTCTTCCTCAAGCTGCTTTATAGGATCCCATGTGAAATGTCATGCTATTCAGTAGGATAGGAATATTACAAAATCAGCCTAAGGGCTAAACTCCAAATTATCTATTGTTCGTTTTGCATTCTTTATTAACCAAACTTCCTTTTTCAGATATTATTTAAATAAGAAAAAAGAACAAAAATGTAAAAGGGCTGCTACAGCCCACATTATATTCCTCATTGATCTTTAATTTCCTATTCAGAGTCAGAGATGTTAAAATATTCACTAAATCCATGCATTTGTCCATCAAAACCAGTAAGGAAATAATTAAAATAAGCAAAAGCCAAGCTGCCAAAACACTTCAAGAGTGACTGGGAGAATCAGATATGCATGTGTAGTTCCAGAATCTGAGCAAAGCACCTACTGCACAATATGTGATGGTGTAACAGAAAATTTGCTTTAAAAATAAATGGAAGGACATGAAAGAAACACTTAGCAACTGCCACACATACACCTAATTACAAACAGAAACTACTGCATGAAATGCAATTAAACTTTTTGATAGATCAAAGCATTCTTCTGCAATAAAAAGGAAATATTCTACTGTACATTTAAATAGCATAACTGAATTCTACTAGGGAATAGCATGAATACTAAAAGACAAAATTGAAATAATACAAGAGGTGTTATAAGATTTGCTTTGTGCTTCAAATACCACAAGAATGATGCACAAATACAATTATCCTGTATAATTAATAAAGAAAATCTACTGCATGGCAAAAAAAAAAAAGTAATTATCCTTTCTAAACTTTATTAATTGACATCTATATTTTGCATATGTCATCACTAAGTTCTGTGTACATTTACAAATAAAATGACTGGCATCAAGTACCAGTTCCCGTTCAGGAAAAGGCTGCTATGTTTTCCTGAACACTCCTTCTGCTGGGAGGAGCTAATTTGGGGGAGCTCTGTGGTCTGGGAAAAGCGAGAAAAAAAACAGAGCTCAGAGCTCCAGTTAAAAATCAAAGGTAATGCTTTAGCAGAGTTGCTGAATACGTCTTTATTATTTTATCCAGAAGAAAATAATTCAGTGACAGAGTACTTTCTTCTAGGACAGCTAGAGGATTTTGATAAAATGAAATTTAATATGGAAATGTATGAAGTACAGGAATGTTGGATGCAAAGTAGGATGATACAAGTTATTTGATTACAGAAATCCTCTAAGCATTCATTATGTTGAATAAAACTGATAAGAAAAAAAGTGCTAACTCACTTCAATCTAAGAAAATCACATCAGAAAGACTGTATTACAGCTTAAGGAAAGGTTTAAAAGAATGAGCTCTACAAAAATTAAAGTCTCCTACTGGAAGCAAGAGACTGATAACATAATATCCATTTAAGGTGGAAGAGAATGTTGGTATGTTTGCATGTAAATAGAAAAGGTTTTTACTATTGCCATTCTCTCCCTATCATATGTGTATTTGTCAAATTACATGCTGCTGTAGATACATAAAGTGAAGAAATTTTGTATAACTCATCACAAGAGGATAAGTAACATTTGAGAAAAAAATCCTACTCTAAATGGTGTTTTTCATTTTCAACTCAAACACTTAATTTCAGGTAGCCACTTGTAAAGAAACACTATTTTGGTTATGAGATTAGGAAATTAGAGTAACTTTATCAAAATGGAGTAAGGTAAAATAATAAATAATTTTAGTTTAAAGGCAAAAATACTTGGCAAGTAATTATTCTCAGCTTGTAAATGGTGTCTCTATAACCAACCAAGCATATAACAAGAAGATGAAGACGAGGCTTATTTTCACTTCATTTCACTTCTTTGTAATTGACAAGCTCTCACTGAGTGTCAACTTTAAAAGATGACAAATCCTAAATCTTATAGGACTCAATTCAATAGTTCACCTCTCTAAACTGTTTGCAAATTAATCTACATTTTCAAATGAATCAGGCATGAAATATAAGGTGGCACCTATATTACAAAAATATTAATTTCCTTGTCTTTTTTCAGCATCCAAAGTAGCTTTAACATATTCAGTTAGTTAATAAAATGCACAGGAATATACAGATCCACAGTGTTCCCTGTTTCACAAGTTTACCTTTCTGCTTTCCTGTTCTATTCCAGTATACATTAGTTTCCTTATTCAAAAATATACCTATTTTCTATTTAAATATACCTATTATCTATACAGTGTGATAATTATACTTCAACTACTTCAGATGACATAACCCAAAACACATGAAAGATGTGATGATGAAACGACTAAAAAACTGAAAATCAAGAAATTAATAAATTTGGGGTTATATTTTCCTGTTGTCCCAAAATGTTAGCCTGTTTCCCACTATGATCCCTCCCTTATTCAAATTTGGTAATTAGTACAGTCGGGTTCTGAGAAGTCCAAAGCACCTTCTATTTTCTATTGTGTTCTGTTTTCTTTTTCTCACACATTTGGCCACCGAAGCCATCATCACAGTGCAATCTTCTCTCTTAACTAACAGAAAGCTATGAAAGCAGATTTCTTCCTAAACTTAGACTTGTTTTTAATTCAATAAATCAAGGAAATTGAATGAAACAAGACTTTTCAGTCAAGATAGGGAGCAGTTGCAGAGTTGCTTAGAACAAGAAGTTGCATAAAATATGTATATTAGTAAATAGATAAAAATTTAGCTCAACATTCTCTCGGACAGTTGATATACCATCATACTTCACACTTCTTGTATGTTCTTGATCCACTGCATTCTCTTAGAAACAGGAACTGTACCTGTTGTACCTGTTCTTCGATTACAAAGGCTGTTCCTGTTTCTTGCCTAAGGTCCAGATTTTCCTGTCTCTGATTACTACATTTAAGTATAACAGAGAAACATTTTGAGCTAGAACATAAGCTTTTAAATATAAAATCAATAAAAATAATGAATTTATTTCAAGTATATGTCTCAAAACCTTTTCCTCTTGCTTTTAAAACTTAAAACAGGACATGAAAAAAATTTGTCAAAGATTTTGCTAAGTATTTCAAAAAGCCTTGCAAAAAAGTCTTCCAAAATAACAGATCAGTTAAGATTTAGGTCTTCTCATTAGATTTTTTTTTGTTTTGCTCATGGCTATTCCACACCAGTAATCTATGCTTCCTCTATTCACAATGGAATATTTTAGTCTATGCCTGTACTGCATTAATTATCTAAAAACTAAAAGACATATTGTAACTTCACACAGCATTCCAGTAACTAAGAACATATGATTGAATGGAAAGTTCTTATAAATATATTTTTTGATTATTACTTCATTTTTTCCCATACAGTTATCCACTCAGCAAATTTTGTCTCAAAAATAAGTTCACTAACTTTTTGCACCTGAGACCTATTGGTACCTATTTGTTAAAATTCTATTTGCTTCTCTTAGCAAATGGAAAGTGATGAAAGGCAAAAACACTACCATACAAAACAGAACGTGAACATGTCCAGAGAAACGGCCATACAGGAAGCAGAAGTAAAGGATCCTTTACACTTCTATTTCTATTTTACATTAAAAAGAGTAAGAAGGTATCAAGCACAGAGCTAGTTTCTATATAGGAATAAACCCTCAAATTTGCCTTTTGCAGCAAGAAGCTCTTAGGAGTTTTGTTCCCTGCAAATATCTAGCACGTACTGAAAATCATCACTTCAGCAACCGCTTCCTGTCAGCAGCAAAGTTAAAGGCAGATATGGACAGATATAGAGGGATATATCAGGTGTTTTTGCTCCTGTCTTCTACAGTGAGCTTTTATAGACTAGTCTTCAAGACATTTTCTCTTTCAAAAATAAATGAACAAGTCAGCTCTTTTCCTCTCCCACCTCTCCTCTTTTTCTGCCTCCCTCTTTCACAAACTTTCTAATTCATCCATCCTCTTTTTTATTGTGAAAAATCCCTATCAAATTCATTTATATCCATCACTTTTTTACATCTTCTCTCATGTTTTGCTGTGGTATGTCAGCAGTACTGAGTCTTAAGAGATTTTAGAGACATTCTATCAGTCACTTTAGCATCAGATTCTTACTAACTCTGTATCTGTTCTTCAGTGTGCCAGTATCAAAAGCCATCTTGACGTCCAAGCAGATTATGTTTGTTGCTTCACCCCTGTCAGCTCTCATTGTCACCTCCTCAAACAAGTTAATAGCATTTGACAAGCATGGCTTCCCCTTTATAAATGTCCTGGTTGTCTTTGACCAGTTTGCACCTGTCCAAGTGTTCTCCTATTTTGTCCCTAATCAATGACCCTAGAATTTCTCCGAGCTCCCTTTAGTGTTTATACACCGAAATGTTCAGTTCACTCACTCTCCAGCTTGAGAACCTTGCTCTGAAAAATTAGGAATTGCAAGTAACTTTGAATACAGCTTTTCTAATGTGTATGGGCATATGTATTTGTATTAATTACTGCCATAACATTCCACAATATAAAAAGATCTTATTTCAAGTGAAAAAGAGAAATATTATATACCAGCGTTTTAGAGAAGGAAGAGAGCACCTCTATAAAGGAGACAATGAAACAAATCTTTTGTGCCCACATCACTGAACTATCCTGTCACTGTAAATCCTTGTCATTTTGATGGGTGCAGGAAGGACAACTTTGAAGATGCTCTCTGATTTCTGATGCAATAGGTAGTGGATAACTTTTAGCAAGAAAATAAGCTACATCATTTTCAAAATGCAACTATTTTAAAATATTTTTAATAATGCTGAATTGAATCATGTTTATTAATTTCTCAAGCTTTGGTAGGTCTTGCAGGAATGTATTTTATTGTATATTTACAAGGCTCAAATTCCCCATCTTTCCTTGGGGCTATCTCATTAGCAGTGTATGAAATTAATTTTTTAGGTAAAACAATGCCCTTAATAGTAAGTGTCTGAACTTCAATGTGTGGGTGGAGCATAAACTCTAGTTATAAAATTCTGCAAGTCTAAATTTCAGTATTAGCAGTGCTGGTGTCATTCCCATGGTGTTAAAACTCACAAGACAAAAACACTGGTAAAGATTAAAATATTCACCTTATTTCACTGATAAGAAAAAGTCACCGTTCCCTTTTCCAGTTGTACTGCATTTCTAGTTACAGAAGTAAACTTTCTGGCAAAATGACATCTGAACGGTATATGTGCTAATTTTAAATGATCAAATAACTCCTTCATTTTTACTCCTTTTAATCTCAGCCAAAAGTTCTTGCCACTCACTCTGGAAGAAATAAATTAGAGATGAACTCAAATATTTCTTTGAAGCAGTATACAGAGAAAACAAAAAGGTATATTTCTGTTCCATGTCTCTCTAGGCAGCACCAAGTCTTAAAATATTTCTCCCTACTATGACATACCCTAAATAACAGGTCACCTCCACTAATTTTTTTAATATCCCTTTAGCCCCATATTTCCTCAAGCTCCATATCTTCTTCTCTATTATCCAGGAAGATCTCAAGATATTTTGGTTTGGTTTTTTTTTAACTTGCCTCCAGGGAATTTTGGCCCAGTATTGTTTAAAGGGACAGTGGCTCTTGATATGAGACAACCCTGGAACACTGAGAGAGAGCAAGTGCGCTCACTTGACGTAGCCTCTCAGGAAACAGCTACCTTCCATCCTCTTTTCTAAAGAGCACCAGCTCACTTTCTGATCTTAAAAGCAGAGAGGCTTTTAAGTAAACTTTTAGACCTATGGGGCTGGCTTAACAATATGCAATCCTGAAATATCACTCTAAATTTTATTTAGTAATATTTAGCTGGACCCCATCTGTGATTAGGTAGCTGACTTAATCCTCAGTGTAATAACTCATTTTCCCTTTGTGTACAGCAGTAGGCAGAGTTTGGTATACTGTGAAGAAAAAGGACTCTTATTCTTCTATGCTGTTTTGATTGCCTTCTGTTTCTACCAAAGACTTTTTTCCTAACAAGTAAAAAAATCTTCATTCACATTTGAAGTATACAGAATTAGCTGTCATGGTCAGAAGGAGCAGTAAAATTTACACAGAGAGGCAAAAGTCTCGGGTCTTTAAGAAACAGCTTGAGTATTAAAAATGGTGTACACAGGTTTTGGCCATAAGAAGCAGGTTTTCCTGAAGGAGAAACACCTCCTAAGCCAGTTCCTTATAGTTTCTCTGCTGTGAACATCAGGCCAGAAAACTTTATTGTCAAATTCTGTTGAAGGCAATGACCACCTAAGAATAGCTCAAAGTGAAGCTACAAATATCACATGACAAGAGCTTTTTTGCAAAAAAAGACATTTTGGCAGTCTATCATTCTTCTGCAGAAAAAGGGTATATTTTTTTTCTTTATTATATGTGCCCTTATTTACATAAATTAATAATCAGCCCAAATAGTCAGACCACCTTTAGGATAGGGAAAAAAAAAGAGTGAGATGGTAACCAGAAAATTGTAAGATGACATCTGTAGTACACTATACATTAAGTGTACAAAGAAAAGTTTATATCCATAGGATAGAATCATACTTGGATAGACTCCCTCTTGTCCTATCTTTTGCTTTCTGCTACTATACTTGAAGGATTTAAGGATGGGACATCCACAGCTTCTCTGGGAAACCTGTTCCAGTGTTATACCACACTCACAGTGAAGAATTTCTTCCTAATATCTAATCTAATTCTGATCTCTTTCCGTTTAAAGCCATTACCACTTGTCCTATCACTGCATGCCCCTGTTGAAAACCCCTCTCCAGGTCCCTTTCACTGCTGGAAGGCTGCTGTTAAGGCATCCTCAAAGTCTTCCCCAGCCTGAGTAACCTCAACTCTCTCAGCTGAACATTTTCAAATGCTCAAAAACTCCATAAGATCTACTTAACCTTTCTTCAGGAATGCTAAAGTAATTATATTTTATATTCTTGCCAATGCATAGCAAAATGGTGTGATAGAGTGATAGTGATAGAGACATGATAGGATACAATATTTTAAATCATTCAGCGGTTTTCAAAAACAAAATCAGATGAGTTCAAAATTAGTTATCTGGTACTAAAGATCACATTTTCAAAGGAATTTTTTAAATCATACATTCTGTTATATTTCTTTTTATAAATAGTAATCTTCATTGTGATTTGAGACTGCAGAAATTATTTTTATAACATTTTTACTTCAATGAACATTTTTGTGCTTCTTCCATTTTTTGACCAATTGCTCTTCCCTTGGTAGTTTTACTATTCCAGCAACAACTCCTTTTTCAGAATAATCAGTAGAGCAATAAAGTAGTAGCTTTAGTCTCAATTTCCTTGACAGTTCTCTGCCTTTCCTTTTAATTCCTGAATACTTTAAACCACATCAGTAAACATTAAAAAATAAATACTGAATTTTTAAGTTATGTTTCTTATGTACTGAAGAAGTCTGTTTAGAGATACATTTCGCATCCTTTTTGGGTGATATGGAAATCTAATAGCTCATTTTTGCTGTGAAAGATTATGAAATAACTTTCAATGAAAGAACAGTGTTGCTCTAAATTTTTAAGGGCTTGTTTGAAAGAGTGAAAGAATTAGACCTGCTCAATGAAATAAGTACACAAATCATTTAGCACTGATGAAACAACAGCAAGTGTTTAATCGTGTCATCTGTAAAGCATTTTTCGAATTTTTCCAGTAAATATTTAACTGAATTAGTCACGTAAAAATAAATCCAACACACTACCTCCTAGTGTCAATTAGAAGCAGTTTGCAAAACTATTTTCTCTTTGAAGATTATATTGACTACATATAGCAATGTTCAAGTAACCCACATGTTGTGCAAGACCCCGTCAGAATCATATAAGACCTATGAAAAGTGCTAACTGATTCTAACCATTGGTAAAAATCATGGTTGTTTGCTAGTCAATAAAGAAGTGAATGCTCCACCCCTGGAAATTTTCAAGGTCAGGGTGGGTGGGGCCTTGATGAAGCTGATTTGGTGGGGGTGCCATCTTTGCCCATGGTGGGACATTTAGAACTAGATGATCTTTAAGGACCCTTCCAACTCAAATCTTTCTATGAATCTGAGAAAATTAGGGGGGAAAAAATAAAAGAAAATATTATTAAGACCCAATTATATAAACTTTTATGTGATCCAAAAAACTTAAAAGAAACAATGTAGTATCCTTAACTGGGTAAGTTCGAGGCCTACTGCAAAGTTATGTGTTAATGGAATTCACTGGCCTTTATAAACATTACAGTACAATTACACAAAGCCCAATTATGCACACAGAACTTACCACAATTACAGCAGAGTAAAAACAAAGAAAGGAATGGATATTGCCTAATAGCTTAAATTTGAAAGTTTGAATTTGGGGATTTAAATTTGTGTCCTTCATGTGCACATTAGAATGTATGTAACACGTAGCACTAAAAGATGAACCATTATAACTCTTTCCTACTATTTCATCACCAAATGTAGAATATACACCAATCTTCACCAAGGAAAAGAAAAATATTTCCAAGATATGTCAGTCCAGCAACTCAAAACATGACACTAATATTCATGATAACATGTAAACACTTAGAACTAATTTTTTTTCTTAGAGGAAAAATACTCCCAGGCACATGGTGTGACTCTTAGGGATGGTCCTGTGCAGGGCCAGGAGTTGGATCCAATGATCCTTGTGGACACCTTATTCTGTCATTCTGTGATTTTTGATTATGCAATTCTATGAAGACTGGTAAAAAAGTTATCATTTTTATTGTAAATTATTTGAATACTTTCTTTTTCTCGTTATAGGAATTAATAGGGATATAATGTGCTTGTTGCAGCTGGTCAGTCAATGCTGAAACATCCTGCATCCAGGGCTTTCCTACTCTATGAATTAGTTTGTAAGAAGAACTTACTGATATTGTGCAAAGCTAGGCTTTGTGTGGGGTCAAGGACCAGTTAAAATTTTTCAAGGTTTAAATCTAAACACGCCTGGATTCCAAGCAAATTTAGTGAACTTTACATTTGACTTTTACATGGAGGGTAGTAAAGGTTGGGGAGAGATTTAAGGGTATATAGCCCCATTGCTTCAGCATAGGGAACAAGACTTTTTTCCTAATTTTTTTTTGTACTTCACAAGCAGGTGTTATTTAAAATTATAGAAGACAATCAAAACAGCTTTACTAGATGAGTAACATTATGACAGTTTCTGGGAGAGTCCCTTTTTACCAGGTTTTTACAAAAACTGATTTAAAACATGGGCTTTTTTCCTGCTGTTCCTGTAGGTGATTTCTGCAGAACATCTACTGATTTTCTTTCAAAATGTTATTGAACCACCAGGGTTATTTGTTATGTTTTCATTTACTATAGTGTCATTTTATTTCAGCATTGTCATGTGAATAATAGGCAATCAGGGCTGAAACTTTTCAAAATTGCAGCCCTCTAGATGTTACAATTAAATCAATTACAAACCCAGAATAAACAGTTTTAATCACATCAAACATTTCTTCTATATTATACTACTCAATTCTGTTATGATGGAAATCTAAAGCCCATAGAACGCTTCAAGAAAAAATACTACCATTTGTACAAAACTCCCGCTTAGCCTGATTAATAAACTGAACTTCAGAAAATGATGTGCGTGAAAACAGCTGCTCTTGCCAATAATGACATTTTATTTTCAATTTTAGAACTAACACTGTGTCAATCTAAACAATACTTAAGTACATTATGTAAGTATAACAACAGTGACACAACATAAAACAAAATGTACCACATCCAGGAAGAATCAGAAGTAAACGGTGCTGAGAGGAAGACAATTGTAGCTGTGGAGCAGCTGGTGATGGACCATTGCCATTAGGAAGAGGAGTGTGAGGAATTGCAGAAGAGAGCTGCCTAAATCTGCCATGCAGATGCCCTGAAAGGTGTAACAGAAATTGTGTATAATCCAGTGGCATGGCTTTACAGTAGCGGTATTTCATACATGAGCAGGCCTAGCCAGCAGAACAGCTTTGCTAAAAAAGGCAAATTTGACAAAATCACACTCATTGTCTGTAATATGATATTCTTACAGCTTCACTCTATCCATACAGGTAACCATGCATAGGTAACACTGAATTACACTGGTCTCTTTCAAAAACATAGCTCCAGAAATATACATTTAAGATGATATTCTTTTCCCCCCCTCCCCTGATCTGTGATCTGTGATAGTAACACCAATGACAGGCACTTGTACTAAGCAGCAGTGAAATTGTCAAAATAATTCCTTCTTTTATTTAAGGATCATGGTGAACACTGAGATTTCCAGTTTGGGAAATATTCCAAAGCATATTGGCAAACTGAAACTCTTCATGTATTTATATAATGGAAGTTGTCCTTCTTTTTTCACTCCTTATAAATGTGCATGCGTGAACAGAATTCAGATGAACTGAACAGGATACTTTCTTGTATCCTTTGAGCCCAAAAGCTACAGACATTCAAAAGACACTTGGTAACTGTTAGAGACAAAGAGAATTTCATGTCACCAGGATATCTGTGTAGCAGGTGAATTTAGCTGTGTACATGTCAAATTTAAGAAGAATCCAGGTAGCAGAGTTGTCCACCCACAAATATACAGATCAGTGGTTCCAGAGTAGAAACTCAAGGAAGCCGCAGTTAACTGTTATACATCCAATTAATCTGTTCAGACTGCTAATGCAAAATAGAAAACCTTGGGGGTGCACAAAGTGTCCAGTTGGAAAAGAACAGCAGTCATATTCTACCCTCTGATTGACTTTGCTATGACTAAGTACAGTTTCAATTTAGCTAAACTGAGCACCATGAACAAATTAATAGCACTTTCATACTTTTCTTTGCATCTTCAGACATTGAAAAGACAGGGATATCCTAGAACACTTTCAGTTTACGAGCTGAAAAGCCCTCAATGAGTACAATAGTGCTTATGGATTCCAGATATTAGCAATTATATATCGAAGTGCAAAACAAGGAAAAGGAAAATTAATCCTGAACCTTATAAATTGCACTGATATCTTTGCCAAAAAACTATGTGAGCAGGTGCTAATGCAGTTTAGCAAAAGAAGTGTAGCCCTATATTATACCATCAAGGCAGGAATACTAAAACTGACGTAGCACTTGAGCCCTTCACTGGGAACAGATCTACTTCTCTATATCTAAGTCTTTCACCCATGCTCCTGACCATCTTCTCATATGTAGATACCATGGGGTGTGTCAAAAACTTGCCCTCATTTTTCTTCTACAGGAGTAAAAATTGTAAGGCTGTCCCAGTCTATATCTCCTCCAGAGTGACTAGCAGTGTCTCTATAGAAAATCCTGTGGCTGGCATTTATTTCTTGCCATCTTCAGCCAGTAAACTCTCTGAAGGATATCTACAGTTTAGGCTTCAGTATGAACACTTGCTGAGAAAAGTCCATCTTTTTGGATGTATTTCCTGTGAACCAATATTTTAAAGTACAAAATATTTCAAGTTTGAGATTAAATAAATTGTTTATTTTTAAGAAAGGGATGTGAATGGATTAAGGAACCAATGCTTTCATAAATTGGTGCTTGTGAGTATACCCTTCACCTTTTGTAATGCACCATAATTTTCTTTATGTTGTGTTTTGGACTTTTGTTTTCATACTTCTGTATGGTTTGCTGACTTTAAATCTGGGCAAAGATTATTTCTTAAGCTGAAATTTTAGGCCTGTTTTAGTATGTGATACATTTTTAACCTAATGTATTGGGTTTGTATGGCTAGGTTTTGGTATAGGAGGGGGTTAGAGGAATGGCTTCTATGAGAAGCTCTCTGAAGCTTCCCCATGTCCAGCAGAAGCAATACCAGGTGTCTCCAAGATGGACCTGCTGCTGGCCAAGGCTGGGCCAATTAGAAATGGTGGAAATGCCTCAGCGATAACGTATTTAAGAAGAAGGAAGGAAAAGTGATTGTGCTGATGTCATTGTGTCCAGAGAACATTGGGGTGAGAATATGGGAGAGGAACTACTCTGCAGACACCAAGGTCAGTGCAGAAGGTGCTCCAGGCACTGCAGTGAGATTCCCCTGCAGTCCATGGTGCAGACCATGGTGAAGCAGCTGTGCCCCTGCAGCCCATGGAGTACCATGGGGATGCAGAAATCCACCTGCAGCCCATGGATGAGACCCAGGCCAGAGCCAGTGGATGCCTGAGAGGTGGCTGTGACCCCATGGAAGGCCTGTGCTGGAACAGGCTCCCAGCAGGGTCCTGCAGACCTGTGGAGAGAGGAGCCCATACTGGAGACACAGGCTGTGCCTGAAGGACTGCATCCTATGGGAGAGTGAGACATTGCAGCCGTTTGTGGAAAACTGCGGGATGGACTCATGTTGGAGAAGTTAATGGAGGACTGTCTCCCATGGGGGGGACCCCACACCGGAGCAGGGGAAGGACTCCTCTCCCTGAGCAGTGGCAAAAACAACAGGTGATGAACTGACCATAACTCCCATTCCCTGTCTCCCTTTGGCACTGGCAAAGGAGGTAAAGCTGGGAAGGAGGGAGGGGTGGGGGGAAGGTGTTTTTCAGGTCTATTTTTACCTTTCATTATCCTGCTCTTTGTTAAGAATAAATTCAATTGGTATCTCTAAAATTCAAGTCTGTTTTGCCCATGACAGTAGTCAGTGAGTGATCTCTCTCCCAGTCCTACCTCAACCCATGAACCCTTTCTGATATTTCCTCTCCCCTGTCCAGTTCCAGAGAGGAGAAATAGAGTGGCTTTGGTAGGTGCCTGGTATCCAGCCAGGGTCAACCCACTATACTTATATACTCTTCTAAATTCTAGGAGTTATTTCTGTAAAATTTTTTGGCTTTTTTTTTTTTTACAGTAATTTCCAGAAAGACACAGAAATACTATTGAGCAGTGTCTGAGGTATTGGTTGGTTTACACCTTAGGATGAAAAATAAACTCAATGTCTCAATTATTTCATTGATTTTTTAAAATCATTTCATTCCATGTTGTTACCCAAACAGATTACTGCAGGTAATTATGTCGCATCTTAGATGGTTTTTCATGTACCACATTGATGAGTAAAAGTACCAGAATAATGCAGAGGAGAATGTAGACTATAAAAATGTAGATATGAATTACAGACCCTACTTCGTAGTCCGAGGGAAAGCAACTGTGCTGTAACTCTTACACCTTAGAGATGTACTCAGCTAATTCTTCCTCAGCAAGAAAGAGGGCTGAGATTGAAATATTACTGTGTAGTTTCCAGAATAAATGGATAAACCCATCCTACTCTATGTAAAATGTATTTAAACTGGCCAATTATATTGCTCTCTGAAAAAACCTCTTTTCCAAGGGAAAAACGAAATTTCCAGCACTGTCATTTATACATTGCCTTTGGCCCAAACATTTATTCTACTTAACAATGCCCTGCAGCTTAATGTGCTTGTTCTTGCCAGGATGCCACTCTTCCAAATGAAATATACTTTTTAAAACTCTTTTGGCTACCTTTATCCCCTATTCTCTTATTTTTCCTATTAAAGGCAAAAATGCAGGAACAATTGTGTCCATGATCTTAAAGGTTCTTGGGAGTTTGCAGACAATGAAATCTGTCGGGTTCCTTTTTGTTCATTTTCTGCACTCATCATTCGCCAACAGCCACTAAAATTAAAAAAAGAAAAAAAAGGAATTATGCAATGACTAGTCTCAGTGACACACTTGCAGCTGATTTTAAAATTCCCAATAACTTATACAGGTATTTTGAAAGACACAAAGTCAACTTTGTCATTTACAGAGATACATTATCTGGAAAAAATTATGTCTTTAAAAGCATTTCTACTTATAGCAGAAAGACTGAAATGAAACACAACTGCCAAATAACTACTAGATTTTGAACAGAAAAAGGCTTATATGGTAGTGTTAAAGTAAAAATATTCCTAAGCTGAATTTTCCCCTTAGACAGTGTAAATCTTGTATAAAATCCAGTGGTAGTGGGACATGTATATGAGAGCAAAGAATTTACCCCCTCTGCTTGTATAATAGAAAATTAAGATGGTTAAAAATGGCACCCAAAAGATGAATGAATTTCCAAGGAAATAAATTAGGTTTGAAATTACTATTGGAACATATGCATTATACAAAAGATCATGAAATCCATTTCATCTGACATATTGTACAATGAGCTACAAGAACATTTGCAACTGATAGAAGTATGTAAGATCTCATGTATAATTCCTACAATAAAGATTACACCATAGAAGCCAGATATTACACTTCCTATTGTGATCTACCAACCTGAAGGTCATGAACCAGGGATATGACTTGAGCACCCTGGTCAAGATTTTGAGTTGTACTGTGCACCACAGGAGTTAAGAGCCTGTTTCATATCCCATGCACATTTACTTACCTGCAGCAACTTTGTCATACAAGCATAATGAAGAGAAAGAATTAGAACACACATTTGGAACAACTGAGGGAGAAAAATATATCATATAAGGCAGAAGCCATCTTCTACAGGAATTTTTCAACCGCAGGGATAAAATAGCCCAGATTTAAATGACTGTATGTTTTCTTAAAGATCCCAAAGGAAAGCAACATATGGATGCTCTATGTTTAACATAATGAAAAACAAACGCTCAAACCCCACAAAATTCCATTTTAAAAAATCTGAAAATTGCACTCAGAATCAAATGCAATATGTCCAAGAAAATACAGACCTGTCATGAGCGTGGTCTTCTATCCAGAATTATTAAATCTACAAGATGAAAGCAACATTTAGAAAGATTTTTAAAGTGCAAGAAAAGAAATCATAAATATATTTTCCACATTTTTGCAGAAAGCATGTGCTTGAAATGAATAGTTTTCAGTCAGATGGAGAAAATGCAGATGAAAACAAGAGGAGGATTGTGTGGGATATAACCACACGATGTCTGCAATCTCTTTGTTCAATATACATTATTAGTTTGAATCCAGGACAGACTGACATGTGCTCTGTTTGTTTCTCTTTGGTTGCAGTCCCTCTGAAGCCTATGATGTTAGAAATACTTTCTTCCAACATGGTGAAATCTGGAGGTATGATTATTGAATGCAGCTGAGTGGACACAATGCCCAAAAGCCTGAGGAATGCACTGTTCTTGGCAGTGACCCTGCACCCATCCCAGCAGAGCAGCTTTAGCACTTCCCACTGGCACACCAGAGCAGCTACTGCTTTTTCCAGCCAGGAATTTTTAAAAAATTGTATCCAAGGCACCATGCATTTGCTGAGCCCTTAGGAGTCAGCAGTTCTATTAGACTTACTGTAAAATAGCTAAAAGCAACAAGGTTCAGAAAGTGTTTGAAAACACATACGCACCCCCTCAGAAAAAATACCAAACTGATGCTTAAATTCATTTCTATTTAAAAAAAAAAAAATCAGTGGGATTTACATGTATATTTTAAATTGAATATTAAATGAGTACAAAAAGCACAAAAGATAAATATGAAATAAAAACAAAGTATAGAAGTAGTTTGTAAAACTTATACTGCTACATTGGGATCCTGGCTCCTGATGGGCTCTTCTGTAGCTTAAAACAGACCTGGCTGCAGCCATTCTAGGAGTAGTGATGTACACTCCTTTAAGCAAAAGGGCTCTATAGTGCAGTTGGGGATTTGTACTTCAGAGCTGCCTTTAGGGCCAAATTCTGCATCAGAAAATCTATCGATCCTTTACAAAGCTGCAAAATTACTGACAAGTGTCTAAATTTCTTTATGTTCAAGTACTTACTTACTCCAATGGAGCAGAGGATGCATTAAAAATGTCTTTGCAGCCTCCTCTGAGCCTGGCACATGCAGATGGAAAAATCTCATTTTCTCACTAATGGATGTCTTTGTAAGGTAAGGACAGATAGACTTTTCAGAAAACCTTCACAGTCCTCCAGTATTAACAAATTGCTCTGGTAAAATCATAACAGGCATGAATGTCAAACTCACGTTTAAGGTAAGTCTCCACTACAAGATGGACTAACATATACTTTCTGATGTTATTTAGATTTGTCCCACTCTGCACAGCCCTGGTGCAGCCTCACCTTGAGTAACATGAGCAGTTTTGGGCACCATAATGTAAAAAAGTCATTTCAGCTATTAGAGAGCATCCAAAGGAGAGCAATGAGACTGGGGAAGGCTCTGGAGGAAAAGTCACGGAGGAGCAGCTGAGGTCAGTTGTTTGCTCAGCCTGGAGGAGACTGAAGGGAGAGCTCAGTGCAGTTACAGCTTCCTGTGAGGGGAAGAGGAGGGGCAGGCACTGATCTCCTCTCTCTGGTGACAGTGACAGGACTGAGGGATGGCCTGAAGTTGTGTCAGGGGAGGTTTAGGTTGTATATTAGAGAAAGGCTCTTCACCCAGAGGGTGTTTGGGCACTGGAGCAGGATCCCCAAGGAAGTGGTCACAGCCTCAGCCTGACAGAGCTCAAGACGTGTTTGATAAATGCTCTCAGGTACAAGGAGTCGTAATTGGTGGTTTGGGGAGTCCCTTCCAACTCAGCATATTCCATGGTTGGATAGTTCTATGATTTATATTATCATTTCTGCAGAATTGATTACTGAACAGTCACCAGCTGGTAAAGTCTCTCAGATAACACCAGCTCCACTCAGATCTCAGTAAGGGAGCTGGAGGTAAAACGTTGCATATCAACAGTGCCAGTGCTGGTTTATTCAACCACTCTTACATAATAAATCTTACATCAGTAACATGCACAATTTATGGCAAACAAATGAGGGATTTCACATGCTGCTCAGATTTGTGTTTACACCAAGAAAGAACATGGCCCATAAATAAGATTGTTTGGGAAACATTTACTGCTGTCATACTGATAATGCATTTTAAATCCTGGGGTTATCAAAAAAATGGATTTTTTTTCTCTATATTGTTTGACAGCTGAAATTAAACAAATTCGATTGAAGTACAAAGCTAATAGAAGGTTTAGTATGTGTGTCATTAGCACCATCCATATAAGGAAACAGAAAATATGAGGTGTGGATTTTTAAAATATGATAAAATGAGAGCACTATTAGATGCATATGAAGGTGTGACTTCAGACCAGGCATTTTCTTATTAGAATCAAAGTGACTCTATCTTACATTTGTAAATAATCACTGTTATGTGATTCAAGTTGACATCTTTCAGATTATTTTCTCATGCCAAGAACATATATTGCATTTGAAATACATTTTAATTGTTAAACCATCTTAATAAAATATATGATATTAAATTATTACTTTCCCACACACTGCTAAACTTCTTTATGTTCAGGCATAGCTTCAACCCTAAATGATTGACTTAATTTATAAGCCACATGTTTTTTATTTCTTGATTTAGCATTCTGTTATTTACATGGATAGTCCCAAAGTTAATATGCTAGATTGTTTAAAATCTTGTATCAGAGCTCAGGCTCAACACAAAGATTCCACTGTATTTCATTTTTCTTTCCCTTTCAATGAAAAATCTGAAATAGTGTTAAATCAAAGCATTCTGGTTCTGTCTCTCTCAAAAATTCTAGAAGACGTAAATTCCACAATTTCTTCATAAAGTTTGGATGACTATGTTTTGAAAAATTAACATAATCTTTAAAGATATTTATTTATTAAGACAATTAGATGAACATACTATAATTTTAACCAGAAATCAGAAGCTTAGAAAGTAACAAAAGGTTTGGTTTGTTCCAGTAGATAATGCAGCACACTTTTAAGATTGTCAGTTTTGAAAGGAAAGTATATTTGGAGTGCTTGCTTTGGAATAATAGATAGTGCTAACTTCAAATTTATGTTTAAATGTGACAAACTGTTCAGATATTTATGTTAGCAAAGTTATGGACAAAATCATGAACATATATACAAATTTAAAGTAAATGAAACAATGTATTTTTTAAAGATTCAAGTATAAAGGCCAGCTTAGGTCATGAAGAAATTTAGCCTCCATTTTGGGATGGCCTTTTTCAGTGATCCCAAACAATAGGTGTATTTTCATTTGTGTTTCAATATATGCCTTTCTCTGATACATTTAACTGTTCCCCTGTGCTTCTTGTCAGTTTGTATCATTTTATCTTAGGTTGACTTTTTTTCTTATGTTTTGCCCATGATTATCTTCCATTTGTTAGTTTTTGTTAGAGAGCTGCCAGGCCAGAAATACTTCTCATCTACATAAAGGGAATTTTAAAATGCTTATTTCTTATAGTTAAACTCCCTAACATCTCCAGCTTTTCTTTCTGTGTTTCTGAGATGCAAATGCTCAAGGCAGAATATGTGTGCTACATGTGCTGATGCAACCTTTATGAAAGAGGTGCAAATATTTTACAGCTAGCTGTTGTGACAGATGTATTTGCATGTGTTATTCTCCAGTCCCTTCTCAAATGCACTCGCTTCAATGCCCTTGAATTTGAACATTAAATGGTTAAAAATGGTTAAAATTGGCTTTCAGAGTTTTTTTTTTCTTAAAGCAGTACAACTGCTAGTTGTTAGTGGATTAACAAACACCAAACCTGAATACTTATAATTTAGGTATCAATTACATACGTGCTTTAAGAGAATAAATATTTTCCAAAGTTGGTTTTCCATGTGGGCAAAAAAGAAAAACCTTCCCTCGCAGAAGATATAGATTCTTCAGAATTCCAAAGCTTACAAAAGAAAGAAACTTTTAGCAAAGTAGAACTATCTGGAAGCTTCAGGAGAACTGAATGATGTGATTGGCAACCTGCATTCTGTTACTTTTATGTTTATGTACACTTCTATGCCTGCAGCACATAAATACTGTTTGTTAAACTTCTGTTGTTATGGCAAGTGGAAATCACTGCAAAAACATATAAGCATGATAGGCAGTTTCTGAGTAAAAGTAGCCACCCATAACTTTCAAAACAGTTCTTTAGAAAGTGGTCTACATTTCTACTGATCAGTCACATTTTTTGATGACATTCTACTTCATTGAAAGACATTTCCCTAAAGTAAATTATACCAAATTAAAACTTCTGCTGATATTATTGACAAAGTCAGATATGTTGCACAGAAAACGAACAACAAAAAAGTGTTGTTTTCACTTTTAATTAAGAAAAAAGACTACAAATATTTTTTGCATAGAAAAATCTAAAATAAATTTAGAACTACATATTTATCTCTTATAAAATGGAAATAAATTATTTATATAAAAACCATAAAAAAGGAAGACTCCAGCTCATATCAAAGCATTCTAATAGTTTGCAAATAAACACTTGCAACTGGGAATAGATGCATAGTGTCAAACCACAAGTCCATCTATCTAGCAAGTATCCTGCATCTGACGCTGGTTTAAAAGAGATGTCAAAAAAATAGCACAAGAAAATTCATAGGAAACAAGCACATTCTCCTAGAAAACTGCCCAAGCTATCAACTATTTTCTGTGTCAAAGACTTTTAAAGCCAGCCTTTCATGCTCAGTTTTGTGCTGACCCCTGATGAAGTCCCAGCATCTGCCCAGTGCTCTGGAGCAGTGCCCATGGGGCAGCTCTGTCCCCATGCTTATCCTGACACCTGCTCCATTCCCTTGGCACCCCTGTGGCTCCTACTCGGAGTGAGGCAGCCCAGTCACTCCTGGTCCTCCCTTCCATGCTGCATTAGATCATACTTTTTTTTCACTCTATAACACACGTGTGTCCGTAGATTTTCTTTCTTCCAACTTGAAGAGTCTCAGCCTACAAAAATGTCCTGCATTGGGAAGTTGTTCCACACTGTTGGTCATTTTTCCAAATCTTCCTATACTCATTTTCAGTGGTGCTTTGTACACTGCTGTGAGGTGAAAGGGGTGACACCTGCCTGCATGATACAGATGGAAAAATGATTTGTTATGCATTTTTTCCTAATAATTCTGAACACTAATTTTGACTCCTGAGCACAGAGATGACTGCAATCATTGATTTCTAACTATTTAACCTTGAGAACTTGCTTTTGAGTGGCAATGGTCAGACTGGGACAATCAATCCTATTTGTGAAGTTAGATTGTTTTTTCCCCAGGACATCATTTCACATTTACTAATGCTGGATTTCATTTTCCATTTTATTACCCAGTCACTCAGTCTTAGGTATTTCTTTGCAGCTCTTCAGACAGAGCTAATATTAATTACTAATAGCCTAGTATCATCAGGAAAATTGCCACCACAGCATTCATCCAGTTTTCCAAATAATAATCTGTATTGAGTAGAACCCAGCAGAACTCCAGTATAGCTTCCCATTTATCTTTATCTTTTTGTTCTGGGTTTGTTTAGACAAAGAGAAAACAAAATACAAACAAAAACAAAAAATAAAAACAAAAAACCCACAAACAAAAAAAAAAAACTCCCCAAAAACCCACAAAAAATCTCACAGAAAACCCAAACAAACCAACAAAAAAAACCCCACCAAACGTTTAGTGAAGTAATTTTAGCTTAGAGTTACATAGTTTTACTTTCCAAAAGCAATTAAATTATCAACAGTTTATGTATTCAAATGCGAGTAATTTTCTTCCTCAAAAATTTTTGGATCCTGTTTATGGTTAGTTCAATGATTTCAGGTGTATCACTCCCAGTTATGCTCCTCTTACTTGCATTACTTTTAGATTCTTTGCATGGAATTAATAAAATTTTCTTAAAGAGCTGGAAGTAAAGCTACAGCACTGCTAATACAAGCACATTAAAAGAGGACTTTCTCCTGACACCATGAGCCAGCTAACAGACCTGTTCTAAGATTTTTATCACTGATAAACCTTTGGTGTGTCTAAACTTAAACAGGTGAGTAGCTGTTGGGAGTACTGCTCGAGTAGAGTTTCCCAAGTGCCATGGCTTATTTTCAGCATTACAAACGTACTGTGTAAATTCAGCATGCAGTCTCCCTGTGCACGACAGCAACTGTGACTTGAATGGGAGCTTTGTGGTCAGTACAGAGCAGCCACATCAGATTCCCAAAAGAGAGTGGCAGCCTGCTGGCTGCGCTTGTAGGATCCTGTGTTGGAGTAATATTTCCCTTTAAACTTCATATGAAATGAAAACAAATTACCAAATAAGGCCACTTTCAGATATTTTTTTTAAATTTCTGCCATTCTACATTAACGGGTTTTAGAAGTATCACATTTTCTGCCAAATTTAATTTTTATGCTCTCTTTGTCTTTCTTCTCTAACAGAGTGCATATAATAGCACACATGTAACTCCCAAATAGGGAGAGAATACTAGCAAAATGTATAAAAAAATAGTATACACATAATACAAACAAAGATATATGACAAGATATCTAATTTCTTGACCAAAATAACAAAAATCTGCATAAGCAATGCTGCTATGTCATGGGTATTTCACTTCAAATTCTTGAAGATCCTAAAAAAATTAAAAGAGGAAATAAAATAATTTCTTATGAAGAAACTAGATATGGGTAAAGAAAAAGTTTAATTACATCTAATCATATTTGCAGTGATTCATGATGGCTATTTACATCAAATGATTTTTTAAATATTAAGTACTAAGTCCATTTAAATGTAATAACTTGTATGGCAAATTTTCATTTTTATTTCAGAGCCCTGCTATTTTAAAATTTGTCATTAGAGCTAATAAGAAATTATATTGAAACTACTCCGTACATTTAAATGAAGCATAAATCAATTATTGAAGCAAGGAATTTTTTCATCATTGGAATGATTATTGGAATAAATTTAATCTTGAGATGTTTCATAATGAAATCTGCAATAGTAAAAAAATTGCATGGACTTAATTTTTACTATGTGTTATTTAAAAATGTTTCTCAGTAGCAAAACATTTAAGGGAATACACAAAATCCACAGAGTACTCGAGGCAATGAAATATAAAACCTAGGCTAATTTGCCCTAACATGCTCAAACTCTGTGTCTGATTTTTTGTCAGACAACAGTATTGATTAATTATTTTACTTCCTCATTCTGCAGTCTTCAGAAAGAACTGTAGAGAACCAAGGTGATTATAATCAGGTTTCTAATATAAACAGATAAAAGTGCACGAAGCTTGGGAAGTTTTTAAGAATGGAACATTTACACTTTTCTGCATCTCATTTAATAGTAGAAAATGAGAATAGCTGTAATGTGACAGCAACATTTTCTGACCAGTGTATTGCTGTGAGAAGGGCAGCACAGTGGATGCAAATGAGGTGCCCAGTGACCATTTCATTATTCCTAGTTCTTTGTAACCAGGCAGGCTGATCTGTTTGGTCACAAGATATAATGGCTGCACTTTGACAAACTATGAGGACAGGGCTGGTCACTGACAGAAACCTCTTCAGCTGAGCTGAGAAGGTTATTATGGCATCATCCCTCATCCCCTCTCTTCTGCTAATGATGCTGCCCTCATTTGCCTCTCATCAAAATGTCTCTGCACCTTGTTTGCCTTTGGCACAAAGCACTCCTCCCAAAAGGGTCTGCAACCCACGAACTTCTTGCTTGTCATGCCTCTCCTAATGCACACTATGTTGCAGATGTCTCTAAAATCTAATAAGATTGGTTCAGAGGAAGATGGGGTACCTGGAAGGTACTTTGCCCATTTCTGATAGGGATGCTATACATAATTAAGGACCAGGCTGTATGATCCCAAGCAATTTAGATTTTTGCTCACCTTGAAATCATCCAGTTGTGCTGTGCCAATTTGTGTTCCATCTGTTCCTTGTTCAAAGTCTATGGCCTTTTTTCCAAAAGCTGGTACAGAATTTTTATTTTTCTTCTCTGAACATTCAAACTGAGTGTCACAGGCATTAAAAATCATGGTGGCTGAGAATGATGCTGCACAACTTGCCACCATGGAAGCAATACAATTCCAGAACCTCTTTCTATCCTACAATGCCTTTTCTACCACAAAGACATCCTTTGCAGGGGTGGATTCAGTTTCTACTGGTTAACAGCACACTGAACATTTAGCATCCATATGTTATCCATAGGATGATATCCATCATATCAACATTAATATCTGAGTTTTTTTTCCTTTTTATTTTCTTCTGAAGAGAACACTGTCTGTAACTGTAGTTTTACCCTTAACAAGACTGTCAACTTCCTTCAGCTGGGTTGTTTTTCGTGCTTTCTTTTGGTTGAATAAAATATTTGTGTATGGATGTAAACATGTATCCTCATCTGAACACTAGTATATGTATGTTTGAGATGTTGCATATTTAATTAATTATAAATTCTAAAATACAGTCATTTATCTTCTATAAATAGAGTTCTGTAAAGCAATACCTTTTTAACACTGAATGATTTCTTTTTTTTATAAATATATAATTCTTCACTGTATCATCAATATGTTTCATAAACATATACAACTACAGTAGAAAGGTACAAAGTGGAAATGAACATTCAAAGTCACATTAGTTCTGCTGTTCACAGAAAGTTCCCAAAAGGACAATGAGGCAATAAGGAAACATAAATTCCTTCTGTCAAATACAAATATAATGTGGACATTAGACTCCTGGAGACATATCCTATGATCTTGGTATGGGAAAATTTTCTGGGTTTAGCAAGAATAATTTGCTTGGAGAGAATTTAGAAGAATTATTTCTAGGTTATAACAACAGAAAAACATAAAACAAAACTTCCCTCAGCTTCTGTGGAACCAGATTTTATCTACAACAATATCATGCTCCTTTTGTTCTTCTATCCCATAAATGAAAACAGTTTGCCATTTTAGAGCTTTAATCTTGTTTCCTTAAGAAAAAGGTGATCCTATTATCCTCTGTATCAATGTCTGTTTCTCTTAACCATGTATGATTTTTAACTTAGTTTGACCAAAGTTTAACCAAGGTTGACAGATGTTGTGTAAATACTTCTCCAGGTAAAGTGCCTTGCCTGAGGGAAACATAACCCATGACAGATGCAGGAAACAGAGGATGAAGCCATGGCAAACCAGCTTCATTATTATTTTGCCTTCAAAATTGCATCTTTTTTGTAAAAGGTGCAGGTTTATTAGACTGAGCAGTGCTAGGGAATCATTAAGACATGATTCCTAAATTGGACTGTAATAATATGGCCTAGGATGAAAGAAATCCCTGTATTTTACATTAGTTTTCATTCAGTTGAAATAAAATATAAAAATACATTTGTACCTAGATGATTTGTCCCTTCTTTTTACTGAAATGCATTCTGATTCCCAAGTTTATTTGAAATAAAAAGGGGTACTTATGGATGATCTCCCCATGTCTCTATTCACTGTGTAAAAAAAAAAAAAAACACATTAGCTCCTTGCAGTTTATTCAGTCCACTCCTTATGATCACTGGATTCCTTCAGACAACATCATCACAAGGGCCATTTATTACATCCTTTTGAATCCCTTTGAGTCATGGTCTCCCCATTTTTCCTGTTTATAGTACTATTAGAAAACCCTGTTTTAATATTACTAACACTATGTTGAAGGAAATAAAAGGCTAAGTATGCATTACCCTTTTAAACAGTCCTTTGTGCACTGTTAAAATAAAACTTGTCTTTTAATGGCTTTGCAAGTCAGGGCACTGAATCTCAAGTATCTTCTAGCTTTCCTTTTTTAATTCCTTGTTTAAAGACAGAATGCTTTTTTTCCTCCCCCCTTGGGAAAACATCTTCTAGAAGACAAGAGAAAGAACCTGGAGGATAGTGTTGCCAAGAGTGTGTCAGGGATGATTACTGAAAATGAAAAGTAAACCTCCTGTTTTGACATTGGGCAGCCAGTAGAGGAGAGTTGAAAGAAGATTTAAAAAATTGCTTAGATATGTAACTCAGATCAAAACTATATAATTGTTAACCAATATTATCTTCTCACAAAGCATGGTCAAAACCAAGTAGGTTTTTGACAAGATCTTTTCCAGTGTAAGACCAAGTGGTATGTCAATATGACAAATGGAGAGAGGGCTACAAATGGCTAAATCAAAAATGCTTGTGGTGCATATAAGTTACTGAATGAAAAGAGATGGTACTGAGTTGCTGTCACTGGCCAGGAATTTATTTACAGCCAAGATTTAAAATTGACAGAACTCATGTTAATGAAAAGTCATAATTTACAGGATATGCCTTGAAAAACATCCTTAACCCAAAAAGGCAAGAAATAAGAAAGATGGGAAATTGTCTATTAAAGTATTAAAATCCAAAAGTGTAATGAAAATAAAAATTAAAATCTTTTTACTCTATATCAATTTACCACATCTTTGAACTCCTCACTCCAATTTCTCCTGAAGTTATCATGAAATTTCCTCAAAAACATTAAGGAGAGTATCTTCACGGTAATACTTCACTACATATCAATGATTTTAACTTTTCTTTTACAACTAATTTTTCTGACTTTCAGCTAAAAATTCTAAACCCAATCTTAATCACTGTGTTACAGGAGCTGGGATCAATTAGCCAATACACAAACAAGTGGACAGATGTGATACAGAAAGGTTACATCCAGCATTTTTATAACTGTTCCCCAACTTCTCTTACATTTGCATTATAATTAACTGCATGGCTAGACTACCCAATCAAGTTCTAATTGATCCTAATTTAGTTAGATAAAGATAGATAAATTAGAATTTCTTAACATGAACTGTTTCCATCCCATTCATGTATACTGGAGTTCTTATTTTCATATCTCTGCTACTCTGATAGTAGCAGAGGTCAACCCTAACTCCAGCTGCTTCCACTGGGATGCTCTATTAGGTTGTCACGGACAACTCAGGTTGCTTAAGAAGTGGGCAGAAAGAGAATTCTTCATCTACCAGGACTTAACTAAGTTCAGGGTGCTTAATTAAAAGTTCCCACCCACACCCCAACAGCTGCCTAATCTATATGTTTCAGATTAGGTTCAAGGAGAATTTTCCTAAATTGTTTACAAATAGTTTGCCAAATCTTTGCCACCAGTTTTTACAACCTTTCCTCTTCCTATGCTGCAAAACATATGTTTAATACCTGTCTCTATCACCTATAAAGAGGAAACATTTCTGTGTTTATTTTCAGGAAGCAAAATAATTAATGTGGTTATATTTTCTGTGAGATGTACATAAACATAAGAATTCACAGGATTCATAGACACAGAGTTCACAGTAAAAAGAAAAATAAAGGCTGGTATAAAATTTATGAATGATAAGAGGTGGAAAAAAAAAGTAGAAAGTTAATCAGATTTCCTGCCCTTACTCAGCACAGTAAAGAGGAACTTTACCTCTGAGGAAGGAAAATTTCCAAACTGGACATCTGCATTACTGTGTCATTTAACCAGTTTATAAAGTTATGTGAACCAACTAGCTCATTACTGCAAGTTGCAAAACACTTAATTTATTCATAAAAAATTGAGTGTTCTATTTTACAATGTGCTAATCCAGAGGGATCAGAAAATTATTCTAATAGTGAAACATTTAAGTATTAAGTACTGTATATTTTATTGATTTACATGACAGGTGAAAATATATCTCAGTTATAAGGCTGTCAGAATAAAAGAACCTCCCACAGCTTCTACCTAATATACATTTGGGTGTGAAGAAGTTGGTATTAATGCAAAAAACAGTTTAACCTCTGAATATTACAATATTACATGTTGACCTGCTTTTTTTTTCTTTCCCTTGAGGAGAAGCTAGAACTAAGATACACTTCATGTTTTCTGCTCTCAGAGAAAATTGTTTGTTTTTTCCATAAAAGTTCGTTCTGAATCCCTTCCAACCTCAACCACTTTGTAATTCTGTGAAAGTTTAATCAAGTTTAGATTTAAAATATCAACACAAAGCACCTGACCCTAATGATTTCATTGTATTCATTAGGCACTGGGTTACAGCAAGATGCACATAATTATGATGCAACGTATTTGTGGTAATACAACTGTGCCTTTTGTTTCTGGGGAATACTGTTCTCATAGCCTTTGCACAAAGGCAAAATGAGTCAAAGATCTGACGTCAGATCAATTGTGTATATAAGTTTGCGCTGATTATGAAGGAGCATTCATTTAAATGTGATATCTTACTAAGATGTTACAATACTTTCCAAGGTATTAGTCACGTTTTCTAAAATACGTACTGTAAAATGTTTCCTATGTTGTTGACCTATCTCCAAAAAGGACTAAGTGTTCAAAGTCTTTAAAACTTCCTCTTCTAAGATAGTTCTGTATCCTCCTTCCCCCAGCTCTGGCATGGGCACTGTGCCACTTTACTCAGACACCACAAGGCACTGAGAGCAGGTGACCTTACAGTGGAAGAAACTAATCTGAAGTATACAGACCATGCACTATATGAGTTGGTTTGGGAATAATTATAAATCAGAAACAAAATCAAATTCATTGGTGAACAATCCTGACACTGAGAAAACAAACAAACAAAGACTGAAATTCATCAGCTAAAGTTTTTTTTCATACAAGCAGTTCACCCGGCTCTATTAAAGCTGCTGGAGAAATCTCATAGAAGAAACCCATTAAGCACTTCAAGTGTGTTATTTTCGCTCTGGGCTCAGAGAGTCTTTTTCTGTGTCATTGCACTGGTCCCACTCAGATGAAACAAGCAAATATAGAAATATTGGCAGCTTTCATACTTGCTTTTTGTCCCAAGCCCAGCGGGTGAACAGCACTGAATTTCCTTGTTTGTAAGCTTTTCTAAATGAGCCTAAAGGGTCTTGCTCATGAAGGTTGAAATATCTGGCAAATAGTAACAGCTTTAGATTGTAGCTTATAATTAGAATTGCTTGAGCCGGTTTACAAACAGTGAATCAAGCCAGAACTTAGTCCATTGAAAAATCCTTCCATTTCTAATAAGGCTTCTTTAGATAATGAAAGATTTAACATTTAAAAGTTCAAATGCAGCAAAATATTATTAGGTAGTATTTTCTTTTCAAATTATGAGTTTTGGTATCCATTCATGAATTTTGTGTCATCTGTGAAAGAGACAGCTTTCCTGGAAAAGTAAGCTGCAAATTACTACATTTTACAGACTTCAACGTTGTGTCACAGAGGAGAATTGGGTTGGACAGAATAGAAATAGGATGAATGTAAAAACAGGAGTAACATAATAAAGATGAATTCGGTGAACTTGAATCAGAGAGGGACCACAGCATTCACAATTAAAAAGAAAAAAAAGGAAAAGAAAAAACCTATTGCAAAACAAAAGAAAAAAAGACGTATTTGGGAACATTAATCAAACTGAGGGACAGGAATAAAAATTATGGAGGATCTGCTGAGATTTGAGAATGCAAGCAGGAATTTAAGAGGAAAAAACACTGAAAAATATTTTATTTGTTTTATCTTGAAAAACCAGTTTTGACTACGGAGCTCTAAGGAGCAAAATTCCCATAGGAAGGTAAGGCTTATAATCTTCTGTGATGTGGTCATCCTGTTTCAGTTTTGTCCCACTAAATTTAAATCTCATATGTTTTAATTAATACATTTTAGCTATAAAAATTCTTTCCTGAGGTTTTTTTTTTCACCAAGAGGAAAAAGAATAAGCATCTATATTACTTTACACTTATACTATTTCATTAACACAGATGATTGTTGGCTCTGGGTTTAAAAACATTTTTTATCCAAACACAGCTAAAGAGAGATATTGCACAACTTGGATGTAATTATATCCAAATGCCTTATGAGGATCAAACAATAAGCAGAAGAATGAAACATATTAACACAAATGTAACAAAGACCTCCCTAGGTTTGAATGATTTCTCTGCTTTCTCTTATTTCTGAACTTTTATTCTAATGTACTCCTTTCAGCTTTGAAATTGGAAACACCATTCTTGCTACCATTTGCTCTATCTGCCTTTTGGCATGATCTAGGAAGCATGCATACATGAAAATGGATCGATAACAAAACAAATAGAATGAAATTACTATTTCAGGTTCAAAAAAATTTTTCCCAATCACTTTTTGTTTTACCGAAACATCTTCATTTATTGTGATGACATTTGATGCTGGAATCTAGCATAAATGAATATAAAAAGTTTCATTAAATGCAGACTGCTTAATCACATTATCAAGGTCAAGAATAAAAAACCTCAATGCATGTTAGTTCCCCATTTACCTTTTTGCTACATAGTCTTCATAAAATGCCTATGCTAATCCTAACTACTTTCACATTTCCTTTAAAAAATGTGAAAGAGAAAAGTATGTATTCCCATTAATATTTTTGAAATAGTCTCGTAACATAATTGTAATACTTTTCATACTTTATATAGTTTGCTAATAGATGCAGTCAACTCATAAATATATACAGTGAGAAACAGGAATAGTATGTAATCCATGTTGTTTGCTATCTGTAAATCATGAAGAAAACGTTTCAAGAAGCAACACTGTCACTGCTTGTCATGGGGTTCATGGTATTTAGAGTTAAATTAATTTATGTCAGCTATCTGAAACTCACAGAACACACGTAGTCTTTAGAAGCACTTGTTTAGAACTCACTCTGTACTTTATATTGTAATGTTTCACTATAAGATGATTTGTGAATTCACCAAACTTCAGGCTTGGCTAGGCATATTTCCTGAGCCATGTTGCAATCACCTCAAGTTTTCTCGGAGAAGTCAGAGACTCTGTTGAAGAACTATATTCATTCTGATGGCATGCCTGTTGTTTTGTTTACTGCAATAGTCATTAGGAAGCTGCAATACATGCACTTAGGGGACTGGATAGCAACGTGTACTCGTAATGCAGAGGGAAAAGCGGTGGCAGGGGCAGAATGTATTTTCTCAGCAACAGATACAGTGGTGGCAACAATAAAAGTTGAAACCAGTTAGCAGTTCAGCGGCTCATCAAACTGGAACACTGATCTCATTTCCTGCAAATCATTTTCCCCACATGCCTAATGATTTGATCGTCACTCATTTTTTAAAAATTACCTAGCCATGAAAAAGCCTGAATCCCTCCCTTATAGTGAACAAACTCTAAGGAAATAGGGTTTAAGAATGCTATGTATCTTCCGAAAACATTTCCAATCCCTACAATTCAAGGAAACCTTTTTATTGTGAAAACACTCTGTATAAAATGGTTGCCTTGGTAAGAATGTAGAAAGGCCAAGTCAGAAACATAGCTGAAAAGCTGGACAACATTTAATTATCAAAGGTGATAACCCCTTTGTCCAAGAAATATCACTGCCACTACTAGCAATGGTGGTAGTGGTAATGGTGGGGGAACAGTGAAGAGAAATCTCATGTCACTTCTGCTCAAGTATCTCTTTTTTTTAGGCTAGCAATTTTCTGGACAGTTTATACTCTTTGATAAAGAGTAAACAAAACAATTCAGTCCCTCAGAGTGAAATCTCTTATTTCTGTAATATTGTCTTCTCTGGCCTATTTTCAGATGCTTAGAGAAGGCTATTCAGTTCCTCCTCCTGAATGAAGAGTTGCACTTCTTGTTAGCTGTAAAATATATGAGATCTCTAAATTTTATTTGTCTGCAAATTCATGCACATCTTTCTGCCATCCCAGATGATATTCAAGGACAGTAAGACTTTCACTGAGTTGAAACCTTTCATTTCAGTTAAGAAATAAAATGAACGTCCAACTTATTGAGAAGTTTTCTTATGTTCTGTTGGAAAATATCTGCCCATAAAATTTCTGAAAAGCAACAATTTGTGTGTCCCATCCAAAGATGTCCAGCAGTGAATATAGTTAGAATGGAATTAATAAATACAATCACATTTTGGCAGCTGCCCAAGTACAGTATATCACACTTGCTACTGTTTATGGCATGCAAAATGCAACGTTGGAAATAAAATTTAGTATTTGTAAAATGTATTTGGAAACCTCTTGCTGCTATATATCTCCCATAATACATTAGGTAACATGATATTTTAAAACCTCTAAACAAATTCTTTACAAGGCTGCTTTGGTTTTTGATAATGTGCAATAGTAAAATTAATAGTAATGCTTACCCTACCCTGCCAGGATCTCAAAGGACATTTAAAAAGAAAATAAATACCGTTATCTCCACATTAGATAGAAAAACTAAGGTAGGAACAGGGTGTGTTAGTACGCTATGGCAATAAACAAGAGCACAACCTGTGCCTCCTAAAATTTTTGCTCATCTTCTTGCTGGCTAACATTGTCTCCGTAATTTTTTCTAAGCCATCCATGTCTTTCAGTACATTATTTCTCACTATGAGTGTTTGCAAAACACTGTTTGATCACTGTCTAGTCACTATTTGCATCCTTTGTCCTAAACTCTATGTAATCCCTTCAGCCATAACTGCCTCATCCAACGTATCTCATTCACAAGCCACAGAAACTCGTATGAGAGAAGCATAAACCTGCAAAAGACATCACAATATGTATCTGCTATTACCATGAAATTGTGGATCTTTTCATAGGAAACAAAAGCTCTTGATGATTCCTACAGTTAGTAGAGTGCTTTCTCATTGGTGGCATTGAATGAGAAGGATATCTGAGGTGGCACAAAGCACAGAGGGAAAATTTATACAGGAGCAGTGCAGAGACTCTTGTAACACAATTACAGTGATTAGCTTTGTCAAACATAATTCTGTGAACCAAATTATGCAGAGAAATGCTTTGTTAGCACCTCAGCAGAACAGCAAAGAATTGCACTTTTACCTGAAAGTGATTTTCATCCTCTTAAGGAATTTCAGTAGACGTTTTCTGGAAAGCTGAGGTAAATAGCAGTGCACCTGTCAGTGACATGAGAAAGTCACTTTGCTCTGTGATAACGAACAGATAAACATCACAACTTGTGGTCTTCTGGTTTTTAAATTCTATTGAGAAATAATATTCACACGGTATCTTCATAAATTGGTGTTCCTCTACAGTAGCAGCAAATGTTTCTGCACAACTAAAGAGTTTTAACACCATATAGAATGTTGCTTTCTATTGGCATCTTGTTATCTTTTCAAATGGATTCACGGCAAGAGAAATTGCTAGAACTGCCATTTTGAATAATAAAAAAGTCAAAGGGGTTTTTTAAAGTTGGAGACATTGAAAGATGTATTTGTTTGGTTATTTTCTCCTTAATAGCTGAGTTGTTTTTTGAAAACTCTGATTACAACTAGAACTGGAACATATCAGATTTTGAACTTCGAATACCATTTTACACAACTTTAAAATGAGATTTCAAATTTAAAAGGATTAATCAGTGAATATATCACCTTATAGGTCTAATAAAACTTACAACAGAACTTGTCTATCAGCTACCTTGACAATATTAGTGACAGCAAAAAATTTTAACAGTTCAGGTAATTTTATAATTAATCTAATGGCCTTTCTCCCTGTCAAATATAGGTCATTGCAGCCATCAAGTAATCATTGCATCATGCAAATTATTTCATGGTATCATATGCAATAAGCCCTTTCTCATAGTTTTCAAATTAAAAGCCTGGGCAGCAAGATGAATATTCTAAGGATGTATCACTGTTTCCTTATCCTGCTCTTTACTACACATCTACTATCTGCTCTTTGCTACACATCTACTTCTTATCCTGCTCTTTACTACACATCTACTCCTTTCATTTGGAATTTAAGGATGGATGGACTTGATACAATATGGCACTGCTGTTCTTATTAGAGAACATTGTAACAGAGACAGCAAATTGTTAAGCAGTATCAGTACTGGTCTCCCTGTTGATGATACCAAGACCTAAACTGCTAAAAGTTTGTTCTCTACACATGGCTTGAAACATGGGGGGAGGAGAGGTAACTAACATAAGCTCTACCATTATAAACACTTTTCTTGTCCTGTGAAAAAAGCAAGCTTTCAAACTGTCATTTTGCAAGAACATCAAATACATGCGCTTCCTCACTGAAGAGAGAAATTTCAGCGCAAGTACTCGGAATTAGTTATTTTGTGAGATTATTTGTGTACATATACAGTAACTATGGCTTTGTAATACCATAAACAACTGGTATAACATAAAATAATAAACATTCCCAAAACAGAGGCATCAACCTGCTTTCAAACCAACCCCACATAAAAATGACAACAAGACAAGCTGTCAATACACCTGAAAGTTAATAACATCATGCTGTGTTCTGCTATTAAAAATAAACTTTAAAAAATTCAGAGATAAGGGTAGAATGCTCATGATTAGTCCTGCATCTGCAAATGCAAGGACAGCTAGCCCCAACAGCTCAAATGCCCTCAGCTTTCACCCTCAGGTCTGAGAAAGGTTGGTTCCTACACAGGCAAGACCCAGGGTTGGAGCTACAGAGGTGTTTTCAGCTGGAGCACAGGTCCAGCGGTGATTCTGTGAGGAGCATATGCAGAATCCTCTGTCATTACTTCAGGAAATGACAAGGTTTTGGCATCATAATTTAACATTGCAGTGTGGTCTCAATCATTTTATATAACATTGTTTTACCATTGTCTTGACATAGTAAAGTGGTCTCCATAGACTTACATTGGCATAATTTTGCCATCGTCTTGACACTGTAATACAGTCTCTATAGACCTGAATTGAATTTTTGTCATTGCCTTGAAATTGTAATGTCCTCTTCCCAGGCTTGTCTTCATAAGCACATCCTCACCATTATGTCATCCTCATTCTGAAACCACTGGGCATTTTTCTATTAAACTTTGAAAAAGATACTGCTTGAAAGCTGATCCTTGCATGTAATCGGTGACTATTTTAAAGCTCCTATCATTGTTTTACAAGGTTTGAAAGAATTTGTCAAATCAGAAATTGTTCCAAGAAAATCCAAATGCTAGTGTGCCTAAATTATGTGCAAATGCATGTGGAATTTGTGCAGTTAAGTTCAGTATGGAGACATCTGTCTTGTAAGAACATCTTAGGTAAGGCCAGGTCATAATGGTCTTGATTCTGTATCCTCTGCTCTCTAGGGCTGCTTAGAACCCTTGATAAAACAGCATGAATTAATTAAACTAAGTATGCTTTGCAAAAACACTGAATCTTTGCAGCTCAAAATCACTTCAATCCTCTGGTTGTTATGACGAGCAACTAAGAATTTTCTGTCTTATGTTGGCCAGGTCTGATTAGGACAATTTCATTTTAGGGATTGCTACTACTGGTCCCTCTTCTTAATAGTAAAATACTGAACCAACATAGCCATTCTGCTTTGCTTTCTCTGAACAAAACAAATCAAACTACTTTCCTTTCTTCATCAAGATTACAGCAATATTCCACATGTAAATAATTTCTGAATTTTTCCTCATTTTAACAAATGCCATTCGAGTACTTTTTCTTGCAGTGTCAAACATATGGTGAAATAATAATTAAAGAAGAAACAGTGATCAATATTTGCAGAATACTTACAGGTAAGTGATGGTGAACTAGGAAATTCTTTGCTTGTTTCACCAACATAAGGCATGTGACTCTTTAGGGGAGTGCTTTGCAGGGCCAGGAACTGGACTCTATGGTCCCTTCCAACTCAGCATATTCCATGATTCTGTGATTTCTAAAGGAAAGTGTTTCCTTTATAAAGGATGTTTTCCTTACACTGCTTATAGAACATAAGGCAAACTGATTTATACATTGGGCAGTCTAGAGAAATTCATCTGTAATCAGTCAACTAGCCTGATTGTCAACATACTGGTACTCCTTCCTCACCATTCCCTGAAACATATTCTTACAGAAATGTAGGGTACTCTTCACTGAACTCCAGCTGAAAGGAACATCTTTAACATGACAAAGTATAACATTTTTAGGAACATTAAGCTCAGCACAATATTCATACAATCTTTTCCTTTGAAGGTGCAGGTGAAATGGCTTTTGCTTTACTAGTAACAAATTGGAGGCATAGAAGAAGAGTGAAGTTAATTTTAATGATGTATGAAATGATTAATGTCATCGGGAATAAAGAGACTTTGCCTGATAATTTGGAATGCAGAAATAATAGAACAGAATACTGACATTCACAAGTTGATGGTGTATCTTAATTAAAACGGAAAATTAATAAGGTGGCACCCTTGTGTTAGAGAGGGTGGGTCAGACATCTAAACACACATGATTATGGTCAGCCAGAAATGCTTGGGTGCTCTGCCTTTACCCACTCTGCTCACTCTGGAAGGGTACAGACCTCCTGCAGGTCTTATCTTCTATCTGTCAGCTCTTGCAGAAGCCTTGCAATAACCCAAAGCACTTCAAATGGCCCCAGATACCTGTGTTTCTGCATCTAAATTACATCCTGGAACCTAAATTAAATTTAGATTATTTGGGCTTTCACTAACTTATGTCAGTGAAGTGAAACAGCAAGAGTAATGTTAGTGGGCTTTTGATAGCATGTAAATACTGCTTGTGGCAAGCACAATTTATGCAATTTGCCTACTAAAGGTGGTGCAATATTTTTTTAACAGAACTTCAGAATGAAGATTAATAAAAAAATAGTTGAAAATGATAAAATAAAATGTATGTCAGGAGACAAAGCAACCGGGACAATTTTAATAATTCTCCCGTTCTTTTAAAAACCTCAATGATACAGCAATGATTTGACCTAAAACTTGTTATTTCTCTCAGAACTTAACATTCACTTTCCTTTGTATCAAAATAACATTTGTCATAATAAGATGCAAAGTAACTGAATGCTATGTAACACAACACGACACAATACAGTTAACAGAATACATTTGATGAACAACACTCTTTTATTCTCAAATCAGATAGCCACAGTCATTTCAGAGAACAGGTATCTAATTATAAGTATGTGTGTGGACTCATGCAGAGCAGACAATGAGATGTCTTGGCTACTTGCAAACCAGCAGATACTGTGGTTCACTGAATTTCCAGATTATTTGAGGGCAGTTTGTCACATCTCTAGATATTTTTTTAATGAGTTCTCTTTGCATTTACCAAGCTCCATGTTCATTGTTTTGTAAAATTGTATTTGTTCAATTCCCATCTAATGCTGCTGAACTTTTCCAAGCAAAATTAGCTAATGTCTGAGGAAATACACACATATATATATATATGCACACACATATATATACAAAATACAGCCTTGCAAAGATTTTCTACAGACAAATTAGACCAATAGCAGTAAATTTACGGTGTTGAATTGAAACATCATAACAAGAAAGATGACCGGAATTATCCACTTAGTTCAAGTAGTGGCAAAATAGGACACCAGAGAGAAATTTATGGTAGTTTCTACAATACCTATTATCCTATTTAGGCCCTGATCCTATAATTGGGTTTGCCCAAGTGGATCTGATTGCAGGACAAGAGCTATATATCGTTTGCTTTTCAGGGTACAGGAGATTGGTATTTTTTTTGCTGTTTGAGGGGCTTTTAACATTATAGGTGAGGCCTAGAGCGAAGCAGATGCTACTGCAACAAAAGATAAAATACTGAAATAAGTCAATACAAAAATTTTCTTCTTTTCACTGTGTAATGAAGGTCTGTAGACATATTGTATCAGCACTGGCCATGAAAATAAGAAGACATTGAAAGATAAAGAGTGTTTCCAGAGAATTTGGGACTTTATTTCAGTCCACAGGAGAAATAGCGAAGGATTCTTGCCTTAATAATAACCACAGTTTAATACTGATTTATCAAAGCATCTCTCTGAAATTTCAACATGGGCAGGCCAGAATCTCTGACTGTAAATAGTAATATTTAATATCTCACACTTCCCTACGACTTTTCAACCAAGGATGTTAAACTGCTTTACAAATATTAATTAAGGCTTAATTAAGCAATTAATCAACTGTGTCATATTACTTTATAATTATGATTTATATTGCTCCCAGTGTGTGGTAGGCAATTTGTAGATATATGAATGAATCTTGTCCTGAAATGTAGAAATTTAGATAATGTGGTTTTTCCTTGTTAATCATGACCCACAGGATCAAGTATTTCTCTCTCATCATCATCCTCAAGCTCTGTAGTGTGACCACCACCAATTAAGGGAAAACATCTAGCTACCTCTCTGTTGGACAAGGTCCTACCCATGATGATTTTTGTGGTGGGTTCCTTTCAACCACCTTTACCTCTCTCCCAGTTTATATTTTGTACAGAGGTGTGAAGCTGCGGAGTGTCACAGTGACTGTGGCTGTGCAATCCAGGCATTTTCAGCTTTTCTGTGATCTCTTTGTTCTCTGTTATCTGTGGTACCTTTGGGAAACACAATCTAGGGGTTGCTCTGCACCACAGGCATATCTTAAAAACATTTCCAAGAGCAGTGGGTTAACTGTGTTGCAGTATAACTGGCCCTGCTCAATAAATGCCTACCATTCAGCAGTGTAAACTCCCTATCCCTGCAAAAGACCACCAACCTGATTTAACAGTGTTGTGGATACAGCTGCATTTTTCCAGGGAATGCCTCACAAAAACTGTATTTCCACAGCTTCCCTCTTTTGTAGTCCCTGAAAAATACAACCGACCCGTTTTTTGTGGTCAGTCTTTCACGCAAAAGTTAGCAGAAAACACTGCTCATGTCCTATTGATTCTTTCTACAGTTGGTTAAATGATACAAATAAAAACATCCTCATGTGAACGCGTTGCCTGGGACTAAAAAAGGGGAGATAAATTTTAGGTAATATTCACAACAAATAATTTAGTGAGTTCTATTCACAGGGTGTGCGTTTTGAGGTGATAGTAGGAATTCTTTTCCTTTAATCTCCATAAGCCAAGTCACTCCAAATGGCTGCTCAGTGTCCCAGAAACGCGCAGTTCACAGTGCACGTGTCCAGGGGTGCAGTGCCTGCGTGGGGTCAGAGCTGGGCTGATAACACCACAGGTGTCCTCCTGTGCAAGCCTGAAAAGTGCCTCCCACCACTGAAGCTTGACAGGTCTATTTCACATCTTGGTTTTTTTTTTTTTTTTTTTTTTTTTAATGGGATCATCGCTCTTCTTCAGATACTACTAATCCGGTAAGAAATGTCTTCTCAGAGCTATCATTTAATGGAGACAGAATTTAGCTGGGACTAGGAAGAGGGGTTCATTTCCTCAACTGGCTTAGATTTCTACAGTCGTTAGCCTGGCATTACTTAATATTTATCAAATATTAAGCCTTTGCATTTATTTATCAATCACTTTTATTTAATAAATATTACACTTTTCCTTAATATTTATCAAAGCACAACCCTACAAGGCACTGTCAGGATGTTGTGAAAATAGAATTCATTTGTGATTGTGAAGCTTTCCCTTATTACCATAGTGTTGAAGGTCACACGAGTGAAACAAATTAAAAGGCCATTTCTTCTAATCAGTATGCATCTTTACCGCTTGCTATTAACATTTTTTCCTTAAAAAAATTAATGAGTATGTTTACCATTTTACTTAAGTGCAATGTATAAAACCTTGGTATTTTAAGAGGAGTTAATTTTATCACATGGAACAAAATTGGATATGGTTAAATAACAATTTCTTAAAGGTTTCTATAATTTTAAACAAGTCTGAAAACACATGAATGAAAAAAAAATCCTAAATATGTACTAGAACTTGTAATGATATCAGTCTGCCATTAAAGAGAGTCTGCATTTGTGCCTTGGTTTTATTTCGAAGCTTCAAGCTCTAATCCATTATTAAAACAAGAATAGAATATAAAAATTTTCACAACATTCTTAGAGTTGAATCTTCTGGATATTTACAACCCCTGATGCTTTCATTAAGAGGTCTGTATGGACATATGAAGAATTAAAAAACTGCCTGAGTTAAAAGGAATTGAATAGAATCCTGAGGAAACAGAAATTGAGGCACCTTTCCTGAAGCTCATAGGAAGAAAAAATAAAAATATCAAAACTGGTTACAAATCTCAGTTCATACCAATTTTAAGTCTAGAAATTCCAGCAGATACTGGACTCCTCCTGTTGGATGATATGCATGAAGTAGGTCATCTGCTACTGTGTATTCTACCTCTGTGAACTTCCTTAGGCACTCTTCCTTCTCTTTCTATAGAGTAAAATAATGCAGGGATCATGACACGAAGCAGAGGATTTTAAACAATGCACTTGAAATTCCACAGTTTGCATTTTAGGGAGAAAGATGATGAACTAAAAGAGCATGAATATATTCGTGATTTTTAGGGAAATTCATGCATATATCAAGTTATGTGTAATACATTATTTTTGCTTTTGATCCAAAGAGATAATTATTACTACTAAAATATTCCTGCTTAGTTAACAAGATATTTTTATGTGCTTTAAAAACCTAAAGGTAAAAGGCCGAAAGTCTACAGTGAACATCAGGACATAGAGAAGATTCCCTAGCAGATTAACTGCCTTGATAAAATGAGGTTATATTTCTTTATGTCTGTATACAGGCTGTTTGTGCTCATGGGTATATAATTTGGCAATTTAGCCTGCAGAAAATGGAAAAGATACAATTAAACTGTAAAATAATATTTTGCCAATTCTCATTTAGATTTTACTTATTCTCTCAGATATATCTGTGAATCAGTCCTTCATGTCAGTTATAGTTGCAGATAAACAGGTCAGAAATAGGAATTTTATTTTTTTTTCTTTAAATATTACAAAAGTTCCACATATGGCAAAGTAAAATGGACATGTGTTTGTCCAAAAGTTCATCTAATGTAAACACTCAAAGATGAAATAAAATATAAAAAATATTTTTTTCTTATTCCTGAAAGAAAGCAGCAATTGTCACCATTATAAGACTTATCAGTCATAGATACACAAAAGCAAAAACATTTTAAATATTCAATATTCATGCCAAATGTATGCTTCAAGACATATTTCATTTCAATTTTTTTTGTTTCATTTTAATCTTTGAAGGATTCAACAAAGTTATAGCACAAGCATTGTCTTTCCTGGAAGCTCCCTATTTATTACTATAGCTGCTCTTTATCATTTTGCACTGTAGTAGCCACTGTGCATCAGCAGCTTTCCTGGCACTGTATTGTCTAGAACTGCTAAGGAAGATGTCTGTTCACTAAGAATCTGTCTAGCACATTATTCTGATATGCTCCATAAGTTAGCAGATCAATAGTTAAAAAAAAATCTTTGCTTTCTGATATTGCATGTCCTTTGTTGCTTCAACCATTAACATTTGTGAGCTGCCGTCAGTAATTTCTTTAATGAGATTGTTGTGGTTTTCTTTAGGAAATGTAACTGTCAGGCATTTTACATTTGTCCCTACTAATAATTCCCCAGGCCTTTATTAAAGAGATTTACAGATTTCTTAAATCCACAGTCCTGCATTACTCAGATACACAGTTCTAATAAAATGATAAATTACATTTTATTC